>NW_024543210.1:16982500-19382500 GCF_018167655.1 Microtus oregoni
GCAAAGGATCAAACTAGACCCTCTGAATGTTGGTGATAGTTCTGTGTCTGGGGTAGACTATGGGGCCACTGGCAGTGGGACCAGAATTTATCCCTATTGCTTGTACTGGCATTTTGGGAAACCCATTATTTTTGGATAGATACTTTGCTCAGCCTAGATATAGTAGGGAGGGCCTTGGACCTTCCCCAAAGCAATATGCCTTACCCTCTTTGTGGAGTGGATGGGGGTTGGTATGAGGGGACAGGTGGAGGGAACGGGAGGAGGGGAGGGAGTGGGAACTGGGATTGGTATGTAAAATTTAAAAAGATAGCTTGTTTTCTTTTAAAAAAACAAAATAATTATTTCTAAAATTAATGCCACTTACTCCAGATGTCACATATGTTTTCACTCCAAACACAATGAGGCTTCTTAATGATATGCCAGTTTTATGTAAATATGGTGCTAGGTCTAGAAAGTTTACTTAGCTTGGTGTGTTTATGTATTCCTTTATGTGCTACTCTATACTACGACTATCAGTAACCTGTATTTGTATTTAAACATAGATTAATTAAAATAAAATGCACTCAGGCCCATAGTAACAGCAACATATCAATATTATCCAGCCATCTTTGACTACTGCTATTATATTGAAAATTGGTATAGAAATTTCTGTGGGACAGTATTTATTTTCTTTTCTCCATATTGACCAAATGACTTGATTTTAAACACTAAAACCAAAAGTATACATACACAGAAACTATATTATTTAAATCACTGCTTGGCCTATTAGCTCTAGCTTCTTATTGACTAGCTCTTATATATTAATTTAACCCATTTTTATTAATCTGTGTATTACCGCAAGGCTGGGGCTTACCTGGTAAAGTTCTGGTATCTGTCTCCAGTGGGGCTACATGGCTTCTCTCTTCTCTGCCTTCTTTTTCTCAGCATTCAGTTTAGTTTTCTCCACCTACAGCTATTATGCTCTGCACAGGCCCAAGTCAGTTTCTTTATTAACCAATGGTATTCACAGCATAGAGAGGGGAATCCCACGTCATCCAACAAATGAAACAAACCAATCAAAGAATGAAAAAAAATAAAACCAAGAAAATGAAAATAATATAAAATATCATTATAGAAAAAGCAAGTCATGATCTTAAAAGTTGAAATCTTTAGAAAACTAGCAAAAACAGCTTGACTTACTTTTTGCTTTCTTCAGTAAGCTCACTTGTGTCTGCTTTATAGGGTGAAGATACTCAGGGCCAGAGTCACCAGGTTACAGGTTCATGTTCATATCATGATAGAGTGTCATGAAAGGGACTTAAGACTGAGCTCACTCTTTCCTGGCCTGGAGCTTCCTGTCCAGTCCCATAGCACTGCTTCTCATTCATCGTACATCTGCTGACCACGAAGTGCAGCAGCCTAAGACTTACTGACTCTGACAGTAATCCATTGTTAAACTGAATGCCCATTAGAGCATGTCTATGAAAACACACTCACAAGGAAGCCTTAAGCAACATAGCACCTCATTATCACAGGTGAGTAATGAAAAAAATTAGATCTAGAGATGGTTGAGCAGTGATTTTTTTTTTATTAAAAGCGTGACATATTCTGTAGGCAAACCATTTTAGCACCATAGTTCACAGCCCTATAAATTGATGTTCCTGTATAAGTTTCATAGATGAAGGAACAAACTTAAAGAGGTAAAATAATACTCCTAAGATTAAAAAGCTTCAAAGCAATAGATGTAGCAACACTTTAAGCCAGTAGTATTTCACTCAAAATCCTCTTTGCCCCAAACAGATCCTTCTATGAGTAATCTCCTATGACGACTGACCCAGTGGAAATGTTTACACACTTCTGTCACATGAGAGTGTGTATGCTTGCCTGTGTGTGTGAAACAAAATATCTTTCATGTCATTCACATAACTCAGTACAAATTTTCATTTTTATGGACAAGTTTCAGGACAGTTAATCTATATGCTAAAAATGATGAGTGCAAGAAGAGTAATAAAGGGAAAGATGAGAATGTATTATTTTACGTAATATATATTTAGCAGATGCAAAAAGAAAATATTTTTTTTCTCTTTTTCTTTCCCTCTCCTATTCTCTTTCTTTTCTATACTCATACTGAAGAGAAAGGGTTTGACATTTTAAGTATGGAGTAATTATAATATACAGTAGTCACTAAATGTGGTGCTGCACGGCCATAATACCAGCCTTTGAGAGACAAAGATATCAAGAGTTTTACAATTCCAAGCATAATTCTATGTTCTACATATCAATTTCTCAGTCAGCATGAACTACCTAAGGAGAGTCTCAAAAAATACAACAACCAAACAAACAAAACTGAGAGATCTGTTGCTATGCTTAGGAATGTGAATATATTTGTTTTGTTTCCACTGTAAAACAAATCAATGGAAACATGCATGTTATAAGAAATCATGTTGATGTTTAGAGTCAGAAAGATAAATTTAACAAACAGCACCAGTAGACAAAAAGACTCTATCTAGTGTGTAAAATTGATGATGAATTAAAAATCCCAAACATCAAAACTAAAAAGCACAGGAAACAAGCAAGTAACAAACAAACAAACAACAACAGCAACAAAACAGACAGTATGATCAAAACAGGAGCCACATGGTCTTCCTTCAAAAAAAAATCTTAATTCACCTGAGTGGTCATCCATACCAAGAAGAATAGCATGGCTATTCATTTCAATAGTTCCACTTTGCCTTTTTAGCATTCAAAAAATGGGGAGGTATATAGAACTGAAAAGTTTTCATGCCACATCTCTGACCTGTACACCTAAAGGATCAGTTTCCTTTTATCACATGAGTGATTTAACTTCTACCTCATTGCATCTGGAAAGCTACAATGAAATACTTACACGTGTTCACACATATGCCAATACCTTAACTAGGCTTATGATTATTTTCAGTCTGGAATTTTAACATTATACTATGGAAATATGCATAGTTTTGTATTTTAATTCATTCATATTAAGCATACACAGGATGAAAACTTTGTCTAAGTCTATTCAAGAAGCAAGTGTGATATAGTCATAGAAATGTTCCCCTTAAAAATCCTTTGTCATATACAAAATATGAGTTGAGAGTTAGAAATTCTGGTTTCCAGATGATAGAAAGTAAAAGAAAAAAAACTCATTCTTTTAAAGCTATTTTCATACCACTGTAACTTCCAATTAAATGCTGAAGAACTGTGGCTCTCAAGCCATGTGCCGACCATACCTTGGCGTAGAGGTGACAGTGAAATTTAGGGAGCTGATTAGCAGGACTTGTGGCCTCAGCACAGCTCATGCTCGGAGAAGAGGACAAAGCAAAAGTGACTGCCGAAGACTTTAGTTCTGTTTTTCCATTTATCTGTTCATAAGCTTCTATTACAACCAAATTTTTAACGCCATACACAGAATACAAAATATTAATTTAAAAGAACTTGAGGGAAATCATATTACAACTTCATGGTAAATTTAATTTGAAATGCTAAAAGCAACGTTTTCCCTGTATACCGTGCTTGCAGAAAGAGGAGCTTTGGAAGTGAGTCTCATTTTGATTAAGTGACTCTGTAATTGGAGAATTCTCACATAGTCTGAAAGCAAAGCCCACACACCACAGGAAATGGGCAAGTCCTTGTTACTTGACAATTTATTTTCCCAGGGTGGGCTAATCATCTTACCCAACACCCAATTGGATTTATTTAACTATAATCTCCTCACGCAATAGTGCCTGCTTTGAAAAGCAATACCTCTTAATGCCTTATGCAGTAACAGAAAGAAGCATTGAAAATCAACTATGGTCCTAGCAATATGTTTAAAATGTGAGGAGGAGATACAATAGTCACTGACATTCTATTTTGTTATTTAAACCCCAGCATTTTGATTTGACAGCATTACTATGTTAGTCCTCCTTTCAAAAAAATAAATAAAATCAGATTGAATTCAATGTTTACCTATAAGAAGGGGTTTTCTTAGAGGGCTAGCACACATCATTGCTGAAGCCACTGGGGAGAGAGAGAGAGAGAGAGAGAGAGAGAGAGAGAGAGAGAGAGAGAACACAGCCAATAGCATGGCTCGAAGGTGCAAGCTGCAGAATCAAGGAGGCAGACTAGCTGTCCCTAGTCTGAGGCTGAAGTCTACAGTATCCAAGAGAACCGCAGGTGTAAACCTTAGCCTTAAAGTATCAAAGGTCCTGGACTCTGATGTCCAAGAGCAGAAGCAAGAACAATTTTGCCACTTTAGATCTGCTAGAGAAAATTTCCTTTATTTAGAATCTCCAGGTCCACCTAAGTCCTTTGGTATTGGTGTGTGCTTCCCATATGGAGACTGTAGGTATTTTTCCTCACTTAGTTTGATGATAGATATACAAATCTTTTAAAGAAAACCACCACAGACACACCTAGACTCCATGCTTCACTGACTCTCCAGAATCCCCTCAGATCAGTCAAGGTAACACCCAGAACTTGCCATCACAATGCTTTGCCCTGTTGTCTCTGTAATATTTGCAATGCACAGTTGTATGGACTTTGCTTATTGTTTTAAAGAAGACAGTTTAATGAGGTCCACAATTTCAGGATGGCTATAACATGCTGTTTCTAAATAACCTGGTAAACTTACTCATTTCCTGCTGAATACTTGGGCCTCTGGCTCACAATTTCTTGATAAAAATTGGTTATGACTTGTCATTCCAAATTCAAGTCTACCCTCAATCCATACAAGTGAAGGGACTGCTGTGTTTAACGTGATAGTCCTTAGAATCTCTAAATCAATTGCAACTTGGTTAATGATTACTTGTTATAGAATATTATTTAAAGATGCATTACATTTGTTTATGTTGTGAATTATTTGTCTTAATGCTGCAATGTTGTGTTGCATTCCTTTATATTACATTTGTTTATTTCTGTGAAGCTGTAATTATTTGCATTTCTACAACACCCGATGATCTAACAAAGAACTGAATGGACGATAGCAAGGCAGGAGAAAGGATAGGCAGGGCTGGCAGGCAGAGAGAATAAATAGGAAGAGAATTCTGGGAGGAAAGAAGAAAGAGCAAGATAGAACAAGGAGAGCAGCAAGCTTTGGGAGAAGGGAGAGTCGCCCAGCCACATAGTCAGTCACAGAAGTAAGAATGAAAGTAAAATATACAGAAGTTAGAAAAGGAAAATGCCCAAAGGCAATAGATAGATGGGATAACTTATATTAAGAAAACTAGATAGAAACAAGTCAAGATAAGGTGAGGCATTTACAGGAAAGAATACGAATTCCAGTGTTATTTATTTGGGAGCCGGGTGTAGACCCCCAAAAGAAAAAGGTAAAAGAGTAAAGAGTGAAAACAACCAACAACATTTGGCGATCCACTGTGGGGCTAGAGTAAAAGAAAATACAATAATATCTACCTAATTGCAATCAAACAATTTTCAGAATAACTGGAGTTAGTAAAAAAAATACCTACTGCTAATAACTTTAGTTGATAATGGATGGAGAACATTTGTGAATACATTTTGGTCATAACTGTAGATGCTGCTTACTTTTCTCTAATTTTCCAATGATGTGAAGAAGGCAGACTGGGTGATAACCGAAGATGTTGGTATAGTGATCTAACTAACATGGAAAACCCGCAGTAATATATTCATACTGTGTTGCTTCCACTTTTGCCAGAAAATTAAGTCTTGACTGACTTAAGGAAAGGTAAGAACTGAGTAGTATAGTGACATATATGGAAATCCAGAGAATATGAAGGTATTTGTGAGGAGTTCCTAGTTAATTAACTCCTTTTCTCAAAGAGACATCATCCATTGTTTGGATCTCTTGCTTGTATGCCTTGCTGCCCTCTGTGATGTAAAATCAAGACTTTTCTCAAGACGACAGATTGACATCACAGAGACAGAGGGCAGCCATCACCAGACAACAGAAACACCCTATCACAAGTGTTTTCAGACTTCAGAACTAGAAGAAATAAACTTTTATGATACACGAATTTCCTGGTCTTGGTATTTTGTTGTACCAGCACAAGTGAACTATGACAGGAAATCTAATAGAGAAAGTGATTTAGATTTATGGGATTACTGTGGAGGGCAAAGAAATTCTTACATTAAGCAAGTTATCTTTCTGAATCATTTAATTCCTGTACTAAGCATCTTTTCAATACTAGTTTTCAGTGAAAGAACTAGATGGAGTCCATGATAGACTCCACTAAAAATAAAAAACAAACCAAAACTCAGAGCAACCACTACACACAGTGAACACAAAACCATAAAGACTTGCAGCAAAACAAATTATAAAACCAAAACAAAACTCACCTCTCTTTCCTTTCCTTCACAGATGCTGATTATCAAAATTACACAAATGCCACCTCAGTAGAGGTTCAAAAAGTCCACGTTTGACAAGGCCATAAGCCAAAGATCAAAAGATGATCTAATGAAAGAGAAGGAGCTATCAGCCAAATAGCAAGTGTTTATCTATCCTCTCCAGCTAGTAATGTCATCAACACCCAAAAGTTTGCAGTCTTTTCTCTGTTTTGCTCTTTTCATTAACCAGTGATGAATCAGAGGTGTAGAGGGCTGCAGACCTCATGCTAAATACTATATATAGTTCAATGGTAATGTCTCTTGAATTCATACACATTCTAAATCACAATGATAAAATGGATGTTACACATTTTATATCAAAATACATAGTGATTTAGATTTACTTTAAGGAATTTTCAAATTCCCCTAGATATGGTCATTTCATTTTAATTGGTGACTTTCTTCAGGAAGGTAAAACAAAAGAATTCTGTGAAGTAGATGAAAGTAGACTAAGTCTGTCAAAGATTAAGGCTTAGTCTAGTAAAGTAATCTATTTGCAAATCAAGGCGTCCTATTAAAGTGAGACTTTGAATCTCAATGAAACTAAAGTCCTTTCAAACATGTTAGTGACTAGCCGGTCTGCAGGTGAACATTTACCCTTTATTAAAGGATTTAGTCCCTGCTGTGAACCAAGACAGGTTCTCAGGTTTGTAGCACAAGTGCTCTGTCTCAGAGAAACTTGAGTTTCAAAATATTCTGGACTATAACAGTTATGCCCAGCGCATTGTTTCTCAAGTGTGAGTCATTTTCCATCCAGTAGTATATTTGATACTTTTCTATTGCTATGACAAAACACCATGGCCAAGGTAACTTATAGAAAAAAGGATTATTTGGGTGTACAGTTTCAGAGCAGTATAGTTCATGATAGAGTAAAAACATAGAAACAAAAGCAGTCATTGAGAGCTTACATTTGAATCACAAATAGGAATAAAAAAGAAAACACAAAATAAACTTTCCCTAGGTATACTTTTTGTGAGCCTTCCCAAACAGTCCCAGGAACTGAGGACTGAGTATTAAAATATTGGAGTCTATGGGGGACATTATCATTTAAGCCACCACATATAGGATAGCTGGTTATAGAAAGATTTATTTTTGACTTCTAACAAATAGATGCTTGGCCGGACTTCTGTTAAAGTACCTACCAAGCACAGAGCAGACTCCATGACAAATATCAACTTTAGCTGTTGAAAAACTAGAGTGCATCATTGACCCCCTCACTTGGAAGGAGGCTGAGAACAGAGAGCCTGAAAATGAGGGTTCCTACATTCACTTCCTGTGACAGAAGTTCTAACGAACATTTGACTTGTGTACTTTGATTCAGTGGTTTTATTCTAATGTCTCACAAAAGCTATTATTCTTTGTGGTAATTTGCTGGAATTCTTGCTTATGTGAATCGATGTTCCATGAGTGCAAGATCAGAGTAGTTGACACCATGATAAAATGTTTCTTAACTGAGTCCCTACCAACAGAAAGTCAATTCAAATTTCTGTCCTTTAAGACAGTAATATTAAGTACTAAAATATTTTAGGAAGAAGGCATCAGTAATGTATATTCTACTTTTCAGAGAGATTAGTTATGAGCATTCTTTTGCATATATGTGCATATATTCAACCTGTTGTGTGGATATATACGGATATGCAGGTGCACATACATGCCTTTGCACAGTTACATGTTTCTGGAGGTCAGAGGTCAACATCTAATGTTGTTCCTTAGGGAACTGTCTACCTTAGGTTTTTGGAGACAGGGTTTCTCATGGGGGTCTGGAGCTCACTGAATATGTTAGACATGCTACTCAACCAATAAAGACAAATAATTCACCTGTCCCCCTTCCCATTGCTGGGAGTACAAGCAGAGGCCAGAACATCTGTCTTTTACTGTGGTTCTGGGGAGCAAACTTGGGTCCTCATGGGACCCAGAAAGTACTTTACTGATTGAGTGATCTACACAGTCCTATTAGTATCTGTTTTCCTAAACAATCCTCTGAGTTTCTTTCAAACCTATTGTGTTTCTTTCAATTCCATGTAAGTCAGGGCCAATTTTATTAGGTGGAGAGAGCTGCATTTTGTTAGCATGAGGACATCCACTTGCCCCTGTTTCTATACTTTCCTTCATATCTGAGCTGATCAACAAAACACCATGATATTGTTGGGATTGACATTTTATAACCAATGCCCTCTGTGTCATGTGTTCTCAAAAAGGCCTCTGGAACATTCGTTTGCCTCTTATTTACACAGAGCATGAATAAGTGCTGTGATGTGTTGGGTTAGGTTGTATACTGGAATCACAGAAGGCCATTATAAAATTAAGAAAGCATGTTTTAAAATGTCTTAAAGCAGATATTCGAGCTGAAACTAAAAAGCCTCATTAATAAGGCAGAAAATGATGAAAGCTAAGAGGGTAAAATGAAATTAATATAACCTCGCATATAGGGAAATCTTATAAGACAGACATGTAAAAATTCAACTAATTTTCAAACTTAGATTCAGGTAGAGAATTATGTGTCTATCATCCTCTTGGTTCCAATTTGAATAGCTGTTGATCTTCTGACTTTTCTGGTTTGAGAGTTAAATGAGTTTGGATGTCATTCAAAAAGCTTCAAATGAACAGTAACCAAGAGTCATTTCCAAATTACAGGGGAACAATCTTATCTGCAACAAATATTTTAAATATATTCAAGTTTAATTTTCTGACATACACTCAGAGGGAAACAGAAAATATCCCCATAGCTGAGCTAAAGGAATTGCCACCACAGCACATTCTACCAGGAAACCTGCTCCTTAATATTAAGGTGCCACATAGGAACTGTTTATTTCTTTCGCTTCCAGCCACCCAGCTGTTACTTCCATTTTCGGTCTTAGTACTAATTGCATAATGTCCTTAATTTATGCCTGCTGGTAGATGTGATCATCACATTACCTGGAGGGCAGTCTTTAATTGGAGGAATTTCTAAACAAATTGTCTAAAGGACTTGTTTAGACTGATGAAATGTAAATGACTCCCCCCTTTCTAAAAATGAACATTATCCTCATACTAAAACATCTCAGATAAAAAAAGCAACCTTGGTCCTAATTAAGGTCTTTAAAACGAGTAGCCACATTATCCACAAAAGCAATTGAATCTTGTTGCCTGCAGCTGAAATATAGATGACTCCTTGTGACATTTATACAATGGCTTTCAGCATTTCCACTTTGCCTCTGTCCGAGCTAACAAGGTGAAATGCAAAGTGATTGAAAAAGGATAAACTGCATAAAAAAATGATATGGCGATGTGGAATGCTAATTCAGCTGTGGCTTATACAAAGCGATTAGAATCATGTGCATGATCACCTGTGCACTGCCAGGCACTGGAAGAAGTAAACATCAAATTAAACCTTCCATATTGTGAACAGGCAGCAATATTCCACACAAATTAATAGGCTGTCATTTCACATCCAAACAAAGTGCAAATAAGATAAATATCATAAAGAGGCTCGACTAACTTTGATAATCCAAAAAGGAAAAATAAAACAATTAAAGGCAACTTCAGTGTCAGATGAAATAATTTGGACAAATATCAATGCCATAATAGACTGCGAGAAAAAGATGTGTCTGGGGGAGATTAGGGATTTCAGTCACATTGTTATCAACTTTTTGGAAATTGTTTGTGCTATTCTTAATCACCAGAAATTGCATGGCATGGTTTCTATGGTGTCTCTGTTAGAAAAGGCATTAAGTATAGAAATGGCATTCCCTGTTTGAATACACAAGCGGGGTATAGTAAAGTGTGATGGATGATTTGTGTCTTCTCGGCAAAGCTTTGAAAAGTACTTTCTTTTTCTCACTCATGTAGCCAACTAACTCAGTACCTGTGGTCACCTGTGAACTTTGGAATCACTTTTGCTTCAGTCCAATCTCTGAAATATAAGTAAGTAAGTAAGTATATGACCTGTAGGGAGGCATGTTTATGCATCTGTAAATGTACCTGCAGGAGTTGCAAAGAGAAGTGTCCCCCAGAGACACACATATTTCAACTATTTGGAGCGTACTTTTGGAGGTACAGCCTCCAAATGAAATCTGCCACAGGGACACAGCTCTGTGAATTCACAGTCTGCCTAGATGTCTAATTTGCCCTCTGTTTCATATTTGAAGTCGATGTTGTGATCTCAAGTTTTCCTGCTTCGGTCACCATACATTGCAGCTATGCCTTACTGCCGTGATGGACTCTTATCTTTCTGGAAGTAAAGGCTAAAATATCATTTAAATTGCCTTGCCTTCAGTCACAGTTGTAACACAGCTAAAATAGAGTAACTAATTAGTACTTAAACACATACTCTTCATTTAAGTACATCTTGTCTACTCGTCAGTTCTTCATTAGAGCTCTGGATTGAGAACTCAAGAACCAACTTCTACATTGCACTTGCTCTCTATTTTATCAGGCCGCTCTCAAGAAGAAAATTATCTCACTTTTTCTGTGGGGAGAGGGGCGTCATGAGATCACTGTTTATGATTTAAACTCAAAGAATTAATTTATTTTTATCGTATGTCAATTGCCTCTAGCGAACCATGTTCAAAGGAGCAGAATGTGTTACTTTTTTTGCACTCTATTGTCTTTTGTGAATAAATGGTTTTTGGGTTAAAGAGAACCAGTACCTGGAGAGTGAAGAGAGGGCACTTGATATTAGATAAGAAATTAATATTAGGCAAGCAATTCTGCATCTTCTTCCATGTAGAGAATGGTTTTTCCTACTCCGAGGATCCCTTAGTTGCCATATTTTTTGTATATAATTGAGGCCTTCTAAGCTTTCTTTCATCCTATTTTACTTATCTCTTGTTGTCTGTGTTATGCTCATCTTTAGGCAGCCATGTTGGTGAAACTTTATGGGTACAGCTTTTAAAATTCCCAGAAGATACAGTGTTCCAGAAAACTCTTTGCTCCTCTGGTTTTGACGATCCCATCCCTATTTTCAGCAATGGTCTTTGAGCCTTAGGTGTGGAGGCTGTGCTTAAGATGTAGATATATTCACTGTGTCTGGGCTCCACAACTCTGCATTTTGTTTGGCTGTGATTTTATGAAATAATCTCCATTTGTTGCCAAAAAAAGTTTCCTTGACGAGGGATCAAAGCCACACTAATATTTAGATTATGGGTAGGGATTGTTCAGGTTTAGTAAAGTGGTGACTGTAGATTCTCTTCCAAGATCTGTGACTAATTGTTTACTGACAATGAAATTTTGGAGCCAAATTCTTCCATAGTTGAGTTCTGACTAAGGCCATTGATATTTTATATTTAAAGAAATGACTGTTCAAAAACTACCTTCACTTGTGATTCCCTAATGTTTTGGAAATTTCAGTAAGCCGAGAGTCTGGTAGAAGATTAAACATAATCTTTACAGTTAAATGAGACACATATATACACAGATGAAATGAATTTATTGGAAAATTACTTTATCACTATTTTTATATTTCTGTTTTAAGAACCCAAAATACATGAACATATGGATATAGAAAAATAAACAACAGCAGTTATAAAAACAAATCATATTATATATGCCTAACTATTTATCCAATAATTGCTTTTGTGGATATAATTGACAAAAATCATCAAATTTTGTCATGGGCATTTGTTACAATTTCTGGCATATTTTCAAGAAAATATTTGAAATCTCAAGATGTTAAGAAAAATTACATATGGATCAATAGTTTCCCTTAATCAGAACACAGCCACTTTGTCAATGACTTGATATTTGTGTCAAGATGGTTTCTTTTTTATTGTCTCATATCCATTTTTGTTAATATGAACTATTAGACAATTTTAAACATCACTTTAAAGTGTCCAAAAAGACACCCAACCAATCGGAATAGGAGAATCAGTTAACTTTTTTAGATGTCTATGGCTGGCTGCATTCCATCCGAGGGACACTGCTAATACAAAATCCTCCCATATTTCCTGGGAGAAAAAAACTAAATGCAAAAAGATTAGGTTTAAGGTTAGGGTTAGGGTTAAATTATGGTTAGGATTAGGGTTAGTATTAGAGTTAGTGGTTAGGGTAAGGATTATGGTTCAGGTTATGGTTATGATTAGGGCATTTGGTATTAAGATTGGTCTCTCTCTCTCTCTCCCTCCCTCTTTCTCTTTCTGCTTCCCTTCCTCTCTCTTTTTTCCTTTTCTTCTACCTCCCCTATCTCTCCTTATTATTTTTCTTCCTTCTCATCCTTTCCTTCTCCTTTCCTCTAGGTTTCTCTTCTCCTCTTTCATTCCCTCAGTTTTCTTGGTAAAATCTTAATGTTTAGGGAGTTTATCTTTTCAGCATTGATTGAAGACACAGTCACCAGCTATTATGTGTTCACATGCCCTGGTGTTCAGTTATTCACCTTCTTATTTAGATTAGTCTATTTGTGGGGCTCCTAGGAGTGTGCCTAGGAAGGACCTGTCCCTGGAACTTGAACTGTCTTTTTTTTAATCCTATTACCTTGATGCAGGGGGAGGAGCTTGGTTCTTCCCCAACTTGATTTGCCAGACTTTATTGACTACCATGGGAGGCCTGCCCCTTTCTGTACAGAGAAAGAGGAGGAGTCAATAAGGGTTAAGAGTTAGAGGGGAGATCAGTGGAATGGGAGGAGAGGTATAAGGGAAAACTGTGATCAGGATGTAAAATAAATGGGAAAAAATGTTTATTTAAAAGAAAGAGCATAGAAACTGTAGAACTAGCTCTATCAAATAATTGCTCAATTGGTCCTACCAAAGGTATGCTAAATCCTTAACCAAATATGCATGTGCATGTATTCGTACTTAAAATTACCTTTTGTTGCATGCCTTGAGACAAGACCTAGAGGCTAGAAAAATAGTGTGCTCACCCTGAGCACACAGACAGAGATGGCTACTTGGAAAAGAAGAAAATAATTCAAGTAAAGGTTGCTCCTCTACAGGTGGCTGAAGACAAGTAGAGAGAGTGGTTTTCTAGACAGGATTAGCATAAGACCTGGCAGCCAAAGAATGAGTCAGTGCCTGTAACATTTCCTTGAATAAAAATTTAAAAAGAACTGTCTCATTTTATTCCTGTGTTGTAGAATCAGGCATCCATGAAGGCAAAAATTCAATCTGATTAGACTGGGGGGCATGCACCTGTTAAAGCCACACTTAGAAAACTCGCTGGGAGTTTCAGGCCCTAAGCACTAGTTAGCAGAATACTGCTTAATTGGCAGACTCTTTCGGGAGGAATGGCAGGCGCACTGGCCCCTGAAGAGGCATAAAGGAATCCACAGTAGTCAGGCTCCGGAGATAAACATTAAGTAGATCATCATCACCTAAGTGCTGATTTTATATGACAGACACTTTGGAGCGAGAAAGCAGTCCGTGTGCATGTGTCCTTTTGGCTCTCTATTTCTCAGAAACACTGACTAAAACATTTACCCAAAACTAAGAAGAATTAAGACCAAATTACCTTCAATATAAATAATGGGGAACAAGTGGAAAGAGGGAGGCTTAAGGGTTCAGCTCCCTACTTTCCTAGGAGGGAATACCTGAATGCAGAAAAGATTAATCATTACACAGGAACTCAAAGAACTTGACTTAGAAAATGAAACACATTTTAACAGAAACCTAAAAAGAGCTACAAGTTGAGAACTGAAACATACATAAATATAAATATACTTTGTGCCTTAAATTTTGCTGTCAGTGTTGAGCAGGAAAGAGAAATGGAATAGCCTCCTCCCTGAAGATCTAGAGGTTATATAGTGACAGAGAGAATCAACTCCATGGAAGTGCCCTCTGATCTTTACTTGTGTTCATAGTGCATGGGACTTTCTGCCACAATTGTGTTCACAACACAAGCAGAGATAATAATAATAATATTAATTTAAATACTAAGCTTCATACATTAAATTAGTGCTGCTCTCAGCGTTTATCAGGGCATCTTCTTTTTGCATTGGTAGCTGTCAACACAGAGACTCACTGTTGGTCAAATGTACAAAATAACTGATAAAGTGTTCTGGATTCTAATTGGAATGTCTATATCCTCCCATCCAGGTTTTACAGAACATCCTGGAAGAAGGCACAGAAAGATTTTAAAGAGCCAAAATATGAAGAGGAATGTTTCCTGGTTATGAAATTATTGTTAAATGAACTCACAGTAGCTGTAAAGCCACAGTGGAGGGGTTCACAAGGCTTGTCCCTCACTGAGGATCTCTGGGTGAAAAAAGGAGAGATTGCTGTAGTTGGGGATTATGGGAAGAGAGCAAGAGTGAGAAAGGAAGAGAGAGGAAAGCATAGGGAGAAATCATGTGAAATGCTGTAAGATAGGTAGAAGATTGTCAAAGAATAAGATTAAGTAGAAGACACAAGCAAATAGTAGTCTAAATAAGACACAACAGTATAAGAGGAGTTCTACATTGAGCTTGTGTTGACAGGCAGACAGCATAAAAAAAGGTGCAAGAGAAAGAAGCCCTTATTAGTGGGCATTAAAGATGGTGTTTAAGATTTGGACAGGGTAGAAAGGAAGTCTCTAATCCCAGCTAGGATACTGAAGAAGCAGGATGTGAATATGTTCAGTGGGCTGAGATTGGAGGACAGGCACTGAGGTCACAGAATTGGCCTTTCAAACCCAAGTGGGAATGCTTTGTCATGTTTCCAAGGACTCTGCCCTTTGGAGGAGTCCCATGATCCAGATGTTTGTTATCCTTTCCTTTCTGTCTCATCATTTATTTGTTCTTTGTCTCATTTAATCAGGCCCTAGTTCTCTGCTAAAATAATACACTCACAAACAGGTTCTAAGAAGTTGTAAGTGTCTTTCAAAGGAGACCTATACAAATTGCCTTAATTCCTCAGTTGGCATTAGCACAATGCTATAATGTATGCGCTAAATGTTATTCACCATACATGACATGGGAGAGAAGGAAGATGGAATTTCTGTCTTGAAGGAGAGGATGCACAGTCATCAAAGCTGGTACACAACACATTGCGATAGGAGCAAATTTAGCATTGTGGCAGTGCTGAGGCCCTCTTTAGAATGTAGCGATGAATTCTACCTGAGAGGATTAACACTGAAGACTTCATGGAACAGGGAATGGTTATGAAAGAAGATTTTGTAAAGTGGAAGAAGGAAAAATTATAGACAAATCAGAGAAGAAAACCAAAGGAAAGGTGGATAGAGCAGAGAATGCTTTGTGTTCAGGAAAAATGGTACCATTTGTATGTAGAAGAGAATAGGTGAAATGGTAGAAGAGGTCTTTTATAAACTACCTCACAGATCATATAGTATATAAAAAGCTGACTCTTCCCCCAAACTCTGGGTAGCATTCTCAATAACGATAAGCATCTAGGATAGGCATCATCAAATGTTCCACATGGTTGTATGCTTTTCACACTTGTGAGTACATTCGTACTCTGCTATAAAAAATAAAAAAAAAACAGTCAAAGCATATATGCAGATGACCTGGTGCACACCCATGTACCCATGCGGGCCAAGTGCTTGCTGCTTCAGACTCTGTGAGCCCATAGGCAACCTGCTTAGCGGATTCAGTGGGCCATGTTTCCCTCATGTTCTCTATCCTCTCTGAGTCCAAGGGGTTCTCTCTGATTTCCAAGGGGAAGGACCCAATGGAGACCTCCAACTTAGACTATCTCTGCATAATGTCTGGCTTCCTTAGAGTGGGAGCGTGGGTGATTCTCATTCTTTTGCCTGATGTTGGGACTCTTTTCCTCCTATTAGGTTGTGTTGCCCCAGTATGAGGGCCTTTTGCCTTGTTTTATTGTGTCTTGCATTGTCCTGTTTGGCTGTTGTCTCTTGGAGGTATGCTTTTTTTTTTCTGAAGAGAAAAACAGAAGGGGAGTGGATTGGAAAAGAGGGGTCCTAATGTGGAGCTGGCAGGACCAGATAGAGGGTAACTGTGGTCAGGATGTGTTGTATGAGAAAAGAATCTATTTCCAATAAATAAAAACAAGTATGAAACCAGCTAGAAGCATATATTTAAATGAGCACCTAAAGTACCAGATGAAACTTACAAAAACAAGCAGCCACTAATGGATCATTTGATTACTACCCGTGGATGATGTACTAAAAATTAGAATTTTCTGTATGCCAGGACAAGGTATTTCAAGCCAAAGTGTTGTTATATGTACCGGTTTAATTTGTGTACCTTTTAGTTCAAATCTTCTAATGTCTCAGAAATTAATATTTCATCAATTTGTAAAGGGACACATGGTACAACTGACTCATTTTTAAGTGTAACTTTAAGTACACATTTAGTTAGCAGAAAATATCTACTCCTGGATAGCTGTCAGGAGTTTTAAGTCCCTTTCTGTTTCTTTCTTTTCTTCCTCCCTTCTTTCTTTTTTTATCTCACCATTCACTGCAACAAACTGAGGAAACACTTTCTAGTAAAACCTCACTTTCCCCACTCTTGATGCCCACGATTTGCATTTTCTTCAGCTCACGATTTTACAACTTCGTGTCTTTTAAAAATTAGTTCAGAAGCCTAGCAAGGGAAGAAAACAGAACTTTCTGGGAATTAAGAACTAGGAAGGTTGAGTCTGAAAGCAATCAATGCACTTTTCCCCAGAGCTTCCTAGGTAGAACACAGGAGATCAGATATGTGGCTTGCTTGGAAGGGATAATGGACTGTGTCTCCACAATGGTATCAGAACTGGAAGCCCTGAGGATCTTTCTATTTCACATGCTCAAATAACTGGTCAGACACATTTTCCCACCCCTTTGACTTTTGTTAAGGCCGTGACCTCCACTGGGACCATTTCTTTTTGTTCCACTGCTTTCATCTAAACAATGCAAACAGTTTAGGTAATGGTTCAATCTAGTCCATTTGACCCATGTGAATTTCTAGTTTTCCCTTGGATGCCACAGTGTCTTTTTGCAGTCCCCTTTCTTCTGCGGCCAGTGTCTCCCTCTCCCACACCCTCCTGTCTCAATATCTTTGGTGACACACTGACTTAGATTTCTGTGTTGGTCACGTGAATGCTTTTTTATCCCACTTGATTCTGTCTCTGTTGAGTTGTTTCCCACTGCAAGAACACCTGAGCAGTTTGCGCTTGGGCTCAGGACATCCACAACAATTCCCTTAATAGTTCAGAAAGCAAGCTCACGTTCCATATGTGTAAGTGACCACAACTGCGGTCATGCTGAAATTTGTGGCATTAAAAGAGATTTTATGTAAATTTTAGCTGCACTAGGAAGAATGTTATTTCAAAATTCTAAAACCATATTTACCTAAAGTACATTTTAAAGGTTTGAACTCTATAGAAGAAATGTTTTCCTGATATTAAATTGCAAGAAATTCTTGTCATAAATTTGTATGAATGAGCAACTTGAACAGTTTTCTAACAATGGGCTTTGACTTTAACCTTTACCATCTTCTTAGGAAGCACATAAGTCACTGTGTCTCATGAGTGTGTCCTTTTGGAATTTTTAATTAAAGAGCTGCAAGCATCATTCTTCATCATTATATGAAGGTACCTCTGACCTCCCTTTAAACCACATTTCCTTTATGCTCATGTTGTGCTTTGAACATAATCTATGGTGGCATTTCTATTTTGCTGATATGTTTACAGTTCTCTCTTCTTAAGTGGTGAGAGTTTTTCAAAAGCTGGGGTCATTCTTATTAATGTTGGAACTTCTAATCATTAGGGCTGCACCTGTAAATGACAAGTAATTGATGCCCCAAATGCACACATCTAACACTGTGCATGGATTAAAGTGTTAAATGGCAACCGTCCAAACCCTGGAGTCAGGTATTAGCTTTGTGGTCCTTGTTTTGATGTTGAGGCATCTTTTTCTTCAAGACATGGACAGATAAGTCAAAGAGGAGAATGTGCTTCAGTGTTGGACAAATGTGCTCAGCAGTTCCTCAGATTCCTTTCCATAGGCTGGGGATATCCACTTCTTTCTTCACTGTGCAGATGGAAATTCTTTCACAGCACAGATCTGTTCCTTTCGTGTCACTGATGGAGAACAATTAGGTGAAGAGTTTCTTCACCAGCCCCTAGTTTTCTGTACTCAAGACATGACAAGATGGACTTAATATCTTTAGGTTGTACTAGATGTCGACACTGTTGTGATAGGAAATAGGTACTTCTCCATAGAGTCAGCCTTTGCAGCAGGAAGAATTTTCCTTACATTAGTTCTGTATTAGTTGTTGATCTATTTTAGGGGGTAAATTAAGGAGGGTTATGCTTATTTAGTAAACACACACAGGCAGCCTCAGCTTCCTAGCATCACATTTTCCAGAATTATTTCCTTTTCTTACAGAATTATTTATAATAACTGGATGAGGCCCTGAGAGATGGCTTAGTGGGTAAAAGTACTTGCCATATTTGAGAGATCTGAGTTTGATCTCTGGGACAACATGATGGAAGGAGAGAACCAAGCTCTGTAGGCAGTACTCCAAGTGTCACATCTGTGACATGACATACAAGCACAGGAGCACACACACATGCGTGCACACACACGTGCCCATACACATAGGAGGGAGAGAAACAAATAAATTGAAAAAAGATTCCAATGAAATAATTAGTATAATACATGATACTGTGATGTAACCAACTAGATTGTCTCCATGGGGATATAAGATAAATAAGACGAGAGAAGATACTTTTCACTGTGATGTGGGAGTGTCATATATCAATCTGTTGATTTCATTGGTTAAGCAATAAAGAAACTGCTTGGCTCTGATTGGTTAAAACATAGGTGGGAGGAGTAAACAGAACAGAATGCTGGGAGGAAGAGGAAGGGAGCTCAGACTCGACAGCTCTGCTCTCTGGAGCAGAGACGCCATGCTCCCCTCTCCTGGGCTGACACGGGGATAGCTCTGCTCTCTGAGGCACACGCGATGAAGCTCCGACCCAGGATGGATGTAGGCTAGAATCTCCCTGGTAAGCCACCTCGTGGGCTACACAGATAATTAGAAATGGGCTAGTCCAGGTGCAAGAATTAGCCTAGAAGAAGCTAGATAGAAACGGGCCAAGCAGTGTTTAAAAGAATACAGTTTGTGTGTTGTTATTTCAGAGCATAAACTAGCCAGGCGGCCAGGGTGCTGGGGACGCAGCCCCGCCGCTCTTATTACTACATCACTGGGTAGTATCTTGCTTTATTTACTTGTTACTGAGATAATTTTTTTTAAAAGGATCTTAAAGGAGAAGAGATTGATTTTGGTTACATCATGACAAAGAAATCAAGGCAACAGTATCCTGAAGTAGTTTTCCATATCTTACCCACAATCAGAAAGCATGCAGAGATGATACATGCTAGTTCTCAGCTAGCCATCTCTATTTTTACAGTCCAAGACCTGCATAAGTATCGGTACTATCTTCAATTAAGATGAATCTTTCTACATCAAAGCACACAACCAGGATAATCTCCCACACGATAGCACATAAAGTAACTTAATTTAGATCATTCCACACCGAGGTAACATGAAGATTGTTTTCTAGGTCCTATCCATTTGCCAATTAGTGTTGGCCATTATAGGTAGATAGTAGGCATCTTGAGAACTTCCCAGAGTTTGTATATGTCCAGATAAAGAGGGGTCCCAAACACAAAAATATAACCTCTCACTGATGCAAATGATGCATATACAGCATTCTAACAAAGTTTGGATCATAAACCACTCATATAGCATCTTCTTCCAGACAGTCAATAGATACCCATACGTCTAGACTTTGGAGTCCTGACATGAATATAAAGCAGAATTGTAAGCACTCTAACTTGCATTCTTTAAGGAGTTTTAAAATCTAGAATCTATGAGGAAAATCAAAACCCATTCCTAATTTTTTGGGTGGTTTGGCTATAAAGTCTTTGTTTAGTTTACTCTTATTCATCAGTGTCTTACCAACCACCACTGGCTAGTGCACCTTGGAGTTTATGGTAAGTAGCTGAGTGATCCCTGACCACAAATTGGGGAAACCATGTAGATAATGGTGTAACACTGAATGTTCCTGGACTGTGGCTTTTCTTCATTTGGCAAAAAGATGCAATGTGCATTTTGAGGATGATGGGAAACAATACTTAACTTTATAACCTTGAATCACATCCTTTCTCTTAATGGCTCTAACAGGACAACTGAAATTTATACTGCCTGATTGCAAAGAGGCTTTATTTGACCCAAGCTCAAAGTTAGCTTTGCACTATTTCACTAACCTCCATGCCATAAAAAATTAAGTGCCTCGACTTTGTACCGTACAAGGTAAAATAAATGAGATAACATTTTACTGGTAAACAATCAATAGCCTTTAAAAAAAGCACAGAATCTTATTCCCTAATTTTGCAAGACAATCTTTGATCTGAGTCATTTACGGTTTTCCCAGTAGAGCTAGAAAAAATATGTAGCATAGGCTTTGGAAGTAGAATATCCAGAGATAAAATAATGCAATGTGTCATAACTCGAATGAGTTTATTAATTTTCATAATGCTTGAAAATATATCCTTTTGTGAATAAAACTTTTGAAATTCAGAAGGTTGACAATATTAATGCCTTTTTTTTTTTTTTTTTTTTTTGGTTTTTTGAGACAGGGTTTCTCTGTGGTTTTGGAGCCTGTCCTGGAACTAGCTCTTGTAGACCAGGCTGGTCTCGAACTCACAGAGATCCGCCTGCCTCTGCCTCCCGAGTGCTGGGATTAAAGGCGTGCCCCACCACCGCCCGGCTATTAATGCTTTTTTAATTTAAGGAATTTGAGGGATTATGATATTGAGAAATGTGTACTGATTTCCTTTGAATTGAAGCAACTTAGTGATTGTGGAAGTGAACACACTGTGTTAAAAACCTGTTTTTTTTCCCCCCTACTGGCCATATGACTTTAGACAAAATTGTAATTTTCATATTTTTTTTTGTTTTTTGTTTTTGTCTTTTTTTAGATTTATTTATTTATTTATTATGTGTACAGTGTTATGCCTGCAGGCCAGAGGAGGGCACCAGATCTCATTACAGATGGTTGTGAGCCACCATGTGGTTGCTGGGAATTGAACTCAGGACCTTTGGAAGAGCAGTCAGTGCTCTTAACCTCTGAGCCAACTCCCAAGCCCTTCATTTTTTTTTTCTTACCAGAAAAAAAAAATAGGTATAATGATACCAGGTACCCTAGTATTCTGCAAACAGAAAGGCAGCACACTGTCAGCATTTTCAGAACTTTAGAAAATCAACATAATCCTAGCTTCTTAGAACTAGGAATTCTGAGGCAACATGTCTTAAATGGGACTGCAATGAGGTTCTTTTGTTCTATTTGTTTGTTTTGATTTGAAGGAAAGCATACCACAGATGGTGTGCCGAGGAACAATGGATGACTAATATTGACCCATTTTGGTGTATTTTGGGAGTCACTTAGAAGACAAACTACTGGACGGGACTGTGAGGGACTTCTACATTGTGTTAATTGAGGCAAGAAGAGCTAACCTACATGTAAGCATAGCCGGAATATATGGAATAGAAGGAAAGCAGGCTGAGAACTGGCATTCAATGTTCTCTGCTTCCTGGCTCCAGCAGCCATGGATCCAGCTTTCTCATACCCTTAGTCACAGATTCCCTGCCTTGATTGGGCAGTATCCTTAATCTGTGAGCAGAAATAAATATTTTCTTCTATAAAGATCTTTTGTCAAGGGCTGGAGAGATGGCTCAATGGTTAAGAGCATTGCCTGCTCTTCCAAAGGTCCTGAGTTCAATTCCCAGCAACCACATGGTGGCTCACAACCATCTGTAATGAGGTCTGGTGCCCTCTTCTGGTCTGCAGACATACATACAGATAAAATATTGTATACATAATAAATAAATAAATGTTTTAAAAAAAGATCTTTTGTCAGGCATTTTCTCATAGCAACAAGAAATTAAACTAGCATATTCATAGAGCGGATGCCGCACAAAACAATACAGATAACCTTAAAAATTGAATTTTATTTGTTGTAGAGGAGATCTGTACAGCTTATTAGGTTAGTGTCGTGAGACAATAAATTTGCTTGAGTCTCCGTTTTTTTCATATATGATATTAGTGTTGAATAATTATTAATGTTGAAAATAATATATTTTTCTCTCTTAATAGTATGGTTTTAAAAAAAATCACATACTATAGGTATAATATTGACAAGTGTCAGAGGTACACATGTAAAATTGGTGTTCTGATCTACCACTTTTTGCCTTATTCTCTTGAGTGGATGTCTCTGGTTGAATGGGATGCTTGTTTGAAAGCCAACAGTTACAGCAGCCCTCATCTTTTACCTGCTTAAGCTACAGGTGTGCCAGAAGCCATACCTGGGTGTTTTTTTTTTCCTGTGATGCACAGTGTCTTGTCTTTTGTTGTTGTTTTTCTTTTATTATTTTTATTGATTTTATTGAACTCTATATTTTTCTCTGCTCCACTCCCTGCCTCTCCCCTCTTCTTCAACCTCCTCCCATTGTCCCCATGCCCACAATTTACTCAAGAGATCTTGTGTTTTTCTATTTCCCATGTAGATTATATCCATGTTTGTCTCTCTTAGGGTCCTCATTGTTATCTAGGTTCTCTGGGGTTGTGATTTGTAGGCTGGTTTTCTTTGCATTATGCTTAAAAACACTTATGAGTGAGTACATGTGATAATAATTGTCTTTCTAGGTCTGGGTTGCCTCACTCAAGATGTTGTTTTCTAGCCCCATCCATTTGCCTGCAAATTTCAAGATGTCATTATTTTTTTTCTGCTGTGTAGTACTTCATTGTGTAAATGTACCACATTTTTTTTTAAGCCATTCTTCAGGTGAGGGGCGTTTAGGTCTTTTCCAGGTTTGGGTATAACAAACAATGCTGCTATGAACATGTCCTTGTCACATGATTGAGCACCCTTTGGATATATACCAAAAAGTGGTATTATTGGGTCTTGAGGAAGATTGTTTCCTAATATTCTGAGAAATCACCATACAGATATCCAAAGAGGCTGTACCAGATTGCACTCTCACCAGTAATGCAGGAGTTTTCCTTTTACCCCCAAACCTATGCAACATAAGTTGTCATCAGTCTGTGTAAGATGGAATCTTAGAGTTGTTTTCATTTGCATTTCTCTGATGACTAAGGATGTTGAGCATTTCTTAAGTGACTTTCAGTCATTTTAGATTCCTCTGTTGAGAGTTCTCTGTTTAGGTCTGTACTTCATTTTTTTTTTGGAACTCCTGAAACTGAAAAGCTTCTTTAAAGCAAAAGACACAGTCAATAAGACAAAACAACAGCCTACAGAATGGGAAAAGATCTTCATTAATACCACAAGAGACAGAGGTCTGATCTTTAAAATATAGAAAAAAAAAACTCAAGAAATTGGTCATCAAAAGAACATACATGGCTTTTTACACAGGTGCTAGGGATTTGAATTCTACATGCGTCCTCATTAAACATTGTTGCCTATTGAGCCACTTATACAGTCTGGATAATAATTTTTAAATTATTATTAAATAAAGTTTTATGTGAGAATAACAAGGCTCATTTGTCAGAGCACAATTGTTAGTTGTAATATTCAATTGAAAAAAATAATAATTGTTGCTTTCAAAATTAAGACAAACCACTTATCTGTCTTACCAGGAGTGAGACAGATTGTTGAAATCTTTTTCCATGCAAGCTTATTACCACTTCTGTCTAAACGTCGCTCTGAATTTATATATCCATATGCTACTGCATAGAAATCACTTAAAATTGATTTGTTTTTCAATGTTAAATTTTGGTGATAATATTTACATTATTAAAAAAATCCATCCTATGTGTTTTGGAATTTGAACTTCTATTCTGGTCTATGTAAGGATGTTTTCTAAGAAGTCTGAACATGTGGAGGAAAGACAACATGACACATTCCTTCATTCAGATCGATTTCAATTCTGGCTCAATTTCATTTTAGCCTAATACTTAGAAATGAATGCCTCACAGGTTAAAATCACTATCAAGCTGCCCTGAGGAAAAGACTAATTTTCCATATTTTTTTTTAACTTTTGCAGAATTCCAAAGTATCAACATTGAAGCTTGTTTTTAAGATTTTACCCATATATAAGCAAAAAGTGATTTTTACCATTTCAAATCTGGTATTTATCATTTTGTCAGTCTCAGACTGCAAATGAAATTTCAAGTAATATTATGAAAGAAAGTCATTGGTGTATATAACACTCCTGGTGTAGAGTATGAAAAAGTCATTAGTTTTATTATAATCCAGGGAAATTAGGCTTAATTACTATTTTTCTTTTGACTTCCTAGCTTAAAATAGCTAAAATAAACACTTTAATTTGACCAATCAATTAAAAAATCAATGACATGTCCATTCCATATCAAGACATGATTGAGGATCCAATTCTTTAGCATTTTTCTTCATTTAGTTTTTGACCAAAATCAGAACACAGGCTAAAACAACATTCTTTGTCATTAAAATGTAAGGTATAATTATAGACTAATACAGCCTATTTCTGGTGTTTCGCACAAAGCTCAGAACTGCGAATCATCATCAAAGGAGTTATGAAGCCGATGCCAGACCTGTCTCAAAAAGTCAGATTCTGTTGACCTTAATTTCCTGAAGCAGATAATGAGTTCCACCAAGTAGTAATTGGCCTCTCATTTAAAAAAAATATATTATAAATTCTTTCATCCCAGAGGATAATTTTTCTTTTTTCATTTAGATGAAAACTTTGCTGACTTCTGAGATTGAGATTTTTTTCCAACATGTTAATCAAATCATTCCACTATTCTCAATCCATCCAATCCAGAATAAACTCATCCTCACTGCTTAGAACTGGTCCCAAATCATTATTAAAGCCTCAGCTTTTCATTTTCTTCATTTTTTTTCTTGAAGTCAGGCCAAGCTATTCACAGTGTCCTAAACATATTTCATGCATTCATCTCCCTAGCCTTTATGGACACAGTGAAATAATAAAAATGTGTGTACATTACTTTTTTCCACTGTCCCTGGCACACACTTCTTGAAGCTCTTATAATTTTCTGATGGTGGGCATGCTAGAAGATTCTATTACAATATATGGTATTTTTCCTTGCACCAGAGATTTAGTCACCTCTTGGTATTTGAAGACAGCAGCACAAGGAGAATATTTCATCCTAGTATTAGGTATGAGTTTAGATCCTGACACATCTTCTAAATACTTCAGAATTTCATGAGTCATGGACAATTAACTTCTGGTCGGCTCCTGGGGAGCTTGCAGAGGAAGTGATACATATGGGTTGCCAGGATAACCTACTATGTGTTGAAAGGTTAGGAGCTTTTAGCACCTTTTCCCTCAACCTCAGGAAGGATAGGAATCAGAAGATTGAGTTGATTAGCAGTGGTCAATGCCATAAATAATCAAGCCTGCATAGTAAAGATTTTAGACAACCTTAAATAACAAGGCCTTAATGACATTATTTTAGCCAAGTCTGTGAAGGATATTTGTAGAGCTTGGCACGAGTATGGACTTAGGGAGTACGAAAGCTCTAAACTCTCCCTTTTTGCTTCTCTTTCTTTTCATCTTTACACTTTAGTGTGGTGTTTATTATTAAATCAATTAACACAAGTGTTCTATGAGATCTGTGAGCCACTCTGCCAAATCATTAATGTGAGCACAGGAATAGATACCCATAGCCACTCAAAAGTCTGGATTACAACCTCTGTTTCTCTGGAAATCTAGAGTGGGGACAGTCTGATGTGACTGGTTCTTTGACCTATGGTATCTTCTATGTTCTCCTAGAACACAGTGTCAGACCAAGGGTGGTGTGGTAAGTCCTTCTGTGTATGTGTTGCTTTCATTGGCTAAAGAAACTGCTTTGAGCTTATAACAGGGCAGAACAGAGTGAAGCTGGGAAAACTAAACTAAATGCTTAGAGAAAGAAGGCAGAGCCAAAGAGAAGCCATGTAGCCCTGCCAGAGAGAGATGCCAGAAAACCTGGCAGGTAAACCACAGCCACATGGTGATACACAGATTAATAGAAATTGGTTAAATTAAGATGTAAAAGATAGTCAATTAGAAGCTAGAGCAGAGCAGTGATTTAATTAATACAGTTTCTTGTGGTTATTTCAGGGCTGAGCAGCTGGGAACAAACAAGCACCTTCCTACAACACTAGGTTATCTGCTTGATATCTTCTGATATATTTCCAAAATTCTTTTGTTCACATGTTTTGGGAGCCATGCATGAAATACTTAGTAGTAATACTTTTTTGTTTCAACTGAGTCATATATTATCTTTTATATTTTTGTGGTAAGTACAAGAATAAAGATGCAATTGATAGTGAAGACATAAAACTTCAAAGTGAAGCTCCATTGTTTCAGCATGGTCATTCTAACTATATAGAAATTCCCAAGAAATACAGAGTTGTACACTGGACAATTGTTTGAATGAGTTTTTCAAACTAAGGGATTACCTTTAATGGGTTAGTTAGAAGAAAGTGATTTCTTTTTTCAAAAAATAAAGGAACTAAGATACACCCAAAGCAAACCATTCAGAGTAGAAAAATTACTTGCTCAAAGGATCCACAGAGAAACTGGGACTATTAAATATTGTTACTGATGACAGCAATCTCAATGACATGGCCCGAGAGATGACAAAACATGAGGACTGAAACTCATGAAAGAATATCTATTGTGTTCCATTGATATATATGATACAAATATTTTTTTTATTTTAAAGACAAAATGTAAGATTAAAATTATCCAATTTTAAAAATATCCTTCTCACCTCTATCTCTGAAGTCCACTCTATTTATGCACACTTCCATGGCCATAAGAGGCAATAATTATCCTGTCCTGTTAATTACCCACTGCTGTTAGACCATTTTATATATCTACTTCATTTCTGTTTAGTTGTATCAAAGATACTTAAAAGTAAACCTAGCAACAATTTTCAGTACTCAATCCTTAAAACACAAACTTTTCATTTAAACCGAATCCTTTGTTATATGTCAGGTATCTTTTTCAATGTTTTGAGATCCACTAATTAACAGTGTGTGTTTATTTTCAAAAACTTAGGAATTACAAGATTTTTAAAGGTCAGAGTTTGCTGAATATTTAACTAATTTCTAATAGGAAAGTAATTTTTAAGACATCCACCAAAGTATTTAATTAATTATTAATGATCATGATTGTTCAGCTTACTATTAGAAGTTTCTAGAAGGAAGAACTATAATAAAGGTAGCAGTTACTGAACAATAGTACAGCATTTGATAATTATTTTTATTTAAAAATCAAAGTCGTTTTGGAGGTAATAAACCTCTTACAGGATATCTGTTAATGTAGTAAGAGTAGTATGTGTTTCAGAGGGCAAATGACTTTAGCAAAAATCTCCTTGTGGTGAAGCTTCCAGTACCCAACATTGTTTCCCTCTTATTGACTGGGTCTTAATCCCATCGGAGAGCTATTTGTTACTGCCAAAATATGAGTGTCATTATGAGACCCTTAAGGTTATCATTTCATGCAGATAATTTTTGTAGTTAATAGTCATTATAAACGGATAGGATTGTTAGTTGCTTCCTGCCCTTGAATCTTTCATGGTACTTTCTGGTACCATGAAACCTAGTCCTCAGGAAGGAAGTTTTCAAGTTAGATCCAGCTTGGATACCCCAGGTCTGTTGATACTGCATACTATATTCTGAAGTAAGGTCTTACCTTTAACTTCTAGGAGGTAACATGAAGGTAATGGCATCCCATAATTTCTGGAATATCTCTTAGACTCCTCTGATCAACAAATTGTAAGGGGCCTCTTATGCTCAGTACTAGGGTTTCTGTTAGATAGTCTATGCTACTTGAAGGGGGCAGTCCAAGCTCAGGTTGGAAAAACTCACTTAAATTATGAGTGTATATGATATATATTATATTTGTATCTGTAAACAGACAGACCTATATGTATTATGTGTAACTTTAGGTAAATAGATTATTATCTGTTTGACTATATGACTCCGTATAACATTGTCAATGTCTTTACTGTCATCTTACCCTTTCTTCCTTCTATATCTCCCTAACTTTGAGTCAGATACCCATTTTTCCCATTGCCCCTTCAGATCACTTCTGTCTTGCTATTTTGTTCTTTTTTTTTTGCCCTCGCCCCACCCACCACAATGATCCTTTTTGATTTTCCTGGATTCTATCATTATTCCAGGTTATGTGGTCACAGCTGAAGCTTTAGAGTCAGGGATGACCAATGAAAGTATGCTTGCAATGTCTGTACTTTTGGAACTAGATAACCTAACTCAATATAGTCTTTTCTACTTTCATCTTTTTGCCTGAAAATGTTATGATTTTACTTTTTTTTACATCTGAATAGTATTCCATAAGATATACAGATAATTTTTATTATCCATTTTCACTAGTATGACATTTATTCTGTTCTTATCTCCTAGTTACTGTGAATAGAGTATAAATGAACATTGCTTAGCAACTATCCATATAGTAAAAGTCATTTGTGCATATTTTACGGAGAGGGTATGTGGATCATAAAGTAGATTTCCTTTTAGTTTTTTTTTTTCAATACAAGTCTTTTATTGTCCCAAAAGACACCCCAAATCATATTAAAATTCAGGATCTTGTTTCTGGAACTGGTAACTTAGGTCTACTCATCAGCCTGCTGCACTGTTCCCTTTTCAGACACATAGATATCATCCAAAAACTTCCTGATACCCTTGTTCTTAACTGTTGTGGCCTGCTGTATCAGAGCCGCCGAGTTTGAAACAAGTTCAGTATCATTTCCTTCAAGGATTAATTCATCCTTCTGGGCTTGGGAGACAGAACAAGCAACTCCTGTCCTCATCCGAACCCTGCGGATGTATTTTTCACTCAAGAAATTTCGTATTTCAACCAAAGACCCATTCTCCTGAATAACGACGTTGATGGGGAAGTGAGCATACACGGACCTCATCTTGTAGCGGAAGCCCAGCATAACCACCCTTGATCCTGTTTTGAACGTGGCTGCAGATGGTTCTGACGGTGGCCAGTTCCTTCCTGTTGCCCCACCATTTGTCAACCCGGAGCTACCGCCGCTGCCTCCTCCTCCCCCTCCTCCTCCTCCCCCCTCCTCCTCCCCCTCCCCCTCCCCCTCGTCCTCCTCTTCTTCTTCTTCTTCTTCTTCTTCTTCTTCTTCTTCTTCTTCTTCTTCTTCTTCTTCTTCTTCTTCCCAAGAAGGCTCAGCTCTACGTTGATGTGATTGAAGTCCCTCCAGAGGGTTCCTCTGGGGCCCTTCACAAAGACTGTGCGCCCATTCAGAGTGATGTCCACATTTTCTCGAATGTCGACCATCTGATTGCTGAGAACGGTCTTCATTCTCACAGTAGATGGGGGTTTTTTAAGGATCCTGCACACTGATTTCCAGAGTGACTGGACCAGCTTTTCATTCATTTTCCATTTTCCAAGGCCCTTCTCAGTATTTGTGGTTAGATTGTTTTGTTGATCTTGGGTATCCTGATTGGGGTAAAATGAAATCTTTTAAGGTCCACTTAGCAAGAGGAAAGTAATGCTTGGTAATAGAAACCTAGCCAATAATTATGCACATAGATGTTTGATAAGTGTCTACTACTCCCACTATACTAATAAACATCATTTCTAACTGCACTGTAAATATTTATCCTTTTCCCCCAGATAAGTGTAAGTCTTACAAAGAAATTTCTATTTGCAACAGACAGAGACCACTCTGAGAACTATAACTGAGCAAAATGGAGGGAACAAGTAGTTTCTAGCCCCACCTACAAACCAGCTCCTCTAAATAAGTCTCAGGAAACATCATGTAAAAACATGCAGAAGGATTTTAAGAGCCAGAGGAGAAGGATATTTTCTGCGAGACTGTGTCTCCTGAGAATGACAGGGACACTACATCCACAGACTTCCAATAACATGACCACCTATGGAGACAAGGACAAGGATGACAGCAGTAACTTCCTAACATGTAAGAGAAAAGTTTTCACCCTATACAAAGAACTACAGGCCACTAATGAATACATAAAGCAAGGACAAATACCCCTGCCTAGGTGAGAGACTCCCATTGTTTATCCAATATGAAGAAGTTAGCCCTGAAATCATGTATGTGCGAGTAACATTATACAGACTGAGCAAATGGTATTGCCATATTCAAGAATGTGTGTGTGTGTGTGTGTGTGTGTGTGTATTTATGCACACATGCAGCAGCAATTAAAGAGAAAGAGAGCAAAGGCCATGAATTTGACTTAAAGCTGGAAAGAAGAAAGAGAAAGGGGAATATAATGTAACTACATTTTGGTTTCAAAATTAAAAAGTCTATGTTTCCTGAAGCACTTTCTTAATTATAGATTAAAAAGGCACTTGTGTCTTCTGATATATGTTATAGCCATACATTAATACCTTTCAGTAAGAGTTGGCCTTAAAAATGAAATTCTGAAGAATTTCCCAATCAGTTGATTATATAATCTTGTTCAGCATTTGTAATTTTCTTTACAGCAATTTTCAGTGTCATAGCTACAATATTAATGTATGTCAATATCAACTATCCAGAGTGAGAACATATCTTAAGTATTAAAAACTTGTTGGCTCCCACTTCAAATACTAAAGAGAAATAGTGTGTCCAAGAATCTCTGGTTAACAATCAATTGGTATGTTTGTCTGACCCTATCTTGGTTTCATAATTCATGATATTGACTCATGGAATTTATAAAACCTCTATACTTATAATTATTTTATATTACAGGTTACAACACATAAACTGATACATGGAAGAAATACATGAAGCATGGTATAGAACAGTGAGTGCTTCCATGGTCTCTCTTTCCATGTGACCTCCATGCACATCTTCACCACATAGTAGCATCTCATACGCTTTTGTTGAAGAGTCAACAAATCCAATCAAAATTGGATTACCTGAATCAGAGTCGTTAAATCACTGATCACTGAATGATTTCAAGTTCTTGCTTCTGTTTCCTTTATAGGGTCAAGGATAGGAGGAAAAATCTTCAGTATTTTAGTAAAATGGCTTGTCTCATGACCAGTTCCAATTCTGAAGGTACATGGGCAGTACTGAGAATCAATGTTTTAGCAGAAGTCCAGGTACAGGAAAAAATAGGGCTTTTATGAATAAAAAGAAAAAAAGATACTTAAATCATTTAGAAATTTCTAAGGTATTAAGACCAAAATGAATGGGAGTCAGGATGGTATATTACATATGTATATAGAATACTACTTTTCATGATGGAGGAAGGTCATTGGCTAATAAAGGAACTGCCTTGGCCCATTTTATTGGTTAGAAGATAGGTGGGAGGATTAAACAGAACAGAACACTGGGAGGAAGAGTAAGTGAGGTCAGTCTCGACAGCTCTCCTCTCAGGAGCAGACGCCTGAGAGAGACGCCATGCCCAGCTCCTGGCTCCCGGGCAGACACACGCCATGAAGCTCCGACCCAGGATGGACATAGGCTAGAATCTTCCCGGTAAGCGCACCTAGGGGCGCAACGCAGATGATTAGAAATGGGCTAAATTAATATGTGAGAATTAGCCTAGAAGAGAATGGGCCAAGCAGTGTTTAAATGAATACAGTTAGTGTGTTGTTATTTCGGGCATAAGCTAGCCGTGCAGGCGGCTGGGGTGCTGGGGACGCAGCCCCGCCGCCCTTATTACTACATTTTCATAAGGTATTAAGATCAAAAGGAATGGGAGTCAGGATGGTATATTACATATGTATATAGAATACTACCTTTCAAAATACCAGAGCATCTTTTAAAAAAATATCTGGATTACTCTGCTAAAGTTTTTGCTTTAATTGGTCTGGAGTGAAGACTCATTATGGCCATTTATCAAGGATCTTCAGATGATTCATATGAGCAGCCAGGCATGAAAACTATTCTATAAATGTCTAAGGAACAAGGTGTAATGAGGGGGATGTTAAATAGTTGATAGTAAATCTATTGAACAATTCTCAGTGCTGAGGAATCCACAGTGAGCAAGCCAGACATGTCTCTCCCTTTATAGAGATTATAGTGCAATAAAAATTAAAGAGCAACCACATATGTAGAAAATAGTAGAGAGCTGAGGTCAGGTGCAGGGGACTATGCAGGCTTGGAGAGTGGGCAGGGAAAGGTTCCTTCAGGAGAAGGTAATAGCAGAGCCCTGGAAGAATAAAATAAGATGTTGATCAATTTATGACAGGAGGACTTCTTTTCTTGGCAAGTGATATTCAGTGTGAACCCCGTGAGACAGCGTATGGCTATCACCTTGAGAAGCTCCACCCTGAAATCACTGAATCAGCATAGCAGTTTACTCATAGGCCAAGGTGAATCTTGTTCATAAAAATACTAGATGTTTATTTCCTGGGCACTTCTCAAAAGGAGCCGAACATGAACTTCATATGAGATCCCAGAGGCAGCTCTATTCCATTTCCTATTGAAATCTAATTGTACCAATATTCCTAAAATTCTAGAGGTTCCCTAAAATTTTCCAGTAAAATTATTTTTTGCTCTAACTTGTAAGATTATACAGTCTATTCTTTGCAAGAAAAGTACCCTAACTAATAGAGTTTCCATTTCCTGAGTGCTAGGAAAAAATGACCAAACATATATTATATAGCACATTTCAATTTAATATTTGATCCCATATTTCCAGTACTTTACACAAGATCTGGTATACTCCTGCTTTTTATAATTCAATACACATGTAGTTTAATACTAAAAATCAATTGATTTTATAAGATATTTTAATTTTTTCTTTGTAAATTTCTTATGTGATTATGATATAATCTTCATCTAGTCATTCCCCATTACTCTACCCAAGTCTTCCCAATGCTTATCAATCTGTTTTGCTCCAGATATCATGTCTGCTTAGTTATTATCATTATTGTTATTGCAATCATTGTTGATCATGAACATTAGTTGAGGCATGGGCAAGGTATCAGAGACTCATATTAAAAAATAAAGTCTTTCTCTGCCTCAAGAAGCCATAAATTGTCAATGCTTCTCATCTAGGAGTCAGGCCTCAACGACACTGCCCCCATTCTGATATCAATAATTTGGTGTTTTTGACTGCCTTGTTAATCTTCAGCAATTTCCATTCATATTTATTTTGTTGATAGAAATACATTAGTATTATGTAGTTATATTACAAAATAGCTGGACATATAAGAGTTTAAGATAACAATATATAATTTTTGTCTCAGTTTCCATGGGAAAATTATTCAGAAATGACTTAGCTTTATCATTCTTGACAACTTCCCTTAGGAAGGCACAGCAGAGATGGCAGTCAGAGAGCTTCAGGTGTCTGAAGGCTGGGGATGAATAAGGCTAACCCATGACTGATACTTACGACATAGTTACTCACCACATGAATTTTGCATAGGTATTTTTGAATGTGCTTATGTTTTGGGAATGATTTCCCCCAGTGATTCATGACATCAAGGCAGAAACTGTTCAACTTTCCTGAACTAGCCTAGCACCTATGACTTCATATCCCACCATTCCTCCAATATCCTGTTGATTACACATTTGCCTTACTCAGTGTTAGCGGGAGCTATGGGATCATGAATACCTCAAGGGAAGAACCAAAGGAAGGTATCTCAGAGTTCTGTTAACAAAGGGTCTATATTTCACAGTGTTTCAATTTCTTACTTCCAGATGTTTTATTATTTTTTAAAATAACTTACCTAAATCTATAAATGGAAAGATGGTGACTTTCTTCAGAAAGCTGGGTAGAAATTCTAGATAACGGGTATGTAATGTATATAATTTTACTGAAATATAACATCCATTTTGTACTGAAACTCTCAGTGCTAATAACTGAACAGTTTAAGTTTGAATACCTTGGAAATTATAGAAGTCTGATTATCTGCAAAAAAAATAGAAGTTTATTGAAATAAAAAAATAACTGTGATGACCTACTCACTGACTTCACAAAAAAGGGTTCAAAAGTATAAGGAGTTTAAAAGGCAAAGGGCACTAGGAAAGTTTATGAATATGTTCTAAAAAACATGCTGGCTGACTGATCATCAAAGCAAGGCTTGGCAAAGTCTCCTGGCCATCAAACCAAAGCTGCAGAAAACGTGATCAAAGCATATAGTTGTTAAATAAAGTGAACCTCTTTCTAAGCTTTTCAACTAGCTCTTTATGGAATATATTTAAATGTCAAGATAAAATTAGACTGGGTATCAGTATTTTGTCTATCCAACACAAACAAATACAAAGCCAATGGAATGATCATCATAGCAGAAAGTCTTCAGGTCAGGAGGAATTCAGGGGATCACTTTACAGTTTCCATCATGATCAAAACAAATGCACGTGGGAAACACTGGACTCTTTCAAAATTTTACAAACATCTACAATGGCTAATGAATTATTCTCAACTCTTCAAGTGATTTTTTTCCCTGCTACATATGAAATCAATTAATCTCAAGTGTAATAACATAAAAAATTGTGCTCCAGACCAAGAAAAAAATCATGAAGATAACCATTCTTCTTGACTCTTACCCATTTAGCAGATATAGGAAATAAACGATGAGGATGAAAGATTCATTTACTGTCAGAGGGGAAGTTAGACTCTGTGTTAGGGCTGAAACATCACCGAGAACGTCATCACTTTTCATTGCTTTTCTCTTGCTAACATAAGGACAGGGCTTTCCTAAATTCATTACTAGAGTTCTTCAGCTGAGTCATTGTAATAGAAGGGCTTCTATTGACATTCTCCAAGGTTAGGTACTGTGAAGGTGGGCAAAATGGAAGATGATTAAGATACCATTTCCCTCTCCTCTAAGGAAGTACAAATCCTGGACTGTGTCAACTTTGCAACGTAAGGGGAAAGGCACACAGAAACCAATCTGCTTCATTCACGCCCACATCCTCAACGCTGTGTAATATGTGGGTATGTACAAGATCCTTGCTACATTCGCGCTAAGTGAGTAATTTCTGCCTTTTGCTCCTTTTTTGTTTTTATTCTGCCTATGTCAGTCTCTTTCTCTGTCTCTGTCCTATCCTTGTCTCTGTCTGTCTCTGTCTTTCCCTGCTTGATTTTCTCTCTCTCTCTCTCTCTCTCTCTCTCTCTCTCTCTCTCTCTGTGTGTGTGTGTGTGTGTGTGTGTGTGTGTGTGTGTATGCACATGCATGGAGGAAACTGTACAACCTCAGGTGTTGGTCCTTGCCTTTCACCTTGATTGAGACCAAGTCTCTTGTTGGTTTTCTCTGTATGTACTAGACTAGCTGACCTTTAAGCATTTGGAGATGCTCCCGTCTCTGTGTTGCATCTTGCCAAAGAAGTAGTTTGATTAAAATCATGTGTTACCGTATCTGGGTTTTATATGGGTTCTGGAAATCCAAAGCAGTTTAGAAATGTGTAGATGCACCCCTCATGGTCCCGACTTCTATGCTCATGTTCTCTCCCCTTCTGCTCCGCATTGGGACCTTGGGAGCTCAGTCCAGTGTTCCAGTGTGGGTCTCTGTCTCTATCTCCATCCATCACCAGATGAAGGTTCTATGGTGATATGCAAGATATTCATCAATATTGCAATAGGATAGGGTCATTTCAGGTTCCCTATCCTCAGCTGCGCAAGGAACTAACTGGGAACCTCAGCTTGGGCACCTGGGAGCCCTTCTAGGGTCAAGTCTCTTGCCCACCCTAAAGTGGCTCCCTTAACTAAGAATTGTGGTTCCGTGCTCCCCTATCCACCCTTCCTTTATCCCAATCCTCCTATTTCCCCAAGTCCCCCCCTCCTTCCCTTCTACCTTTTCTCTCCCTATCTCCCCTTACCCCCATCCTCCCCCACCCCCAAGATCCCAATTTTCTCCCCGGCAATTTTGTCTACTTCCCTTAGCCAAGAGGATAACTATATGTTTTTCCTTGGGTTCACCTTCTTACTTAGCTTCTTTAGGTTCACCTATTGTAGACTCCGTGACCCTTATTTATGGCTAGAAACCAATTATGAGTGAGTACATCCCATGTTCATCTTTGTGGGTCTGGGACACCTCACTCAGAATAGTGTTTTCTATTTCCAAAGAAGAAGTCGGGACCACGAGGGGTGCACCCACCCACTGAGACAGTGGAGCTTATCTACTGGGAGCACACCAAGGCCAGCTGGACTGTGACTGAAAAAGCATGGGATAAAAACGGACTCTCTGAACATGGCGAACAATGAGGGCTGATGAGACGCCAAGGACAATGGCATGGGGTTTTGATCCTACTTAATGTGCTGGCTTTGTGGGAGCCTAGCCAGTTTGGATGTTCAACTTCCTAGATACGGACCGAGTGGGGAGGACCTAGGACTTACCACAGGGCAGGGAACCTGGACTGCTCTTTGGACTGGAGAGGGAGGGGGAGAGGAGTGGGGGGAGGGGGAGAAGGGTGGGAGGAGGGGGAGAAGGGTGGGAGGAGGGGGAGGGAAATGGGAGGCTGGGAGGAGGTGGAAACTTTTTTTTTCTCCTTTTCTCAATTAAAAAAAAAAGAAATGTGTAGAAAAAGTTTGACTGGCGAGTCTCCTCTCTAGATTAGATTTCTCCATTTTGAAAAGCAGCTTAACCTCAATGTTCACCAAAGAGAAAGTTACAGAGATAAAACTAAAACCAGAACAGCACTGTGTCTGTGACAGCTAGCTTCTGTCAAGGTAAAAATAGTTTCAAAATTCCTACCTGAACTGAGGAGGTACCCTAACAGCTCAAAGAACTTTGTGATTTTGCTTGACTTGGGATCAGTCCCAATAAGCTATACAGAGAGGCCCGTGTCTGTCTGTAACTTCAGTTTGAGAATATCCAGCATCCTCTTCTAGTTTCCTTGAGCATGCGTGTGGTACACATAGAGACAAGCAGGCACACACAAACACACACATATACACATACATACACGTATTTTTTTTAAAAAATACTGTATGTAAATTGATGATTGAAAAATCACTGTGGGAGCTTTTAAATGCAGACAACAAAGAGGTAAGTAAATTGTGGAGGTACTGTCTTCCAGATGCAAGAGGAGAGGAAAGTGTTGTGATGACTGATGAAAAGATATAAATAAAGAGCACATGAATAATAATAAATAATAAACTGTATTAGTTAGGGTACTTTTCTTGCAAAGAATAGATTGTATAATCTTACCAAACACAGCCTGGTACGTCTGCTGGCACCTGCCTGTAGTGCTTAGTGTACATGTGTTTCTAAAGCAAGATGTTAGGTAATTTGGATTCTTGAGAAATTCTGCTTCTAAGACCTCAGGTTTAATAAGATTTAATAATCAATTTTAAAGGAAATAAAATGTTGCAAATATGTCTCCCAATCCCTAACAAGCACAAACAGTTACTTTCCTGTCTAAAAGCACAGTGGAATTCAGTACTGTACCAATGGTTTCTGAATATGAAGCCAGACCAATAGCGAATGGTGAGATTCTGAAGTATTCTGTGTGTACCAGAATCCATTTTAAAGCTTTAAACAAAGGCTGAACTCCCCTTTCCCCGCTCCACTCCAGCATAGCTACTTCACTGGCTCTAAGTATATTTGATCAATTCACACTGTTTAGCAATCTTGGACGTTTTTCTCTCCACCACGGTTAGGTAATAATTTATTTCCAAGCAAGTGACTATAGCGGAATCTTATTTTTAAAGTTGAATTTTGTAAAAGTTAAGGCCATATGCTATCTGTTAAATAACCTCAGTTCACCCCAGTTAGAGAGAAAATGGCTTCAAACAGGATGAAAAAAATATGAACTAACTGAATCTTTAAGTGGTGCATACACTTAAGTGGAGTACCCCACTTATGGGATGTTTCACAAACATGTTCAGCAATGTGTACTCACAGAAATGAACTGTTTGTCTTTTTGTTTATCTCTGTTTTGCCTGGATTGAGCACTGATGCAAGATGAAGAAGGCACTTGATTTGAATACAACATTTTAGGGAGCACAAAAAGAAAAACAAACAAAGCGAAACAAAACCATCACAAGACAACTCATTAATTATAAAGAAGACAATTAGGATTGCCTCTCAAGTCTAAGAGGAGTCTGAAAGTAAAAAAAGAAAAGAAATAAAAACAAACAGTAGCTATAATCTTGATTTTCTTTTAAAAGATAATATGCTTTTGTGAAACTTTGTTCACATTATTATTGATTTTTACAATATTGACTTTAGTTTTTTATGTTAGTTAGTGAGTTTTGGAACCCCTTAAGGTTAGCTCTTGGGAAATGTCCTCTTGAGTTTCAGCTCCTGTTGCTCACTTGGACCTTTATGCTGCCTGGAGCTATGCTTTTAATCAAAGGTAATGATAGAAATAAACAAAGCTTCAATTTCATTCTATGCCTCCAGTTCCTCATCAAATATTAAGAATTTTTGACTCGTAGGCATGGCCCCTGAAAGTGTTGTTATTGAGGATTTTAAGTCAATGAATGCTAAGAGAGAAAAAGTCAAACATGTTCTGGTATCTATCAGAATGAGAATCAATGACTCAGTGAGGACCTCCTTATCGTATTTTCTTTTCCTGTTGCATTGATAAAAATGCCCTGACCAGGGGCTGAAGATGTGGCTCAGTGCTGAGTAGCATAAAATGCACTTCCAGAGGTCCAGACTTCAATTCCCAGCACTTGCATGGAGGCTCACAACCATTTCTAATGGGATTGGATGCCCTCTTCAGGTGTGCAGAAGTTCTGGCAGACAAAACTATCATAGTGATAAAAAACTAAACCTTTTTCAAAATGTCATGACCAAAGTGACTTAATGGAAACAAAAAATGTTGATTTTAGTTAAAAGTTCAAGGTCCAATCCTTAAAATTGGGGTGACAGGAATTTGATCAATTTGATCACATTATGACCGCAATTAAAAGAGCAATTAAGGCATACAAATTGGTAGTCATCTTGTTTCCTCTATTTTAGACAGACTTAGATCCTTGGCTCAGAGAATAGCCCTGCCAACAAATAAATTATGATATATCTTTCAAAGTCAATTAACATAATCAGATAATCCCCACATGCATGCCTACCCATCACAGATCATCTAAAAGACACTTACCATTTCAGACCTCTAGGATGTAGAAGGAGGGCCATAGTCTAACATTGAATCTTCTACATGACATTCAAGAAGCAACACTTATAAACCTGTCTGTGTTAGAGAATGCTATTTACAAACCCAGTCAATTCTAATTGGATCTCATAGATAGTTGTTTCTTAAACTGAATGAGTAGCAAACCTTTCTCTATTGTAAAGTTTAGCACAATGCTTCACCTTGAATCCCTATCATGATAGCAAGTCTAATTCTCCTTCATTCTTCAAACACTTTCAAAATTTGAAGGCACTTAAAACAGCTAGCGTGTTCCTGAAACAAGTAATGTTCATTTGTTCATCTATCCTAATGGATTAATAAATAGTTTCCTATTCAGTGGTGTTTTGAAGCTGAAACCATGTTGAAATAGGAATGAAAGTCTGAGCATTCATAACCATCGTGTTCAGTTCCCGTATGGGTTTTCTAGGACTACATTCTGCTCTCCTCCTTAGATGGTTAACAGGAGTCTCTAATGGTTTTTAAATAATATGAAACATTGTAATGAATATTTCTAAGATTTGTTCGTAATAACTCCCAGGATATTTTACCGTTCAGATCGGTGCAGACATTGTTTTCTTACTCAACTGTGTAGGGGCATCTACCTGACCTTTACTTTCTCTAAACTAGGCTAGAAAGACTTGTATTAGAATTGCTGATTTACCTTGTATCTCGTCTTGAATGAGGTTTGCCCACAAAGGTGCATATATTTGAATACTTGATACCCAGTTAGTGTTAATGTTTGCAAAGCATAGGGAGGCATGGTCTTGTTGGAGCAGGTGTGATTTTCCAGATCATTACTGGTTAGCTGTCTCGACCTTGTACTTGTGGATCAAGATGCAAACTTTCAGCTACTGCTCTAGCACTATGCCTTCCTGCCTGCTGCCAGGCTTCATTCCATCATGGTCATGGATACAACTTCTCTAAAAATATTTTTAGATTGCAAGAACTCTTTCTCTTATAAGTCATGATGCCTTATCACAGAAATAGAAAAGCAACTAAAACATTTGGATCTTAAACAAAACAAAACTAGAAAAAAATGTTTTTAACAAGATCTTACTTTTAGACCATGATAGCCTAAATATCTTTGCCCTGACCTTCCAGATTCTGGAATCACAGGTGCACATCACCATAGCCAGCTTAGTTTACTTACTTTTATAGAGTAAGCCTCTTCTCCATGCATGCTGGTCCTGTAAGTACAATAATTGCTTTATTGCTGAAAGAGGCTATGTGAGGATTAAAAACTTTTCTTACATTGCTCATGGGGAGAATAATTAGGCAAATGTACATTAGTATCCTGAGGCTATATGTGACAGGTGTTCCAGGAATCAGACAGAGCTCAATGAATTTTGTGGAGTTTAATTCAGGGAAAACACTTATCCTATAAAATGCTATAATTAAATATAATTACAGCAATACACTATAAAAATTATATGCCTATGTTGTTATCTCTTTGGAATCTAATGAAACCCCATGGTGGAGATAGTATTCATGTGCTTACTTATTCCACTAACCTCTCCATCCCAAATAGAGAAAATAGGGATTCTAATACTAACTTATAACTTAGAAATAGCTTCCATAATCACAATACAATGTCCCATGAAATAAACTATTAAATATTTTTGGCAGTTTTATAAAATATACTTACCCAAAGCAAGAAAGCTAGAAGGAACTGTTACAGGTTAAGCAAGTTTACATCATCTAATATTTTATTGGAGTTTCAATTTGATTAAAAGATAAGATGTCATCCTAATTACTATTTTAGAGTAAACAGTCGTTGGCTTAGGGAAATTTTACCACCCTGACACACAGTTGAGTTTAGAAAGAAAAGGCAAGTCCTACAACACTGAGAAAAGCAGGTGTGGTCTTGCTGGTTGTTTATTTGGGCAGAATCACTCATACTTTTAAGTCTGGCTGTCATCCATATTTTTAAATTAGTTTCCATTTGCAATCACACACACAATGGCAGCAAGAAAATACCACCAAATTTTCTGTCCTCCTTTGAACTAGTTCTTTTTAAAGTTGAAATTCAGGTCTTTAATTGAGTGCAGTTTCAGTCGTTGGATCTAAGATGTGGTACATTTATGAGCAAGGGTTGTTTGTGCCAGTCAAGATATAAACATCTCTAGATATAGAGGAGAATAAGACATTGGTCATACTTATTCTAAATTGAATTTTTATTACATGTCTCTGGGGCCAGGATTAATGGCTTAACTGGTAAAATCACTTGCTGAGTATATCTGGTAGCTTCAGCTCAGATCTCCACATTTCTGAAGAAGCCAGATACAGTGATGAGCATATTTAATGTCTGCCCTCTTACAGTAAGATGGGGATGTGGATGGTAGACCAAAGGAAAGACTAGAAAGTTTCTGGTCAGTTAAGCTCGAGGATACACATGCAAATAAGAGGTACTGCATCAAACAAGGTACACAATAAGAACCTACTACTGAAAGATTTCCTCTGATTCCATATTCAAGTCACAGACACACACCTGTACTCTAGTGTTTCCTTGCTCTCTCTTTCATACACACACACACACACACACACACACACACACACACACAAACACACACACACACAGAGTCACATATGACACTCATGTAATAGCCTTAATACATTGCCAATCCAGGTGATTTCAAATACTACTTGAATTTAAATCAAAGGTCCTCTTACAACATATAACAAGATTGAACTGATCCATAGTTAGGAAAATATAACTTTGTCTCTTGAGCATTGATTACATTAAATATTTTCAGTTTTGCCAATGTGATGTTGATTGTTACGAGATTAAAAATGAGCGAATGAACCAGCCATATCTAAAAAGAAGCTACTAGATTTTATAAAAAAATACTATTACTACTATACTGCTTGAATCGATTGAGGTATTCAACCTCATTTATGACATTTGTCAAATAACTTCAGGAGTTGAATGTACACAGATTTACTAAAGCAGGATAGATATATTTATATATTTTGAACAATTTTTAAGTATATATATATATGTATATATACATATGTATATATATATTTCTCTATGAATTAGATGATTCAGTGGTGTTATTACTTCTCACTGGAGCCGTCTACACTGCAATTGAACTTCATTGTGGATACAGGGTATCCTTGAGAGGAAAGTTACCTTGAGCTAGACAGACACACATTCTCCTCTCATTTTGTAAAATTATCAGTAAAAGGAGGGAATGTCAGACATAAATGGGAGAAATTTTCAATCAAACTCTCCATGCTGTAGTGGTCCAAAATGTCCTTTTGGATTAAGTTCTACAGAAATGACTCTCACAAAATGCATACCAGACTTCTTCCCACAGGCTGTTTGACCATCTGTAGTATTAAAGAATTTCCATTACGTGTGTTCTGTGGCTACTGCTTTAGAATTGATTAGAAACTGTTTGTGATGTATCATCCAAACTGAAGCAATTGACATAAAATCCCCCATCAAAAAATACAAAGCAAAACAGCAAAAATAACCAGTTGCTTGTAAAATCTACTGAGCAGAGATAGACACAGATACATTACATTTTCTTAAGACAGAACTATGCTAATAGGTTTTCAAGCAAATTCTGTCTACAAAAGATTTATTTAACTTAATAATATAATGTGCTAATAATATAAAATAATAATATGAAAATAAAATCAATTTACTTATTTGATATGCCAATTTCTCCTTGAAGTATTGTGCAAAAAGATACATCTAAATATGAACAACTAAAAATTATCATGAAGAGCGGTGGTCAAGTCTTGTTTCTTTACCCCTTAATTATAGCTTTCAGACATAGTAGAAATGACTGCATGGCATCAGAAAACATACAGAGAAAGTCTATAAGTGTTCTCAAAAGAGATTATTGTATTTGTTTATTCTTCATTCAACTTCTCTGGACTCCTCATTAATTCTCTATTGTAAAAACTTAATTCTTTGCCACAAAGGAGGAATCAATTTCCAATGCCATCAAGAAAAAACTCTAACTAAAATGCAAATCAGATGCTTACTTGCTCTCCACTATTAATCACAGAAGCTCAATTCAGAAGGGATTCTAAAAGTCATTCATTGATTGTCTGTACCTTTCACTTCCAAGAAACCATGACATAGATCACGTAAGTGTGACCACAGTGATTGGTATGTTTGTGGTATACCGTTGTGTTTGGTTGATAGTAATGTCTTTGATAGAAGAAGGAATTATTTATTTGGGAACAATTTTGGCAGGACCTTACACTTTGGGGTAATTTTTAATACTGAAAATTAATTTTTGAGGTGGGATTTATTGTTCCACTGACCTCTAGATATCCATAACTCTTCTTAATGGAGAGTGATTTTCTCTTTCTGTATAATACCTTGATGCAGCAATGAGCCAGTGAGCTCTTCTCTCTCAGTTCAATGTCTACAGTTGGTAGTGTTCTCCAGGTATTTCCTGCTCCTGGACTACAGGGAGACATGTGCTGTGACCACTGTCCACTCTGCCTTAGGACTCTAATCATGTGATGTATAAAGCAAAGCTGGATCAATAGAACAAACAGATAATTGGGGGTTTTAAATCTTCTGGATGCTGGTGTGATAAACAAATGCCTGCTGCAGTCTCTGCACCTGGACCCCAGACTTGCTTAAATGCAGCTTCTTACTAAGTGAGTTTCAGCCTTCATTTCAGTTTGTGTGGCTCCCTCCTCTTTCTAACCCATGGTGTTTGCTTATGTCAAACACTCTATCTCTTGTCTGCAATGCTCTCATACAAGTTTTCAGTTCTTTCCTTCTCTGTTTCTGTGTTTACTATTGAGTTAGTGAAAATTCACCATGTAAATGTATAACTGTGCAGAATAATTCCTTTTTCTGAGCAATGCAAAAAATATACTTTTATTATTTGAATACTAGACCTTAGCACATTTATATTCACAGTTCTCTTTTCAAGCAGCATTAAATGCAATTGGAAATTATATAAAAGACAAAGTTCCCTCTAACCCTTCAGTGTGAGAGAGAGAGTTGAGCTGCTTTCAATATTGTTAAATTCATAATCATGCAACTGCATTTAGTTTCTCAGCTCAATTAAGATCACCTTGTATACTATAGCAAAATATTTAGCAATTTATACCTACTAACTTTATTTTTCCTACTATAGTTTTGATGGGATACTTTGTTATTCCTTCTAAATCTTCATTAATTCAATGATCAATGTATAAATTAAACTGTCATCAACTAGCTTTTGGAGGTCAATGAAACCATTAGGGACTTACTTGTCGGTGAGTACTGTTTTAGAACTCAGATGACTTCACACACCTGCACATGTAAATATACTGTACTAGATATATTTTTAAAATATTCTGAGTAAAATTTCAGTTCTTCCTTGATTTCACCATTCTTTCTCAATGTGTTGTAAATTTTTTATACTAATAAATAGTATAAGTAATGAAGAAAGTCCAGTGTGGTTATGAACATATACAGTCCCAGCACTTGGGAGATGGAGGGAAGGGGAGCCAGAGGACTGAGATATGCCCAACCATGTAGTGAGTTTGATGCCAATTTGTGCTACATTAGACCTTGTTTTCAAATTTAAATTAATAAATGAAGAAATACATAAATATAGTGAAGACAAAACAATCACTCAATTACAGGTCTGGTCATGAGAAAACCTCTACGTAGGACAGCTTATTATTTAATAATTATGTACTGAGAAAAAGTATAAGCATTGCAGCATTGAGACTTAGCAGTAATCTACTTTCACAAGAAAAATATTTCTGAGTCTTCTTTTTGTGTGTGTGGTGGGGTTGAGGCAGGGTTTCTCTGTAGCTTTGGTCCCTGTCCTGGAACTAGCTTTTGTAGACCAGGCTGCCCTCAAACTCACAGAGATTTGCCTGCCTCTGCCTCCTGAGTGTTGGGACTAAAGAAAGGCATGTGCCACCACCGCTTGGAATTTCTGAGTCTTTAGGATAAATGCTAATACTTAGGTGAAAGAAATTTCATTTGTAACAATGGAATATACATCTACACATATGAATTGTTACCCTCATTGCTAAAACTTCTTATGAGTAAATCCCATAAGGATTCTTTCTCTAGAACTCTGGAAAGCGGGTATTGAGCTAGATTGCTTGAACATTTTGTCTTTTTAGACAAAAGATAAAATTTAAGTAAAGATGTATCAAGAAGAGATAGTAGCTTTTGTCTAAAACCAAATTAAATGCAGAAGAAAATGAAAATCTCATTTAGTTTATAGCATTCAAATATTGGCAAAAATATGTGAGGAATAGCTTTTGCAACAGAATTCTAAGAATCCGTAGGGACATCCTTATAAGAGTAGTATGATCCATTCGAACAACAAGCTCCAAAAGACAGTCTGAAACAAAAATAGCTTCCAGTGTCAGCTGGCAAGGGTTAACAAGAGTTGTAATTCAAAATTTTAAGCAATTCAAAACATCTTTTCAAAGACACTAATTCTTTTGCCATCTTATTGAATTTCCCTAGATTAAAAATAAAAAATAGGAAGTTAAACAGAAAGAAAAGTACAAAAATACATCTGAATTGTTTTTTGCTGTCTCAGTTGGGTTTAATTGTCCATGTGACAAGGTCAGCAGAACCACAATGGAGAAATTGCTTCAGTCAGATTGGCGTATCAGTGTATCTGTGGGAGATGGTCGTAGGCATTCTTAGTGGAACCATTCCTAGGCAGGTGGACCTGGGTTGAAACAGAAATCTAGTTAAGCAAGAGAATGTGAATGAGACAGGAAGTGAGCCAGAAAGTCATACTTGTCCATGATTCCTGAGTCCAGGTTCTTCCCCCGACTTAACTTCAGTGATGGCCTGGGATCTGAAAGTCGAAGCCAAACACATCCTTTTCCTCCCAAGTAGGTTTTAGTTAGAGTGTCTTACTACAGCATCTAAATGAACCTAGAAGGTATATGTTGTGCCTTTTTAGAAACTCCGGGGGATACAAAATATGGCTTGTCAAGAACGCTTTATATACTGTCATAAGTAATTTACCCTACAGTACTGCTTCATTGCACCAGAGTTAATTTGTCTTTCAGTCTCTCATGCTTCATAGAAATCATCTGCTCTTTGGAGTCATTACTGTGTAAAGTAAAGGTCACTGTAATATGTACAATATACGGTGTAGTACTATCTCAGTCTAGCTCATAACCTAGAGGCTGCAAGTGACTCAAAGGTAAGTTGCACACACGGTATCAATGAGGTGATAAAAAAGTGACTTGTTAAAGGCATAGAGCAGAACAGAGGAAGCCAGATGTCATCATACTATGGAAAAGACAGAGCTTAATAATGGCATTTCAGAAAAATTGTGTTTACTATTTTCTGCAACACAGTTGACTAAATCCACAGATGTGAACCCATGGATAAAGAGACACTGCTATTTAATGAGAAAGAAAACAATAATTAAGAACATGACAAAGTGAATACAATTGGACCCCTTATTGCCTTATTCCTTAAAAACAGCATGATCCCTGGGTGTGCTGATATTTCATTTGTATTTAAATGAATGAAGCTTGCTTTAAGATCAGAGAGTAAAACAGCCCCACTGATTGGACATACAGACCAGACAGTGGTGACACACTAATTAGCTATAGAGTCTGGAAAGTAGTGGTGCACACCTTTAATCTCAGCACTAGAGAGGAATATAAGACAGGAGAAGATAGCGCTCAACTCAGTCTCATTCTGAGGATTTCTGGAGACAGGATTGTCATTTTGATCTAAGGTAAAGGTTGGAGTCAGTGGCTTGCTGTTTTGCTTTTCTGATCTTCAGGTTGAACCCCTAAATCTGTCTTTGGGATTTTATTATTCATGCTACTCCTGGAATATGCACCACCCACTCTACATACACATGGAATTCATGTCCTGCATAGATTTAGTACTTAAATGCTTTTTCTTCCCTCTGATGGTAGTAATACACGGAAGTACTAAGGAAGGATTTTGCATATGGTTTGTGCAATTCCTTTAATACTTGCCCATATTCTCAGCAATCAAAGCACTAAAACATAAGTAAATGAATGTCATATTGAATCTTTCTTAATCACATGTATTTTTTAATTAGGTACATTTTAGGAGAATTTGAAGAGAACATTGATTCAACTGTCTTCTAATAATTCTTAATTAGAATAACAATTTACACAGATGTATTTTCAAAAGCATTGATTAACTCTATTTCAAGATGAATGCCATATGAATACAACTTCCAACTTAAGCAATTGTAATGGACCCAATGTAAAATATACCCCATAGGCTCATGTGTTTAAATCCTTAATTTACACCTGATAATTCTGTTTGGGAAGATGATAGAAACTTTAGAAAGCATAACCTTTCCAAAAGAAGCATATCCCTGGGACAGCTTTGAAAGTTTTATAACCTGGTCCCACTCTTTGTTCTTTGTCTGTTTCCTGAGTACGGATACAATATGACCAGCTAACTTACTGTTGTTGCTCCCATGTTTTCCTTGCCATGATGGGCTCTATTTCATTGACACTGTTGCTCAGTTGTTCTTGTTGTGATATTTTATCAAAGCAACAAAAAGAAACTAATTCAATAACTATGCCCACACAGTAACTTTTGAATCAATTAACAAATGGGGTGTCCTTTAGGTACTTTGCCTTACTTTCTTAATTTAATTTTTAGTGTTATGATTGTGATTTTTCATGTTGTATTCTGTGGTTGTTTCTCACATGTGGGTGATGACTGCATGCACTTTATGTGGATGGTTTATATTGTCCCCATTGGCGGGTCACCTTCCAATGTCATAGCAGTTCAGATAAATCAGTCTGCGACTGCAGCACATTTTTCCCATTGAAAGGGAAACAGCCCATTTGGCACACGCAGAAACCCTCCTTTTAAGCACCCTTTCTCAGGCCTTTGAGAACATTTCTAATTCGAGCTTCAGTGGAGGACTATGCTCCCATTTATACACTCACAAAATAAATATTTTTAATTTGCTTCTGATGGAACAGTTGAGGGAATCCAGTGTGGAAACCACAATGAGGTATTTGGCATAACAAATAAACAGGACACACATGTCCCTTAGACACCAGCATTAAGCATTGCAAATTTGGCAAAATGCAGTTTCTGTCTCACACAGTCAAGATTAATTTTATTTCTTAGGTCCCATTAGACATCTCTGTCAGGTGAAACATAAACATGTCGTTGCAGTAGCATTTAACTTCAGTATACTTCCATAATGTAGGATTTATTTCAAACGCAATTTACCTAAAAAGACACATAAAATTAATGCTATACACATATTTTATATAATTATATATTATTGTGGATATATTTAGTCATCACAAATGTATCTAGAGCTTTAGAAACATCAGCACTGGCAGTTTTGAAGTGATGAGAGTAAAAAAAAAAAGAGTGAAGAAGACTTTAGCATCCCTACTAGCAACAGTTATAGAGAAGAAAACATTGTGAAATTTGTATACCAATAAACTAGGCAGACTTTCCTTAAATGATAAAAATCTAGTGCTGAAAACAAGGTCCTCCACATTCTTATTTCGCAGCAGATAACAGGACATCATACGGAATCAACTTTACAATAGGAAAGAAAGCTCAGCAGTCTGGTTTCAAGAAGCCTCAAAGCTCAGGACCTACACAAACCCAGAGCACAGAGCTTTGCCATTATGATGATTCAACTATTTGTCTGCTCTATGTTGTCGGTTTCTAGTCTGTCAAACTCAGTTTACTCTTCTGCTTTGTTCTCTGTACAGAGGAAATCCGATGAACTCAGCTCACATTTTCACAGACTGCTGGCGAGCATTAACTGCTCCCTCAGCCGTGAAACAAATGGAATCCCACAAAGCTGGGAATGTTAGGGAGAAGATAAATGTGGAACCTGGTGGAGAAGAATCTTGCTCTAATATCCCGGACTTATTGAATCAAATACAGTACTGATTCCCATCACAAAGTCTGCCCCATGATGCTCTAAGATCTTGGCTTCTAACTTCACTGAGAAGAAATGTGAGCATAGTACTCTGCTATACTTGTCTTGAGTTCAATCCATCCTATTTAAGTCCTAGACTGGGTCTAGACACTTATACTTCCTGTTGCCTTTCTATACACACACCTAAATATACTGTTAATTGCATGCAGTGTCATTGTTAGGTTCTCCTCTGATTACCATTCAGAAGCAGCTGCTTTGGCCTGGCCTCTTTTACATGGTCACTATGATATGTATGGTTGAAATTCTTTAGCCTAGAGAATCAGGGAATAGGGACCGATGCTGGATCCTAGGAGACTTTTGACTGGATTATGCCAGAAGATAGTTTGGACTGTCATGAAAAGTGAGTGCTCTTGAGTATAGTAAGTAGAGACAGAGTTTAAGGAAATTAAAAAAATCCTATTCTGCATAGAACAACTTCAAACTATTGTATCTGCTTAAAATTCCCAGTAGTGTCAAATTGTAAAGCCACAGTATAGAGGCAAATGTCGCTGGGATCCCAAAAGAAAAAAAAAATGTGTTGGTTAGTGATGAGCTACTTGGTATCTATATCAGAGAAAATCTTTATAAAAAAAGGACACCCCTATTCTGAATATTCAGGTCCATTTGATGAATCATTCAAGTAGCCTGTGTCACCCCATGCTACATTCATTGCTAGTGTATACAGATTCTGTGTCACATAAGTATGCAGAGAGTCTAGTAGACCACCTGTGATGTTCCTTGTTGAAGAATTCTTTTAATAGTTGCTGTGACAAGAGCCACAGTGAATTTCTTCATATACCATCCCCAATGCTCTTGTAGAAGCCTCTTAGAAGCTTAGTGTGAATAAAAATTCTTATGTCCAGTTAAGTAAGCTCTTGGTCATTAAGTCTGACATATTCATCAACACCTTCAGCAAAATTATAAATGTCTACTGTTTCATCTTCATAAGTGCACGAAATTCAAATAAAGGGGGTGATGAGTCAGGGAAGCAACTAACATTATTTCAAGTGTTGTGGTGGTGGGGAGATGTTATGCTTCATAGCAGTCTTCCTGTTGGCTTGGGATAAATTGTAAAACTGAAACATATTCTTTCACTGATTAGATAATTGCAACTCTCAAACGAAATTTGTGTCTCCCTGTGAGTGTAATTTTCCTTTATGCCAATGACAGCATACAATGCCAGGACCACCCTCGGTGCTTGCTATTTTCCCAATGTGTGAAGTTTCTTAACTCTTTATTGTTCTCCAACGCATATGGAGAATGCATTAACATCCCCACATTCCCATGCACAAAAACAGAATGGCTATTTTTAAGTAGTTATGTGTTAGGTGAGAGAAGAGATTGAGAGAATTAATCTTTTCCAAGTATGTCTGACTTTTCTGACCCAGGAGGAAAAATGAATGCTTTCTTACAAACATTTCAATCATAGAGAGCATTCTTCACTACCCCAAATATCTTAAAACTATCTCAAAACTTTTTCAAAATTACGATAGCAATATTACCCAGCACTATTCACAACTAGTTAGAAAGCAAGCATAATTGAAATATCTATACATCCACTTAAATTACATGATGTAGTCACTGTAACATTCCCTAAGAACATAAAACTAAAACCAAGGCATAGAAAGAGGCTTTCTGATTGGGTCATGGCCAGCCCTGCCAGAGGCTGACATTCCAACATCTCTTTTATTATTATTATATTTTTTTTGTTGATATTTGTTGAGCTCTACATTTTTCTCTGCTCCCCTCCCTGCCTCTACTCTCCCACCTTCAATCCTCCCCCAAGGTCCCCATGCTCCCAATTTACTCAGGAGCTCTTGTATTTTTCTACTTTTTACTTCCCATGTAGATTATATCTATGTAAGTCTCTCTTAGTGTCTGCATTGTTGTCTAAGTTCTCTGGGATTGTGGTTTGTAGGCTGGCTTTCTTTGTTTTATGCTTAAAACATTTCTAATAATTAAAAAAAATCCTGGCTTTCCTTTGGGTTTAGCTCCTGGAGTTTAGTTGAAGAGAAGGAATAGGCATCATACAAATAAGGTCAGGATCATAATGGGGAGGGGCAGGGCGATGGTGGTGCACGCCTTTAATCCCAGCACTCGGGAGGCAGAGGCAGGCGGATCTCTGTGAGTTCGAGACCAGCCTGGTCTACAGAGCGAGTTCCAGGACAGGCTCCAAAGCCACAGACAAACCCTGTCTCGAAAAAAATAAATAAATAAATAAATAAATAAATAAATAAACATAATGGGGAGGGGAAAAACACAGAAACATCTGACCTGAGCTAGTGAGAGCTCACGGACTCTGGACTGACATCTTGGGGAGCCTGCATGGGACAGAACTAGGCCCTCTGAATGTGGGTGATAGTTGGATGGCTTGCTCTGTTTTTGGGGCCCCTGGCAGTGGGTCCAGAACTTATCGTGGGTGCATGAACTATCTTTTTTAGAGACCATTCCCTAGGGTGGGATACAATCCCCAGCCTTGATGCAGTGTTGGAGATGCCTGGACTTGTCTCAATTTGGTATGCAAGAATTTGCTGATGCCCCAAGGGAGGCCTTGCCCCCTCTAACAAGTGGATGTGGTGTGGGTTGGGAAAAGAAGAGTGGGACAGGAGAAGGGGGGGGGGCAACTGTGGTTGATATACAAAATGAATAAAAATTAAGTAAAAAAGAAGAAATTCAGCAGACTCAAGTCTTGGGGATCACCTCAATTGTTAAAATGATTTCTTTTACTTAACGAAATCTTTATGTTCCCTTCCTGATTTCTGTGACCATGTTGTAGTACTTCTTTGACTACATAACTTATCAATGAATCCTGAAATCATTGAGTGGAGAGTATTCTATGAAGGGTAATTATATGTCATGCCATGTTATTTGCATTTGTATCTGTCTATCACTGTTGTGATCACAACAGATATCGCAGTCTGTTTTCTTCTAGGTAGAATTCACAAATAACCAATAGAATAAGAACCTTCAACTCTGTTCTAAGCTGGAATTGATAGAACACTCTATGTTCCAATACTTAAGACCTGAACACCATTAAATTTCACCGTGCAAGTTCTACCTTCAGAAACAAGGGACTAGATACTATATGCCGTGGGGAGGGGAAAATGGAATCTCCTTGGCCAAGCAAGTACAACAGCAAGAGGCAAGCTTGCAGGTGGCTCCATTTTGAACTGTTCACTTTTTATTCTTCCTTTCATTACAGCAACTTACCAACAAATGATGACAATTTAGTGGTATTTTCTAGGAAAAAAATAGCACCGTGAATCTGTCTTTACTGTCTCCATTGCCTCCCTGCCTGCTCCAGTAATTGCTGGTGGGTTTTTTTGTTTGTTGGTTTTCAATTTTGTTTTTTCTGTACGTGCTTTTTTGTTTTGTTTTGTTTTGTTTGCAAGAACACATTTCGTGATTTCCACTGACTTATTGACATTCCTTCTTGGGTTCTGTTTCAGAGGACAGTTTTGTTAATCTGCCCAGTGTCACTGTAAGAAAATAGCTGACTCAGGATGCTCATGAGCTAAAAAGTTGTACTGAGCTCACATTTTGTGAGAGTTTAAAACGAAAAGGGCAGAGCATTGGCCCTACTTGAAGGGCTACCCCTTGTTGCCTCACATCATTGTGTGAGTGGAAATGACAGGGACATTTTCAAAAGCAAGACCCTTGCAAATATAATAAAAAGGCTAGGAAATGAATGAAGCATTTGTATAATCAAGATTTAAGAAACCCTAATATGGGTCTCTTAACTCAAGATCCAAATGCTGATGACCATATGCAAATTTTACATTTCACTCTTCCGGAATGAGAAAAGCTGTGTATGACTTAAGTGTCATAAATATTTTACAAGTTTTTTTTCCCAAGCAGCAGATTTCCTGGACTGGGAGTTAAAGGGCAAGTGTAAACTAGAGAACACATTTTACATCTGTCTGACAGATATGAAAACACTCTGCACGAGCTTTACAAACAACCAGGCTGACTACCTTTATCCTGGAGACAAGAGACAAGACTGGATCTAGTCAGTTCTTTGATTGGACTGGATCTAGTCAACATCGGATCAAATCGCTGCTTTTGGACCTCAGCCTCTGCATTTCCTGTGGTCTCCTGTGCAGCAACATTGACAAGTTCTTCATGTCCCCTGTGTGACTTCAGCTAGGCAGCTTTCGGCATTTCTATCTTAACCCTGAAAGGTGCCCTGGCAGATACCTTATCCAGAGAGGCCAGATTGCTATCTAATTAGATCCTAATGGACTATATCCCTGTGGCTAATTCTACAAGTTATTATGCTCTTCAAATTGTAATTGTCAAATACATACAGTTGAGTCCTCTACCTTACAAACATCTATTGGGGGACTTGATCAAATCCTGTTAGCTAACTACAAGAGTAGGAAAGAGGGAATAAATATGTGAGAAAAGATATTTGGAGAATTTGTCCTGAATAAGAAACAGTGTTTTCTCCTTATACATCCCAATTTTCTTCTTGCCTTCTGTGTACCACCCCAGAGAAACTCCTTGCATGTTTTGTCTACCCACAATGTAAAAGCCTGGTTCTATAAGTCAGAAGGAAGACACAAAAGTTTAAACTAAAGGAACAAATCTTATTTTAAAAGTCAGATGGGAGACTTAATGAATTCAGTGGCCGCATTTGCTTTATTCACTCAGAAAAATTAAAATTTGTGGTGAATAGATTTTGATAGCCTGTCATGAATTTTTGATGTGCTCTGGTGTGTGTGTGTTCTGTCGAAACACTGCTCTCAGATTGGACTCAGAATGCAACAAAAACTTATATAACATGAAAACATGAAGTATCCACTCACAGAGGAGCCATTTGAAATATCGGAAAAATCACTTAATTTGAATAGCTGGTATTTCCAGTGATCTCGTTGCCTTACAGTAGTTCCAAAGGGCATAGGCAACATGCTAAAGAAAGCCTTCAAGCTCAACTCACTGGTTTATGCATTCAGAAATCTATACCATACAAGAACGTTTTCTTCTCTGCTTCAGACTGAAAGCCTAAAGAATGTGACTCTTAAGCATGCCGGATCTTGAGAATTAAGTTATTACATATCTGGATACTCAAGCTATTTATTTTTGTAAGAAACACTTTACAAGGGTCCTTTTTAATGTGAGCCAATAGTTCAGCTTAATGTACACCGAGAAGACATGGGCTTAAGAATCGCTCCAGCTCACTAAATGAATTAAGATCATCAGACATGCCTTGAGACCACTGGGGAATCTAATACATAACATCAGGAGAGTTTATTTTTCCATGTATCTTCCAATTCCTGCCCAAGCTAGCCCTGCCACTTCGTGTAACATGTCGTAAAAAATTCCCTTCTGCAGTCATACCAGTAAACTCTAGTCTCCTGGTCCACTTTGCATGAGATAAACATGCACATGTGTTATTCATTCCCAGTGCATTTCATCTAGGGCTGTTGTCCTTCCATCTAGATAACTGACAGAACCACGTAGACACTAATGTGGTACAGAAAATGTTATTAGTATTATCACTTTATCTGGGTGTTTAATCCAGCTTGCAAGATTGTTTTTCATGTCTGGATGAAAAGGGTGAGAGGTGCTGTAATCCTACCGTTGGGCAATCTGTCAATCATAAACATCAAGGAAAAGAAATTCCTCTGCTTTGATATGTTTTTGAGGGAGTTTTGGAATCAACTCTGAAAATAAACTCTAACTCAGAGGGAAAAAAATATATGAGAAAAGGAATTTTCCACTGGATGGGGATACAGTTTTTGAGAATATATATATATATATATATATATATATATATATATATATATATATATATATATGTTTTGAAATTATATTCCTCTAAATACTTAGATTAAATATTAAGTATATGATTGTTTACAATGTACTAAGTACTTTATTCTTAGTACTTATTATGTACTAAGTACTTGTACATAAAATCAAGTACTATATACTTTTAAATTCCTGATGCTATTTTTCCCAATTGGAACCAAATATTTATTTCATATTTTTTATCTAGCCATAATTTTTCTCTGTATTGTTGGTAACATTCATTTTCATTTACTAGCTTTGACCATTTTCTGATTTTAAATGTTTTATGCTGCTTTATTCATGTCTGTTGCGGGTTAGCAGGAGTGTGCTATTGCATACTTGTCAAGGTTGGAAGACAACTGAGCAAGGTGGTTCTATATTTTCACCATGAAGGTCCCAGGGATCAAACTGAGTTTTCGGGTTTTGCAGTACCCCTACTCATATACATTAACACTAGTCTTTGTTTCATTTACTTGATTAGAAAACTAAGAAAGAGCTGGTGTCTTAGTACATTTCCCCAGTAAATTTAAGATCACACTGTGTACTGACAATATCTAAGAGTACATATACAACCTCCTGCTAATTTTCCACATTGGAGCACACACATCTCTTTCCTTCTTAACTGACAGCATCGATTGATATGTCACTATCCTCTGGGCTTGGTACATAGCACACAGTCAATAAGCATTCACTGAATTGAATTATTGCTCGGTTTGTACTTATTGAGTAGTCCACCCAACAGTATTAGTTGAGAGGAGAGAAATGCACTTTCATTGTTTATCTAGGTGTTAAAATACTTACTTAACCTTTTATCACTGCTCCACAGTGAGTCTCCACAACATTGGTTTCTCCATGTATTTGATAAAACACCGCTCAAAGTGGCAGTCTTTTCCTATAGTACTTACTTGAAAAGAAAGAACTAAGGGGCATTAATGTGAAATTATTAAATTTTATATTTTGGTAGTAATCATTTTCAATTTCACATATAGTTTTTTTGAAGCAAGGTTAATATGAATTAAATGGTCATAGAGATAATGGAGACATTGTTAGACATTAGATGGACTATTGCTCACATCGGCATCACTATATTCTCACTTCTTTCTTATATTTCTAGAAATAGCATTCTCATAGTAAGTAAACAGCAAAACATGAAAAATTGAAGTCAATTGCCCAATATGTTCACATTTTTAAAATATATACATATATGTGTAGTGAACTGATGGTGTTAAATCAACAAGATATTTAAATCCTTATTTGATGGGATTTCAGGTTTCTTCACCAGACTTCTTCATCATAAAGAGAAAACCATCTTTCTCTGAGCAAAAAGTAGGAAATCACTAATATTCACAATCCTATTTCTAGAAATATTTGTCTGGTCAGAAGGCAAAAATGTGATTTTCAACATATATCTATAATGTGATTATAGAGTAAATGCCATTGAAATTGTATGCCTTCACCTTCATATTGAATTGTCCTTCACTTAAATCCTGGTTTCTCCTCACTACAAATCTGGGAGCTGATTTTTAAGACTATACCATGAAATGGCCCTTTATAAGTTTAACATAATGCATACCATGAGCCTTAGGTGAACTGGGACTGAGATAAGTTCATTATTTTTTCACTACTGAACTATAAAATGCATTTTAGTTCCTGTCCAGGTTATTTATGCCTCAAAATTGAATGTAATCATGTCAAAAAAGTAATGTGAGATATTGAGGAGAAAGAACCAGATGTAACATTTTCAGATTTCCATTTGTGAGTGGTGTTCTCAGAGCCCAGGGAGCAGAGCAACCCAATTAAGGCAGTATCGACCAGCTTCCATCATTTAACTGCAGACAGAAGGACGGGAGGTTTGCAGTTTACAAGTTTATGTGGTTTGTCTTGGTTTGGGGTTGTTTTTTAAGTGAATTTCAACTTTCAAAATTCTATAAAATTCACACTCTGAGGTTCTCCAGGTTTTCATGAAATCACAACAATTGAGACTGTGGATGGCAGAACTTCCACTCCAGATGGACCTCTAAGAATGAAGACAAGAAAAGCAAGGAAAGCAAAGGAAAAGGCAGAGAAGGCAAGTGTGGCTGCAGTCCCCTGGCCTGGGAGTACAGGCCCCTATCCATCACCTGCTGATGGAAACATCAGCTACTGTTTCTTTATTTCATATGCTAAAGCCCATATGGCCATTCTTTGTTTGAACCCCACCCCATAAATCCAAAGACTGTGTAATACAATATCATTTTGCAGAGGAGAGATGGAGATGCAGACAAGTTAAATAACATGTTTCCTATCATAAAGCTACCAGGGGACACAGCCAACACTCAAACCCAGCTTTGAGTTTAATGCTATTGCTTTATCTACTATAGCCTTGTTTCACTGGTCCCCAGAGACAACTTGCCTGTCTGGGATCTCAAGTTGTTTTATTCCTTTCTTAAGTAAACCGTTTTTCCCAGCATAGCATTTTTTTTCTTTCTTTCTGAGTTTGTTTGAGAGAAGCCATACTTTGAATGTAGTTAGAGTCATTTGATAGAAGTTTGGTCCCAGGACGACTCTATGAAGATAGGAAAAAAATCCTTTAAGAAGCGAGTGGCTGGAGTTAGGACATTATGTGATGGGTAACATCCCAAGAGAGTATTATTACTCCCCTTGGGGGAACGTGTTTAGTCTCCTGGGACAAGATTAGTTATTGCAATGTTAGATTCCTAAAAGACTAAGGTCATCCCACATGTCTGGCTTCTTCCACACATAGTGTTTTATAAACTTATACACATTTCTCTAACTTAGAATACTGTTCATGAGATATGCTGAAGCCTAAGGCCATCACTGGGTTTGACCACCAAAACTTTGCCATTTTAGCTTCAAAATTGCAAGTCAAAATAAGCCTATCTTATTTTATTAGTATCCTAATTTCATACATTATATTATGGCAGCCCCAAGGGGACCAAGGAAAGAGAATTTCTCCAAAGGCTCAGCTCCTACTTTTAATTAAACTTGAAGTTGTCCCCTCCCCCTAAATTAAAGAAGCTAGTCCTTCCTTTAATTGTGCACCATAGAATTTGACTTTTATCCTTTAATGTTGCAAAAAATAAAAAAAAACCCTTAATCTTATGGTAGTTGAAAATTTTATACAATGTAAAAGATAGACTAGGTGAGGGTACTCTAAGACAAAGAAATAAGTAGGAAGTCCTTTGCACATATGTAGACATTTGTGGGCACCTCACCACATGCCTTTTCTTACCCTTGCTATTTTCTTCCGTGTACAGCCCCCTCTCCCTCTTCCTTTGTCTGTACCTAGAAAAAAGGAATTTAGGGACTAGGCTAGTAGACTGCATTATCTGCTTCTGGGTAGATGTCAGCCATAGGTTCAATCTGGACTGCACACTCAGATGTTCCTTGTCTTTAAACAATGACTTCATTTCTTTAAGCTTCTGTCCTCTTATGCCCAACATAAGAATAATACTTAAAGAGTCCCAGTCATCTTTGACTCTTAGTCTTTTAATTGCCTCCAAGGTTAGGTACTGTCACTGGAGAAGGATGCTATACTCTTTAAGCTGCCAAAGAAAAGTACAAGAGCCAGCTACTTTGCTAATCAATCACTTTAAATAAGAAAGGGTGAGGGAACCCAGAATGCTCTTAATAGAAAGGTCTTAGATTGTTTGAAATCTTGGTTGCTAGTCCAATGTGGTAGAAAAGATGGCTGTTAGATTTAGACCTAGCTGAGAAGATAGGCGTTCCCTAGTGTGTTGATATTGACCATGTGAGCCACTTCTACCAGGAGTAACATAGACTGAAAACCATTACAGATCGAATGTTATGGGATATGTGCTAAAACAAATAAAATAGGAGACTTCAGTAATTCCTTTTAAATGTATATCTAGAGGTAAGACTTTCCCTTCTAGTGAAAAACTTCCTAGAGAAGAATGTTTTGAGATAATATATTCAATTCAGTTGAGCACTTTGGAAACCAGGCTCAGTATGGATTTTAGATAGACTTGGTTGAAGGGTACAGTATGCCTGTTACATATTTCGAAACTGTAACTAGCTCTCAAACCTACCTGATACTAACTACATTAAATTTGCTCTTCACATAATTTTTACCATCTGCAATAAATCTTCGTCTTTGAGGTTTTGTCTGTCTACTTCTTCCCACTTTGGAGCGTTGCCCAACCATGGGCACTGGCCTTATCCCAGCTCCTAGCTCCTCACCATGAATGTTTCTTTGAAGACAATGCAAACTCAAATCCATATTCTGTCATAACTATCAACAAATAACCCAGGGAGCATAAATAGCAGTCCCAATGATAATGCCACTACCCAAAGTATTTTCTGATTCAAAACCAATGATTAAATCAAAAGGTTTTCAAAAGTCTCTTTAATTTGTATGTGGTGTGCCAGAAGATATATGAGAAAACCAATAATTATCCACATAAGAAAATGCTTCTCAGCTCCTTTTTCTCTACATCCAATTCTTAAAATCTAGTTCTGCTCATGTTTGAACACAGTCGCGATCAATTATTACACGTTGGTGGTTTAATACCAAATGGTCAGCACTGAAAACATACATAAAAATAACATTATACAGACAGAGAACATTGCATTCACGTCCTCAGAATATATATGCATACACTTACACAAGATGTATGCTGCATCAATTAGTAAAAACACAGGCCTTTAATTTGAACAAGAGAAACGTATACCTTATGGAAGAGTTAGGAGGGGAGAAAGTAAAGGTAGAAGTAATACAAATATGATAATCTCAAAACAGAGGTTATTTTTCAGAAGATAAGAAAATCTAGTCTCCAGATGCTGCCATTATTTTTTTTTTATTTCTTGTAAAACCTCGAGTGTCTTCCATTGTCATTTTTAGAGAATGCTATGCTAGTATTTTGTCACGGTATGCTAGATTGTTTTATGTTAACTTGATAAAAGGTAGAGTTATCTGAAAGGAGTGTTTTCTGAGGTTTCTGTCCTGCCCAGTTCCTGCAGTTGTTAAGTCCCAAAGAAATCACACAGAGGTCTACATTAATTATAAACTGATTGGCCTAGTATCTCAGGCTTCTTATTAACTCTTAAAACCTATATTAGCTCATTATTCCTATCTGTGTTAGCCACGTGATTCAGTACCTTATTCAGCGCGGCTGTCACATCTTGCTTCTTCTGTGCCTGGGACAGGATTGCTGACCAAGCTTTCCTCTTCCCAGAATTCTCCTGTTCTTGTCACTCTGCCTCTACTTCCTGCCTGGTTGTCCAGCCTATACTTACTTCCTGCCTGGATATGGGCCGATTAGCATTTATTTAAAATATAATTGACGGGGTACAAACCATTGTCCCACACCAAAGGAGGAAACCTCAATTGAGATACTGTCTCCATAATATCTAGCTTTAAGACAGTTTGTTAATTAATGATTTTTAGGATCCCTGGTCCCTGGTCCCACCCACTGTGGGTGATACCATCCCTAGGCAGATAGTGCTAGGTTCCATAAGAAAACAGACCAAAAAAGTCATGTGAGTGAGCCAGTAAGCAGTATCACTCCATGGTCTCCACATCAGTTCTTGCCTCCAGGTTTTTGTTTGGTTTAAGTTCCTGTCCTGACTTCCTTTGATGATGAACAATTCTGTAGAAGTCAAAGCCAGATACATTCCTTCCTCTTCAAGTTGCCTTTGGTCCTACTGTTTTGTTAAATCAAAAATAGCCAGAAGAAGATGCAAGTAAACAAACATTTTCAAGATAATCAGTTATCAAGAGATGATGATTATTTTGGCTTACCGGTTCAGAGGCTTTGCTTTATGTTCCTTTGACTCTATTGATGTTAGGCTTGTAGTGAGGTAGAACATTATGGTAGAGGGCATGTGTATAAGAGATCTGTTTACATCATGTTGACCACTAAACTACAGAAATGGAGAGAGAGAGAAGGTGTTCATGCTTCTAATATTACCTCCAAGGATATATCACCAATAACTCAGTTCCTTGCAGAGTTCCCACTCATGGTATATCCCAAAAGCACCATTTACTGGAAAGCGGGTCTTTGCTAATAGAGTCCTTATGAAACATTGAGGAAACAAATGGCAGTTGTTTGTATTGTTTCATTGTTGGTATGGTTTTCATCTCCAAATTTTCTCCTCAAATTAGTGCTATGTCATCACATTTTTCTACCTGACATCATGCCCTGCTCTTTTGAGATTTCATGGGATTACATTAGTCCATTTGCTAATTAAATCCCATCTCAAGGTCATTTATTTATTTATATTTGTAGTTAATTCATAGTTTTTAAGAGCTGGTATTCAGCCTCATAATCAATAAATATATAATGCTTTACCAGTGTCTTAACCAATACTTACTGAGATTTGATATTTGTTAGAGACTCTGGCTAACTATTTTTCTCTTCTTTAGACTTAGAATAATCCTGTGAAATAGTCTCTGTCTCTCTTATTGCATTGTATAAATAAGGATTCAGAGCCACTGAGAAATTGAGGAATTTAACAGTTTGTAAGAGATATAATCAGGATATGAAAAAGTCACATGTTCTGGAAGTTTTTGTCTAATCTTACTATTAGAACCCCCCTTTGCAATTCAGCATCTACTTATTATGTGGCTAAATCATTAAGACTTCAGCTAGCTTTAGGCATGTTTTCTGGCATGTGGTATGTAATGTATATATCCTAATAATGACAGTGTTGATGGTAACAAAAGTTGCGGTAATGAAAATTTGCAAAACAAATATCTTTATTAGGGGAGTATGGAATGGTTGAAGTCTAAATTTTCTCATGCTGCTGAAGTATTGCATTAAGACACAGAGTGATTGACTAAAGGAACATTTGAGAAGTCTGACTCCAACACATAAGGGCAGCAATCCTCTCCATGACTGCCATTTTTTGCTTGTCTTTGCTGTCTGCTCTCAGAATGTGACAACATATTTATTCTGTGACTCTCTAATTATCAACTAATTAAGAAAATGATGGATAACACTGTCTCTTCCCAGTAATATAACAAGATAGGTGGGCCAATGCCCTAAGCAAACGGGTGTGACAAATACACAAGTCCAACATCTGTGGTTAGCAATAGCATCTCAGTTCCCAGCACAGTAAACCAGCCAGTCTTTGTAACTATCCTGTGATTAGATTTTGTCTAAATTAGGTCTCTTCTCAGATTTCCAAATCCAGGAAAGCCTAGATCATCTCACACTTGAGTGAAATAGATGGAAAGTACACAAATTAACATCTGAGTTTATTAGCAGCCTTAAAAGGAAATGTCTACAGATTCAAACTCAATCATGGTAATTGAATTTCTATTAGCCATCCTGGGGAGTATAGGTTTTGCTCACAGGGAGGGAAAGTCATTTTAGCTGCTGCTTCGATAAAGGGACTCTCACAGAGGCTAATCTCAATAGCTTGCAGATCTCAGTTGTCTAGTGTAGTTTCGCAGTGATCCTTACTTGGACCACTGTCCCTCCATTGTTCAGGATTTGAACTGTTTTATTTAAGCATCTATAAACAAACATGCTTCTCTCTCTTTACTATATTCTTTGTCCTTATGTGTAAGTCAACTGCAATTCATAACATTTAAACCCCCCCATAAAGGAGTTAAAGAAAGATACAAACTACTAAGACTTTTAAGGGCTCATATGTTGAAGCTTGAGCACTAGCTAGTGATGCTATTTGGCAGTAGTGGAAAGTGAAGAAGATGATGGTGACTTATTGGAGAAAGCAAGTCTTTGTGTATGTCACTCCCTTTTCCCCTCCATTTTCTTTGGTCCCTGACCATCCCTCTCCATCCTCCTCCCTCTTAATCCCCCCACACCCTCCCACTCCTCTCTCTATTCACTCTCTTTTCTGGAGGCTATGAAGTGCTACAGTTCATGCTACATACTCTGATGTTCTGTCTACTACTGCCCAGAAATAGTGGAACCAAATAGATCAAATGGAAAACTGAAAATCTAAAATAGGATTTTCCTATTTTCATGATATCACAGGTATTTTATCACAATGACAGAAAGCCAATTAATACAATCATCTTATCTTATTAGGCTTCTAGCTTAATATAAACTAGAGATATTCTTGTGGTACCACCATGATAGGGAACACCAGGACCCATGAAACTGACACCAATTGATTGTATAGCTCCAAACCTTCAGCATTGAAAACATACATACAAGTGACATTACATAAGGTGACATTATATGGTTATGATTAGAAACATATTTGTATATACACATATAAATAATAAAAAATGGTGAAGAAAAAGATCATGAATTTGAAGGAGATAGAGGAGGCATATTTAGGAGGTTTACAGGGAAGAAAGAAAGGGAGAAATGTTGTAATTCAATTATAGCCTCAACAACATAAATTAAAAAGCTACCAAACCACGTTTGATGCGTTGATTGTCAGCTTGATAAAGTCCAGAATCATCTGGAGACAAGTTTGCTTCCTATCATGATTGTGAGGAGTTAGCTAGAATAGATCCCTTCTGGGTAAATTGACATGAACAGAACTACATTAATGGTGGGCAGCACCTTCTCATTGTCTGGGGACCTGAACTAAATAATAAACCGACTCTGAACTGAGCATCAGAATCCATTGATTTTTGCTTCCTTATTGTGGACATAGTGATTCAATCTCCTATTCACATGTCTCCCTCACTTTGAAGGGCTATACCCTGAAACTGTGAACCAAAGCAAGCCTTAAGTTTACTTCTTGTCTGGTATTTTACCATTATTATAAGACAAGTAAAGTATCTTATACATGACTTTCAGGAATATTAGAATGAATACATGTTTTTGAGGCATTTCTGCTCTCACTCCATGGGTTGTGTGACAAGGACTGTTCTATGTACTATATTGAACATTTTCCCAGTTTTGTGGAGAATAAATTAATAGTTACACCTACCTGTCTTATATGTTGGTGCTGAATTTCTTATTACAATGGAGATGGACCTCTCATGGACCTGTTCTTTCATGTGTGACTTCCACTCTATATGTAACTACAAACTCAAGAAAATTGATATAACTGTGTCTTTTTTTGTGCTAGAAAACCAGCAGTATTAATTTTTCCTTCTTAATTCACTAGAATATTCTGATCAGTAATATTATGCGATGCATCTTCTCCCTAATAAACATTGTTTCCTTTGAGACCATTATTATTCAGCTATTCTTATTCTCCTCACTGAAAGTTTCCCAGAACCCCAGTTAAGCTTTGGCCTCTACTATGCTACCTAATTGTTCTTTTGAGGTTCACTCATAAGTAGGGTGTACATGTAGATTGTAGTTCAAGCAGAAAAATGCATGGGAGTGGATAGGTTCCCATTTTATCAGGGCAACAATAGAAGAATCATGACCAGCAATTTGTCTTAAAAACAAACAAACAAACAGCTATTCATATTAAACATTCCATGGAGATTGATACACTTGGGGCAATTCCAGGAACCATACATACCAGTCAGAAAGCATGGGAAGAGTGACTGGGCAGAGGGGAAGCTGATTCTACTTCGTGGGTACCCTCTTGTGGTAACTCTCTGAGGTTCATTTACATTTTCTTCATATTTCTGATTCAGTCAAGAGGTCTAATCATCACATTCTCATGGCAGCCATTCTTCCTGTTGGGAGGCAGGGTCTTAAATTGGGTTGACATGTTCCATGATGTAAGCATTTTCCTCACAGGGAGGCAAGCAGAAGTAGATAACATTTGTGCTAGTTGATGAGTTTGCTGTCCTTTCTGAAGAAAGGATCTGTGTGGAGTATGGGCCCTGTCGTTTCTCAGATGACATCAACCATTTTTGTTTAGATAATTCTTCTCATTGGCTTGAAACTTGCCTATAGGCCAGGCTAATTTGTCAGGGATCCACAGAGATGTACATGTCTCTATCCAGTATGGGGTAGCACCTGTGTGCTGGAGCTTTTCAGTTTTTTTCCCCCTGGATTTTGGGGCTCAAATTTGGGCCCTTGTGGTGGCAATACAAACATATTGTCACATACAATGTTTCTCCAGCTCTTACTTGATCTTTTAAAACATTTTTAAAACAATTATTTTTATTCTACATACCAATAGCAGTTCACTCTCCCTAGACAAGATCTCCTGAGTAAATTGGGAGCAAGTATGGGGTACATGGGGAGGATGGAAGAGAAGGGGGAAGGAAAGAATGGGAGAGGAGAGGAGAACACAAGGCATTGGGATGACTGGGTTGGGGAAAGGACAGAGAGGGAGAGCAAGGAAAGAGATATCCTACTTGATCTCTATGCGACACGTGTAGCTTCCTTTCTTGTTAATTATCGTATTACCTCAGTCTCTGATTCTCTCATGGGGTAAGTCTTATTATTCCGCCAACATTTCTCTTGTTAGTGGCATTTTGTCTTTAGTATTACTCTGTGTCCTAATTATTCCCCTCTTAAGCCAGGGACTGTCATTTACAATGGTTTGAAAATCCCTAATATAAGAATTCAAAAACCAAACTGCAGCCAAGCGGTGGTGGCACATGCCTTTAATCCCAGCACTCAGGAGGCAGAGGCAGGCAGATCTCTGTGAGTTTGAGGCCAGACTCAATTTATAACTGCCCTCACATGATAGACATCATTAAAATACATGCATATCAAGAATACCACCAGGGGGTATGTACAAAGTACACATCAAAAATAAAAGCTAATCAGCTTTGCTTTACAACCATACACTAACCAATATATTAATATCTTCTGAAATCATTCATAGAAACTTTGAAAATTATAGTTGATGGGATGCCTTGACATAGTATCTCAAGTAAAGCCAACATAAAAATAAGTACTACTCAATCATATCATGTCTTATTGTCTTCTTCCAGTTGTAATTTAAGATAGAGCAGCATGGGACAGGGATTCTTGCATGTTTGGGTCACTGCCATACATCCGAAGTGCCTGGAATACTTGTCAAACACAAAGCTGCTGGTCAAGGAACACATACAGAATGAATGACTTTTGGCACTATGAATGTGACCATCAAGTTCTTATGTTTTTTTAAGAGCTTTCCTTTTACTCCAAATAAGTATAGAGAGAGCTACATCACACATATCTACATGATCGCCATGCTCATTTTGGATTTGTAGAACATCTTAATGCAGTGTGGTCATTGGCAGCTCCTTGACCTCACCCAGCTTTAGAACCCCATCTCCTTCACTAAATCCTTATGTTGTTGGTAAGAAAGATTCTGCACCAGCTTGTGTCTCTACTGCTTGTTTTCCAGATTGTGACTTTACTTTTAAAGTGACAGAGAACTTTAGAAGGTGGGACAGAGCTGGAAAAAAATGGCCACTAGATTAAGTCCCTTAGTATTTTTTGCCCTGGACCTTTTCCCTCTTTTTCTTTGCTTCTTGGAGACCAGAATACGGCGTGCTCTTCTTGGCTATATCTTTCACAGGAACACTGTGATCCAACAGAAATGTTTTCTTCCTTTATGATGTTGTATTAGGAATTCCATATATTCATACAAAAGTTAGTATAATCTTTCCTTGACTTAAATACCCTTTTGCCTTCTTTCTCTCTTTCCAGTTTCAGTTTCCTCTTGGTTTATTTTCCTTACCAGGGCTATATCTTATATACTATCTGTTTATACTACTACTCTATTTGTTGTATTATCTAAATACACCAACCTATTTAATTATTTATTTATAGTCAGTATATTACATTTCAGATTTTTTTCTTTTAGTTTTAAACTGTTTTACACATTGTTGTTATACCGCATTCACTAAATTAAATGCCTTGTACATTTTATATAAATATGTATCTTGCAACTCAAAATAAAAGATAAGTGACAGGATACGTTCCAGTTAAAGAGAATCAATGTAGCTGAAGACCTTTCAATCACCCATCTGCCCTCGACACATTCTTGCAGAATCCAGGTAGTTTTCAGACCTTCTAATCTGTAGACTTTTCTGATGTACCACCACTCATCATGTAAAGTATTTTAAAATGTTCCAGCTTCCTACATTCATCATACACTTTCACAGTAAGATTTTTACTTTTATATTAATTGGCTAGGAGCAGCTCTTAAGCATTTATTTTTCCTTCTTACTATTCTTTGTCTATTTTAATAAAAAAATAAAAATGTGAATGTATAATGTATAGATTTTTTCAGGCATTATGATACACAAAAGAAAATAGTTAATAAAGTTTAACTGTTTCATGTTAAGTAGCAATTTAATGAAATACTGACGAATGCCAACCCAGGGTTAACATTTTCGTAATCTGAAGCTAGGGAGTTCTTCATCAGTTACAGACAAGGGTCTTTCCCAGAGCTGTGGGAACAAGGACAATGTTTGAAACAGTCTGTGCAGGGAGAGATTTGTGTGTTTGGACTAGTGAATGGGAGTGTAAAGCAGTGGGCAGAGACCTTTTAAAGCTGTTCATTGTGATTAGACTTGCTTGTAAAGGCGGAGAGGCGGCATAACAACTATGTGCATATGGGTTCCATGACTGCTTAATGCCACCTTTCCTGTGTTTGTGGCTAGTTGACAGCCACTGGAGGGCATGTACTTTCATAGTTTGTCTAGCACTATAGCAGAGGACATGCTCTACCAGGTCACTTTTCAGACAAAGACTCTGTGTAGAGGAACTGCTGATTTGGATGTATGTCAGGTAGGACTCTCAGAAGGGAACCTATGCATAGCCCCTGTGAAAATGCATGGTACCCTCAGAGGTGTGCTGCAGCCAGAGGCTCATATTAATCACTCATCTTTCTTTTCTCCCTTTTCATCTGCCCCTCAATACATTTCTTGTGCTTCTCTGCCTTGGCATCTGCTTCCTGCTGGTCTCAATTGTGAGAGAAGCATGACCTTGGGCTCTTTGCATGGCTTTTAAGTCATCATAAACTGGACCATCAATGCCTACTCAGACAACTTTTTCATTGGATTCTGCACAGCATTAGCTGACTCTGTGAGCACAGTGACTTAGAGGATCTGTGAACTTTGAGTCATTTATTCAAACCTTGACTTAAGAAATCCTATTTTAAATTCTATTTTAGACTTCCACCTTCTCTCCATGCCAGTCCTTGAACCTCATCATCCAGTTTATTCCCAAAGCCTTTGAGCATCATTTTTTTTTCAAAAAAAAATAACAAAAGTAATACAACAAAATCTTAAAATTTTATTACATTAGGAGAAAAACTATTCCTTAAAGTTTTCAATAGTTTTATCTATTTAATTGAAATATTATTACGGTCAATTGATGATTTTTTTCTCTTTTTTAACTTAACAGATTTCTGGTAACCCATTAGACAATAGAAATGCTTTGCTATTAATTTATTTAGTCTTATGTGCCAAAGATTGAAATACTTAGGAAATAACTTAAGATCTATTAAAGTCTAATAGCAGCTAGTATCAGACATAAAAGTAAAGAGCTAGACCTAAGAACTAATAATGAAGCAGTTGTGTTTCTAATTACATTCCAGGTTTGTTAGGATTTTGTACTGTGATTCAGTGATAATGTAAAGTCTGTACACCAGAAGGAAGTGTAATACAGAAGTGGCTTTATCATCCAAATCAAGTAAGATAAAAAACAAAAAAGTGACATACAACCCTGGCTGCTATTAACTTTACTAATGGAAACCACTTTCTGGAGGAAGAGAGAAACAATAATAATCTTTGTCTTATTTTTTTTTCAAAGACACAATTTGTTTAATGAATTAAAAATGGGATCATTTTCAGGAAGTAATTTTGACCAACTTATGCTTATCTCCTTTTGACAGCAACAATAAACTTAGAGTTAAGGCAGCAAAGGTCAGGAAGAAAAGATATTTTATGAGTTAGGTGTGTATGTGTGTGTGTGTGGCATGTAAGCTGTGTCTCAGAGTCACCACCCATGAACTAGACCCGACTTAGCCGAGGAAATTAGGATGTAACACCCTTAAAGAAAACGAAGGCTCTTTTGTGAAAGACAGCTTGCTTATGACTCAACAAGACAGCATTTATTGGACTTGTGGGAAAGAAAGCAGGCAGTGTTTGAAAGTCTGGCATCCACCACCACGAGAGCCAGTTATTTCCCGGACTGGTTAGGCAGGGGTCAAGAAACTTCTAGTCCTGATCTCCCCTCAAGAAAAGAGAGATCATGACACAGGAAGAACACAAACAAATTCAAGGGCCATGACGGTGGTCTTTATTTCCTGAGGTTTCTTTGGTTCTTTCCTTTTAAAATTGGAAACAATACACCAGTGAAAAACTATTAATGAAAGAGAAAATTCTGCCCATTCTTACAATTATAATGGCCTGTAGATTCACAAAAGTCCAGGACATTTTTTCTTTCCTGTGATTTTTCTAGAGTACAAACCAAGTCAGTGAATACAAGAATAATTGGGGTACCTGTATTTTCATTTCATCTGTGTTCCCTCTTTTACTTATTTTTTTTCTCCAAAACCTTTGCTAACAAGGTCAATTTTCCCATACATTATTTTTTTTTTGATTTTTCGAGACAGGGTTTCTCCGTACCTTTTGGTTCCTGTCCTGGAACTAGCTCTTGTAGACCAGGCTGGCCTCGAACTCACAGAGATCCGCCTGCCTCTGCCTCCCGAGTGCTGGGATTAAAGGCATGCGCCACCACCGCCCGGCCCCGTACATTATTTTAAGAATAATTTTTGATAATTAGATGAGATCATTGGGATCAAACACCTTTCAGTAAGACCTTGTTAACAAACATGTACCCAAACATCTCATCATCCAAATGCCTTATTTTTGTGTTCTCCAAAAGTAATGCGCATTCCTGATTATAATCTCTTGGTGAACAAAATTCCTAGTAATAACCACAGAAACTTGGTTCAATCTTCTTTTTTTTTAAAACATGTAGAATTAGGTTTAGCTTAGGAAAAGTTCAATGAGTTCAAACTCAGAGTATCTCCTTTTGACTTTTGACCTCTGCTATAACAGATATTGTTTAATTGTGAAATCCTTGTTGGTCTTTATTTATGGAGTATGTTAGTGAAGATTAGAGTCTTCCCAGTTACCTCTACAAAGTTCCAACGTTCGCTCCAGCAAATATGGGCCCATATCATTTTGTTTGTAGAAAGAAGTGTTCTGGTTGTTTGTAAAGTAATTATCATCATAGTACCTTCATCTGGTAATGGATGGAAGCAGTTGCAGAGATCCACAGTCAAGCACTGGCTGAGCTCCTGAAGCATAGTTAAAGAGAGGGAGGAGCAAGATCATATGAGCAAGGGTGAGGTCAAATTCATGTTTGAGAAAACCACAGAGACAGCTGACTCAAGCTAGTGGGAGTTCACAGAAACTGGACTGACACCTGGGAAGCCTGCTTGATACCGAACTAAGCCTTCTGAATGTGGGTGACAGTTATGAGGCTGACCTGTGGGAGGGGGGTCTTGCAGTGGGATCAGAACTCATCCTGTGTGCATGAACTGGCTTTTTTGAGGCCATTTAGTATGGTGGGATACCTTGCTCAGCCTTGATACAGCAGGGAAGAATTTGTTCCTGCCTCAATGTGGTGTGCCAGACTTTGTTGACTCCCCAAGGGAGGCCTTACCCACTCTGAGGAGTGAATGGAGGGTGAGACAGAAGGGGAGAGGGACAAAGGAAGGGGTAACTGGACTTGGTATGTAAAATGAAAAAAAAATCTTTAAATAAAAAAAAGAATTTTGTTAGTGACTCTTCTACCAAAGTTGTTAAACATTAGACCATCTCTTCTTGCCCTTCCTTCTAAATAACGTTAGTGATGGTTGCTGTTTTGCTTTTTCAGAATTTATGTGAAGTAAAATATGTAGGCTTTTTTTCACTGATTTGGGTCATGGATATTTGATGTTTTATGTAGGATCTTAAATTTATGCGGCCACATTAGATGTTTAAGAATGTAAAATATAAATTTAAATCAATATCTGCAAGTCAGCTTGACTTAATCTTCTCTGATGATCAACTACACATCAGATTTTACAGAAATAGATGAAAGGAACACTGTTTAATTTCACAGAATTTTTTTTTTTTTGCAAAACACCTTGTTTAGGGAATTCTAACGCTTTGTCATGTTTAAAAATGCATACTAGGTTATAACCAGAAAATGCTTTTATTTTATTAGAATAGTTGAAGAATAGATTGTCTCGCTTTTTTTTTGACCAGCTTTGACTTTAAGATAAAACAAATGCATCAGTCATTTTATAAATGACATTTTTCAAAACATGAGCCTTGTGGGAAATATAATGCACAAAGTTAAGATGTTTTCCTGAATAAATATTTTGCCTGTGATAATAAAGAGGCAACAAAATTTTAAATTGAAGTCAGCATGAAAAGCAATTGAGGTTTTTAGAACTGTCAGATCCTAAAATTAAGGACAGCTCTTTGGGATCCAGATAGTAGAGAACTTAGGAGTAAGTGTGCAGTGTGTTCTGTAGGAGATGGGCATCCTTTTATTCTGGGTATAGCTCTCAAGTAGTGAGTCAGAAGCTCAACCATGCTACAACCCGATTAAAGCAGCACTTTCACAATTTGTATATATTCCGTTCATACATGAAATGACAAAGTTTATGAAAATTGCAGAAGTGTTGCACTCCATATCCCCCAATGGAATTTATCCATTCAAACTCTCTGGCAGTACTTTCTTGTAGGTGATATTGATCTATATTTTTTTTCTAAATGATATACCAACCTATGTTCATAATTTTTCTTTAATAGGCATAGCTGACTTAGCCACCATTTCTGTTAAAGCGCTATAAAACCTCTGCCTTAAGTATGGCCATTTGGGTTGCTAACTCCTTGCTCCTGCACTCAGTCAGGGCGGTGAAGAACCAGGGGGGTGAAGCGAGGTAAAACGAGGTGAGACAAACACTTAGTCTGGTGATTCTCACAGCTTCACTATAAACCACTGAGTCAGATTTGGATACCATACTGAGTCAGTCACCCCTGAGTACTTAACAAGGCAGAATCTCTGATTCACAAGGTCGAGCATAGAGTTCCACTTAGGTATCTGAATGTCTAAAAAGGATTACTTCTGATGCCAGGAGATCTCTGGCTGTCTCTGCAAGAAGTCTATTTAAGTAAATGATCTCGTCCCTAACTCCAACTTCCCTTTCAAATTAATCTTTGAGTTAGGGAGCCTATAAAGTCATCACCATGTCTTGAAGACAGTAGGTAGCTGGCTCATCTTCTGTCCCATGGGTACGAATTGACATTTATCCTCAGCGCTGTCGCTTTCCCAGCCTTCACATTGAATGGTGGCCCAACCCTGTGGTTAGAGGCCTCATAAATAGAAATATACACAGCAGTGGTGGCCTTTTATTTATATACTCATTTCAAAGAGAAGTCAGGGCAGTTAGCTGTGTGTAGTCTGTTTACTAAACAGAGTTTAAGCAATGGGCATAGACGGGATCCTTTCAGCTTAATGTCTACCAGATGATTAAACAAGTTTCCAGTCGGCTTCCTCCTCTCAACCTAGCCAGCAGAGCGCCAGTACCTGTAAAATAATTAGGGGAGAGCATGTGCCTAATTTATTCCAAACATCACAAGATTTTCACATTAGCATTAATGGCTTGCTTATAGTGGGACCCTAGAGGCCACATAAAATAATAGGAGGCTCAAAAGCTACAGCCAAAAAAACGGAAGTGTTTTTTAAAAACTGTGCTCATACTGTTCTGGGGTGTGCGACACTGAAAAGATCCCTGGTTCAATGTTCACATTGTTCTCTCCAGACAGCACTAATTTGTTTCCAATTAAAAGAAAATGGATTGCAAATGACTTCACAGAGAAGCCTGGTCAAAGGCAGAGGCTTAGCTTATATAATGTTGCCTCAGGAGTTGCATTTTTGCTGCAGGGCACAAACCTAGCCCTGCCTTGTGCAGAATAATGGTGTCTGAGGAGAATAAAGTTGCTCTGTTGATGTATTATGCTGTTGAAGTCATTACCCTGCATTTGGGTAATTTTCAGAAGCTTGTGGAGTCCATGGATGGAGATTAATAAACTTACATCTCAATTTATACTGTATAATTATTCAGGTTTACCCTTATTTTTAATAGTATAAAGCTTGCCGCTCAAGCCCTCATCACAAGAGAGTAATTGTTTCCTCATGATCCTCATCTCTTTGATATCTAGGCAATGAGCTATGGGGCAGGCCTCTGATGAAGTAAGAGAAGACAGGGAGAAAAGAAGTATTTTCATTGATAAGATTAAGACACTCGAGATATTTGACCTCTTCAAACTCCCAAGAGAAAGGTTGCAAGAGCGTCTCATTCCTTTTGGATGTTTTAGCCTCCAGGAAGCATTAGAACTGTGGAAACTTCTACCCGCTGGAAAGGGAAATTTCCTTGTATAAAAGGAAACTTGAAATATCCAAAACTTCAGTTTACTGATATTCTCTGTCTTTATTGCACAGTTAGGGAAACTTGGATTTCGACAGTTCTTGCCTAGAAGCAACTATATACATATTTTCTAGGAGTGTGAGGTTCTAATGAATGGGTGGGAACATGTAGAATTAATTAATACAACTCATTAAAAAAGTCCTTGCCAAAATCGTGTCTTTACGAATTGTTTCTCCGAAAATTTGAGTCACATTCTGGAATGCCCTGAACTCAAGTACCCGTTCCCCCGATTTGTTGCAAGTGAAGAGTGAGCTTATATAGCAAAACAGGGGAATTCCAGTTCAACACTGTTTAAGAGAAACAAAAGGGATTATGGAACAAAAGGATTGTTGGGGGACTAGGGCTGTATTTCTCTGTTTCTTTAGCCTTTAACTTTAATTTCGGAGATCCTAATGGATGGCAGAAACAATGACAGGATAAAGCCACCATACACATATTTTTTAAAAGGCATTTCTCTATAAGTCAAATTACATTAGAAAAAATTTTGCCTAGCTTTGAAAGGTCAAAAGCAAGTGATACATTAGTTCAATGTTATATGGAAGGATGGGGTCACCCCAATTTTTGTTTTCTATTGATTAAAATTCTCCTTATATACTGATATGTAGATTTTTATTCTATAGAAGGTACAATTTTTTTTTTGTATGTTTCAAACACAATCCCAAAGTTCCTGCTTTTTATTTTCTGGGACAATAACTAGCCTTATCTCTACCCTAGCAATCTTATCCTCATTCCCTTTAATTAAATTAGCTATATTTCTGGATCAACAAGCATACTTTAAACTGATCTTAATATCTCACTGAGTCTTTTATTAACTACAGAATTAAAGTCTCTGACAATGGCTCATTTTAGAGGCACTTAGATGTTGAGATTTTTAATTTTTGAAAAATTATACTTTAGCAATAACCAAAATACATTTGTTCTAAGTCACTGATGAAATGAAATGTAATCTTAGTCTGGAAATTCCTTTAAGAAATTAGTTTGGCTCTCCAACATTTCCCTAAGTAGATTATTTCTCTTGGCGGGGGCGGGGGGGGGGGGAGAACCTGTGATTGTCTGCACTTCCAGCTCTTGGTGTTTCTAAGGCCTTTGAGTTTTCTCTAGGCTACTCTTCAGTGCACGAAGGACTCAGGTCTTCATTTACTCTGGAGGGCTGAATTATCAGCTTCTTGGAGAGGTAACCCCAACTATGTCTGAAGAAAGATCCTTTCTGTCACTTAAGATATCTTGTCTTCATAGAAATCAATCACTACACATATACCTGTTTGTTTTTTAACTGTCTTTCTTCATCAGAATATAAACATATATCTGCTACAGATTTACCTTGTTGTGTGTGTCTGTATTGGTGTAGAGGCCAAGTTTATATTATCTGACCCTGTGCTTGTAGGAATGCGGATAGATTATAATATGAGCAATATGAGGCTACAGAGTATACTGGTTTAAAATGAAGTGAACCATAAGAACAGGAGGTACTGCTCATTCAGCATGGAGCAGACACCTTTCTACATATCACCAATTATGTGAGTTATTCATAGATTAAACACTCATTAAAATTTGCTATGTCATGAATAATTGTTACTTTAAAAAATGATTAATGATGATTATGTAACTTTCCTAAATTTAAATGAGAAAATTTCAAAATCTTGATGGCAAACACTGGGTACAAGTAATCCCCCACTGGATTTTATTGTTTTATCAGTATTACTATTTTGTTGTTGTTTTGGGTGAGTCTTCTCAGGCAGAATTCATAGCTCAACTTTACAGAGTTGGTTTCCTCTTGATTGATTATAGGGACTAAGGTCAGGCTATCAGGTTTACATTGAATTACCTCTGACCTCAAAACAGATATAAATTCTTAACTCTTTTATGCTTGGTTATTGGATTGTGTGTGTATATGTTTTTTTCCTTTTGTACTATTACTCTATACCAAAGCCTAGGAAAGTGTATGTTTCATATTATGTATTTAATAATATGAATGACTGATACCTTGATATAGGATGTCTCTCTGTATGCTGTGAATATGTTTTATTACTACTTGTCAATAATGAAGCTTTTTTTTTTTTTGCTTATGGCAGGGCAGAATATAGCTAAGTAGAAAACCCAAACAGATAGAGGGAGACAGAAATGAGTCAGGAAGACGTCAAAAGCCACCAGAGAAGCAAGCTGTGAGATAACAAACCATGAGCCTCGTGGTAAGACATAGAATAATAGATATGGGTTAATTTAAATTGTAAGAGCTAGGTAATAATAAACTTGAGTTAATAGATTAAACAGATTGTTATTAATATTAAACCTCAGTGTGGATATTCAGGAAGTGGCTGGTAGGAGACAATCCTCCAGTTACTATACTTTTATAGCCTACTGTGCTTCAGAAACACTCCTGGTACTAAAGATGTGACTGAGGATGTCTCTGCAGACCGGGCCTTCCGACTCATACTTCCAACCTTAATGCTCAGGGGGCTAAGACTGGCAGGAGGGGTATTCTGTTGACTGTTTACACTTTAGAGTGTCATGCTGTCTCCAGAAGTGAAAATTAAACAAACAGCCACTGCAAAGGAGAGAGAGAGAGAGAGAGAGAGAGAGAGAGAGAGAGAGAGATTGGGCTTCAGAGAACGACAAATTCTTTCCTGATCCTGGATATCTCTCCTCAGTAATGGCAAAGCAGGGGTTATTTGTATCAGTTTCAGGATCCCATCACTTCAGTACACAGGTGTACCCTCAGCTGCCCTTGCCTGTATCCCTTCTGCATGCTAAGGAGACTTGCCAGTCTTTGGGTGAAAGTAAGACAGCTCTCTATAATGAGTGTTACAACTTTCCATATTTTCCTGATTCTGAGTAGGTTTCTAACTGAGTCAATTTATTTAATAATTTTAGGCTGTGAAGGAGGTAGATATATCAATTGTGCTTTTAAACGTAGGAATAGAATCACTTTTCCCACGGCTGTCAGTTCTTCAGGAACAGCCAAATAGTTATAATGAGACCTCATAGTTTCTCTGTTCATAGAGAAATTGCCATGAGATTGTTTTAAACTCAGAAGACTATCAACAGTCTGCCAAATCCTTTAACATGCCTTTAAAAATTGAGCTGGAATACAAAATTCTGAGTTTTTCAAAAGTAGCACTTCTTGCAAGAGGTGTTCTATCTAAGAACAGATGAACAAACAAAAACTGAAAGAAAACAGTTGAGGATATATTCAAGCATGGTTTTAAAATATGATGTTATATCAGTGACATTGGTAAGCCTCTCACACACCATGTACTGTTCAGTCTAAAATCAAGAGGAGGCTTTCAAACAAGTAATTTTCATACATGTGTTGTTTCACCCATTAGAATTCACAGAGCCAGGCTTTGCTCCTCATTGTTCTTAGGCAACATGCAAGAAAATGGGAAAGATAAACAGTACCTGACCTAAGTTAAAGAGGAGAAACAAAGAGAGAGAGAGAGAGAGAGAGAGAGAGAGAGAGAGAGAGAGGGAGGGAGGGAAGAGAAAGGTAGAGAGAGGAAAGAAGGGAGAAAGGAAAGGAAAGGAAGAGAAAAACATATTAAGTCCTACCCGAGCCATATGATTGATCATCGGTTTTATTTTTCTTGAGGGGCTTCTTCACCTCAACAGTGTACAACAAGGGATCATTATGAAGTCAATTGAATGTATCTCAGAGTCTCTATATTTGAGCTTTTACAAAAGCTAACATAATTTAGAAACCTTGCTCTCAACAGGAGAGTGCTTTCTTGTTTCATTTTAAATATAAACTTTCACACAATTTAATATTTTGAACTTTTATAAAAGGATCTTTATTAAAGAAAGCATGGTCTGCGAGTTTGAGAAACAACATCCAAACCATGGTTGATAGAGAATAAAAGCTTTCTATTTGAGAGGTATACAATCTATTCTTTATTTAATAACACCGGGGATGGGTGGACAGAAAGTTCATGGCTGAATTCTTTCCCTTCCCTTTCTCCAGAATAGGGGATTGTTCATCACCAAGGTCTTATCCTTTAACCATCTAAACTGAATGGGGAGTGAGATAGGTACAAGATGACAAAAGTACAAACATTTAGATATATTTCTTCTTTATCCTAAGGAAATATTGAAATTTATTCTTGATAAAATCTGAGTTCTAAAATATATTCACGATTTAACTGAATTATGATTCGTTTCAAATCATTTAACTTTGTCAAACAGAAGATGAATATATGCCGCTTTCCAGAGTTAATATTACGAGCTGACATACAGTCCCTGAACCCTGACATGTTTAGCTTTTTAGGTTATTTAATGAGATACTATTTTTCTAGGCTCTGTCTCCCCAGAGGATTATGAAATTTGATTGAGTACTTTTATACTGTCAAGGGAAAATAATTTTGGACTGAACAAATAAAATTTAATATATCATCATTGAGATCTTTGAAAGATTTTCTTAGCTTTGAAGAAATCAAATATGAAATAGACAGTTATTTTAACTCCTGAGCAAAAAAAAAAAAGGGAAAGCCGAGATGTCAAAAGCCCAGAGTAAGAAAAGGCTTTAAAGCAGCTACCTGCCCCAAAACAGAGGCAGAATGGTGAATGCCTCAAATACAGATGAAGGTTCTAGTCTCTGCAACCTGTGACTTTTACCTCAAAAGACAAAAGATATACAATTAAGGATTTTTTTTTTTTGATTTTCGAGACAGGGTTTTTTCTGTAGCTTTTTTATGGTTCCTATCCTGGAACTAGCTCTTCTAGACCAGGCTGTCCTCGAACTCACAGAGATCCGCCTGCCTCTGCCTCCCAAGTGCTGGGATTAAAGGCGTGCGCCACCACCACCCGGCTCACAATTAAGGATTTTTAATAGAATGAACCCATCATGAATCATATTTACTGGCTCTAAAAGTAGCCATGTGCAACTCTGTAAGGTGTACAGATATATTGCATGGCATGTCGACTAGTTACTAACATATTTAGTTCTTGAAAACAACTAAGACTGTAAACTTCTTTTTCCTCCTACACAAACATTATTACAGGAAGTGATGTATCACCTCAATTCGTCTCAAATTGTCCATATTCAAGAACTGTGAATGAACCTTGGGAAACAAGAATATTTTTGCACAACTGTGGAGAGTTATTTCCATCTGCATAGCTGACTGAGGAGAAAATGGGTAGAAAAAAGGATCAGGAAAGGGTAGACATGGCGGGCTTCAAGAAATGTCTGTATGTGGAGTCAGAGATATAGCATCAAGATAGGAACTGAACAGGGGAACCCCTCCACTGTATGTTTTGCCTCTTCTCAGAGCCACAGGGCAACAGGAAGTTCAGAGTGCAGGGAGGTACCAAGGCCACAGAGTCAAGAACAGAGGGTAGAAAAGCAGCAGATAAAATGGAGACTACTTAGCTGCCTATGCCAAACCTGCAATAAGCCCTAGAGACATTTTCCTTGTAGCCCTTACAAGCAGCAAGTCCCCAGCTATGTGCCATCATCTTTCACATATTTACATGGAAAGTAAAGTTTACAGAAGATTTACCAATGTGACCTGATCTCATGTGCACTCTATTCCATCCCCGACTGCCTATCAACCTCACAGCTTCTCACTGAAAAGCTCATATGCCCAGTACAACAGCGCACGCTGTCAGCTGTGCTTGGAGCACCGTTCCTTCAGAGCCACTGTGTGACTCCATCAAGTGTCATCTTCCCAGAAACTTTCCATAGTGCCCACTTGTACTCTACCATTAAAACCTGAATGTCATGGAACCAAACTGTCACAGCTGTATCTTTTCATAGCCCAACACATACCAAATCTTAATGTGGCAGAATAGTTGACAGCAGGAAGGTCTCTCTATCTGAACCTGGCCATGTGTGACTCCAATGCTGCTTGACTTTCCATACAAAAGGCAAAGGATTCCACAGAGGTTGAACATTCACTCTATGCTAAAGTGAACTATGATTTGAAATAATCGGAACCACGAATATTATAATATGAGAACTACAGGTAACCCTCATCCAGGTAGTATAATATTAAAGTGAAAGAGTATTTAGTTACAACTGGAAATGTCAGAAACACTGGCTAGGGTTTTGTTACATCAGCACACACACACACTCACACACAGGTGCACATGCGTGCAAACACACAACATCTTCACCGTCTTCCTTCACCACTTATTATTCTTCTTGTGCAAAAAAGAAATTGACAAGCGTGTTTCAAATTCACACTTTCACATCTGGAGTGGATGAACAAGCAGCAACAGAGGAGGGGTCTGAACCTTATACCTAGATGAGGATTTTGACACTACTGGGAGCAGATTATGCAGCTCTCCCAGCCAGTTATAAGGTATCTGCCTGTTCCTGGAGCTCTTCTCCTACCAGCTTCATAGAAAGAGAAGAGGCCTGGGAGATTTCAAACAAATGTTCTTATAAGTGGCATCATTGGGACAGAGGGGGCTGGTATGCTACCAGAATTGAAATTTTCCCCTTTATGCTTTTTTTAGTACTTGTTTTGTAATGCAAAATGTCACAAAGAAGTAACATCACATCACAGAACAGAACTGAAAACACTTGTGAATGAAGTTCTACTTTAAAGAGGAATGATGCCCCTTTTGCTTATCCTAAGCAGTGGTCAGTCAACATTCAAGGTTTTAGGCATGTCCACTATAGAGATATTGATATCTATTGTCAGCTGTATTAGACATTTGGAGCTACTGAAATTGAATAACACACAATGTGTATTTTAAACAATAAATATCTCCTCCTATCACATCTGGAGCCAGGCTGACTCAAGGTTAAAGTGTTGTCAGATACTGTATCTGAGGGGATACTGGCTCCCACGTTTGCAGAAGGTTGTCTTTTTTCTGCCCTTTGGTTTCTGGCAGAAAGTTAGTTGTTTAAAAGGCACACATTTAACCTTATGGGTAACATCTTGTTGACCTATTTACTTCCTAAAGGTCCCACCATGCCAACAAACAGTGTCATAATACAGAGTTCACTACATCAATGGTGATGTGATGGGTGGCAAGCAAACAGTGTACTGTGACAACTAATCAAGCTAAATGTGTGGGGAAAGAGAAGTATTTTAAAAGTGAAATGTCAAAGCTTTCAAATTTCTATAATTGTTCCTCAGTGATTCTGAGTGGTACAATAATTACCTTTTATATTTATTGAATTATAAAGAAGCCTACTATATGAGCCTCAGTAGGAGGCTGAAGGCTATGTTTTTTCCAGCCTGTTCTATGTGACATCACTTGCTGGCCCTGAGGGCATGTTCTCATACACTTGCTATGATGAAACTGCTTCCAGAAAAAAAAAATCCCCTTTCCTTTAATTGCTAAGCTTCCTATTACAGCAATGAATACCTTTATGTAGTGGAGATAAACATGTTACTTTGCTTCCCAGGTTTCAAAGTCACTTGTGGCAGAGTAACATATCATGGTAGCATTGCTTAACATATATGCCAGAATGCAAAGGGAGGAAAGGAAGGGGCTTAGGGGCCCACAATCCCCTCCATAGTACAGTCTCAAGAACTAAAAAAATTCCCTCTAGACATCACCTTTAAAGCTTCTACAAGATCCCAACGGCTTCATTCTTGGGAGTAAGCCTTTATTTAGAATATTGAAGAATTTTCCAGGCTATAAAAATCTAACTTCTGAAGATTCTGTGATTACTTTCTCCTCAGAAGTCTCTTTCTTCTTGAGAGAGAGCTTGGGTCCTTCCCATGGTGTCAAGCAGTGCAGAGTCAGGAATTCACCTCACTGATACAAAGTTTGTACTCATTGAAAATCCACATCATTATTCTCATTTTACAAAACAGTAAACATTCTCAGGCCGTTGACTTTCCATCTACTAATCTGGCCAGCAGTAGAATAAAATTATTTGGAAAGTATACTGTTAGTGCTGAACATGCATACCTTTTATTATTATTGTTATTATTCCCTAAACATTGCATGCCAAAGCTATGTACACAGCGTTTCTATTATATCAAGTATTGTAAGTAATTTGGACATAACTTGGATATATGCAAGAACACAGATAGATTGCATAAACGACACCATTTCCGCAGACTTGAGTAACCATCAAATTTGGCACCAGTGACCGGATCCTGCAACTTCTCAGATACCCAGGACTGAATGCACAGAACATAGAGCTGGGACAGAGGTAACCATGCCCCGTTCTAAGCATGAAGTATTCTGTTTCCTTGAACACTACCATGGGTGTGCCAGGGCCTGTCTTGATGTTGATGAGTGGGCATACCTGGCTCATACTTCTGCTCTTTGCAGCAGACTTTTCTCTTGTCCTCTCTTGAAGCTCTTGCTCAATGTGCCTTCCTGCATACTTTTTGTTCTGCGTAGGTTGTGGGCCTGGTTTGTCTTGTTGGCTCGAGATGTAATATCTACAATTCTGACATGATGTTTTAGGTGTGTATGAAGGATGATAAGCAGTAAGTGTTGTTATGTTACCATTCCTTGATGACTCTATGCATCCTAGGGCCCTCATTTCTTCTGATTGTGTTGTTCAATTTTGTTCCTTTATTTTTCTACATTCAGGAGTTAAATGCCTGCTTTAATTTATATGGCTATAAAATAAAGAAATGCCTCACTACGAAAAAGCATAAGAACTCAGAAAAAAGTAATGTAAAAATATGTGGCTTTTTGTGCAGAGGGGAAAAAAGTGCTATTCAAATAGGATAATTTTATTTATATTGTAGAAACCAAGTAACTCTGGAATCTTAATTGAATTATTCAATTGAGAGGGCAGCAGTGTTCAGAGGAGACTTTACATGTGTTTACTCTCCACTCACATTGCTATGTGCCCACAGATGCCATTTAATATTTGGCTTTTGATTTTAAACCTGTAGGACTTTAAGTCTACCCAAGAAAGCTTAGCACCAGTGTGATTACTAATAATGGGCTTTGCAGCATAACATTATAGGCAGGAAGTACCCATATCTTTACCTCATGCATGCAGAGACTTGCACACATTATGCATTCAGGTTGTATTAACAATGATCATTAGTTACTTCTGACTAATATCGCAATTCCTTCCAAGTAAAAACTTACAGTCATATCTGAAAGTTAAGAAAAGATGAAGTTAAGAACAAGTTCCATTACTTTCCATTGCATATGAAAGTCATATTTTAGTCCAAAAATCCTGACCCTCATTCTGTGAGTTGTTTTTAATCTAAGATGCAAACTTGTTTAGAACATGCATATCATTGCAAGATGGGCATCATACCCAGCATCTGATTGAAGCCTTGCTCAGACTGCTCAATGATGTCATGCCCACACTAAGGCTATGAATCATGGAGCTCTATTTAAACTGAACAGCTTCTTTTAGGACAGAGCATAAATGAAAACAAGGTACATTTTTTTTCAATCCCATAGCTATTTTAAAGCATCAATGAGAATTGTGTGTTATATGAAGAAAGTAAAAATGGATGATTGTTTCAGTGTATTATCCTGCACTCTGTGTTCCCTGGTGGTATTTATTTCTCTTGAAATATTTCTGTAAGCACAGGGCAGGTGTTTCATCTTTGTTCCACGAATGGATGCTTGAATACCTGGAGCTGTATCGCGTGTCACTCACTTTCTGCTCTTCACTGTATCCGCCGTGTCTGTTTATGAGACGATGGCATTGAAACCACACCAGCTTTCACATATCTCCTATATTGTATTTTTTTCTCCCCCGGTACTACATTATTCCCTCATACTATATGTGCACATTTACCCACTTGCACATGTGTATACTCCCATGTGCACACACAGCCATTTTTAATGTAGCAGAGCCCTCAGAAAGTGGGAACAATGTAACCCTGCATGTGGAAGCCTCACAAGGTATGGTCTTGAAAAACATGTCTGATTTGGCAATGCTGACTCTGCTCTGAATCTACAGTATTAGCTTCAGTATGAATCATGGGGCTGAGATTCTAAACATAATATTGATTTTGATTTTTTTTTCCCTCCAGGCTGTGTCACAGTTCCTGGCTTTGATTTCAGAAGTAGGATAGATGTTAGGTTTTATTATCTAGCAGAAGGAGCAAAAATATCTATTTTCTTTCCTGACACTTTATTTCCATTTCCTGCCAATGTCTAGGTGGCATTGCTATGAGATTGCATACCAGAATTTACTCATTAAAATATGTCAGGCTGGTCTGGGGATCCGCTAGTCTTTATTTTAACCGATGCCTGTTTTATATAATGACTGTATAGTGAACATAAAAATGTGTGTTTGCCACATCAACAATTACATAACACCATCTCTATAAGGCATATTTTAAAACTTTACTTTGAAGCAATTTTGCCTTCTAGAAGAGTTGCAAGATTAAATAAGAAACATCATATGAATCACATCAGCATTTTGGGGATATAAAGAGATCACATACCTACTGTGTATTTCTTAGATTTAAAAAGTTAACTTCAGCATTGTTACATCCAAGAGGTGGGCAGCAGAGTTCCATAGTACTTTAATTGATATCATTTTGCCATTGTAAAATCCAGTTTTTCATACTGTACTCATTTTCCTCAGCCAACAGATTTTAGTAAACTCACTTTTCAGTAGTAATATAAGAATTTAAGTGTGGGATGACTGAAAGCAGTGAGTAACGTAGTTTTCTTGCAATCACATGTTCGGTTCCTCCCAATCCACTCTGAATAGGGCAGATGTGGAAGCATGAGCTTACATTCCCAGTGCTGGGCAGTGGAGACAGGATGGTCCCTGGGGATCATCTGCTAGCCAGCCTACTTGGTGAATTCCAGGTCAATGAGAGACCTGGTCTCAAAAATATATGTGGACAGTAAATGACAAATAACACCTGAGGTTGCTCTATCATACACACGCATGTATGTGTCCCGCTACACACATGCAATCTCTCCACTCCACATACAAGAAAAAACACACACATGATATATAAATGTATAGGACTGTATGGGAAGCCGCGTGGTTGCCTAACTTCGTGAGAATTGCCAGTTAGGTGACACTGCTATGTGAAACAATCAATACTCCAGTGGAATGGCTTCCAAGTTTACGGTCAAGACCCATGTGTTTCTCAATCAGTGGAGGGAAAGCACATGGAAATTAGTATCAGTCATAAGGTATTGACATTTGGGGATGACTTATTTCTCATAAAGTTGACGTAGTGAAGTATCACTGGAAGCAACCACTCTACTACTGAACCACCTCCCCAGAAGAGAATGATAATCCTAACAGTGAACCTGGGGTGGCTTACATTTACAAATGCCTTATGGACGGAGATAGAAAGAAATAGCTTAAAACTTGTCATAAAGAATCTGTTCTGGATGATTGTTATTCCTCATTTTCTTCATCTTCTATAAGGGGTGGATCTTCCAAACTTGCATATTGATGGATGGTGCTATGAGGAGATGAAAGAGGCTAAGCTTGATGGTAATAAATAGCTCCTTGAGGCTATGCTTTTAAACTCCATGCCAACCTTCTCTTTTTGTTTCTATACACCACGAATGGAAATCTTTGCTCTATTAAATGCATCTACTTTAACATACAACAACACAGAAAGCCTAAAAAGGAGCTCAAATGGCCAGAAATGAAAAACTCAGAAACTGTAACTCAAAATTTTTTCCTGTCAGATATTTTGTCACAGGCAGGCAAAACCAGGTGGGACCAGCAGCAATTATCATGCATTGTCTAATTCAATAGAAGCCAAGGTCTGCATTATAAGGTATACTGTTAGAAAGGTGACTGTGACAATGGTTAATAGCATAAAAGTAATTTGAAAATTATTTATTTAGTCTTTTAAACAACTGTGTCACCAAGGGTTGAAGGAGAGTAGAATGCTCAGACTCTGGCATACATAAATCATGTTTGTAGGCAGAGACTGTTCGTTCATTTCCCAGTTGCCTAGACCAAAAAATCACAGAGAATTACAACACTGTTCAGCTAATAGCTTAGGCATCTTTCCAGCTAGCTCTTACTTTATTTACCCATTTTTATTAATCTGTGCAATTCTTATCAGTACTCACATGTTTCTTCTTTGGCAGTTACATGGTACCTCTCTGACTCCACCTACTCTCTCTCTATATCTCTTCCAGCCTGGCTATATTCTGCTCTGCTTTATCCCAAAACAGTTTCTTTATTAACCAATGATGATAAAATATATTCAGGCATTCAGAGCCGAATTCCACATCACATGTTCTTTCATAACTCTGTATAAAATCCTGCTTTGTTTACTTACTTTTTCATTAGTAAGCATATTGATTATTGCCATTGCTTTTGAAAAGTGGATTTGCAGCCAGGTGGTGTTGGTGGCCTATGCCTTTAGTCCCAGCACTGGGGAGGAAGAGGCAGGTGAATCTCAATGTGTTCGAGGCCAGTCTGGTCTACACAGTGAGTTCCAGGACAGCAAAGGGTACATAGAAAAACCCTGCCTAAAAAAAGAAAGAAAGAAAGAAAGGAAGGAAGGAAGAATTAACAAAAAAAAGAAAAAGAACAGTGGGTTTGCATATTTTTTTTTAAATTTCAATCTCTTTCTTTGTCTGTGTCTATGAAAGCTATGATTATTATGTCTGTTTAATCTAATGAAGGTACAAGGCAGTACGAGGCTCAATGAAAAGCACAAACAGTCATTTGAGGAGATAAAACGGATGCCAGAAAAAGAGAGGGGACTTGATTTGAATTTGAAGCCAAGATAAAAAGTAAAGGAGCTTGCTGAAAGTTTCTGAATCATGTGACTTCCTGCGAATAAGATATGGAAAGAGGAATAAGAAAAACAATTTGGAATCTTAATGCATGTTATTATAACAAGGGGAAAGAAAATGATTTCCACATGCACAGACTGATGTTGATATTTCTCTACCAATTCCATGTTAAAGCAACCATATTGACTTCCTGTTATTAAGAAAGAAATGAAGCTGTGGGCTTATGACAGATCATCAACTCAAAAGAAATTCAAAGAATGTAGCAAGTGGGTTTGGCAACATTAAATAAATATGCATAAAATAAATATATACAAAGAAAGAGGACAGAATATGATACATTCAAACTAAGTTAATCAAGGTATGTCAGAAAATATGGTGGGAGGGATTTCATGATTGATTGGTGTTCCTGGTGACATTTTTGCGGCAGACATTTAGAGAACTAAGGGATAGAAAGGATGGAAGTTGAGAATTAGAAATTAATTTATTAGATTCACAGGACTAGCTCCATTTGATTAAATGGAAGTGAGTATGCACTGTTGAATGGTGACACCAACAAAACTTTGAGTACATATTCTACTATGTTTTATTGGCTTGTATTCTGTTTATTGAGGCTGTGTTGTATGTGTATTAAAAGGAAGACTTTTTCTGTTCATAATATAAAGGAGACTTTCATGTAAAAAAAGAAATCTGGAGACTAGATAGACTCATCAATAAAAATTATTTCCTGAAACATTTGAAAAGCTTAAAATTTGTCCACAAAGTGGAGTGACTGCCATTGGAGAGGAACAATATTAGTCTCATCATTAAATATCCAATGCTGCAACCAAGTGGAGTTAAGGAGAGAACTTTGTAAGAGATCTGGAACAGATGAGTTATACCTTCTCTGTGACTCAGGAGGAATGCTCACAGGTTTACTACGTCATAGGAAACATAACCATAGGTTTGTTGTGCTGGGGAGAATACCAAAGAGAAGGCAGGAGGCATGGAATGCCCAGCAAATGCTGAAGCTCACATGCATAGGGAAATCGTTTAATAAATGGTTTTATGCTTGCATGAATGACAAATTTACATCTATATTTTACCATATTTATACAACTACTGTTATATATGCATCTATAGTTGTACATGCTATTTTATTCTAATTTTTCCATACAGTCATTCCTCTGTCTTCCTTCCTATCTACCTGTCTACCTACCTGTGTGTCTATATCTGTTCTACAATCTATCAACCTACCATCTATTTAACTACATTTAATACTTCATCTATTAATTTACCTACCTATTTATACCTATCTGACAGATTATATGTCTATCAATTTATATGAAGAAGGAAATATATGGAATGAAATGGGGCCAAATCAAAATGGAGAAATTTCTAAGTTATGAATGGTGGAAAGGATAGAGCAAATTATAGTACATTGTGTTATTAATGTTTAAATAAAGATAGATAGTGAGATTTAGATGATATTGAAAAGATCATAAAACCAGGAAAATCCTTATAGATAGGAATAAAAGAAAAGTATCTACAGAGTGGTCCATAAAGTTTGAATGTACTGATGGAAGTATCAATTCCATAATTGATAATTAACTGGAGGTGATTAATTTTGTATGTTCTCTTTCCATTTACCTTGCCAAGTTGCCAAGCTTTTTCCCACATCGTAGAATACAGGGTGTGGCTGTACATAAGAAAATATGCTTTACGTTTATATGAGGAAAAATCCAGATTAATAATAAAGTCTCCTATTATACTACTCCTGAAAGAGTGTAGGAATGAGGTCAACTAGAAAAATCTGCTGAAAATGAACACGTTACTATTTATTGTCTCCTTGGATGAAAATCCAATTTCATCTTCTATCAAATATCAAACTGATGCTATTTTATGGTAAACACAGAAACTGCCTTACAGAAAATTACTGTTTTTAACAGGTGCATTCTTGCATTCCCCAGTGATTAGAAAATTGGTATCATGAATACTTTTCTGCTCCTATCACCAATTTATCCTTAGATATATTTGTATACAAATATCATTAGATTGCATGATTACATTATATTTAATCACAAGATATTTATGAAAACATCTCTGTGTAGATGAACTTTAGCCACTTAATGCATTTTATCTTTCTTATTTTGTTGATATAGCAGGTATCACACTGAAAACTACTTTGAATATTTTATATAGAGAAGGAAAAAGAACAATAAAAAGGCATTTTAGAACATTAATTTTATTATCAATATAAATATATAGCATGTTCACAGAAGCCTCTTGTTCATTCCCAGCTGCTCAGACCCAAAATAATCACACTGAAACCATATTAATTACAACACAGGTTGGCCAATGACTAACAAATTCCTAGCTAGCTCTTACATCTTAAGTTAACCCATTTCTATTAATCAGTGAATTGCCATGTGGTTGTGCCTACTAGTGATATTCTGCTCAGTGTCAGGCTTCTGGCATCTGTCTCCTGCGGAGGCCACATAGTATCTCCTTGACTCTGCTTATTCTCTCTTCCTCTATCTGCTTGGAATTCCTTCCTTGCCTATTCTGTGCTGCAATAGGACTAAGGAGATTCTTTATTGTCCAACAGTATTCACAGCATACAGAAGGAGTCTCACAATAGCAGGCTTCTATTTGTGCAAGAAATACTTACCTAGTATCTTCAAAAGTATGGAGCTATTTGCTAGGGCATGTGCTTCCCCTATGTTTACAGAATTAAAAATAGTTCTGATGCAAACTGTCCTTCAATTGCATATAGAACAAGGGTTCATTTATTCCATATAATATATATTTTTCTAGAAAGTATGCATATACAAGGAAAAAAATCTAATAGTTTAATACCCTTTCCCTTTGTGGTCAGATGTAAGATAGATATATAGAGATGTGTATGGGATGCATATCCAAGTAAAACTTGTTGGTTTACAATTGAATGGGCTAAGTCTCACTCTTCCTTATGAAACAATTAGTTATATGCCCTAATGTACTAATAAATGTAAAAGAACAGAAAGACATAGTCAACATACTACCTAATACAATGTATTCCACATGGGTTCTTAGATATCAGAGATTTTCAGAATTAGGGGAAGAAGACTTGTTATTAGAAGAAAGTAAAGCTATTTTTTCTAACTTCTAAATTAAAACCAGTTGATGACAATAATATTCAAGGAAAAGTGTTTCTTTCAATAGAAATATAAACAAAGCCCATATTCTACCCATTACATGTTTCTGAAAATACTGTAACATTGTAATCTAAAGTTATAGGAACGATAATCATATGCCTATAGATTGCTTAAATGGTAAGAATAATGAATTTGTTTAACTATATCAAGGATTTAGTTATTTTGATGAATAAATCGCTTCCATAGTTACTTTCTTCTGTAACTATATGCTTTTTGTGCTATATATTTTTAAATGTTATTCCTATAGATGGGACTTTTAGCAATGAGGCCACAATTCTTTCCATCCTTGCAGACTCTTTCCCTTGCAATGCTCTACCCAGAAATACTTTTTGCTCCACTTGGATCTGGTCTGGACTAATAACGTGCTTTGATGAATACTAGCATGATGTGTCTTCTGAGCTCCCACTTGGGGAAACTTGGTAGTTCCTCTTCTTACTCTGTTGTAATTAGAGTACCATCATGTATAGTAAATGCATTAGTCTTCTTGAGGATGAGACCTGATGATGGCTAAGGGCAACACTAGTACTAACAAGACTATTTTGAACATCTCACACCAAAGTTCTTAATGAAAGCAAGTCAAGAGTATCAATCTTTCCCATGTTGAGTAACTGAGTATATCTTGTCTAATGCTCTTCTACTTGGAGATAGCTTATTGTACAGCACTACACAACTGAAATAACGGGAGCTCTGTCTAATGATCAAATGTGCCTGTGGTTCCTGAAATGAGGGCCATGTGTGCTAAGCAGTAACAATTTCCTATTTTCTGAACATCTGGCTTTGTGTTCTATGTGTCAAAATCTGAAGCATGTATCTCTATTAGTTCATTGAAACAACATGATGTAAGAAGACAGTTTAAACAAGTACTCACAGCTAATTACAGAAATTTGACTATGAATAATAATTAATAATTACAATAATATTTGCTGAGACCTGGCCTTCTATGTAGACTACTGTAGATAACATCTACTGTATCCTCAATGAAATCCAAAGCACATATTTACTAAGTCACAAATGAGAAAGCAAAGCTCAGAGAAATTAAGTTACATGCTCAAGGCCAATCACATAGTCACGGGTACAATCTGTTTAGGACCCAATAGCACTAGATCCTGTTTCTTTAGCAGAACTTTCAACCAAATTGTGAAGGTGGGAATAGAAAGTGTGGTAGAAGAAGAAAAGGTCAAAGATTGAAAGTCAAAGAAATAGTATTAATTTCCCCACTTTTAAAAAAGGGGGGATTTGTTTATTTCTCAATGTTGAGAAGGAGTTTAAAACATAAACTAAAAGTAACTGTGTTGTTATTGATGGAAGTATGATAACATGATATCAAGCTGAGATACGGTGTGGTGTTAATAAATATTTTAATATTTATCTCTTTATTTTTCTGAGATAGAGATTGACTATGTCGGCAATCACCAATTGACCTCACTTAAAACTTAAATCTTATTGCTTTAGCCTGAGCCTCCTTTTCTTCTTCTTCTTCTTCTTCTTCTTCTTCTTCTTCTTCTTCTTCTTCTTCTTCTTCTTCTTCTTCCCTATCCTCTGTTTCTTCTTCCTCTTCCCCTCCTCCTCCCCCTTCTTCTTCTCCTTTCTCTTATTCTCTTCTTCTCTCACTTCTACTTTTTCTTCCAGGTTCTCTCCTCCTCATCCTCTTTCTTCTTTTTCTTTTTCTTTACATCCTCTTCCTCTTCCCCATCCTCATCCTCCATCTTCTTCTTGAATAGATAATTTTGAGATTTTTTTTTTGTGTGTAAGGGTAGTAAGAAGAAACCTATAACTGGAGAAGGATCTATACCCAAAGAGAATATGCACTTGATATATTCTAGATTTTCAAACCTGTATTGTTTCTTGTGCTAACTGTATATAATCCCAAGGTTATTTTTAAAACTTGACTTAGTATAATCAAGTCCAAATAAAATATATAAAACTCTTTTTCTTCTTAAGTATTGTTTATTTTATTGATATAAACATAAGATATATTGCATGTTAAGTATTTTGATGTCAATCAATTTTAGTTTCCCCATAACCTATTTTTTTTATTTTGCCTATACTATGGTGCCTATAACTTATTTTTAAAATATGACTTCACAGATTAATTGAAAATGATATTTGTTCACTTACAAGTTTTTATGCCTATTTAGGTGTTGATTTTATCTAGCTAGCTATATATATATATATATCTATATCTATCTATCTATCTATCTATCTATCTATCTATCTATCTATATATATAGCTAGCTACTAGCTATAGTTTTTCTACAAATTTCCATCCTAATTATTCTTTTGAAATGTAGACAATGTTCTATTTTTGGTAAGTGATTTCAAGAATGTTACCTTAAGATGAATCCCTTATCCCTTTCAGGTGCTCACAGTATAAGAGGACAAATGTGTCAACCACTGATAAGATAGCACAAAAACTTTTTTCCTTCTATTCTGTATATTTTATGTATAACAGTAATTACTGAATGAATCCAACCACTTTTTCTTAAATGGCATGTCTGGGTCCCTTCACTCTTTTGTTAAATCATTTTCCCAACTGGTCTTATGCTCTGCAAGTCACTTAGCACATTATTGTCTTGAGATTTGTAAATTTCTTCTGGATGATTTACTTGCTACACTAAAAGCCACTTCAGCAAACCTGCTGGGTACTCAACTGGATATTGTAGACAGGGCGTTAAGATTTTTTTCCCTGAAGTTAACACTTTAACTAGAATGTCAAATGAATAAGAGAAAAACACACCTTTAGAGAAAAATAGATGTTAGGATAGTCACTATAACACAGGAATATACAAGTTCTGTTTTATTCTCAATGAGGAAGGTACATGTAATACATTGATTTCGAATATCAGGTTTTGTTTTGTGATTGCCTTTTGTTATTATTGCTGTCTTTTGCTCTTTTTTCTACTTCTTTTTCTATGAGAAACAGTATCACTGTATAGCCTTGGCTGTTTTCCTGGAACTTCATACTTCGACCAGAACTCACTGAGATCTGCCTGCCTGCATCTCCTGGGTGCTAGGATGAAAGGTGTGCCACCATATCTTGCCCTCTTTAGTGTTTGTATATTTTTCCATAAGAATTCCCAGTCACTTATTATCTCTGTCTCTAGATGACACACAAAACCTTTTGTATATATATATTTATTGAAATGCTTGTTTATTTTCACTCATCATTTGCTTCACATCTTAGGATTCTTTGACTAAATACAGACTTGTAAGAGATGAATATACACAGTTTTTTCATATGTAGTTCAGATAAGAAAAGAGGCTTCAGAAGGGAATATTGGAAGAAACAGAGAAACTCATGCAATTTGATACTTAGGTTTAAGGATGGCTAACAGTCACCAGGGGAAGTGCACTTGAAGAAACTAGGTCTGATGTCATGATAGTATGCTGAAGGGAATTTAAAGAGGCCATCTTCTTCTAAATCTTTGGGTCCAGTATCTTCACACTTTTCAGATATAAAGACCAGTCCTTCCCTCTATGGATCAGAAGAGAACTACTACAGTGGTGAACTTATGATTTCTTTTAAGAGAGAAGGGTTAGAGAAAAGAGAGACTGCTTTGGTATAAATGTGAATGTTCCCTAAAGGATCCCATGTTCAATAGGCAATTTCTACTCTATGGTGCTGAGAAATAGTGGAAAGTTTGGGAGGTGGGGGCAGCAGAAGATTTTAGGCCAATGAAGGTATGTTCACATGGGGATCCATCTCACTCTGTTTTTCACATACTATATATAGCTTTGAAAGGATAGCTTTTTCTTTCTGTGTGATTGCTCAAATGTGCACAACCCCTCCATCCGTCTCAAATCAACAGGGTCAATTTACTATGTCCCTAACCTTCTAACTTTAGAGTCAAATTCAGTTCTTTTTTTTTATGAGGTGGCGCTATCATGTATCATGGCAAAAACTCATATCCAGACAGAGACCTTCCAGTGTCTGCAGTATCTCAAATGTCAATGTCCCATTTATGGAGCACTGTGTCCTACACGATATTTTATCCAAAATAAAGAATCTCACCCTTGACTTTGTCAAAGACCTATGCAGTTTCGTCTCTTTCTCCTTTAATATCTTAATTTTCATGTCTTCTAAATTCTTTTCTTTCCACCACAGTTTTATACCTATTTCAGCATTCGCTAATCAAATCTCTGTCTAAGTAGTTTTGACTCTTGATATGTAAGATATGCAATTATGTGTGGAGTATCTTTGGCCTTTTATTTTACTTATGGTTCTGATCAATACTGGTTCTTTTGACAAGGATTGTCCTTGACCTCAAGAACAAGGCTGAATATAGTCCATTCACTTACTGTTCTAATATGGTATCCTATACCTTGTATTCACAAGTCCCATTTATGATTTTGTAACAGAAATATTGAACAGCCACTTGATAATATCTTGGCAGTAATAACAAGACATGGAAAAATAAGGTTGGATAAATAGAGGCAATGTAAAAACACATTTCAAAACTGCACAGTGCATTAGTTGTGTGTGTGTGCGCGTGCACACACATGCAGAAGTGGAGGATATAAGTTGTTAAGAAAGAGGATGATCTATCTGATCAAGACCTATGAATGAGCCCTTTGTTCAATCTGAAATTTTGGACATCAGAAAGAACAAATAGCTGATCTTGCTGATTGATTGAGCTTGAAGATTTGCAATGATATGGGAAGCACAAATGCCCTCTAACTAACAATAACAAGTGCCTTTGCTTCATCTTCATCAAAACAGAAGGAAGAAACCAAATGACTTAAAAGTTCAGTCAAATACTCTGCATCTTTGTGTGTTGGTATTGCATTGATAATATATTTCAGAACTACAATGTCAATGGAGAAATGAGAAAGCATCCTGCAGCAATGCCTTGGAGTGCAATCAAAATGGCATAATGAAAGAGGAAATATTACTTGTTGTGAAAGAGTAAATAACTTCCATGAATTATATATATTGGCATTTCTGGATCTAAAATAAAACACCTCCATTCTCAGAGAACCTTGCAAAGTGCTTGAGTAAGTCAATCTTTGCCAAAAATCTGCTCAAAAAATCCTGAATGTACCATTTAAAACTTTTAGAATGAGATGATACTGTGCAGCCTCATGACTGTTATGTGCTTCCTTTGTGAGATGAGAATTCTACATAAGCTTGATGAATCAACAACCACATACAATTATATGATAAACCCAGTACAAACAGTGTATTAATGAAAAATAAATAAATGGGACTTTTCTGGATGTGTCTTAGGTTTGAAGGAACCCCTCTAACAGGATTGTAACCTATACTCTAATAGGCTAAAACACACCATGGTCTCTTTTAGCTTAATGCTCTGATTTTTTTCCCTCTGATAGAATATTTTATTTTTCCTCTGATACAATATATCCTGACCCCAGACCTCCTCCCCTTCTCCCAGGCAGTCTTCACCACCCTCTCCCCTCCTCTGTATTCCTTCAGAAAAGAGCAGGCCTCCTAGATATATCAACTGAACATGGCAAATCAAGATGCAATAAGACTAGGCATAAACAGGCATCTGAAGATTGGGTAATGCAACATATAGAAAGAAAAAAGGGTCAGGTAAAAGAGTCAAAGACATCCCTATTTTTATTGTTAGGAATCCAACAAAAACCATAAGCTAAATAATTACCGTACATGCTGAGGGACAAGTGAAGGCCTGTGAAGACTCCCTGGTTGCTGCTTCAGTTTCTGTGAGCCCCTATGAACCTTGCTTAGTTGATTCTGTGGGCCATGTTCCGCTGATGTCCTCAAAACCTTTGACTCCCACAATCATTTTCCCCCTTCCTCTGTGGAGTTCCAAGAGCCATGCCCAATATTTGAAAGTGGGTCTCTCTGCCTGCTTCCAGAAGCTGCTGGAGGAAACTTCTCTGATGATGACTGTGCTCTGTTGGGCACCTATCTTAAGTGTGGCAGAATATCATTAAGAATCATTTCATTGAGGTATTGTTATTTATTTGTCTGTTTGCTTTATCAGTCTTGTTTGGTTGTGTTTTAGGTCTCTTAAGCCATCCAGCTTCCAGATTCTGTCACTCTAGGCAGTCTAGGGCATATGCTCCCTCTCCTGGTATGGGCATCAATTTAGATTTGTTACTGGTTGGCCACTTCTACTAACTCTGAGACCACATTGTCCCAGTGATCTTTTAGGCAGGATAATTTGTGGGTGGTAGGTTTTTGAGGCTGGGTTGTCCCAGTTCCAACACCAGGAGTCTAGCCTGGTTGCAGAAAATGGCCAGGTCAGGATCCATATCCCCTATTACAAGAAGTTCTTACTAGGGTCACTTTCATAGGTCCCAGGAATTTTCCACGGCACAAAGTTTCCATATCTCCTCCCACATACCCACCTATTTCAGTTGTGTCTACCACTGCTCTCTCCCTCTGCTCCTCCTTCCCCTACTTTATTCTCCCCTTTGCCAACCTCCACCTGCCCCCATCCACCCAGAAAATGTCTTTTATTTACCCTTCCCAGGGAAATCCATATGCCCCCCCCACTTGACCTCTCCTTTTTACCTATCTTCCCTGTGTCCATGGATTGTAGTGTGGTGATCCTTTATTTAGCAGCAAATATCCATTTATAAATGAATATATATTGTATCTGTTTTCCTGGGTTCATGTTACCTTACTCAAGATGATTTTTCTAGTTCTACCTATTCATCTGAAAATTTCATGATTTTTAGTAAATGGGACGTCGAGAATCTGAAAAGCTTTTGAAATGCAAAGGACACCTTCAATGGAACACAATGGCAACCTATAGAAAGAGGAAAGATTTTTTTTTTTTTACCAGTTCCACATTAGATAGAGGGTTAATATCTAAAATAAAAAAGAACTCAAGAACCTAGACATAAGCAAACCAAACAATCCAATTCAAAAATGGGGTACACATTTAAACAGAGAATTCTCAAAAGAAGAATCTCAAATGGCTGAGTATCACTTAAAGAAATGTTCAACATTCTTAGCCATCAGAGAAGTGCCAATCAATACTACTCTGAAATTCCATCTTACACCTGTCATAATATTCTGGATTTTTTGGGGAGGGATGTTTTGATTTTGTTTTTAACAGAAAGAGATCTGATAATTTAACTTGCAACATGGTAAATACATTAAAAAGTAATTTTTTTAAATAACTAACTCAAATTGTATTAAAGCAGATAGTAAGAACCAAACTCATGTATATGACAGAATGTACTTTGCACATTTATGATTTTTACTTAACACCTACAAAAACCTCGCTAGGTATGTATTCTCATGTATCTGTGATAGATAAATGAATCTAACTCGGGAAAGATAAGCAACAATTATGCAACTATTCAACACCATCTGTGTAGAAAATAGTAATTATTTTAATGGTGCCATCCCACAGTGCATTTTACACTCCTCTGTCATTGGATGTAGTAGTACATGTAACAACTTGTTTTTTGATAACTCAAACCATCACTTCAAAGAACATTTATGAGGCTGTTTACAATATGCTCACTCATGAAGGGGAAAGGTATATGTATGCATAATTGCTCTTACCTCAAATCACCACAGTTTAGTCTAAAAGTGGATTTTAGGGGCTTTCTTCTTTACTTCTCTATCAGATCATTACCTGTAATTTTGCTTTGCTCTTAAAATATTGATCACTAACAATAAAACTCTGTCCTGAATGAAAACTCCACTTCAAATATTTGTATAGCAGGAAATTAGTTAAGTAAATGTCTCCCCATATAGATCTGAACCAAAGATAAGAGATCCCGAGGGAAAGGAATAAGACAAATTCGACTTTCATTATTGCTGCACAGAGATTGCATTGCTTCTTAGACATAAGGCTCTTGTACCTCACCCTTACATTTTGTCCAGATGTGACCATTTCAAACACAATTTTATAGACAACCTTGTGTTAATTTTTCACTTCTCAAATTTCAGTCTCCCCACTGCTGCCAAACTATTACTGCCACTTGTTACATTTTCCATTTTATTTTGCCTTATGCCTTTCAATAAATATCCCAACTATTTTTGTCCAACAACCCCAATATATTAGGATTATTTTTTTCATTTTTATAATTTACCGGGTAAACTAAACTCAACAAATAATGTTATATTAAAGTATTTGATGTCCATCATTATTTCATTGTGCTTTCGTACAAAAATGTCTTACATACAAAAGTAGCTAATTGCATCTCCAACAAAATGACAGTGGCTAGTTGGTGTTTGATTTGTGCATAGCTAGTAATTTCCATGTGCCATCTCCTTTGATTTCTGTAATAAGATAATAAAGCAGACACCATGTTGTTACTTTAGAAGTAAAGGGTATAGGTCTGAAATTAATTAGTCTGTCAGATATTTTATAGCTTACATAATTGAAATTCACATATTGGGTTGCTGCACTCCGAAGTTGTAATTGTTCTTCTGAGTCAAAGGCATTCATATTTTTCATGTAGACAAGTATATTTAAGGATATTGAGATGTGATATATGTTTTAAATATATTTTAATATATATTCCATATCTACATTCATGTTTTTCTATAGGCACAGGTGTAGATATACATAAAAGTATATGTGAGGTTCATATCTAGACAACATAAAATGACAATAAATTTTGCAGCTAATTTTAGTATAAGTAACTCTAATAAAAACATTTGCTTCCCTATATGAACAAAAATTAGATCTATAATGCATCACAATCCATTGATAAGCAATATAGTGTTTCCTGAAATGTATTCCCATAATTTCATTCAAAATGCTTTTACTAAGGATTGTTCAGGATACCCTGAACATTTGGTGAGATACAAAGCTTTAGCCGATGGAGATTGTTGCTCAATATTTGTAACTGTTCACTGACCAGAGTGGTTGTTGCTAGACTTGGGGGCTATTACAGTGACCTTTTAAAATATTGAAGAAACTTTTATACTGAATGACTTTTACATGAAATATTTCCCTGAAGCATTCTATGATTTTTGATAGCTTTTTATCCAGAGGTAAAAGTTTTCCAAACTGGAGTCAGCACTCTCAAAACACTGTTCCTGCATCATCAATTAAGTTACGACAATGTTTTAAAACCTTTGCTATCATTTTAGCAATAACCACAGTCTCTCACCAGGATGAAATGCTTTGTAAAGAAACCATTTTCCTTGTTTATGCATAAGAAGCAGCTCTTTCTTATTAAATATTTATGAAGAGATAGATATAATTTAACTGTATCTTTAGCATGTAAGTACTACATCTGCAATTACTTTCTCAACTGATATCTCAAACACCACAAGGTCATCAACTAGGGTTGAAATCCATTCCTTCTAAACTACTGTTTATGTGGAAAATTGACCAGCTTCAATGAATCACAAATTTTATACGTACAGTCAAAATGATTAACCTTTTCCATAACCTTTTCCATTTTCTCCCTCAGTAAAATCTTTTGCAACAGCTATGGCATCCTAAAATATAGTTCTTAAAAAATGGCTTAAATATCTAAATTACTGTATGATCCATGTAGGTGAGGAATGGGTAGTGTGTTCATAGCCACAAAAGCCAATTTATGCATTTATATACAAGTGTCTGAACAACAATATACATTGTCAGTAAACAGTAGTACCTAGAAATATATTTTTTAATTATTTTTGAGGAATATGCCTTAATGGTCATCTTAAGTATGTTGTCAATACTGGTTGAAGGATCTACTTATATCATTAATTTCAAGTGCTCTTTTACTATGAATAAAAACACCTTAGAAAATTAAAAAAGTATGTATAGTATATTTGTGTATGAATTTCATGCAAATATATGTAATTATATATATGTAATATATACGTACATACATATTACATAATGTATTTTGTCCAAATGAATCCTTATTCCTTCTCCAATTTCTCTCTGCTGTTGTATACTAGTTTCCTCTATAATTTAAATGCTCCATCCTTAAGGGAAGGTAATTAAGAGAGGAAATAAACAAAGCTTTAGGAAGTCTGTGAAACTAACCAAATTCATCTGGCTCTTCCTTTTCCTTTTCAAGGAATAAAAAAGTGGTAAAGATTGCTGAGACTCAAAAAAAAAAAAAAAAAAAAAACTCAGTTGGGCCTTTAATCCCAGAACTCGGGAGGTAGAGGCAGGCAGATCTCTGTGAGTTCAAGTCCAGGCTGGTCTACAAAAGCTAGTTCCAGGACAGGCACCAAAACTACAGAAAAACCTTGTCTTGAACCCCCCCCCCACACACACACCAAAAAAAAAAAAAATAGATTGCTGAGATTCTTAGACAAAGCCAATCACATAAAAGAGTCAGATCAGTCAAATTGCCTGGAAAAAACAACAACAAAAAAAAAAAACAAACAAACAAAAAACAATAGAATTGCTAATAAGAGGCCCAGACCCACTGAACCACCTGAAGAGGAGATGTATCCACTTTGTGTAGCTGCCTGTAGGCTATTAGGTATATTCCAGATTTCTAGCTTCTATGAACTGCCATCTATCCCTAGATGGATTCGGTGATGTACCTATCTTTGGTCATTTTTCACCTCATGTGTATTCTTTGTAAGCAAATAAATAATTTTTCCCAATAAAAATAATCTCCTTAAAATAATTGTTTTACCCACTAAGTTAGAGTTTGGTGGTATCTATAGTTTGGTGTGTTGCCGATTTCTTATCTGGGCAAGTAGATATTGCTCACAACTCCCCAGGAATTGGGACCTATACCCCTAGTACCTTTTCCTTCCCAAATTCATATGCTCTTTACCCACACACATACACACATGAACTCATGTATGCACACATGCACTGCGCACATACACTACTGTGTTCATTTAGTGCTACAGATATTCATGTGTATAGGACTATTGACTAGAGCATCTCCAGGCCCTTGTGCCTAAGGAAAATGGAATTTTCCTTGTCTAGCCACCATCAGTGCCCTGCTCCCCCACTCCATGGGTTTTTACATGGGATTCTGGGGATATCAACTATATTTTTCATACCTGTGAAACAATGTTTGAACCAATGACTTTTTTTTAGCCCTAACTCACTGGTTTTTATGTGACTATTGCACTGGCAAGCCTTCTGTTGTCATAACAAAACAGAGTGTGTACTTTGCCCAAAGGATATGAGTGAGAATCCGATCTATATCATTTAATTCATTTGGTCTCTAATTCCCATGCCCATAAAATGAGCTTCCTTCCTCATACTATTATACCAAAGATAACAGACACTGACATTTTTTTAAATGCTGTTCAGATAAATGTCATTAGTGAGCATTAACTAAGGTTAAGGTTTCTTCTAGAACTGTACTTAATCTTCACATGAGATTCAAAATAATCAGTAATATGGATGAATAAAGGCAACCTTGTTTTCTGTCTCCTCAAAATTTGAATAAATATTATTCATATTAAAAGAGAACTCAAAATATATTATAATATTCATCACTATATGTACCCATACATTCACTAAATGTATGGATGCTTCCTCAGCATTATGATCGAGAATATAGTAAAAATAAGTTACTGTTATCCTTTATTATAAGAATCCCTGAAAGTTTTATTATACAAGTAGTTATTGAGTGCAATGCTATGTACAGAACTGAGGGTTGGAGACAGATCTTTGATCAAGAATTGAGGCATGTACAGACATGGCTTTAGCTATATCACTGAGGAAGTTGAGGGTCAGTCCAAAGGCTCCGATGTACAGTATTTGGAGTTCAGTGGTAAGTTCCAAGGGAAACTCACTCAACATGAGCAGTATGAACAGTCGACTATGAACTCAAAATTCTATGAAACTGCATGACATGATTGCAATCTAACACTGAGGATGAAGTCAAGAGTAAGGAGAAGTTATTGTCAGGTTAAGAAAGGATAGAAGTGGAGTATGGGGAAATCCTGAAATTGAAGTTCATACTTAAGGTCACTTAAATACATAAATGACAACAGAATAAACCTAACTTACGAACAAAAGATTCTGAGAAAACTGAACATAGCAATGTAAAAACGAACATATGTGAGATACATGGAAAAGTAAATCTAGAAAGAAGCTGACCATACACCACACAGAGCTTCATACTGGAAGGGTTATGGGAAACCCAAAGGATGGTATTCTACCACAGGACGATGTGATCATATTTTTGTTTCTTCTTAAATCTCTCTTTTCAACCTCTAAGTATGGAAAAGAAAGATATTGCAACTCAATAACACAACAAAATACAAAATAAAGGAGTCAGGAAAAAATATAATTTATGGATAGTATATTTCTCAGAATATATCTCTACCATTATCTTTGTTTTTGTTTGTCAACATATGTGATTTTTAAAATAAATATGATTTGCAAATATATGTGATTATATATATGTAAATACATTATACAAATATCTTATTTATATTTACCCTAATTAATGAATGTCAACTGGCTCACCATTATGATTCCAGTATCAAGGGCAATGTACACCATATAGTTTTTCAATGGCTGAGCATAAAGACTAAAAACAACACTCTTTGTAACACTTTAAGTTATATACAAAACATTTTTAGGAAAAGAAAATCTCATAGTTAAAAACATCTAAAAATATTTCATATCTTTTGTCCAAAAGTGTGAAAACTCTAATCTAATCAGAAATTCATCAACTCTTCTGGATTTTGCTTCCAGTGGCTCTGAGTGCTTAAATTTCATAACTTTTTGTGAATGTAATAACAATTAAGGAAGGCAATATTTTTTAAAAGTCTATTCTCTTTTGTTCTTTTTTTCCATTAGGCTATGCTACCTAACACTATTTTCAATTCTTTGAAACCACACAGCATGTTACAATACTTTTCATGATCTTCACTAAAAACCAATCTCATCCGTGCCTTATGTGCAAAGGTCTCAGAGCACCCATGGTTTTGGTTATTAATACACTTGCATAGAATGCCGCATATCTCAATAGTTGTCAGCATTCATTTTATGAAATCAACCAGTTACTAAAATACTCATGTTGTCTTCAAATGCAAGGATAATTATCTGAAGTGTGTCTCATTGGGGATATACCTAAACCTACAAACTCCTTCAGAGAAATTAATATACATCAGTTTCATTTAAGCACACCAGGATCTAGTTTTCAACAGAGAATAGCAAAACAAGAAAAAGAATTGTCTTATTAAGCTAACTGTATCAAAATTCAGCATCTGGTTTATTCCAATTTAAAACAATGCTTCTCCTTCAACTCAACACTTGACATTATTAATTTTAAACTACAATCTTTTCCTCTATGAAGAAGTGACTCTCGGTCAATAAGGGAGAATGTAAAATTGCTAAATTTATTTTATTTTTCTTTGTATTTTAAAGAAAACAAACTTTCATTTTTCATTTTACTTAGCAATCCCAGTTTCCTCTCCCTCCCCTCCTCCCCTTCCCTCCAATTATCACCTCATTCCAGCCCCATCCATTCCTCAGAGAAGGTAAGGCACATTGCTTTGGGGGAAGGTCCAAGATCCCCCCTACTATATCTAGTCTGAGCAAGATATCCATCCAAAGAGAATAGGTTCTCAAAAAGCCAGTACATGCAGTAGGAATAAGTCTTGGTGTCACTGCCAGTAGCCCCACAGTCTGCCCCAGTCATACAACTATCACCCACATTCAGAGGGATTAATTTGTACCTATGCTGTTTCCTTCCTTGTCTGACTGGAGTTGGTGAGCTCCCATTAGCTCAGGTAAACTGTTTCAGTGGGTGTTCCCATCATTGTCTTGACTTCTTTGCTCATATTCTCATTTTTGGAACTCTTCACCTGGACTTTGGGAGCTCAGCCCAGTGCTCTGCTATGGCTCTCTGCCTCCATTTTCATCAGTTGCTGGATTAAGGTTCTATGATGACACTTAAGATATTTATCAATCTGACTACAAGGCAAGGCCAGTTCAAGCACCTTCTCCTTTATTGTTTAGGGTCTTAACTTGGGACATCCTTATGGATTCCTGGGAATTTTTCTCATGCCAGGTTTCTTCTTTGTCCCTTAATGGCTCCCTCAATCAAAATATCTCTTTACTTGCTTTCATCTTTGTCCTTTCTCCATCTCAACTATCCTGTTCCCACAAGTTCTCCTCTCCTTCCCCTTCTTCCCTCCTCTTCCCCTTCCACCCTTCTATTTCCTTCACCCCTATGCTCCCAATTTTGTCAAAGATACCATCGTACATCAGTCAGAATGGCTAGGATCAAAAAAAAAAAAACTAATGATAGCTTATGCTAGAAAGGATGTGGAGTAAGGGTATAACACTCCTCTATTGCCGGTAGTAATGCAGACTTGTACAACTACTCTGAAAATCAGTATTGCCGTTTCACAGAAAATCAGGAATCAACTACTTCAGGACACAGCAATACCACTCTTGGGAATATACCCAAATGATGCTCAACCATACTACAAGGATACCTATTCAACTACTGTAATTGTAGCATTATTTTTAATAGCCAGATACTAGAAACAATCTAAATGCCCCTTGACCGAAGAATGGGTAAAGAAAATGTGGCACATTTACACATTAAAATACTACTCAGTGGTAAAAATTAAGGACATCTTGAAATGTGTAGGTAAATGGTTGGAACTAGAAGAAAAATTCCTGAGTGAGGTAACCCAGAACGAGAAAGATGAACATGGTATGTACTCATTCATAAATGGATATTAGCTGTAAAGCAAAGGTTATTGAGCCTATAGTTCATTATCCTAGCAAATCCAAGTAACAAGGTAAATCCTAAGAAAAACACTCATAAGTCTATCTAGAAAGGAAAAATAGAAAATATCTCCCTCCCTCTTTTCCTATATAAAAAAAGTAGAGCTAAAGGATTGTGAAGTATTTTGTCCCTAAGTGTAAGAATCATAAGGTACCAAAATTTTGTCACCTCATGCATATATTTTCATCAAGATAATTATTAACTTTTTCCTTATCATCAATTTACATATTTCATGCAATTTATCTTCTAAAATGCCTAGGAATATAAAATAATGCTTGGATATTGTTTTATTTTTGAACTTAGGGAACACAATGTTTTACTGGTCATATTCTAACAAAATTGATTTATGAAAGCAAAACAAAATAAATTTTGAGAAGCAAAAAGATAGCTGAAGTAAAAGGAAATTTTGCATGTCAAACTATATACAGAAAAGCTACTTAGATAGCATTTTATACCATTTCTTACTATGTTTTTGTTTCAGTTTGCCCTCAATATAATTATGCTTGAAAAGTTAATTTCTTTGAAAATAAAATTCTTATTTTTAATTTTTCAATAAATGAATAACTGAAAAGTGATTTAATATCCTTTTAAAATATTGTCTTTATAGAATAAAAATATGTTTTTCTAGTTGAGTGACGTTTCAAAAGGTAAGATTCATTACAGAAGGAACAATCAATTAATTTTTAGGGATGTAATATTTTTAAAATTAAAGAAGATCCAGTTTTTCTAACATGTGGGATCATACAATAGGGCTTTATCAGAACCTGTTACCAGTAGAAACATGTCTGTCCCTCTGATTCATGCCTGCTCTCTGACTGATCTCAGTAAATTCATTTACATCATGATTTGCTAGTGTCGTGAAAACTACACCTAGACTCTTAATACTAATTTTATTTTATATTTATGTGACATTTTATGTCACTCTAATACTTAAGGTATTTTATTTTTGTGGTTTTTTAACCTTTTAAACCTAGATACCACTTCCTATATGCTGTGTTTTATTTCTAAAGACAGAAGAAACAAAATGTCTGTGAAGAAAAAGAAAGAGTAAACTTAATTCTCCTTCCAGTGTTTTGGCTGAAGGTCTATGATCCTAGAAAATCACTTGTCTTCAAGTATATGCCAAGTATCAAATATCAGTTTTGGAGGACTGAGTTTTTAGCATAAATGGAAGTCAAATTTTCTGCAAAATAATGCCATTTTTGACATAGATAAACCCGTTTCTACCAACACTTGCAGTTGTAGTCCCTTGTCCCTTTCTGTACACTGAATCATTTAACAGATATACTCAATGAATCACTCTGATACTGAAAATCTGACAAAACTGTATATACCTTACCTTTAAGAGAGTTGCACAGACAAAAGACCTTGATAATAAGTGCCAAATTTTAACAAAATTATATTTACCTTTAATCCCAGCACTCAGAAGGCAGAAGCGGGTGTGTCTCTACACAGAAAGTTTTAGTACAACCAGAGCTACACAGAGAAACCCTGTGTTGGAAAACAAAACAAATGATATATCTATATTTACCTCATGCATGTGTATGTTTTATTCTCTATGTTTGTCTCTGTATTACATGTATAAAGGGTTCATGTAGGCCAAAAAAAAAAGGATTTAGATACTAGAAACTAGAATAAATGCTGGTTAAGAGTCACCATATGGGTGCTGGGAAATTAACCAAGAACATTTGGAAATGCATCAAGTGCTATTGACCACTGAGTCCTTTTTTTCTAGTCTCAGCTAATGAATTCTTAGAGGATCTCTTCCCACGACATATCTAAATAAATTTTAACTTCCCAATATAAGACTGTACTATTTTTACTATTATATTGATATTTAAAACCGTTTTAGGACTTGTTATATATCTAAGTGATAGAATACCTGCCTAGCATATACAGCAATCAAAAGTAATACAGTAAATACAGAATCTGTTACTTTAAACCCCCAATATAATACTTTCATAAGCCATAATGCAAATATCATTTTTAAAGATCAAGATAATCAAGGGTTTGAAATCATAAAGCTACAGCTTAACCCACCATACTTATACAGTATTCTGAGTAATCTTTTATTCTTATTCTCACTATGAATGTCTCAGTGCTGACTGGTTTTTCAGGCACAGCTACCTTTATGGTCTCACAACCTGTCTTTCTCTTTAACCTCTTTTCCTCTTTCTTAACTCTCATTGTTACCCTAGTATCTGTGCCTGTAAACGTCTTTTAAAGCCTCTCTCTTTTTTAGCCATCTGATTACAGAATATTCCCTGGAAATTTCATCAGTTTCTGTAACCACATTATACAAAAGACTTTAAAATAAACAGATTTCCCTACGCGAGAACTTTTGATGCCAGTGCAGATGCACGTGAGCACGCACACACACATAACATTTATTATGCTTGTATATATTATATAAATATATATTATATGCTCCCACCAAACGCACTGACAGCAGCTTCTGATATCATCATAGTTATTTTCAATGACTGTTTTTAGATGAAGGAGCAGAAGTACCAAAAGATTAAATCATCAATGCCCATTTTCTTGTGGTTGATGAGTAACAGAGATAGTCTTACTTCTAATAATAAATTTGCTCCCAAATTGTCTTACCTTCTGGGTCCTACTTAGACTTTGGTCTTGGTGCTTTGTCTGCATCTTTGCTTACATCTAATTTGGCATTTATTGTAGAACTATCTTCTGTTAGATTTTCTCTTCTTAATTACTGGGAATTGAACTCAGGACCTTTGGAAGAGCAAGCAATGCTCTTAACTGCTGAGCCATCTCTCCAGCCCCCAGAATTATTTCATATAGTAAAAAATGCACAATATGTGTCAGTACTGATGGTAAAGTGAAGACAGACGCTAAAAAGAAATCCCACACTAGCTCAGAATTGAGTATAATAAAGGGTTATTTATTTAGGTGTAGACTTACAGATCAGAGTCCTCTGCTCGAAAGGGGAAACAGCAACCAAATTCCACAGCTGGAAGAGAGTTTGACCTTCCTCTTTACATTGACATTTATAGTATAAGAGGTCACACCTAAGTGGGTGGGTAACTTAAAGGCTACTGTCTGCAGAAATTCATATAGCACCTCCCCATTTTGTTTAAATAATATAATTCTAAGCCTTATACAAAATTATATACAATAAGAACAGGTAAAAAAATTAGAATTGCCACTGGCATTATTGTGGGAAGAGAGTCACTTGTTGGTTCACAGCTGCCCAGCTAGGTTAGACCTGAAATGATCACACAGAAACTGTATTATTTAAGTCATTGTTTAGCCCATTAGCTCTAGCTTCTTAATGCCTAGCTCTTACATATTAATTTAACCAATATCTATTAATCTGTGTATAGTCATGTGGCTGTGGCTTACCAGCTAAGGTTCCCTCATCTGTCTCCAGCGGAGCTGCATGGTGTTTCTCTTCTTTCTCCCAGAATTTAGTACTGTCTTCTTTGCCTACTTAAGTTTTGCCCTGCTAAAGATCCAAAGTAGTTTCTTTATTCATTAATGGTGATCACATCATACAGAGGGAAATCCCACATCACACCATATATAATATGAAGCAAAAAACATGTGATATATGTTTCAATAATTATCCTATCCTAAGGAGTTTAAGTCTTGTATTATAAATAACTTGGCCAAGTCATGAGAGGAAAGTAAATCTATATAGTCTTCAACCCCATAGAAGACCCAAGAAGGGAAATAATATTACTTGAGTAAGCAAGAAGTGCAATCAAGAAACTTCCAAAATGTGCAATAAATGACAGAGACAACTGGCTATCTGGGAAATCACACAAAGTATCAATTGCAACTTTGGAGCAACCAACTTTGGCTAAGGAATTGAGTAACTGACATACCATTTTCAGAGACAGGAAAATTTTCAAAACCATATTAACCTGTTTTGGAAAGATTTGACAGTCTTATTTCTTGTCCTGTCCAGATATTGTGTATTTTGTCAGTGGTCGATGAATGGGCAGTTCCTTGTTTAAAGGCCAGTTGTGCCAAGAAGAAAACAAGCTTCAAGTGTAGTGTCTTTGGTACTCAATGTTCTCTTGGGAATTGATGGATGCTGCCTGGAACAATTGTGTCTTTGTCAACAGAACCCTAAATTAATTAAATGCTCTATTCTACAGCTTTTTAAAGTAGTTGAAGATTACCTATCTATGAATACTACAACTCTATGTATGTAAATAACCTGATTAGTCTAACTATAAATATGACAAACATGGATGACTATTGACCTATATAACTTAAAGACTAAAATTTAATATTAGAATATTAAACAATCTTTAAACAACTGTACAACAAATCATGAAAATGACCTCAAAATGTAAACCTATTTTATAACCTAGGTAATTAACAGAAGCTTCTTTTTCTACTTTTTAGGAGAAATTTGTAATTTGCATTTTGGCAAAGCATTCTTTACTTCTTCAAACATTGTTTCTAAAGTATCTACTTTTGAATCATATAGAAAAGTGATATTCATATAATGGTAAATAGATTTAGGAAATTATTTATATATTATTTCTAATGGTTGACTTACAAAGTATTGGCATAGGGTGGGGGTATTGAGCATTCCCTGTAGAAAGATAGTCCACTGATATCTCCTAGTAGGTTGAGAATTATTATAAGTAGGTATTGTGAAGGCAACTTTTTTCTCTATTCCTTTTTTATAAAGATATGGTGAAGAAACAATCTTTCAAATCAATAACTATAAGGGGCCATCATTTTGGTAATAGAAAAGGCAGAGGAATTTCAGATTGTAGAGGGACCATAGTTTGAATTACCTTGTTGATAGCTCTCAGATCTGTCACCATTCTCCATTTACAGATTTATTTTTTAACAACAAATAAAGGAATTCCAAGGGCTGGTTAATTCTTCAATATGGTGAGCATCTAGTTGCTCCTGTACCAACTGTTCTAAAGCCTGCAGTTTGTCTTCTGTTAATGGTCACTGTTTAACCCATATTGGTTTCTAAGTTAAGCATTTTAAAGGTAGGGCCATTAGTACCTCTACTGGTGTGCTAGTTGCTTTGTGTTCTTTTACAGCCTGAATGGCCGGCGACCTTTGTTTATAGTACCTTACAATATCCTTCCTGGAATTGTATGTGGAACCACAGGAATGCTAATCTGGCTATTCCATTGATGCAGGAGGTCATGACCCCTTAAATTCACAGCAATATTAGGCACATATGGCCTCTGCTTTCCTCTATGTCCTTCTCTGGCCCTATGCATTGAACCCATCTCTTGCTTGGTTTCACTTGAGCTAGGTTTCCAATTCCTAGGAATTAAACACCTGCCTCTTGAAGAGGTCAATTTGGATGCAAAGAATCTGGAGTAGCGATACTCATGTCTGCACTCGTGTCTATCAAGCCCACAATTACAATCCATTCATAGGCACTCTGCTTTGGGTTTTGACCATTTATAGAAGTCTTCTGAGTGTACGTGTCCTATTTCCTATGAGAACTTTTGATTCATACTCTGTGTTTATTTCATCATCCAGAAAAGTATGTTTTTTTTTTGGTTTTTTTTTTGTTTTTTTTTTTAAGAAGGCTCTGGATTTTTTAAATTTCCTGGTGAGGCATGTCCTCTACAGTGACCAGGAATGACAGGACCACTTTGTTTTGGGGGTCTGTGGGGGGGCCCCCAATGAGTTTCCTGATGGTACTGGGTTGCCTTGTCTTATCTTTTGTTTATATGTATTCATTGGTCCAATGTCAGCTTTTGCCACACCTTCTACATAATCCAGAAGTTTGATACCTTTTATTTTTACCATTCCCAGGGGGGACAATATTTCTAGGAATTACTTATCTACAATCCCTTCTCAGATGTCCAATTGTACCATAATTAAAATATTTGGCATTTTGATGACTCCTCATACCTTTGGAAATTGCTTCTTCTCCCCAAGATTCAATATTATAGTCAGATGTCTCAATTGCATGCAAGATCTATTCATCCACTGGTGTTGATCTAACATGTAAAGTCCCAAGTATCTTTTTGCATTCTACGTTGGCATTTTCAAAAGCCAGAGATTAAATAAGTACTTGTCTCGCATCTGAGTCTGTTACTCTTATTTATACAGCCTTAGTTAATCTTTGTAAAACGTCACTAAAGGGTTCTCTCTGATAGTGTTTAATCCTGGTATATGATACAATTTGTTTTTCTAGTTCTTGAATACTGTCCCAAGCATTTACGGCTGCCCTGTGACATAGGGACAAGATTTGTTCATTGTAAAGAGCTTGAACCTATGGATCTGCATAAGTGCCATCAATAAGAATTTGTCTTGGGAAGTCTCAAGTCCCTCTGTTTTTCTCTGTTGTTCTAAAATCTCTGCCTCTCCCCTGAAATAACATTTCCATAATAGTTGAGGCCCATCATCCAGGACTGCTGAAATTAACGAAACGAGTCATATGTCATGGCCTAATGCTAGAAGCCCATGTCTTTATCATCTCCATAAAAATTTGGAAATGCAAGCCATAAGTTACTACTGCTTTCTTAATTTCTTTTAGATCATTAATTTCTATAGGTATCCATCTACCTTCTTTGGATCCTTTTGGGCCTTTAGAACTTGATGCTTTGTCAGAGTGGATTACAGGGTTGAAAGCTAAAACCCTGGTGTAAGTCATCTCTGATAGCTACTGGTGATGTTAAATCCTGTCCTTATACCATCTTTTCCTGCTCATTAGCTCTAATAATTTTCTCAGTCATTTCAAACCTTTTTATTACTCTCTTTTGTAAAGCCTGAATCTTCTGGCATGTATGTATTTCTAGTGATTTCATTAAGACACCTAGGCTCTGACCCTCATTCTGAACATGTGATTCCAAGGTCTGAAGTTTTTCCTTTAAAGGTAACATCTCATCTTTGGACATTATTTGGATAGCAAGCAAATTGCCTTCTTGGAGAGATACTCTATCTGCTAACCTATCATAACTTTTTAACAAATTTTGATTGTCAGATTCAACAGTATAAATTCTTTCAGAAAATTTCTCTATACCCTTTGACATGGATTCAATTTTGTCTATCAAATTAATGTTACACTTTTCAATAGTATTAATATTTTCAGGTAAGTTTTAATTTTCAGTGGTATTAATCCTGTCAGAAAGTTGTTCATTATTAGTCTGTAAAGACTGTATCATTTCTAATGTGTCTCATTCTTGGTTCTGTTATCAAACCATTTTCTTATGGATATAATATGAAGAAAAAAGCTGAGTCCCAATATTCAATAAATGAATATATTACAATAACCATATAAGCCTTGCAGAATACAATCCATAGTATAAGCAAAATGCTGAATATCTCTAGTAGAAACATTAGTGTACTGAAACATCAATACTAATTCTAATTTATCACAAATATTTTGTCATATTTAGGTAGACCCTGAAAGATGGTCAAAAGGAATAATCCCATACTATATGCAGTGACAAGTAGAGTTTATTCAGTGACCAGATTTATTATGTGCAAACCTTAGACTTTTTTAGGGAGTCAAACACTTGAAAGAAAATTTATATATCATGTTTTCCTAAACTAATCCAGAAAAGTAGAAATTCATGACTCTTGTGCTCCAAATGAAGTTCCAGAAAAACTGTATGAACCTTGTATCTCAGGTATATAGACTGTGGTAGAGTGTGTCCTTTGCACTCATTAGGCAGTGCATTCAATACCCACCATTACCTGGGAATTTCTAAAGTCAAATGATTGTTGTGGACATGTTCAGCCTGATTTATGATGTTATATTAGACTCTGCTTCACCCAAGAACTTAACAAGACATATGATAGTAAATAACTTTCATATTTTAAAAGCCAGTGATCGATTACTGTTTATATAATTTTCATTACTAAATGGTTTAACAGACTTTAAAAATAAAGATGGTTTCCCATCTAACACACTATTCCAGTTTAGTTTTTTTATTTTATGCTGGATTTCTCGGAACATATCTTTGCTGACATATTAATAAATGCTAAGGCCTACTGGAATCTCTAGATATACTATTTTGGTTCATAAATAACATTATACTTGAGGCATACTTTCTTCTCCAGTAGTTTCCTAAGCTCCTTCTACCACCAGAAACACAATGTAGGGGCAGACAAGTAATAGGTTGAATTCTCTATGGTCTGTGATTCAAATACACTGTGTTTTAAGCATCATATTCTTACCATCAAGTTTTGGAGGGTAGCCAAGAATTTTAGCAATAGCCTCTAACATTTTGAGGCCTTTGTGACTCCATTGGTCAACAATTCAAAGTGAACAATAATTCTTAACCTCACTCAGCTGTGAATCCTGTAAGCTACATCAACAGCTGTCATGATAACATATGTCCACTGGTGTAATTCTGGTGCAAATGTTATTGGAATAACAATACATTTTGTGATTGGATCTGTGGCCTAATGTATGAGATGGAACTCATATCTGATACTGCTAAATGGGGCAAAGAACCCATACCTAAATAGGGCATAGGTCCTAGGGGAAAACTCAATAGTGCTATTCTGCAAAACTGACATAATCTTAAAAATGATTCTTAATGATTTATAGTTATATCTGTAATTAAGAACATTTCTTAGTTCTCAGCAGTGAAATGTCTCCTTGCAGTAACTGATATTACCTCATACTGTTTAAGTGTAGAGAATAAAAAGTCTTTTGCATGCTCAGTCCTAAATGGGACATTCATGTAACACCCTTGCTCAAATTTACTATTTGAATCAGGAATGTATTTCCAGATCTGAGTTTTTGCAAGTAATATTCAACCTCTCAACAAAATGTCATAATTTTATTGGAATAATGAATAAGGTTGTGGTAAGGCTGAAAATTATTGTATCTCTTAGTATAAGAAAGCCAACTCCTCATTGACACTGACAGAAAATATGTGGGTATTTTCCCTAATAGATAAAACAAAGAGAAGGGTTGATGAAGAGGCAGTGACTGAAGGGCTCACATGAAGTTATTTAGAAAGAGATTGGTAGGAGCTATAATGCAGAATGGAGGGCTAAAATGTGGTCCATGTTCAGCAGCAGTTAGATTGCCTTTTTTGTGTGTGTGACTATTTCAATTTTGAGAACTTCAGACTGTTACAGTGCATTCCTGTGGAATGGGTAGCATATAAACAAAATAAGCTTGCTTGTCATAGTTCTGATGTCTGGAAAGACCATGATCCAGTTGCCATCATAACTTGCATAGAAGTTCCTGCTCATATTCAGTTGGTCATATTTTTTATCATGTCATAGAATATACCACAGCAGAAGAACATGAGAGAGAAAAAACAGTTACTCCATGTCAAGTATAAAAGATAGGAAGACGAGGGTCTGGTGTCCAACTATCTACTTAGAGCTCTTATCAGCAATGAGTAGAGGCCCTTTCAGTAAGCTTCATCTCTTACAGGTCCTAACCCTTGTCAGTAAGACCTCATTAGAGGCCATGACTTTAACACACAGGACTGAAGAGTATACACTCCAGATACAAACTACAGTGGCTTGCTTTCATATGGATAGCTATATTCTCACGGTGGTCATACAGTCTAGAAATTGGGAGAGACACCCCTGAGGCCTTTTTTTTTACAAGGCCCCTACTTCCATTTATGGGAACTATATTTTCATTCACTAGTCATTTCATTGAGTACTAAGATTTCAGCATAGCAATTTGTAGAGGAGGGTACCATATATATTATCATGGTTAACTCTTCCTCAGTTTCATGTTCTTGTTACATGCAGACAGTTACTTGTTACTAATCTCAGAACTTTTAACTTTTTCAGGTATAAAATCCGAAGGTCTAAAGTTGAAGCATTTCGTGTAAGTATGACCTACCTCAAAAATTATAAGGAGACTTTGGATGGATCTATCCTAAACGCAGTTCACCTCCCACTTGGGAGTCTATGAAATTAGGGAAGTTATGTTCTTCAAAAATGCAGTAGTATAAGCAAGAAACATATGTTCCCATTCCAAGGGAAGAAAAATAGATAAGAAAATCATGACAGACCTTAAAACATTATAAATCCTGAAGGATTTAAATTATATGCCCATGTATCTGTATTCTCACTCTCATATAACGGGGAAGGGAGTCCTACTATTGAACTGGAGCTTTGCTATGTGCAGTTAAGCACCCAGAGGTGAACTTTATTTGTTCTTGTTGTTTGTTCATTTGTTTTCCTCACCAGAGTTTCATGTCAACCCAACTAGCCTTGAGCTTACTTGATAGGTGAGGATGACTATAAACTCATGATTCTCTTGTCTTAACCTCCCAAGTTCTGGGTTTGAGGGTTAAAGCCAACATACTCAGCTTTTACCTGAGGATTGAACATACATGTTTATGCATGCTATCTAAGCACTCTACTAAGAGAGCTACATCTCTAGCCTTCTGTTGAGTAGTTTCTAAGTAATCTACACATAGCTAATTAGTGTATTTTTGTTGGTGAATATAATTCCCTGCTTTCATTTATCTATCAATCTCTTCATGAAAAAAATGGGATTGTTTGTAATTAGAGATACTACAAGTTGAAGGACATTGAAATGGTCTCACATGATCTGAATAATGAGGCATCATCCCTTAGACATGAACTGTAACAGATAGAACTTTGAAGCAGCTCTATCACGTATTTAATATTCTATATGGAACAGCATAAATCTTCATATATAAAATAAATGCCTCAGTAAACTTACTTTTATTACTAGGCTTATAAAATTAATCAACAAGAGTTATAACTGATTTTACAACTGTCATAATTTGAAATGCTTGATTCTGATCATTCACCAGTCTTTCATTAATAATACTGTTGTAGTGTATGTGTGTGGGTGATATAATTTGTAAAAAGTAAACACATAAAACCACTCTCGTTTAATATATTATTCAAAATGTACTCACATTCGACCTCTAGACCATTTTCTAATACACATTTAAAGTCCACTACAATTTCAGTCAACATTTTTGACAGATATTATTCTCTGAAGCTGTATCTTATAGGCATGCATTATTATTGCTGATTTTTTATGGAGGAGTTGAAAAACTGGCAGCTGAGTGGTCTTATTAAGACATACTGGTAGGGCAGACAGTTAGATAATCTATCTAAATTCTTGCATCAAGCAGGCTGCTTTTTTCATCTCCATCTAAGTTGTCTGTTCTGTATTTTAAAATTAATAGGTCTAAATAGATAAACTAAGACAAGAATTTTTTTGTTTTTTAAAAAAATGCAACTAGTCCATATTCCTTGTGTCTATAGATATTTTAATGACTTCACCAGATTTCCAGATTTCTTTAAAGAAAAAACCTGCATTTTAAAAGCAACTCCAGTCCCATGTCTCAGAAAGACCACTTTACAGAGAAAATTAAGGTTCTTTGGCATTTTGAACATTTCTAATTTCATGGCCAAACAAGCATTTTTGGTGTGTTAATTCTTGTGTGTTAATAGGGCATTAAAAGTCATTAAGCATCAGTTGATAAATCTAAATGGATGCACCATGTACAGAGGCTATTAACCTGTGAGCAATGAAATAACCTCTTGATACTCCACCCAAGTTGTGGTTAAAACTGCAGTATTTGAACACTGTGAAATTATCAGTGAGTTCCTGTACATGATTTAGTGGCCCATAAATGTGGAGGATTAAATTAGAAATGACCTCTAGCCTGAAATCTCAAAAGGCCTTTCCTGCAAAATATAGCATGAACTTGGAATGAATGGAATTGCAATGTTAGACATGATTACATGGACAAAAAATGATGTAATCTAAACATAGATTTCTTAATTTACTTTCCATTTAATGTAGGAAAAGCAATATTCTTTCCTAAAGAAGGACTAGAACAAGTTCCCTGATCTATTCTTTAATCAATCAGCAAGAGACTATTTTTTCTTTAAGGAAAACAAATTATGATGGAATTCTTGGCATGGTAAAAGTCCTGTGAATCAAACTAAGTCACTGAACATGGCCATTTCCAACGACTGGAAGCTGTAGGAAACTGGGAGCAGAACTGTGCCCCCAAAAGTAGTGTAACAAAATAGAACCACCTTTTTGGAAGCCTGCCCACAAAACAAGTACTTTAAACACTTTCATAGCAATTGGAACACTGATGTTTGGACTTGCCTCCTATGCTTCAGCCATCTCTATGTCTCAGTTTGTAAAATATGGCAACAGGATCTGGAAGGATTCTTTTCCTCCCTTCTGGATTCTCTCGTGAAGGTTTTCAGACAATATAAATTCTTTCTTTTGAAAATAACCTTGCAAAGATTTTTAAGGATAGATACATCACATGAGTTCATACCAGCATATAGAAAACATTCCTTGCAATCAACAATACAAATAAGATTAAGGGATGACAACGTTTGGTTTTCAATTTACACAGGACCGTATTTGATGTGCAGTGCTGAAAACAAATTCTAGTCACCAGCCATCTGACATACTCTCCCACATTCCTCACTGTTAATTCAAAAATCCCCGTGATTGGCACCAACCTTGAAGTTAACTGCTTGGAATGAATTTCTGTGAATGGTTTGCAAGGATTCAAATGCTGTCCCTTGAATTAGAAAGTCACATGAGTATAAGGAGCTGTACCTGAGATTCACATGCTCTAAAATATACTATCATGCGGTATAAAAAGATCACTTCTTGAATAGGAATGAGGACTGGCAAATGACAGCATTTGAATTTAAAAAAGCCTGAAGTAAGCAGGTACTAAAACATTATGTGTAATTGATTCAGAACTTTTCAGCCGCATGTTATCTCCGACTGTGAAGGAGCTGCAAACACTTATGTGGTCCATTTGGATTTTAAAATATTTTTTTCGGCATTATTCTGACATGTTATGCTGGAGAGAAGTCATAGATGTTTGAGAAATGCTAGTTTGGGGGATTAACCATGGATTGGGGTTAGTGGATGTGGTTAACCATGGATGGGTTTGATTAGTTTCAGGAAGTGAATATGTAATCATTACTCAACCTTAGAACTAGGCCACATAAGGTGTGCTTTCTGCTTTCAGACATTTTAAATTAGAACTATGATGAAGATACTTTTATTAAGACCTAAAAATATTTTTTTATGAAAGCATTTGTCACTTGCAAATGTTGAAGAACAGTTGTGACAGGGAAAGAATGACTTGAAGAATATTCCTCTTCTCATGGTTGCTAACTTTTTCTGAATATAGTTCTTTTTATTTTCTTTTATATCATTAATTAAAGCTTCCTAGAGTTCCAAATGAATTAACACCAATGGCTTTGGGGCTGCTAAAGTACTCCTTTTAATACCAACTGTGTTTACCTCCTCTTCTTCATAATTTAATAGTTCCTTAAATGTAGATATCTTAACTTTTTATTCCAGAAGCTTGTAGACTTGTGTAGACTTTTATTTTAGGTTTTGAACTCTACAACAGCAGGGAAAAAAATTCTCATGATTTAAAGCCATTAATTTCACAACAGCTTTAATAGGAAATAAATGCACCATTTGGAAACAGGCACAACAGCAAATGCTCAATAAATATGTTATATATGAATTAATAATAAAGTGAAAGAGGCACATTCATGTACATGAAATCGGTTTCTTTTTTCTTTCCCAGTGATCTTGGATTTAATTGGCATAAGTCTCTGAGTAAAAATAATTTTCGAGTAATGTGCCCCTCCACTGTGAAATTTAAATAACTTATTTACTAAGAGATGAAAAATAGCTGAACATAGTCTATTTATATATTAGCACTCATGACTAAGAATATACCCTCTGTCAGTTGCCTTGTATTCAAACGATGACTGTGCCATATGTTTAATGACCTTGTGTAAGTTGTCACAATAATTAATTCTAATATAAAAATAACCATGGAGATTAAATAAAATTTAAAGTAAAAACAACAGGGATAGCACTTCACTTTTCCTTTTATAATGGTCCATATATTTTCAGTTCTTTTCTAGGTGGCTATATCACAGCTATAGATATACCAAAACATTTTAGATACCCTAAGTATTATCAAATAGTTAAAAATATTTAACAATTTTCTCCCCGGCAATTTTGTCTACTTCCCATAGCCAAGAGAATAACTATATGTTTTTCCTTGGGTTCACCTTCATACTTAGCTTCTTTAGGTTCACCAATTGTAGACTCTGTGACCCTTATTTATGGCTAGAAACCAATTATGAGTGAGTACATCCCATGTTCATCTTTTTGGGTCTGGGATACCTCACTCAGTATAGTGTCTTCTATTTCCATCCATTGCAGGCAAAATTCGAGAAGTCATTGTTTTTTTAACGCAGCGTAGTACTCTAATGTGTATATATTCCATACTTTCTTCATCCATTCTTCCATTGAAGGGCATCTAGGTTGTTTCCAGGTTCTGGCTATTACAAATAATACTGCTATGAACATAGTTGAACAAATGCTCTTGTCATATGATAGGGCATCTCTTGGGTATATTCCCAGGAGAAAATTGGGATCTTGGGCGTGGGGTGGGATGGGGGTAAGGGGAGATGGGGAGAGAAAAGGGAGAAGGGGAGGATGGGGGGAACTTTGGGAAAAAGGATGATTGAGATAAAGGAAGGTTGGATAGGGGAGCACGGAAGCACAATTCTTAGTTAAGGGAGCCACCTTAGGGTTGGCAAGAGACTTGAACCTAGAGGGGCTCCCAGGAGCCCAAGGCGATGTCCCCAGTTAGTTCCTTGGGCAGCTGAGGATAGGGAACCTGAAATGACCCTAGCCTATAGCAATACTGACGAATATCTTGCATATCACCATAGAACCTTAATCTGGTTATGGATGGAGATAGGGACAGAGACCCACATTGGAGTACTGGACTGAGCTCCCAAGATCCCAATGAGGAGCTGAAGGAGGGAGAACATGAGCAAGGAAGTCGGGACCACGAGGGGTGCACCCACCCACTGACACAGTGGAGCTGATCTATTGGGAGCTCACCAAGGCCAGCTGGACTGTGACTGAAAAAGCATGGGATAAAACTGGACTCTCTGAACATGGCGAACAATGAGGGCTGATGAGAAGCCAAGGACAATAGCACGGGGTTTTGATCCTACTTCATGTTCTGGCTTTGTGGGAGCATAGCCAGTTTGGTCGTTCACCTTCCTAGACATGGGTGGAGTGGGGAGGACCTAAGACTTACCACAGGGCAGGGAACCCTGACTGCTCTTTGGACTGGAGAGAGAGGGGGAGAGGAGTGGGGGGAGGGGGAGAAGGCTGGGAGGAGGGGGAGAAGGGTGGGAGGAGGGGCAGGGAAATGGGAGGCTGGGAGGAGGCGGAAACATGTTTTTTTTTTCCTTTTCTCAATAAAAAAAATATTTAACAAATTTTTATACAAGAGGGAGTTCTACTAAATTCCTACAAGCAGCTTCTATGTTGGCATATTCTGAAGCAAGAATTTCAAGGAAAAAAATTTTATCATTTGGTCTTTTACAACTTACCAGTTGCATTCAATAAAACAGAAACATTTCCCCAGTAATTTATTTGTGGTTTTTGTGGTTTAAATCATCCAAGAAGAAAAAAACTGAATGAATAACTGATATTGATAACATTTTGTGTTCAGGACCAAGAACAAGGATAGTAAATGAGAGACTGAGATTTAAAAGCTAGGTAGAGCTCTAAACAGGCACACAGATTCCAGACAAGGAATTTTCTATGGACAGATTTTTCTTTTATGCATAAAATGAGCCATCATTTTTATTGTAGTTTTGACTCAGTATTTGTGAATTTGGACTTGGCTATCACCATATCCATGACTGCTGTTCTTTTTGTGACTGAAACCCCAGGGGCGACCTGCTTTCCATGAAGGGTTTTCTCCAGATCGGAAGGGCTACGTCATGCTTGACTTTACAGGCTTAGGTCATTCTCACCACTGCTGCTGGCACTGCATACACTGACATAAAATGAAAACAAAATGAACTTTTGCTAAGTTAAAGACATCCACAGGAAAATAGCAGGAATTCCACTACACAGTTCTCTGGTTCACTTATGTGAAGAAGACCCTACTGAAATAGTTTGAAACTGTCTCTTTGGCTTTGTTTTGTTTGTTGTTTCCATCATGAAAAAAACAAATAAAAGAATGCTTTCAAGAAATATGTCAAGGAACTCCAGATAGCTGTAAATATATTTATGTCTATGTGTTTTTCTTTGGGAAAAATTACTATGCTCTTGAACTTACTGTTTAAAAAAAAAGTTCTTAAGTATGTAGCTATTTCATAAAATCATTTTGCAAGCATCATGTTTGGAAATTTACATAAAAGTCTGATATTTGCTACACTATACTTGAATTACCCTTCATATATTTGAATATACTTGTAGTTTATTACCAAATACTCCATTTTGAACATGCTGTTTAATGCATTATTACTTTTTAAAGTAACTCATTCATTGTTTCACTCAGTCACTAAACAGAACATGCTTTTTTTTTTTTTTTATTTTCGAGACAGGGTTTCTCCGTAGCTTTTGTGGTTCCTGTCCTGGAACTAGCTCTTGTAGACCAGGCTGGACTCGAACTCACAGAGATCCGCCTGCCTCTGCCTCCCGAGTGCTGGGATTAAAGGCGTGTGCCACCACCGCCCGGCTTCAGAACATGCTTTTTTCATTTCACATGACATATTATATTTCTGTTCATAGTGAAGGACAAGAATAAACTCAGGAGACTCTGATGTAGTGTAGAGTGCCATTTATATGTATACCGTCAGGCCAATTGTCATTGCCAGGTAAGTCTTACATTTTGTAGTATGCAATCAGTATTGTTGAAGTAGAAATCACTTGAATTACAGTCGCTTTTATTGTGCTATTTGCTGGGTAGTAAGCAAATGAAGACTAGAAACAGTCCCTGCTTATGAATCGTATGACATTTGCATAAGAGGTGAAGACAACGATAACACTGGTAAATATACATTAATAAGCTTGACAACAATTTTGCACTTTTCCTTAGTATGAAAATATTCAATCACAAGATAAAGCCAACTTAACTTGATATTTGTCATTCATTGCAGAGCAATCCATACCCTGTTGGTATCCACTGTTATTGGGTATCAGCAGAACTCGCAGTCCGTGTGCAAGGGGAGAGTCAGAACAAGAAATGCTGACAGAAATGATGGAAGATATAGGTCAGGTGAAGGTTTTATGTTGTGAAAGTGACTTGATCTGAAAAAAACCAAAAAAGCATCCAAGAGACACCATACTTCCTAAGTCATTGGCACTTTTATGGTGGAGTCAGAGGGGATAGTAGATGGTATTAGGGCAAAAATGTTCCCTAATGTTCCTGCCTGGGTCAGGGTATGAAGAGGAATTATATTTCCTGCGCTATGTCAGCTTTCATCAAATGACTGGATTTGGCTGATAAAATGTTCTCCATTTCCAAGAAAAGGCTTTCAGAAGCATCGCATCACCCCCAGTGTTCTCTGTTCCTTCTGTTTGAGGAAGGCTGTGTTCTCGAAAGCTTCTCCATTAGCTGGTTCCGAAAATGAGAAGAACAAAGCAAAGCCACATAATGAAGAGAATGAGGGCAGAAAACACATCTCTTCCCAATTAATCACTAAAATTTGGAGGCTCATTTTTTTGGAATCAAATGTAGTTAATGACAGAAAAAGAAAGGGGGAGAACATTGTTGAAGACTGCGCCTGTTTTCCCTCTTTCTTCTTCCTCTCCCTTTTACACACACACACACACACACACACACACACACACACACACACAATGTAGGTCCATGCTGGTAATGAAGAATCCATTGTATTATGTTACAAAGTAGTGAGAGTAATGTGCTTCATCTACGTACAAACAAGGGAAAATTTTCATGGAAATAGTTTTGTGCCCCAGTTGTGGAGGATCTCACGAGTTTGGAAACTCAGAGTAATTTTTTTTTAATAGACCATTTAACTCGGCAGCAATGAAATGCTACATGAATGAACATGACCTATTAGAACTACATCTAAAGAAACATTACATCTAATAGGTAAAAGATAAAGCTCATACTAACTTGAATGTCTTTAGGTGCTACATTTGTTGAGAATATGTCAGATTCATTAACAGAATTAACTAAATTATGGAAGAACTTCTAAGACAAAAATTGATTATTTTATAAGTACTATGAGAACCTAAGATGTAACTGCAACAAAGGTCTGTAGATGTCCATTGGACAAATGAGGTTTGATACTGGGAATAGGCCCTGTGAGTAGAAATACTGACTTGGAATTTATAACCCTAATGCAGCAGATGACATCTGAGGAAGATCAGGGATTTGAGTTGCAAATTTGATGGTATGCGATGAGGAAGAAGTACATCTGAAAACTATTAAAAAGGCAAGAAAATTTGTGATTCAGAAATGTGTTCCTTTTTCTCTTTGGTCATCTATAAAATGGGGCCAGAAGTTGCACCATGACTGTAGGTTGGCTTGGATGTTTCTGTTTCCCTAAATTTCAAGTTTAAATCATTCCTCTGTAGGTTGACAAAACTAGGAGATGGCACTTTTGAGAAATGTGTATACGTTAGCGGCACAGCATATGATATTTTCTTATAGCAGTATGAAGAACTAAGGCAGTTGGAAATTTAGGGGAGTATTAAATGATAAGGTTTGCTAAAATACTTCTCACAATGATTGGTCCAAAGTAGAGGAATCAATGCCCTCCCCTCTCTTCCCAATGACCAATACCAATATTGATATAGTGATTTTGCAAACTTCTTGCTAATGTCCCTCTTCTGTAACTCACTTACACTCTTATCTTCATTCCTTCAAGTAATTTTCTGACCAGTGTTCACTGTTGCACTACAGAAATAACCTAACAAAGGTGCTTGTCTGAGCTAGTGATCTTTTTTGAACAACATTTCTATTCTCTGATCCAAGAAAGACCTATAGAATTAAAAAAAAAACCACTTACTGCTAAAAGTTAATTATATGGAAATTGTGTGTCTCAGAAAGGTTATGTTCAGTTTAAACAACACAGGTGAAGAGCAGCAGGAAGACAGTATTCAGAAAAACAAGTTCTGGTGTGAACCTGTTTATGAACATATGCAAAATAGAGAACATGTACATCTTCCATGTCACCTAAGTTCAAACCTTCAGGGTGATTTCTGAGTACCCACTCTTGCTTTGTCCTTTATTCAGGTTGATTATCACATTTTTTTCACCTGAGCAACTATGTGTTCTTACACAGACACTTTAAGTACCTAGGTCAGTGAGCTAACCTCTGACAAATGAATATCTTTCCATATCTGTCTTCTATAATTTATTCTCTACACGGTGGTTTTTCAGATTTGAAGTATTAGAGTAAATACAACTTCCTGGCTTTCATTATTTCACTGCTTTTGGAAAAGACCCTGATATATTGATATAACTGTGCTATGTCTTTGGGTTTCAAATCAGAGATAGACTCCTGATTGAAACCTGACACTATATCATAACCTTTTCTGATGCTTAGTTCTGGGCAAAGACATGTTGATTTTAAAACTCTATGGTTGTCTGTTTGTTGTTATCTTCTACATGAAAAGATAAACTAGTTTTTATTTCCCTTCCTCAGATTTAATTGTCAATTATTTAACTTTCTGTTACATAAATCAGATGTGCTATCCTACCTGCTGTCCAAAGGATCCTAAGCATGTTTTATATTGCAAAATATAAACATAGTATATAAATACAAGTGTAATTATGCTGTTCCCATTAAAGACATCAAACTAATTTACAGTTATTCATTTTGAAACATTTCACAGTATTTGATCTCCAATTGAAACATTCTGTTTATTTTAAGGCTTGAGTTTTAGTCTCATTCTCTTTTTCCTTTTTCACCCATTTCCTTTAATTTTGCCATACATGGTTTGAAGATGACCCTTGGGAAGTAATGTTAGCAACGTGAGTCTTGGAACCATAGTTCATAAACCTAAATTCTTATTTTCTGGTTTGAGGAAAATAACCTTAGCAATACATTTAAATTCTTTGTATATCATAATCTTGATCTCTAAAATAGATATAGATATCTCTTGTGTATAATAAACTGATGAGGGTCAAATAACATTCACAAAAAGATTAGTTAATCTTAGGCTAAATTTCAAGGGCTTGTTATTATAACTACTCTTTGCATTCCTGAGTTATATTTTGTATCTTCTACTATCTGAATGTCTTTCTCTGTTCTATGACAAAATCTCCAAAATTTACAATTTCTATCATAAAACCTAGATCAAATATAACCTTTTTGAGTCAGTCTCCCAAAATTACACCACATACTTAGTTTTATTGTCTCTCTATGTTAAATTGTCATTGTCTGTCTGTAATCAGAGGTTTGTCTGTCCATCTCTGTTCCACAGACATTTCCAAAAAATCACGCAGAGGCTTACATTAATTATAAACATTTCACTAATGACCAGCTAGCTTTTAAATTTAGATTAACCCATATTTCTTATCTATGCTTTGCCATGTTATTCAAGATTTCTTACCTCATTTTTTGCATTTCTCGTTTGCTTCGAAGCTGGTTGCTGTTTCTCAAGCTCTGCTCTTCTCTGTATCTCTTCTTGGATTTCCTGCCTGGCTCTATTCTGCCTTGCCATAGGCTAAAAAAGCTTTATTTACCAATCAATGAGAGCAACACATATTCTTAGAATAGAGAAAGACCATCCCACGGCACCTATCAACAGATATCATCAGTTCTGTGCTCTGCTTTAATCACTGTACACACACAGTCCTTTTTTTTATTAACAGTCTCTAAAACCAATGAGGAATATGTCTATGCACCATCTGTCTTGAGGCCTTTGCATTTGGCAGAATGTTTCAAACACCACAAGATCAAAAAGATGTGTATATTGGAAGAATATCTGGAACCAAATGTTTTACATTTTATCCCTATTGTCTTCTTTATGAAGGATAACTATGCATAATATCTCTGGTAAATTAAAGGAGTGGGAAATACTCCAAATGACTTATTTATTTGTCAGGGTCTATTAACCCAATACTGATATTATTCCCCCTATGATGCATTTCATTTTTGAGCCCAAGCAATTTAATAAGACTTTTGGGAATGATGACAATTGAGGAAACAAGTGTTATCAGGGTTAATTATCACCCTCAATCAAAAGTTTACAATTTGAATCATATATGAGTATGTACTCCACAACTCTTAAAGACTTCTGTAAGGAGGAATTATTAGCAGGTAATTATTGATGAGGAAGGGATAATCAGTCTTTCCTGAAGGTGTCACCACTGATAGGTTTCCCATGTTCCAGTGGATGTCGCTACACCCATGCTTATATAGGCTGCATTCACTGAATTTAGTAGGTTATCAAAAAGAAAAATAAGAAATAAAAGATATAATGAGAGGTATGTGGGTCTCTACAAATACCAGACCAAAGAGAGTAAGAATCTGAGTAAGGAAAGAAGAAAGTCCAGTTTGACAAGTTTCCATGCCTGTGTTGGTTCAAACTAGATCTCTAAAGCAGTGACTCTCGCCCTTCTTAACACTGCCACCCTTTAATACAGTTCCCATGTTGTGACCTCAACCATAAACTTTTTTTTTTTCGGTGCTATTTCATAAGTGCATTTTTTTCTACTTAATGTTATGAATCATAATGTAATTATGCAGAATATCTAATATGTGACCCTCAAAGGGGATGGAACTCACAGATTAAGAATCACTGCTCTAGAGTCTGATACTAGGCTGTTTATTTTAGGCATTTTTAAGTACATAGCTATTTGGGGGGCCCAGTTCCTGGTATAATACAGTCTCATGTGTACAATGAGGCATAATTACACTGATCTCTTTTCAAAGTGCATGTGACTTCTTCCATGAAGATGGGGTCTAGAGATAGGTTACATGTGCTATCTTAAGGGCCTAAGAGAGGACATGTTGTGTTCTCAGTCATACAGACAGAAGAACAAAAGTCAACATGGCTATCAGCCACCTCTGGTGTTGCTTGTGAGAACTTGGAGGAGCTGCTCACCATTCAGATAGCACAGAAATCACCTTGACTATTACACACCTTCATTCTCAGTCTTCTGGGTGGAAAACGGGCTTTGGGTCTCTAATTTTGAAGAAATTCTGCCTGTTTAATTTTTGGTTTCCTAGTGCATATCTGTGAACACAAGGACTTTTGTGCTTCTGACAGGCAAGCAGGTAGGCAGGAAGGAAGGAAGGAAGGAAGGAAGGAAGGAAGGAAGGAAGGAAGGAAAAACATAAGCAGAAGAAGCAGGAGTAGCACAAGAAGCAGCAGAAGAGGAGGAAAAGCAGTTGTAGCTGAAAATGCAGTAGTTGTTATAAAAATATAAAATGAGAAAATTTTGCTTCCTGTCATGACAAGAGTCCATCTGGCTGTTCCTCTGTTCTTACCATTCACTGTGACTCAGTTTGGAGTTGTAGTGAAAGACTATGTCAAATCTAGGAGAAACCATGATGAGCTGAGTCTGTTGGGACCAACGAACACAGCTCTTCAGTGATATTTGTATGAAAAGATTTACAGTTCAGATCTGAAGCCCCAAAGCAGAATGATCCAAAATAGAGGCTGGGAACTAGAGAAAAGTAGCTAAGAAAAATTATGGTTCTAATAGATGAAACATAGTTCCCCAAACCCACAGAAACCACAAGACAACCCATGACTACCTAAAACTCCAACCCCAGGGAATTCAATTCCACTTTGCAATTTCCATGAACATTGGGCAAACACATGGTCTAAATACAAACAGAAGCACTCTTCTTACATATATAAAAATAAACAAATCTTTTAAAATGTGTAGACTTCACAAGTACATGTTAAAATCAGTGCAAAATTAATTTCACAACACTAAAATCAATTTAAATGGTTAGAAACAAATTATCAAACTTGAAATACCCAAATCTTCAGCTAACTTTCTAAAATACTTTTTTCTTTTTTTTATTGAGAAAAGGAAAAAAAAAAGTATCCGCCTCCTCCCAGCCTCCCATTTCCCTCCCCTTCCTCCCACCCTTCTCCCCCTCCCCCAAACTCCTCTCCCCTCCCTCTCCAGTCCATAGAGCAGTCAGGGTTCCCTGTCCCGTGGAAAGTCCAAGGTCCGCCTCCCTCCATCCATGTCCAGGAAGGTGAAGAACCAAACTGGCTAGGCTCCCACAAAGCCAGAACATGAAGTAGGGTCAAAACCCGGTGCCATTGTCCTTGGCTTCTCATCAGCCCTCATTGTTCGCCATGTTCAGAGAGTCCAGTTTTATCCCATGCTTTTTCAGTCACAGTCCAGCTGGCCTTGGTGAGCTCCCAATAGATCAGCCCCATTATCTCAGTGGGTGGGTGCGCCCCTCGTGGTCCTGACTTCCTTGCTCATGTTCTCCCTCCTTCTGCTCCTCCTTGGGAACTTGGGAGCTCAGTCCAGTGCTCCAGTGTGGGTCTCTGTTTCTATCTCCATCCATCACCAGATGAAGGTTCTATGGTGGTATGCAAGATATTTGTCAGTATTGCTATAGGATAGGGCCATTTCAGGTTGCCTATCCTCAGCTGCCCAAGAAATTGAAGAGGATACCAGAAAATGGATGGACCTCCCTTGCTCTTGGATTGGGAGGATCAACATAATAAAAATGGCAATTCTACCAAAGGCAATCTATAGATTCAATGCAATCCCCATCAAGATCCCATCAAAATTCTTCACAGATCTGGAGAGGACAATAATCAAATTTATATGGAAAAACAAAAAACCCAGGATAGCCAAAACACTCCTATACAATAAAAGTTCTTCTGGAGGCATTACCATCCCTGACTTCAAACTCTATTACAGAGCTACAGTAATGAAACCAGTGTGGTACTGGCATAAAAACAGAGAAGTCGACCAATGGAATCGTATAGAAGACCCAGATTTTAACCCACAAACCAATGAACACCTCATTCTCGATAAAGGAGCTAAAAGTATACAATGGAAGAAAGAAAGCATCTTCAACAAATGGTGCTGGCACAACTGGATGTCAACCTGTAGAAGAATGAAAATAGACCCATATCTATCACCATGAACAAAACTCAAGTCCAAATGGATTAAAGACCTCAATATCAGCCCGAATACACTGAACCTGATAGAAGAGAAAGTGGGAAGTACCCTACAACAGATAGGCACAGGAGATCTAAAATATTTTATAAATCTCTTTTCATATATTTTATTTTCACATTTGAGAAATTTGTGTAGGTACTGTGTTTGCAAAATCCCTCCCACTCTCTCTCCTTCCTACACCTGTTCCTATTGCCCTGTCTTCTGAAATTAACAGTCTTTTATTATTTGATTTTTACTAGTATTGTTTTACACACACAAACAAATATATAAATACAACATGATGTATTCATTTAGTGTTTGTCTTTGTTAGATTTTCTATTGTTTTGAAGATACACCATGACCACAACCACTCTTATAAAGGCAAATATTTGATTGTGGTGGTTTGCTTATAGCTTCAGAGGTTTAGTCCGTTATCATTATGATGGACATGGTGGTACACTGGAAGCTATGGTGCTGGAGAAAGAGCTGAGAGTTTTACCTCTTGATCAGCAGACAACAGGAAGAGAACTGTCTCACTGGGTATTGGTTGAGCTTCAAAGTCAGTTCAACAGTGAAGCTTCCTCCAGCAAGACCATACCTACTCCAGTAAAGCCACACCTCCTAATAATGCCACCCCATTTGGGGGCAATTTTCTTTCTAACCACGACACTGTTCCTTAGGTTTATATGTGTTTAAGGCTTCCAACTTGGGATTTGATCACACACACACACACACACACACACCATTGGTTTGTTATTCTTAGAAGTTTTGAGGAAAACCAAAATGATGAAACCTTTATTCTTTTTCTTTGTATTCCTTTTAAATATTGAAGCCAGGCGGTGGTGGCACACGCCTTTAATCCCTGCACTCGGGAGACAGAGGCAGGCAGATCTCTGTGAGTATGAGGCCAGCCTGGTCTACAAGAGCTAGTTCCAGGACAGGGACCAAAAGCTATGGAGAAACCCTGTCTCAAAAATCAAAATAAATAAATAAATAAATAAATAAATAAATAAATAAATATTGATAAGGACCTGTTTTAAAATAAGAGAAAATATGTACATATAGACACACATGTTCGCTGCTAATAAATATAAGCATTGTTAAAATTGGTGAAATTGAAAAAAAACATATTTTGATAGTTTGATTAAAATTTATAGCCCAAATAACTATAAATATATTGTGATTACTTTATTGTAATTGTAACCAAACACCTGCCAGAAACAAGTAAGAAAGTGTTTATTTTGCTCATGGAGATTGGAGATGTTTCTCTGCATTCTTAGTCATTATAAATCAAAATCATCTATATTTTACCTTAGATTTGAATGGATAAGATTCTATTTATTCTTTGTCACGGCCACCCTCGTCCTGCAAGGATGATGCGACCACTGGAGCTCTTCTCACTGCAGTTTATTCCAGGACCTCTATCACTTCTCTTTCTCTTCCCCTCTCTCCTTTTGACCTCTCTCTTTGACCTCTCTCTCTCTCTTCCCCTCTCTCTCTGGTCAAACCTCTCCCAGCCCTTAAGTAGGCATGGGCTGCCAACCCCGAACTGCCAGGTGGGCACTGCCCATAGGTTCACGCATATGCAGGCAGCTGATAATCATTGCGTGATCATAGCATAGGTCAGGCCTTAGCCATCTCAGGAGTTGATTATACATCTCCATCAGGTGTGACTCCACGCAGCTCGCTACAATTCTTCCTTTCTTTTCCAGTGCTAAATGGAAATAATCACTCATGTGGGCACTTTCAAGCTGAGCAAAAATTTTTGTGATAATAACTTTAATTTTAATGTTCAAGTGTAGGTACAATATGCAAACAATGAAACAAACTGCAAGGCAAAAATATCTGAATGAAGAAATAAAACAACAAAGTCACTAAGAGAAGTTAAGCAATGAAGCAAAATCAATGATCTTCTTGCTTCTCTTTAACCAAATGAGTTAAATTAAAAAAAAATCAAATATAAGTGATGCAGAAGAGACTCCAAGATGAGAGAAAATTCTGGCAAATTTTGCTCATATGTGTATTTAATAGGAGTAGATTCCACCCGAAGGATAAATATGACATGTAAGTACCATTTTATTCCCATTTTTATTAGGTAGTAATTTGATGCATAATGACACTCACAGATTTATTTGTATGTAGTTTACGACAACATAAAGGGAAGAGTGACATTGGCAAATTTGGACAGAGCAAAGCGAACTTCTAAGGCCAGATGAAGTGTGTATCAGCCAAATCAGCTTGTAAAGCTATTCTCAAGGCTGTATCCATAAAGCTTCAAATTTCTGTGGCTCTGAGCTGCGAGATCATTTTAGAAGACTGTAAAACCAGTAATATGTTTGTTTTTTCAGTTATTTCCTTGAAAATGGACTTCTCTGTCTCAATCTCTTAGGAACACCAACCCACACACTCAACAAATTGTCTTGGATTTCTGTTAATATTGACAGAAAGATGGTATTGTGTAAATAAATCGAGGCACTGTGATCTTACTCTAACCTAGTCATGGGTGCTGCCAATCCAATATATAAATAAATAAAGCCAACCGAACAGCAAGCGTCTGTTCTGCGAGATTTCCCAAAGCCTTGAAATTAAGGTTTTAATTTTTTTCTAGATACATTTTCCTCAGGCAAGTTTATAGGAGAAAATTGTTTCCTTTGGGCAAATTCATAAAACAAGAAAATAAGAAAAAAAAATCTTCATCTCAGACCTGTCCAACACATCATCTGAGTATGTTACTTCCATCTTCCTCTTTCTAACCATGCATATTCATGGCCACTTCTCCCTTCTCCACTGCTACCAACTTCCTCAAAGCTGACATTTCCCTTTCTCCTCAACAGTGAATTTTCTTTCTTCCACTCATATCACAGAAGGTGCAAAGCAGTTTGCTTATCTTTTTCCATCCCACTTTCTACCAATTCCTCCCTCACTCTCTGGCATCTGTGAACAGGACCCCTTTACTCAGCCATCCCCTTGCCTGTAAAAGTTCACCACAGTCTCCTTGCTTTCTGGGGTACCTAAGCATGTATCCCATTGGCTTGTTTTTCACTTCGTTCATACCTCTGGTCAGAACTTGTTTCAAGTTGGCTTTTTAGGGTGTGGAGATAGTTCATCAGGAAAGAGCACTTACTGCACACATAAACGGATCTGAATTTGGATAGCCAGCACCCATATGAATAATAGGATTTAGTCGTCTAAGTCTGTAATTCGAGATCTGGGTGGAAACTGATAGGGAAGATCAACAGAGACATTGCTTCAAGGCAATAAGACAGGGAGTGGTAACATCAGAGGAAGACACCCAGTCTCTTCTTCAATATTCTGTATGGGAGTACAGAGGCTTACACACATGTTCACAGACACTACCCATGCCACATACCAAGAGCAACCTTCTTTAGTCATGTGTGAGGAAGCACCATTTACCATTATCTATCTTGTATTCATCATGTCTACTTGAAATGATTTCATATTTCCTTTTCATTTGTTCCTTCTTTCATTAGACTTTATGCTCCATGAAGTCTGAGTGTTTAACTTACTTACATATGCACACACTGAACCTGGAGTAATGTTTCACCTCCGCTTGGATCATAATATGTCTTATCATTTTATAAAAAGCCCTCAAGTATTTCCTCTTTCAATAAGACTCCTAAAGTAATGAGCCATGTAAACAACAAGCAGAGATCTTCTTTCTCCAAAAATGACATTGAAAATTTAAGTTAATATTTTGTGCAAAATATTTAATGTAAATATTTCTAAAATCGGGCACAAGAACAATATATTGGCTCTTCACTATCATCCAAAAAAACCAAATCATTAAAAATGTTAAGAATTTTATTTTCTATACTATTGACACATTAATGGGAGATCAGGAGAAATATAGTCATGACAAGAAGCATAAGCATAGGAAGTAGGGAACACTTGCTGCCTTTCTTTGGAAATGTAGAGAGCCCTGGATTAAAGCTGCTGATCATGCACAATATTTAAATCTCAGCTCTTTTGTTGATTATTTAAAATAGAATTGGTTTGTCTGATTCTCAATTTATTTATCCATCACATGGGACCATGAAACTGAGTATCAATTTCATTTGAAGTATAAAACATATATGGATACCTACAATTCATTATTATAAATAAAAATGTGAGAACCCATGCTCATCTAGTTATAAATACTAACACTTGAAAACATGCCTCCTCTTCTGATTTCTATAAAACACACCAGTTACTTTTATTGCCTTCTCTTCCAAAAATATTGCAAGAAATTCAGCATCAATAACAAAAAGAAAAGAGGTGAAAAATTGTTGTCCATTCGGGTTTCCTCCTTTTACCTTTTACTATACATCTCTCTGCTTTACCAGAGAGGTCAGTGTCCTTGGTTAACAGAGTAGTCCTTATTTTAAGAGGTAGGAATATTTAGATATAAAGTTAACTCTGAGACACATTATAGATTCTTGGCAAGACAGGTCTATAATACAATATTTCTTTGGGACACATTATTGGCTTTTTCTTCAAATTTTCTTGGTACCACTTTCGAAAGTAAAACCTCTGATGGGCAGTTCAGTAGCAAATTGAGATCTGGCATTACTGACTTTCACAGACCGCTGGTGCCCAGTGCTTCCCTCTGGATGCTGAGTGCAGGATTGAGCATCACCGATGTCACCTTCAGAGTGAAGAATGGCAGCAGATTTTGTTGTTAACAGGAGTCCTATTATAATAACTTCATACCTCAGTTGGAGCAGTGAGACCAGGCACAATTATGAAACATTTTAGCTAAGCAGATGTGCCTCAATTCTTTGTAGAGAGTACTCAATTCTTTCAAAGCTCAAGAGCAGCAATGACTTTCTCATAATGTTAGGCTTGGGAAATCAAGGCAGTGCATCAGCACTTTTTGCCCTGAAAACTTTATACCGGCTTGTTATTCTGCATGGAGGAAAAATGTTCAGAACTCATGATTCTGCTGTTACTCACAAAGACAAGAATGAACTGGAAAAGGGATAGAGATGACTGAGGAATGTTTTGTCCAGAATATTCATCCACGCAAATGGCTGGTAAACGATTCACTTGTGGGGTCATAGCAATGATTTGGACAGAACAGTGACATTTCTACAAACAGAATGCAAGCAAAGAGAGGGCTCTTCCTGAACAAGCCACACTAAAGCTGCAAGGGAACCTTGGGCTGGAATTTGGTATCCAAACTTTGCTAAGAGAGTTTAGAGATGGCCAGAACAGACACTGTCCTTTTGTGTATGGCAATGGAATTGATTATGGCTCCCAACATCAAACAGTACTTCCTGCCACGTCCTCCCTTGTTTCCATAAAGAGAGGAAACATGCTGGCTGATAGATTTCTCACTTAAATCTGGTACACTGTAGACCAGCAGATCTTGATTGGCAAAACTTTGCTTTTCTCTTGGAATAGGAGGATACAGTTTCTGATTTAATTTGTTCTGAGATTCAGTGATCTTTCACACACTTTGATTAGGCATTTAAGCACCCAGCAAGTAATGATTGTGGACCTGCAGTTATCTGATTAGAAATAAATGGTTTTCTAAGGAGGAAAGAACATTTCCAAGGTAATTTCATTCTTCCATTATCAATTTTTAGTGGAAATATGTTTTTTTGCGTATATAATCTCCTAACTCATAATTAATTAAGCCTATGATTACTTAAAAGTTTAATAAATATGCAGAATATTTAGAGGAGAATAAAGTACTAATAGTTTCCCACCTTGAGACTGAGGATATGACATGGACAGTTGCATTCATGCTACAAAGGCAGGGGAACCTCAGTTTGGTTTCCCAGAACCAACATAAAAATGCCTGATGTGTTGTGCATATCTGTAACTTCAATGTGTTGAATATATGGATTGAGAAAGGGAGGGCTTGTTGGGCAGCAGGGGTAGCCAGCTGCACAGCATATGGTTCATGTGCACTCCAAGGCACATAAAGATATAGCACATGTGTATGCAACACACACACACAACACACACACACTGTATTTATTTAATATTGGAGGAGGGGTCTCATAGAGTCTGAATAGACTTCAAACTCTTCAGGTACCCAAGGAATAACTTGAACTTCTATTCCCTCCTGTTTCTACTCCCTATGTGCCAGGATTCGAGATATGCACTAATCCCCACCACTGCCTGGTTTACATTGTGCTACATCTCAGACACACAGCTGCCTGCATCTGAGTCAAGCATTTTCTCAACTGACCATTATCCATAGTGGCCTTTATCTTTACTAAAATTTCTTTTTATCCTGGTGCCTCTCAACTTTATCAACTGCTGTGACAAGTCTGGGAAGAAGTTGCTGATTTAATAGTCATGACACATAGTCATATTAGTAATTTTGATACATTAATTAACTCAAAAAATATAGAGTCCAGCTGCTTGGGAATCAGTAAACAAAACAGTCAAATTTTATTCCCTGATCATCTTTAAACACAAATAATTTTGTTCAAAATTTTACATCCACATGCATATTAATGCTAAAAGCACATAAAGTATTAGCTTGCCCATCCACAAAAGGTAGAATTTATGTTCAAACGTCATTGTTTTGTGTAAAAAGACTGTAAAGATGGTAACAATAATTCTTTTCAAGCACTTGGTCACTGTACAGGGGAGCTGAATCTGGATTGTGAATGGTCTATCCCAAATCCCAAAGTATTCAATAATAGGTATATTTTAAATAAGTAGGGTCATATTTCTTAGATTCATTTGCCACAAAAATAGACAAAACAATTAATAAGCACATTGGTATTTATTTATTTTCTTGTAGTTCCTGAGACTAATCATCCAGAATTACTCAATCAGCAGATAAGACTTCTTTTTATTGCTTTGTTGCAAGAGCTCCTCCCGCTCCTTCAGCCAATAGCCTCTGAGATACCAGTCCATTGGGGAGTGGTCTCTCTCCCTTTAAAAACGGGGCCACTTCCCTCTCCTCTCTCTTTTACGTCCGGAGACTAGACTCCCTTCCTGATTGCACAGAAGGCTGTTGTCTGGGACGGTGATCTGTAAGTTTTTTCCCCTGTAAATAAATAACCATTCTATTAATCATAATTCCAAACTGGTGTGGGATTGTTGTGACTTACACCTTCGCCTTCATTATTTCTTGGAATATTTGATTCTTTCTTTCTTTTCTTTCTTTTTGCTGTAGGTACTTGTGACTGTCCTTAGTTTTTCTTGACTTTTGGTATCTTATCGATGTTTATGTCTTCTGTTGCATGGGAATTAGTTATGTATATTTCTGTGTCCCTCTATCTTCACACAATTTCTTGTAAGACAATAGGTATTGAAGTTTGAATATGCCTGCATCTAGTCTGACCTTAACTTGATTCTATTTACAAATAGACTGTTTCCAATATGGTTCCATTTCACAGCATGGGAACTAAAATTCCAAAATAGCCTTTTGGAGACACAATTCAACTTAAATCACACACATCCCTTTGTCATTTTCATATAACAACAGGCAAATTCTACCCTCAGAAGAAATGTTTCATCTTACTGAGAATATTTTGGTTTTCGAGCTAGAAGCAATGAATAGAGTTTAGAAAAATATGGACTGTTAAAACAGTCTGTTACATTTAAAGTATAAAGCAGATTATAATTCTGTGAAAATTGTATCGAATGTTTTGAAAGTAGCCAAGTAAAGTAATAGCGGTAACAATTCCTGAGCCTTTTTCTTAATTACATACCCCTGATTCTGCTTAGTTTATTAAACAAACATCTGCAAGGAAAGGCAAGGAAAAATCCATAATTCTAATTAAGATTAGTGGCATTCATGTGTAGCACCCCATGAGAAATTGATATGGGTTGCTGCTCCTCTGGGCTTCTTCACCTCTATAAATTCCAGGTAGACTTACTTCCTGCCCTGGGAAGCAAGAACCACTCTTGAGAATGTAACTCATTTGTAAGGTATTTCCAGAACAGAGGAAAAGTTGTGCCAAATGTTACAAATCATATATGATCTCTGCTGTGAGACCTTCAAATGATTTCATTTACAAGCACATAAAGCTAACTGTAATTCGAGCCGCAGTTCTACAATGAGATGACCTGTGTATACTTTGCTTTCCTGTGTTGCCCTGGTTCAGCCTTCGCAGGGTGGATGTCGGTTGTATTTGTCAAGACTTCCCCCGACTTATTAGTTCAAACAGGCATGTATAATGCTTAATCAGGAGGACACACAAGCTACAATTTTATCTTCCAATGCCCATGAAAATTAAGGTTAAATATTTCTTTTTTTAAGTTTGAATATTTCTATGGTAATTTAATCTACAATAAATTAGGTAGAAGAATTTAAAAATTTCCTGTGATTTGATGAGATGAGAAACATGGAAAAGCTGCAAGCACAACAAAGACAGAATCGGACTTTCCTAGGTGGAATAAAACAAGATTTTTAGTAAGCAAAAATATATGTGTTGAAACTAACTCTATATTGGTAAATGATTGCAGTAGTAATTGGAGAAAATTAAGATACCATATCAGATATAAATTATATATTACTTTAGATCTTCAGATTCATATATTTTGTTTTTGCTGATGAGATAGTCAAAGTCTGACCTCTGGCCAACTTTCTGAAACCATAGCCCTGAAAATTTCTGTTCATCCCATAAGAGTATCCCTGTGCTGTGGTGATTAGACATTTCCAGCTTTAATCATAAATATCTCAATTCATAAAATCCTCCACTTCCAGGGCCATCGGAACAGTCTACTGATTTAGGCACCTGTAATGTGAACCACAGTGGGATCCAGTCCAGAGTTTGCAAATATATTGTCTATGTGTATTGGATGATGAAGGATGAGGGACAGGGACATTACAGTTTTTGAGTTAAATTTGATCTAATAAAAACATTGAGCTGATTAGTACGTCATTTCTTCTTTATTTCCAGGTTGTCTTCATACATGATATGCTGTATACTTTCCTTAAAGATATTACTCATAGGATTGAGCCGTCATTCCCATCCCAAGAAAGATACCTGAAATTGACGTTGGCCCTTCTTTGTGTCTATGGACAGAAAGTCCACACTACCAATGCTCATTCTCCACAAATGATGATATTGTAGGGAGAATATTTTTTGAGGCAACTAAACCATGGAGAATAGATTGTATGCCACTGAAAGAAACTGCAAGCAGTCATGCTTTGTACCATGTGTGTATACAATTGTAGAACAATGTGAACAAGAGAATCCTCACAGACTACCAAAGCTGTCGACTCCTTAGTAATTAACTTTGCAACTTTCAAAATAGTGCAATAATACAACAGATTGTTTGTATTATAGACACCAATTTCCACATATGTTTGTTATAGCATGTTGATCAGAATAATAAAATAATTTTTATAAACTGTTTATCTAAGAATTAGTAAGAGTACAACATTCTTTACCACAGGCTTCTCTTTCAATGAATTCAAGTTTCAAAAGTCAATCAATCTACTGAACAAACATTCAGAATCAGATTTTGAAATGGTTACTAACAATGATCTTATTCCTAGAAAGATATCAGAAAATGGATAGAGTCAGAATCTATAATGATAAGCTAAGTCATAAAATATCAAAGAAAAACACACATATGGTATCTCTCATACGTGGAAAGTATCCAATAATATGCATGTACGTATGTGAACAAAGACACATGTGTATAGGACAATATGTAAAAAAGAAAATAGTAAGTATCAGATTAAAAATTAGTTATGAGAAAGGACTTAATGCAAGTAATGGACATAAATTACAAATGAAGATACAAAACTGCTTTTCTAGTTCTAATCCTGTCATGTATTTATCACTTTTCACTAAGGATATGTGCATTAATAAATATGTGATAATGAAAATATAAACTCTAGTGCTAATTTTATGGAAGTTTATTGAGGATCATAGACTTTAATGCAGTCAATTGTTGTGTTTGATGCTTTTTATTTCCAGGCTTTCAAATAATAGAGTTAGATTTAAAATTAAAATAAGAAAAAAAAGCAAATCAACAACAATAATAAAAACCTGAAAACATAGAATACCTGAATTTCACAGATATCCTTGGTCAAAATCAAGAATTGCATTAAAAATTTAATCTGTGAAATCTGAAAGGGCAGCATTGTATGCTTGAAGGTTAGGAACTTGAAAGCCTAAATCCTCTGGGGTGGTTTAATTGTCTGTTTCGTCTCACCAATGTGAGTGACCTCTCTTTCTTTTGATACATCATTTCAGGTATGTGAATTGCTGTACTGAGATTGTCCCATTAAATTATCTGATAGCCAGTGTGAAATCTTAATCCACCACTGCTGAAGGACCACATTTCCTGTTTTAGGATGAATGTGTTTATACATGAGTAAAGTGAGAGGTCAAAGCTAATGTATGTCAACTATTTTTTTTCATTTTTTTATTTTATTATTTTTTAATTTATTTATTTATTAAAGATTTCTGCTTCTTCCCCGCCACCGCCTCCCATTTCCCTCCCCCTCCCCCACTTAAGTCCCCCCCCCAGCCCAAAAAGCAATCAGGGTTCCCTGTCCTGTGGGAAGTCCAAGGAACCCCCACCTCAGAGAGGCCTTATCATACAACAAAAGTATATGCTCTACGATGTTCATAGCAGCATTGTTTGTGATAGCCAGAACCTGGAAACAACCTAGATGCCCTTCAATGGAAGAATGGATGAAGAAAGTATGGAATATATACATATTAGAGTACTACTCAGCAATAAAAAACAAGGACTTCTTGAATTTTGCATGCAAATGGATGGAAATAGAAAACACTATCCTGTATGTCAACTACTATCAAATTAGGTTTAAGACTGGATCATAAACATTCTATGATATGATATAAAATTCATATAAAAAAGCCAAAGGAGAGAAATTCAACCATAACTAGAGATTCAATATTATAAAAAAAATTCTATAATCAAAAATAGGATTTGGTAATGGTCACCCTACACAAATGAGGTGAAAATATCAGAGCTTTCTTGATTAAAAAAGAAGTTAAAATGAAGACAGATGTGATAATGGAAGCACTAATGGAAGCTTAAGACATTTCTATAAAACTACACAGAAAATTCCAGAAGATAGATACTCATTCCTCTAAGGCAGAAAGCAGAACATTAGCTAAAAATATCTTTGAGAAACTAATTGGTAGCTTTCTTTTATAAGTTGGAATGAAAATAAGAAGTGCAACAATGACATTCGATTTGTTGCCCTTAGCGTAAGTGATGCACTTCCTGAATGGCAGTGACCAGGAGGCCACTCCATCCTTAATATCACAATGAAGATAGATTAAATTACTACAGTGAGAAACAGATCCCTATGACAGAAGGGTTGCTTTTGGAGGGCTGTACTAATATTTAACAAGTCACAACCTTACAACAGAGTTTTATTACCATTGTGTAACAAAAGAAATCAAGAGTTGCCAAGAAGACTCACACAGCTGTCTGGATAAAATTTGCCATTTCTCACCCAATTTACAATCTAATTTTGTTCCAAAATTTATACCAACACAATAAATGTCAAATATACTCATTTTGAGGAAGATTCCTCCAGTTCTTCTACAAATATCTAATGACAAATGACAAGTCCTTTATTCTTTCCCCCAAAGGGTGGGGGAAAAACACTATAAGAATGTCTGGAAAAGTAATCATCCAAGAGTAGGAGTTGTGGACTTAGGGATGGTTTGAACTTGTAATTCACCTGTTAAAGAAGTCAGGACTCCTGGTTTTATGAAAAGAAATGCAATGTGTGTGTGTGTGTGTGTGTGTGTGTGTGTGTGTGTGTGTATGAAAGGCAGTAATTGTGTTGTTCTGAATTGCTGAAAAAATTTGCTAGAATGGATTTTGGGAACTTCCTTCAATGTTCAGAACATTTCATGATTTTGGTCTAACCATTACCACATCAGCAAGGTTAGTACTGCTACCCATTTTTACCCCACTAGGTGTAATTTGAGGATAAAACCTTTCAAGTCCACACAAGCCATTATCATTTCTCTCTTCCGAGTATTATTTTTTTGTTCATGTTAATATGGACATTGGGGACCCAATTATCAGGATAGATATTAGACATAAAAAGGTCACTGGTTGGCATGCCAACCATTATGGACCTCTGTTCATTTGGATATAAATATCCAAATTTATTATCTTCATTTTCCCCATTTGTCACTGCTTCTGAAATAATCTCATTGCTAGAGATGAAGAAGATGTTAGAGTTATAAGGAATGTTCATGTTAAATGGTGAGAGATGGAACACTGAGGAAGGTAAATAAAGGGCTTGTACCTGAGTATAAGATAACCAAGTGACCAGATTAGAAGAAGGATAGAGCTTTAAGAAAACAAAGAATGGCTCAGCAGGATCTGAATGGCTGCTTAGAAATATGTACTGAAGGACACATGCAAGATCTATTTCTTGTTCACACATTATGTAATAAGGGATTCAAAAGGACTTTCCACCTTTTCCAGAACCTACATCACACCAAAGTAACCCACAGACAAGAATGTTGTAATGAGGCTGCTTGCTTGTTCCTGGCCACCTAGACCTGAAATGATCACACAGAAACTGTATTAATAAAACCACTGCTTGGCCTATTTGCTCTAGCTTCCTATTGGCTAGTCTTCACATATTAATTTACTCATTCATTATATCGCCACTTGTCAGGGGCTTACCAGGTAAAGTTCTGTCTATCTCTGGTGGGACTACATGGCATCTCTCTGACTCTGACCTTCTTTCTTCTGGGATTCAGCTTAATTGTCCTTACCTAGTTATGTTCCCTATAGCTCTGCTATAGGCCCAAAGCACTTCATTTATTAACCAATGACAGTTATAGCATACAGAGGGGGATTCCACATCACCTATCCTTTTCTGGTTAAATAAAAAGGAAGGTTTCAACTTTAATATTGTAAAATCACATAAAAGAGATATCAAGCAAAAATTACAGTTATAATATTTATATACTTTATCTTTTATCATAACTAGGGAATAACTATAATATTACTACCTATTCTTCAACTCCGTCAAAGATTACAAAAAGTTATATTACCTAAGAAAAAAGGAATCCCACATCACAAGAAGATAACTATGAAGTTACCAAGAAAAAACATAGCTACATCATGCCATCTACAATAAGGGTTAGCTCCATGAAGCCTTCAATAAAAAGATCTATGGTGAAATCCAAGAGGTCCTGTGAGCATAGGAACAAAGGCAGCATGGTTTAGTTGATTTCTAGTAGACTCTTCCAAGATCACAGACAGGTAATGCTAAGCAGTGTTGGCAACAGCCAACAGAATAGTCAATATCAGACACTAACAAGCAAGTCAAAGATGGAATCAAGATAGAGAATTTAGCATTTGACCATCTCCATTATTGGGTGAGTAGAATGGGAATAGCAAAGAATGAATCATCTCTTTGATTTGGGGATAAGGAGACATATATAGAGCTTGTGGATACCATTTTCTCAGTCTACAATATGCATAGAGAATAAAATAATATACATATCAATTACTCCAGTTTTTCTTTTGTTTTTGTCATAAGAATTATAAAAAGCTCTAGACCAAATGGCTCAATGAAAACCCCATTCCACAAATCCTCCAGTTTAATACTTATAGTCCTAATCTTCCTGGCAACCTTCCTACTTTCTTCTTGCAATAAATCCTCCTTTCTTAAGCTTTACATATATTTATAAATTCCCCTTCATTGCCAATGGCAATGAAGGCAAAAAGCCCAGAGTTATTAACTCAGTGGAGACCTTGGTCATGTGAGTACCCATTGGTCTAGATGGAGTTAAGTGTGTTTGAAATATGGAAGTGTTTGTTGTTCTCAAAGAGATCTAGTGTCTTGAAAATGGCATACTGAAATATGGTACATTCAGTCATGACTAAATTAGTAATTTATCTTTATATTTGTTTTCCCCACATTTTAACTCATGAAAAATATTTAAATATTTCCTTCATTTTTGTTTTATGTGAAGTCAGTACTATATGATAAAATATTTTCACATTGGGGTAAATTGGAATGTTTAAATAAACCAAAATTATATGCACTTTTATTTGAACCTGAGATAATAAGTGAAATTGAAGGAGAAAATAAGAAATTAAACGCAAAATAAAAAAATACCAGATAAAGTATAAGAAAAAAGAAAACTCAGTTTGTATACTTTATATGCATGTTGTAAACCCATATTGAGAAAGAACATGACTTAAAAGGTTCCAGTTTGTATCTTCTAGCATTTACATAAATAAGAAACAATAAATTACATTCATTCATTTACTTATCTTCCCTTGATTTTTTTCCATTTGCTCAATTATTATTTATTGCCTTCCTTCTCTGAGGACAGGAAATGAGGTGTCTTTAGAAGTGGGACCTACCAAGTATTAACTTATATGGTACTCTGCTCTCAGTAACATCCAGCTGTAAGAGTAGGAGAAGATGTCAAACATAAGGTTTGACATTCTTACATATATAGAAATAGAGGGATAAATAGATAAAACCTTGAGAAACAGTGTGTGCCTCTAGAAGCTTGACAAGCAGAAAGTCATGTTTTGCCATGCATGTAATGTATGTCCTACAGATGCTACTTTTGATGCTATTGACCCACATCTTGTTGGCACACATGAGTTTACTTCCTCCCCTAAGGACAGTGCAAAACTGTTGGCTGCTTCCTCAGTCTAGGATGGTGACTTTCTTCACTCTTGGCATATTTTCTGTATGACCAAAAAAGTTTTTCACAGATGAAACCTTAAAAAAAAAAATAGCAGTATGTTATCAAGAGAGCAATGTTACTAATGGGCTCCAAAGGATAAATTTTCCCACACAATTTTTAAGGTTAAAATCAAGAAACGACCTACACTGTTTGCTAGAGAATCTATAGTTGAGTTGAGGTCGGGCGGTTCTCAGTAGTGGCTTAGGTAAAAAGGCATCGTTTCCTGGCAGTTACTTCCCTACTTACATAAAATCCAGTATTTTGTGTTTGCTATTGAAAGGAAAGGAAAACACACAGCAAGTTGGAAAAGTTATAATCTCCCTTTTGGCAAGGGGCAAACCAATCATGTAAGGGATTAATAAGTAATTTTATTGAACTGACTTGGAACAACAACAATCAAAAAAAAAAAGCAAGGGAGTAGATATTGGCAGAAAAATCATGAGACAATTAGTGTTCTCAGCAAACATCTCTTGATGGGGCAGAGTAGAAAAAGAATTCTATGACAGGTGTAAGTTTACAGTTACCAATGATAATTGGCTGCAATAATGGTCTGAAGTCATGATCATAGATGCGTGTATTGTTCAATGTCTGATTCATAAAAGTAGGTCTTATCTTCTTGACACTGATAATTATAATTTCTATTAGACAATATGAGTTGTGGCAGAGATTGGGTCATGTATTATATTATTCCACAAAAATCCCTGTAACGATTGTATACATAAGTTTCTGTTGAACTCCTGGTTTCAGAAAAGAGAATGATAAATTTAGACAATTAAATCTTTATAGCTGTGCTTGGAGAACCGAATAAAATAAAATAAATACTGTAATTTAAAATTGAAAAGACATCAGCATTCTAAGTCATGTGCATATGAAAGGTGAAGAAACGGAAACTTTGAGGTGATATTACTAAGAGCTGTGCACCAGAGACTCTTGAGTCCAGGACAAAACTTCTCTTCTACGGTCCCCACTCTCAGCCTCTGAGTCGCAAGATGCTTCCTATGGGGCACTTGAATAGTTTTCTGATATATGTGATTAAACAAAACATGATCAAACATCTAAATCATTCTGAACTGTAAATTGTCACACCAATCTTTTCAGATGGCACAGGAGTATCTTGTGCTGGGTAGTTCTGGGGGAATTCCCAAATACACACACACACACACACACACACACACACACACTATTCATTTGAAAATATATTCACAGTTAATTGCATTTCAATATTTTTTCTCATATATATGCACACACTTCAATGATCTTCACTGTCTCACTCCATTTCATAGACATAGACTGCACATCAATATATACATACGTGTATATGCATGTGCCCTGTCCATTATACACATACATGTATATATGTATAGCATGCACACTATTGTGCACATTTTATATTAGCCATCCTGAAGACCACTCTGTTGGAAGCAATTGCAGTGCTCCTCTCCACCTATTTTAAAGGCGTCTCCTCTACAGAGATCTACAACTTAATGAGCTTTTACTCCCAGCCATTTGTGCTTTTCAGTCCCCTGCTATGACAGGCAGGGCTGCAGCAAGCATGGGTGACTTGAGCGTTATCGGTAGGATGATTTCGTGGCAGACGATGTTAGAAGATCAAAGGATATTTCTGTCTTGTTTTCTCTTAATTAACAATTGACATACTAAGCATACTAATTCCCAGAGGATGTTTCTTTGACTGGTGGATTGTGACAACACTTCTTTCTTTAAAGAGGACAGAGGGCATTTCAGGTGACAACTGTCTTTGTAGTGCTTTTGACAAGCAGGGCTACTGGGGTCACCCCAGGCCTCCTTTGGTTTCTGTGTGTTTCTTGGTCGTTGTTTCAATGAAGGCTACCCCTGTGCTGTCCCAGGTGCAGGGCAGCGCCATGTAAACAGACATTCCAGAAACCAGAACTTCTCCATGGGGTGCAGGAGATTGCTGCCATTGCTTGGATGAGTTCAAGAACAGGACACATTCTTCGTGGAGAAACAAATGACCTTTAGGTCTACAACTTAGTATGCGGCTAAAAATAAAACATCTGATTTCTATTGAGAGGTTTGAATAATTTAGACTTTTCTAATTAAAAGAGAAAGGAGAAGAAAATATTTTAGCCCCTCTCCATTAGTTTTCTGGTTTCTTGAAATATTGAAAATGGAATTCTAACAACGAATAAATATATGCGAAGACACTTAGAACAAACACACCCTGGTTCTGCTTTGCTCACAAGGAAGAAATCTGTGCACTGGGCACATTCTCTGTCTATGTTCAAGGAGATGAGACAAACCTCCAGATTCCTTTATTGGCCCTTTTCTTTTTTTACCTTTTGATACCATCTATAGGTGAAGCTGTTTCATATAACTTGTCACTCCTTTGCTTTCCAAATATGAAAAATAAGCACATTTCTAGAATGGTTAGAACATTCTGTGATCTTTCTTTTTCTTTTTACTCAAGGGCATGCTGTGCATATTGCAAGCTTCTTTTAAAACTATCACAGAGGGTGCTAGAGACATAGTCTACTTCCAAGATCAGCAATGAGCTGTCCGTTTGTTTATTTAATAGTTTTCTTAGAGTTTTAATTCTTTTTACTCGTTTGTCTTTTGATGATGTTGCCCCTGTTTTTTCTTGTCTAAATGCAGGCTCAATTGTTCTCCAAGCTACACAAAATTACAATTCCACCGTAGGTACATTTTAGCTAGGTGACAAGGCAGGTGCAGTGTATCTTTCTCCCATGCTGCACAGTCAGGAAAACTCAGCACTTCTGTCTCCTCAGCTATCTCCGCAATTCTGCCAAAGTATCTTTAGGCCGATATACAGCCCCAGGCAGGAACTGCCAGTTTTGAAGCAAATGAAGAATTCAGAGGAACGTCTGTGACACAGACAAAGCTGCTTGCCTTCTGGAGATCTGAGCGATTTGAGGTTGGCAGAAACATCTGCAGGCTGACATGTCTCTATTAGAATCCCAGCCCTCTAAAGATGGGCAATTACAAAGGTTTGGCTTTAAATGGGATATTAGAGATGAGTGGCCAATTTACAACATGAAAGCATGACTTCATGGAGCCTTCCCATTACACACATCCATTTATCAATGAGCTGGACTCTCGGGCCCATATTTTGCAAGAAATAGCAAGACATTACAGTCACAGAAAAACTTACGTTTTTTATTGCTTAGAGAGTCTAACCTGGCATGCAAATGTCAGTTAGCTGCTGGGAGTTCATTGGGAGGAAATTTATAAACATTGTACACAGAGTGTCCATTACAAGGGTGATTATAAATAATAAGTTATATTTGTCTTGCATTCTTTTATGGAGATTTGCACAAGTGTAATTTGAAAGCTCGGGGTCCTGTAAGCATTCACTTGGCTGGCTCTTTAACATGATTCCAGAACAGTAAAGAGATCACAATTACTATCATTGATTAGTTTGGAAAGGAACAAAGTGAAAGGATGTGGTGCTGTTGAGAGAGCTCAAATCATATGCCACTTCTAGAGTTTGTGATGAGGCCATCTGGTAAGCTTATGCGGATCTAGATGGTGGAACGGGACAGGTAGCAGCTTTGAAGGACTGCTCATTCTTCAATTATGACAACTGAGCCCAAACCTGACAGTTTCTTCAGCAGCCTGTGCCTCTTTGTAGTTTGTCATGTATATGGTCTACATACCAACAAAATAAAATGGAGAAACAAAGTGACAATGGAAACCGAAATAAAAACAATCTCTCTTGTCTGTCATTTATCATCAGGGGACAAAAAACAGAAGAAAAGTAAGGTGTTCTACAATAGCACTATTGTCTTAAAGCATTTTCATGGCACCCATCATCATTTCACAGTAATACCTAACACACCCTGGTAGCTACTACATGATGTAAAAAACAGAATGGGTGTGACTTCTAAAAATAAATTATCAACAGTAATGGAGAAATGTATAAAACACGAATGAACACTAAGGTGCAAATCCTGAACTTTTCCCTGTTCTTACAGCCTGAATTGTCCAATCCCTTATATGATCTTCCAGTAGTTTGAGACCTGCTATTTCTTTTGCTAGAATGGAGCAGACATTTGCGATGAAAAGCTCCCTGTCAGCCAATGAGGATGTGTAATACAGGCTGCTTTGATGTAACATAAGTTGAAGAGTAGCAGGTGGCCTTGCCTGCTGTTTATAGTGGAGCCGGGGGAGTTCTGTCAGATGTGGCAGCTCCTCTGTAACTGCATGGAATTTGTGTAAATCACAAAAGAACAGATGGGGAAATAGTCACAGACCTCTGGTCACCTCCTAGAAGCAGAAGCCCTCTACATTACTGGCACCTCTACAGAAAACAACCGGCAGGGGTTGGTCACCCAACAGCTATAGTGTAATCATTGTGCTTACAAAACGCTTAAATACATGACCCAGACAAAGAAAACAAAATGCAGAAAATGGCCTAAATGACTGCATCCGTCAAATATGTGTATTTTACTGTTAAATTATAGATTTAGGTTAAGTCAACAGGGAAACTTCAGAAATGCTCTTCCTTCTACCAGCTTGAGTGTCTTCTGGATGATTTTGGTAATGGCTCATGAGGCCAAGGGCTCAGCTGGTGTTTTCCTTTTGTTTTTCTGTTGAAAATGCAACCATAAAATCATCTGTCAGAATCTTCTCATTAAAACTCTAAACAATTTTCTAAGGGCTGACCCATTCTGATCCAGTCTGGGAAATTATGAGAGAACTCCTTCCATTCAAATAAAAAAGTCTTATTTCTCCGGAACTTTTGATTCAATTCTGTGCAATTGAAAAAAAATTATTTTCAATGTGCACGATTATTTAAGTTGTGTTTAAGTTTTTTTTATACTTGTACCAGAGTACGTACTGTGTGTGTGACTATATGCAAATGAAGGTTGTTTAACCACGACTTAATCACTGCCCTGCATATAAGACATGTATGTGTGGTGGAAATAAAATAATATATTAATTAAGTTAAATTTATTTGACTATGAGTTTTTTAAAGAATCTAAGCTATAGTAGCTAGAGAATAAAGCATTTCTTGCAGAAAGAGACTGCATAAGCAACAGTTTTAGAGTGTGATTTGCAAGAAAATGTGTTGAAAGACAAAGCAGTGGGTTAGGGAGGTCTTGACACAGAGAATCTTGACAGTCTCTTGAGAAACACGGACTTTGACCTGCATGTGATCAAAGTCAGCTAATGACTATTGACTTTAGTCAGAATATAATTTTTAAGTATGTACAAATAATACACATTAAATTACATAAGCTTGCTCAGAGATCTAGAGGGCACACAATTGTTCATTATTATTAAAAAATGAAACATTTTTAAAGGAATCTTTGCTGTGTTGAGGCATATATTATGAAAACTGATTACTGTGCATTAAATGAACTCATAAATCAAAACAACCACTATAGAATACAGCAAAGTTATGTTGAAGATTAAAAAGAACTCTAGTCATTGTATTCTATCAAGGATTTCAAAAGTCTCCTATTTGTAAACTTTAAGAAAGAAGGAAGTCATCATGTATGATTTCAAGAGATCAGTAATTAATTCTCCATATATATATATATGTATGAAAAAAATAACTATTTAGATCAAGATTCCCAAGTAGAGAGGTTTTTTTTTTTTTTCAGGTGATTCTTGGTAATTTCTGGAGACATTATTTTTATTGTTTTAGTTTAAGATTTTAATACAAATTTATTCATTATTATTTTTATTTATTTTGTGTGTCACTGTGTGGTAATGAGGTAAGAGAACAATTTAGTGGAGCTGTTTATTTTTTTCACCCTTTGGTTGATTCATGGGATCAATCCCCCATGACCAAGTTTGCAAGATGAGGTCTTTCAAAACTGAGTCATCTTACTAACTTCACAGATATTACCATACTAACTAGGAATTAGTGTTTGGGTTGTAGAGAATAGATTTGAAGGATGTTGGTAATCATGGTAGCCCCCTCTAATTTTTATCTAAGTTTAATGTCAACACAAAAGTGGTCAGAGCCCCATGTGAGACACCTGAAATGGTTTACTATACATTTCATTTTTAAGTGACTGGAAATGCAAAATCTTTCTCTTGTCAAATTACAGACATGGAAATGTATGAAGGAGGAATGACTTGAATTATTCTTGGGGAAATCAAATCCATATCATACTCATGTAGTGAAGTTTTCTTCTTTGTAAAGGTATATCAAGGTGAGTTAATTTTTTTCTTCTAGTATTTATCCCTTTCATGAATGAATAACAAAAGAACTACAAAAGAAATTGCTTTATTAAACTAACTTATGCTTGAAATAAAATTGATTTTAGTAAGCTTCTGTCATAAATTTACCAATTTTAAAACTTTGAACTTAAAAGTAGCCAACTAATTTTATGAGAGCCAATCTGTATCAGTTTAACACACTTCTAGGTATTTGGATTAAAACAATTTATATCAAAAGAGGACAGGAGCTGGTGTAAGAATTTTATCATATGAAATTAAAGACTTCCAAAGCATTATGCTTTCATGTTACAAGACAAGATTGACTTTTGTATTTTGGACCATTAGGAATACTTGCTTTGTTAGTTTCTCATGATGCAATGATAAAAAACAAAAGAGGACATTAAGGGAGAAATCCACCATATAATTTTCTACAATGAGGAAACCTTATCAGCTTATATTTTAAAACATTTCTTATGTTTATTTTCATTATCCTTCCATCACGTTATGAAGTTAAAAACTTAAGGTATATCTTCATATGAGACAGTGGGAAATAGTTAAAATAATGTTAAAGCCCAATACCGACTATAAGATAAACCACTGAAGAGGTTGCATTCTCTTTGGGATCCTTTTCCTGAGTCAAAATAGTGAGCAATATTCAACACGTGGTTTGAATAAGAACAGCGACCACAGGCAAATGTGTCTGATTGCTTAAAAAGTGTCACTATTTGAAAGGGTTAAGAGGTATGGTGACATGGGATTCCTGTCTGTATTTTGTGAATACCATTGGTTAATAAAGAAATTGCCTTGGACTGTTGATAGGGCAGAACTTAGGTAGGCTGAGAAAACTAAATTGAATGCTGGGAGAAAGGAGTCAGAGAGAATCTACATAGCCCAGCCAGAGACAGAAGCCAGAACTTTAGTTGATAAACCACAGACACATGGTCATACACATATTAAGGGAAATGAGTTAAATTAAGATGTAAGAGCTAGCAAATAAGAAATTAGAGATAATGAGCCAAGCAGTTATTTAAATAGTATAGTTACTATGTGTTTATCTTGGGTCTGTGCTGCCGAGCAGCCAGGAAACAACAAGCGACCTTCTACACTAAAAAACAAAGTTTAGCTGCATTTTTTTTTTCAGAATGGGCTTTGCTTGCTGGCAGTGTGCTGTGGCTCCTTTAAGAGAGGTCTTCCTGATTCAGCGGTAGCAGAGTAAAAACCTGCACACTTTTGGAACTGTGGCTTCTTGGCCTTGGACCATGCTGCTAGCACAAACTGATTCTTTTAAGAGGCCAAGCATTGAAATGGGGTCTGTAAGCAGTGTTTTACAAACTGCTTAATGGCCTGACAAAGACTCGCTGCATACTTGGAACTGGGGCAATGTGCACAGCTTACAGAGGTTGTGAACAGACTTTCACCATGTTGGACTGTTCAAGCAAGCAGGCAGAGCTGTATATACCCTAATAATGCCACAGCCTAAGTCTTTAAAAAGCATTTAGTATTTTAAGAAATGGTCCTGGACAGTAAAGAATTACAGTTACATAATAAAAACAGGTTCAGATGGAAAAGACCTCTAAATGGGTTACAGTATTGGATAAATGTATGTAGGCTTGGGAGAGAAAAGAAAAAGAGCATAGATGATTATAAAACAGAAGTAAATGGTTTAGGAAAAAAGATAAAGTCTTTAAAGAGACTGAGTACAGACAGTCATAGATTAAAAGGAGTAAATAAAAAAGCCTTGTAAAGATGGAAAATTTACAGAGAGTCTGGATTATGTATATTATTATGCTTTCTTCAAAATTGGTTTTTTTTTGTGAAGGAGCTAAGTACAGAGAGACACTTCATTGGACTGCTAAGTTTAAACTGCATGTATATTATACAAGTATCTTGATTTCAGAATTTGAGTCTAAGGATATGATGCTTTGGAAAAGAGTCTTTCTTTTGTTTCTATGGAAGATGAGAACTGTAGATTCATTCCAGGCTGAGGTCGTTTGATGGCTCAAGACCCCCTGAAAGGTTGCTGTGAACACCCACCAAAAATTACTTCCTCAAATCAGAAGGAAATAATTTCAAGAACTACACCCAAATTCCCAAATATTGTTTATAAATGTTTGTTCACATTTAAAGGGGGTATGCTATAAAAATCTGCGTTGGTATGGATCTTGGTTTATTGATACAAATTTAAACTCAATTTTGTTATACTGGGTATATATAATTCTGCTCTTGATTGAGACATTGTGTTTGTACAAATCACTTAAAAATATAATGTATAATTAAGAAATTTAGGTTAAAAGAGAGTTATCTATAATACTCAAATTTATAGTCAGGTGAGTTAGATTTTCTAGATGGACAGAGATGTATTTCAGATGGGTAACATTCTTCAAACATTTCAAAGACAACAGAATATGGCATTTAAAATGTTTTAAGAATTTAGGACTTTTCATGACAATGAGACACATCTGCTCCTGGCAGCATCTATTTCAAGAGGATGGTGGCCACCAAAGAGGCTACTTATGGAGTTTGCTAGCCATTTGAGCAAGAAACTGCTCTTGCCTGGACTACTTGATGAACTGATTATGCAGGACCCACACATAAATGACTGCTGAACTTATCTAAAGGTGAGATGATCCTTTGGGGTTTCTGCTACATAAAACAGTGTGTCAGACATTTTGCAGGATAGAGAAGAAAGTAACTGACAAACTGCCAATATAGGCAGAACTGTCTTTGAACTTTCTTGCTTCATGGACAAGTCTGTCAGATACTTTAGACCTATGGGCTGAAAATGGGATGCCCCAATGATGCAGAAGGCCTTTGGGTGACTGTCCAGGCAGCAAGATGTCTCTGTCATTTCTGAAATTTTGGAAGTTACCGACAATGAACTTCCTGTTTACTTAGGTAATATTATATCCTGGAATCTTTGATAGAGTTGAAGAATAGATATAGTTTTCCTTAGATGTGATAAAAGATAAAATAGATATGTTAATGTTAAAACCTTCTTTTTTTTTTTTTTTTTTTGGTTTTTCGAGACAGGGTTTCTCTTTGGTTTTGGAGCCTGTCCTGGAACTAGCTCTTGTAAACCAGGCTGGTCTCGAACTCACAGAGATCTGCCTACCTCTGCCTCCCAAGTGCTGGGATTATTAAAGGCGTGTGCCACCACCACCTGGCAAAAACCTTCTTTTTTATTTAAACAGAAAAAAGGGAGGTGATGTGAGATTCTCCTTTGTATGCTTTGAATATCATTGGTTAATGAAGAAACTGCCTTGGCCTGTTGATAGACAGAAGTTAGGTAGGCAGGGAAAACTAAACAGAATACTGGGAGACAGGAGTCGGAGAGAAGTCATGTAGCCCAGCTGGAGACAGATGCTGGAACTTTAGCCAGTAAACTACAGCCACATGGTGATACACAGATTAATGGAAATGGGTTAAATTAAGATGTAAGAGTTAGCAAATAAGAAGCTAAAGCTAATGGGCCAAGCAGTGATTTAAATAATATAGTTTCTGTGTGATTATTTCTGGAAATTGGGCAGCTGGGAAATGAACAAGCAGTCTCCTCCAACAGTATAGCCTTATTAGAGTAGGTGTAACATTGTTGGAGTATGTATGAGCTTGTTTGAGAAAGTTTATCACTGGAGGTGAACTTTGGGATTTCATAGGTCCTAATTAGGCCCTGTGACTCTCTCTCTCTCTCTGTTCCTACTACTAGTTTACCTTGATATATGACTCCAGTTTTTTCTTCAGCACCCTTTCTGCCCATGCACTGTCATGCTTTCTGCCATACTAATAATGGACTAAACCTTTGAAACTGTAAGCAAGCCCCTATTAAAAATTTTCCTTAATAAGAGTTGCCATGGTCATGGTATCTCTTCATAGCAACAGAACACTGACTAACAAAATCCACAAACAAGTCAAAACAAGGAGCAAAACACAACAAAACTTTAATTTGCTTTGGATAAAAAAGACTCATCAGAGTTACACTGCACTTTTCTCTTGACATTTCAGAATTTACTGTATTATGTATAAGTATAGCATTTTTATTCACATTTGCAATGAAATCTATATGCTTACAAATAGTCCCTCCATTATTGTCGTAAGTGTGAGCAAAGGCTTCTTCCTATAGTCCATGTAGGCTTGCCAAATTTAATGATGTGTCTAATACCTTGTCTACACTTTCTTATTAGTCACATATTGCATATGCTAATCCTATGGAGCACATTGTTGAAAATATGTAGACCTATTCCTGCCATCCAGGTATGCTCTGCTAGATATAGATGGTGTGTTCAAAGCAGAGTACAAATTGACAAGACCTTGCTCTGATGTTCAATGAAATAAGATAAGACTGAATGATTTTTAAAAGTGCATCATTATTCATATTCAAACCTTCCTCTGCACTTCTGTGCACCATCTGGTCCTGATGGTCGAAGTGCCAAAATACCATAAGGAAAGTTGTTTTTGTGGTATTTCCAGTCCAACCAGAATCAGAAAGTACCAGAAATCTCTTGAGAAAAGCTGTTGTCATAGGACATAAAACCTCGTTTGTCAGATCAAGAAGTTTAAGAAAAGTAGCTGAAATCACACCATGTTCCAAATTTAAATCCTCAACAAAGAGGATAGTCTAGATTTGAGGTTTACCAGATGTCACACACACAGAATGCGCCCTACTATTTTTCGTACACATATTCCATTTTTTGATAAGCTAAATTTCTTTGTAGTCTTTGATTTTTTTACTCCTATTCTGGTTGTTCATTCGTTTTTGGTGAATGTTTATAGAAAAATAAAGCAACAATATTTGCAATAAAAAATAAGAAGCAAAAGAAGCATGAAAGGAATGGCTTATACTGAATGCACAAGTTTTTGTAAATTACATGTGAAATGTATAAAATTACCTTATGTTATTTTATTTATGAGACTTATGATGGCTATAGAATTCTAAATCTGGATTATAAATATACTGCCCAGAAGGGTTAAAGTGGGTTGTTTAATTTACAGAATTTCTTTTTCATTCAATCTCCAAACCATCTTTTATTTATTTGACACTGACTTTCACTCAGTATAATTGAGTTCAATTAAGAAAAATTTCTCAGTGCAGGTAAAGAGGTTAAATGATGGTTGCAATTGTATGGCAATTACTAAATTAAGCAAGTAAATGTATTCATGTATCCTCTTAAAGCACATGAATTGCAGTGTACATTCTAAGCTTTTGTGTCTGACAGACGCAAATCTTGGCTCTACACGTACCATTTGTGTAACCTAGGGCTATTTACTGGCTTCTCTGATAGTCACATTTTTCATCTAAGAATGTAAAACCAATTATGTTGCTGAGATGAAAGGATCAATGAACTATAGAATAATAAAGACTGGAAGTATAGCAGGTGCTCTGTCACCTCATCACTGCTGGTTTTATCCAAGGATTATGAAATAATAAACAGCTGTAGGGCAAATGCTTAAGGGTTTGGCTATTACAAAAGTGCCTAGAAACTTGTGGTTAAATTCTATTTATACTTGATAAAATAAGGCATCACTGTGGCTCTGCAACTTACAGAAATTAGGAGGAAATTATGCTACACTCCACCGTGAATGTTACCTCATCAGTTCCTGTGGGTAATGTTTAAAAATGTTTCAAGGCATGAAAATGCAGTTTCTTCAGAAGTGTATGATCCATGTTGAGATTTTCCTGAATCAATATAATATACATCTTTCATTCAAATATCACTGTGTTATTTGATATGCCTTTGGCCCAGTCCCAAGGAGAAACTTCTTCCAAATATAACTCTGAAGTAATCCAAGTTTTTATACTTTATATTCAGTCTCTCCTCTCCTCTTTTCTCTCTCCTCTCCTCTCCTCCCCCCTCTCTCTTTCTCTTTGCATTTTAAACATTTGAAGACCAGAAGTTGATATCAACTGTCAAATGTCTTTTTTTAGTAGTTCTTCAACTCAGCTTTGAGAAAAGATATCTCAAAATCAAGAATCTAAACTCAGAGTCTTCTCCTTGCTTGCCAACTGAGCCATTTCTCCAGTCCCACAAATGTTTTAACTAAAAACAAAATTCTTGCCATTGAATTTTAATACTGTATTGTGTTTCCAATACATATTTTAGCGTAGTTTGTCTGTAAAGTGAAATCTGTTCCTTAAACAAATGTACAAGCTCATTGTTTTCTGTGGAACATTTATTTTCTTTCTCAAGTCAAAGCTGGATAAGAGTATCATAAAGACACACTCTGCATAGTTTCTCAGAGTTCTATAGCAATGATGTACCAGGGTCTAATTATTAAATCCAAATTCTTGAATCAACAACAATGGCATGTAACCTAATGGCTTTCCTGTCTACTTCATTATGTGTACGTACACAATTTTAACAACCTGATCTAGGTCCTCTCTTGAATCAATGAATGGAATTTATTCACTCTACTATGCTTGCTCCCTGGAAGCTTTCTTCTCTTTCTACAATTTCCATATAACCCATGTAATAAAGCAGTTTAGGTTAATTTTCTAAAGCACCAAAGAAGTTAAAATACCCACCTTTGGGGGAACTTTGCATGAACCTCTCTCCTCCAACCCGGAGCAGATTGAGTAGGAGATGATGATGCTGGAAGTTGCTTTCTCAATTCCGTTCACCCAGCAATGGGTTGGTTGCCCAAGCAAAGCTCATACAAGTGTATTTTTATTGGAATGATGAAACATATATCGTATTCTGTTTGAGTTTTCCAAGATTGTCTTATTAGGAATTCGATTTGTCAAGAAAAGCAACGGATGTAAGAAAAAACTCTGTATTATGTTACAATGGGTTTATCAGAAGGTGGCATTCCTGAGGCAACACCTGCCACTTGGCTTCAGGAACTAACCAGAAATGAAAAGAAAAAATGAACAGTTAAAACTTAGATGTTACAGCAGTGCATGGCTGTAACAAATGCCAGGGCTTGAACAGTTGCTTGGATAGAAGCATTCTCCAAGTGGTGTATGTGTGTATGTGTGTGCGTGTGTGTGTGTGTGTGTGCATGTGTGTGTGTGAATGCAAGGATATAGTGACAGTTAATTGATATAATTGTTTGCTTGCTTTGACCTATTCTTTTAAAACTACAGATACAATTTTGGGAGGCTTAGTAGCTTGTGAGTTGAAAAATGAAAATTTAGTACTAAATATCAATATTAATGAAACATCAGATTGACTAAAGCCAATAAACAAAGGAAATCAGCACATGTATGTCTATATCTAGATAACAAATTTGTTATCTTTCAATATCGATATTTACATACACGTATACATATATCTTTATGAGTATGTCAGAAACATTTTTTGCTCTGAAGAAACATAATGATTTTTTTTTATTGTCCTCCCTTCACTTTTTTGGTTCTAAATTATTTAGACTATATCGAAGCCATGTCTATTTACTTTACAGCTGTCTTTGATGTAATCAAATGGCTGAATTCCATAGTTTTTGCATTCTCCCCCATTTGTTTCTTAGTAGCCACAGACTGGGTGCATTGAGAAGGAAATGAGTTAGAAAGCTAAACAGATGCTTAAGGTTGTGGAAAAACTGTTATTGCTAACTATTTATGGATACTTAATTGAACCTCAAAAATATTACCTGCTTAAGGAAATCTATAGAATCACTTCAAAAAAAAAAACAAACTATAAATCCAAGTTGGCTGAATTTCTTTTTACTAATTAAGATGTAATTTAATTCCTGAGAACTTTTATTGAGAAATGAGACAGTAAAGCAAACTGTCGTTTTAACCAAACTAATGGTTAGGTGCTGCTGACTTTTTGTTTAAAGACTCCAGTAAAAACTCTTGCTTCTTAGCCTCTGCTCCATATATCTGATGACCTTGGAAAGTGATGACTTTATAGCAAGTGACCATGTGGCTCTCACCACTGTGAGGTAAGTATAGAGTTCCCAGCAGTCTCAGTGGGAAAACAGAAAGAGTGATTAACTGAGTCCCTTTGAAAAGGATGCCAGGACATTTCTCCTTTGACTGAAATGAAACTTCAGCCGGGTCTATACAAGTTATAGATTATATTCTAGCATGAGATTTGGTGTGAAGATTTACGGAAGAACCAAGACTTGGTGTCAATTGAACATGTGAAATGCATTAAATTCCATTGTGTATACCTTATTTACCTCCACAGGTCAAGAGCAAGGCTAAGGAAAGTTGAAGCTTAAGGTCCTTCAGAATTCTTAGCATGATTTATTTTTCTTTTTTTGTTTCTTCTGGGAGTTTTCGTCTAACTGATGTGTTTGTTTATGGTGATAAATCAGACTTAAAAGTCACAATATGCTTTATTGAAATGTAAAGTGCTTCTGAACTTTAAAATCAATTTCATCAGTTCAATAGTAGAACATAAGTGAAGACTAATGTTTTTTATGTTCATTAACTTCTAATTTACATAAGATAGAAGAGTTAATGTAATCCTCAGTATTTGTGGAAAATCATTTTGGATGATTTAAAGAAAATAGGACATTTGTTTGCATTGGTAGTGGATTGATATTCCAAATATTAAAACTTATGTTCTTCAACTTAAATCCCACATGTCTTCCACCTCCTCTCTTCGAAAAGAGCATTTGTAAATCAAGGTGGAGTCAGGGGAGGCTCAGCTGCTTAATTGCTGTCATAAGCAACAGGGGTTCTCAACAAAGTCTTACAATAATAATAATAATAATAATAAAATCATATCTAATATTCAATATAGGACTTTAAAACTTAGAAACACTTTCAATTAAAATAGCATCTAAAATCTTCATCTGACTATTTTAGAGTCTCTTCTGCCTAGCTGTTTTGTTTCTAAATTTTTATCCTTTTTGATTTACACTGCTGACATTAAAGTGATGTCATATTACAAATTGATTGTGGAAAAAAATATGTCATGCCATTTGATCAAAGGGAATGCCAGTTACTTATAGTCATCAGTGACATAGTTTCTTACCAGTTTAGTGCACAACTCTCTTAGTGTTGTACTGAATTTTGCCCCTTTACACATTATTTATTTATTTATTTGTTTGTTCTGTATACAACGTTCTGTCTGTGTGTATGCCTGCAGGCCAGAAGAGGACACCAGACCCCATTATAGATGGTTGTGAGCCACCATGTGGTTGCTGGGAATTGAACTCAGGACCTTGCCACTTTACACATTCTAAGACTTGATTTCCACACCTAAAAAAAAAAAAAAGGTACACAGTTCCTGTCTCCTTTTTTTCAGAAGAGTGACATTGCTTATGATTCAGCTACTTCTGGGACTCCTAATGGCCCGTGCTCAGGAATGAGACTTCATTTATTCTTCTTTTGTGTGTACCTTCTTCTGTCCTCAAGTTAGCCTTGGCTTGTTGACTTACATGGGAAGACATATGTGCCACCCTATACGTTTTGTTTTCACTCAGTATATCTTTTGTCACTGTTTAGGATTCAGTTTTGTTATACAAATAAACATATGTGATATGGATAAAATAGGGAGTTTGGGTTGTGGAAATGCATGAAATGGAAGATAAATTAAGGAGGCATAAATGAACTCATACGCTGCTGTAACATGGATATGAAGTCACAGTAGGCATTCTTATACTTTCTTGCTTTGAAATATTTATTTTGTTCTTCCCTGTCAATTCTCATATAGCTTTTTGGGTAGAACATTTTTAGGCTAGTTAAAGTGTATGAAATTGTGCTTTACATTCATAATATTATCACCTGAAAACAAAACAGAGTGTTAAGTAATTTAAAATATCAACTTTTTTGCTTTATTTCTGGTCTATTTTTGTCCAACCCCCTCCCCCCAAAAATATGAGAAGTGTTATGATTCCTTGTCTCCCATTCATTGCACTCATAGTGAAGATGATTCTAAAAAACCAAAACATCACTTCAGATCCAGGATATTTTGAAGAAGATCTAACATTAGATTGTCTGGATATGTGGGAAGCTGAAAAAGACAGGGATGGGGAAGGCATAAAGTTCCTGTACATATATATGTTGGATATCCATTAAAGAGCTGACAAGGCAAAGAAAATTAGAATTGTATTAAATCCTACAGCCACTTTGGATGCTTACCCATGCAAAAGAAGATTCCAGTGAGATGACTGACACCCCGCTTCTGAGACACGTGATCGTGACTGCAGCTTCAGCTATTGCTTCACAAACACAACTGGACACGTCACTATCCCTCATATCAAGAGCACTATATTTGAGACACTAAGGAGCTTTTAAAATGCTTATTATCACATCTGATTACCTGACTATGAATATGAAAAAAGATATTGACATACATTTGATTGATTGAATAAAGCATATTCTATGAAGTCCAATCATTTTTTAGGACAATATAATAAAAAGGGATTTCAAAATTGTATTTCTCTGACCTTAGGAACAGATGCTCATAGAGGGATCAACATTAGAGAAAATAAGAAATTAGTATGAAGTTTAGTCCCACATGGAAGTAACCCAATACGATAGTAATTATTAATAAGAGAATTATTCTCCTATAAGAAAAAAGTTGAGCAGCAGATAAGCAGTGATTGGACCACGATTCTATTTTCTTTTTCATCTTTAGAAAGTAGCTTTGTCCTCAGTACTGACTCATCACCCATATTGAATAAAACAAGCAAAATGACTCAAAATAAAGCATTAATGTATCTAAAAAAGGAGACAAATTATATATATTTGCACATATATACTGATATATGCATGTATCTATACATATACCTATATGTATACACATACATGCATATATGTGTTTTGTGACCTGCCTCATTTCTAAAATGTTTATTTACATATTATATCATACAAATGCTTATGACTGATTTAGTCTAAAATTATAATATTGGAGATTTGATTTATAAGTGTGTACATCCATTAAATAATAAAAACAATAATTTAAAAATGGCATGATAATGGCAATGTTGGCCTAGTTTTAAGGTTTATTAAGTAAGTAATCTACAAGTCCCACACCACAAATCCAACCATATACCATGGCATCCTCAGCCCCAGTGGCACAGAGACTACCTTCACCAATTGGACAAAGAAGTGAGTGGTTGGTCTTCCAGATGGAGAGCTCCTCTGTAGACCCAAGGCCCTGAGGCAAATCCCATCCCTCTCCCTCCTCTGTTGCAACACCACTAGCCAGTCAGCAGGCAACAGCCAAGACACCTGGGGCAAACTACTCCACCACCCATTCTATTGGACCCTGTAATCTAAAGTCCTACTTCCCCCCACAAAACCAGCTATCCACTATAGCATCAGCAGACCTGGAGGCAGAGACACCACTTGCACCAAATGTACAATGAGTGTTCCTGGGGGACACCAACACAGCCTGTACCAATTGGACAAAGGAGCAGCCTCCAGAGTCATAGTCACCATGTGCATCAGTTGGAGGAAGAGATGGGTAGACACCAGTGCCGAAGTGTTTTCAACTCTATAAAGAGCAATATGGCACCACCAGAATCTAGTGGTTTTACAACAGCAAGACCTAAGTATCCCAATGCTGAAGAAACAGAAAAAAAGCCCTTAAAAATAACTTGATCAAGCTGATAAAGGCCCTTCAAGAGGAAATTAAAAATTCCCTGAAAGAAATTGAGAAAAAGACAAGTGAAAAATTGGAAGGAATCATTAAATCCCTGAAAAAAAAATCCCAGAAAGCCAAGAAAAAAAAAGAGTCAAACAGGCAAACGAAGCAGGTCAAGATTGAAAATTGAAATAGAGTCAATAAAGAAAACACAAACCAAGGGACTTCTGGAAAGGGAAAATTTAAGTAAACAAACAGGAACTACAGGTTCAAAGATAAACAACAGAATGCTTTAGATGGAAGAATCTCAGGCATTAAGGAAAGGATAGAAGAAATAGATTAATCAGCCAAAGAAAACATTAAAGCCAACAAAGTCATAACACAAAAAATTATCCAGGAAATCTGGGTCATCTTGAAAAGACCAAACCTAAGAATAAATAATAAGAATAAAAGTAGAAGACTAACAGCTCAAAGGTACAGAAAATATATTCATCAAAATCATAGAAGAAAACTTTCCCATCCAAAAAAAAAATGTCTACAAAGATAAAAGAAGCTTACAGAAAAGCAAATAAATTACACCAAAAGTACCCTTGCCACATAATAATCAAAACATTAACATATATGGAAAGAAAACATATAAGGAACTGCAAAGGAAAAAGGTCAAGTAACATATAAAGGCAGAATAACACCCAAATTCTTAATGGAGACTCTGAAGCCAGAAAGTCTTAGAAAGATATAATTCAGACACTAAGATACCACAGTTACCATACTACTATCCCCAACAAAACTTTCAATCACTATGGACCAATAAAATGAGATATTTCATGCCAAAACCAGATTTAAACAATACCTATCTACAAATCCAACCCTACTGAAAATACTAGAAGGAAAATTATAACTAGGGAAGGTTAACTGCACCCATAAAAGAACAGACAAAAGATAATCCCACACCAGAAAATTCCAAAGAAGGAATTTGCTACCACCAGAAAATAACATTAATTAATAATCATGGTTCATTACTATCCCTTAATATCAATAGATTCAATTCACCAATAAAAAGACACAGAGTAACAGAATAAATATTAAAGAGGAGCCAACCATCTGCTACATACAAAAAACACACCTCAACTTCCAAGATCAAAATTAACTCAGAGTAAAGAGTTGGGAGACGATTTTCCAATTTAATGAACCAAATGAAACAAGATGGTGTAGCTATCCTAATATCTTTCTAACTAGACTTCAATCTAAGTTAATCAAAAGAGATAGAAAAGGATATTTTATACTCAACAGTGAAAAATAATCCCTCAAGAGAATCATAATTCCATTATGAAAGTTTATGCCCCAAATACAAGGGTACTCACATATGTAAAAGAAACATTACTAAAGTTTAAATCACACATCAAACTCCATGCACTAACTGTGGGAGACTGCAACGTCCCACTCTCACCAATGGACAGGTTGGACAGACAGAAACTTAACAGAGAAAAAAGGGAACTAAAAGATGTTATGTCTCAAAAGGGCTTAACAGACATATGTAGAACATTCCACCCAAACACAAAATAGGGTAGGGAATTGGTGCTGCCCCTGCTGAATGTGCCAGGCTTTACTGATTACCAATGGGAGGGAAGCCTTCCACTTTTTGAGGAGTAGATGGGGGAATGGGTTGGGAGTACAGTGTGGGAGAGAAGAGGGATCCAGGGATGGAGGATGAACTGTGGTTGATATGTAAAATGACTAAAATAATAAAAATTAAAATATATAGAAGTCAAAAAAAATTGGAAGTAGACACTAGGTGGAACAACTTTTGGGGCTAAGGAGAAGAATGGCTCTGGGCTGAAAAACTAAAGCTGATTTTTCCCAATATATTTCTCTTGGTTTTATCATATAAATAGCATTCTCTTCTTCCTTTTCCTTTCTTTTCTTTTTTCTTAGTTGTCCTTCCTTTCCATTCTTTGATTCATTTCTTCCTCAGTAATTTTTGTTTGTTTACATGTTTGTTTGTGATAATACCTTGCTTTATAGGCAAGCAAAGGTTTGACTTCTTAGTGATTATCCTACATAAGCTTCCTAAGTCTTAGGATTACAATAATAACCCACCATATGTGGATTTGTGTGGTCTAGCTTAAAGTGTTTGTTTATTTAATTGGAAATAGTTATAACATATATATGCATATATGTGTTATTCCTTCTGAGATGCTTTTGTGGCTAATTTATTCATTCTGTATATACTGCCAAGTACCTAAAATGTGGCAGACATGAAGCTGGATCCTGGAGACAAAGTAGAATGCCACCTTCTATTCTCAAGGGGATCATAGCATGGTGTGTGAAAGATACCAAAGGATTTCATGAAACACTTTTGGAAATAAATGCAGTGAAAGACATTTGATAACAAGAGAAGACAGCCAAGCAAGCCAGAAGGTGGCCATTCCCAGTCAGTGCTGGGCAGGTTTGATAACAAGAGAAGACAGCCAAGCAAGCCAGAAGATGGCCATTCCCAGTCAGTGCTGGGCAGAACACAGTGCAGGGCAGGGTTATTCAAGTAAATACTTAACACTTGTATCTTAGAGAAAGATATAAGTATATATTCATGTCTACTTTTATTATAAATATGCTTAATATAAAAGGTAGATACCTCATACAAAAACGTGAGTGAATATGTGTCTCTTACTATAAGTTCCATAAAAGATATAGATTAGAAATTTTGACATAGATATTCATTAATATTTCCTTCCATTAAAGGAAAAGAGAACGCAGAAGATGCATGTTGGTACTTATTTCAAGGGTCAATGTGAGTGATATTTTTATTTTACTGTAAAATATCTTAAATTCAGCAATTTTCTCATATTTTTGCTACTTATCGTATAATGTAGTTTTTTAACACAACATAATTTTTCACTTTAGAGTTGCCATCTTATAAAGTAAAACTATCATAGTTTTATTGAGCATTTTCTTTAACCTGAATAATCAATATAAACACAAGTAAATCAAACTGACTTACAGCATCTGATGGCTTCAGTGGTGTAACAACTTTCCTCTCATTCATACTTCCAAAATGAAGCTATCGCATGGGGAATTATACAGAAACATATTCTTATAGTTTTTTTTTTATCTACAGAAATAAAATAGGTACAAGTATCAATCAGAGGCTAAAGTCTTCAGTACAAAAGATTATTAGGGCCTGGCGGTGGTGGCACATACCTTTAATCCCAGCACTCGGGAGGCAGAGGCAGGTGGATCTCTGTGAGTTCGAGGCTAGCCTGGTCTACAAAGGGAGTTCCAGGACAGGCTCCAAAGCTACAGAGAAACCCTGTCTCAAAAAACCTAAAACAACAACAAAAGAAAGATTATTAGGGAGTGATTGCTTAATGACAAAGCTTTGACGTAATTTATTTAATTATGAATGTATGCAAATCTATTTTATTATTGATTGGGTGTGTTGATTGTCACATAAAATCCCAGGATGTTAATATTAATTTCCTATGGGTTCAGAAGAGCTAACACCAACACACCATTGATTATTGAATTAACAAATAATGATTTCAGAAGAATGAGTCATATCAAGTAAGTAAAAATCAACTACAAAATGGACTTAGTTGGGAATAGAAATTAAGCTTAAAGGTTTAACTTTGTCAGATAATGGAGAGAGGAATGGTTGTGGATGGAAATGCAGGTATTTCTACATTTGAGCATGAGATGATATCCTTAGAGAGTAGAAGCATGATGGGATAGATCCTGGAAACTGCACCAGAAAGATTAAGGTTCTCCTGGCCATGGGTCAGTACTAAGTGATTTACAGTTGTGGAGTGAATTGCTCAGATTTATATGTGAGCATGATCTCTAGGTGAACCTTTATAAAGGGAATACAGGTGGTAGCAAGATACACACAAGGAAGTCAGAGAGGCAGCTAGATGTTGCAGGGCTCAGGAGAATGATGGCATGAGCAGACTTAGAAACCTTGTATTTAAGAAGGGAGATGCGGTGACTGACTTCAGTAATGTTTAGAACATAAAATTAGTGAGTCAAGCATGGAGTAAAAATAGGCAAAGCACAGAGAGAGAGAGAGAAAGAGGCGTTTTAGTTCAGCTTCGGAATTATAGTGTAGTGGTCAAAAGATGGGAGCCATAGACGAGGACTGGACTTTCTGGTTATGCCAATTAACTCGGAGTCCAAACATACAGTATTAGTTAATGAGTGGCATTCATATGGAGATGTACTTCAGGCCTGGCTTTAGATAACATGTAGCACATCATTCACATGTAGCAATTATCAGAGGAATGCTGGGGAGAATAGTGGAACCAGCCAGAACTAACTGGAAGGTACATCCACACCAAGTGTCTGTGTAGGGAAAAGGAACATTACTAGGAAAAGTGGAACAAATAATAGAGGAAAACAAAGGATGCAGTAAAGGAGGGGGAAATCACTAAATAAAACAAAGAAAACAAGTTTGAAAAGGAGGAATAACGTGAGAATATGGCATTTATACTTTCTTCTCATCTAAAGTTAAAACATTATATATTCTTTATTCTCATATTATAACAATCTTAAAAACATCTTAACTAATATTTGGATTTTATAAAAGCTTTAGTGCACAGAGTGTGAGGAATTTTTTTTAAATGATAAAATATACACATAAGTAGGAGAGAAACAAAACTCTTTTCATCCCACATTCTAGACTTAATATTTCAAATGTTTATCACTTCAATGTTGTCTTATAAGAGTGCATTCATATCCACATATAAATCAATAGATTTTCTCTCATTCTTAAGAAAGTATACTATATTGTTCTGAAATACTTAACTTACAATATCTGAATTTCAGTGGCCTTATTAGACTTTTGACAATAAATATTCATTTTTGACAATTTTATCTTAAATATCAAAGTACTTCAAGCTTTGTCATATTAATTGAAGGGTTTTTTTTTCCTCTAAAGTAAAGCACAGAAGTAACTGAGTTAAAGGATAAGTAAGTTTAAGAATCTTGATATATTTTACATCATGCTTTCCAGGAATATAGATTTGATTAAAATTTCATCAACCCATAAAACTTCTCAATTCCCGGGGACCACATTGCTGTGGAGTGTTCCTATTTTAATCTATATTTTAAAGTAGTCTCCATAGATGTTTCACCTATAATGGAAAAGCAGCTTTTGATGCCAAGTATTTTTAGTTCCTGTTATAAAAAGATGTGAGACCTGAATGAACAAATAATCTCAGGTTCAACCTGATTTAGGAGAAATTGATTTTCAGGGCATTCAGTATGCAGCTTCTGTCCGTGAGTTGGTCCCCAAATTTGCTTCCTCCTTCTGTGTTCCTGTTTAGGCCTCTGCTACATACTGTGTATTTGTACAGGTTTCTCTTTATCCCTCTTTTCCAAGTTGCCCATTATTTCAATACAATTTAGAAAAGCTCAGTTCTGACTGTTCATAAAAAAACAAATATTTGAACAGAGGAACATTGAGCTACATATTTTCTTTGTTATCTGTCCATTAATTTTTCTTATTGAAGATATACATTTTTGAGGAAAAGTAGAGGATCATTTAGGCACTATCATTGTATCTGTGAAAAACCTCTTTGAATGACGTTGTGGAGCTACTTAGAAACTACAATAAAGAATATCACATAATCATGAAGCCCCAAAGACTATATATGATTAATGGTCTTTTTTTTAAAAAAATCGTATTTAGAAAACAATTCATAGATTACTTCATTTTAATTTCTGTTGGTGCATAGTCATTGCATGGCATGGTTACTTGTCTTCTTGTCTTCTGTCTTTTTTCCCTATTTTTCCTTTTCTTTTCTTTTCTTTTCTTCCCATTCTTTCATTTATTCTTCTTTTCTATTATGCCCTATAGAGTTCAGTTTGTGTTTTCCAGTTGTTTTTAGGGGAATGTGACCTGCACTGGACACAGTAATGAAGAATAAGTTAAAAAGTAATCATGTGACTTCAAGAAATAATGCAGATTATCAAAATTTGATAAAGGACATCGATCTGCTGATCTGCTCAGTTCCAACTTTACACAAGAAGGAAGAGACTTCAAACATCATATATTTTCAATTCATGTTTAAGGGCAATTGGAAAAGTGTTATGTATAAAGAACATGAAAATGAAGCTACATTGAAACTTTCTCTGATCCCGGTGAGAATGGATGCTATGGACAACCAGAGCAGAGTAAACACTGCTAATAAGCTTCATTCATTCATTGTTACATTGTGTCAGTTCTTGTTTCCAGGATTTTGTTTTGTTTCCCACTGATGATGGAGTATAACCTCTAAGGTAAAACAAACCCTTTCCTACTCAAGATATAATTGGTCACAGTGCTTATCACAGCAACACCAGAAGTTAACTAAACTATAATTTTTTAAAAAATTTTGAATTAAGGTTCCCTACACAGGTTAACAATGAAGGCCATCCTTAGAAAGTATATATGTTTCTAAATTGAATTCCCAGGCCTCAGTATAGGTTACCGTTCCATCAGCTGTTGGTCAGAGTGTCCACAGAAGGTCTACAAACAACACAGAATATTGACATTCCCTGTTGGTTACTCACCGAACTAGATGCTAAGGCTCTATTGCTGAAGAAACCATATACTTTAGATACGAATCACAGAAAAGCAAAGCTAGTACTGACTGAGCTGGGATTGTTTTTTTTTTTTTTTTTTTCTGTCTGCCCAGGGTTTATATGGAAGAAGGTGCTATGCATGTTTATAAGACAGAAATATCATCAAAGAATTTCCCATCTGTCAAAACTGAATGCTATAATTTCTACCTGCCAGGAGATATTTGCCTACTGGTGAAAGAGTGCCAAGTCTGCTTGGGGGACAATAAATTACTTTCCAATTTCATATGAAGCCTGTTCTATGGGAAAAAAAAATACGTGACTGCTACTACAAAATTGGTCAAAAGTCTGTTTTTGGAGTTATAATAAGCCTAGGGCAAAATGTACTACTGATGTTTTGATGAATGGACAGGTAGCTGAACTGATTCCTAAATATTGATGGAGGTTCCCATTCACTAGTATTTTATTCCTGTTTTAAAGAAACTTGTTTTTATAGAGGACAACAGTCAATATAGACCCATAAGTTACTAAGGTGCTGAGATTGTATAACTATTGGCATTCAGCCCGATATATAACATCTGTATCATTTCTTCGAAGGTCTAGTAAACATCATGAGAAAAAAAGCAGAAATATTGAAATAAAGAGAGGATGCAGTGGAGCACTATTAATGAAGCTATCTGATAGCTATGACATGATCTTTGTGATGACTAATATATAGCCATTGTGACAACCTGCACAAGATCTCTACAAGAACAACAAAATGTCACGAAGGTGGTGGGTGGAAGTGGCAAGAATAAAGGAGATAATAAGTGTAAGAGGAAAAGGGGGGTGAACATGATCACAATAAAATGTATATTGTATAAAATTGTTAAAGGTAAAATGAAAAATATATCAGATCATGGGCAAATTATTTTTTTCCACAAAAAGAAAATATGTTTGAAATCTTGAAATCAATTTCAAACCTGAGTTAGAAATATTCAAGGACTATCAGTGATGAAAAATAAGTAAATAAATAATCTTGCTTAGAGCCCTTTTCATACTCTTATTTTTTTCTATCTTTCTATCACTTGAGAAACAGAACATTTATAAACATCTATATTGGTTATTCACAGAAAAGTTATCTTTTCTACAATTGCTTACAAGTGGAAATGTGGACCGGGTTCACAGAAAAGGGGGTAGAAAGACTTTAGGAGCCAGAGATGGTAGATGACCTCAAAGAAACAGTATAATATTGACACATATAAACTCAAAGCAAGTATGACATAATGTACAAACTTGTATAACATCAAGCCGTACAAAATTCTAGCACAGAAAGAGTTTGCATATGAACACAAAATCTCACCACTAGTTGAGTAGCTATTGGTGCTTGGCAGTTGCTAAGAAAGAGGCAGATTTCTTAAATGATATGACCCCTGATTGACTACACTTATATTCCAGGGCAGGCCACACTCCCCAAGAGCAGTTGGGCAACACAAACCCCACTTGGTGGGGTATGGAATGAAGGAAGGAAGGGAAAAAGGAAGAAAATGAGGGAAATGGGAGGAGTTGGAGGATGGTGTAGATACAGTTAAAGTACATTGTGTGAAATTCTCAGAAAGTTAATAAAGGTACTACCTTTAAAAATGAAAGAAAAAGAAACATGATCCCAATTTAAAAACACGGGTAGTATGGTAGTGTGGCTTCATACTGTCATATTACTGTTTTGACTGCACTGAAAATGAATCTCAGCTCACTAATGAATCCAACACACTAAGGAGTTCCTTTCTTTTTTTTTTTCATGTACAAAATGTAAACATTTTAATTCTTTTTTTAAATTTATTTATTTATTAAAGATTTCTGTCTCTTCCCCGCCACCGCCTCCCATTTCCCTCCCCCTTCCCCAATTAAGTCCCCCCCCCCTTAGCCCGAAAAGCAATCAGGGTTCCCTGTCCTGTGGGAAGTCCAAGGAACCCCCCACCTCCATCCAGATCTAGTAAGTTGAGCATCCAAACTGCCTAGGCTCCCACAAAGCCAGTGCGTGCAGTAGGATCAGAAACCCATTGCCATTGTTCTTGAGTTCTCAGTAGTCCTCATTGTCCGCTATGTTCAGAGAGTCCGGTTTTATCCCAGGCTTTTCCAGACCCAGGCCAGCTGGTCTTGGTGAGTTCCCAGTAGAACATCCCCATTGTCTCAGTGTGTGGGTGCACCCCTCGTGGTCCTGAGTTCCTTGCTCGTGCTCTCTCTCCTTCTGCTCCTGATTTGGACCTTGAGATTTCAGTCCTGTGCTCCAATGTGGGTCTCTGTCTCTGTCTCCTTTCATCGCTTGCTGAAGGTTAATATTCAGGAGGATGCCTATATGTTTTTCTTTGGGTTCTCCTTATTTAGCTTCTCTTCCTTTCTAAGAAAATTCTACATGGGTAATGCCATGCCCCTGACTGTGATGGAAAAAGGATATCAGACCAGTCAGATTGCAACCAAGTTGGTGAGTTCATCAAGTGGAAATACAAGATAATAAAAATAATAAATATTTTAATATGTAGGAAGTTAGTGAGAAACTTTAGGGCAATACACTCAAAACTTGGGTGATATTTTCTTAGGAGAAGTTGTACACATTGTCTTTACAATGGCTCCAGGGCTGTGACTGTGCGTATTTGTGTATGAGTATGTGTTTTTTAGTATGTGTGAGTATTATATTCATGAATTGAGCAATTATGCTAGTGTTTATGTATGTGTGTGTGAAGATATGTGTATATGTATGTGTGTGTTTGCTTAGGATTCTCTGACTTTCTAAATCACATTTCTAAACATGTGTAATTTACAACAATATAAAATTCAAGAAAAACTGAGATGGGCTCAGTTGTTAAGTGATCTAGCTGTTGCTAGAGCTGAGAATATAGAATTGATCTCCAGCAACCAGTAATAAGCTTACAGCCTTCTATGCTGCAGTTCCAAAAGGATCCACTGTCATCATCTGATCCCCATGGGCACAGGAATGTTCTCTGCACAAACATGCAAAGGAAAAACATTCATACACACAAAATCTTTTAAAATTTAAGTTTAAAAGTTTATGTACATGTTTAATTAAGTTCTCTTAACTAGAAGAATTTCATTTTTGAATTTAATTTTTTAAGGGTGCTAGACAAGTGCCAATACAGTCAAACTCAAAGCCTGTTTGTTCTGCACTTATATATGTATAATATGCTGCTCTTCACAATCTTTGGGTTCTCCTTGAGAAGTCACATTCTTTGAAGGCAATTTCTATTTTATCATTCATACTGAAGTTTCTGACTGCTAGAAAGATTTTAGAATAAGGATATTTTCTTTCCCTTTTCCTCTTGATTATCCCTGTCTTTCTTCCTTTCTTCCTTCCTTTCATTTTTCTTTCTTTTTCTTTTAATATCTTCCTCCCCCTGTGAGTATCTTTTAATGTGGAGACTTTAGATTTTGCCAAAACTTGAGTTAAAGACAATTGTAAAGACCCACAAGTGGGTACTAGGAACTTCATTTGGGTCTTCTGCAAGAATGGGAATCAGTCTTCAGCGGTGGGTGACTCCCCAGCCTTCTGTCTTCCCCGTCTTTCCATCCTGCCTTCGCATCTCTCAACACAACATATTAGATCTGTTATGATTTTAGCCAGAGCATTTATTTTTGTCAATGAACCCAAATGTATCAGAGAGAACGGCCCTAACCAAGTGAAGCAATCCATAGAGTGAGTCTTACACTTCACCTGGGCAAAACAATAGAGCTGGCCATGGTAGTGTGAGTGCAATGAGTTGAACTCCAGACTGGAGAGCAGAAGAACTAGTTCTGCTCTTTCTGTCTGCTACATTGGGTAAGTTAGCTGGGGTAGTGTTAGAGTAGGCTTGGTGGTGATGATGAGGGAAAGATGGCAGAGGACCAACCCAGCTACAACCCAGGCTCAGAATCAGTACTATAAAGTAGCCCCTCCCAACACCCACCTTATCTATGAACTTCTGGAGCATATAAAGTGGGCTAGACAGGCTAGGCATGCAGATCCAAAGATACAGAATCTCCAGCACACAAGGCAACAGTATGATATCAGAGAGCAACCCTAGTGAGAGCCCATTTTTGATAATGTAGCAGAAGCCAGAGGTGTCAAACCAGACTAATGACTCATTGCACTGCACACTTATAAGTAAAGATTTATGTGTGGACTAAAGGGTGTACTGTATAACTCTCTGGACCACACTACAGCTTCCATGCTGAAATTTTTGTTGTTGTTGTTGTCCTTGGTTTGGATTGGGGGTTATTATTATTATTATTTAAATTTTGTTAGAGGAGGTTACAGTGGCACAGGATGGAAGCAATGGGACAGGGACATGAGCGAGATTGAAATGAATGATGTGAAATTTACCAAGAATCAATAAAAAATTTAAAAACCCAAACCCAATCCATATACATCAAAAATGTTAAGAAAGAATGTCACTTTAACTTCTTCAAGAACAGTTTAGTGTTTGTATGTCTATGTGCGTGTGTGTGTGTGTGTGTGTGTGTGTGTATGTATGACTATGTCTACGTTGGCTGTGAGTTTGCCTTTATAAACTTTTATGTAGCTGGTTATACAATTAATAGCAATTTCCAAGTGTTAAACTGCTTAAGTGGTTAAATTACCGTGGAGTTGATTTGTCTAACCTGATTGGCAGCCGGACCGCACCATACTGGCAGCAGCACTTGCGTTCAGCTCTGCCACTGATGGTTGCACGCATCTTTTTGTAGCTCATTGCAGGCTTCTGTATTCAGCGTGAGATGCGTACATGCCTGAGGGGTTCTGGCACCAATTAATGAAATCTGTACTGTTAAGTCAAGTCTGGACAGCGAGGGATTTTCAGGCTGACCTCCAGCCCCAACTCTCTCAGCAGAGAAGACAGTTTCCACCCCTTCTACCTGCTCACTTGGATATGATTTCTGTGATGAAGGAGCCCTTGTAATAGGAAGCACTCCTGTCTCAAGCTGGGCTCTGGTATTTTTTTCCTTATTTCCCTGGGATGTAATTATCCCATGATAAGCACCTCTGTGTCTAATAACTTAATTAGGAATCACATCACTGCTATAAGTGCTGTTTTATGCAATGGAAATGTGTAATACATTGCAAATCATCAAAGCACCTCTATGCTGGCCAGCAAAGCAAGGTATTCAGTTTGGGAGTTTAATTCTCATCATCCCCAGACAGGTAGCTTTTTCAGGAGCTAGGTGAGAAGAAAAATACCTCTTTATACAAAATAGGTGGAAAAGCATAAAATGGGTTTTCCTAGGTCTGGCAATTTTTACCTGCCCTCCATGAATGCATTCAGAGTTTATACCAGAGAATTGTTGCTTTTCCTCAAGATAGCCCCATTCAAGAGACAGAAACACCAGCTGCCTGACTGCCAAGATTACTTTTTCTATTATATCTTTACTTTTTCTTTACTATATTTATGTGTGTTGTGAGTGTGTTCAGCTGTTAAAAATGACATTTTTTTTTGGAACTGTAACATTTCTGTTTCGACCTCACATTCAGAAGCACGTGGTAAAGTGGAAATAACTGAAGATATTATTTTGTTAAAGTCGGTTAGCCAATGTAGAATGGTTTATTTACAGGTTAAACCTGACTTTTAGTGAAAAATGAACCATTGCTCTCCTAATGCTTCCCTCAATTGTTTTAGGTAGTCAGTGTGTTGTTGTGAACTTTAACCAAGAATGTTTTGAAAATACTCAGTCTGTCAGAGTATATTAGCCCAGACATCAAAATTAAGAAATGAAAATGAGGCCCAATTGAAGAGCATGATAAACAAGCTCAAACTTTTCTGTTTCATTTTCTCTCTGATCACATTATTTTATACTAAAATGATATGGTATTTTCTGTTAAATACATAAGTACATACCATAGGAAATTAGCCAAATTTTCCCCTGTGCCTAATATTAATTTGAACAATTATATTTGAATTTATCTTACTCTAATGACTCGTAAGTCACTCATTGGTTTTCATTCCCCTAAAAGGCTTTGGGGACAGTGAAATGCTTCACTAGGTAAAGACAATTGTTTCAGAGACTGACAAGATGAGGGCAATTCTCAGGGCTCACCTAGCAGGAAAAAAACAATTCCAGCAATCTGTCCTTTGACACACACACACACACTCACTCACAAAGGACTTCTAAGTTCATATCACCCTAACATAAGTTTAATATGAAATATTATCCAGCATCGCCCATAATCCTGTTGTTTTAACAAGTATTTCAATTTATTCATTCTATTGTTCACTCAGGTTCGTTGGCAAATTCTAAATTCTTTATATTATTTCTTCTGTCAGAATCTCTGTTGTATTTGATGAATCATTGCTTCATGTTGTTTTGCTAAAATCACACCTTCCACTTTATATACTGAATTCTAGATTTAAGGGTTGAGTTCTCACATCCCATAACTGTATTAGCTATTTTTACTTTTACTGTGAGAGATAGCAAAGACAGATAGATAAAAAGGATGTTAAGAGAAAACAGTTTGTAGGTGCTATTGTTGCTGTTTTGGATAATTATAAGAGATACAGTCTATCAAGGTAGGGAGAGCATGATCATAGGAGTCACCTTATCTCTACAGTCAGGAAGCAGAGAATGTACTGACAGTAAGTTGGGTTATGAAACGTCATGACCTATATCCAGTGACTCAATCCTTACCAGGTCTCCTATTAAGCCACAAGTGTTGGGGACCCAGTACAGGACATTTCAGGTTCAAACAACTACAAATAAGCAATAATCACTGACTGTTGGTGACACCTGACTCTTCCAGGCACCAAGTCTCAAAAATGAAAGAAACTCTTGTAGTTTTTCAAATGAATACAACCAGCTTATTTTACAGTGAATGGTAGTAAGACATTCTGTGGATCGTGTGATTTGTAGGAGACTATTATTTGACACAAGTGAAATGTAGCAAGTGTGCTTTTCAGGAAGATTGAGACATACACAAGCTCAAGAGGGTTCAGAGAAGTCCCGAATCTCCATAACACATAGAGAAAGACACAAGAACATATGGTACATCCTCAAATACTCTAAAAAAAAAAAAAAAAAACACCTTTCTGAGTTGGTTATATTAAGTTGAATTGTTTTAAAGAGGACTCCTCAAGTGAATGACAACTTTCTTAGCTTAGTTTTATTAACAGTTCTTGAACATGGGAGAATCACCTAGAAAACTTGTTAAACTTTAGGAACAACAAGATTTCAAAATTTGTAGCTCAAGAATTCTCCGAGAGGAGAAATGTTATAAAGATTGCATGCACATCTTAGGGATTTTTCTAGGACAATAGGTAGGTACTGACTTATGACTAACCTGGAATCTTTCTGAAAGCCTGGAATAGGTCTTCAAGACAGTAGGCAATTATCCAAAGAGGCATTTTTTTTTTTTGTTACTGAAGTAAAGAGGGATGGATGAAGTGTCCTCATAAAGAGGGAATTGGTTCTTCCTGGTGTAGAAACATACTTTCCCTCTTCAACCACAATGAGTCTTAAAAGTGCTCCACTCTACCAAATGCAAGAAGGTGCATCAATTAAAGATTGTTAGAAAACAGAAATACATCTTATCCTGTTTGTGGTACCCTAGGAAAATAACAAGAGATTGGATGGAAATTTCTTTCTCTTTTTTCTGTGGGGTAGGAATTTCAACATCAAAGCTAGAGTGAGTTCTATTTGTCGGGAAGGTTCAGTTTCTGGCTCCAAATTGCATCCCCCAGAATATATCAAAACTGCTGTCATGCCAGAAAAGGAAATGGAGCAAAAAATACTAGGATACTTGTTTCAATCTCTATTTTAAGATCAGTAATCCTACTCACAAAAACTGTACCCTCCTGATTCCTACATTTCCTAAAAGATGCCACCTTGTAATATCACATTGGCAAGTAATAAGTTGTAACATATGAATCCGGGGGACACATTCACACTGTAGCATCCTCCTTTCATGCATAAATATGTATAAGTTAAAACTGGATGAGCTTGAGAAAGATTTCTAATGATGCTAGATTTCATTAGGATTTTTGTGAAGACCATTGCAAGTTTGGCTTGGAGTCTGCAACAGCAGCAGAGCCTCTTTATATGGTAATGAGCTGTGTACTGCTTTGCCTACTCCTAGAGAGGGAACTGGATCTCTCTGAGGAGACCCAGCAAGAGCATTAGCCTTACAGCTCAGCCTGGCTTCAGAGTGATATTCCTCAGGTTGCCTAGGAGAATAAGTTTTCCCAATTTCTGCATGCCTGCTCTCTAATATTTATAGGTAATTTTGAGAAAGAAAATAGCCTGCTAATGAGACTATTTCTCAGGTGCTATAGATGCTAGCTAGTAGATCAACATAAAATTCTTAAAGGAGGCTTTTCTGAATTTATGTGAATTGGAGGGGAAAAAATAAAATGCAAGCAGAGAATTTCTTCCTGAGAGACTGGGCATCAAGTAAGCTAATAATGTATAAATGAGAATATGCTGCCCACAAATAGGATAGTTCTGAGTAATGAGTGTTTTATTTAGGCTGGCAAAATTTTGAGGAATAGCAGGTGCTGGCAGGACTCAGTGACCAGCCCCTTCTGCCTCGAAGTATGGCATAGGAACCCATTATAATTTTTGTGTCATCAAATATAGACCAAACCATCCTGCAGTTTGGATAAATATCATTGTCCTCTGTGACACTAAATAAGGATCTGATATTTCTTGTTGATTATTTTTTTGAGAATTTAATGGACTCTGATTTCTTAAATTTGGCTGCATGAATTTATTTTCTTGTTAAATATTTAAAAAAAAACCTGAAAGATCTTTGTCTAGTTAAAAAAAGAATGAACAGCAACAAAACTAAACAAATACCCTCCAGAGACACCCCCAAAACAAAAATAGGACCCAAAAACCTATTCTGGAAATGGCTCTTTCCTAGAATGGGCAGAAAGAAATGCTCTTAAATTTTAGAAAGGATGTCAAGAAACTTCAAGTATTCACCCCATGTAGTTTCCTAAGCTTATCTTTTGTAGTCCTGCCTTTCCTAGTAATTAAGGTTCCTATAACCCTTCTTTTTTCATCAACTCGTAAATAAAAAAAAAAAATCAGTCCATTAGTGGTCTTACAGAGTAAGATACAGATACGGATACTGATACAGATACTGCAAGTATCTTACACATACTGCAAGTATCTTACAGAGTAAGATACAGATACAGATATTGCAAGTATCTGTTACTTGTTCAACACTTAGAGCACAGTGATTAGCACTGGTGCTGTGTTTAAAGAATACCTTTGAAGGAAAGAGTGAGGGCTGTAAAATAGTTGCACGGTGTTTCCCTCTCAAATGCCCGTTATTGTAGTATGATAGAGAACAATAAGCCCATGCCCATTTTTGAAAAGAACAAATACCTGGTTATATCCAACTAATTTTTCCAATTAAGTTACTAGAAACAGAAAGGGAAAATGGCACAGTGTGAGAGATTTTTTGCAAAGATGGAACAAGTAAGAGAAAGAGAAAGTTCAGAATGTTCAAGTCATCTCCGGTCTTTATTCTTATCACCTGGAAAGCAAATGGCCTTCAGTGTTATAGCGGTGACATTACTGAAAAACTGAGTCATCCAGATACTAATGACTTAATTCCCCCAATGGAAATAGAGGATATAGCACCGAACTAGCTTTGTTTCATGTAATATTTATGTTGTGTCTTCTATAAGCAAATCCCATGAGGAAATCCTCCTTTGTGCTTAACTTGTATCCTGCTAAACCTCCTCTTCTTCAGTGGATGCTCATATCCATGATTTCTGTCCTTGGGAGAGATTGAAAACAGCTGGTTGCAATGTTAAAGATGTTAAAAGAACCTTTTACGTAATTGTAGATCATTATTAAATTGTCCCTCAGATGTCTCATTCCCAGGCTAAATAATCTCTATTCTTTAACCTTTCTCATTACCCCATTTTTTAATCTGCAAACTATCTGCTGGGCTCTATCGGAATGTTTGCATTTAATATGATATGATCAGATGCATGTCTCGGAGATATTTCTGCAAAGGTTCTACACATAGTTAAGCTCCCAATAAAGAAAAGACCATAAATCAGACTCCTAGCAAACTAGTTTTTGACAAAGGAGACCTAGTCCAAGGAAGGAGAGAAACCATCAGAGTGGTTCTATCAAACTCAGATAGCAATAAAATGTTTTTATGTAAGAATTACGTAGCTTTGGACTGCAAACCTATAAAAAAAAAAAGATGGTCAATTCTGCCTGAAAAGCCAACTCTGACATTACTTTATAGGGAAAGGTCAGACAATAATCTGTGGTAGTTGCTCTGAGTACAGAAGCATAGGCAATAAGATGGAACCATAGTGGATGCCAAGCAAACTACCCAACTACAACCACAAGTCCAGAGAGCATATGAAAAGCTGACCACCAACCAAGAAATCTTTAATAAATAAATTAATTAATTAAAAAAATAAAAAAGAAGAAGAAAAAGAAAAGCTTTGTAGGTGAATCTTCACTAGATTGTGTGTGTGCGTGTGTGTGTGTGTGTGTATACATGCATAGAAATAGCTGAAGTCCAGAGGCAAAATTCTGGTGTTGTCCCATCCACTTAGAGTCTACATATGTGACAATTTCACATGGGTGGAAAAGGATTGACCTTAGGTCTTCATGATTGTGCAGCAAACACTTTACTGGCTAAGCTACCTAACCAGCCAAGTTGCTCTATTGACTATATCAAGGCTTTAGGCTTTAATATATACCCCATCCATCTACTCATCAACACCTATAAGATAAGAAGGTGTGTGTAGCAGATAGGGGACAAGGTACAAGTACAATCGTCAACACCATTTAAAAGTTGGTGAGGCCATAGGACCTAGAGGAGAAGATGCTACTGCTACTTGAATAAATGTGAGTAATCTCTAACTGATTCTAGATTCTTATCTTTACATTCACAAATAAGTATAGCTCTCATCTCCTAATCAATAAACTTATTTTTGTAACCAATTAAGATCACTACAAAAAGCCGCAAATGGTCAAACATCACAGATCAATGGTTCATTTGAATCCCTTCAGTTAGTATGCATACAATGTAACTCCTACACTTCAGGCTCAGAAACCATCACAAAAGAAGGGAGAAAGATTTCTACAGCCAGAGGATCAAGACATCTGGGAAACCTGAAGTGAAGTGAAGTGAAACAAAGTAGGGGCTAGGTAGGAGGGGATGGATCGGGGGGGGACTTGGAGAGAGGAATGGGAGTGAATATAATCAAAAGACATTGTAAAATTGATCAAAGGTTTAATAAAAATATGTTATTATAAATTATACATATCTACTGACAAGCATTATTAAATAACCATTGTACACTGTTAAAGCACTTAATTGGAAGGCTTTAGGCTAGGATAATGCCCACATCTTGAATTCTTAAGTAAGTAATCTAACTAATTAGGCACAGTTTAATCTTAATCAATCATAAAATGACAACTAACCTCGAGGTACTTTCCACTATATCATACCCAAGTTTGGTAAATTTGGCAAGTGCCTAGTTGTGAGTACTATCTTTTCTTATTTTTTGTTTTCAGCTCTACACAGCTACCATTAAATATAGGAAGAGGCCATCACCAATCTTCTGATTCTGTGCTGCCTGACACAGACAAGGCCCTTTGCTTAGATAAAAACTGTTTAAAGTCATGTAATTAAAATTTTCCTTTCAGTAGTCCTACCCTGTGCCAAATATTGAATCCCCATTTCTCTTCTGGACATTCCCCTCCCCAAGATTAAGTTCGATATATTTATTTGAAGAACAATAATCCACAATAACTACATATGGTTAATTCATTGGCTGTGTACTTTAATAGCTGAACATAGAATGAATTAAAAACAATATTGCTAAGCTTGATTTAAAAGTCCAGAACTTTTCATTTAGAACACAGTTATTTTTGATTAGTTATTCTAATATATTATTGAAAAATTATACCAAGAATTCAAGATTATTACAGTGTGAAAGTTTGCTGAAAACAGTAACATGGTGAAATCTTATACATATCATCAAAAAAGGAATTTTTTAAAAAAATAAAATGTAACTAATTAATCTTACATTAATATCTTTATGTTAGATATGTCCTTGTAATGAATATATACATATATATATATATCCTTCTTAAAAACATTTTTCTGATTTATGCAATATTTTGTAATTTAAAATATCTTTATAGTGTTCCTCACACAAATTTCTACAGCCGGACCTTAAGTAAGTTGAAAATTTAAGTATTTATGATGGGAAAAGCAACAGGTCTGAGTAGTCATAGTTCAAATATAACCTGGTTTCTTCTAGCATTTAGCATTTTCTTTTTTCATTATCTGTTTTGGCATTAGTATTGTGTATTTATACCTGAATTTTGATTTAAGAATATGAGGACAGATTCCTGTGACTGCCAGGAATGGAAATTAAATATCCTGGTCCTGAGTTACAGGTATTTGGAGCTGCCTAACCTTGGTGTTTGCTATTGAGCTCCAGACACCTGTAAGGTAAATACTTAAGGCTAAGTACTAAGCTCTCTCCAGCCCATAGCATTTTCTATAAATATTATAAAAGACTATTGAGGTCAGCTTCAGTTTGGTCATTACAGTCAAATTATGGCAATGAAATAATGTATGTTTTTGTTGGTTAGTTTGTTTGGTTTTTATTGTTGTTTTGTTTTTTGGTTTCTCTGTGTAGCCCTAGCTGTCCTGGAACTCACTCTGTAGAACAATCTCTCAGACTCAGATATTGGCCTGACCCTGTATTTGTTTGTTTGTTTAAATCTAATTTAATAAATTTAAAGGTGACCAATGAAATACTTAAGGAAAGTTTCTTAAGAATGAGTTATCATTTTTTTTCAACATACTCCTCAATTTTGATTAAGTGAGCCTACATTTAAAACAAACAAGTTTTAAATGGTACAGATGAAGCTTCAGAACTTGAAAAACAAAGAATGAAACAGAAAAGGAAGTAAAAAGAGAGATAATAGCTCAGTTTGAAACGGTAAATGTCAGTTAGATGACCAGATTCCGAAGATTTGGACTCAATTCCACCTAGACTTGAACTTTTTAAAAGGTAAATAATAACAAATATCTTAGTCCTTTGTAAATTTTATGTCACTCAGCATAACTATTCTTCCTATGAAAGAACAGAATTCAGAATAAAGCCTGTAACTGGACCAAACCAGAAAAAGTAGAATTATTGCTGTCAGGAAAAAGTTTCCTATTTTCTTTTGAATGACAGAGTCAGATATCAACATTGTCATGTAAACAGACTCGTTGGGGATTAGTTCTCTGGCCAAAATGAACAGACACAAAAGAGTTTTCAACAAAGCTGCTTTCCACTGCTGTCCCTGTGGTGCTGGTATTTAAAACAAACAAACCAGTCAAAAGAAAGAGGAAGCATTCAGAAACAGATGAAAAGTAAATCAGCAGAACTTACAATTACTCATTTCAGAAAGGAAATGACAGGCTATTCAGTAACATCTATCGATTCTAAAGCTTATATTTTCTTTAGACCATAGTTGCTTAGTGATTGTTTCTCTGGTTAAAAGCAATCAATCCAGATATCTCAATGAACATTGTTTCATGAAATCGGAAAGATATTCAACTCAGTGTTCTAATCACGCCTGTTAATTGTGGAGTTAGCAACTGTCATGTCAACGTATTGAGTGTCTGATCAGCCCAAGATCAAAATGCAAATTTGAAAGAAAACATAAATAGTATAATTAATAAAAATAAAGTTACTAGAGTAACTTTGCTTCTCTCCAGTTCTCACTCTCCACCCCAGCCCTATCCTGGAATAAGGGATGTCTTGCTAAGAAAGATTCTTATCATTATTTTGCTTTGTTTTGTCTTTTTCTTCCTTTTACTGAAAATAGATTTTTTTTTTCTCACATAATGTATCCTGATTACAGTTTACCCTTCCTTTACTCCTCCCACTTCCTCCCTACCTCTCCTCCCATCTGGATTCCCTTTTTGTCTCTCCTTAGAAAACAAATAGACTTTTGAGGGATAAAAATAAAAACCTAAAATACAATAAGATAAAACAAGAAACTAACTCATCAGTGTTGGACTAAACAAATAAACAGAAGGAAAGAAGAAACAAGAAACAAATGTAGGTACAGAGAACCACTGGTTTATAAACTCAGCAACCCATAAAAAACTGTAAAATAGAAGCTGTAATATATATGCAAAAGACTTGTAAGGTAAAAAGGAAAAAGTAAAAAAAAAAGCCATTCAATGTGTCATGTTTTATTTTGAGGTCTTTGATTCATTTGGGGTTGAATTTTTTTCAGGGTAATCAGTCTGAATCTATTTGCATTCTTTTATGTGTAGACATTTAGTTTAACCATCACCATTTGTTGAAGATGCTGCTGTTTTTCCAGTGTGTATTTCCCACTTATCTATCAATCTTGTATCTCTAAGTTTTTGGATTTATGTCTGGCTCTTTAATTTAATTCCATTGATCAATGTGTCTCTCTTTGTGTCAATACCATGCTGTTTTTATTGCTATAGCTGTATAGTCAATTTGAGGCCAGGTATAAGAATGGTAATACCTCCAGCAGTTCTATTATCAATCCTGAGTTTTGTTTTATATTGTTTTCTGTATTTTCATATGAAGCTGATGATTGTCCATTAAATACCTGTGAAGAATTGTTTGGGAATTTTGATTGAAATTACATTGAATGTGTAGACTGTATTATTTTTATGATGATCATTTTTACTTCATTAATGCTACTGATCTGTGAGAATGAGATATTTACATCGTCTGGTATCTTTTTTGATTTCTTTCATTTTCCATTGTATATAGGAGAGATACCAGAGAAACCCAGTTTTTCTGTAAGGTAATTTTAGATCCAGCTACTTTGATGAAAGAATTTATAACTTTATGAGTTTCCCAGTGGAATTTTTAGGGTCACTCATGTGTAGTATCTTATGATCTGCAAATGAAGATACTTTGACTTCTTTCCAATTAGCATACTTTAGTTGTTTTACTGCTTTACCTAATATATCAAGTAATATACCGAATATATATGGTGAGATAAATCATTGTCTTGTTCCTGATTTCAGTGGAATTGTTTCTAATTCCCTAGAGGTTATAGGATTGTTTAAATTCTTTATCTGGTCTTGATTTATCTTTGGTAAGTGGAACTTATTGAGAAAATTTTCTTTAGATTTTATAATTTTATACAGTACAGGTTTTTAAAGTATGTCTTTATGAGACTTTGAACTTCCTCAGTATCTACTAGTATGTCCCACTTTCATATCTAATTATGTTCATTTATATCTTGTGCTCAAACTTTTAGTTAAGTTGGATAAGAGTTTGTCAATTTTATTGATTTTTCTCAAAGAACAAACTCCCTATTTCATTAATTATTTGTATTGTTTTTCTTGTTTCTATTTTATTGATTTCCACACTGAGGTTTTTTTTTCTTGCCATTTATTCATCTTGAGTGTCAATTCTTCTTGTTCTAGAGTTTTTAAGAGTGCTGTTATGTTACTAGTACGACATGGCCAATTTATGCTGGCAGTTCCTGCAATGAAATTACCCCTTAGAGCTATCTTCATTGTGTCCCATAAGATTAGATATGCTGTTTATTCATTTTCATTCAATCCTTGACTATACTATAATGTCTTTCTTTTTTCCTGTCTTGAACTATTTTTTCATTCAGAAAAGAGTAATTCAGTTTCCATGAGTTTGTAAGCTTTTTGTTTTTCTGTTGTTGTTGATATCCACTTTAATCACTTGTAGTAACAGGATCTAGGCAGTTATTTTAATTTTCCTGTATTTTCATATATCTGGTGACACTTGCTCTGAATGTATATGGTCAATTTGGGTGAAAGTTCCTTGAAGCACTGAGAAGAAAGTATATTCTTTCATGTTTCTTTGAAATGTTCTATAAATATCTGTTAGAGGCCTATGATTTATAACATCAGTTAACTCCAGCAATCCTCCATTTAATTTCTGTCTGGATGGCTTTATATTGGTGAGAGTGGTGTATTAAAGTCTCCACTATCAGAGTCTTAGGATCAATATGTGATTTTAGCTATAATAGTGTTTGTTTATGAACTAGGGAACTGTTGTGTTTGGTTTGTAGATGCTGGAGATTGCCATGTTCCATTGGTGGATTTTTTTTCCTTTGATGAGTGTGTAGTGTCCTTGCCCAATTTCTTCTGATTAGATTTGGTTTGAAATTTGCTTAATAAGATGGTTACATCAGCTTACTTTTCAGATATATTTGCATTGAATATATATTTTCCCTCTTTTTAACCTGAGGTGCTATCTTTCCTTGATGTTAAGGTATGTTTCTTGAATGTAAAAGATGAATGCATCTTGTTTTCAAATCATTTCTCTTAGTCTTTGTCTTTTTATTGGGAAATTGAGCCTACAGATATTGAACAATATTAATAAGCTATGTATGTTGATTCCTGCTATTTTTGTTGTGGTAGTGGTGTGTGTGTGTCTGTGTGTGTGTGTGTTTCCCCGCTTTTGATTTTCTTGTCTAGGATGATTCAGTTAACCACAGCACATTGAAATTTTTCTTCTAGCAACTTTTAAAGAGCTGTATTTGTAGACTGATAATGGATAAATATGGTTTTACCTTGGAATGTTTTATTTTCTCTGTCTATTGCGATTGAAAGCTTTGTGGATACAGTAGTCTGAGCAGGCATCTGTTTTTCTTAGTGTCTGTATAATATTTGTCTAGAGCATTCTTGCTTTTAGAGCCTCCAGTGAGAATTGAGTGCTATTCTAGTAGTTCTGCCTTTATTCATTACTTGGTCTTTTCTTCTTGTTGCTTTTAATATCTTTCTTTTGCTCTGGATGCCTTGGAAGTCTCCTTCTGGTGCTTTCAGCTCCCTACAGAGTCACTGCTATTGTGTCTATGTTGAAAGACTGAGGTAGCTGTAGTCTGATGTCAGCATACAATATAACAGTGATAAATCCAACATGAGGAATTCTTAGCATGTGCACATACACACTGCCTTACTCTAGGACTGATAGATCTTTGCCACTACCTGATTGTCAGGGCTGGTATTCATCTAGTCATTCTCATACATATCATTCTTTCTGAAAAATCACTCTAAACATATCAATGTGTGTTTCTTCAGTTCTAGACACCTCTTAATCCAGTTACCTTGACAACCAAGACTAAATATTGTCCTGTGATATCTCAAAGTCTAAAGGAAAAAGATCTGCATTTAAACATTGAAATTTAAAGTTCCAAGTTATTAAATAGCACTACAGAAAGATAACTTTGTGTTCATAGTTTGGAACACAATGCCTACCAAGCATGTCTCATGCATAGTCCACCACACACACTCCAGATGAGCTAGGAATAAAGCCAAGCACAAAGTTATAAGCTTATTTAAAATATTGTAAACAATATTATTGGTATTTTCCTCTTTGTTCATAGCTTAATTGAAAGGTTTTCAAATATGGGCCTTTAGAGGACAATGTGGTGTCAAAATTTTTAAACTTGATCACATCTAAAAAAGCCAAACCTCAAGCTATATTATTTTGAAATTATGAATTTGGATCATTGAAATTATTAAAGTAGAACCTGCAAGTGAGATGGTTTGAAACTTTCTCTAAAAGGGCCTCAGTCACAACAGGCCTTCTCTCATTATAGGATTGTCTATTAGAACATTTCATAAGTATAAATATGTACATCTAAAAGTAAAGATAATCTTCTCAGAGAGCTACAGGTCTAAGCTGGGACAGAAGTTAGGTCAAGCCTAAAGGTCCTGAAGGCTTGGGTCTTAAACATGATTCCTGCCTATTTTAACACTTTGATTTGAAATATATCCATATGATTCCGTGCTCCCCTGTCCAACCTTCCTTTATCCCAATCCTCCTGTTTTCCCAAGGCCCGACCTCCTTCCCTTCTAACTTTTCTCTCCCCATCTCCCCTTACCCCCATCCCACCCCACCCCCAAGATACCAATTTTCTCCCCGGCAATTTTGTCTACTTCCCTTAGCCAAAGGATAAATATATGTTTTTCCTTGGGTTCCCCTTCTTACTTAGCTTCTTTAGATTCACATATTGTAGACTCCGTGACCCTTATTTATGGCTAGAAACCAATTATGAGTGAGTACATCCCATGTTCATCTTTTTGGGTCTGGGATACCTCACTCAGTATAGTATTTTCTATTTCCATCCATTTGCATGCAAAATTCGAGAAGTCATTGTTTTTTACCGCAGCGTAGTACTCTAATGTGTATATATTCCATACTTTCTTCATCCATTCTTCCATTGAAGGGCATCTAGAGAGCCACTTTAGGTTTGGCAAGAGACCTGACCTTAGAGGGGCTCCCAGGTGCCCAAGCCGAGGTCCCCAGTTAGTTCCTTGGGCAGTTGAGGATAGGGAACCTGAAATGACCCTATCCTAGAGCAATACTGACGAATATCTTGCATATCATCATAGAAACTTCATCTGGTGATGGATGGAGATAGAGACAGAGACCCACACTGGAGCACTGGACTGAGCTCCCAAGGTCCCAATGAGGAGCAGAAGGAGGGAGAACATGAGCAAAGAAGTCGGGGCCACGAGGGATGCACCCACCCACTGAGACAGTGGAGCTGATCTATTGAGAGCTCACCAAGACCAGCTGGACTGTGACTGAAAAAGCATGGGATAAAACTGGACTCTCTGAACATGGCGAACAATGAGGGCTGATGAGACGCAAAGGACAATGGCACGGGGGTTTGATCCTACGTAATGTGATGGCTTGGTGGGAGCCTAGCCAGTTTGGATGTCCACCTTCCTAGATATGGACGGAGGTGGGAGGTCCTAGGTCTTACCACAGGGCAGAAAACCCTGACTGCTCTTTGGACTGGAGAGGGAGGGGGAAAGGAGTGGGGGGAGGGGGAGAAGGGTGTGAGGAGGGGGCGTAGGGTCGGAGGAGGGGGAGGGAAATGGGAGGCTGGGAGGAGGTGGAAACTTGTTTTTTTTTTTTTCTCCTTTTCTCAATAATAAAAAAAAAGAAATATATCCATATGAAAAGAATGTTGTCTCTATATAGATGATTTCTTTTGTTATTGAGCTGTACATTTTTCTCTGACTTTTTCCCTCTCTTCTTCTCTCCTCTCCCATGACCCTCAGTTTCCCAATTTAACTAGGAGATCTGAGGCCTCTTCTTACTCTCTGTCGCCATTCCTAGGCAACTAAGCAGATCTTGGTGGAACACCTTGCTTTCTGCCCTTCTATGGACTCCCTCAGCAGAGCTCTGACAACCACATGCTCACACACACACACACACACACACACACACACACACACACACACACCAGTATATCCTAATTCCTAACTATCAGCTACTACCTAAAAACACATTTTGCATTTTTCTTGGACTATCTAATGGCCATTCCTATCACACCCAGTCAGCAATAACAAAGGCCAGATATTAGAATCTAAGATTACAAATTTCCTAAACCCAGATGCCCACACTACAGTTTATATATTTAAAAAATCCCACCACAGTCAAGACACTAGAGGCTTCCAACACTACCATAGCAGACTCTGAGTGTGGGAGAGCAAGCTGGTCCTACCCCACTCTGAAAGTGTGGTCTTGAGGAGGAGGGAAAGATGCCCTTACACTTGTCCCCTGTCATCTGTTGTGGACAGAAGTTTCTGTCCTGCCTGGTCCTGCAGCTGTTCAGTCCTAAAAGAAACACACAGAAGCTGACAATAATAATAAACGGTTTGACCTATTGCTCAGGTTGATTATTAACTAGTTCTTACAACTCAAACTATCCTGTAATTCTTGTCTATGGTTAGTCACGTGGCTTGGTATCATTTCTCAGTACAGCATTTTCATCTTGTTTCCTATGCCTCTGGGTGGTGACTGCAGACTGAGCTCTTTCCTCCACCCAGAATTCACCTAGCCTTATTGCCCTTTCTATGCTTCTTGCCTGGCTACTGGCCAATCAGTTTTATTAAACCAATATGAGTGACAAATCTTTACAGGGCACAAGACCATTATCCCATAGGCAACTGCAGCTTACTAGCTGCAGCACTCAGGAAAACAGGATGTGCTCCTTCCCTGGATAGCACAGTAGAACTGTCCCTGTTGATAGGGGTGCGGGTGAACTGAACCAGCCCCAAGAATGTTAGTTGGGACATCTGGTTTCAGACCTTATCTGTCATGTGGTGGTGAGGAGGACAAGAGAGAGCTCTCCCACCCTACCCCTTGCTGCCTGTAGAGGTTGGGAGACCTGTCCCTGAGGTCATAAGATCTGAAGATATGAGAGCTGGAGAACTGTGCTGACCCTCACCAGCTTCAACACTTGGAAGAGTGAACCCTGTACCTCACTTGGGCAGTATAGTAGAGCTGGGCCTGATGCTGTAGGTTTGAGAGAACAGACACTGAGGGCAGGAAAGCATGAGAAACAGCCCTACTCCTTGTTCATTGCTGCATAGCCAGGGCAATGCTGGACAGTGTAGTAAGGAGGGATATGCTTGTTGGTTCCCAGCCGCTTTGCCCTGAAATTATCACACAGAAACTGTATTAATAAAATCACTGCTTGGACCATTAGCACTAGCTTCTTATTGGCTAACTCTTATATATTGATTTAATGCATTTCTATTAATCTGTGTATTGCCACATGGCTGTGGCTTTCTGGCAAAAGTTCTGTTTGGCTCTGGTGGGCTACATGCCTTCTCTTCAACACTGCCTTCTTTCTCCCAGAATTCTGTTTAGTTTTCCCAGCCTAGCTAAGTTCTGCCCTGCTATAGGTCCAAAGCGGTTTCTTTATTCATTAATTATAATCACAGAATACAGAGGAAAATCCCACACCCTGGTGTTGAGTATGAGGTGGGAAGGGAAGAGCCAACCAACTCTGCAACTACTCAGGCCTAGATCTAGAGTTATGAGTTGGCACACCCCAACATCCATCCCATCTATGATCTTCCAGAGCATATCAGAGAGCATATTCTACTGATCCAAAGCTGCAGGATCCCCATGACACAGAGCAACAGCAGAATAGCCAAGAGGTGTCCCCAGTGAGGGTTCAGGATTGATGGTGTAGCTGAAACCAGAGGATTCAAACCAGACAAATGACTCCTTTAAATTGGGCCAGCTTGGTGCAGTGACCTCCAATGTAGGTGACCATTATTGGATTACTAGCCCCTATCATGTAAGCCAACTCAAATCACTTCACTTTAATTTTTAAAATTTATTTGCAATTATAATATAATTATACCATGTTCCCTTTGCCTTCCCTCTCTCCAAAGCCTCCCAAACACTGTAGTGGTATTTCATTTGTATTTTAGTAAATAAATCTTGCCTGAAGATTATAAAAGTAAAAAAGTAAAACAGCCATACTGGCCAGTCTTACAGACTGGGCAGCAATGACTCACAACCTTAATCCCAGTAGCCAAACTAACTTGTCATAGAAACCAGGCAGTAGTGGTGCATGCCCTTAATCCCAGAACTAGATAGGATTATAAAACGGGAGGAGACAGCTCTTAGTCTCAATCTCATTCTGAGATTCCTGGAAACAGGTTTGCTGTTTATGGATTGAGATAGGAGTAAGAGCCAGTGGCTGGCTATATTGATTCTCTGACCTTCAGGCTGAACCTCAATTTCTCTCTTTGAGTGTTTATAAATTGTGCCTCAAAACACTCCTCCTTGCTCCTTTTCAAAATTATGGCCTCTTTTTCCCATTAATTATTAAATGAACATATGTATATACATATATTCATAAATATGTAAATACAACCCTCAAAGTCAATATAATGTTACTTGTATGTATGTTTTCAGGGCTGACTACTTGATCTTGGACAACAAATTAGGGTGCTCTTCCCTGGAGAAGACTGTTTCTCCCACTCTAAAAATTTTTTGGTGGCCTGTCATTCTTAGTGTCTGTTTGAGATCTCTAGGCTTTCCCCTATCAGAGTTAGTATACCTACTTATTACTGTTCTATTCAGCTTATGTTTAGGGACTTTGTGGATGTAGCTTCTGAGATTTCCTAAGAGACCACCTCACAGGAAACTCCTTGAGCCAGAGGATCAAGTCTTGTTTTAAAATTTACAGATACAGATTATAAGTTCCATTCCTCTTTACAACCCTAACATATATTACTATTGCTATATTTTATCTCAAGGAGGCAAATTCTGTAAATTTTATACAAAACATTGCCTAAACAAAATATCATTTTCTACCTGAATCAACTTAAATATTGAAGGAGTTGAGTCTGCTAACAACAAACTCTGAGCTTCAGGTTTTTTCCATGTTAAATGTAGCTAAATGCCCATAGTTATTATTGGTATTTTATTTAAATACATAGTACTAAGTCAAAATATGCTTAGAATAGTGGTTCAGGGTATTAATTTATAGTGGAAAGAGTTAAATAAATGAACTTAAAGAGGAGAAAACAAGTGAGACAGTAGTGGCTCACGCCTTTAATCCCAGCACTGGGGAGGAAGAGAAAGGTGGATCTCTGTGATTTCGAGGCTGGTCTACAAGAGCTAGCTTCAGGACAGGCCCCAAAGCTACACAGAAAAACTCTGTCTTGAAAAAAAAAAAAACCCAAAAAAACAAAAAGAAAGGCAAAAAACTGAAAAAGTAAACAAAAGAAATGATAATGAAATTACAATGACTAGATCAAGAAATGATCAGTTTTTAAAATTGATTCTGAATATAAGGTCTCTATCCAGTGCATAAAGAAACCAAAATTATGGCCTTATATTTCACAAATATAAATAGCTTCACTGTGCAGTAAACTGGCAAAGTGTTAAATTCAAATATGCTTCCTGATCAAGGGAATCATAACAATCAAAGGGAGGGAAAAAGGATTAGCTATTTGCTAGCTTGGTTTCAGGAGATAACTTAACATGCTTTCAAGAAAAGTGTGGAGTACTGTGCACACTCACAGTTGAGTTAGGTTCATACAGGATATTTTGTACTCAACTTGTCTTCACACACCTTTGAGTGGACTCTGGAAGATTTTCCTGTAAAACAGCTTGAAGAACTTATGCACTCGTGCACATGTGTGTGCATGTGTGTGTGCTTGTGTGTGAGTTTTATCGTCTAAGGATGTGTGAATTGTCTCCTCAAAGCCCTCATGTGCTGTGCACTTGTTGCTCAGATGCTAAAGTCATGGTGACAGATTTTGAAAAGTTTATAGGTGAGACCTAACTGAAGGAAGTAAGTCATTAGGGATATGTCTTTGGTGAGTATTTGTCCCTGATCTCTTCCTTCTCTGTCTCTCTCTACTTCCCATTTTCACCAAAGCTTTCGCAAGCATCAAGCTCTGCCGAAACACATATTATTAAACAGTCTTGGACTGAACTCTGAAAGTCCGAGCCAAAATCAATCTGTCTGAGTTTATTGTACTTGTTCTCTCAGTGATTTTCGTCAGAGTAATGCAATTGTAACAGAGGGTGTGTCTGCCTCTACTATTTTCACAATTACACAACAAAGGCGTTGTTTTAATAAGCAGAAAGAATCTTGCAATACTTTATGGAAGCAAAGTGATTCATAACAATATATTAGTTGGTAAGAAGAATATTAATATTGATAGTAATGATTGCTTAGTCTCATGTACTGGATGCTGGTGGTGAGAGTCTCTTCTTGGATATATTTTTTTATCTCCTTTGTAATTTGAGAAGAACCTTATTAACACTATCCATCAGCAATAGTATTGATAGATACTAGGCTAATGTTCACGCAAAAGGTTTGTACTTTAGATCAATAATTAAATGAATCTAATGATGGCTACAGAGAATAAGGCTAGAAGTAATCATTCTGATTAACTTCTAGTTATCAAAATGGGCTGTTGCACTGCCCTAACAGTTCTCATTCGTTCTTTTATTTTATTTTTTTTCTTTGCTGAACACCAGTAGGACTATTGTTATCACTATGCTAGTGACTGAGTTTTAGGATCATCATACAAATAAGTCAAGAATAACCATGACTACAGATAATATTTAAATTACATGTAAATTTGTGGAGTTTTCATTTCTTTGACTATTTTATATCAAGTCAATGTTGTTATTTATATCGTGAGTGATTCAACTAGCTTGAGTCCACAGCTAAGTCTGCCATTTACTTCTCTGCAATAAAGTAGACAGCACCAAAACTCAAAAACATCCTTTTGGCCCACAGTATTCTGAATTCATAACATTTGTCCTCTGACTGCCTGCATTTCTAAGGCTATTTTGACTTTTCTAGAAACTGGGTGGGTTTTGAATCTTGCTTTGAATCCCACAATTCCAGGAAATGAAACCCCACCTCCAAGATTTTAATCCTAGTGTGGAAGACACTCATTCCTGCTGTGTGTACCATCAAGGTTGTTTCTTGTATAGATAGATATCCTACCACCTAAATATTCTTTATATTTTTTCATATAATTTATAATTGCTCTACTGTTATAGCTAATAACACTTTATAAACAACATTTTCTGTTGTCATAATGGTGCAACTTCTCATGCTAACTGAACCATGATTGATAAAATAACTTTCTCACGTGAATCGCACTTTAAAAATAGATTCTTCCTTGTTGAGTAAAATACTTGAAAAAGATTAAATAGCAGAGAGTAGAGGAATCCCTTATCACATGCCAAGCCATGCATTAAATAAAACACCACCTTAAATAAATCAGAAGTTTTATAGCATGAAAAGATGAATATGATATGTAAGTTTTGAGAGTTTATCACTCATATTTCAATAGGTATGTGTCTAAATGTTTTACTTGAATTTCAATAGAAATCATCCAACCTTTGTAGAAGGATGAACGGCTTGTTTGTCACAGGTGCCCAGAACTAAAATTATCACACAGAAACTGTATTAATTAAATCGCTGCTTGGCCCATTAACTCTAGCTTTTTATTGGTTAACCCTTACACCTTAATTTAACCCATTTCTATCCATCTATATATCACCACAAGGTCATGATCTATGAGCAAAGTTTCAGCATGTCTATCTCTGGCAGAGGTTCATGGCATCTCTCTGACTCTGCCCATCTTTCTCCCAGCATTCATTACAGTTCTCCCTGCCTACATAAGTTCTGCCCTATCAACAGGCCAAGGCAGTTTCTTTATTCATTAATGGTAATCACACCATATTGAGGGGACTCCCACATTAAACCTTCTTAGAGAATTAATTAAATTAAACAATGCATATATATATATATATATATATATATATATATATATATTCTAGCAAGTAGAAACAGCATGGTAGTCACTAGTGTTTTTAGATGTGTCTATAATATTCTTTCAGTTTTATATGATATGAAAATATTATGATAATAAACATCAATTAGGAAAATTAATGTCTTATCATTTGGACCTAAATAACTTATAAATTTCAAAATGATTTTTATACTATAAATATGCTGAAATAGACTCAAATGTTATTTAATTAAATAAAATGACAAAAGTGTGGATGGATAGATATAGGTTATAGCTCTATATTTAAGAAAAGTAAAAATCATGAGCTTTCTTAAAACAAAGCACACTGAGCCTACTTTGGGCTTTCTGTCTGCACATGAGTCTAGGCTCACCTACCAGAGCATGGGTATCCTTTCAGTGTCCACTTCTCTAGGAAAAACTTACTCTCCTTCCCCTAGCAGCAATTAGTAAAGCATGTGAAGTTGGGAAGGAAAAATAGTGGAAGGGGAAGAAGTGAGAATCTAAAGGGATAAGAACAAGAGATAAATTAGATCAAACATAGTAAGTGCATGTATGAAATTCTCAATAAAACCATGAAAAAGTAAGAATGTAAAATGACATATTTTGTAATCTTGCTTCTTGGAAATTTGCATGTTTGCTGGCTAGGAGAAAGGGAATTGTATTTTGTGATGAGTCATGATCACTCTGGCTTGTAATCTGCAATCTAACCTTTCCACCAAAGGTTCAAATGCTCATCTCCAAAGCCCCTAGAACACTTTCCTTATTCTCTCTTTTCCCTTACTAATACTTAATGATAAATTCACCTTACATTTGCTTTGCATTAGTTGTTTGAAAGCCGCCTGTTTCCCTTCATCCTTATTTTGTCCTGAAGAATGTTCTAAGCACTCAGGCATCACTACCAGTGTTGGTAGTGCTGACAATACAGACTGGTGTTGTAGCTCAGTTCTCCTCTGGTTAAATTAAATGTACTTCTTCATTTTATATTCACTATAGGTTTACTATTTCTATCATCCTAAAATTCATGCTGAAACCCAGTCTTCAACATGATGAATTATTTAGGAGGTAGTCCCTTTGGGGTGGAGCTTTGGGTCTTTGAGGTAAAGTCGTCATAAATGATAACATATTCATAAGAAGAGGAATGAATACTTTAATGCTTCATATCTTTGTCGCACAGGAGAGCACAACTCAAGAATAGCTCTGTGATGATGAACTTAAGTCACTTCTCATTCAGATCTGATGAGAATACATTTTTCTTATTGTAGTCCCATAATTTTTGATGCCTCATTGCAGTAGTTTAACCTTTTTCAAATTAGACTTTCATTCTAACATTATGCCTTCTCATTAGCTTGAATCAATTACTTTTATATCTACTTAATTTATTGTGAATCTGAACAAAGTAAAATATTTTTGTCTCAATTTTTTTCTGTTTTCTGTGCCTAGAATAGTGGTTGGCATATGAAGTTCAATGAATATTTGTTCTATCCAATTAATGATAAAATGTTTCTGAAACTTAGCAAGATGTTCAAGGGTCAATGGTGTGAGTCCTCCAATAAAGTCTAGGGACTTTAAAATAAAAATGTGGGACTCCACATAATTACTTATACAGGAAACTGAAAAATTTGATCAGGATCCTTTTGAATAGTACTGGGCTCATTTAAAATGTATATCATGTATTTCTTTAGCTATCTTAACCCTTTAGCACTTAGAAAATGAATACCTTAATTATGTGCATTTCACCACTTGATAAAAACTTAAAATCGAATCATGGATTTTTTTGTGAATAAACAACACCTTCGAGGTAGATCTAGCACTTTTCCTGAAGAATCACTCCCCAGAGTCAAGGAGTTTATTGATACACTTCATGGTATTGTGATACAGTGAATGCTAGGGGATAACTCAGGATGACATTTCCAAGGTGACATTTGCATTTAAACCCTAAAGATAATTATATACTCTTAAAGAATGTTTTTAATACTATGAGTAAGCAATATCAAATTAGTAGAGAGTAGAGGCTCAGAAATAACTTTTTCAATTAGGTAAAACCATGACTAATTATTTAATTGTGCTCTAAGAATTTTCTGAACATTTTGATCTACTTTCAAGACTTGTATAAAGACGATATCAGTTTTATCATCTAAAATCCCAGCATTGAATGTATAGTTTAGGTTTCTTCATAAAAAATCAATACTTGAATGCTGCTATCAATAAGTCACAAATATTGTATTGGTCAGTCAAGTATCTAGGTCTAGAGATATTAAAAAGAATGTTAATCAGGGTAGTAAAAGTTAGAAAAAGTTGAGGATGTTAGAAATCGAGGTGTATGTCAAATAAAGTGGAAAGGAACCATTTTCCTAGGTAATGAATTAGAGCTGATAGGCAATTAAGGAAATAATTCCAACTTCATAAATAGTTACATACATATCATATATGTGTGTTAGATATACATCATATCATATATAATATATAGAGAGATATATACACATCATATATATGTTGTACAGCTTAGAGTAAGAATAATCATGTATTTTATAATAATCGTGTGTTCTATAGTTTTATTAAGATTGTGGACAAATTCTAATAAAACAGATATTTTATTTGTAAATCTTATATGAGTTTTGCAAGTCTGAAATTTTTAATACATAAGAAAATTCATTTAAGAGAAGGATTCTAACACTTTTTATGGGTAACACACCAATATAGACATATATTTTAAGATTTGTGTTCATAGTTTAAACAGATAAGCATCATTATATATTTCTCTTTTCTAGATTTATCATGCTTTAGCTGTTTGGATTATAACAATGCCCATATGGAAATACATGAATATATACATATGTGTATACATATATATGTATATAAAACATTTTTAGTTCAGACATAAACAGATTTATTAAGATTATGCATAGCTGTTCTAAAGGAAAAAATGATCTGAAAAAATTGGAAACCATGCTGAGTGTTCTTCAAACAGAAAACAAACAAAAAAATCCTTCTGCAGAAAAATTATTATTAATAATGAGGACAGATAACTTAAATAAACACATTCATTAGTAGTTTCATTAGGGATGTGTTTTAAGCAAAGGATAAGTAAATTAAAAGCTGAACTAAGATTATAAACTGTAGTTCACTTATACTGTTCAAAGCAAGAAGCCTTGAGAAAATTCAGGGGCTACCTCAGAATGTGAAAGAAGAATCAGTGATTGTTCTCAATTCAACTATAGTTGTTTGGGAGGGACTTGAACCATGAAAAACTGGAAAAGAGGTAAATATATGTACATATGCTCCATATATATTGCTCCTCCCTTGAGTGGGTAATGGTTTTAGATGAAATGATTTTAAATTAAAAGAAAATACAGTTTCACCCAAACCAGGGAATTTATGTCAGGGGTTAAAATCTTCTGAAACTTCTAATAGGACAATGTTGTTAAGAAACAACATTTCAAGAAATGATGATTCATGCAGTTTGGAGAACACACAGGCCAAGGAAGAACAGCTTCACAATTACTGATGATGGGAACTGGTTGTGAATTTATCTTCTCTGCTCAGAGTGCCAAATGAGAAGAGATAAGGAGGGAGTGATAGAATTCTTTCTGAGTTTTCATAGGAAAAAAATATCTCTAGAACTGACTTCCACTCAACATTCCATACTCTTATCATGTTGAGATAGTGGGATTTATTCCTCTCAATTAATTTTTGTACATTTTGAGAAAAGGTCACAACGTAGCATGTGAATATATTTTTGCCTTCACCTGTAAATAATTCAGAAATCCCATTCTCATCAATCTTCTTGGATGTTCACAAGAAACCAGACAGAGTGTAGTATATAATCTACACCTCTTAATCCACATTAAGAGATTCCTCTAAGTAAGACACACGGCTTAATGTTTAAGTGATGTTTAAGAAAACAATTGAATTTACTGCTCTTATCATTGTGCTGCTCTTAAAAATACTGAAAAATCTGAATAAAATATCTGAGCTAGTCTTAACTATTGTCAGCAAAGATAGGAGTCCTAATTACCAGGGCTGTCTCTTGAAGAGGGGACAAGTAACCAAGTATTTATTTTAAGTTTCACATCAACCCTGACATAACTCCAGTAAAATTCCCTAGATTCACCTATAAAATACAAGTATTCACATGTCCTTCTAACTTGTGTCATCCAGGAAGCCTAGATGTAAGTCTCTGCTATGCGGGGCTGTTCTGAGCAGTGCGGGATCTTAGGCGATACCCATGGACTACACTACAATCATATTTCTATTCAGTTGCTCCCGTCACCTTGACCATGCCCTCTCACCTTTGACTAGAATGGCTTGTCTAAGAGTCCCTAAGCTACCTTTTGTCTCAATGTTTCTTTCCTTCTAAATGGCGTAAGTCCTGCACTCAGTGCCTGTTCCTCCTTCAGTAAACAAGAACAGGGTATTACTGGTTCTCAAAGGCAGTGAAAAAAGAAAATGGAGACCTTCCACTAGATTCTGACTTCCAGTCAGTGGAGCTGTTTCTGGTCTTTAGAGAAGAACCGGGAAAGCATGTACGAAATGGTACATTCCTTTGAGTTTGTAAAACTTGCCAGCCTTCCCCCCCCCCCTTTTTTATCCTATCTACCCAGCAGAATCCACTAGGGGTTCATTTAGACCCCAGTTCCAGCTTCCGCTCAGACTCTTTGGAAATCTTTTTCATTCAGCACCCAATCACATTTGCATCTTTTTGACTTCCTTCTTAGATAATTTCCCTGCTGTGTCTGAGAAGAAAATCAGCCTACTCTATTTTTTCTGTCCTGCATTTATAGCCAGGAGCTATCTTTGCATTTTTTTTCCTGACTGTGAACACTTCTTTCATCTCTATGACAAACTGATTGCTTGACATATTTTGTCATATATTGCTTGACATTCATGAAGTTGACACTTGGACCCTGGACACACTGTCTGGAATAAAATGGAAAGTAGGAAGAGTACCTATCTCCTTTTTAATAAAATGAGGAGATAGCTTAGTCTGCAATTTACCTACAGCTCAGTTTCCTCCTTTAAAATAGTAGGACCCAAAAGAACAAAGTCTAAGATCCATATATGTCTAGACTTTCTTTGCCTAGACATTCATGCTTTCTTCTAATTATGAGTTTGTTTTCCAGAGCTGGAGATTGAATCCATGACCTTGTGTATGCTGGCCAAGCTGTGTGTCTCGGCTCTTCTGAATTCATTTGCAGCAAACCATCTCTTCTAATTTTGAGTTACTAAGAAGTAAAATTACTTTACCTTCACCTTACTATTAATTAAAAGTATGGTCTGTGTCTAAAGGCATGAGAGTCTTGAGAGTCCACAAAGAAAAGACATGCTTTGCTCCTCCTTGGGGGAAGGCTGCCTTTCATTTTCAACGATTCTCTTTTGGTGAGTTGTTAACTCTGATAGTCATAACAATGTATCAAGAACTATGCGCAGTTGTGATGGGGTATCTCGTGAGTTACTACAGGTAATGGGATCATAATTATTATTAGGTAGGACTTGCTTACAAATCTTACTAGAGTCAAATATGAGGTGCAGAGGCCTAGAGGCTTCCATATTCTTGAGGGAAGTCCCGTCTTCTGAACGAACCTTCATTCTATTGACTGTCAAGATAAATTATGAGTTAATTTCATTTTCTACTTTATATAAGGTGGTTTATCTGTTTAGTTAAAAAAAAATGTTGTTTCCCGAAGACAAAAGTTTAGCCAATAGATTCATTTCCAGTTTTAATGATGAAATATGGCTATTGTGATTAAACAATCAAATGGCAATTGGCAGCTAAATTAATTTTTTATAACATAAAAAAGATATAGATAAATATGCAACTGACCTCTCCAGTCAATAGTGAATATTTTATCCATATACCTCACTAGTAGGCATATCAAAGCTCCTTAATCAGTTTGGCTGATCTTTGTTTCCTTCCCAGTAGGAAACATAACAAAACAACACAACACACATTTCATTCTTTCATCCTCTCAAGATTTTCCCAGAACTTGTCTTTCTCCACCCTCCTCCTTAATAAATAGGCCCAGTGTTCAGAACATGACTTTTGCAGCTCTGTTAATCTTGGCAGACAGGAAAGGCTGAAGCTCGCTGGCTGGTGAGAAAGAAGATGCCTTTTTATGTGGCTTGGCAGCGCAAACACCGGAGAGTGCTCACTTTTCTTCCATGGAACTTACACACATTGGAGTGTGGGGCTTGGTTTTATTATTTGTTTATTTATTTATCTCATTAAGTAATCAATTAATTATTTGTGGAAGAAAAAAATTTAATGCAGTACCTCATTAAATGATAAAAGAATTTTTAAAAGTGTTTTAGAAGTGAAGTAATAATATTATCTTAAAAGAGGTGGATACTTTTTAACAAATGGATTAAAATCCCTTGCTAATAATGCATACCACATGGATAACTAATGTTTGGAGGTTCACTGTGTTCACACAAGTCAGGGTTATTCAAAATGCATTCATAGATTAGGCATGACATTTTTAGAAAGTGTGAGGTGGATTTTATTTTGTTTAGTGTTTTGTTTTGTTTTGAGACAGAGTATTATCCCTAGGCAACCTTAGCTGGTCTGGAACTTGATATGTAGATGAGGCTGGTATTGAATTCATAGAGATTCAACAGCTTTTCCTTCCCAAGTGCTTTAAGTTAGGGTGTGGGTTTTATGTCCAGCTTAGAAAGTGTGAGATTTTAAACCAAAGTTATGACCAATTGTATTAGTGATTAAAGTATTCATATAGTTTTCATCTAAAGAGGGATTTTCTATTGAGAATGATAGGGGGCTTTATGAATGACTATGTTGATACAGAGGTGCTTCCTACCTAGAGGTAGGCTGGTACTGGAAAACGTCACCCATGTATGAGTTGGTGCCCCTCTTTGCAGTTGACCATTTCAAAAGTAATTTTATAGCATGATTGAGTTCTTCAAGGTGAAGATAATATATTGTAGGGAGTTAGGCCATGCTATTGTCTTCTTGTTTGGTTCTTTCTAAAAAATTATATGAAAAATTCAAGAAAATGCATTTCTAGAGTATAACAACTACTTGATTGTATCAGATGCTCTTTACCCTATTTGCAAAGAAAATGGTAAACTTTCAGATTTTGCAAATCAAAAATATTTATAAAGAATAAATAAATACCGGAAAGCTGTCTTCAAAACAATGGGACTTGCTTCTACAGAAGATTAGTCTACAGTAACGCACATTTGTTTTCATATATGTCTAGCTGTCTTTGGTGTAAATGTAATCAACATTTACTAGTTTTTCAGTGTGTTAGGAAAGTGATCATCTGGTTGAGAATATATAAACTCTAACATAAAACTTGGGGATAAGACAATACCCTTGGTCCAAATGCTACTCACAGCAACAGAATATAAAATTGAATTGTAGTATTTGGCATCTCTGCCCTCTAAAAATCAGCTCACACATAAAAACATCCTTTTTTATAAGTTAGATATTAAAATTGAAAGACAATTATATAACCTCATCCCTTCCCTGTTTTCCTTCAACCCTTTCATTCCCCATCATTCCCTCTCAAATTGATCATCTACTCCTTTATTTTTACATATATTAATAAAATCTGTTATGACTGTTTAGTGTGACTTCTGTGTATATGATTGTAGGACAGATTCCCTTCTATTGGATAACCAACTAGGGAGTTCATACCAGGGAAAGACTAATTCTCCCATGTTCACACTCATAATGCATTGCATCTTCCTGGTTTTCTATCCTATAAAAGAAAAACCATATAGGCACTTGTCCATTTAATCAGTCATTTCTAAATATATTTATTGAAAACATACAATGGACAGATTACAAGGCCTTTCTTAAAATTTAATAATTCTAACACAGAAAGCATAAACAGCTTAAGAAAGCAAAATCTGATAGCTTGAACTTACTGTGTAGACTATTGTAATTCATGAGTATGTTTTTCAATCTTTGTCTATCCCTCTTAATATGAATATATTTCTTGCTACAGAATTACTAACATCATTTACTGTGGCCTGGAAAGCTCTATTTGGGACATTAATTAATGCAGAAAGTCTAACATTTCTGAATTCTAGATAATTTTGCCCACAGGAATTTTAAACCATGGGCTAGTGGATTGACAGCTTTCATCAAAGGAGGAGGAACTCAAATGCAAATTCATGGAGGGTGTATTTTGCTCTTCCACATGAAGCTTATTCAAGAGTTGTCAGCTGGTACAAATTCCTCTGTGGCGTGGCCAGCATGTGTGGGGCTAAGGATTTGCTGAACAGCTAGAGAATGGAAGTCTTTCTCTTTGAAGAACACCAGGCGCCTATCAAGGAGATACAATGACATCCTGTCTAACAGTGGTAACTCGTCTCTACCCATGTGGTCAGAAATAAAAATAATTGAAACATGGTGTTACTCGACTTGCTGGCTTCCTCTCCTGCTTAAAGAAAGGAAAGAACAGATTGCACAGGGTAGGGTTTTAGGTTTCAGCCTTTCCTGTCGCTCAGACATGAACCCACAAAAGAGACTAAAATTCAGAAAAGAAAATCTAAAGGACTTGAGTATTATCAAGTAGACTGAGATGTAAGAATTAGAGGCTGAATATATCAAAAAGAGTCACTTGGATCCCACTATTCTCTAACAAACTCATAGGTTCTGAGGTCAATTCACTGTATTAATCCACTATAAATCATCATACAAATGACATGTGAACTGCGACAATTGGGCTATCCATGATACCCATACATCAGAGACCCTCAAGTCCTAAAACATCACAACATACATGGATTCTCTGTGTAACCTCTGCTCAGTTTGTGCCTGAGTGTTTCGGTGTCAATTGTATAAACAAAAACAAACCACTATGTTTTTCAGTACTTGCGTGCAGAGAACTACATGAAATCTCTGCACACCACACATGTGGTGTTATCCCAAACAGGAGCAGATATTATTCAGTCGTGCAACTTCTTTGGTTACACAGGTAATTGCTGCATGTGGATTTCGAGAGCCACATTAGGGTAAGAAGAAGAGCTTTAGAATTCTCCTTACTGCAAACACCGAAGCTAAAGTACAAAAGTAATTTAAGTGATTTTGAGAGAAAGAGAGAACCGTGTAAGACACACACTCACATTATTCTACTGGATTTAGATTGAACTGAGCTCTCAATTACAGATGATTCTTTTAATACAGGAAATGAAATGTCCTGTGGCTCTCTCCTTCTTAGGGATGTTAGAGGCATAGACAGCCAAAAAGAAACAAATGCTTGCTTCTCATGTTTTCAGATTTAACTTTCTGTTTTAAAGGATGTGAAAGCCAGTGTTTAGTGGAGGAAGACAGCTCAGTCAGAAGAACAACAACAAGAAACTTCAAAGGATTAAGAGGATGATCTTGCATTACAATGATTTCATAAGGCAGTTTGGACATTTTGTGTACTGTGGGAAGCAATAGAAAATAATATGAACCAGATACAATTGAGCTTGTGTTTGATTTTTTTTTATGACGATTTAAGTGGCAGTGCAAGGATTCACAGAAATGATAGATGGCTGCCCTTAAACGCAGGAGTTCATTTGGAGCACAGTAAAATATCTCACAAGCAGCAACACTCTTAGCCCTCTTCTCCATTCAGAAGCGGAGGTTATCATGGCCGTACGTTAGGATTATTGCATGCTGGTTTCTCTCGCTTTGCAAACTGGGGAAACTGAGTTGGAAATTGAGAAACTTTAAGCTATGCAAAACATTCCTACATTTTTCTAAGAATGCTTCATTTTAAAAATGTAGAAATGTAGCTTTAAATTACAAGGCCATCATAGTTTTTTTAAGGTTTACATGATATGCCCTGCATACTTTTGAGAACCCCAAGCAACGTCAGTCCATCCATAGGCACTATCTAGTTATTCTTAAGGCTATAATCACACACACACACACACACACACACACACACACACACACTTCTGGGTTCTGATTTGATGCTTATCATACCAATATTCTTAGAAATTTTCTGAATCCAGCCCAAGCAAAATGTTCTCTAAAATAGGCTGCAGTGTGATTATTCTTTCTTTCTTTTTTTTTTGTACTACACAAATTTAGATATTCACATGGTGATTGTTAATATTATATTTTATGGTTTTTCCTTGAGCAACTTCTCTGGATACAAGGAGTGTATCACCCAGAGGAGGTCAAGGACTCTCAGTTAGCTTCACTGACCAGTTTTACACCCTCCTCATTTCTCCTTGATTGATGTCCCCTTCTTTCTCCCCTTCTGTTTTGTACACAATATTAGTGTAAAGGTTGTCTCCAGTTGCTGCATGGGATGACATCTGACTGAGCAATGAATGATGAACTGAATTTTTGTTTTTCATTTTAAATTCAGACTGTTAACTATAAAAAAAAAGTGGAGCTACTATGGAGAGTGAAAAATTCCTGGATACCTGTGTAAATAGAGGGTGAAATCACTAGAAAATGTATATTTTTTGACATAGGTATAGCCATATCAAAGACTAATTCCCCAGACCCATGGAAACTTGGCCAAGTGTCTCCCATCTCATTAGGGTGATGTTCAAAGGGATCATAGAGACTTCTGTGAATGTTGACATCATAGGGATGTATGAATACTTACAAATAATTGACCTGCATGTCTAAAAACTAGGAACTGATCCTTCTTCTCCTAGATGTTTACATTTTGAGACAGCTGACCTCCAGGTACCATATACTGGCACTTGTCATCCTCACCTGTCTTCTCTTACACAAAAGTTTCGGGTTGCTACATATTGAAACCATTCTATTGGAGTGCATACAGCGATCTTGACTCCAGTTTTTCTCTACATGTGTCTTTCCTTTTACTTTGCTACCCCAACTAGGTTTTCTAGGACCAAACAATATTGTCAATGTGTGTTTTCTTTCATAATAGTGACTGGGCCAAGACCTGTTCTCTGGAGTTTGGTTCCATTGCTTTATTCCACAAGTGCTACCTTCAGTCATGAGGACAATAGCAACAGCTTTCCATGTCCATCACTGTCATGGCCAAGAGAAAAAAAAAACAGAACACAAGTAGATATTTAAAGTAAGAGAGAAAAAAATAATAGATCTAGAGTGTCTCTTTGGATTATAGCATGGCTATACTTTATTTTAGAGCTAATATCCACTTACAAGTGAATACATACCATTTTTTTTTTTTTAGTCTTTTTGGGTCTGAGATCTCACTCATGATGTTTTTTTTTTCTGTTTCTATCCATTAGTCTGAATATTTCACGATGTCATTGTTTTTAACAGCTGAGTTACATGGCCGTGTATAAACATTTTCTATGCTACAATCCACAGACCAATAGAGACTAGGTATCGAAGAGGGCTCAAGGGGGATGCCTGGATCTCCCCAGAAGGGGAAATAAAAGAGATTTCATTAGTAGACTGTTACATTCATACTATTACATATACTAGGGCTCTATGCCTGTAGCATACCATCTGTAGTATGGGATAGTTAACAAGCTGGGCAAAGGGCTGGAGACTGACACACCCACACAGACAGGGACAGAGACATATGTCATCCTTGAAACAAGAATGCCAACTTGAATCAAGAACGCCATCTTTGTTTCCAGGGCAGCTTATATAGGGAATCCTTGACCAATGGCCATGCCCCAACCTTCTGGGTTTTTAAGCTAGAAGCCCATCAGAAACCACTTCCCTGTCGTGTGCTCAGAGTAGCTGCAAGCACAGGAGAACAAGTTGCTTTGCTCAGAGCACTGCAAGCATTGAAAAACAAGCTGTTTACAGGAAATTCAGAGTCTAGGGTCCACAGTCCCCAACAGTAAACTGAGGGCAGGTGGGGATGAGAACATGAGTGATCAGGTTGAGGGGAATGGAGGGGGAGAGTACTGAAAGACTACTGGAAAGGGAGGGCATTTTAGTGTCATGTAGAAATTTGGCACCAAGGAATATCCCAGGAGTCTAAGAGAATGACCCTAGATAAGACTCCTAGTTATAAGAGATATGTAGTGAGAACTGTCCATCTCCTGTATCCAAGAGTTCAAGTGGAGGGATCCAAACAACAATCCAGCGACATCACACTTCAACCTACAGTTGGTCCTGCCTATGTGGTGTGCTCAGAAGGAGTGGCCTATAGATTAAATGAGTGACCAAGCAATGAATTGTTTAGTCTAAAACCCAGTCTAAAGCCCACACCTGGCACTGCCTAGAGAACCAGTACACACAGACTGGATCACCCAGAGAACTAGGATTGAACCAAACATGACTTCTCTGCAATACATACACATAGATTGGTGCCTAGCCCAGTTGTCCTCAGAGAGGCATTGTACAGTAACTGATAGAAACAGATACAGAAACTCACAGCCAAACTTTAAGTAGTTCAGAAAATCCAGAAGAAAAGGAGGGGGTGGGGGAAGGACTGTAGGAGCTATAGGAGTCAAGGGCAACACAAGAAAATATATAGAATCAACTTACCTTGATTCATAGGGGTTCACAGAGAGTAAATCAATAAGGAGGGAGCCGGCATAGAACTGACCTAGGTTTTCTGCATATCTGTGACAGTTGTATAGTTTGGTATTCAGGGCTATCTCTGACTCTTTTGTTGGATGTTTGGACCCTACTCATACTGGGTCACCTTACCCAGCTTTAATATATGGGGAGGTATTGTTCATTCTTACTGCAACTTGAATGCTATGCTTTGTTGATGCCCATGGGAAACCTGCCCTTTCCTTATCAGAGAAGGAGGAAGAGTAGATTGGGGGTTGGGATCACAGTGGATGTGGGAGGGAGGGACTTAGGAAGCATATTTTTAAATCAGACAATAAATTCATTTCTTTTGTTGTCCCATCCCTGGTAGCTTTCTTTGACAATTTGGTAAGTGCAGCATCATTTTCAAATGCTAACTACTGGTTGCTGCAAATGTCTTCTACTTAAGAACATTTCAAGTCAATGACTTCACCATTTGACAGGATAGTTGTACTTTATCCAAATTTTTAATGATTTCAGATACTCTCCCAATTTATATTGATATTTTCATAATGGAAATGTGTTTAACGTTTTTGAGAATTTGTTTCAATTTTGAAACTGTCCATTTTGAAATGCTTAAATCTCCTAGGAAACCACAATAATTCTTTAATCACAAATAGGATAAGAGGGGTATAATATGAAGTCAAATATATTAAGTAGGTTCAATATCATGCTCTCAAAGTCATCAAGATATTAAAATATTTAGAGTACTAAACTTTACATAATTTCTGCAATAAGGTTAATTTAAAATCCTTTGGTTATGATTGGCAATCAAACATGATAGCCTCATCTACCATTAATTCATAAAGATCATGAGGTCATTTTGTTCTACTCTAATTGTTCTACTTATATTGATGGCCAGTCTTTACAGTAGGGAAATGGGATTAAAATATTATCATTTTAAATGTCTAAAATGAGAAGTTTTCAGAAAGTATATATTTTTAGAAAGTTAAGATTTCTTTTTTTTTCTTTTTTTTGGTTTTTCGAGACAGGGTTTCTCTGTGGTTTTGGAGCCTGTCCTGGAACTCACTCTGTAGACCAGGCTGGTCTCGAACTCACAGAGATCCTCCTGACTCTGCCTCCCGAGTGCTGGGATTAAAGGCGTGCGCCACCACCACCCAGCTTGAAAGTTAAGATTTCTGATTTGAAAATATTCTATAACCTTGGTGGATTAGTAATGATTAGTAGGATCTCATACAACTGGTCCTTAAATTTCAAATGTTGTATTATATTATTTTCTCAAAATAAACAAACAAATTTACAGTTGCAGTTATTATTCACAGTTTTGAAAAGAAAGTTAAAGGGGAATCTTTGTGTGTTGTTTGTGATTGTCTGTATAGCTGACAAACTCAGATTTTACTCTGGTGAATTTACTATAATTTTACTTTATTTGCTATTGTTGGTTAGGTATATTATAAATAGAAAATTTATGAAAGTCAGTTTTCTCCAGTGGAGGGTCACTGGATATATTAACTCCCGAGCTAGACAAATGCTAAAGAGTAGATGTCCAGCACAAAAGGTAATCCATGTTTTCTGTGTGCTATTTTTAGTTAGTTTTCATACAAGTAAGAATTTTAACATGTGAGAGGACTATGTTGATCACAATTTCAATTCATTATCTTTAACTCAGGGTGCTAATGTGATAGAAAGCTTCACATTCAACTGATGAAATTCTGACCTCTTTGAGTTAGACTGTTTTCAAAATCATACTTCATCAATAATTTGATTTACCTATACCAATTCTTTTTTTAAAGATTCACTCAACGAACACTGAGAATTATCACAGAAGCAGACATAGATAGATGCCTCTCAAGTAAGCACTAGTTAAATTAAAGTAGAGTTATACAGGGTTTTGAATCTTTGTGTTTTCACTGATTATTTCTGTGACACTCATTCCTATGAATATCACAATGACCTATTAATCATGCAATTCAAATGATCTATTAAGATCCCCATTATATTTCTTTTTAAGAAATACTTACACTGTTAGTTTTTACAGTGTGTATCTACTACAGGATACCAATTTTTAGAAACTTTAGGAACTTTAGGAACTGCTTGCAAGGTTTAATAAAAAGTCACTTTGTGGAAGATTCAATTTGCCTTTCAGTAGAATTTGAACATCCTACAGAGAATAATTTGGGGAAAAATAGCCAAGCTTCTTACATTTCAAAGCTTGTCTATCATATATATCAGGACTTATGTCAGTGTTGCCTGCTTTTCCCCTGGAGAACAACTCATCAGAGGCAGGGGCCATCCAAATAAATCCTGAAGGATTGCAATCAGGGAGTTGACTTGAATACTTGGTTGAAGTTTATAAATGAAACTTGGCATACGCAGCTCAGAAAAGACAATTAATTAACTTGCATTTCACTTTCTCCTGGCTACATTTCACATCTGCTCCTTTATATAGGACTTTATTAATGATTCTTACATGGTAAATGCTCACCTTGAAATCATGTCAGTGATTCATTTCACCCAGTTTCAAGTGAATTGTTGAAGAATAGGTCCAGGCCTTGGCAGATTTTGATGGCTGAAAGACAAAATCATGGAGTTAAGTTTCTGTTCCCACTTCTTAGTCATCATGTTTCTCATGAACATGCTGCTGACCTCTTTGTCTCCTAAACTGTCCTGTATTATGTGCAGAAAGAGATCTCCCTTGACAATTCAGATCATTTGGTGAGCACATATGTGCCTGCAGTCATAGAAAACCACAGCAGGGAATTCAAACAGACACAGGACAAGCTATCCAGTGTTCAAACAATTAGGTTGGTGTTTATGCAGACTGGTGGCCCTTTTTAACCTTGTTCAAAACAGCATAAAAAACAAATATCACTGCCTCACAAGAGAGAAGCAAGGCCACATGGACATAATTTATAAGTTAATTAGCACAGTCTACTGGGCCAAGAAGTGACAGACATGACACCTGCTTCCAGGGAACAAATAAGGAAAGATGAAAGAACAGTCCAGGCAAGCTTCTTCTTTCAGGAGGTGTGTGGTCACACACAGGTCACATTGTCTAGGGTATAATACAACATTTTAACAGACTGAAATGACTTTGCAAGTCTGGCTATAAATATGAGTGCAGTTGAAGCACACACACACACACACACACACACACACACACACACACACACACTGAAATTTCCAACCAAATGAACTGTCACTGCTATGGACTAAGAGCAGTCATTCATATACTGAGTTGCTTCAGTTATTAAATATGCTTTTTACATTTAAAAGTCTATGTATTTTTCTAGTATATTAGTAAAGCATTTTTACAAAGATCATTTAAAAATGAATTCTGCTAATTTTTAAATCTTTAATGAAACCAAAAGATTTATTTATTAGAAACCAAAAGATTTATTTATTATTAATTAATTTTATTTGCAGAACATCTAAAATGGGTGATAATAATACTACAATCCAGTGGTTTGAGCTGCTCTGTTTTGAATCAAGCTAGGATTTTCTTAGGCAGATTTTTTAGAGAGTAACTGATGGAAGTCAACTGTTGCCTTTGAAGGAGTCAAGATCACTCTTCTGCTTGTAGAACAACCATACAAAATACACAAATCAATAAACATACACAAAGATGTTAGGACAAACTCAAGAGAGGATTAGGTCCTATTTTCTAGGTAGATAATCTGAGGTGGACATTTTCAAGCACCTTGTTTCTTGAAATTTATTGTGAAGTACAATGCTTGTGAAGGAAGGACAAAAAGCAAGGGCCTGAAGGGTTAGAAAGCACAGTGCTTGGAACAGAGGTTCAAGCTAATCCCACAATGACCTCAGGCTGGATTAGCCCTAAGGGTGGTCTCACTTTGATAATGAGCTATTGGCTTTTACCACCCTTGTTCTGGACATCATCCATACACATGAATATGCTTGTTCTATTTGTGTGTGTGTGTGTGTGTGTGTGTGTGTGTGTGTGTTGTCTGGGTGTGTTTATTATACCATGGCAACTAAATCTCATAAGAAAACAACTAAATCAACATTTTTTAAATAAAAAGAAATAACATAAAATTCATCTATGACAGTGGTTATCAAAAACAGTTGCCTTTCCTCAGTCAGCATAACTTGTACCCAGTCATGTGCTAGAACCTCAGTCTCTCCAGTTCTAGCCCAAGACAACTGAATCAAACGTTCTCAATTCACTTTAGGAAGTCATCCTAAGGACTCAGAGACAAAGTTTGAAAAACACAGACATAGAGCAACATTTTTAAAACATAATTGAGCATTTGACAATTGTTAAAACTATGCAGCTGGTCAAAATGTCTCAGAACTCTGTGACAGGCCTGGGACAAAGAACAGGTAACAAACATACATAGGTAGCTAGGTAAGATTTTGGTTGATGTGGTTGTTCCTCAGGTTTTCCTTGAATGCTCTGTTTCAGTAACTTAGGCAGGTGGTGTCTGGCAGCATTGCACCTGCGGCAGGGCCTCTGAAGTTCAGCCATCTGCATCCTAAGAAAATGCTCAACAGGAAGAACCTGTCCTCATGCTTGGATTGATGAGAAGAAATAAGGCAGCATTGAGACTGATGAGGATTTATACTCCAGCAAGTCTCATCAAGACTAGGAAGTGGTTTGTCTGAGATTAACAGTGAAAGTACAGATAAGACATCATAACTACAGGTTGTTCAAGGAACGTTCTGTACAACAAGAAATGTGTCTTTTCTAATTCTTTCTTTGTGGACCTTTAGCTCACTGCAGTTTGAATGAAAATTCTTGCAGTATTAAACATCTTGTGGAGGGTTTCCTGGATTTAGAAACACAATGTCTGCACAGAAAGAAAGAAGTCATTTTACAATCGGAACATCTGGCAAATACTTCTTAAGCAGGCCATGAAGATTAACAGTACCACTGATAAATAATGTGGATTGTGTACATGCGAACCCTTTTTTTTTTATGTGACTACCTCCTTTCTATTGATGCTTTAGGTGCTTTTCAGTCCTTATGGCAAAATAGTCTGACAAAGAAAATTAAGAGTAAAAGGGTCTATTTTAGTTCACAGTTTGAGGGCAGAGCCCACCTTGGTAGGGAAGTCAAGGCATCAGAAGGTTGAAGCAGCTGGTTTTATTGTGTTTAGAGTTAGAAAGAAGATAGTAGTGGATTTATAAGCTTAGATTATTTTATTTTTCTACAGTGGAGGATCCAAAACCAGGGATTGGTACTACCCACAATGAGTTGATCTTCCTATATAAATTAACCTAATGTTCTTCCTAGGCATTCTCAAAAACCTACTTTCTAGGTAATTCTAAATTTTATCATGTAAACGACTGAGTTTTCCCATCACTCATTGGGTTTGTTCTTGTGATTACCTTAGAGTATACTCTGAGCTACCTTTTTTAAAGCTTTCACCCACCTAATTCTAATGCATCATAAGCAAATATCTGTTTTATTATAGCCATAGGTGATAAAATTTAAAATTATACAGATTTTACAGAGATTTGCATATAGGTAAATTTTTATATGCAATTTCTATGTGTAAAATAAAGGCATTCATGTATAGGTACGTTCCAACAACTTTAGTAAAAATTAATGCATTATTGGCCCTATGATTGTTTTTTGTATGTGTGTGTTCACCTGTTTATTGATGCACATTCACAAATGTGTGAAGGCCAAAGGTGTTTTTGTCTATTGATAGTTACCTTAACTTTTGACAGAGTCTCTCACTATACCTGAAGCTTTCCCATTAGGTTAGACTCCCTAGTCATCCAAACCTAGAAATCTTTTCCTCACCAAGTCTCTAGTATTAGGATTACAGATCTATACCAACATATGTGGGCTTTATAAACAAATTCTTGGGTTCAGCTTGGATGCTCATAATTTCTAGATAAATACTGTATCAACTGAATGATTTCCCCAGCAACATATTTCTCTAATTTTATAGATGAGGACTAGAGCTTTGAAACAGGTGATTCATCTAAATGTATATTTAAAAACAAACAAGCTGTATAATTGTCTGCACTTGGCATTCAAATTCTTAAACACTTCTCAGCAGTAGTTAGAAATTAACTGTCTCAATATTTTACATGGACTATCTTCAAATTCTGGGTGTTCTGGTTCATATTCAGAGACTATATGTGAATGTAACACACAATATCTCAGCAGAGATCCGAGCTCAATTACCGGATCAATTCATTGTATAATCATATAGCAGGTGGTGCAAGCACTTCATTTCTCTACAGATGAAGGAACTCATATTTCACTAATGGTGTAGAGTGGTGGCAGAAGGAGAAAGGAAGAGGCCCTTTCAGGAAAGTCTGCTGAAGTTCTGATTCCATGGACCAGCAAGCTCACTCCGATAATGAGTCATAGGCAGCCGTACACTGTTCCCATGACCTTTCAGTCAAAATCACTTCAAGCCGAAGTCTTATTAGCTTTGGGGGACAGATGAGATCAGAAGCCCAGTGTATCTGGCTTTAGGGTATCACAGTTTCTCTCTGATGCAATGAATGGCTCTTCACTCTGAAAGGTGATAAGAGAGCAGGTTTCCCGATAGGTGACTTGGGGATATAGGATTAGGGGCCAACTTTCAATCTTTGTGGGAGACTTTGCCATTGACATGCCTGAATTTTGACAGGAATACTGCAGCTGCTTGTACTCAGGCCTTAAATTGGAGCGAGGGAAAGGCAGGGTCTGTCATTGGCTGATGATGGATTTTCATCTGCTCATAACAAACCCGAGTAGCTCCGACAGCCTGTTGAAATAAATTTAATGTTATTTTGGAAAAAAGAGAAAGAAAGCAATAGTGGATTCATTTTCTTGGCAGCTAAATTCAATCCTGGGTGGAAGTAAAGCTAACATAATTTGAAGTGCCACAAGAACCTTAAATCTCCCACAGGACTTTTCAACTTGTCCTTTTCTTTAGCTCCCTTTCAGACTTCTTTCTTTCCTTCAGGGAGCCTAGCTTCCTACATCTTCTGTCTGAGTGTTCTTCTCTTCGACATTAAAGTGAATTTCTCCATGCTTATATAATTTGAGCATGTACTTAGTTTGATTATATCTCTCATTATCCCTGGAGGATTTTATCTTCCTGCATAGATGGAATGTCAAATAAATCCAAAAGGAGTTACTGGGTGGATCTGGACCATCTATGTCCCTAAAGTGGTAGTTAATGAGGATAGCTATGCACTCACCCCTTTGGGGCACTATTTGGTCAATAAAAATGGCTTTTCCCTTTTCTAACAAGCTAATGATTATGACGTTAGATGTTTGTCTTTTTTATTTTTTCTAGTCAAAACAAGCCATCAGTCCTAGAGTATACTCTGCATCAATATTAGGAACACCTATTAGATCCCATTTGGGTTATAGAAAAGAATGTATTATGTATAAAGAAAAAAATCTATTATGTATAATATATTTTAGAAAAGAATCTATTATGTATAAAGAAAACTGATAAATATGTCATAACATCATCATACCAGAGATGACTTCTTCTAACATTTGGGTTAAGTTATATTTTTGTTATCTTTTGCCAGCCCCCTAAATAAAATTTTTGGAATAAAAAGACTGTCTTTCTAATATATCTCTATCTGGGTTAATGAGATAGATTCTCTGGTCTATTCCTCAGATTTAGCCACCCATAAATTCTTGATTTAAGGCAAGCAAACTGTTGCAATATTTCCCTAGTAATTCTGATGCATGTTAGTAAGTGAGAACAGCTGGTAAGCAGTATCTGGTAAAAGGAGAGTATTCCCAGCTAACAGCGTAACACCACTGGGTTTTTTTTTGAAATAATTGCAGCAATACTGGTATGTAGCTATGGGAACATATAGTATCTACAAAATCCAATTACTTTCCCCAAGTTTGGATTCTTGTTTTGCTATCTCTGAAACTTTCAGTTCTTCTGTCAGACTTTATTTAATGCCCTTGCTTTTCTTAGATTCATAATATTTAACCTTTATTATCGCTCATGTGAAAGACCACTCTAATCTCTCGACATTTTCTCCTACAAGCCTTTCTTCATCTGTAACTACATGGTTTGGATGTAAAATGTCATCCACAGATTTATGGGTTAAAACACTTGACCCCTAGCTGATGGCGATTTTTGACAAGGTTGTGAAACATTTAGCAGGTTGATTTTCACATGAGGAAGGGAGACGCTGAGAAGTTTTGAGAAGTTGCAGACTGATTCCATTTTCTGTTCATTATTCTTCCTGGCTGTGTATACAGCATGACCAGATGCATCCTTTTGCTGATCCCATGCTTCATCCACAACGATGGATTCTGTCCTCTTGGACCATAAGCAAAATGAAAACATTGCTCCCTCAATTTACTCTATGTTCTTTGACCCTTATGACTAGTCCCTGACAGCTATAGAACAATAAAGCAAGACCTTTACCCCTAGTCTTCCTAATGATTAGTTGGGATGTTTTTTTAGGGTACTTTAGTTTTGTAAACAATTCCAGAATAATAAGAGAAAAGCACACATATGTTTGAAATGTGAGGATGTTTCTGGATTATGTTAATTGAGATGAGAAGATGCCCCCTTAGGATGGGTGACATGATTTTGTAGGCTGGGATCCTAAACTAAATTAAGAGGGAAAAGAAGGAAAAACACAGCAGGAAATTGGAGAACTAGCATTCATTTCTTTCTTCTCATTGACTATAAATATATGTGACCAGCTCCCTCAAACTTCTGTAGCAATGTCTTCTTTTCCATCATGGTTAGTATCCCCGCAACTGCATGTAAGCCAAGAGAAGGCCTTCATGTGTTAAGTTGCTTCAGGGACAAATTTATTTGTATCACTAGTAACTAATACAGAAAGTGACTTTGAGCCTATTTCCATTTTCTGCTGAAATGAAGAAGGGTAATAGGAAGACAATAGTGGGGAGCTGACTAGGAAAAGCACATCCAATAGGGTTAGGTTAGTCTGGCTGACTTCAGTCTTTGCTTCTCCTGTAATTCTCCTTCCTTTACTGATTCCTCCCTCCCCAGACTTGTTTCACAGTACAAGAATAGAGATTTAAAAAGAGAGCTCTCTTTTAAGATTGCCAAGACCATTTAAATAGGACAAGTTCTCCCTTAGATTTCCAACATTTCCTGTGCCTGTACTTTCTTAAAATAATGAGCCCAAAATAATCCTCATGGCGCATAGACATGGTTTGCAGTGGTTTATCCTGTTTTCCTGCAGCCTTATTTTGTGAATGTTCCACCCTGCTCTGCTACAGATCTCAACTGGTGCTAGCTACTCTTCCAGGCTCCATTTTAGCTCTTGATTTTCAGGAATCCATGCCTTCACATAGTCATCTTGAAGTAGTCTTCCAAATCTTGAAGTCTGGAATTATTTCCTCCTTGAAAATTCACTTTATGGTTATGGCACCTGTGCAAGCTTCTGTGCCATTCTAATCCATGTAATTTCTCATGTTATTTATAGCACATTATGAATTGTGCTCAGTGCTTTCTTATTTGTTTATTTGGACAGGATCTCCCTGCATAACCCTGACTTTCCTGTAATTCACTTTGTTGCCTAGGCTGGCTTCAACTCATAGAGATCAACTCTACTCTGTCTCCTAAGTTCTTGGATTAAAGGATGAACCCCCACACTTGGCTGTTCAGTGTCTTAAATAAGATTTAGTAGTATTTTTTCTAGCACTTGACAGGAATGAAGGGAAAGATACCACTTTTGAAACTCTTTATAGAGAATCGTGCAACAAGTTTGCTTTAAATGTTAAAGCTCAAATGAGGTTTGGTTAGAGGGTTCCCTAAGTAAAAGCACTTGCCACAAAACATGACAACCCAAGTTTGATCATCAGGAAACATTCTAACTGTCATTAAGATTATTTTTAATTCACAGCAGGAGTTTGAAGCATCAATATTGACAGGAGTTCGGAGACGTTGTTTCCAGTTCCTTTGAGTAAGCAATAGAAGTTCAAAACTTCAGTAGAAGAAGACCAGACAGATGTAGTGAAAATGTTAGAGAACAAAATTTATAAGTGAATTCTGTGGATACAACTGAATTTCTGCCTCTATGGAAAAGTGATGACAAACTACAAATTGATTGACAGAGGAGCAAAGAAAGTTATGATGAGATGAAATCTGCTCCCAATGAAGTTATGTCCAAGGCTTTGGAATTGCACAAACTGAGTTGTCCCAGCAACAAATGTTTGGAGAAGACTGATTTTCATTTTTGTGGGCTATATTTTGTGCTACATGCTAGCAAAGATTATTAAACCCTACTGAGGAGTTGCTGGGCATGATCATTTAAGCATGTAACACTAACATGGAAGTAAGGATTAGGCAGAGGATCATTATGAGTCTGAGGCCAACACAAGCTACAGAATGAGATCTGACTCAGACAAACAAACCAACAATCAGTATTACCACCATAATAAGCAGCATACTACCACCATCGTCACAAAATGCTGCATGGTCTTTAAAGAATAGTCAAATGCTGTGACAAACTTCTTTGGTGCCTTATGGTAGGCAATATGGAAAGGAAGTGCAGTGAAAAGTTCCTGGAATCTATTCAGGTCACACTAACGAGGACTCTTAGTAAATGGAGAACATGGAGTCTGAACCGGCTATCTTTATTCCGAGGTAAAGCTTCCAGAAGTGGGGCTGAGTGGCCTTCAGTTGGGTTGTTGGCCAAGGGAGTACCGTGGAGATTCCTAAACCATGCAGGCTGATGTTAGGACAGAGGGTTGCACCGACAGTGAGGCCTTAGTGCCAAGGATCCACACAGCTCATTGAATGTAGAGAGGTTCCGCTGGTGGTTACATGACCATTTTAAACTCTTTGATATGGAGGCCACTCTGTAGGCTGTAGAAAAGAAACCTGAACATCAACACAGTCACAGATCCTCTACACACAATCTGCTCTGCCTCCAAGATATGCCGGAGAAATAGTGGCACAGAACTTGTGGGAGGGGCCAACTTATGTCTGGTATGAATTGAGACCCATGCCAGGAAAGGGAACCCATGACACCATACAGTCTCTGAATGGCCAGGAGCCTGAGACTGGATAGTCCAGAGGCTAAAACCAAACACATCTGGCAAAAGTAAAAATAAAATAAACACAATATTTTAATGATATTCTGCTCTATTCATTAATTGGTATTTTGTTCAATAGTCATCAGAGAGACTTCCTCTGGAAGGAGTGTGAGCACAGACCCGCAGTCAGACATTACGCAGAGTCTAAATTATAGGGCTCCATTGGGTCCTTCACCTTGGAGCTCAGGGAAGCCTTTGGAAGATGAGGACTATTGTAGGAATCAGAGCTGATGGAGAACACGGCACATTAAACCAACTAAGCAGGACACGCATGGGCTCACAGAAATTGAAGCAGAAAGCACTGGTCCTGCACTGGTCTGTACTATGTGTTCTGAATATATGCTATGGCTGTTCGCTAGGTATTTAGTGTACTCTTAACCAGTGTGCTGCTGACTTTTTTGCCTGCTCTTGGTACTCTTTTTCCTTCTACTGGGGTGTTTTGTCCAGGCATGATATGAGGGCTTTTTGTCTTACCTTATTGCATTTTGTTCTGTCATGTTTGGTTTGGACCTCTTATAGGCTTGCTCTTTTCTGAAGAGGAAATTTAGGGGAGTGGATATGGAAGAGAAAGAAGGTGGGGAGGAGCTGTGAGGAGAGAAGGGAGGGGAAACAATGATAGGGATGTATTGCATGAGGGAATAATCTGTTTTCAATAAAACAGTATTATAATAGCCACCTGACTTAACAGACTTTATCATTGATCAATTCCCTCACCACCAAGACATAACTTACATAAAATTCAGACTATTGGTATTAATTTTTAACAATAAAGTACTTAAATTATGGCACGTACATTACTCTTTCAGATCTAATGCTTTTACATACTTTTAAACTACACTGGAGTATAAATATAACTTTTATATATATTGGAAAAATAAAAAAAATCATATAGGCTTACGTTATTGCAAGGTTTTCTTTATTGCAGATATAGAACTAAACCTACAGCATCTATAATGTGTGCTATACTGAAAATATGGAAAAGAATAGATTATTTATATACTAGGCAATAACATGGATATTAAACAATTTATATATCAAGACAATGTGTTTAAAATATTTTTAATAAAATGATCCTGAAAAATTATAGAAAAAAGACAATTCAATGTAAATTTGAGAAATTGCTTTAATCTTGTCTTATTGTCCTCATTTCTGCAGTAAAAATTAATGTTCTCATTATATTATCCTTGGTCAATTTGGACTAAACAATCTTAGCATAAAATAGAGTTTATTATAATTCAATGACACTCAACACGACACTTAACAGTATTAACTGCTAAGTTAAATATCTTTTAAATATTTTAAATACCATTTCTCATTTCTAAAGATAATAGTTCCATAATTGGCTTAATAATAACAATTTCAACATTCCACCTGAACTAACAGCCTCACTACTTTTGCTTTGTTGCGTCTTATCCAGCTATTTATTGTTTTACTGAGGAAAATTGAGGTTTTCAATTACACTTTGCCATTAGGAAATATTGATTCATTACTTTATTGTGGCATGGTGGACAGCACTAATTCTTAGGGCCCATTAAATCACTGTCATTTATTGAAGAAGACAAGTTCTGCTTCTTACGTCTCTAAGTGATCATAGTCAACACAGAGACATGAAGGAGGACAATGGCATATTATGAGATAGTTGCCATCACAGACAACCCTTCATATATACCTCCGAAAAGATATTCGTATGAAATAACTTCACCCAGCTCTAAGTGAAATCCTATCACTGTGGAATGCACTAGATTTCCATAGTGTGCCAGATACTATTGGGTTACATTGTATCTTACCCAAATTTATATATTCAGGTCTGAAAGGGTCCTATAGATATCACCTCAAACATGACATATTCATATACTGAATAAATATTTAAAGATACTGAGAAATCAGTAGGTGCTCAAAGAAGCTTACCTCTGATCTTATTGTTTACCCCCCAAAAATTGATCTACTAGCATGGAATGTATTTTCCCCGTATTTTTCTGTATCTTATCAACCCAAGGAAATTACACTAATTCCACGGAAATAAAAATTAAAAGTTAACTACAATTAGGGACCAGGTAAAGTCTGGATTGCTATTGTCCTTTTTTCCAGTTAGTTAATTTTACTTACACACTGATAATTTACTTAAAGGCCCCATTTCTCTCTTCTCTAACAATGTTTGTACCTGAACTTTTAATCTCATTACCTGCTTAACACTTAGCTTCCTGTAGTTCAGGTAGTGGTTAATGTTACTGTCAACTTATTTGGATATCATCGAAGAGACAAGCCTCTGGACCAAGTCTGTGAGGAATTTTCTCCAGTAGGCTGACAGAGGAAGGAATACCCACCATAAGTTTAGGTAGTGGCATATTGTGATTAGGGATATTGAGTTGAATCGAAAGCAGAGAGTTAGACTGACTGCAGTTTACAGCACTCAACATTGTCTGCTTCCTGAATATTGACGCAATGTGAGCAGCAAGCTCCCACTCCTGTCACCATTCCTTCCCTTTATGGCAGCATCACTCTTCTTCTAGGAAGGGTTTCCTTCTAACTATGAGCAGAAATCAATCCTTTCTACACATTTGCTTTCCATTCAATAAGGAATAAATGGGGGCATCATACAAATGATGAGAGTGTAAGAGTTTATACGAGGAATCAATCACATCACCACACAGAATTAGAGCCCACATATTAGATCCCTTAATCCTTCTTCTGTTCTGGATCCAATGAACATTATGAAGTCCCCTTCTTAAAGTATCACCCATGTCTAATTGGGGACCAACCCTCCAACATGGGAATCTTTATGGTGATAAGTCACAACTACAGCATAGAAATTAGCTAAGGAAAAGAGCCTAAAGTCAAAACTATTCCTGCATAAACAGACATGAACAGTGTCTTGTCGTGAAACTTCCAAATAAATATGTAAGGCCATTGTCATTATAATATAAAGGAGAAATGGATAGTTCAGAGAGTTGAAACTTTTAAACGTATCCCTTCGTATCATGATATTCATTTATTTTCTTTGATTAAAATACTTATGAAGCTTACTGAAAGTTCCATTCATCAACCAATGTAGTAGCTTCTTTTTCCTTCTTTACACAGAATAGATAATGGTACAGACCTTATACTTTTCCTACAACCAGCAATTCTATTCCTAAGTACATACCTAGTAGACATCTATGGGAGGCTAACAAAATGTGGCAGCAAAAACTGTGGACTTTCTTTTTTAAAAAAATTTATTTATTTATTAAAGATTTCTGTCTCTTCCCTGCAACCGCCTCCCATTTCCCTCCCCCTCCCCTAATCAAGTCCCCCTCCCTCCTCAGCCCAAAGAGCAATCAGGGTTCCCTGCCCTGTGGGAAGTCCAAGAAACCCCCACTTCCATCCAGGTCTAGTAAGGAGAGCATCCAAACTGCCTAGGCTCCCATAAAGCCAGTATATGCAGTAGGATTAAAAACCCATTGCCATTGTTCTTGAGTTCTCAGTAGTCCTCATTGTCCGCTATGTTCAGCAAGTCCGGTTTTATCCCAGGCTTTTTCAGATCCAGGCCAGCTGGCCTTGGTGAGTTCCCGATAGAACATCCCCATTGTCTCAGTGTGTGGGTGGACTTTCTAAACTCTCATCAAAATTAAAGTAATATGATTGTATTTGGGTAAATTCTCACAACGTGGAATTATACACACGACAAAGAAGATGATGTATAGTAAGTTGTATATATGTGTGTGCACTGTGTGTTTGTATGTGTGTATCCAGATATGGTTGTGGAATATAATGCTGTATATTTTTATGAAGTTTTTTTGGATGGGATTGACACTTAAAACCAAGTAGGGCAAGTTGCTTTTCCTAGTATGGTTGTGCCCTATCCAATAAGTTGAGGATCTGAATAGAGTAATGAGGGTGATTTTCTCCTGAGTATTGGAGACTCCTCCTCTTTTGGTTTGTTGGAATGGAACACTGGCTTTTCTCTACCAGAATTGTACTCCAAACCAGCACTTTCTCCATGCCTACAGCCAGTCAGTCTCTCTACTGGAATTAGTTTGTCATTTGCCTACTTATTCTGTAGATGTTGGCTTTTCCCACTTCCATAAATGTACCATGAATACCTTCTCTTCCTATATGCAAAACATATGCACATAGCCTTTTATATCTCTGAGACCCTAGAAGGTTTAGCAGGTACCAATAATGCTTTATTAATCTGAGTTCATTTAGTTGTGCCTTTATCTACAGAGAATGGTCAACTCATTTTTGGTTGGGTCTAAACACTTGAGAAAATTTCCTTTAGCTTTTCAGGAACTGTCAGTTTATAGAAACTTTTAAACTCTTCTGTTGATGTCAAAGGTTATCAGACTTCCACCATCATATGAAAAATTACAACAACTGCTGAAATAGAAGAGTATGGCTCTTTTTATTAAAATTTTACCATGGGCTACAGCGGGGTTATTACTGAGTCACAGGGCAGAGGGTCTGACATCTGTCGTACTGCTCTTCCAAGCTCTCCACACCTCTGAGAGCATGAAGTGAACTAGAATTCTATTAAGATGAAGCTAGCAACCACAAAAACTGTATCCGGCAGCTTTGATATAGAGTATGTTATGATCCTCAAAAAAGATACGTTTCTTGGGACTTGCCAGTTATCCTTGGTACCCTGGGTCACATCAATGCAAACTTCCAAGAGACTGATCATTTCTCAGATTTAGAAAATGACATCTTCAATTTGTTTCAAAATCATTTGCAGAGGCTCAATACTATGAAAAATAAGAATGATAAGACTCCTTCAAGAATCTTGTGGTTCTTGAAATGTATTGACTTTATAATTTAAAATTGCACCACACCAAAAAAAAATATTAATCCTTTCTGGTAGGCAGAGTTGGTGATCATTATCAAAGGCTTCCCAAAACTATATTTTCCAAAGCCTTTTTTCCACTAAAAACACAAATATTTGCCTGAGATTTGTACCCTTTCGCAAAGGAGAAATGCTAATTTAAAAAAAATGTAAAAGTTAGCAAACTAAGAAATAAAGATACATTTCTGAATATCTATTTATTTCAGACTGTCCCATCCAATGCTCAAGACAAGCATGGCCAAAAATATATTAGTGAATAGTGAGGAAGAGAAATGAACAACTTTTATGTTTTTGTAGATGACTAAGATAAGAAAGTAAGATTTCAATAAATTCACCAATCTTATATAGAAACTGGATTAAAATAGTAAACACTTCACAATTCATGTGTAACGAGCTTTTTATATTCATAACCTCCTTGGATTTTGCAGACACCCTTATCAGCCATAAAAATTAAAGAATCCACCTCCACTCCATCTGGCCAATGTTTCCTTGATCCCTTTGAGACTCTTGACACATGTGGTGGTTTTCTTTAAATACAAAAGTTTTGCACATTTTATCAAAAGCTAACTGGAATGTTCTTTAGGGAATCTGGACTGCTCTTCGTTCTCGAGGGGGGGGCAGTGGAGGGGGGAGGGGGCGGTGTGTGGGAGGAGGGGGAGAGAAATGGGAGACGGGGAGGAGATGGAAGTTTTTTTTAACAACTAATATAAAAATAAAAATAAAAAAAGAACACTACCTAATTCTCAAAAAATAAATAAATAAATAAAACTTCTTTGTTCAACAAGCTGAAAAAAAAATATCTCCTTTAATGGTGCTTGTAAAGACCAGTAGGTCACAGTCTGCATTGCTGAGGACTCCTCACAGGTGTCTTTATGGTTTCCTAACTACTCTGTCAGTCACCCACACTGGCCACTTCCCAGAAACCCTAGGATATCTTAGACAAGCTTGTGAGCAGTGTCATTTCCAATGCTTTAGCCCTGAAATGTCAGCCAAATCCTTAAATGCTCACAAAGAGTGTCATGTCTTGATTAATCATGGGCTCATTTGCAAGCAAAGGGCTATGTTTCCTGGTGGAGAACACCAACGCAATCATATACTGAGCTGTTTTCCTATATTGGCCAAGAGTCTCTGTGTATGAACAAAGCTAAATGAAACTCAGGGTTTTAAAGATAAGCTCTCAACCTCAAGCCAACAATCAGGCTATATATAATACACAGAGAGGTAAAACTGGAATGGGCCTACAAAATGAATTTAAATACATTAAAAATGGTGATTCATTCCAGTACAAAAATATTGTAGATAAATATTATTGAATATTCCTGGAAGCAACTGGCATCTGGTATGCAATGGGTGTGCATGTTCTCTTGGACTAAGCCATCAAAGGTAAGCCATAAAAAAATCAAATGTTAGCAGTTCTTCAGAGAATGTGGTTTCCTAAAAGAAAAATCAAATTTACATGACTTCTTAAGAAGACTTTTTATTTTCTAGGTTTAAGTGGAAAAGATATTACTCTGATATCTCTGCCTTGGTTTACGAAACTTTCACCCTCCCGAAACAAAGCCCGGTTCTGAGAGTCTCCCAGCAATGTTTCACTCCTTCCTCAGAGTCACAGGTATAAACTGGTTTTGACCTGTCATATTTACCCATCACACAGACAGCAGCAACTGAGAGGGATGCAAGAGGTTCTCTCCCTGCTGAAATACTGTACTTCAGCTTAGAGCAATTATATTCTCTGTAGCGTGGAGGGATCTGATGTGCACTTTGAGAAAATGAGATGAGCATGGATAAGCAGAAAGGAGAGATGGACATAAGTCCTTGTTAGGTTAGCTTATCCCCAGAGCATACATGTACTCATTGTCGAAATCTGGTCTCCAAAGATTCAGAACTCCAAAAATAAGTGTATTGTTCAATCAACTATCTAAATTAATTTACTTTTTTATTTTCAAATTTCTGAGTGTATGGTGTGTATGTGTGTGTGCATGTGAGTGTGTGCGTGTGTGTGTGTGTGTGTGAGAGAGAGAGAGAGAGAGAGAGAGAGAGAGGAGAGAGAGAGAGAGAGAGAGAGAGGAGAGAGAGAGAGAGAGAGAGAGAGAGAGAGAGAGAGAGAGAGAAGAGAGGGACAGAGTGTGGGAGTCAGAGGAAGCAAGAAGCAGGCAGTTGTGAGTAACCTGACCCTATTTTACAGGCTGAAATTGAACTAAAATTTTCTGAAAAAGGAGTAAGTGCTAACTGCTGAGCCTTCATTCCCCAGAACACTGTATTTTTAAAGTTGTTGCTATGCTTATTCTATCATTTTTTTACTTCCTTGTAACTCCCCTCAGCCTGAACGGTTCTGAAAAATCATGAAGGATCCTACGCAAATGATTGTACAACTGTCCTGTGCCTCTTGTATAGCCAGAGCCTCATATTTCTCTAGGTAAAATGTCTTTGGGCTCCACTGAGAAAGACAAAGCTGGTTGGAACTGAGCATGCATGTGATCCAGCATAAGATATCCTTTGTACCTCTGAGGCTTCTCTGCCAGGTCAAGGGTAATAACTACACAGACAGCAAGATCTTAGATGTAGTCTGAGTGCAGAAGTGAATTGTTCAAAAGGTGTCACATGTAAAATAGAACACTGCACACTGGAGAGAAATAACGTGAAATGGCCTCAAGAGGACCAGCAGACTCATCTTTTAAAAAATAGTAGGTAGGACAACACATCTGAGTAAGATTTAAAATTCCAACTAAATTCAGTCAAAGCCTCGGACCTGCCAGGAGGCAGGAAGGTAAAAAAATTGCAGCAGTAAACTATAAATGGAAACATGAAGTACCAATTTGAAAATTAGTATTTCGGGAATTTTAAACAGATCAACCAACTGTCAGAAAATTGCTGGTTCTGAAAAGCGTCAGAATATAGAGAGCAGATGAGATTAGACAATGATGATCAATGTTTGTAGATCAGGTAAAATAACAAAAAGTGTCAACCCTACTGACAATTTAGGACTAAACAGATTAGCCACAGGTAAGAGACTGGGATAGATTTCTTATGATTCTTTCTTATTCTTAAGGCATTATGGAAGAGAACATAAGGTTTGGGAAATAGACCTTTCTGAGAGGACTTTCTAGAAAAGTTTGGGTTGAATGTATACTTCAAGGAAAAGTAGAAACTATCTAGAAAACAAACCTATGTATAAAAAACAGGATCAGCATATATCAGTTAGCTAAGGACTAAGTAAAACTTGTAACAATTAAAGATTAAGAGACTTTCAGAGAATGTTCTTCTAGGCTTTAGCATTATATTGGATTGTGTGATTTACCATCTTCCCAGAAGAGAGAAAAAATAGGATAAATTACCACACAAGTACTAAAGTTATCATATATCACAATATTTAATATTTATCAGCAATTTTATTACAATCAGACAAAGAATGTGTATCATTATTACATAGTCTATGTGGAAATGCAGCAAGGAAACTGATTTAACATTGAAGGTCAGCCCCAAGAACAATACAAAATATTTCTCTAGCCGAAGAATACTTAGAAAATCTCAGAAGTTCAGACTATTGGAACTAAGATGTTGAGTTTGTATTAACTCCTTAAATAGCAAGATCATTGAATTGAGACAGGAATTATATCACCAGTAATAAAACTTGAGTAAGGATATGGTAAACAGGTCAATTCATCATCAGCAATGAAAGGACTTGAAAAAAAATTTAATGAAAACTTTTCCAAACTGAACTAATATAATTTATTTTGCTGAGACATGCAGAAGAGGACTTAAAAATGGAGAGACATATCAAGTCCACAGATGTGAAATTGAGTATGATAAACCAATTTTCCTTTTTTAGATTTTATGCAAATATAGTAAAATCATAGCATGGTGTTTTTAAACTCAACAATACAAATTTATGACTCATTTAGAGAAATGTTGATTGAGAACTCTAGAGAAACATTTTAAGCATCATAACTAGTGTGTACGTGACTGTATGCCCATCAGCTGCAAATATTTGTAATGAACTAAAAAAAAAATGAAATCATTCTGTAACAGCCAAGAGGTAGGTGAGGAATAATAAGGCATTCTTTATAAATAACACTTTGAAGACACTTGAAGTCTTTAATTAAGAGTTACACGTGTCATATGTAAATATGAACATTATTACATGTGATAGGCAACAAATGCAATCAAAACAATTGTGTCTAAGCTGGACTAAACTGAAAGAAGACTGAAGGAAGACTGTAATCAGAAGTAACATGACAAAATAATATTTTTGAATAAATACAAGTCTATGGGGCATCAGAAAATACTGTAAATGCAAGTAGAAGGTCAAGAACAGTATTTTTGTTACAAATAAGGTGAAGAGTAAAGAGCCTTCCTGTTTGGAGAGATTAAAATGTAAAGTCTCATGAAATAATATCTACAGAATATAAAATATTAATTTTAATAACTATTTTAATGAATTGCTAACCTGACTGAAAAGAAGACGCTGCAGCATCTTTTGTAGAATAAATAGAGAAGAATGGTATTGCTATTAGAATAGAAAATAGTGGGCCTTGTGGTGACAGAGATATCTAAAGAGTTTTAAAGAAGTACATTATTAGAAAGTGTAGGCTTCTTAAAAGTAATTTATCATTCATCGAGGCAGGCAAAATTTTCAAAGTTCTACACTATTTCTAGAAATTTCAAAAAAGTTAATAATTTATGCTGAAAAGTTTTTATGACATTGGTTTTTCTTTTTCTCTTTTATTTTTTTATAATTTTTATTTTTTAAAAGAAAACAAACCATTTTTTTTCATTTTATATCAATAGCATTTCCTCCACCTTCCTCTCACCCCACCCACTATCCATTCCTCAGAGAGTATGAGGTATATTGCTTTGTTGAAGGTATAAGGTCCTCCCTTATACCATATCTAGGCTGAGCAAGGTATCCATCCAAACAAAATAAGTTCCCAAAAAGCCAGTACAATCAGTAAGGATAAATCCTGGTGCCACTGCCAGTGGCCCCGAAGTCTACCCCCAACAGAGAAATGTCACCTACATTCAGAGGGTCTAGTTTGGTCGTATGCTTGTTCCTTCCTTGGCCAACTGGAGTTGGTGAGCTCCCTTTAGCTCAGGAAGACTGTTTCAGTGGGTGTACCCATCACCATGGTCTTGAACTCTTTGCTCATATCCTCACTGCTCCCACTCTTCAACTGGATTTTGGGAGCTTAGTACAGTGCTCCGATGTGAGACTCTGCCTCTGTTTCCATCAGTTGCTGTATGAAGTTTCTATGGTGACATTTAACATATTTATCTATCTGACTACAGGACAAGGGCAGTTCAGGCACCTTGTCCTTTATTGCTTAGGGTCTTAGATGGGGTCATCCTTCTAGATTCCTGGGAATTTCTCTAGTGCCAGGTTTGTTGCTAGCCCCATAATGGTTCCCTCAATTAAAATATCTCTTTCCTTGCTCTCATTTTGTCCTTCCTCCATCAAAGTTCTCCTCCCCTCCCCTTCTCCTCTTGTCTTCCCCTTCGACCTTCCCTCCTTCCTCAATCCTATCTTCTAGATTTTTCTTGTTTATTTCCCCTTTCCAAGTGGATCTATGCATGTTTTTCTTATGGTTCACCTTGTTATTTAGCTTCTTTAGGATCATGAACTATAGGTTCAATAGCCTTTGCTTTACAGCTAGTATACACTTATGAGTGAGTACATATTTCTGAGTCTGGGTTATTTCTCACAAGATGGGTTTTTCTACTTCCATCCATTTGCAAGATGTCAGTATTTTTTTAACACTGAGTAGTACTCTTATGTGTAAATGTGACACACATTCTTTATCCATTTTTCAGTTGATAAGCATCTACATTTCCAGGTTCTGCCTATTACAAATAATGCTGCTATGAACATAATTGAGCAAATGTTCTTGTAGTATGATTGAGCATCTTTTGGGTGTATGGACAAGAGTGGTATTGCTGGGTCCTGTGGTAGGTTGATACCCAGTTCTCTGTTTAAGAGTTTTCATTCCCACCAGCAGTGGAGGAGTTTTTCCCTTATCCATATGCTCTTCAGCATAAGCTATCAATGGTGTTTTTATCTTAGCTATTATGACTGGTATATGATGGTATCTCAGAGTTGTTTTGATTAGCATTTTCCTAATTGCTAAGGATGCTGAACTTTGTCTTACGTGTCTTTCAGCCATTTGAGATTCTTCTGTTGAGAAATCTCTATTTAGTACTGTACCCCATTTTTAATAGGTTATTTGGAACTTTGATGTTTAATTTCTTGAGTTCTTTGTGTATCTTGGATATCAGTCCTTTGTCTGATGTGGGGTTGGTGGAAATCTTTTCCCATTCAGTAGGCTGCCTTTTTGTCTTATTTACTGTGTCCTTTGCTTTACAGAGGCTTCTCAGTTTCAGGATGCCCCATTTATTTATTGTTGCTCCCAGTGTCTGTGGTACTGAGTTTATATTTAAGAAGTGGTCTCCTGTGGCCATGCTTTGAAGGCTCCTTCTGATTTTCTCTTCTATCAGGTTCAGTATGGTCACATTGAAATTGAGGTCTTTAAGCCATTTGGACATGAATTTTGTGCATGGGAATAGATATGCATCTATTTTCATTGTTCTTCATGTTGATATACAGTTATGCCAGCATCATTTGTTGAAGATGCTTTCTTTTTTCCATTGCATACTTTTAGCTTCTTGCCAAAACTAAGGTGTTCATAAGTTTGTGGATTAATATCTGAGTCTTTAATTTGATTTCATTGATCAACCCCTCTGTATTTATGTTAATACAAAGCTGTTTTCATTACTGAAGCTCTATAACAGAGCTTGATATCAAGGATGTTGATGCCACTGGAAGTTCCTTTATTGAACAGGTATCCTGGGTTTTTTATTTTTCCACATGAAGTTGATTATTGTTCTTTCAACATCTGTGAAGCATTTTGTTGGGATTTTGATGGTGATTGAATTGAATCTATCACTTGCTTTTGGTACGATTGTATGACATTGTTTTTTAAATATGCCTTTTAAATGGGAGCACCGGACAGAAATCTCAAGGTCCAAATCAGAAGCAGAAGGAGACGGAGCACGAGCAAGGAACTCAGGACCACGAGGGGTGCACCCACACACTAAGACAATGGGGATGTTCTATTGGGAACTCACCAAGGCCAGCTGGCCTAGGTCTGAAAAGGCATGGGATAAATCTGGACTAGCTGAACATAGCGGACAATGAGGAATACTGAGAATTCAAGAACAATCGCAGTGTGTTTTTGATCCTACTACACGTACTGGCTTTGTGGGAGCCTAGGCAGTTTGGATGCTCACCTTACGAGACCTGGATAGAGGTGGGCAGTCCTTGGGCTTCCCACAGGTCAGGGAACCCTGATTGCTCTTCGAGCAGATGAGGGAGGGGGACTTGATCGGGGAAGGGGGAGGGAAATGGGAAGCGGTTGTGGGGACGAGGCAGAAATCCTTAATAAATAAATAAATTAAAAAAATAAATAAATAAAAAATTGGGTTTGAAGAACTTTTGCCAAGACAGGATAGTTTCTGTATACATTGCACTCAGTTTCCCTCTTACTATCAGTTTTTCCGTTCATCATAATGAATGAACAGTGCAGCATCATTGTTATGAACTTAAATCCATCATGTATTTTGACTTTTTGGGCTTCTGTTACTTCTGTTACTTCCTCTCCTCCCAGTTCATTGTAGCTCCCATTCAGGAAGCTACAATGCTTACTGTTTCCATGTATTTGAGTCTCCTCAGAGATCTGACTGCTTTCAGAATGTCCTGATTTTATATGACCTTGCTTGTTTTATGGAATACTATTTCATTTTATAGAATGAAGCTTGTATTGGGTTTGTGTCATGCTCTTTTAATGACTAAGTATAATGAATCAGGAGGACCACAGAAGTAGAAAGTCACTTCCAACCCTTCATAGAACCTACATAGTATGACCTTGAATTACCACTGGCTCTGCCAAGTGGTATCACTTGATGGATGTAGTGTATGTCAAGTTTCAGCATGTTTTACTTTTTTTTTCCTTTTTATATTGTGCTCTGGAAAATGTCACTTAGTACAACCAACACTTAAATAAAGGAGAATATTACCTTTTTTTAAAAAAAAAAAAAAAACTTACTCATTCCAGTTCCTGAAATACAGAATTTGATAGTTCTTCTATTTCTACAGGAGAACTCACTGTATCACAGACACCAATTTATAAATAGAATTCATTGCAGTCAAAATATTCATGGCAGACACAGTAAAAAAAAAAACCTGCAGATCTTTTGTGAAATTCATGAAGATAGAAGATTATGTACAGGTACAAGAAATGTAAAAAAACTTTCCTCGGGTCAGTTTAAAGATACTTCCTTTTTTTCATGTTACTTAAAAGCACTTATTGCACAACCATATATTTTTTTTCTGAAGCTAATTACAGGCACATTTTCTGAAAGATGGTGCAGTTGCCAGGCCACTTGGACACACCTGACTTGGGGAGGCAATTCTGCTCTTGTGCCACATTGGTTATTCTCACACATATGCTTTCTGTTTATTTTGAATTTCCTTAATATGAATTTCATTTCTAATTTAGGATTTTAAGCTTACAGAAGAACAGCTATAGTGATATATGCCCATATATCACTCAAACAGTGATGTATTTTACAACTTTTTGGATGTATCCATTAATAGACTGATTGAATAAAAAATCTACTCACTCAAAACACTGGCTGAGAGTGGAGTCTTTGAGAGATTATGATTCAGTGATTAAGAACACTTGGTTCTTTTCTAGAGGAACCAGGTTCTAAACCCAGCCCTCACAGATGGGATACAGCAGGATCTGAGGTCATTTTCTAGACTTGGTGGGCACCAGACACACAGGTGTTGCATAAACATGCATGCACACAAAGCACCCAATGCTTAAAATATATTTCTTGATATTTTAATAAAATCGTAATGTCTGTCACTTCCCCTTTTCCCCTCTAAACCCTCCCATACACTCTTGCATGCGCTCTCCAATATTCACCACAGTTTATCTTTTCATTAATTATCATGACATTCATTTATGTATATGCATTTGTATATGTGTATGTAAATCTATATCTATTCCTAAATATAAACTGCCAGTTTCTATAATGTTTATAGATATTCTTTCAAGGTTGACTACTTGGCATTGGGTAATTGATTGATGTACTCTAGACTAGAGCAGACTATCTAGTGCTCAGTTTTCTTTAGTTTTCTGTATTTCTTTGTGTTGGGTTGATATTTTGTATGCTTTTAACTTTCTTCTCTGTCTTCTCTGAAATGTTCACTGGTATTGCCCTTGTTCAGCTCACAGTTGAGCAGTCATATTCATGAGACTTCATGAGTATGGCTTCTGATATTTCTAGGAGGCATGCCCTCACAGCAACCCCCTTGGTCATTGTCTCATTTATCCATACTCTCTTCTAAAAGGTGTGGGAGTGGTTTTCACACATATCCCTTTGGGAATAGACTTCACAACTCTTGCATTTTGAATGATCATGTTTTTCTATTAATGGTCTCTATCTGCTGAAAAGGTAAGTTTCCTTAATGAGGGGTGAAGACTACACTTATCTGTCAGTCGAAGGCCAAATAAACTAGCCGGAATATAAATAATCTTTCACTTTGAGAAATTTGTGATGCACATGACCCTAGATACATTACATATAGTGATTTCAAGAAATATCTATTTATTTTTTTCTTTATGAGATTATAATATGATGTTACAAACAAGATCTCAATTTTAACATAAAACAAAACTGTTGTCTCTATTTTCTCAGTTGTGCTTGCGTTTAACTCTGTATATATATATATATATATATATATATATATATATATATATATATTTTATCCAAAGTGAAGTTGTATGAACTATCAACATCAACAAAATACAGGTTCACATGTCATCACAGGGACTCCTCATGTTGCACTTCTACTAATACACCTACCATTTTTGGCATCTATTAATCCATTTGTGATTCAGGGAAATGGCCAATATGTTCTTCCTCTGTATGGTGTTGTCATACTAAGACTATTGCATAAAGAACCATATTCTGAATTTTTAAGATTAGCAGTTTCTATCACGTCTTAGTGTATAATTCCCTGAAGAAGCAAGCAATTGTTTGCATATAATAATGATTCATTTTTACTGCAGTATGGTGTGTCCCATTGTGTAAAGATTCTGCTGTTCACTTAATTATTCATTGTTTGAAAAAAAGTATCTGTGTTATATCCATTGTTGGCAGTCTTGGGATACTATGAGAGTTAATAGTGCTATAAACATTTCATGCAGGTTTTGGTGTGAACATAATTCTTTATCTCTCTGGGATAAAGCCCAAGAATACAGAGCTGCCCAACTGTTTTTCTTTAACTGATCCTTTCCTACTAAATCATATTAGAAGATAATGAAAAATAATATCAGTAGCTAAATGCTTACTGCAAATTTTTCAGAATATATACAAATACAAGTTTCATTAATACAAATTATATCATGAATATGCAGGATCTTAAGTTTAGCTTAATGTTTCTAATGTAATATTTGTATTTATGTAATCAGTAGCTACAGTAGGTAACTGAATGATAGTGGGATTGCAAGCCCTGGCCAAAAGGAACAATATTCAACACTTACAGTGTAACTACAACCATATTCTCAACTCCTAACACGGTTCTTCTAGTAAACTTTGTACTTTACTTAAATAGGGTCACATGGTATATAAATTTACATCTGTATTCTTTTATGAATTTAATCCACAGTTTGGCACACTGTGGTATACATATGGTCTATTCATTTTCATTTTTCAGTGGGATTCTAATTTATAAAAATGTTGTTACCTGTTTTACTTACCATTTCCAAACTTTAGCTATTAACTGCAAGCAGTACTGTGTACCAAACATATCTCTACAAACATATAGAAACACTTGTTTTGAATATCTATCTCAAATAAGGATTAAAATTTCCTAATTTGGAAGGCTTGCATATTTTCAACTTTCAGAGATTTTTCCAAGTAGTTGTCTGAAGTAGATATGCTAATTTATGTTCTCACTAGGATATAAGATATCTGTTCACATATGTGTTTTAAATTTTTACATTTTTTTTCACACACACAAAAAAATCAGGCTAAAAATATTTAAAAGTTTATTAATGCCTTATAGATGAAGAGTTCTTAGTTTAAACATAGGCTTGTTAAACATTAGAAAGATAACTTTTGTGTTAGTACGTAGTATTGATTATTTGATGTCAATTAATATAACCCAATGTATCTCTCACTTTCAGTGAAAATAAATTTCTCATGCATTTTATTCCAGTGTTTTTGGTTTTTTTTTTTTTTTCTATTCAAGGATGAAGCCAAATATGTGAATCCTCTTTGGGTCTGTTGCCAAACAGCCCTTTCCATCTACTTATGATAACTAAGTTACCATGCCATATCTATCACTTGAATGGATGCTTACGTCTCAATGTTTAACCTTTTTTAGTCCTTTTTTAGTAGCATGTCGCAAAGAGAATGTAACACTCAAGAGAATGCATATATTTTATATGCATATCTATGCATTTACTCTCAAATGTTATATATACAGAATTTATATATTATATAACTATAAATAAGTAACTATATATTACATACAGTTATATATGATATACTAATTAGATATATGTATTAATAATTAACCTGGAATTTAAAGGGCTAATCAATATTTAACTAAGTTAACAGAAAAATGAAAGGAACAGTCAAAAAAAACAAGAAATCTTGGAATCATTTTGTATGCCTACTGTTGGAGTTGACAGATATGCTGAATCCAGAATATCAATCAGAGCAGAATTTAATTCTTGAATGTCTTTTTGATTTGTAAACTTTTACTAATCAAGGTATATGAAACTGTCAGCTTAAGGAATATGAATTACAAGTCGTCATTAAGTTTCTAGAAGTTTGTTTTAAATAAATTCTGAAAAACAATGTGAAGTAAATGTGAAAAAATGTTTGAAAATAATAAAAGTTACTGTCTGTCAATAACCGTTATCAAACATGGTTCAGAAGGGAAGAGTTCTCTAACTGTAGGAAGGAAGATATTTTGGTGAATACACATGTGTTTGTAAGTATTTTCTAGAAGGAGTTGTCGTATTTTAAGTGTTCTGCAAGTCAGCAAAAGAGAAGAAGAAATAATCTATCAATGGTGGAATATTCAAAGAAAGTACTGAACATGTTTTCCTCAACAAGCTTCCAGCATGGCTGTAATAAAATGACCTTGGTGTGAGCTACTTCAATTATCTAGGTGTATTGGATGATGCTTCAATGCATTGTTTACAAAAAATTATTCACAGAAAAATTTGAAGGAATTAATGAGCAAAGAAATTCATATTTCTGTTTTTATTTTCTCTTCTCAAAGCCTGTCATATATACAATTTTTCATGAGTCCATCTTACAACATACAAACAGAACTTGACACTTGAGTGAGAATAAGATTATCTATTAGACATTTATATTATGATGTTCCTTGAGAAGTACACACCTTCCCATGTATGCTGACTAGTGACAAGGTACATCAAACTTCTATGATCTGAAATCATCTTACTTGGTAATTTCTCCATTTCACTGGCCATTATTGGCATGATTAACACATTTCATTATTTCTATGTGACTTGGTTTTTCTTAGCAAGTTATATTTTAAAAAACGAAAGTTTGGAAATAATTACATAATAAATGTGAGAAGATCCTAACTTTAAGTTGTTAGGATGGGACAAATTATAGTAATAAAATGTTTATTATGCCTTCATTTGCAAAAATTAAGGTTTTTTTACAGTGCTATTTTTATTGAAAAAATATTCATATAATATATTCTAATTAAAGTTTCCCCTCCCAGAACTCTTCCCAGATCCCTTCCACCCACTTACTTCACATTATTTCTTTCTCTTACTATTTTGAGAATGAATAGGAAAACAAAATAAATGACAAACACATTATTGTAATAAAAGAAACAACAAGTATCTCTTATCAGTGAGGCATTCTCATCTTGCATCCACTGAGTCTGGGTAACAACTGCAGACTGAGCCTTTCCCCTTCTCAGAATTGTTAATTCTTCTATTCTGGCTGCCCTACCTATACTTCCTGCCTGGATACTGGCTAATCAGCATTTTATTAAACTAATATAAGTGACAAATCTTTACAGGGTACAAAACCATTTTTCCAGAGTATGGGCCACTGCTTATTTTCATCTATTGCAAGAGTTTCTCAGATAATGGCTGAGAGAGGCAATAATTAATATTTACTGCAGAATGTCATTATTTTTTTCTGACTTTATCACTGCTGAATATTTGGATAAATGATAAATTACATACATTGTTAATGAGGATGTGATAATTACCACATTTTGGCGTCAGTCAAAATTGAAATTCAAGAATATGTTCACTTATAATACCTTAAAATAAATAAGAGAAATAATAAGGAATTTAAATATAAAGCCTTTAAAAAATTCCTGCAAAAGTCCTTAATGATTTATAATATGGAAAGCCGGTTGACTGACTATTGACTACTTTACTCCATTAACACTAACTATGCTGAACATGTGGTATACTATGCACTTTTAACTTTAGCATAGGGCGAAAAGAGACAGGCAGACCTCTTTGAATCAGAGTGCATCCTGGTCTATATAGCAAGTTCAGCAAGGGCTATATAGTTAGTCCACGTCTTAAAACAAATAAAAATGCTTCATTCATATGCTGTCACAGAAATGTGATTTCCAGATGTTAAACCCTGAATAAAAGTGCATAAATTTGTATATTATCTATTTCCTATTTTACATGTTATATACGCATGTGCTATTTTGTAAATTATATAAGTGCATACAATCAATTGCATGTGAACTTTCAATTGATCTACTCTACTCAATATCATACACATCTATATGTACCCATTTACATACATTTATAATATCAATTAAAACCTTACATTTTAGGAATAATGAAAACTGGCATGGTAGAAAAGAAAACTAAGTACACCTATTACTGCAGAAGTCTAGAAAGGAAAACCTATGTAGAAAGAATTAACTGCCTTATGTCCAGGAAAAGCCTTTATCCCAAGGCCCTTTACTTTAGGAAAGAAGTGGGAAAACTGTGATGATATCCTTCCGTGTCTGTTTTTCTTCCCAGTGTTGCCCCACACCTGCCTTATGACACCTTTACTGGGGTACCAATAAATCATTTACCTCACCTTTTGATAGCTCCCCCTTCTATGCTCATCTTACATAAAGCAGCCATTCTGGAATGGACCCCCACTTCACCTTTTCTAATCTTTTTGTTAGAGCACAAGCTGATCATTAGTCATTTCTTTCCCATTCTTTTGTTCTGCCAACATCATGACAATTTACTTATAATCAAGACAATTGAACTCATCCAAGTATAGACTCTTCCTTGGAAAACTGTGGAGAATGATATTTTAATGTGTGTGTGTGTGTGTGTGTGTGTGTGTGTGTGTGTGTTTGTGTGTGTACGTACCTGATTATATAATTATCTATCCGCTTTTAGGAAAATTAGAAATAAACCTGAAGGGAATATGTGATATATAAGTATATGTTTTTCTGATCTAGGTGACCATGAGTGTTGAAAACTTTTAGAAATTACAACTTTTATTAATTCAATGTTTATATTGTACATAGGATGTTTTATTTCTATTTTCGGGATTCAATGTCTTCCTCTTTTCTTTTCTTTTATGGAAAGAAGATGGGCCTAATAACTTTTATAGAGCAAATATTAATATGATTTTATGATTTAAGATGCATTTGTCTATATTTGTGTTGCTAGTTATGTGTTTATTTGTATACCTGTCTCTATCTAACTTTCTGTTCGAAATAACTGAGACTGAGAATTCGAATAAGGGATCACTTTACCAGGACTGAATAACACTCTTTCTGAGGTGTGCTTGTTCTACACATGTCTTGCAATAAGGAATCCACAGATCAGAAACACAAATTAAGTAGAAGGAAGCCCATCAGGCCATCCTTATGCCTAATTAACTGCTTTTCAATACCTGCTCCTTTGAAAGGAAACACAGATGGAAAAGTAATTAATGCAAAAACTAATTAGAGATCTCATTTGCCAATTTTACAAGATAAATAAAACAGATTGCAGGCAATATACTCAGCTGCCTGAAGCAAGGTGAAGCTACTAGAGCAAGATGAGAGATGTTATTACCAGCAAAGTAGAAGCTGAGTGGCATATATTTTCCTCCCTGTCATTTTATCAGGAAGGCAAGAGAAAGAGAGTGAATTCTGTGTCTTTTAACTTTAATTCACTTAAAAGTATTATATACTATATAACCAGGTGTTTTGCAAGTATTTGACTTTGTGAAAAATTATTGTCATCATGCACAATAGTTTTAAAGATAGTTTTAAAATCTTCTAAGAATATTCACCAACTCCCTTTAAAAGGCCAAATATTTAAAGCTAAAATTCACTGCAAAAATACGTACTTTCTTTATTTTTTCCCCAAAACTGGCCTATTAGCTCAGGCTTCTTATTAACTCTTTTTTCCTTTCTTGTTTTTATTACTTAAAAAAATACCAATCCAAATTTCTACTCCCCTCCCACTCCCCTCCCACTCCCCTCCCACTCCCCTCCCACTCCCCTCCCACTCCCCTCCCACTCCCCTCCCACTCCCCTCCCACTCCCTGCACAGATGTTCTCACCCCACCCTCTCTAATCTTAAGAGAGGGCAATGCAATCCGCTTTGTGGAAAGTTTAAGGCCCTCTCTACTACATGTAGATTGAGCAAGGTTTACATCCAAAGAGAACAGGATCCCACGATGCCAGTACATTCGTTAGAGACAAATCCCAGTGTCACTATCAATGCCCCCTCAGTCTGCTCCAACTGTCAACCCCTTTCAGAGGGACATGTTTGTTGCCATGCTCGTTCACTCCCAGTCTAGTTGGAGTGGGTGAGCTCCCATTAACTCAGGCAAACTGTCTCAGTGGGTGAACCCCTCATGGTCTTGATCTCCTTGCTCGTATTTTCATTCCTTTCACTCTTCAACTGGACCTTGGGAGCTTTCCAATGTGGGTCTCTGCCTCTGTTTCCATCTGTTGTGGGATGAAGGTTCTATGGTGGTATTTAATATAATCATCAGTATGACTACAGGTGAAAAGTTTATTCCGAGTTCTTCCTCCAGAAAATATTTATACCCTGAGTCTTGTCAAGGCATTCAGTTCATGCTATAAATGGGGTTTCCAAACACTCTCCAAGAAAGCTGTGGCTAATGAAACATGAAAGTCAAAGAGTATTGCAAATGTCATAGGACCAAAAAACCCAGCTCTGTGCTCCCAGCACAGAGTAGGTCTTCAGGACTACTCCTCACATAGACAGATAGATTTTGGTCTATCTGGCCTGGATCATAGAAGTATGGACAATTGAGAAGCATGGCTTCCTATAATGCAAAGAAAAGTCTTTTTAATGAATGAGATTTTTTTTTCCTTTTTTTGTCTGTCTTATCTCATTTTGAGGATTCTTGAAATGATTCAACCATTCCCCTAGATATATATTATACATTAATTATTATATTCTATATATTATATAAAAATATTGTACATATTAAAATTATAATACTATTTTTTCAAAACGCATTGAGTTTTATGTAACTAATGTATCACTAAATAACAATCTTTGATTTTTCCCATTCCAAATGACCTTCCCTCCTACATCCCCCTCCATCTCATGTCCTCTTATCTCCAGTGTATCATCAAAAGCAAAATGCAATTTGGAAATAAAGTGCTGATATGTTTAACTCACAACAGAAAAATAGTTAGAAATTTCACATGACATAGTACATAAAACCGTGGGAAAATCTACAGAAATCATCCTAGAGAAGTTACACTGAAACATTGTATAGATGGCTTCACTGGCATTTTGTCAGAAAAATATAGCCCATTAAGTACACAGAGATCACTCATTTTCTCCACCCCTAAAACTGTTGACCCCTCAACCCATATAACATTAAAAGCCAAACATATTTCACAGGATTACCAGGCAATGTGATGCTACATATCAGCTACTATTTTTCACTATGATCTCAGTACATATTTAATTGATTCTCAGTATTTAACACGCTATAGACACTTTACAAAACATACTTCCCCAATTGTAAGATAAGACACATATGGAAAGAGTTCCTTTGAAGTTAAATCTGAGAATATATTTTTAAAAATTATTTATTTATTCATTTATTTTTATTTAATTGATTTATTATATATCCTGACAGCATGTCCCCTGTCACCCCCAACACCTCAATCCATTGCTCTGTTTCTGTTCAGAAAGTGGCAGGCCTCCCACGGGTATCAACAAAGGTTTATCAAGTTGTGGTAAGAATAAACATGTCTCCTTGTATAAAGGTTGGGCAAATCAATCCGGTATGAGCAATATGTTTCCAAGAGCCAGGCAAAGCATTAAGACATGTCCGTGTTCCCATTGTTAGGAGTCCCACAGACAGATCAAGTTACATAACTTTCACATATGTGAAAAGTGCCTAAGTCAGTATCATGCAAGCTTCGTGATTGTTGCTCCATACTCTCTGAGTTCCTATGATTCAGGTTAGTTCTTTATGTCAGTTTTCTTGTGATGGTCTTGATCCTCTGGTTCCTGCCATCCTTCCTCCCTCTCTTCAGCAGGATTCCTTGATCTTGGTCTAATGCTTGGCTGTGGTTCTCCACATTTGTTTCCATCAGTTACTGGGTGAAGCCTCTCTGATGACAATAGGAGTACTCAACAATCTGATCACAGGAGATGGTCAGTTCAGGCTATCTCTTGACTAAAACTAGGAGTCTTAGCTGGGGTCATCCTTGCAGAATCCTTGGAGTTTCCCTTACATCATGATTCTAACTGACCAAAGATGCTCCCCTTCCAGTCATTGCTTTCAGTACTCACCCCCTCAAATAACCCTCAAACCTGATCCCTCATGTTCTGATCCCTACTTGCCCCAGCTCACCATGGGAATCTCTCTTATTTCCCCTTCCCAGGAAGCTATATGCACATGCCTCCTTTTGGGCCCTCCTTTTTACCTAGCCCCTCTGAGTCTGTGTATTATAGCATGGTTATTCTTTACTTGACAACGAATATATACTTATGAGTGATTACACACCATGTCTGTCTTTCTGGGTCTGGGTAACCTCACTCAGAATGAAAATTTTCTAGTTCCATATATTTGGCTTCAAATTTCCTAATGTCACTGTTTTTAACAATTGAATAATACTCCACTGTGTAGATGAACTACATATTCTTTGTTTGAGGGTTATCTAGGTTGTTTCCAGTTTCTGGATATTATGAATAAAGTGGCTATGAATAGTTAAGCAAATCTCCTTGTGGTATGTTTAAGTATCCTTTGGGTATATGCCAAGAGTGATATAGTTGGTCTTGAGGTAAATTGATTCCCAAGTTCCTAAGAAATCATCATTTGTTTTCCAAAGTTTCTGTAAAAGTTTGTACTCCCACCAGCAATGGAGGAGAATTTCTCTTGCTCCTTATCCTCCCTAGCATAAGTTGTCACTTGTGTGTTTTATCTTAGTATCTCAGAATAATTTTGATTTGCATTTCCATGCCATGCTAGCTAAGGATTTTGAACATTTCTTTAAATGTTTCTCTGCCATTTCAGATTTTTCTGTTGAGAATTCTCCTTTTAGGTCTGGACCCCATTTTTTAAGTGGATTATTTTGTTTTTTGATGTCTAGTTTCTTTTGAGTTCTTTATATATTTTGGAGGTTATTCCACTACTGTTGGTTGTCATTTGTCCTAGTTATGCTGTCCTTTGCCCTACAGATTTCACTTTCATAAGGTCCCACTTATTAATTGTTGATTTAAGTGTCTGTGCTATTTGTGTTATATTCAGGAAGTTTTCTCCTATGTGAATGCATTCAAGGCTACTTCCCACTTTCTCTTCTATCAGGTTCAGTGTAACTAGATTGATGTCGAGATTCCCTGATACACTTGGACCTGAGTTCTGTGCAGGGGGATAGACATAAATCTATTTGCATTCTTCTACATGTTGACATCCAGATATAGCAGTACTATATATTGAATATGCTTTCATAGTTTCATTGTATAATTTTGGATTCTTTATCAGTAATGGTTCATGGAGTTATATTTACATCTTTGATTCAATTTAATTGGTTCACTGGTTTATTTTATGGTAAAATTGCACTGTTTATATTACTGCATCTCTGTAGTAGAGCATGAGAACAGGGATGATGATACCTCTAGAAGTTTCTTTCTTATACAGTATTTTAGCTATCCTGTTTTATTTTCCATATGAAGTTGAGTGTCTTTTTTATGATCCGTAAAGAATTGTGTTGGAATTTTGATGAGGATTGTATTGAATATGTAGATTGCTCTTATTAAGTTAAAAATATTTTTCATAGTGTAAACAAATTATTTTGTTTACATACTTAAATTTTAAATATATTCTTACATAACTAGTATTTATATTTTGACAAATGAGGAAATGTTAAAGAAAGAGAATTGTTCATAGATATATTTCCCCACCTCAGTTTAATAATAAAGGAACATTTCATGCAAATAAATTTTGAGGTAACTATCATGCCTGTGAAGATTCTAGATCTCGATGTTATTCTAAATAATGTATGTCAAGGATGCACTAAAGATCCATGATGCCACACTCTGTAATTTTGTCCACAAGGGAAATTCTATTATGACTTTTTAACAAAGCTGACAATTTTTGTTTTTTCATACAATGAAACATTTATGAGAGATAAATTTTTTCAGACAAACCTTAGAGTGTACATATTTAATAAAGTATTTACTGAATCTAATACAGAATAAATATTTAAAAGTTATCTAGCTATACTTTTTTTCATGTGTAATAAAGTCTCATCTAATGCCAGCTCCAAAAATGGTCACTGGTGGCAGTTGCTATTTCCTCCTCATGACAGGACTTAGCAACTTTAGAGTGCTGGTGACATTCCTCTGTTTTGCTTTGGATCACCCTTCCCATCTCCCAAAATATACTAGGAAACAAACCATCAGCTTTGCCCCTCATTGGGGTGTGAAACACCATAGGAAAAGAGGATTAGATCAGGACTTAGTTGAGACAAATTAATAGAGAGCTTATTTCATCGGGCCGAAAAAATAGAGTCTCTCTCTCTCTGGCTCTGGGTGGTGACTGGACATTCAGATCCACCTCAAAGATTAGACTATTATGAGCTTTTGAGATCTCCTAGAAGAATTAATTCAGCTGCTCCTCTCAATCTCCTGGCCAGTAGACTATCAAATAGATTCATCAACAGACATGCTAAATAAATGAAAGTAATAATTGTTCCCTTAAGGAGAAAATTTATTTTAAATAAATTCCAAGAAAATAATTTCGAGAAGTCATCTCCCATTTGGTTGCTAACAAAGATTCTGTTGATCACTATGCAACATTGACATTCTGGGTTTTCTAATTCTTTCTCTAAATGCCCCACTTCTTTGTGCTATGCAATTGCTTACAGACTTTGTTTATAGATCATAGAAGCTTTTCCTTACCCAAACTCAAGCCATGACCTTCTTTCTTCCTCATCTCCACTTTTCTTTGCTTAAAATTGCCATGACTTAAATCCTGAATTCCATGACATATTTCTCTCCAAATCTAATAACAATATCCACAAGTTCCTTTCCAATTTCATCTATAATATTTTTTTTTAAATGAGAGACTAAGAACTTATAATGGAACCTTGGTTTCCTTTGTAACAAAAGACTGCTTGTTATTTATATGATTCAAAAACCAACTTTAGAGATGTAAGCCCTATCATGATGAGAATTTTCTGTTCAGTATGTTGGACTTTGGTACATGTAACTGAAGATATACCAAATGTGGCCCTGGACAACTGTGTTTGCTTAGTTTTGTGAGCCTCAGCTTATCATTTTAAAAAATGGAAAAGGGTAATGTCTACGTCTTAGGATTGAGAAAATTTTATGTATATTAGAGCTTATGTCATTTCAACTAGGAATTATTATGCATATTAATATCAGTATATCTCATAATTTGCATTTTATTGTATGATGAAAAGATTAATTTCACGTTTTATTCAAGGATTTATTTTGTTCTCTTTAAAAACCTTCCTTGATAGACTCAAATATTTTCTTATTTAACCTTTCATTTTTCTGTCTACTTTGATATCCAAAGGCTATTCAAAGGATAGATAATTTTAGTCTTCCATACAATTTCTTTTTAAACTTAGATTGAATAAAAAAAGATTTTTTTTCTATGCCACAAAACTTTCTGGGAAATATCTACTGAAATATCAAGCCAGATATAGTAAAATGTCTTCTATCTAGAGCTAAACCCCCTTTCCCCAAAACCTTTTAAAATTTAATAGTAGATATATATCATATTAACATGCAGGCTATTACATTAAAGTAGCACTACTACTATAGACATTGACTCTCCATTATCCAGTAAATTCCAGGTACTAGACACCACACCTTGTTTCATCATCAGCATTTAATATTGATGGTTTATAAGGGTGGGCATTCAGCACAAGAAGTGATTTGTATCCACTAGAAGGCAGTGACAGGTTTGGGTTCAGCAAGGTTATGTATTATGTATTTCAACAATTGTCAGAAATATTTATTGAGAATCTATGACATGAAGGTCTGTGATTATGCTTTGTAGGGCACACAGAATAAAGTAGATGACAGGGACCTTTTCCCTCCAGGATCTTAGGAAGGATCAATAAATCAATCTGGACGCAATATTAGATGACTTTCTACTCCACATCAAATTTCTATAGATCTTCTATGATTTCTTTCTTGTGTAAATTTGAACTTTATCTCTCCTGAAATAATTTTGGGGTGTCTTTTTATAAGTGTTCATTTGTATTGGAAGTTTGAAAAGTAAGGAGGCAATTACAACAGAAAGCTGGAACAACGTTTCTGTCTTACCAGAACATTAAATTATGTGATTTTTTTATTTATGGCAGAGGTAGGTGAAAGACTTAATATTTAACACTGAACAGGGAAAAGGGAACAAGACCATTTCCTCAGAGCTTCCAATGACTTCCAAAAGTTACCTGATGCCTGAGAAAGAGCACTCATATTCTGATAAAATTTTACAGAGTGAACTCAGTGTTTATGCAAATCAAAATAAAATAATTCTATACTAAGTCCTGTAGGGTTTCATCAGAGGAGTGGAATGGAGAGAACAGCCTTTCTACAGACTTGTTCTGTTCAGGAGTATATTTTATAGAACAGCTAATCAAAATTCTGAACAATATTTCTCAACTTTTAAAGCATTTGGATGATGTCATTAAAACAGTTTCAAAATCAAGAATTAACATCATGATTATTTTTCAAGGGTTGGATTTTATGAGAAATAGAAATTCTGGAGTGGGCATAAGAGGTGAAGATATTTGATAATGGGTTTGTGGAGTCCTCAATATTTACAAAATTCTAAGATGTCATGAACACAAGTATTTTTGGTCTTTACAATAACACCTCTGGGCATTAAATTTCATGTGCAATTTATAGACAGGCATTAATCTAAAGCTCTTTGAGGCATGAAATAGACATATCTTGAACCACGATTTTAAAAAGTGAATGTAGCTTTCATGTGAATCATAGTTTTGCTGAGTCTCAAGCCATGGTAAGGGTTATATAGTGAGTAAATTACAACTTAGTTAAAGAGAAGTTTCACATTGCTTTAGGTTAGAATAGAATTCAAAAAGTCCCAATAGATGAGTCCTTAATAAATTGAGTATTGAATGTACTTATGCAGTCAAATTAAAGTTTTCTGCTCTTTTATTTTATTTTTATTAGAAAATTCAAGAAACTGTAAATTCTATATATGCTTCTTTATGAATCATCAGTCTTAAAAGAATGATTTACACTTTTTCTCTTTCAGATGCAGGGTCTGTGATCTGTCAAGATCAGAATATGAATAATTCCTGGGTTAGAGTTTGTATCCCAGCCCACAGGGTTTTGCAAACAAGAGAATTTCTGCTGCAAAGTGGTTATTCTATATAGACAAATGGCTTTTATTTTTAAAAAAATCTAGAGTTAAATATAATTTGAGTTATTTATATGATTTTTCATAAATCCTAAGGGCTTTTTGACTATCTTAGATGCTGTTCTCATATTGTTCTTATGTTTTCTATACCAGGTCTCTGGATACATAATATAATAAACCTCTTTTTATGTGAAGGGTTTTCCCTTATTGTCAGTTTAAGTGAAACTATATGTTTTTCCCTTTTATGGTAACTTGTTAGTGTTTATTTGTGTAGAACAATTTTATACAGATACATACTACATGAGTAATTATAAATCATCTTGAAACTTGTTGAAATTTAAGTTGATTGGAATTAGTCTGTTTAGTGATGAAAAAAGGCTTTAAGTGATTAATCTGTTAGGTTTCAGGTTTTGAGTATATACTAAAAAATGGATTTCAATAAGTGTGGGGATTCTATCTGAGGGCTTTGAATTCCCTCCCTACAGTCATTGGAGGGCTAGTTATTGCTTCCATGGGAGGAGATGTTATCTACAATGATCCCTTATAATCAGAAGAGAGGTGTCATTTGGAAGATTGGGAATGAAATTGACTTTACTTTCCAGGGTGCAATGCACTAGGGAAAACCTACTTAAAATAGATTTTCTTCATTTCCTTTCAAGAAAGTCAACAGGTTAATATTTTCTTTCCCATTTTGCAGGCAACAAAACAAAACGATAACACAAAAAAATCCCTCTTAAGACTAGAGAGTACATTTTTCCCCAAAACTATAAAACTACATGTAAGAAGATGGATTTGAAACAAAGTCTAACTTCAGAATCCAAACTCTTTTTTTGAAAATGACATGAGGTTGTGATGGAGATTCTAGGTCCACTGCTAAGTGCCTGGATATTAGTTTCAGTTCTGTTCTTTGAGTAGATGGGAGTTTGTCTGAGTTAGTGGGACTTTTTGATTTTTTTTTTTTGGCTTTCTCTTTGTTAAACTTGGGAACTGAGAAAAAGGAAAAGGCCTTGATATATATGTTATATAATGTGTGATGCTAAGTAAGTAATGTATACATACTAACAATCATGATGCTGATAATGGACATGATGGGGATTTTGCTGAATGTATAAAATACATATTCACATTTTGATTCCTAGTGGCCCCAAGAAAAGTCAGAAATGCATTATATTTCTTCTTTATAAGACTGGTCTCACTCAGTCTGCAGTGTGCACTCAAAAGGTATTCACTGAATGAGCACTGAATGAATAAAAAAATCATGCAATAATTGTATTTTATTGTCATTTCACTAAGGAACCCACAATGTCTATAATCTGAGAAGCTACCCATGAATTCATATTTCCATGAACAATGGTTACAAAAAACTAAAGTATTGCAACATCTGAATAGAATAGCATCAAGTCTGAAATATAATCCTTCATCTATAGGCATTTGTAAAAATTCCTCCAGAAAAATATAAGTTGAAGAATGGTTTATTGAATAATGTGCAAAATAACTTCATCATATATTCAGTAGAAATGGGTGGGAAGTGAAGAGTGCTTGAAGGATAGGGACAGGTGGAAATATATTGAGGATTGTGGGAGCATAGACAGGGGTGGGAAGGAGAGTGCTGGAGTATGGAGAAAGGTGGGAAAATGGGGAGGGGTGGAGGTGTAGAGGAATGGGTTGTAGAGTATGGGAGTATAGAGAGCTGGGAAGATGGACAGTAGTGGGAATATAGACAGGGTGGGAGGATGGAGTGGGGTGGGAGGTTGGAGAGGGGTGGTAGGATAGACAGGATTGAGAGGATAGATGGGGTGGGATGATGGACATGGGTGGGAAGGTGGATACGGTGGGAGGATAAACAATGTAGGAGGATGGATAGGGGTTGGTGGATGGAAAAGGGTGGGAGGATGAACAGGGGTGGGAAGGTGGAAAGGGTGGGATTCATTCAGAAAAAAATCCTTTTGTTTTCTTTCTTTCTTTTGTATTTTATTTTGTCGAGACACAGTTTTTTTTTTTTTTTTTTTTTTTTTTTTGGTAGCTTTGTAGTCTGTCCTCTTCTGGAACTCACTTGGTAGACCAGGTTGGCCTCAAACTCCCGGAGATCCACCTTTCTCAGCCTCCCGATTGCTGAGATTAAAGGCATGTGCCATCACATTCAATGTGTCAATTTCAAGGAAAATTGTGCTTTTCTTTATTTGCACTGTTAAGAACTGACTTCGCTTTACTTGATTATATTTGATTAAAGATGACAGTTCCATAATTCTTTCAGAAAATGATTTTGGATTTTGTGTTGAGAATATAAGCAGATTTTTTTTAATTTTATTTTTATTTATTTATTTTTTTTTATTTAAATTTATTTATTTATTAAGGATTTCTGCCTCGTCCCCGCAACCGCTTCCCATTTCCCTCCCCCTCCCCCGATCAAGTCCCCCTCCCTCATCTGCTCGAAGAGCAATCAGGGTTCCCTGACCTGTGGGAAGCCCAAGGACTGCCCACCTCTATCCAGGTCTCCTAAGGTGAGCATCCAAACTGCCTAGGCTCCCACAAAACCAGTACGTGCAGTAGGATCAAAAACCCACTGCAATTGTTCTTGAATTCTCAGTATTCCTCATTGTCCGCTATGTTCAGCTAGTCCGGATTTATCCCATGCTTTTTCAGACCTAGGCCAGCTGGCCTTGGTGAGATCCCAATAGAACATCCCCATTGTCTTAGTGTGTGGGTGCACCCCTCGTGGTCCTGAGTTCCTGCTAAATAAGAAGGTGAATCCAAAGACAAACACAGAGGCATCCTCATGAATATTAACCTTCATCAGGCGATGAAAGGAGACAGAGACAGAGACCCACATGGGAGCACCGGACAGAAATCTCAAGGTCCAAATCAGGAGCAGAAGGAGACGGAGCACAAGCAGATTTTTTTTTAAAGTTTAAGGTAAACTCAGATACATTTTGTTCAATAAGCATACTTGCATGAGTATTAATTCCCTATTCTATATGCTGAAAGGAAGTCCTAGCCTAAAACTTGATGAGCTTAGAACGCTTACAGAATAAGTAACACATGATCATTTTGAGGGATGAGGACAGCTTTCAGTGAGTGTGTGTGTGTGTGTGTGTGTGTGTGTGTGTGTGTGTGGTCCTTGGTATCATGCTCTGTTTCCCTGAAGGCTTCTCCAGATGTCTGATTGCTGTATAAACTGACTTGCTGCCAGTTTTAGTCAGACTTTTTCTCTCCCCTCCCCTCCCCTCCCCTCCCCTCCCCTCCCCTCCCCTCTCCTCTCCTCTCCTCTCCTCTCCTCTCCTCTCCTCTCTCTTCTCTCTTCTATCCTTTCTTCTCCCTTTTCTCTTCTCCACTTCTCTCTTCTCCTCTTTTCTCTCCCAAACTGACTCCGTTATCCTACCTTCCTTTCCTTCCCTGCCATTTCCTCTCCTTCTCCAATCTTCTGCTCATTTTTCTTGTTGTTTCTCCATTTGCCCTTTCTGTTTCTTTTCAAAATATACACTAAGGAGCCAGAGTTTTGTCTAAGATATCACCATTCGATTGTGATAATACATGAGTGCTATTAATGCTTCTCACCATTTTTTTTTCTGAGAAAGAGACAAGAAAATAGCAAAAGTCAGTTCCACATTTTGTGATATTTGGTGCCCACTGCATTTTGATTATCCAGAGAAGTTGTAAGAAATTATGTTGCAAGTAAGTATGCTTCTGAGGAAATGGGAAAGTGAGTATGTGTACTGAATGTTGAGAGGCTGCTTACCAGTATGGGAGGTGAGAGCAACCAGGTGGGCACCCAGGTATAATTAAAGGAAAGGGGAATCCATTTTTTTTGTTCGTGTGTGTGTGTGTGTGTGTGTGTGTGTGTCTTCCTTTTTTTCTTTTTCTTTTTTCTATTTTTGGAGCAATCAGGAAAGACATCTTCTCCCATTGACATTATAATACCAGGACATGTAGGTTTCCAGATTGTAAGACATGTTGATGTCTCTCAATCAGATTCCAACGCTTTTGGCCTATCCTTAAGTATTATACAATTGCTGAGGATTAGGTTGTCAAAGAATGACACAAACTTCCGTCCAGGGTCATTTGCCCTAGACAGAGAGAAGAAACCATGGCCCTTTATTCTGGTGAGAAAATATAAAGTGAGGAGAAAGAGAGAGAGAGAGAGAGAGAGAGAGAATTAGAATATTTCATGTCCTGTGGAGAGAGGCAGATCTTGGAGATGAGTGGTATTGGGGTGCTTGATGTGAAATTCTCAAATATTCAATAAATAAATTAGGTTAAAAATTATTACACTATTAGTGCTAGACATTTTAGTTGAGTTTTTCATGTATGTGTAACTTTATTGTGTGAGTCTTAGCAGCTTCTCTAATTGCATGATTTTTTTTTAAATCTTCAATAGTTTTATAGGATAAATTATAGAGAAAAAGATGATAGATGAGATATAGATAAACAAATATAAAAAACTAATAAATATTATAAAGGTGATATATATGTATGTATATATTTGTGTGTATATTATAGAAAATATATTTACATGTATATCTTCTATCTATATCTGATTTATGTGGTTAATAAAATTTTCCTTAAAAATGAAAACCAACGTATAACCATGCTAGCCTATTAATACTTTTCATTCTGCTATATATTATTGATGTAAGTAATTGGCACAAGCAATATGAGAAATAATTGCATGGTGTTCTTTTTATAAGCACTGTATTTGGTTGTTCCACAACTTTTTCACTGAGGTGATCACTACCTCCTCCTTCACCATATTTTCTACCTTCTCCCTTCAGTGTGAAGCATACTACAGACTCCTATTTCTATGCTATCTAGGCCTATTATTCAGGATTCCATAATCACATGAAATCACTAAATATATTATGCAAACTCATTCAAACTCATTCACATGATTATGGCACCCGAGAAGCCCCATGATCAGCCACCTGCAATCCAGACATCAACAAGTGTACTTCACTGAAGAGTAATGTGAAGAAGACTTTGTAAACCAGGATGGTTTATGCTATGAGTCATGGTCATAGACTGGAAGAAAAAGGCAAGAGTTCCACACTTTCAGATGTCTAAGGAAAGGAGAAAGGTCAAACAAAGAAGAAAACATTAGTGTTCCCTTTGCTCTTTTGTTGTATGAACGTCCTCCAGCTCAAATTGCCTCAGTAGATCATACTCTAATTATACACCTAGATGAAGTGGTTCTTTGTGTTTATTCTGTTTATTTAAATATGAATATCTTATAGAGATTAGTCATCAATACCCCCATTAACAATGCCTTACCAGCTTTTTGGAAATACTTCAGCTGAGGCAAAGGGAAACTCATGCTTAACTTTCGTTCCTGCTATTTCCAGTGTCTTTCAGGATGTTGCTTAGCTTTCTTGAACTGTAACTTTAAAACCATAGAACTGATTAGTCAAAACATTTTCTCTTCTTCCACTCAGTATCTTCGATACCATATTGATTAATTTATCTCCATTCAGTATTGGAGCTACTGTGATTGTTACTTATACCTGATTCACATTTCTTATGTGAAACTTTTTGTCACTGCTTTGCATTTCCACGATACTTAAAGCACTTTATTGCATCACTATTCCATGAAATTGTTTGTTATCATTGCCTTTCTATTTAAATGATTTATCTTAGTTATAATCATTTGCTTGGTTTTTGAATGGTTGTGTATGTAAGTGGTTGATGGAATAGTGTGTATTCAGTAAAGGTATAATTTTAAGAGTCATGGAAATCTAACCAAGATTAGTTGAGACTAACAATTATACATCTATCCTAAATACGTAAGTTCAAGACTTGCATAAAATCAGCCACATTTCAAGGTGAAAAATCATATATATATATATATATATATATATTAGAATATATATACATACATATATTCTTATATATAAATTTAACAGTCAGATAATTGTACTCTTAAATTGTTTTAAGTGTCTTTATTGCCTAATTCAAAGTTTTTTAATTTCCTTTGTTTTTAATACCATCTTCTAGAATTGAGAAAAGATTCTTGCTTTCATTATTTAAAATGCATATTTTCCTATGTTTAAGCCATAGTAATATTCTGAATGTGAGCTAAGACAGTAGATGTATATATATCTCAGAAAGGCAAAGATTTGCTTTTCTGTTGCTCAGCTCCTGTCAAAGGTGGAGATTTATATAAAGACAGATTGTATATGTGGACACTCCTCCAAGTGGTCTAGAACCCTTCTACTATGCTTTTGCTTTGAGGATTTCCATTAGCCAGGGTGCAATCTGTTTGTGCACCCAGTGAATGGCTCTTTTCCTGGAAGAGTTCATAGTTCAGGCAGTGGAATTTTAGATGTTTCTTTACTGGTGGCCAAACAGAGCAGAATATCTCCACAGTGCCAGATGTGAGAGTAGAGGTTGTTGTTTTTCTAATTTTCTCTCTTTCATCCTTTACTTCATGTAAGCTTTATTTCCATGACTAGCAACTTGAGGTCTAAAAAGAACTTGTAACAGCCTTTTGTTCTCAAAAGTGAAAAAGAAACAAATGTGTTAAAACCTCTCAAATAATTATACATAATGCCTGAGTTTCAAATGCCCAGAAGTGCCCCTCCCCATCCACTACAATAAGAAAAAAAATGTAACAAAGAAAAACTGGAATAAAAGGTATTATACTCTTGAGGTATATGGCTTTCTTGTTTGTTAAAATGTTATAGCACCTCATGGTATCTTCTAGACCCCTTACTTAAAAGGCAACAATTTTTTAATGTGTACATTAAAGGATTCATAAATGTAGTCTACTGCAGCTCAGTTTTTAGAACCACATTTCATCTTAACTACTATTGAGTTATCTATGTAAATAATGATTAAAAAGAAAATCCTTAAATAAGCCTCATTGGAAAACTGGAAATTAATTACCACATTATATCTAGTTAAGTGGAAATGAAGTAAATAAGGACAGAGGAATAATTGTAGCCTGTGGGTAATTTTATGACTGCAAACTATCTGAAGAGTGAAAATTTCCCCTCAAAGAATGTTTAAAGATGCCTCATATTGAGAAATGCATTTTTTTTCAAAGAGCAACTTTACAAGAAAAAAGCAAACCCTGGATCAAATATTTTTGAAAACATATTTTAGTGAATTTTTTGAGTGTAGTGTTCAAACTATTTTTGTTTACAATTTTATTCTCTTAATGCTACTTGCCTTGAGAGAAAGACATCAATCCCAAGGACAAAACTCTATGTTTCCTAAACATTCTTCTGGGGTATCCCCTCCAGTAATTTCTCAAAAACCTTGGTGTGAAATAGGCAATCTGTTTCCAAACCCCCCTGTAAGAAAACAAGCAGTGACTTGGGGATTGAGTAATATTTATATTATCTCTGTCAATTGTGATCCTTAGGCCAGAGATCAAAGAACTTTAAGAAGTAAGATATTTTATATATAGTGTATCAATTACTTGTCTGACACTGTGACAAAAAGTAACTGACGGGAAACAACTTCATGAACGAAGGGTTAATTTCAGTATAGAGTTGCAGGACAAATAATCCACCATGATGAAGCAATGAATCATCTGGGCTTGATTTGTTTTCTTCTTGTTGTTCAGGTCAAAACGCCAGCTCATAGAACAGTACCACCCAAATTAATATGCAGCTTTGTCCCTCCATTTATCTAGTCTGGGAAATCCTGTGTTAGACATATGGAAAAGGTTTACTTACATAATGTTTCTAAATCCTACCAACTGTCAATTCCAAGCCTACAGTTGGCAGTTCCCATCAGTGTTGGTTACATCTAGGGACTCTTTCCTCCCTCCATTTCAAGGTTGGAATTTATCAAATGGATATGTTAAATGTATGCTTCTTAATTATAAGGTTCCTAGGTCAAAGTCATTAATATATATCATTCTGTATAAATAAAGAATTTACTTTTCCATGATCATAGACATGAATGAATATAACTCTTACATTTCATGATGAATTTGACAAAAATTTAGATTCTGTACACTTGCTGTTTTCTGTCTTAAGATAATTGTATCTCCTAATCATTTCTACAAATTAAGATACATTCTTAAAGTTAAAAATAAATTCTATGAAAATTGATATATATTTAAATTATTGGTAAATCTCTTTTTTTCATGCCAGTTTGGGGAGAGATAAAATACTTTGATGTTTTGTTTTCTTTTTCTGAAATCTCTCTCCTGTTCCCCCTTCTTACTCTGTAAATGTCTCTTTCTTTACTGTCGTAGAAGACCTGTGAGCAGGCTGCAGAGGTGGGTATAGGGGCTCTAAAGAAATTTAGAAGCCATGTTGTATAAAGTTTACTCTTTACAATGTATCTAATTAGAAGACAAGTTTTACTTTTAATGATTATTTGCTCTATAAGTTATAATCACCATTTAGGATAAAAAACAGATGAGAGAAGATAAAATGAACCTTTGGAGTACTGGCTGTAGAATGTCTCCTTGGAATTTACAAACTGGCTATATACCTTAAGAAGAGACACTTTATGGCTTTTGAGATTTATGATCTATTGGTACATAGAAAATATCTGACCATGAGAATTCAGAGGAAGCTACTTAAATATACACCATGGGTAAGTTCATTTTAAGCTATAAATTTTATTGAAAAATTAGTAAAATAATCAAAGTTCTATGTTGTCAAAGTGAAATAGTATGAAATTCTTCTAGAAAATATGAGGATACTACAAAATACTATTGTAAGTTTTCAGAATCCCATGAAGAAATTCTTTGAAGCAAGTAGCAAGTAATGTCCTGGAAGGTACGTGTTGATCATCAAAGCAATATATCCAAACACACAAAATTAAAATTTGTTTATGAAACTAAAGGGACACAAGTGACATGGAATAATAGGTGGTATTTTTAAAGTGGATTTTCACATCATCTGAAATAAATACAAGTCCTTATGCTTGTAGAATAAGAATTTTACTAAATATAATAGCTCTCAACCTTGCTAGATGTATTTTAGTTGAAGAAAAGTTTTAGTAACTTTTCTTAAACTTGGAAGGAAAGACCTTTTGCAGGAGTTTTTGAGATATTCTGGCTGCACAACCATCTTTGAGTCTGCACATCTCTGTGTACTCCAAAGCACTCTAAATAAGGCTAGAACATACTAGAAGGGGACTTCACATCCAAAGAAAAGAGTTAGGCTGGTGGGACCATCAGACAAGAACACTGAGCAAGACCATAAACTGCTAAAACAGATAAATTTTTCTTTAAAACACTTTGCTGCCCTCAGATAGAAATCTAATTCATAAAATGCATTTGGAATTCAAAGACCTTTGGACAAAGAACACATCACAAATAGTGAGTCTCTACATTCTTCTTCCCAGACCACATAACACATTAGTATTCAGCTGAACTATCAAATAGAGTTCCAAAGAAGTGAAAATATAATGTACTTTAAAAAATGTTTTGTCTACCGGTAAAATGTTGAGGATGTATTGAATGACAACTGTGTTTTGAAGTAGTTTGCTTACAAAGTTGTAACCATTCACTAATGTTCAAGGTACTTCTGTGGCTTCTCAAATGTTAGAGATTCTTTGCTAAATAACAGTCCTGATATAAAAAGCCTACAGAAATTAGAGTTGTAGAGAAAAATTTTATTGCCAGGAGTTGTCACATTATAGATGTTTTGATAATCGCACATATAAAAATGTACACTTGAATAGACTTTGAATTCTTGCTTAAAGGTCATGGGAAATGTTTGTGGCACAGGGTGTCTAAAAACAATGAAACGCAACATTCAGCAGCTCAGCTGTCTGGGACTGTTACTGACATAGCTGGTATACTTGGATGTGAGAGTGGAGAAACTTTGCCAGCAAAAAAAATACGTATTTAAAATGCATAACAAAAGCTACCATTTATGCAAAATATCCCGAGAATTTAAGTAAAGAAATGTACAGTCAATACAGACTTTAAAAATGAGTTATATAAAGTCGGGCAGTGGTGACACATTCCTTTAATTCCAGCACTTGGGTGGCAGAGTCAGGTCGGTCTCTGTGAGTTCGAACCCAGTCTACTCTACAAAGGAAGTTTTAGGACAGCCAGTACTGTTATCCACAGAAATGTTTTTGAAAAATGAAACACAACAAAAAGTGAGCTATACAAATAATAGCTCTAGGGCATAAAATAGAGTATGTAATATGTTGTTGAGTAAATGATGTGCATATATTCTTGAAATTGTGTGTTAAAAGCTTCATGGGTGTGGAAGCCTGTCCTGTCTTCAGAAAGAGTGGAGGTGCGGAACTGTAAAAAAGGAATGAGGATGTATTGCCTGTTAGAGTTGTTTGCGGAAGCCGCCCAGGACCAATATATTTGTTTATTTCACTGATGTCAATCAGTAACTTGGGCAGTATGGTGTGTATCTGTTTGAACAATTTCCCTCCAGACACACATAATCTTTGAAATGCTAATTTGTCTTCTAGTTTAAACTACAGAATGTAGTTTTCTGTTACCTTGTAATCATTTGATTCCTAGTAGTAGACTGTGAACTCTACATGGTCATTAATTGTTTTACGTGATCCTTACATATCCCATTTCTTCTCATGGACTGCTCGATTTTTGTTGTTGTTGTTGTTGTTGTCATTATTTAAATACTAGTCTAACTTACTTTCTCTTTTAGGAAATGTGCATTTGATTGTGGCTTTGCTACTTAGGAATTATTGAATGAACAAATTAGACTTTATTCATCTTTTCCCTAGATGAAATATATAAAAATAATATTTTAATAAATAACACTAATGATTAATTGATAATTCTGTTAAATCATTAGGACATGGCTTGGAAATTGCAATTACACAGAAAATGTTTACTGTTCCTCATATAGAGGATATTCTAACAACATCTCCTCTTGCTCTGATCTACTATGGATGATACTATTATATACATACTCTTTAGCATGGGATTTTTGCCTGGGTTGAGTCACTATTCTTGTGATTAGTTCTTTCTTACTATTCGCTATGAAGATAATTTATACATTTTGGTTTGGGGAGATTACTTAGTCATAAAGCAATTACCTCTTAACCATGAGAATTTAGTCAGGTTCCCAGCATCCACATGAAAATCTCATCGTGAGGATGTAAACTTGCAATCCCATTACTGGTAAAATAGATACAGTGGAATCCCTGTGGGCTTATAGGCCAACGACTCTGACATAATTGGTAAGCCCAGGGAGAAATCAGGCTTCAAAATAAGATGGGATGCTTCAGTGGTTACAAGACTTGTATAAACAAGAGGACCAAACTGCAGATAACCAGAACACACATAAATGGAGGGTAGGTGTGCCTGCCAGCCTCTAATCACAGATTCAGAAGCTTGAGACAGCAGATGCCTGAAATAAGCTGAGAGATCACACTGCAGAGAAGTTTCTGAGACATTATAGGGGAGTTGGAACTGAGATATATTGGTGATATACCCATGTAGAAGGGGCCAATCTATCATCTCTAGTGTTGCAGTTCAGTCTCTGGAGTTAATACTTTTCTGAGCCTTGCTTTTGTTGTTCCTTTGATTCTGTGAATACTTCCTTACTATCCAACAAACATCCTTTTATGGACAAGTTACCTTGAAATAATATATGCATTATGTACTACATGAACTATGTTGTCTCACAAAGCAGAATAACAAAACAATAATCAGTATATTCTTATCTCTAGAGTGAATAGGTTAGCCAAAGGTGAGTTAGTCAAGGTTGGGTTTGTCTGGGTGTGAATCATGTTCCCTCATGTTGGTTCACCGCCTCCTAGGAGAACAGGGTAGCATGGGCATGTTATTTTTGTGAATGCAGAAACAGGAGAAAAAAATAGAGTAGACCTAAGTCGCAGAGATTTAGGGTATAATTTGCCTGTTGACTTATTGTCTCGTTAAGGTCTTGAAACCAGAAAACTAGTTAGAAGTGAATAACTCATGTGACTATGTATATAGAGAGAAATAGATATAGAGAGGAATAAAAACTGTGGCAAATTACATTATCTAAACAGTTGATTTGCATTTTGTTCTGGTAAGAGCTTTTCTAGTTAATGTAAATTTTGGCTACTTTCCTTTAAAACCTATGCCTATTTTATAGTTACACCTATCTAATATCAAAAGACATATTGAATATGTTAAGAACAAATGTGATTTTTATACCAAGATACCTGGGATGGGTAACACTCTGCCCACCCTGGTAAAGTGAAAAGATTAATCTTTCTTTTTTTCTGAAAAATGTTTATGTTTCATAAAAAAAATATTTCTGGCTACTCTACATTCTTCCCACAATTTAACATTCAAACATTTGGAACTGGTTTGACTAAAAGGGAAAGAAGAAGTTTAAAAATGTTAGCTGGCAATGTTCTAACATATTATAAAACAAACAACTGAAGCTCACGACCACCCATGCTGAGAGTGGCTGCCTGGACTTGTGAGATCAGTCGAAACTCTCTTGAAGAGACCATGTGTATTGCTTCAGAGACGTGGCAGGAGCTGGCACAAACTCTGAATGTTGACATCTGGGCTTCACTTTCACTATTGATATGATTAGTTTGTATACCCGCTCTACCTTTAGGTAATTTCCTCTTATTAATCAACATTTAATTGAAACAAAATGACCTATATGTAAGAAACAGGTATCCTTTATTTTAAATTTTGGCAGTGCCATTTTGTGGTTGTGTTGTTTTCGATAGCAAGATTTCCCTGTATGTATGTTTCCTGGGAAAAATCTTTCAGTATATGTAATTCATACAGTTCTGAAAAATAGTTAAAAAAATAAAAAGAATTTTTGCCCTGCTGGTGGCACGTAAGAAACAAGAATGACTTTAAAATGGAGTTATTGTTTGTAAGGCTCATGTAGTCTATTGGCTAACTTTTTCTGAATGCTACACAGGCTTTTTTTCTCATCCATATTTGATGTTGCACTTGGGCCAACTTGGGCTTTGTTTCATAACTTTTTTTATTCTTGTGTTTAGAAAGGAAGAAAAGAAGCTTATGTTATAGTACACGTTGGTATTCCTGGGGCAGAAGAAAAATGAGAGATGCTAAAAGTACATTCAATGTCAAAAACACATCATCATCATTAACCAGCGGTTGGGAAATAGAAAGAGCACCCTTGCTCGTATGGCATTGCCTAAGGCTGTTCCAGGTAGGCGACCACTTTCGCTTGCTCAGGAAGCACAAAAGTTCTACTATGAGTGAAAATGCCACAGGAACAGAAAGGCAATATTGTCGTAAGAATATATAACAAATCCTAGTGAGTTTATGCATTTCTGAGATACACAGCTGAGTGTGTGTGTGTGTGTGTGTGTGCGCGCGCGTGTGTGTATTTGTGTGCGCACTGTGTGTGGGGAGTGCGAATGTACCTATACCTGAAATTTAGTTTGGAAAGTGAAATTTTCCTGTTTTTTGCCCCTCCACTGTCATCTCCAAATTTCGGCTTCATTATCTTAAACAATTAGTTTTTTCCTCTCTAAAATTTACGTGTTTTGTGAGCATTTACTCTTTTTCTAGATATTGTTAGAAATTTTGCTACATTGATATATGTTTTAAATTGTATTTAAATTATTGAGTTATGTGCTATGTCAAAGCATTAGTACTCAGAATTCCATTAACTTTCCCTGAGGCTAATGGAATGGACAAGATAAATATCAACTCATGAAAGAATAGAGTAACAAGGGAAAAATGAATAAAAAATCCCTGTCTGCCTTGATGAGCCAGGTTTAGTGAGCTTATATGATTATATTTATATTATATAATGGCCCACAGACAGTTGTATCACGGAAAGGTCTTATGAAGTACAACCTCTTGAAAGTTAATTTCATAGAGTTTCTAGTCCAGTTAATCTTTTACCGGCTATTCCACCAAGGTTGTAGCATCGTTTTAGGTCATGAGCAACAGAGGCAAAATTACCTACAACTGAGGGTGTGGGGAACGGTGGGAAATTGTAGTAATAGGAGCGGCGGGGCTGCGTCCCCAGCACCCCACGGCTGCCTGCTCGGCTAGCTTATGCCCCGAAATAACAACACACAAACAGTATTCATTTAATCACTGCTTGGCCCTTTAGCTCTAGCCCTTACTGGCTAATTCTGATATCCCGATCAACCCATTTCTAATAAACTGTAGCACCTGTCTTACCAGGAAGATTCTAGCCTATGTCCATCCTGGGTCGGATTGCGTGCGGAGCATGGCGTCTCTCTGAGGAGTCTGCTCCCGAGACGAGAGCTGTGGAGTCTGACCTCACTTCCTCTTCCTCCCAGCATTTTGTTCTGTTTACTCCACCCACAGGGCCAAGCAGTTTCTTTATTGCTTAACCAATGAAATCAACAGATTGATATATGACACTCCCACATCAGGAAATGATGACTTGGATATCAGGTAATGATCTAATGGCCCCCATCTCCTTCTTCTGTGAGACAACTTCACTAGGTCTGATCTTTTTGAAGTCTCCTATGGATTACAGCAGCTCTGATGTAGATGGTGATGGCCTTGTAGAACCTTGAGGCCAGAGTTCCACAATGAGTGAGCTCTGTGCAGGAGGAAATGTGGGAAGTGTGTGCGTGCGTGTGTGTGTGTGTGTGTGTGTGTGTGTGTGTGTGTTTCTCTACTGAGCAACGGGAGTGTCGAAGGAACTATTCTTAGTTTCTTTGATGAATCATATAGTTAAAGAGGACAGAAGCCTTTATCATAAGGAGTTTATCTCTAGGTAAAAATATAGTCAATGAACTATCATGAGTTAATGAAAATTGAAAGCTTAATGATCTGAAGTCAATAACTATGGCCAAAGAGATGACACTTTACAGTACAATGTAGAAGTAAAGACCACAGACTTTCTTTATAAATAGAATGTTTAGTCAGGGATAAAGTCTTTATGGGGATGAGAATGGGTTCAGTTTTACAAAAGGGAATGACCAGATATGACTGAGCATTGTGTGTTTGCCAAAAGGGCCAATGTGAGCTAAATATAAGAATCCAAACAGACAAAGAGTGAGACATGAGTCAGAACAGGTAAGGTGAATAGGTAGATCAGGTACTATATCCTGAGTACACTATTCTACTTGCTTATTAAAGGAGAAAACAACAAGTACAAATAGTACTTGTTTTTTTGTTGATCTGAGTATTGTGATAGGGACACATTGAATGAAAGATGGCAGTAGAAGTATCATACATGGTTCAGTTGTGTGTGACATGCAAAGATAGTAGAGGCTTAAGCTAGGAGGGAAGCAGTAGAGTGGGGACATGTGAATGGAACCTGGACACACATTGGGAGCAGAGGCAAAATTAACTGAGTATGGTTATACAGCTTGCACAAAGATGCTGAAAGAGTTGATATGGAGGAACATTGAGCAAATAGACTGTAAGCTTCTAATGTTGAAACCACTTATTAGTCATCGAACTGGAGACACAGAGAAATAAAGACCAGAATTTGAGACCTATGATCTGTCCTTGATTTGGGAGATACTATAACATATTAACATATTACCACAAGAGGTGACTTAAAGGAGAGAGAGAGAGAGAGAGAGAGAGAGAGAGAGAGAGAATGCTACACAGCAGTAGAAGTTAAAAACATGCTGTAAAGGTGAATAATAGGTCTAATCTCTGAATCCAGAATGCATTAATTATGTATTCCTCTGTTTTTTTTCTATGTCTTTTCCTCTAGCATCCTAGCTCTATTGGCCCAATCTTTCCTCCCAGTATATCAGCAAGTAAAGCTTCATTTTTTCCTTAAGTAGACACATATCAGCCCATGAAAGAAATTTTATACCTAAGAGGAAAATCTTAAAAGAAAAAAAATGCCCAGGCATTGTCATAAAATTCTATATCAACTTGTATTTGTTTTTTTTTAATGTGATGAATACTAAAATAATCCTTGTAGACTAGATGACATTTTTTTTTTCAGGATTGACACCAAGTATGTATTTGTTAGCTTCTTTTCAAAACATAAAACTTTCTAAGTAAGAAAATTGTGACATCGAACTTTGGATAAGAATTGGATGATAAGAAAGTCAAACTTTTAGGAAATGAGTAAAGACTTTATTTTTTTATTTATCCTTCTATTTATTTATTTAACTTCCTGACTGAAAGACTATAGTTTCTTTTAGTTTTTAGATTAGAACCAAGAGCCTGATACTTATTAATACAGCCTTCTATTACTGAGTTATGCCTTAACCCACACAAAGCCAACTTTGAAGACTTATGTTTCAGTCCTTAACTCATGGACCTTTGCAAGAAACCATTCCTCAGAAGTGATGATTTGTCCATGCCTGCAATGGATGAGCAACTTAACTGAAGCAAACATGAATGGAGCAGGATTTGAGCTAAGGGAAGAATAATTGCTCCAGGTGGCTCAGCTCCCTACACTTATTGTGCAAGCAGTTAGTATCCTGATGGCTTTTGATTCAGTATAGAAAGTTGCTGAGGAGTAATAGGGTGGCTGCAATGTGAAAATCAAGTGTCAGAGGCCACTAGCCCAGAGTACACTCTCACAGACTCAACAAGTTCTACTCCCTGACAGGGAAACACATGGCCTTCGGTGTTCACTTAAGGCTAATTTCTGCTGAAATTGTCAAAGGGGACATTACTACTGTTTTAACAGAGAAAAAGACATGTGCCAGAGTATCTGCATGCCTGGTAGAGGGAGGTAGTAGTAAGTTTCGTCTCTGGTAAGTACTTTTAAAATTTAATCTCTTTGAAATTGCTTGCCTGATTACTCTTGGCAAGAAAGGGAAATTGCCATGTCTTCGGCTGTGGTAGCATGAAACTGAATTGACTTCTTTTTGTACTGAACCTTGCTCTCTTTGCCTTCTTACCTCTGTATGTTTGTATGTCTGCATGTGTGTGTGTGCATGTGTGTGTGTGAGCGTGTGCATGTGTGTTTTAATGAGGTTATGACACAAAAGGAATCACAGGATGTTTCCGTTCTGCAACACTGCCAAGTCTAATATCTGGAGCCATTCATTTAGAAGCCTTAATAAGTTATTTCAATTACCTCGTCAGGATTAAGTCAGCAGCAAATATCGGGTTTTCTCTTTCCTTCTAAGGTGAGATTCGATTTAAATGATAATAACAAGTGCCAAAGTGATGTGAATGCACAAGCCGCATAGGGTGATGCCCTTCTTGGCTGACTGGGTTCCCATTGGGAGCTGTCATAACTCATCAGCTGGAATCTTTTTGTGCAGAGAGCAGAGGAACGCCCACAAGGGACAAGGACTCCAGAAGCTTTCTTTCAGCTGGCTGTGGGTGCTGAGCTTCTCTCTCCATGGAGAGCTATGTGTGGCTGGCTGGGGTTCTTTCAGTTAACTACTCAAGAGATCTGGCTCAAAATTGTCAAGTTTGCCAAACAACATTGGTCCTTATCTATACACTTTGGCCAGATTGTCATTTGTTCATCTTTATTTTCACTGGTCAAAGACAAGTTAGCTAGTGTCTCTTGTAGCAGCGTTGAAGATGTCTCTATACTCATTCGATTCCCTAAAATAGGATATATATATCTTGTGTACATCTTTTTTCTTACACTTCACCCCATATTTATTTGTTTTCTTTAGAAGAGGAAAGTTCTTAAAATAATTAGTCTATTGTGAGGTAAAAGGAAGAGGCAGGAATGTTGAAAATATTTCGCAAGAAAAGAATAACTATTTGATTTTAAGACTTCTAATGTTAAAAGTGTGAGATAAGAGACAAGACCTCATACTCAAGATTCACTTTCATCTTATCTGCTTGTTATCTGGCATTTAAGTGCATTGTCTAAATTGTTGTTAGGTTAGCCCACGTGTATGCACAGATTTAAATATTTATCTGCATTTTTAAATGTCTAAGGTAGAGCATTAGCTTTAATTACATTTTCTTTATTCCTGTTTGTTGAAAGGAGTAACTAATGTGAGCCTTTAGCCTGCTACTTTTATTATTTCGTATAGTCAAGAGATCATATATTTTTCATGTAACTTATATGCCTATGTTGGCTAGGATATTTTATATTTTGTTTCCTATCCTTCTTTCTGAGTTCCTTGATATGCTTTCTGCATAAGCTTCAAGCTAAAGAAAGAATCACAAAGTTATTTCTATTTTGCGTGAGGAGGCAGTCTTACAATGAGAACAAGAACAGGGCATTCAAAATAGTGATGAATATGCAGCTAAAGGACAGGGTCATGAGACACAGCATCTTTACTGTACCCTTGATTTTGAATTCAAGTTTTCCAATATTACAAAGGTTATTAATTATACCATTCCCCAAAAGCCAAAGGAATCATATTTCTAGGGTTCTTTTTTACCGTAAAAAATCTTGGGATTCATGATTTAAAATCCCACTTGCAAAAGACTGTGTATGTCCACCATGGGCCAATGGCTACAATGTTTTCTATGGTAGATAACATTTACATTTTGCACCTCAGACAGAGCTGGTAGGGTCTGGGGTAGGGGTATTGTAATATTAACCAAAACCTCATGATGAAACTTATCAAAGATCAAGGTGTATGTGGATACAATTTGAGGCAATGTTATGTGAATTTAATGAAGAACATAAATCAAGCCTTACTGGGAGTGTTTGCTTCCTTCTGGCTCTTCCATAAATTATTTTCTTTCATAGAGCTAACACATCCGATGCTGGGTTTTGTGGAATATTTTATTAATGATGAGTAAGCATTATACATGATTATATTTCAAACTCCTTTCAGATGACTTGGACTGCTTCAAGATTTCATTTGAAATAAGCAAGCATCCTTATCCCATAAAAGCAATAACATCTTAAGCTTTTCTAAGACCACTGGTACTTTCCACCAGACCACCATTTCTCCCGCTGTCATATTTGATCTTTGTGGCTTTACCCATAGAATCAAATTTAAACCAGAAACTCTAAAGATAGTTTTAGATCCTCAATTGCTGTTCGTCAGGTTGGCTAGGAAAGATTTCAAGCCAGACATTTGTGTAAGCTTGAATTAGGAAGTACTCTGGTGAATAATATGTGCAAAAAAGAGAAGAACATGAGCGGACACTGCAAAGTTGCCTGGGATTAAAACAAGGGGTTAGCTAGGCTGTCTCTATCTCAAATATAGGAGTGACGCCTATCATAGGAAGTGGGGTGGATTTGGGAAGTCATTAGCTTGGGCTGAAACAATTATTCGGAAAGGAGAAAAGACTGAATTGGTGAGTAGTTTGAAACTTAGGGTATGCATGGAACAGTGTGTGATCAGAGATACCTCTTTGTAAATTGTCTCAATTCCCCTCTTTTTTTTTCCCCCAAGCTGATTGCAGGTTCTTCAAAAAACATGTCAGGTGTTGAGTTTGGAGAAATCTTGACTTTGAATTTCAAAGTCAGTGGACATTAGGATGGAATAAGTCAGTCCAATTTCTAAATATGCTTTCCCAGTGTTCTTATGCAAAAACTGTAATCTTGATTTAATAGAACCCAGAACTTAAGAATTTACCAGCAAAATAAAGCTTAGGGCAGAGACTGCAGAACAAGAAACCCAAAAATGAAACAAACAGGATTTAAACTGACTATAATGTCGAAATGCTACATGAATTCACTTTTCATGAAAAAAAAATTAAAGAGAACACTATTTTAAACCAAAGAAAAATTAAAGATATACCAGTACTGTGTCAGAGGAAAAATAAAGTAGCAATCTGTCTGGAGGGATTTTCAAAGCAGAGGTGAGAAGGTAATAACAATAATGATTCTCATGATGATAACGATAAAGTGGGAATAGCTGTGATAAGGACTTGCCAGGGAGCTATGAATGAGTCATAGAAGGTGACAAATTTCTCTTTTGTCTGGCATCTGGGGATCTTTCCTTTGGTAGAGTGGGGATAGGCCAATAAAATGAGTTCAGGTACTACATATTAAATCTATCTGTATTACCTATCTCCTTTTATCCAATCTATCTCTACTCTGTTTTATTTTTCTTCTGAGGTATCCCATTTTTTTTCCGAAATATTTTTGCTTTGAGAGTTCTTCTTTTCTCTACTTAAAGACAGAAATAAGATAAAGAACCCAGACAGAGAGTTTTGGAATTTTGGAGTGTTTGATGAGATTTCTGAAGCTGCACACACTAGGGCTCAGCATCACAAAAACGTATTTCCTATCTTTTTAAAAAATATTATACGTAAGAATTCAACGCCTGTATTAAATCTTGAATTTGGATCTTTTTAAAAATTTAAGTATTTTTTAATTAATTTTTGTGTGTGTTGTGTGTATGTATGACTGAACTCACGCCCATGTGTGGGTGAGAAGACAGTTTGCAGACATCTTGCATTATGTGGATTCTCGGGATCAAACCAGGTCATCAGCTTTGAAAGCAGGTTTCTTCATCCACTGAACAATGCTGTAAGCCCTAAAGTCTGCATTTCAAATGTTTTCCAAACCAGGTACTAACGAGTTTGTTCCTATTGAGCCTGAGAAGGAAGAACATAGAACTTAAAAGGTTTAAGTGAAAGTTTGAGAACATTGGTATGGTGTTGTTTTTTGTTTTCTGTTTGTTTTATTTTCCCTGCTAAGCTTACTCTTTGCTCTGTGTTCCTTCTTGGACTCATGGTAAGCTGAGTTGCATTGCTCCTATCATAAAATCCTGTCTTTAGAAGAAGCTTCATAAAAGGCATAAAACCATGGAGCCAATCAATCGGTCCCTGGGAGCAAGGATACTTCCAAAAACAAAACAAAACAAAAAAAAAAGATAATTTGATTAACTCAGGAATTTCTTATAAAAATTAAAGCTAAATAATACATTTTAGAAGCTGTTAGGGATGACAAAAATTTGAGCAGAGTAGGGTGTAAAAGATAGGATAATTTAACTCTGCCATTTTCAGATGAAGAAACAAAGCTCAGCAGATCTACACAAAGGAGTCGAGATGGGGAAGATGGGCATGATGTGCTATAGAGCGAGCCGATATAAACACCCTTCACTTGCTCTCTATTACATGAACTTTGAATAATGACTCTTGAAACTCTCTGTGTGACTCTAGACAGCTTTCCCAAGGGTTCATGCTTCTCTAGGAAGTGTGAGAATCGTAATAAATCTGAATTCACAGAGTAACTGTGGAGAGAGGCTGAGTCCCTTCATGAATACACAGTGGAAAACATATACTAAGCACACAGTAAATGTCCTTTACCCTCTCTCAGCGTCTATTTTCAATTCTTTTTTTTTTTTTTTTTTTGGTTTTTCGAGACAGGGTTTCTCTGTGGTTTTGGAGCCTGTCCTGAAACTAGCTCTTGTAGACCAGGCTGGTCTCGAACTCACAGAGATCCGCCTGCCTCTGCCTCCCGAGTGCTGGGATTAAAGGCGTGCGCCACCACCGCCCGGCCTATTTTCAATTCTTAAGCAAAGACTTTTTCCTCAAAGAAAAATAAAGACCTGCCCTTTACTGAAGCCTTTTATAAGTTAAAAGTTATCTATCGACTATTTCCTTCTTCTCCCAGAGCTTTTAACATAAACATCTTTCTTCTGTGTAACAAGAAGCATTGATGATCGTGGTTACTACATTTTTGTTCATTTCCCATCTTCTCAAATGGATTTTTTAATTAGTGTCATCATTGCCCCATTGCTCTGTTAATAGAACTTTCAAAAATATACCCACTCTGCCTATCACTCTCTCATATGAACATTCTTTGCTTTGCACAATCTGACCCAATCTCTTTCCAGTGTTATACCTCACTTTGCTACCTGCTTTCATGAACTACATTACTGACAGGTACTGGCTAGACACCGATGTTATACTGATCACTTACTCTGCTATTTTAGAATGTCCAAACTTGAGGATGAGCTAATCTTCCAGTAGTACATTATGGTGGTCTTCCTACCTGAGTTATTCTGTGAGTCCCTCTGTCTGAATTGACTCATCTTTTCATAGGAACATGGTTGGATCTAGAGAGCTTGTGAGCTTTACCTCTTTTTGTTGGAAACACATAGTTGTCTCCAAGCTAGTAATGAATTTTACTTTGTATAGAACTTTCAAACTAGTTCATTATATGATGATTAATTATGTGAATTTATTGTCATTGTTAGATTAAAAGGTCCTTGAAAACTAATAATGTGTTTGAGTAATATTTATGTATTCTATAACACTTGGCATAATGATCTGTAACTAGAACACAGGAACAGAAATTAATGTAAAATAAAATGCAAAAGTTGTTTAATGGTTCTCTTTACACATTTCCTCTAATAGTGGCACTGACTTTCCAAACAATCTCACAAAACAACAGCAACAACAAAATTTAAAGCAGGAAGACTGATAAAACAAACAGACCTTGATAGGTAGAGTGTGAACAGGGATTTGGGGTGTTTGATATGAGAACTTCAATAAAGGTTGTCTTCTTGATTAAACTCTAAGGTTAGCACTCTAAGTTATATTAGACATTACTTTAGGCTTTTTTTTTAATTTGTGCTCATCTCTGAATTTTGAATATTTGGAGAATTCCTGTCGAGTCAGTCTAGCAAAACGCTTACCTTAGATCTGAGCAGGGCATTGTTCTACATCTTTCTGGCCTCTATTCATCAAATACTTGGATGTCTGTTGAGCAGGAATTACCCCCCACCATTTCTTAGTAAGTGTCCATGAACCTTCTCACCCTGATAACTGGCAATATTTCTCCAAACTTACTACCATAACATATTTGAACTAAAGTCTCTCTCCCTTAGTATGAAATCCTGGAATAAAAGTCTTCCTTGAATAAGTTCTTTTTATCTTTTTTTATCTTTTTAAAAAAATTTCTCAAGAATAGTTTTAACAGTACATATAAATTTGTATTTGATATAATGAATTTATGCTAGAAACACAGTAAATTTTACACTGTTACTAACATTGAATATCTCACTTAAAAGTTTGAAAATATTAATGCTATTATTTTTTATTTATTGACATCTCAAACATTATTTCTCTTGCTTTTGCTTTAAGATGTGTAGGAAGGGTGACTTGATGACTAAGCCCGAAAAAGTTTTGTTACACAGATTCAGATTTTATTCCATATCCTGGAAATGAAAAGTAGGCCAGAACTGCAAAAGTACAGGTGAGAAGACACTTAGATTGTGGCAAAAATTAAAACCTCCCTCAGGAGATCATTATATATCATCTGTAGAAAATATATAGCTTCTCTTTGCCTAATAATAAAAAAAAATGTTTGGTTCAATAAAGCACAAAGCAAAAACCATGAAAAGAACAAAAAGAAATCCTTCATATTCTGGCATAATTATAAACTTGATAGTGTTACTTGGAATTTAGAGGGAATATGTATGAACAAATAGTATATCTCCACTTCTGTCCCTGCATTCCTAAGGCTGGGTTGAAAGTCATATGCCTATTAAGAATTTGAAAATATATCCCACTGTCATTTAGTGCTCATTCTTGGACAACTATTGATAGCGTAGTTGTTCTACTTTATAATGCGAATGACTCTGAAAAAAATAAAAACAAATCATGAGAGCTTCTTAGGTCGTTATTGTTTTTCTGTTCTTATCACTACTCAAGAATGCAGTAAGTACTTCTGCTTATCTTTGAAGCCAGAGACTTGATGGTATTACTACCTAGCTGCCAGGGCAAACACTATCAGATACTTGTCAAAACATTTCAATCTTAAACACAGCAAGGAAATTGTAAACGGAAGAGTTTCGAGCACTTAAAAATCAATCCTTGCCTGTATAGCATTTTTTTAAGAGAAGGGGGGAAAACAACTTTATAAGGTTTAAAATTAGGTTGGTAGATTACATAAAAAGCAACAGGCTTGTTATATTGGAAATAGATGCCATAGATTGTAAATTCCCCCATGCACTAAAGGAAATCAGGAAAATAAAATACAAACTATAATGAGCTTTACTAAATACCATGAACTGTCTGGGTCTGGGCAAAGGGAGAAAAGGAGACTTGACCACTATTGTTTTAAGCCATGTGGTAATGACATTAAAATGTGCAACATCAGAGCCTGGGGTAGAGGGAGACAAGAAAAACATTGGCTTCATCATGAGAGGAAATCATGCAGGCTGCTGTGGACAGGAATGGGGCAAAAGGTCAAAAGGATTGTGTGCCCTTTGAAGAGTAAAATAATCTTCTGAGAATAAAGAGTGCATACAAGCATACAACTCACCAGAGTGGCTTCTAATGCTTAACTTTGTGTAACTCAAAAGATTGGCAAAAGTGAGAGAACATACTGAATCCACTTGGTAATGTTTTAAGAATTCGAAGAAGGTTGTGTATTTATAGCCAGCATTTAAGACAGAGTTACAAATATTATATTGACAGTCTAAGAGAAGCACAGGATAAAGGCATCAGACGTGCAGGGATGAAAATGAAGTACGAAATAATTCCCCTCTACATACATTGATAGGCACTCTAAACCTGAGGAAGTGTGGTTTAATGTCACTAATGTGGAAGCTGATGCTTTTCTCAGTGAAAACTTATGGAAATCATATACTTTTATTTTTATTATGATATAATTTGGCTATCAGTTTGTTCCAAACTCATGAGAATTTAAAGCATTTTAAACAAGATGAAATTGACAATCACTTAGGGAAACTGTATATAGAGGGAACAGAATTTAAATCTCTTCATATGACTCCAAAGAGTATATCTACTATGATCATGGTGGGTCAAGGAAAGAATTGTCTGAGGTAGTGATAATAAGCAATTGATGGCAAAATATCAGCTCGGATGATGGGAAATAGTGCAATCTAGAACTTGAGCAGTGAATTGGCTTTAGGAAAGGCTAAACCCACGGTCTTGCATAGAATCATCATATCCTTGCCAATCTATATTTTCCATAGGATTTGTGATTGTGTTTGTGATTGGGCCTGTATTTTTCTAGTCATACTCTTTTCCCATAACGTAAAACATGTGTCAATTCACCCTGAAATTATATTACTCTGTCTTAAAGGGAAAAGCGATTTCTGTTCCCAATATGTGTATCACGTTGCTGTCAATGACTTTCCAAGTTCTATATTATCACTCCAGTGGCTGAAGGAGAGACACCTAAGAAAACCTGACTGAGAAGGAAGTCCGCTTTCAGTTTAGAAAAACCCGCACTTCACTATCTATTTGGAAGTAGAGTGCGGCAATTAAAGTACATTTCCTTTGCAAACCACACAATACTTAATGCTGGCCATAGATGACATCCAGGAAAGAGGAGAAATCCATCCTCACTTCTGTTCTGGTGTCTCTACACATTGCTTTACTCCTCGGTTGTTCTACCACTAAGACCTCACAACAAATTGCGGTTTTGCCGGTGTCAGTGGAGGAAATGCAACATCCTTAACATCTTGTTTCTGGAGGGTTCCTGGATCAGCAGTACTCAGTGAGTGAGAATTTGTCTAGTGAAATTTCTTTAACTTTCTTAAGTTTGATTCTTACTGTCTAGCAAAAGGTTTGATAATAGGAACCATTTTAAAGGTATGTGAGAATTAATTTCTACAAACAAAATACCAAGAGAGCAGAGAAGCATTCTTTGGGATTGCTCCATCTTATTCTTGATAGAAAATAAATGATTGTATTCAAACAAGTATTATTAGTTTGATTATTAAAGGAGTTCTCCTTTTGATGGTCTTGAGAATATTGAAAGATATGAATTATACACTTTGAAAATGAATTATCCTAGCCTCTGACTGCACTGGCCACCTCCCTTAGACTAGAAAACAAAAACATAAGTTAGACTTCTTAGTACAAGCTAGGACTGGGGAGGAATGCATAAGGACTAGGTGTTGGATTTGTTATGACTGTTCTGATTAAGAGAGTATTTGTTTGTTTCCCCATTATGTGAAAAATGATTTTCAATGTTTATAATAAAGAGTTGATCAATATTTTAATACATGGTTTTCACCAGAGAAATATCTTTGTATAAGAGTGTCTGATTATTGTTGGTGTCTAGTGTATAGCTTAATTCCAAAGCAAATTTGTCATTCAACTTGTCATCCCAGAGTTCTGTGCCTCATTTATTTCCTATAGCTTAGTTAAGAGTAATTTGTGTATGAGAGATTATTGCTGCCTCCAGATAAAAATGACAGACTAAACAGAGGAACATGTAACAGTATTCAAAAGAAACAACTTCTGTTTTAGAAAGACAGAGCATATTTGACTCCACAGAATAGGCTGCAGAAATTATACGCAAATTTAATCACCCTTCATGGACAGAAAGAAACCTTGCAAGATACATAGCTGGAGAGTAATGTAACTTCATACCTCATAAATCATAATCCAAAACATGCACTATTTTTAATTGCCCCATTAAATAATTAAGTTTGACTTGAGGAGCAAGTCACACCCCATCCTGGAGGCAATCCAGAATAGACAGGCTGATGTTTGCTTAATGAATACCTATCTTCAGAGAGCTGACTGCTTTCATCCATTAAGTCTGCATGCTGGTGGGTATTTTGATTCGTTTGAAACAGTTCATACAATCATTTAAATTAGATTAATGAGGGGCTTATATTTTCCTCTCATCAGTTCTAAATTAAGAGTAATTACAAATTGAACAAAAGACCGGTCAAAGATTCTCCTAGCTTCTGTTGGAAGAATTCCCGTTTGAATTGTACATTTCAATAGGAACGATCAGGTTGAGACAATCTATGCTTGGAGATTTCCGTATGCTCAAGGTTTAGACATCTGGTATTTGTTTTTACAAGGGACATCTTATTCAAAGTCCCAGTAGATAAAGTAGATATTTGCTTTTGACCTAAGGGCATGGTTCACCTATAGACCTCTGAGAAATCCATCAGGAAAAGGAATGATATGATACTGCCTATCTATGTTTTAACTGTGAACATCAAATGTGACACTTCCAAAGTTTTTTTTTAAGATTATTCTTCTAAAATATTTCCTTTAATTTCATTAATGTGTGTGTGTGTGTGTGTGTGTGTGTGTTTGTGTGTGTGTGTGTGGTGTGGTGTGAGTTTGTACCGGTATATTGCATGAGTGCAGGTTTATACGGTCAGAAGTCAACCTATTAAGCTGTTCACCTCGTTTTCTGAGACAGTGTCTCTTATTAGCCCAGAAGTCACAATTTATGACCCTCTGTCAGTCCAGGAAGCTCAGGACTCTGCTTGTTTCAGTCTTCTTAGCCCTGGTAGAAATGGTTGTCTGTTTTCCACCTGGCTTTTTTTGTGTGAGTTTCAGTGTTCAAGTTTAGGCCTTCATATTTAGACAGCAAGCACTTTAATGACTTAAATATAGTCTCAATCCATTTTACTTATCATTACTATTGGAACCTGGTGTCATTTTGTCCACTGAGTCAATAAAGAGTTGAAAAGCTATGTGGGAACTGCTTCTTCATATTACCACTCGGTGTTACTGTTCATGGAAAACTGTTATTTCTTGGCTCTTGTGGCACACAAAATATCTTGAATTTTCCTAGTCACTCTTTGTGCCATACTCAAAGGGAGTGCCTGAGTTTACTTTAGATGCATTTCTGTGGGGATCACCATACCAACACTGATGTCACCACTTGAAGGAACCACTTCAAATGATGAACTGCTTCTTGTCACCCTGTCCCTAATATGCATTCCAATAGTAGGAGGAGATCCTTGAAAAAATAGTGGTAGAAATGACAGAACTTGCAGGGTTTTTTCCATACTTCAATTACCATTTACTTTATCATTTGCCTGACATTGATTAAGCAAGAATTAGTAAAATGACGTTTGATGGATATTATAAAGAATGTAGCCATATGCATAAGATTGGACACATACTCCTGAGAACAGAAAAGGAGTTCTATTTCCACAAGAAAAGTTTCTCATTGAGAGGCACTGGGGATGCTGTATGAAAATGTAATAAATCCTTACAAGCACTTGTTGAAAAAAACCAATATGCCTGTCTGAGGGATGTAACTAAATGAGCAATAGCACGTACAGACAGACAGATATAGCCAAGCCCACACATAAACAAAAGAAAATAATTTAAATGTATATTACATCTAATCTTTACCAGACACTAAATTTTGCTTATTTCTATTCTACTGATAAAGAAACAAACATTCAGCAAGTTTGTTTGACTCACCCAAATGCATACAATATGATAATAATTCACATGAATCTCAATTAAGGCAATAGTTTATTTTGGAAAAGTATGGACTGTCCCTAAAACATTTCATGTAAAAGTCATTTGCCTTAAAATCAATACAGATTTGTTTAATGTGAGGTAACATAGCAATTTTGGAAAGACAGAAAACTAAGTGCATTTGCTGCTTCTTGCTTTCCTCTACTCTGTGTTCATATCTATGATACTAATTTTCCTTCTATAAAACATGTAAAGGAGATCTCATCTAACTCTCCTTCCCAGGGTGATCCTTGTGTCTCACTTAGGGTGTTTTTTGTTGCTTAGTTTCTTTGGAGTGTGGATTTTAGTCTGGTTATCCCTTGCTTTATATCTAATATGCACTTATGAGTGAGTACATGCAGTGTTTGTCTTTCTGATTCTGCATTACTTCACTCTGGATGTTTTTTTCTAGTTCCATCCATTTGCCTGCAAAATTTATGATGTCATTGCTTTTTACAGCTGAGTAATACTCCATTGTGCCAATGTACCACATTTACAATGGATGTTTGTAAATGGAATGGAAATTTTTCTTTATCTAGTCCAGTTAAGGGGAATGTAGGTCGTTTCCAAGTTTTAGCTATTATAACTACTGCTGCTATGAACATGGTTGAGCAAATGTACTCGTGGTATGATTGAACATCTTTGCAGGATAGCATTAGAAGAGAAATCTTGATTGAGCGAGCCATTATGGGATTTGTAAGAAACCTGTTGCTAGGTAAATTACCAAGAATGCACAATAATGACCCCAGCTAAGACTCCTAGCACTAGTGGAGAAGGAACTGGAAATGGCCTTTCCCTGTAATCAGATTGGTGGATACTCCAACTATCATGTAGAGCCTTAGTTCAGCAACTGACAAAGTCAAATGCAGAGATCTAAAACCAAGTACCAGGCCAAACTCTGGGAATCCAACCAAAGAGAAAGAGAGAAAGGAGGGAATATATGTTCAAAGGAGGTCAAAATCACCATGGAGAAATCCACAGAGACAGCTGAACCAAGCTTATGAAAACTCAGCTAATCTAGACTGACAGCTGTGGAGCCTCAGTGGTTCCGATAAGCCCTCTATATGCGGAAGAGAGTGTTGAAGCTTGGGCCATCTGTGAGGCACCTTACAGAAGGACCAGGATCTATCCGTGGTGCATACATTAACTTATTAGAACCCATTTCCTATGGTGAGATGCCATGCCTAACATTAATGCAGGGAGGGAGGGATTAGTCTTGTCCCAACTTAATGCAGCAGACTTTGTTTACTTGGCGAGGAAGTCCTTACCCATTAAGAGGAGTGGATGGGGGGTGGGCTATCGATAAGGTGGGGGAGACAGGGTGAGGGTGTGGGAGGGAGAAATGTGAATGGAATATAAAATAAAATTTAAAAATAAATTTAAAAACACACAAAGGAATGATGTATCTACTACAGGGTTTCTTCTGGAGGTCAAAATTAAAAAAAAAACACACATAAAGGAATTCTGGAAGTCAACAGTAAAAACTTTCCCCTCTGAGAGTTTAAAGCTCAGTATTTAGACTGCGGGATAGACTAAATGTGGTAAACATACACTTCGTTCTGCCAAGTGTGGGGTAGTCCTACAGAGTTTGTTTTGAGAAGGTTTATGGACAAAAGCCAATGATGTCCACATGTCCTTCTTCCTCCCTTGATCTCACATACTGGGGTCAGGTTGTGAGGAGAGATGACATTAGGATGCCCCAGTTTCTCCCTCTGAAATTGCTTTGGAGGCTGCAGTTCCTGTTTTGTTAGGTGCTTCTGCAGCAATGTGTTTTTCAGTGTTCCCAAGAGCTGGAGATTGGTTATGTGAATGGAAACAATAAGCCATTGATGCAAAGCTCATAGAATAGTATGTAGTGTGTGTGTATATATATGTTTCTATAACAACATTGATGGGTTTAAGAGACTTCAAAACAATGTTCTTCAATGAGTCACTGTTCTGGGAGGAAATGAGCAATAGAATGGAGAAAATCCACCACCAGTTTTTTTTGTTTGTTTGTTTGTTTTTTTTTTGTTGTTGTTGTTTAGCTCATGATCTCCAATTCCTCCAGTTGACAATCACAGCTTTACCTACTTGAATGCTAGAAAATTTACACCCCTTGTCCTAATGGATGTAAGCCTATAATACAAAAACAGCACTTCCTGAGAAAGTGGTCTTTTGTTCTAGGGAGCTGTGGAAAGTTTCAAAAAGAAAACACACTAAAGTGCTGACCACTGAAGCTTTTTTTTTTTTTTTTTAAATTTGGTTTTTCGAGACAGGGTTTCTCTGCGGTTTTGGAGCCTTTCCTGGAACTAGCTCTTGTAGACCAGGCTGGTCTCGAACTCACAGAGGTCTACCTGCCTCTGCCTCCCAAGTGCTGGGATTAAAGGCGTGCACCACCACTGCCCGGCTCCACTGAAGCTTTGAAGAATTTAATGTATGCATCTACTCATAAACAAAGTTAGTTTATAAATTGAAGCCATACCATCAATACAAAGTTTCCAACATGATAGGCACTGACCATCTGTGCTTGTTGAATGCTTTAAATATTGGTAGGGCCACATGATCAATTCACTTTGAATATACTGAAAAAATACTATTTTTTTTAATATACTATGCTTACATTCCTAATGTGTCTCCAAAATATTTCTAACTTACATTATAGATTCACATTATTTCTCTAATAAAACAGGAAGATCTATTTTTTGTAATTTTCTAAATTTGGCTAAATTGAATGTGAATTTTTTTACAATCTTTACACTTTGCATAAACTTATGCACCAAGCTTTTTAATAACTATTATTTTTAACTAATAGAACTAGCTGACATTAATGTTTGATTAATTAAATTTTTCTAACATTATAAGTCAGCACAGTACTTAATGAATATTTGCTTAAGGAATGGGTGGAAGCATGCATACAGCTGCCATACTTTTCAAGTGTGTGTCTCTATTATTAAGTTTTGGTTATTTGCCTTTCTTAGTTACAAGCTTTTTATAGTCTGAGATTGCTTTAAATGGCAATGTATGGTTTAATAAAGTCAAAATATTTGAGAACTTTGCTGTTTAAATATTTATTTCAAATTGTTGTGTGGAAATGGAAGGAGTAGAGGGAGGGGAGGCTGGGTCCAGGATGTATTGTATAAGAGAAGAATAAATGAAAAGAAAAATGTTGATGAAATTAAATAAAGTGTTCTTTGATAATTTCAAGCATGTTTATAAAACCTTAATTCACTCACCTTCCACCCTCCTTTATCTCCCTTGACCTCCATTCCACAAAGCTATTTCCCACCTTCAAGCCTTTTTGTTTTGATTTGTGACCCACTGGGTGTAACCAGGGCCATCTGTGTGCCCATGACTGTGGAACTATCCACTGAAGCAAAATGAACTCACCAGTGTGTAAGCAATCAAACACAATGACTGTTCTTCTCAAAGAATCTATACCTAGTCAACACTTCGTAAGGACAAACGAGCCTTATAAGCCCCCTTTCCACCAAAGACTACAACAGGTGGCTCCAAACTTGAGTAGACCATGTCCAGACAAGCACCGTTGGTCTGAGTTCATGATACAATGGCTGTGTCATCTTCTAGGCTTTTATAAGGGAACATGCACAGATTCCATGGGCTACACGGGCTGTATGGGCTGCATGGGCTCTGGCCACACCCTTCTCTTATTTTACACTATACAAATTTCATCTCTACTGCAATGTTGAATTTTTAATTAAATTCTAAGAGATTTGCATGTCCTTTAGTTGGCCCTTAGAGGTGTTTGATAACGAGATAATGTGAATATTATTTTGTAATGGATTTTTTTCTATGTCTGGTAGACAAGACACATTCTCCAGATATTAAACTGACTTACTTTTTAAAATTTCAGGTAAGTTCTCCATAAAACTTGTTCACATCTCTGAGATCATTCTCTACAGATAACTGTATGCCATCAGAGTTTTAGCTCTTTAAAATGAAACCTCTAAAGAAAGTTAAAGTAATGGCTGACCTAGACCTGGTTTAAAGGGTTTATTTTTTTTCTTTCCTTGCCTTTCTCCCTCTCTTGCATTCTGAAATTTCCAGGGTAGATTTTAAAGCACATTGCTTCTTTTCTTTAAATAAATTAAACCTAATCAAGACTATCTACCTTAGAATAAAGAGTTATTTAAACATTAAGTGTATTGATGAAACCACTTAGTTTTGTTTTGAGGAAGAGATGGGTTCCACCCTTCCCCAGCCAGCAGACAGCACATGTTTTCACAGGCTTGCTGTGAGACAAAACACAGTGGGAAAGAATAATGAATGGTTAGAACGTCATCACCAAGGCTCTACTGGTAGTTAACAAAAATTTATAAAACTCTGCAACTGCCTCACTCATTAAGAGGATAGCTTTTTTCACAACACCAAGGCATAAATTGGATTTGCAAAAGAAATTGTCACATTTTTAGATTCTACTCATATAGCTAACTAGGTGACATGCAGGCTGACTAGAGGTTTTCTACTGAAATACTTTAAGATATGAGTCAGATAAATTGCTGTATTGACTAGGCAAAAAGAATGCACAACAATGGACAGACCCCATTCTTTATTTTTAAGCAGTGATAAGACCTCTATACGAATGATGAATCCCCCTTTCACTTTCTGTCTTCCAGAATGGCCATAATCTCAAAATCCAAGGGTGTAAGTTCCAGTGTGCAAGTACTATAGGTATTCATTACTCCTTCAAAGTTCATTCTCAATGGACTTTGATATTTTCTGGAAGAGTTTTGATCCTTACCCATAATAGATATCTCATGGAATTGTGTGTTGAACTTATATTTTGCAGACATATTCTTGGTTTAAACATCATATGATGTGAAAACTGAGCATGAGCAAAGAGAAGAACTAAATTTGTCTGCCTGGAATCATTACATGTATCACTTATTTGATCATGAACTGTAGGTATTGATTTACTAAATATTCAGGTATTATTACAACAGGATCACCTCAAACTGGCTTATATGGCCCAACTCAGCTAATCACCATGCTCAGTAATAGTGAATAATATTCAGAGTCACAGAAAGGAAAAGAATTTGCTGTAGTATACAAATTCAAAAGGTCATACATTAAGATAAAAAATTTAATTTTTTTACTTTTAATTAATATTTATATGATTATTCTTTTGCTATTAAACCATGAAAACATCAACTAGTAAAATAAAAATAAAAGGTAAAATAGAGAGAATTTCTATAAATAGAATTATACCTTAAATGTTTATTTTAAAGCTAGCTAATTTTAAAACTCTCTACTTTTTTCTATTGCTTACATGTAAATCTTAGTTGAAATAGTTCCAGGAGACTCATGATATCAATTAATTAGTTATCAAAATCTGACTCAAGAACTTGCAATGAGCTATTGCCCCAAGTGACCAAATAAATAAATGAGATTTGAATAACAAAATACTTAGTAACATCAAACATTCAAAAGGGTGAATAAATTCTCATGTGACAATTTGGTGACTTATGGAAGTCAGGTATTATTGCAGTTATATTTGTTTGTCAATATCTTGTTTCTTATACTTCCACCAAGTTGCTGTCTAACTATTTTTAAAAATTTGACCAGAAGATAGTAGTATTTAATAGTGTTATCCATTATTATACAAAGAGGAGGAATTACTTCTATGAGTAATTTTATCAGTTTTGGAGGAATGCTATTTTTATCTAATTCTCATTGATGTCAAATTCAGTTTTGGAAAGGAATGGTGCTTTTTAAAATATGTCACTGGTCTATAGCAGTGAGTTGAGTTCACCTGTCATAGTTTTTTCTGAAACTTTGATTGAGGATGTTGCAGTTGGAATTAAATTTAATTATGATGCCACTAGAGAAATCCATCAAAATTTCTCTGTTTGCTTCATTATACACTTGTCTGATCAAATCCATGTATATTTAAAATTTGCTAATTCCAAAGACTGACAAGATGACAGGAAGCAGCTGGTTGAAAGAAACCGTGCTTATACTCTTTCGTATAATTACAAGCAGGTTTTCAAGAATGTTCAAAGGGATACTGATAATTATACTCTATTATGATATCATAGACTTTCCTTCCATAGCAAATAGTTAAATTTATCACACTCCCTTTGTAGAGATACCAGTAACAAGTTTATCTGCAAGAACAAATTAGAAGAAAAAAAAAATAGGATGCCAATATTATATGTAAGAAATGTGAAAAATAATGAGTGAACCACCCTACTATAATAAATACCTAAACTGAGAGATTATTTTATTTGATACAAAAAGCTTTACATATTAGATAATTTTTTCTAGTCATAGTAAGTGACAGTAGCTGGTATTTTATTTTTATAAAACCAAATCTTTGCATTTAAAATCATTTATATTCTTTATTTGTGTGTATGTTGTGTGTGTGTGTGTGTGTGTTTGTGTTTGTATCTGCTTGTATGCTTATATGTATGTACATCTGTGCTATGCGTATATAGTGCCTATGGAGATAAGAAGAGTGTATCAGAACTTTTGGACCCGGAGTTATATGTTTTAGTAGGTTGCCAGACTTGGAACCAAAATCAGGTCCTCTGGTAGAGCAGTTAAATCCTTCAAAGACTGAACTGAACTATATTTTATTTTTAATTTTTTTCATCTATTTTACATATCAACCTCAATTTTTTCTCACTTTTCTCTTCCCATTCTCTACCTCACATTTACCCCTCCCCACCCCATCCACTCTTCCTTTGTTCAGAGAGGGCCTGGCCTTCCATGGGAGTCAACTAAACATGTCTTATCATGTTGAGGCAATATCAAGCTCCCCCCACCTGCGTCAAGGCCTGGCAAGGCATCCTTGCATGGGGAATACGTTTCAGAAAGCCAGTTTATGCACTAAGGACAGGCCCTGATCCCATTGCTAGGGACTCCCCAAACACACCAAGCCACACAACTGTCTTCCATATTCAGAGAGGCCCTAGACTGGTCCCATGCAGGTTCCCTAGATGTTGGTCCAGAGTCCTTGAACACTCACTAGTTCAGGTCAGCTGTCTCTGTGAGTTTCCCCATCTTACTCCTAACTGGACAACCTGATCCGTCATGTTCCTAACTTCCCATTTTCCACAACCGCTACCCACCACCCATGTCCCCAGTTAACCCAGGTGATCTCATCTATTTCCCCTTCCCAGGGGAATCTATGCACTTCTCTTAGGGTGCTCCTTGTTACATAGTTTCTCTGAGACTGTGGATTTGAGCTATATTTTAAGCACCAGGAATCTTTTTATAGTTATGCATCAATGATAACATTTATGAACAGAAACACATCCAGATTTTCTAGTTGCAAATCAAATCACCATTCACCATTAATGTGTGATAGGGAGACAACATTCCAAGATGCTAACATCTTGATGTTAGCAGATCACCCACTATTTTTCCTGTAATGCTTCATTAAATTACCAGCTGTTTGTTCATATATATGATTTTATAAAATTCAGCTGCATTCATCTGCAACAAATCATGGAAAATTTGTATAAAATTTAGTCACAAAACCAAATATTCTAATTTGATAGTTTAATTCAAATTTGCCTAAAATTTTGGAGATGGAGCAAACAGAAAAGACCTTTGCTTAGTTGTTAGTAAATTCGGCACTTGAAGCTTTTTATTTGACCATTACCAGTCCACATCTCAATGCAAGTTCTTGCTCTTCACATTTTCTTCTTCTTTTTCTTTAATTTTGTCCATTTTGGAGATGGGGAGATGATTTGGGATCGGAGCTCAGATTCATGACATCCATATGAACAATCAAGCACATTGTTGAGCACCGATAATGCCATGCTAGAGGGAGGGATGGACAGAGGCAGAAAGACTTCTGGGGCTTGCTGGTCAGCCGGTGTAGCCCATTTCTGAGCTCCTGTTTAAAGAGACTCCATTTCAAAAGTCAAGGTGGACCATCTGCCGAGGAAGTTGTCTTTGTGTCAACTTCTAGCCTCTCCACGTTCGCACGTGCACACATGCACACCGCTACACCCACACATTCATGAACATTTGTATGTGCCTCTTTATGCTTCCCAGCTGGTCTCTGTTTCAGGCAGATGCAAGAATGCTGGCCAATTAAGGAAGGAAGGCTCAGATTATGACTCTATGCTCCTTAATTTTGGCGGTATAGTATCTTTCATTGATGGTGAAATTTAACTATCAGAACCCTATGGAACACTTTCCATCAGTGAATATATGTACCAACTTTGGAAGAAAATGAAAAATTGTCCAACTTGAGAGAGATTAAAAAAAGAAAACCTAGAAAAATAATCCTATACATTTAATGTTTAACTTTTTAACACTGAGGAACATAGTCCAAGTTTACATAACCTAATTTAAATTCAATAGACCTCATTTAACTCAAGCCATTGCTAAAGCTATTCGTTGCTTCCCACAAAATGATGGTAAATCCCTGTTTCTTTTTTTTTAAATTTATTTATTTATTAAGGATTTCTGCCTCGTCCCCGCAACCGCTTCCCATTTCCCTCCCCCTCCCCCGATCAAGTCCCCCTCCCTCATCTGCTCGAAGAGCAATCAGGGTTCCCTGACCTGTGGGAAGCCCAAGGACTGCCCACCTCTATCCAGGTCTCATAAGGTGAGCATTCAAACTGCCTAGGCTCCCACAAAGCCAGTACGTGCAGTAGGATCAAACACCCACTGCAATTGTTCTTGAATTCTCAGTAATCCTCATTGTCCGCTATGTTCAGCTAGTCCGGATTTATCCCATGCTTTTTCAGACCTAGGCCAGCTGGCCTTGGTGAGATCCCAATAGAACATCCCCATTGAAATGCAAATCAAGACAACTTTAAGATACCACCTTACACCTGTCAGAATGGCTAAAATAAAAAACACCAATGATAGCCTTTGCTGGAGAGGTTGTGGAGAAAGGGGTACACTCACCCATTGCTGGTGGGAATGCAAACTTGTGCAACCACTCTGGAAAGCAGTGTTTCGGTTTCTCAGGAAATTCGGGATCAACCTACCCCTGGACCCAGCAATACCACTCTTGGGAATATACTCAAGAGATGCCCTATCATACAATAAATCCCTGTTTCTTAAGACTATAACTACATATCTCATCGAACATAAAAGAAGTCAATGTGGTACCTAAGCAGAGTCTTCACCACTGCTTACTAAAGTCCATCCTCCTGGGAGGTAATCTCTGTGCTCCTGGAAGTAAAATGGAAACACTAACCCAGCTATACACCCTTCAGTCTACAAATGGTCATGTGTCTGCATGATGACCTGGTATAATAGTGGCACAATATTTATGGGGGTAACCAACCACTATCTGCTTGAATGTGAGCCCCACTCTGTGATGTGAAACTCTTCCTGACATTGGTCAGTATACCAATATTTTGAGATTAGGTAGAGGGCAACTGGTCAATCTGTAGAGAATAAAAGGCCTTGGGACATTCAGTTCTCAATAGAATGACTTCACATCAACTCCCCTCCCCCCAACTACATTAATGAAAGTACGTAAGAGATACAAGGCATTCAGTATGGAAGGATAGATTAACTCTAGTATTATGTCACAATACCAAGGCAGATGATAAAGCCAACCTTATGGAAGAAACTGAAGAACCTATTCATGCCAAAAGCAAATGAAGCTTGAGGTGAGAAAAAGACAGACAGACAAATAGACAGATAGGTAGATATTAAATAGATTTATGAAAGATAGATTATAGATACATTTATAGATAAATAAAACTATGTTCACTGAAGGTTTTAAGTTTTATTGATATTGCATCGGTAATTAGCTATTATTGATCATCTTTCACTTACATAACTTAGTGTTTACATTTTATTGTATAAACATGCCTGTATAGGAAAAACCACCATCTCATTTGTAGGCTTTGGTAGTATTCATGGTTTCACATACTAACTAGGAAAACTGAAAAATTATTACCCGTAAATATAGCTAATCGATAAGTGTTTTTACATCTCATATGTAATTTAAATTTATTTAGTTGCAATTTGTAATCATCATTATCATTTATGCCTGACAATGCTTAAGCATACATGGGCAGCCCATTTTTGGTGGTTCTACAGTCATACATGGACAGCCCATTTATGGTGGTTCTACAGTTGTTCATATCCTGGGTAGTCCCAGATGCTTGTATTATTGTCATACCCAGGGTTCCAGTCTTCCTTTATGCTTTCTATCCAGGATTTTAGGGGCCTTCCTCTTAGCCTTATCCCGTGCACTCCTCCAAGCATTGATATCTTCTGGTATCTGCCATCATTCATACTCACAACATGGCTTAAGTAAATCAAGTGCCATTACCATATCCTATAGTTTACTTTCTCTCTAGATTGAGAAGTTTCTTTTTCTTTTCTTTTCTTTTCTTTCCTTTCCTTCCCTTTATTTTATTTCTTTCTTTCTTTCTCTTTCTTTCTTTCTTTTTTTGTTTTTGTTTTTGGGGACTGGGTTTCTCTGTAATTTTGGAGCCTGTCCTGGAACTAACACTTGTAGACCAGACTGGCCAGGAACTCCCAAAGATCTGGCTGCTTCTGCCCTCCTCCCTGAGTGCTGAGATTAAAGGGATGTGCCACCACCATCTATCTGATCAAGATATTTCTTTTTTTTTTTTTGCCTGAACTTTTTTTTTCATTTTTTTATTGAGAAAAGGAGAAAAAAAAAACAAGTTTCCACCTCCTCCCAGCCTCCCATTTCCCTCCCCCTCCTCCCACCCTTCTCCCCCTCCTCCCACCCTTCTCCCCCTCCCCCCACTCCTCTCCCCCTCCCTCTCCAGTCCAAAGAGCAGTCAGGGTTCCCTGCCCTGTGTTAAGTCCTAGGTCCTCCTCTCTCTGTCCATATCTAGGAAGGTGAACATCCAAACTGGCTAGACTTCCACAAAGCCAGCACATTACGTAGGTTCAAGACCCCGTGCCATTGTCCTTGGCTTCTCATCAGCCCTCATTGTTCGCCATGCTCAGAGAGTCCAGTTTTATCCCATGCTTTTTCAGTCCCAGTCCAGCTGGCCTTGGTGAGCTCCCAATAGATCATCTCCACTGTCTCAGTGGGTGGGTGCACCCCTCGTGGTCCCGACTTCTTTGCTCATGTTCTCCCTCCTTCTGCTCCTCATTGGGACCTTGGGAACTCAGTCCAGTGCTCCAGTATGGGTCTCTGTCTCTATCTCCATCCATCACCAGATGAAGGTTCTATGACGATATGCAAGATATTCGTCATTATTGCTATAGGATAGGGTCATTTCAGGTTCCCTATCCTCAGCTGCCCAAGGAACTAACTGGGGACCTTGGCTTGGGCATCTGGGAGCCACTCTAGGTTCAAGTCTCTTGCCAACTCTAAGGTGGCTCCCTTAACTAAAAATTGTGCCTCCGTGCTCCCCTATCCAACCTTCCTTTCTTAATGTCATCATTGTGAAGCCTATCTCTTCATGTGTTGCTTATCATCACCCTGAGACATACAATCTCAAACACATTCAGCCACTAGTTTGAGGAACTTTTTATTTTTCAGGTTTCAGAGTTTTAGCGAAGGCACTGCAATACAAGTGCCTCATATACTTGTAATTTTGTTGCTTTCTTTATGTCTCTTGTGACCAAACCTTTACTATGATGAACGTAAACATCTAGAAACCTAAAATACAACACATGGGAAGGGAGCACAAGGATTTTAACATTGTAATAGGGAATCAGAACCTCAAGCAAAGAGACAACTTTATCTATCCAGGAGAAAACCTCAGTTCAAAGAGGAAATTATATCAGATATCAAAAGGCAGATAGAGATAGCAAGGGCAGCACTCTAGGCACTAGTTGTACTCTGTACAAAAAGCTATATATAGTTCATTTAGTTTGTAGTCTTTGCACCATGTGTCATTCAAATATTGTAGAATAACAGCATTCTTATAGTCCTTAATGGCACAAAATACATAGTTAACAATTAATGAGTTCCAATGTTATCATTAACATTGTCAACATCACCAGATATGTTGCTGTAAACCAGTTATCTGAGCACATGGATGCAGGGACAGAAAAAAACTCTGTAATTTCAAGTGCAGCCTGGTGCAATTAGCATGTTCCATGTCTGCCAAAGTTAGATAATGAGACTTAGTCTTGAAAAGAGAGAAATAAATTAATATGAACAATAAAATTGTCTGTGTCTCCATACTGCAGTGTCAAATCATATTTATGATGTTGAGGAATAGTTTTTTGTTGAAAAACTTACTTATAGTTCATGCAAAAAAAATTGAATGGTTTCCATAGGTAGGAAAAACACTGAGAAAACTTGAAAGCATATGGGCTAATTATTCCTTATTGGAAGAAAGATAATAATAATAAACAATAATAACAATAATAATAGTAGATATATTAAGGGAACAGTGATGTGGTATTCATGTCTATATGATGTGAATATGATTTATTACCATTAGTTAAGCCGGACGGTGGTGGCACATGCCTTTAATCCCAGCACTTGGGGGGCAGAATCAGGTGAATCTCTGTGAGTTCAAGGCCAGCAGAAACCCTGTCTCGAAAAATCCAAAAAAAAAAAAAAAGATATAAGAGCTAGGTAGAAATACCCATGAGCTATTGGCCAAACAGTATTACAAATAATATGGTTTCTGGGTGATCATTTCAGGACTGAGCAGCTAGAAATAAATGAGCAGCTTCTCCCAACATACCAGTAATTGTAATAAATGCACTTATGATTTTCTATCACTAATGATCAATAAATATTTCCATTTGCATGCTATCTTTCACAACTAAAAATGGTGTAATATTTCCTTCTCATTATTAACATCTGTATCTATATTTATGTTATCCTGCTTTCTGGATTTTTAGTCATAGTTCTTTGGATTCACCTTCTTATTTACCTTCTCTAGGAACATGAATTATAAGCTCAATGTCCTTTATTTATGGCTAGAAACCAAATATGAGTGAGTACATCCCATGTTCCTCTTTTTGGGTCTGGCTTACCTCACTCAGGATAGTGTTTTCTATTTCCATCCATTTGTATGCAAAATTCAAGAAGTCCTTGTTTTTTACTGCTGAGTAATACTCTAATATGTATATATTCCATACTTCATCCATTCTTCCGTTGAAGGGCATCTAGGTTGTTTCCAATGCCAGCTGGCCTAGGTCTGAAAAAGCATGGGATAAATCCGGACTAGCTGAACATAGCGGACAATGAGGAATACTGAGAATTCAAGAACAATTGCAGTGGGTTTTTGATCCTACTGCACGTACTGGCTTTGTAGGAGCCTAGGCAGTTTGGATGCTCACCTTATGAGACCTGGATAGAGGTGGGCAGTCCTTGGGCTTCCCACAGGTCAGGGAACCCTGATTGCTCTTGGAGCAGATGAGGGAGGGGGACTTGATCGGGGGAGGGGGAGGGAAATGGGAAGCGGTTGCGGGGACGAGGCAGAAATCCTTAATAAATAAATAAATTAAAAAAAAAGAATGAGCACTGCTACACAGCATTGGTAAAAGAGATCAGAGAAGACACTCTAGAAATTGATGCCTGGGAAATGAACGGTGCTAATGACATATCAGTTTCATTGAGTGGCGGTGGCTATAGGCAAGTTTAAGTTTGAATGCCTACCTAATGGCGAAGATATAAGGATATACCTTTTTATTCATTATTAACAGCAAAAATAATCAGTGGGGGAGTTGAAGACAGGATCAAAGAAGGATGAGTAGGAACATAAATATGAAGGAAAAACTTGCTTGATTCTTCCCTGGACAGAAACATTTCATAGTAGATAAAGTTGGGCCATAATACTACAAGGTATTCAAGCCTATAGACTCAGTAGGAATATGGATAGCTATGAATATGGGCTCATTATAATTTAATAGTTATAAGTGTTATCACCCACCTCACAACCTTAGAATCAGCAGCAGCTTTGCACGAAACACCTCTGACTAGAATATGCCTGGATGCATTCGGCAGGTAGAGCTTCAGTTTGATTGCTGATCAGGCTCAAATTTGTGAACTCTGACAGGGACTGAGTAGAGAGCTACACACAGTGGTTGAAGCCTTAGGTTGCATGCTGGTTTCTCTAGACAGCTGTCAAGGCTGATAAAACCAGTCACGCTTTCCTGGGCTGTGCAACCATTTAATAGCAAAAAGACATCACCCTAGGAAGCAGAGTCAAGAGGCATAACAGTGTTAGAAATGGATGGATGGATTCTTTGTTGTGTGTCTTCTTACAGCTTAAATGTCTACCCATTACCTGAAGGTGTCCTCACTCGCCCTGAGGATTTGTTTAGGAACTTACTTCATGAAGTCTGAGGTGTTTGATGGGCACTATGCAACGGTACTTAGATGATGGAGAGATACAAAAGCTACCGGGTCAGGTACAGAGCTGTAAGGTGTGTAAGAATTAACAGCAGGATAGTTCAGAATTCCCAAAAAGTACTTAGGTTTCTCAACCTGTCACCAAAAGCATTTATTTCCTTTCAAACATCAATAATAATAATAATTTTTAAACAGCTTGAAAGACACTGACAGTGACTGCCTGAATTTGCAACCCCAAAATGAGAAGAGGTAAAAATTAAATAATGTCCTTGCCAGCTAACCAGTTGCAATACTTCACCTTTGGAATGAGAAAAATCATGTTTATCAGAGGAGTTGTACAAATCTGTTTTTCAATGGTTTATTATCGTAATTTTTATTGGAGAAAAAGTCTTAAGAAACAATGTAATTTAATGAGCTCTTACACAAAAAATATTTAAATGATTTCATAAATAAGGTGAGTTCCAAATATAATTAAAGTTTTTAAGGTTACAAAATAGATAGCTGAGGAGGATGTTACACATAAACTGAAGGAAAACTTAGTCTTCTTATATTTAATTCATTTTAATACTTTTCTCTCTTTTGCTTTATGTGTAGTTGTATGAGATATATGTAATGACTCTTATGGATGTGTGTGCATACATATGGAAGCCAGTTATGTTTGTTTTTTTTTTTTCACAAGAGCTAACAGTTCATGTTTTTTTAGGGATGCAGTCTCTCATTGAGTTCATTCAACTATTAGCCATTCTGATTGCCCACCATTCACCTGCCTCTGCTCCTGAGTGCTGGGATTATATATTCTTTCTACTGAGATTGGCTTGTACAGAAGCCCTAGGATCCAAGCTCAGCTCCTCATGGCTGTGTGAAAAGCACTTTGTTGACTGACTCTAGTCAAATGTTTCTCTTTTGGGTCTGTGCATTTTTATTCCTCCTAAATCTTTCACTTCTTCATTTCATCCTTATTCAACAATAGGAAGAACATATTTTTTAATTTGCTTTGGGTTCTATTTATACTTGGTGAAACATGAGGGCATGCTATACCCAATTCTGTGTCTCATTTATATCATAAGTTTTTGTTCTGTCTTCTGTGTGGACCTTGAATTAAAATCTCAGTTTAACAGAACTGACAAATGTCATAAGAAAACTTGCATTGTGAGCCCCTGAGAAATACCTGCCTGTGTGTTCAGTATAGTCTGCAGAGTTCCTACATGACAGTGAGAGGGTGATGACCTTCTGTGAACCTGAACATACACTGTAAAGCAAGGGGACCTTGGTGGATGGCTGAAGGACAGAGGGGAGAGGCAGGGAGGGGAGCAGAGAAAAATGTAGAGCTCAATAAAAATTAATAAAAAAAATTTTATCAGAAAAAAATCCCATTAAGCATGTTAGCATGTTTGCTATGATTTGCTCAGAATATTTGAGACTGATGAATGTGTGTGTATGTGTGTGTGTGTGTGTGTGTTACTCTGTGCATGTGTCCAGTTTTCTTGTGGCATGGTATTTCTCAGGATCATTCTTCAGATGTATTACTCAAAAATGGTGCTCTTTATTTTGGAATAAAGACAAACAGAAATTTTCAAATAAAGTATGAAAACAGTGCCTTAAAGAAAACATAACTGAGATGATGTCTATTATTTTCTTTGCAATAAGAATGTCAGATGTTTGAATGGGTTGTAATCCAGCACATGTATACATATTATTTTTTTGGATAAATTGTTTCTATTTGAACTGAACTGAATAACGTGAAGAAGCTTTTATCACCAATAAAATTATCTCATTTTTTTTTACAAAAATAAATTAAATAAACCCCTGTATCTTATCAGATCACCATGGCTTAAAGCTAGAATTCTGCAAAAACACTAATTGCAGAAAGTCTACAAGCTCATGGAAATTGAATAATGATCAATTAGATCACCCATGGGTCAAGGAAAAAATTAAAAAAGGAAATTAATATCTTCCTAGAATTCAATGAAAATGAATGCACAATATATTTAAAACTATGGGAAACTATGGAAGCAATGCTAAGAGGAAAGTTTATAGCAGTAAGTGCCTACATAAAGAAAATAGAGAAACTTACACTAGCAACTTAACAGAACATCTGAAATCTCCAGAACTAAAAGAAACAGACTCACACACAAGGAGTAGATAAAAGGGAATATTCAAACTGAGGGCTGAAATCAATAAAATAAAAACAAAGAACACAACACAAAGAATCAATGAAACAAAGAGCTGGATCTTGGAAAATATCAGCAACATAAACAAACCCTTATCCAAGCTAACCAAAAGACAGAGAGAGAATATTCAAATTAAGAAAATCAGAATTGAAATGGAGGTCATGACAACAGATATTGAGAAAATCCAAAGAATCATTAAGTCATACTTTGAAAACCCATACTTTAGAAAATTGGAAAATCTAGAAGAAACAGACATTTTCTGGATACGTACTACATACCAAAATTAAATCAAGAGAAGGTAAACAATTTAAATAGATCTATAATCCCTAAGGCAATAGAAGCAGTCATCAAAAGTCTCCCAACCAAAAGAAGGCCAGGGCATGATGATTTTAGCTCAGAATTCTACCAAAACTTCAAAGAAGAGCTAATACCTATACTCCTCAAATTATTCCACAGAATAGAAACAAAAGTAACATATCACTCTTTTTTTTTAAATGGCTATACTTACCATAATAGGCAAAGCATACGAAGATCCAACTAAGAAAGAAAATTACAGACAAGTCTCTCCCATGAACATCAATGCAAAAATACTCAATAAAATACTTGCAAACTGAATCCAAGAACACATCAAAAAAAATCATCCACCATGATCAAGTTGACTTCATCCCAGAAATGCAAGAATGGTTCAACTTAGGAAATCTATCAATGTGATCCACCATATATAAACTGAAGAAAAAAAACACATATTATCACCTCGTTAGGTGCTGAAAAAACTTAAAAAAAAAACAAACACCCCTTCATAATAATGGCCTTGGAGAGATCAGGGATACAAGAAATGTACAAAAGCATAATAAAAGCAATATATAGCAAGCCGACAGCTAACATCAAATTAAACGGATAGAAAATCAAAGCAATTCCACTGAAATCAAGGTTGCCCACTAACAAGGCAAGGCTGTCCACTCTTTCCATATTTATTCAATATATTACTCAAAGTTCTAGCTAGAGTAATAAGACAACAAAAGGAGATCCAGGGGATTAAAATTAGAAAGAAAGAAATCAAACTTTCACTATTTGCAGATATGATAATATATGTAAATGGTCCCCAAAGTTCTATGAGGGAACTCCTACAGCTGATAAACACCTTCATTAATATGAAAGGATACAATATCAACTCAAATAAATCAGTGACCCTCTTATATACAAATGATTAACATGATAAGAAAAAAAATCAGAAAAATATTACCCTTCACAAAAGCCACAAATAATATAAAGCATCTTGGAATACTGTTAGTCAAAGGAGAGAAAGACCTGTATGGCAAGAACTTTAAGTCTTTAAAGAAAGAAATTGATGAAAACATCAGATAATGGAGTGATCTCCCATTGATAGGCAGGATCAGCATAATAAAAAAGGTGGTCTTGCCAAGAACAATCTACAAATTCAATGCAGTTTCCATTAAAACCCCAAGACAATTCTTCATAGACTTCAAAAGATCAAGATTCAATTTCATATGGAAAAACAAAAACTGCAGGATAGGCAAACGATCCTGTATAAGAAAGGAACTTCTGAAGAAATCACAATCCCTTATTTCAAGCTGTAGTATAGTACTATAGTAATAAAAGCAGGTATTGTCATAAAAACAAACAGGTGGGACAATGGGATCAAATTGAAAATACTGATATTAGTCCACACACCTTTGAACACCTAATTTTTGACAAAGAAGTTAAAAATGTACAATAGGGAAAAGAAAGCATCTTCAATAGTAGTACCTTCTAACTGCCTAAATTAACTGAATTCATAATAGAATTATTTTTCCTGTAATATTATTTTCCACATATTACTGCAATTGAAATAGGAAAAGCAGTCATTGCTGAACTGCTCAAGTGGTGCAGACTTACTTTACCAGTGATCTAGGTTGTCCTGTGGGCCACTGTGGTTTAGAAGTCTACTATAACTACTCTGAAAATGCTTTTATTTACTCTATAGAATCCCATAGTCTTCTCTGCTCACAGCTTATTCAGCCAGTGCATAAGGGTGTGATTCTTACCAAAACCATTATTGGAAGTCCAACTTCTTAATCAAGTTATCTAATTTCTCTATGGTGCTCTTCCTTTTAAAATGGGATAAAATTACTCTCTAGCACATAGAATTTATATAAAACAAAGAGGTTAATAGATTTCAAGACCCTGACCAAAGTTTCACAAATGTTAACTGTTGTACCACAACCCTGCTCTGTGTTATTTTTGTGTTCATCTGGCCTTCTTGGAACTTGAGTCTGGGATCCTATCTTTAGGATTAACATCTGAGAAAACATGAGCTGAGAACTGGGCAGATGGCAAACACAACAACGACAGTAAATTTGTAAGCAGAATCTTAGGAACATGTACAAGAGGAGCTCTCATTTTCTTCTTGAGAAAAGCAAAGTCTTTATCTCTCTATGTCTCTCTCTCTCTCTCTCTCTCTCTCTCTCTCTCTCTCTCTCTCTCCTCTCTCCCTCTCCCTGTTAATAGTCCCATAATGATTTGGACCTTGAGATTTCTGTCCGGTGCTCCCGTGTGGGTCTCTGTCTCTGTCTCCTTTCATCGCCTGATGAAGGTTAATATTCCTGAGGATGCCTATGTGTTTGTCTTTGGATTCACCTTATTTAGCTTCTCTAGGAACATGAATTATAAGCTCAATGTCCTTTATTTATGGCTAGAATCCAAATATGAGTGAGTACATCCCATGTTCCTCTTTTTGGGTCTAGGTCTGAAAAAGCATGGGATAAATCCGGACTAGCTGAACATAGCAGACAATGAGGAATACTGAGAATTCAAGAACAATTGCAGTGGGTTTTTGATCCTACTGCACGTACTGGCTTTGTGGGAGCCTAGGCAGTTTGAATGCTCACCTTACGAGACCTGGATAGAGGTGGGCAGTCCTTGGGCTTCCCACAGGTCAGGGAACCCTGATTGCTCTTCGAGCAGATGAGGGAGGGGGACTTGATCGGGGGAGGGGGAGGGAAATGGGAAGCGGTTGTGGGGACGAGGCAGAAATCCTTAATAAATAAATAAATTTAAAAAAAAAATAGTCCCATAATGTTTCTGCCATTACTGCCTCAAACACTTTCTGGTTAGATTTGAGCCCCCATTTCTGACATGTAACTGGTACTTGGAGTTATTATTCTGTCAAGATCCTATGGTTCCACAGATAATAAGTCTTAAAAGAAAAACTACTACAGTTATTATGCTCAATAGAGACATCACTAAATTGACTCCTATCAACTTATTTTTAAATCCATAAATTAATGTATCACTCAATCCTAACCAGAAATTTTCCCTTTGGGATAGATGGGGATTACCACAGAGAACTCCAAATGGCTGAGGTATAGAGAAAAGAATAATGTAGAATTCTTAGTCATAAATGGACATCTACAAAAGACACCCTCCTCCATAGGTTCAGATATCATTGCAAAGAAGAGCTAGTGGCAGTGTATGAATAAAAGGAAACAATGTCTTGAGGACATATCAGGATATGTGACCATATGAACTTTCATGGGCTGTGGCAGCATGTACAAGACCCATGCAAACTTAAGTCAGATCAAACCCAGCATTGATCATGTTCTATTCCTGTACTAAGAGCTGTTAACAATTGAAAATTGCTCCTAGAGGGAGAACCAGTTTACTTTAGGAGTGTAGACCCTTAACTCAGTTTGAGATGGACCAGTCTTTATCACTGTTTTCTAGTTACCTCACAGAGCTACAATAATTGTACACCCCAACCCTGGATCCTTGTGCACTGGAGATGACCCAAGAAAAGAGACTTCATAGAGCAGAACTCACAGCTGGGCTAGAAGTACACATCGCCTCATAGACACTTCTCATGCATCATCGCAGACATCCTCTCACAAGGCATCTCACAGTCACTGTTTTACACAATTTGCCACACAATTCCTGTTCTACAGTGCCAATCCTAATCTCTCTAACTTATCCTAAATTACTCTCCAAAACTTTTGCAACTCCTCACTCTCTCACTTGCCTCGTTTTCATCATGTCCCACTCTTTTTCTCTCCAAGACTAAGTCGGGATTTAACAAAGTTAACTTTGAACCTTCCAGTCACCATGACCATCTCCCAGGTCTGGAGAATAGTCTTTGAACATTCAGAAACTCAAGGAGGAACAGGTCCGTCTGGACAAGGAGATGTCTGCATTAAGATCATAGTGCTACAGAGTGTGTAATTTGTAAGACCATTCCATGTTCCATGAGTACAATGACAGCAATGATGTGATACAGCTCTTTCTGGGTATGCTAGCAGTGAACGAAGGAGTCACCACTAATTAACAATTTGCAGAATTTGATCTGCACACAAAATTCTCAGCAAAGTGGCAGATTCTTATCTAAAGCACACAGGGACAGTTGGAAGGAACATGAGGATCAGAAATCCCAGCCAATACGTTTACATCGTTTCCAGGGACAAATTCAAGCAGGCCAAATTTTTCTTAAAAGCCAAATCTAGGATTGGGATGTATTCCAGGGAATAGGAATGTAGGGAGAGATGAAGATTGTTGGTGCTGATGTTCCTATGTGTCCTGGTGTTGCTGATGAGTGTATATAGATGACATTCACTTTTTTAATAAAGATATAAGCAGACAATATATATATATATATATAAATTAATATATATTATATTATATATTACTATATATTAGTAAGTTGACTATACTTCAGAGGAAGGCCACACATCCAAGAATATATGGGTAGAATATATTGGCAGAATATATAGGTGACTTAATTTGACTTGATGGGTGAAAACAAAAAAGGAGGAGAAACAAAGGAGTTTGTGTAGCGTAAGAAAAATGGAGATCTGACAAGAGGTGAGAGATAGGTAATAACAATAAAAGCACACTTCACAAAATTCTCAAAGAGCTCATGTTTTCAAATAATTCTAAAAACAGCACATACAAACATTTGAAGGATCTTCCAAGCCCAAGGAACACTTCAAATAGGAACAAAGCATCATAATAGCTCACTGTATTTTTCCCTCAAAAATTAGTGTTTAGATACTCTCTATTGTTAGATATGGTTGGTGAAGTTCACAAAGCATTTTTATCATTTCAGAATTCATATTGCTGGACTTCAGAAAAATCCACGGAGGAACATGAATAATCAGAACTCCAATAACAAAGGTGTGCAGAAGGTGGAGTAGGGACTCATGCATAATTACACAAAAACTGGTATTAGAAAGTTATCAGGTAGGAGTGAATGTGTAGATTAGACTTTTTCATCTGAAAACCTTCAGAGAAATGTAGAACAATCCATTCAAAATAGAGAACTCCAAAGAGAAAAGAGCAGCTGAGAAAGGTTCAGAATTAAGACCTTTATGATGAATTTTCAGAATGATTGGAAATATAAGAAAGAATTATATTATAAGAGATAATTATAAGTGAGAAAATTATAAGCATCAGCCAAAATTCTATATATTTGCACACAGCAAATTTCAACTTTATGTCTGTCGCACACTCTGAAATTCCTTTTAGAAGACAACTTTAAGGAAACATGGTGTCTTTGGAAGCAGCATCTCCCCACTGCACAAATGAGAAGAAAGATGGGTAGAGAGATGAGTCCAACATTTTCTATTATTAGAAGATGACAGATATTCCAAATATTCTTGAAAGTTATCAGGTGCATGATATCGAATGGTTGTTGGTTATGCCTTCGTTAAATGTGATGTGGACAAAGTTGAAATGAAAAACGAAGTAATTTTATTGCAAACAAATGTCAGTGGAGAAGGAATGGACCCACTTTTATCTTAAATTCCTAGAGATGGTCCAAGCAGCCAACTGATTTTACTAATCTCACATTTTTAGGGACTCACCTTCATGATATTTTCTAAGAATCTGTGAAGATTTTAAGAATCATCATCCTATTCAAGACTCTATATTAAAGCAGTAAAGGTGGAATTATCTACAGATGGACATTGTTTTGTAAATTCCCACTTATAAAAGCTAGCAAGAGGCTGGGAATACAGCTCAGTAAGCACAATGGCAGAGTCAAGAAAGTGATGGCCTTACTAGAGTGAGGGCTTGAGTTGATCTCCAGAACGCAATTTTAAAAGGCTGAGTAGGACAACTCATATGTAGTCCTAGAAATGGAGATGCGAGGATAAGCAGCTCTCTGGACATCCCGGAGTGGGAGCTTCATCTAATTGGTGAGTTTGGGGCCAGGAAGAGACCCTTTCTAAAAATATATGAATAAATAAATAATGGATGGATGGAGTTACAGAGCAAAACCTCACGGTTTTGTATGGCTTCCACATGCATGTGTATACTTGTGTTCAAGTGCAACACTGAGACGTATAAACACACATGCACATACACAAAAGACAAAATTACAGAACCCAAAAACCCTATGTTTTCAATCACCTTCCCTCTGTATATATGTATATATATTATAATAATGTAAATGTCTATTTTAACTTTCTTTTCTAAGGAAAAATATGTTGAAAATTCAAAATTCAAAGACTGATTTACACTCCAATTACCTATTATAACTAAATTATTTGAATAATGTTTTCAAAACATATTTAAATGATTTTTAAAAGTGAGGTACAATATATTACAAAATTTGCAAACAAAACTGGTGGTAGGTGAGCTTGCTATACTGTCTAACTTTGTAGCTCATAAAACAAGGGTCTTAATTCTTTTTCTCACTTATCATATTATGCACTTAGAGGAAATCTCTGCTAAGCAATATGAAATTGACAAATGGATATAGCAGATGAACAGATGCATATAAAACCTAGCAGATGGGTCTCCATTTTCTTAGGTGAGCTGATCTAGATCCATTTTATCAAGTTACGTTGATGAAAGGATATGAAACTAAAATAATACACAAAGCAGTAGAAAATATGGATGGATCCTTGACATAAAATAAATAAACCTGAATGTTTATAAAAATTAAAATGTACATGTGGGGTGTTTGAAAAATGTTCCTTCATTAGTGAAATTTCATTAAATATTACAAACCATCATTTTAAATCAATACTCACATTCAGAAGAGGTCTTAACTCATGAGTGGGCACATTTGTATCCTGGACTCTCTATAAGCACATGGAATGGTTGTTGAGTTAGATTATTTCAAAATGCTAAATTAATGAATTTATTAAAAACAGGGGTAAGAATGTTTAAATTGCTTACTGAGAAAAAAAAAGAAATGGAGAACATAATACTAAGAAAGTTTCTGCAGATCATGTTCAGCTTATAGTGCTCCCTTTCTAATAGGATTATTTCTAGTAAGAAGGAGCCATAATGGTACAGGTGAGAGTGATGAATTCTCATGGACTCCATGAGAAATCTTTAGTGGTGCAGTTTGAACCCTCAGCAATTTCTTCTCCTGATATTTTTTTTAATAGTTGACTTTTGTAGAATTGCTGCTAATTTAATCTTTCCAAGTTTCTTTTTCTTCATACCTATTATTTTAAGATGTTTTAAACTCATCTTTATATAAATATAATGCTAATATTTAAAATAAAATACTAAGTTGAACATCTGAAACTCTATTCGAAAGTGCATCAAGCAATATTAGCTATGAGAAACTTTCAAGGTTTGCACAACATGTTTTGTCATTTATGCTTAATTTACATTTGAAATATCTAAAATGCCTAAGAATTCCCAGAAAACAGTTTCAATAACAGAATGCCAAAATATTTAATATTTATCAAAAATATGTCAGTATTTGGTCTCTCATGTTCATAGTCTTATTTAAATAGAAATGTTTAATAAAATTCATGGCTGACTTTTCAATGAGTTATTTTAATGATAGACACTATAACAAACTAACTAAAAGTGTTAGAGTATTAACAAATACCAGTGTTTTTAATATTAGCATACATGAACCAGATCTGTATCCTTGAGGTTTGAACGAACAGTGGACTTTTTGTAGGATGCTTGATACCTAGGCAGACATCAACATTGTCACTTAGCTTCACAAATATAGCTCAGAATCACAAAACATTCTACTATTTTCCATTTTCAACAGAACCAGTGAACAATTATTTGACTAAAAAGAGGTTCTATCTCTTGGTTATAGCATTAAAAAATGACAGCAATAAAAATAATTGTTTTGATATCAAGATGAGGGATATTCTCACTTCAATAATCTATGTTCTCAGAGCTTCCTAAGTAAGGGAAGGATATGATAAAGTTCAGAAAAGAAAACAAATGGAATTGAAAGCAGGAAAGCAACAGAGAAAATGGGTAAAACAAAAAATATAAATAATTTTGTCATTATATCAATAAAATTGAAAAAACTCCTACTAAGACTGAAAATAGTATAAAAATAAAATGCACAGAAAACATAAGAAGGCAATACAAGAAATGAAAAAAGACTCATGAATGCCAATTCCATAGGTACTGGAATGTTCAATGAAGCATTCAAAGTTACTTTAAAATTGATACATGGCATGATTGACAGTGGAAGTCCAAAAATATTAAAACTCAACCAAAATTACATAGGTCAACATGATAAACAGATTTTTACAAAATAGAAAATAATTGAAAATTTCTTCCCACTAGATGAAAGGGCCCATGTGAATTAGTATTTTTTCTTCCAGTACTAGGGAATGAATGTATGCTCATGACTGAATAGTATTCTACCACTACAATAACCTCTGATTTTTTTTCTTTTGAGAGAGAATCCCATCTCATTGACCAGAGTAGAGAGACTCATACCTTTGTCAACAGGCCCAAATTTGAGTTGTTTTTTTAGAATACACTGTAGCAAACATTTATATAATTATCATAATTTTTGCAGGATCTCTTCCAAAATGTTTGTGCTTAAAGAATATTTACCACCTAATATAAAATAAGATATTGTAACAGATAAAACTGCAGATCAAAATCTCTCACTAATTTGGACACAAAAATTCTATGAGGAAATATTTTGTCAAATCAAACACTGGATGGGGATTTATATCATATTGAAGTGGAATTTACCTCTGCCATATGAGACTAATTTCCAAAGGCAACTGAATGTAGTCGAGCATATCAGCATCCAGGAGAGAAACCTATAAGGTTTATCTGATGCTTCCTAACAGCACAGTGTACATAAAATCGACACAAGTTACCAATGGAAGATTATTATCTAAACATAAAATAGATCACATAGGAAACTTCTAAGACTATCTGGGGATAGAAGAAATGCTTCAATTTAAGATCTGAAGCATGAACAACTGTGCTCAAAAATGCTATTCAATAAAGCATTAAAAATTCCTAAATATTTTTGATAAGGCTGGAGTAATAGATAATGACGAGGTAAGCATGAAGAAATGAAATAAGTTTATTTGCAAATAATTTACCATGTATATGGAAATTTCTAAGAATTCTGCTAAGCTACCTTATAGAGATAATAAAATAAAGTTGTATAATATCCATAAAGAATCATTCCTATTTATTTGCAATGACCTTGTAAACATGGGAGTCAAAATTACAAAAACACTACCACTCTCCTAAGGAAATAAAATCCTAAGCTATGCACTGGATAAAACATGTGTGTTAGAAATTTATAAGCTAATAATGAAGAAAATCCTAAATAAACAAGGAAACATATTGTGTATGAGAGAGTTATAAGTTTCATGGGAACAGTGTCATCACATATATACCTGTTGCATTTGCCATTACTATTAAAAATGCCCAGCAAAATCACTTTAAGGAAGGAGGCATTTCATTCACCATCTGAGGGATAGTCCTATTTATTGAGGAAGTCTTGGTGGCAAGAACATTAGGCAGCTGACCTTTGACAAAAACAGGAAAGAGTGAAAGGTGAAGAACCAGGACTCAGCATACTTCTTCCAAGAAGTCTGAAACTATAGCTCATGGAATGACGTCTTTATCCATTTACAGTAAAGTTTCACTTCAGTTAACTTTTTTTTTTTCTTTTTTTTTTTAAATAATTTTTTTATTAAGAAAAGAAGAAAAAAAAACATAAACAAAAAACAAGTTTCCACCTCCTCCCAGCCTCCCATTTCCCTCCCCCTCCTCCCACCCTTCTCCCCCTCCTCCCACCCTTCTACCCCTCCCCCCACTCCTCTCACCCTCCCTCTCCAGTCCACAGAGCAGTCCAGGTTCCCTGCCCTGTGGTAAGTCCTAGGTCCTCCCCCCTCCGTCCATATCTAGGAAGGTGAACATCCAAACTGGCTAGGCTTCCACAAAGCCAGCACATTAAGTAGGATCAAAACCCCGTGCCATTGTCCTTGGCGTCTCATCAGCCCTCATTGTTCGCCATGTTCAGAGAGTCCGGTTTTATCCCATGCTTTTTCGGTCACAGTCCAGCTGGCCTTGGTGAGCTCCCAGTAGATCAGCTCCACTGTCTCAGTGGGTGGGTGCACGCCTCGTGGTCCCGACTTCTTTGCTCATGTTCTCCCTCCTTCTGCTCCTCATTGGGACCTTGGGAGCTCAGTCCAGTGCTCCAGTGTGGGTCTCTGTCTCTGTCTCCATCCATCACCAGATGAAGGTTCTATGATGATATGCAAGATATTTGTCAGTAGATATCATCTTACACCTGTCAGAATGGCTAAAGTCAAAAACACCAAGGATAACCTTTGCTGGAGAGGCTGTGGAGGAACGGGTACCCTCATCCATTGCTGGTGGGAATGCCATCTTGTGCAACCACTGTGGAAGTCAGTGTTTCGGTTTCTCAGGAAATTCGGGATCAACTTACCCCTGGACCCAGCAATACCACTCCTGGGAATATACCCAAGAGATGCTCTATCATATGACAAAAGCATTTGTTCAACTATGTTCATAGCTGTATTATTTGTAATAGCCAGAACCTGGAAACAACCTAGATGCCCTTCAATGGAAGAATGGATGAAGAAAGTATGGAATATATACACGCTAGAGTACTACGTTGCGGTAAAAAACAATGACTTCTCGAATTTTGCAGGCAAATGGATGGAAATAGAAAACACTATCCTGAGTGAGGTGTCCCAGACCCAAAAAGATGAACATGGGATGTACTCGCTCATAATTGGTTTCTAGGCATAAATTAGCGCCACGGAGTCTACAATAGGTGAACCTAAAGAAGCTAAGTAAGAAGGTGAACCCAAGGAAAAACATATAGTTATCCTCTTGGCTAAGGGAAGTAGACCCAATTGCCGGGGAGAAAATTAGGATCTTGGGGGTGGGGTGGGATGGGGGTAAGGGGAGATGGGGAGAGAAAAGGTAGAAGGGAAGGAGGGGGGATTTGGGGAATCAGGAGAATTGGGATAAAGGAAAGGTGGATAGGGGAGCACGGAAACACAATTCTTAGTTAAGGGAACCACTTTAGGGTGAGCAAGAGATTTGACCCTAGAGGGGCTCCCAAGTGCCCAACATGAGGTTCCCAGTTAGTTCCTTGGGTAGCTGAGGATTGGGAACCTGAAATGACCCTATCCGAGAGCAATTCAGTTAACTTAATATAGAAATTTTCTCATACATATTTGTCTCTGCGATTATTCTAGAGTCTACCATATCAATGATCAATATTAGCCATCATAATATCCAAAGCTTAATTCCAAAACCATGCCAAGGTTTGCCAAATAGTGAAGTTTAGATATTTGGCATACGATTTGTCAACATCATTATATTTTCATTTTAAAAATTTGTCTTTAAAGGCATGGTTTTCACTTCTCCATTGAATAGCATGTTTTTAAATGAAGAGATTTCAATTATATTCCAAAGTCACTAAATGGGAGACAGGCTGTTGTACCAAGGAAGCTACAAATACCAAGAATTGATTGATAATAAATAATATCTTCTGTAATAGTTTTGGGAAAAGATTATGGAAAATTTAGGCAATGGAGCTATTTGATATCTTCCAACTTATATATAAAAATAAAGAACATATAGTCAAACTATATGTGTCTAGCCTAGGTGTCTCTACTAATAACTATTATTAGATTTATTTCTTAATTTATTATTGATAAATTGTGTATGTATACTTGTGTAGGCTGCATGTGGCACAACACACACACACACATACACACGGGAGTCAGAGAGTATCTTAACTGGTTTTCTCTTTACCACATGGGTCCTCGTACTTGAACAATGGTTATCAGACTTCGTGGCCAGTACTTCTACCCAATGAGCCATTTAGGCTAACCTACTAATCTGTCGCTTGAACCCTTGCAAATATGACTGCCAGTGACATGGTATCAAGGTACCACTGTGATCCATAAATACTTCACACAACCAATGAAAGCGCTTAAAAAATAAGGAACATGTTTATACAAAAACTATTAAATTATGGATAACAGTTATATAAATATTAGTACATTATTATAGGAAGATAAGGCCTATAAGATTCTCCCCATTGATCAATAAATGAATCTGCTGTGTACCTTTACCTGACTCCTGGGGTCTATGCTATTGACTCTGTGTCTTCTCACCTCCTCTCCTGAGAGAGCCATTAGGACCCAGCTACACATTATTGCATTAAAGTACTGAAAATTAGCAATAGATATGCTAATGTGTTTATTTGGATAAAGACAAAGCTAGCTGTAGTTTTACAAACTCATAATCACCGGCTAGTAGCTTTGATTAAATTCAATACAAGAAAAATACAAACTTTGAAAAATAGTTTGTCAACTTTTCTTCATCATAAAATATTCATTTCATTCACATGCTAAACAATTTGTTGAGTCAGGATAAAACTAAACAATTGCAATTTTTAATTTCCCTATTGATACAATCATCTCAATGAATCATCAAAATGAAACATGGAAAACTGTCAATTGCAATAACATTTGTGTTCTATGAATCCAATAGCTGTAGTTCATGTGCTCAGGTATAACTATATAACTGAGTGATTTACCAGTCCTTTTTCAAATAAAGGACACTAACATAATTTGAAACTAAAGTAAATTGTTCGAAAGTCATGGAACCTGTATGGGGTTTTTAATAAACATTCATGTAGCAGATATCTTCATCTCTATAAGCAGTAATTATTAGTCTGGGATCTTGGGAACATTTAAAGATCCCCAAAGCAGACACTAATTAAACACTTCAGCCAGTAGCTTAGAGGAAAATAACCCAATATATATCTAGATTAAGTGTGTGACAAATTGAATTAACTCCTAATACTTCTTTTAAAAAGATAACTCCACCTAGAAAGTCAAAACAATAACACTCAGTTGGACTTTATTTTAAACTGCTTCTATTCCTAGCGTGCAATGTCACAGTTAGACACATATAATGCAAAAATAAATAAATGGGTATAAAAGCATCAACTACACTCTGTAATAATTCATCTTTTCAGTCTGTCCTTCACAGAGCTCAAATTTGGCTTTTAATGCTATCACTGAATTGTTTTTTTTTTCCCCAAAGATGTTCCACTTCACATATGTCTCCAGATTTCATTATCAGGACTGTCCCTAGAGAGAAGTTAAGTGGTCACATGTTTAATAGAATTTGAGAGCTGATATTGAAAGACATACCTCTCCAATTGAGTTCCCCATCTGTCTTCCAGGGTCTCTAAAATCATATTACTTCAACTGTATCCTTCAGTTACAGTTATCATGTTTCAAAACAGTCTTAAAATAAAACTAAGATGAAAGAGGAATTTGTAAGATATTACTGTGTATTTGTAGATTAGCATTAAGAACTTACAGAATTAAGATTGTCTAATATCTGGAAAATACCTTTAGACTATTTTAAGTAAACCAGAAATTCCACCAGACAAAGATGTTAGAAATTAAAGAAAAATCTTCAGAGCAGGGCATCATGAAAATATCTTCTTTTAACTTGTTTTTCATTCACAATGACCTATTGAGGCAACATCAGTTACTTTCATTTTGTTTCATTAATAATTAAGTTGCCTGAAAGTTGGAAAATTTAGGCTTAGCTTGACTGAGGTTTTCAATATGAACCATGTTTCAAATAGTCAGATTGTATCTATTATGTGTCTCCTCCACCTTGGACCACAGGTGAGTTAACATCCCAATAAATAGCATGCCAGGGAAATGGTGGCTAATTGTTGAGGGTTAATAATTGAATCAGCTAGTTGTAATGGATTTGAACACTATGGGTCCCTTTCAAACTATTAGTAAAGTGTTCAAAAAGTAATGACACTCAACATATATCTTGAAGAAGGGTAATGGTAGATCATGTTTTCTGATTCCAAGCAGGACTACTGGGCATAATATACAAATACCAGTATAACCCAAGAGAAGACCTATATACATATACAATGGATTAAATGTAATAATAAGGGTCCTGTGTATGTTAAATGATATCTAAGCATTCAGAACATTTTGGAGGGGCCAAGGCATATGATATGTGTGCTGTCAAACCGCTGCTGCTAGAGTTAAGCTCTTCCAGTTTCTCAATAGTAAAACAAAACTGAGCTATTTGAAAACACAAAGGAATATTTGGAGCAGTGACTCATTTGGAGCTAAAATGATATAATGGACTGCTGCGATCGGGCTTGTGGTGGCATCCTACAAGCAGTTTGGGGGCAAAGTTGAATAAAAGCTGAGGACCTATGAGTGAGGCAGAGTTAACCTTTGGTGTGCATTGTGCTCAAATGGGAAACGAGAAAAAAAAAGGATAGTGGGGTTTTAATTGCCTAGACAAGATTTTAAAGTAAAAAAAAAAAAAGTATTGTCCTTTTTTAAAAAAAAAAAAAAGTGTCATTCGTCCCCTTGACTGAATGTACTGTGCAAGCTTTACATAAAGATTCTTCATCCTGAATTTCAAGGATTCTCAAGACAGCAGTGCGCATGCACTACATCTTGCTATTTCAAAGGAGGCTGGGTTGAGGCTCTGGGATAGAATATTAAACATCAGCCTGTTATACCATCATAAAAATCTATTTACCTTTAATATAAATTCTTAAACAAAACAAAAGAAAAAGCATAATGTGCTGCAGAGAGCATGGTGTTTCATCTGTCACAGGAGAAGCTCTACAGCGTCGGATGAATTTTCCAAAACAAGACTGCACATAAAGGAACATCTGTCAACAAGTACCACAACAAAATAAACATACTAGGTTTTCCATAAAGTTCCAGGATCTTGTCTTATTAACAGACTATTTCCCTAATTAAAGGATACCCTCCCTTTAATGAAAGGTTCATGTGTTCAAAGAATGTTCTTAGATACTTCAAAAGTATTGATAAAATTGTGTATGTCTGAAGTCTTAGATTAACGGAGTGATGGTGGTGGCAGTTACCATCACCACCACCCTCCCCCACTTGCCTTGAAGAGGAGAGCAGAAGCTGTTTGTCTCATCACTAGTCCTGAGGCAGCAGTAGTCTGCACTGGACACCCAGAGTTATTCTGAACAAAAGAAATGAAGGGTCACCCTATTGCCTGAAACTGCCTACAGCCTCAGAAAAAAATCAGTTTTTTCTTTTGTAACACTGCTGCTAGTCTCTTCTAAGCCATCATGCATAGCCACAGCCAGTGTCCATGGACACTATTGGTAGAGTTCAAAGTTTGGCACATTCAATTGATTTTTCATGTCTTCCCATGCAAGAGAGTATAGGTCCTTTCCTTCGTGCACCTGCTGGGCACTTCTAGTCTACTTTATGCTTTTATTGATCATGTACAGAGTAACCAGAGGTAGTGGTTTTTTTATCAGGTGCCTTGAGTACCAGCCTCAGTAACCCCTCAGGGCTCAGAATTGGATGCCTAAGGCAGGTGAAGATCTAAGGGTAAAAAATTAATTCAAGTACGTTACCTTTGCATCTTCCTTATATTTTTTTGTGCATAGGGAAAAATGAAGGGGTGTGGAGAAAAGGAAGAATAAGAAGAAGATTAAGGAGAAGAATAAGGATAAGAAAGAAAGAAAGAAGAAGAGTAAGGAGAAGAAATAGAAGTAGTAAGGAGAAGAAGAAGAGTAAAAGTAAGAGCTGATCTCCACAAGGTTTTTAGGTTTTACAGACAGAAAATTCCATAGGTAAGGACAATGACAGTAAGTATATCGAATTCACAAAAAGGGGCATGCAGAACCTGTTAAAGCAGTACTCTGGAACAGGAGACTGGATCCAGGAAAGAGCCAGCATTCAATGGGAAGTACCTGATATTCCAAACCATTAGAAAGTGACTAAACATCCCTGAATCCTGGATTTACCCATTCTCCTCTGATGTGGGAAATCCTACTGTAAATGTATTGATTTTATTGGTTACTATAGAAGCTGCTTTCTTCATCTAATCTCTTTGGTGATAACCCATTTTGGAGATGCCCAGATTTGTTTATTATCAAAGGTGGGGCATGCTGCCTTCCTGCTCAGTGCCTGTCTTCTATAGAAATTTCTATGTGTAGAAACCAAATATGAGTGAGAACATCCCATGTTCCTATTTTTGGGTCTGGCTTACCTCACTCAGGATAGTGTTTTCTATTTCCGTCCATTTGTATGCAAAATTCAAGAAGTCATTGTTTTTTACTGCTGAGTAGTACTCTAATATGTATATGTTCCATACTTTCTTCATCCATTCTTCCTCAACAAGGCCAGTTGGCCCGGGTCTGAAAAAGCATGGGATAAAACCAGACTCGCTGAACATAGCGGACAATGAGGACTACTGAGAACTCAAGAACAATGGCAGTGGGTTTTGATCCTACTGCACGTACTGGCTTTGTGGGAGCCTAGGCAGTTTGGATGCTCACCTTACTAGACCTGGATGGAGGTGGGTGGTCCTTGGACTTCCCACAGGGCAGGGAACCCTGATTGCTCTTTGGGCTGACAAGGGAGAGAGACTTGACCAGGGGAGGGGGAGGGAAATGGGAGGCAGTGGTGGGGAAGAGGCAGAAATCTTTAATAAATAATAATAATAATAATAATAAATAAAATTATCCAAAAAAAGAAATTTCTATGTGGTCTGTTAGCAATTTTGTGGGATAGATTCTACATAAAATTGACTGTTAGAACAAACAATGAATGTTATTGTTCTAAGATCTCAGGGTGTGGGGGAATGGAGCAAAGTCATTCTGTTGCCCATGCAGAAGTCACACTGTTGAGCTGCTTTGAGAACAAATTCGATTTCAAAGGGACGAATCATGGCTTCACTAGATTTTTACGGATATGACAGTGACATTTAAGAGACAGGCGTTCCTGTAGCCATACAAAATTGGTTGCTCCATGTGAACGTGTACGTATCCATTTGCCGTGGATCTTCTTATTGGTCTGTTACTTGTGCATTCACTGTATAGTCTTACAGGCTCTAACAGCTTTTCTATTGTTTGAGGAACGTTTAGGCTTCCATAAAATGAACTAAGGTATTAGCTGTGATGAGGGAGGTCTATAGAGGATGTGCAAATGTCTTTTAACAAGCTATCATTTGGGTCTCTACCCAAGCAGTATAGTTTTCTAATAGTTACTTTGGAAATATACAGAGACTCATACATTACTTTAAAAAGTGTTATTTCTATTTATGTTTGAGAGAAATGAATAATTTCTTTTCTATAGTTAGGTTAGGATTAATTAATTAATTAATTAATTAAAATAATTAACTAATTTCACAAGTTAATTATTAATTAAGTACCACAATTTGTATGTCTTTAGTAGATTGGAAAAAAATCTAAGTAAAAATGTTAGCTTAACTATTCCTTATTTTCAGCAAGATTTTAATGTCCACTGCACAGCGATGGTACTGAGGCTTTTGCAGTATTCTCTCATTAATTAAAAAAAAAATATTCATCAGCATCAGACAGGATTATTCCTCAGGAATGAGATTTTAACACAATGTTAGATGTTTCTGTCAGAGTTCTGTTTCTTCTGTTCTTGAAGAATTTCCCTTCCTTTTGAGAGTGTATGAAAGCTTCAGAAAGGAAACATGCACAGCAACTTAAACCTCTTAAAATACTAAAAGCCGTCTGCTGAATAAGATCTGTTCTTCTACTTTTTCACTTGAGTTACTGAATTGATAAAATGATAGAATATGATTAAATTACGTCGAATATTCCCTGGCCTCACTTATGAACATGATTTTGATGACCCTCAGAGTAGATGATTTTCCTCCATTTTTATTGCTTTTTCTCCCTACTAGAGACTTGAAAGTAACAATAATGACTATCATTATGGAATATCTGCCATTTTTAGCTTTAGCTAACATTTGCTCATACCCCAAATTATATACTTTAATTCTCGATTTATAGGTGAAATTGCGAGATAACAAATAATTTTCTTAAGATCATAAGAGTTGCGAACTACTCAGCAAAGAATCAAGCTTAAATTCTATGTCTTTTTCTGTACTACACAAAGAATATCTGCAAGAACTCTGCTATGATAAGAAGGCCAAAGTGCTTACTTGGAATAGCGCTGGTGTTTATTTGACTGTACATAGACTTCTTTCACAGAACCATGTGCAAAGTATATTTTTCTTTTAAAAAGCTTCAATTACCATATATTGTGGGTTTAAGTGAAACAGTCATATAAAGTGACCCGCATTTTTTCTGTATAAACATTCAGATTTTGATTTAATGTATAGGTTTACCTATCCTGCTGCTATTCTAAGCAGTCACAGCCTTGAGGCATAAAGCATGAGATCTAATGCTCGGTTGAGTTGCTGCTTAGACCTCACAGGACCTGGGAAAAGGGGAAGCAAACCGAAGCACATGCATCTTTAAGTTGCCTACTTAGTCTCATGGAATATCAGACTAAGAAAATATGTGTAGAATGGCTGAGGGAATGGCACAGTTGGTAAACGGTTTGCAAATTAAAACTAGCATGCTCTAGTCTTCCAGCAAACATAATAAAGTTCCACGCCGTATAAGAAATATAATCTGCATCTCATTGTATAATAATGACAAAGAAGAAAAGGTAAAGTTTGAGAGGCTTAAAAATGCACACACAGAAAGAAATAGAAAGAGGACTTGGGAGGCAACTAGGCCAGAAAAGCATTTTCTCCAAAGGCGTGGAGACCTGAATTTTGATCCTCAATGCTTATGTAAAAGTTATATATTGCTGCACGAGTTTTTTTTTTCAACACTGTAATGGTGGAGACAGAGGATTCTTGGGTTATTCTGGTCAGTCATGCTAACCAAAATGCTTAGTTCTCTGTGAGATACTATCACAAGGAAGATGCTCCCAGCTAAAGGGTGCTTGCTGCAAAACCTGACTACCTGTGTTTAATCCCTCAGACCCACATGGTAGAAGGAGAGAAATAAGTTCCACAGTTTTCCCTCTGATATCCACATATGTGTTCAGAACATGCACACACACACACACATTAACAATTTTGCATATAGATAGAACAAACACACATGCTTAACATTCACAGACACACGAATAAACATATACATTCATGCAAGCACACACAGAAACACAATAAATGAGTAAATTAATTAAAAATATGTGGAAGAATACCAACGCTGCAAAAACAAATGATTCTGCACATGTAGATGCACACAGGCATGTCATCCCTAACAACAGACACAAACAAATGTTAAAATGTAAAAGACTTATAGAGCACCATACCAAATTTTCCTGTTTGCTGGGAAAATTTTTGGCATAAAGTGACACATTCTTCTCAGGACCTCATAGACTGATATTTAAGTTTTGTCTGCTCTTTGACTCTTGAAATGTTCTTTCCTTTCTCCATTGTGATTCTTCTGTGATGTCTGGATACTGCGACAAGATCTTATACTTTTCATATAACTGGCTTCATTTCACACATTCTTTGTAGTCATTAAACATTGAATGATCTAAGAACAAGAGGTACTTCAGTTATATGTATGGTGAACATAATGTCCAGAGTGTTCTATTTGTTGTATGTATACTGTGTGTCTTAGTTAGGGTTAGTATTCCTGTGATTAAACACCATCACCAAAGCAACTTGAGAAAAATACAATTTATTTATCTTAAATATCTTGAATATCAGTCCATTGAGAAAAAGCAAGGGAGGAACTCAAGTCAATCAGGAACCTGGAAGCTGGACTTGATGCAGAATCATGGAAGGTGCTTTTTACTGACTTGCTCTATATGGCTTGCTTATCCTATGTGTGTGTGTGTTTGTGTGTATGTGTGTTTTGTTCCATCATATATATATATATATATATATATATATATATATATATATATATATAATAGAACCAAAAACTCAGTGCACAATGGGATGATGAAATGGACTCTCCCACAGCCTTGCCTTGGAGGCATTTGCTCATCTGAGATTACCTCCTCTCAAATGATTCTAGCCTATGTCAAGTTGACATAAAACTAGCCAGCACACTGTGGTTTGAGTATGAAATGTCTACCACAGGATTGTGTATTTGAAACTTTGATACTCAGCTGGTGCTATACGGGCATGTTGTGTAACTATTGGAAGGTAGAGGCTTATCGCCCAACGCTGATGGCTGGGGACATCTCGGGTTTTATAACCCAGACTCACTATGCCGTCTCTCTACTCTGTGACTGTGAACATGTGAGCAGCTGGCTTCCCACTCCTGTGTGTATGACTTCCCCTCGATAGCACCATTTATAAATTAAGGCCTTCATAAATTAAGCCTTATTAAACCTTTCCTTGTGTCATTCAGGTGTTTTACCATAGCAAGGAGAAAACAAAGTCACACTGTAGATTTGGTTCTTTTTTAAATTTATTTATTTATTAAAAATTCCCACCTCGTCCCCTCTTCCCATTTCCCTACCACTCCCCTCATGCCCTCTCCTCCTCCCTCTCCAGTCCTAAGAGCAGTCAGGGTGCCCTGCCCTGTGTGAAGTCCAAGGCTCTCCCCACTCCCTCCAGTTCTAGGAAGGTGAGCAGCCAAACAGATTAGGCTCCCCAAAAGCCACTACCTGCAGTAGAATCAAAACCCAGTGCCATTATCATTGGCTTCTCAGTCAGCGCTCATTGTCAGCCACATTCAGAGAGTCTGGTTTGATTACATGCTCCCTCAGTTCCAGTCCAGCAGGCTTTGATGAGCTCCCATTAGATCAGTCCCACTGTCTTCATGGGTAGACGCACCTCTCCCGGTCCTGACTTCCTTGCTCATGTTCTTTCTCCTTCTGCTCTTCATCTGGACCTTGGGACCTCAGTCCAGTGCTCCAATGTGGGTCTCTGTCTCTATCTTCATCCATTGCTGGATGAAGTTTCTTTGGTGATATGCAAGATATTCATCAGTGTGGATAAAGAAGGTGTGGCACATATACACTTTAGAGTTCTACTCAGCTGTAAAAAACAATAACATCTTGAATTTTGAATGCAATTGGATGGAAATAGAAAACACTGCTAAGTGAGATAACCCAGATCCCAAAAGATGAATATGGTATGTACTCACTCATAAGTGGATTCTAGCCATAAACAAAGGACATTGAGCCTATAATTCGTGATCCTAGAGAAGCTAAATAATAAGGTGAACCCAAAGAAAAACATATAGTTATCCCCCTGGATAATGAAAGTAGACAAGATCCCCTAGAAAAAGTTGGGAGCATAGGGATGGGGATGGGGTGGGGGGAAGGGGAGATGGTGAGAGAGAAGGGAGAAGGGGAGGATTGGGGAGATCTTGGGGGAATGGAATGGTTGAGATGGAGGAAGGGTGGATATGGGAGCAGTGAAGAAGAAATCTTAGTTAAGGGAGCCATTTTAGGGTTGACAAGAGACTTGGATCCAGAGGGGTTCCCAGGTGTCCAAGGAGATGTCCCCATCAAGGTCCTTGGGCAGCAGAGGAGAGGGTACCTGACTGGCCTTATCCCATAGCCACACTGATGATTTGGTTCTATTTCTCACTGTTCTTGACATTGCTTTCCATGAGTGAATCAACAGCTTTGCTTAGTGGTCAGTTGTGGGAAACACCGAGATAATAGTATGTGCAGGCTTGTGTATGAGCTGGATTCTTAGAGAATGTTCTGGACTGTGGTATGGCAATTATTGAGGTAGGTGAAATGCCAGAAATGATAGGTTGGTTAACGCTGAGTATGTTGGTTTACACCCGAGGAGCAGTAAATTTTACAAGGTCTGAATGAGTAAAATTTGCTGAATGTGTCAAATGAATCAAAGAGTTCACTTCTTTTTTTTTTCCTTTTCTGATCATAATCATGGTTACATTGATAATTTGCTTAATTCTTTTTGTCCAAAGGTGTATACATATATTGATACTTATATACATACCTACACACACAAATGCACACAGCTCATATGTATGCCCATTTACTTGTAGCTCCATACATACACACACTTGCATACAGCTTTGTGGCTTAATTGCATAATATGTTAGGTCACCAGTTGCAAAGAAATTATCAGGGCTTATAAAATAATGGTTACATAGTCTTTCTGATGGTCTTTATTTTTTGCACATTATAATGCTTCCTCTATCAAACCTGTACCCATGAAGAGGAATATAAAACCTGCAGATCTCATAGAAAGAAAAAGGCAGAGAGTTTAGTGATTGCTGCACTTTGAATCGGTTTGAGTAGAGTTCGCTGATGATGTTGCCTATTTATTTTTTTCTCTCTGTGAAACACAGAAAAGGGTGAAAGCAGGGAGGCTGAAGGAGGGAGCTATGGACGATTCGGCCTTTCACAAAATGTTTGTCGTGTCAGCGCACATAGCTGACAAAATCATGTGCCTGAAAGATGGAGTAATCGTTTTGTTTTGTTTTTGTTTTGTTTTTAGCTTTAATGGCCCTTTATTTGTGCATCTCTTTTTTTCTACCTGTGCTTAAAAGTACCCTTCTGTATTTTTAGTGAGTATTTTCAAAATGGACCTAGTACTCATGCTATTGTAAGATTCATTCTCACTTTGCTAGAAAGAACCACAAATAAAACAGGGCCTGCATTTGATTCAAACGTGAAAGAAGGGGGACACATCCCTGAGACTAGAAGAAGACCAAGAACAAATTAATGCCTTGGGAAGACCTGGCATTGGATTTAGAAAACAGAGAAGCAGCTAGCAAAACCAACCACTTGTGAGAAGCACCTCATTATTCCTCAGAGACTTAGCCATATGTATCTATTTTAATGTTTTGTCATAATTAAAATCTTTAATTTAGAGCACCGACAAGGGACTACAAGGTATATTGATTATTATTTATATCATTATCACCACCACCACCATCATCATCATAATTATTTTACATTTGGAGCACTGCGTCCCCTCCCTTCTCTTTTTCCAGTCCCTCCCGCTTGGCCATAAATTTACTTCTCCTCCATTTCTCTCCATACAAGTGAAGGCCGCCCATGGATATCAACCAATGGTAGCATATTAAATTGCAGTAAGACTAGGCACTTTCCCTTTTATTAATACTCTGTGATATATGTGGCACAGAAATTATGGGAGTAGTCAACCAATGACTGATTCAGCTTGAGACCCAAGCTATGAGAAGGAGTCTACTCCTAGCACTGCCTGCAGGGCCAGGATCCAGAGGTGTATGGGTTTCTAATATTAAGTGAACTGCATGTCTACACAGGCTGCAATATACAGGCTTACTGCCTATCATTATTTTAAGATCTCTGATGTCAAAAATCATTGTACCTTTGGTACTTTTGCACTTCTGATACTTGGTGTATATTTTGTAGGCAATTTTGAAATTTTATTTGCAGAATAAATAATTCCAACCTCTATTAAAAATTCTTAGCTGCTGAAGTAGAATGAGTCTTCTTGACAGAATACACTTAACACTTAGCAACTTAATTTTACACTGGTTATTAAGCTAATATTTTATGTGCTCATTGTGGATGTGGGAGGATGTTGTAAAAACTTATCATGGAATAGTTGGTTTAAAGTAATAGGCGTTGCTTTTTTCAATGTGTAGGAGGCCAGAGGAATAAAACAGAACTATCAGGAGGCTGTTTAAAATGATCTAATACGACTGTTCACTTGCCTTCCCTGTCTTCTGGTGGTAGTGACAGTACTTGTCCATCTTGACCCTATCTCTAAGAAGATGACCTTCTCTGCGTGGGTGTACGTACATCTATGACTTCTCTCAATAAGGACATCTGATTTTTTTTTGATTAAGTGAATTGCTAACCCAATGTGACATTTTATTTTAAAGAGCTATATAATAATTATTAAAACCCCTTTGTCAAATAATGACACAGGTTTTGGTAGACACAAATAAAGTGCTGGTCAACCTAGACTATGTGCTGAAGTTTGCTCACTTACTTGTTCAGAGAAACTTTATAGCTCTAACCTTTCATTACATTGTCTGACTAGAGAACAGTGGTTTTACTACATATCTTTGAAACTGGTAGTGAAGCTTATTTAAAACGATGTATATTGATTTTGACATTAAACATTATAGAGTTAAAGAAATGCAGTGAATAGTATCTTGAATTAATATAGCAAACAATCTAGTAGAATTATTTTTAAAATTATTATTATTAGTTTGTGTGTGTATATATATGTTTGTGTAGCTGTGTGTGTTTTCAGCTATGTACATGTTGTGAATGTATACAGGACACAAGGGAACTGTAATTGTCTTCTACCTTTCTTGGAGGTACTTCCTTGAGACTGGGTCTCTCACTGAACCTGGAGTTCACTGGGTTGGTGGTGAACAAGTTCACAAACTCCTCCTATCTCCTTTTACCTAGCACCAAACACACAGTCCTGGGGCTACAGACCTGTGTGGCAAACCTGACATTCTACATGAGTGCTGAAGATCTAAACTAAGTCCATGTGCTTGTGCAGCAAACATTTTGCCCACCGAGCCCTTTCCCAGCCATTACAATGATTCTTTTTTTTTTTATGACAGTACCTTTCCGTATATAACAGTGACAAAATGCTAAAGCAAAATTTCCTGTCCAGAGTTCAGCAAATTGACAAGAAATAGTATGGGTGAGATCTCAAGAGAAATTATAAGAACAAGTCCAAGTCAAGTAGCAGTTCACAAATATTTGCTTTGGGTAACCACATGCTTCTGCTAGGATGATCTCAGAAGTCTTGTTACATAAGGTAAAACAAAATAGCTAACAGAGGAGGGCACTGGAAAGAGCCTGTAGTGGTTTAAAGGTAATGAAGGTCACTGACTTGCAGTAGCTAAAAGAACATTTGAAAATGAATGAACCTGGGAAAAGCATGAAATTCATCTCCTTCAAAGGTGGCTTTTAGAACATAACATTGAATTTGTGGTAATGATTTGTGGTAGAGTAATAGTTCAGAATCATAAACTAAGGAGAGGTACAGTCAACCAAGAAATGGGACTAAAGAGAACCATTTAAGTTGCTCAGAAAATAAAGCCACAATGGGAACAGCCTCAGCAATTTTAATACAAGACAATGGGAGACTTCTACCCAGCATTAGAATCATCTTCCTTCATCCTCACAATGTTCAGCAATGGGTACTTGTCAGACTCCCATATCTTCTGTAACTGAAAGTGAGAAAGAGATGATGGAGACATGTTGAGGGAGCCCTGACTAGTCATGGGCAAGATCATTTTTACTGTATACTGTTGTCATCTAACTGAAAAAATAATGGTATTTTCAAGATTTTGATTATAAGCTGTCCAGAAAAATTTCCAGTCAGTCAGTACCATCACTTTAAAGATGGGAGGTAATCCAGCTAAAAATAAATATGAATTTATTTGAGATGATTAGTGCATCCTGTTACCATTGTTCACATTGTTCTTTAATCGTGCCTGTAGCACTATTAATAAAAGCCCAGAGACAGATATTGGGGTTCAGTCTGAAGGTCAGAAAAGCAAAACAGTCAGCCACTGGCTCTTAACTCTACCTCAGTTCGAAATGACAATCCTGCCTCCAGGAATCTCAGAATGAGACTATGTCTGAGAACTGTCTCCTCCTGTCTTAAATTCCTCTTTAGTGCTGGGATTAAAGACATGCACAATTACTGACAAAGTATTGTGGCTATTGGGCTTAAAGGTGTGTGTCACCACTACCTAGACTGGAAGGATAATCAGTGGTGCTGTTTTACAGTCTGATTTTCCGGCAAGCTTTATTTGTTAAAATACAAATTAAATATCACTACGTATGCCTCCTGCTCAAATAAACAAAAATGATCCTGACTTTCAAATTGGCCCAGAGATTCAGATAACTATCTAGTCTCCCATCTTCCTTTTTTGAATGAAGTTGTTATTCACAGGTATCTACACAGGGAGGTAGCAATCAAATTATTAAAATGAAGCAGTGACCCTGAAATGGATAAAATTATATAAGAATTTAAAGTAGCTTTGTTGCTTTGTAAAATGAAAAAAAATATTTGTTTGACAATTTTTTAGTCTTATAATACTGGTGCCTGTAAACAAACAATTGACATTTTTTGACATCTTATCTCTCTTAAAAAATGTAATGAAGAAAACTGAAGATCGAGAAGAATTATCAAAAATAGATTTTAACTCAGAAATTATCACTAATAAAATATTTGTTTTCACTGGTATACATTACTCAGCTTTTTTTTTGAGTGACTTAATAAATATATTTCTTACTTGAATTAAAACTTTGTAAGCCAAAATTAACACCACAATATCCTTTCTTTTCTTCTACATCTTACAACATGATAAATCAAGGAAGCAGCGATTTTCATTGTGTGGTTTGATTGTTTGGCAGTAACAGACAGCCCCAAAGTGCCATGACCTTAATGGCCAAGAATATAGAGGTTGGGTGACTGTGACATTAAAGGACAGATGTAACATGAATACATCAAAGGTTTGCTGTCCCGAGGGTAGTTTGAGACTCATGTTTACTCCTGGATAGAATGAATGAATGAATTCATATTTATAGAATGAATGAAGCAATTAAAAAATGATATCTACCTATATGTTCTTAACACTAAAAATTTGTTAACACAACCTTGCTGCCAGTTACAACTTTTCCTTAGAAAACTGATTAAATTATGGAAATCATATTCTCAAATACTAAGGGAGAGACAGAAAATTGATATTTACTAAAATTTTGTTCTCTACATCTAATACATAGGATTGTGTATGTGTGCATGTTTATGTGAAGGTGTAAGTCATAAACAATGCCACACCAGTTTGGAATTATGATTAATAGGGTGGTATTTATTTAAAGGGAAAAAAATGTACAGATCACCGTCAGCCCTCTGCGCAACTAGGAAGGGAGTCTAGTCGCCAGTGGAGCAGGAAGTGAAGAGAGAGAGGAGAGGGAAGTGGCCGCTTTTTTAAAGGGAGAGAGACTATGCCCCAATGGGCTGGTATCTCAGTGGCTATAGGCTGGAGGAGTGGGAGGACCTCCCGTAACACCTCCCCCTTTTGTTTAAATAAGAGAGTTCTAAACCTACTATGAAATTATATACAATAAGTACAAATATCCTATTCTAACTAGCTTAGATCTTGTATAATAAATAACTTGGCCAAGTCATGAGAGAAAGTAACTACATTTATACAGTCTTCAACCCCATCAAAGATCTGAGAAGGGAAATAATGTTACCTGGGTAATTAGGAAGTTCAGTAAAACAATTTCCAAAACACGCAACCAATCACAGAGACAACTAGTTACCTAGGCAATCACCCAAAGTCACATTAGCAGTGTTGAAGCAACCAACTTTGGCTAAGGCCTAACATAAATGACATACCATTTTCAAAGGCAAGCAACTTTTCAAAACTATCTTACCCTGTCTTGGCAGGTTATGACAGCCCTGCTTTATCCATTGATGCACGCTCTGTATCTTTGTCAGTGGTTGAGGTATGGGCATTTCTTTGCCCCAAGGCCAGTTCTGCCAAAAAGAAAGGCTCCAGGTGGAGTGTCTTTGGTGCTCAACATTCTCTCGGGAATAGAGTGGTGTTGCCAGGAGCAATTGTTACTCACTACCACAAAACTCTGAGTTGGATTAAAGGCCCTTTTCTACAGCTCTTTGAAGAAGTTGAAGATTATCTATCTATACTGAATATAATCTCTATATATCTAAAGAACCTGATTAGTCTAATTATAAATGACAAACTTAGATGACTATTAGTCTATACAAGTCTCAATATCTATCTAACTTAAAGACTAAGACAATAAACGACTGTGAAACAAATGAGGACAATGACCTCCAAATATAAACAATGTACAAATATACATTGCAGTAGGTAAATATATATCAATACACAAACATTATATAAGTATCTTAATCAGAGGTAGAAATGTACACTGCAATATGGTAAATATATACAATATATCAATACAATATATGTCAATACGTAAAAATGCTTTAAACAGAGGTAGAAACATGCATGCATACAATAGTCAATATAATTTAACTTTGTATCAATATACAAGAATCTATACCAATATATTTGTCTAAAAACAGTAACTCACAATTACAAATCTATTATCCCATCATCCCTCTTTTTTTTTTTTTCAAAATGATCCCTGAGCTTATAAAATTCCTCCCCCAACCCTCAATCGTATACTAATTATAATCAACCCCTAAATGATGTCCCTAAACCCAAGGGCAAACTTTACTGAGAGAGGGGACGTCGTCCTCTAGAATTACTTCCAGCTGTCATGGGGGCGACGTTCTTTCTGGGGGATCCTGTGAAAGTAAAATGATGGTTAAATTTCAAGATCAATGTCTTTTAAAATTGCAAATAGTCTCTGAGTATTTTGTGCAGGTCTGGCCAAAATGTTGTATAAGATGTGCACCATTTCAGCTAACCAAGTTGGAACTGTCTTGTGCAGCTGGTACCCAAAGCAGGTCTTGTAGTAGCACTATCAGTATCATGACGTCATATCCACCAGGTGGAGTTGTTGTTATGGGGCCCCATCTTCTTCCTGGAAACTTCAAATGTCACTTCAGGAAAAACTCATTGTTCATTATGAAAAAACTTAAACATTAATAATATAGACATATATAGACATATATATAATCAATGGAAGACATGATAGATATATTCAATGAAAAGTATGATAGATATGAAGAAAAGCAAAGATGTTTTCTAAACTCATATTTCCTTCTGTCCCACATCATGGCTCTTGACATGAGACAGAAACTCCAGAAACTCTGGGTTTTTCTCTTACTAACAGGCTTGGAATTGGAGAGGGACTGAGCCAGAGTCCAACTTCAAAACCAGCTTTATAAATTTAGAAATATGGTTTAATATTACTTACACAATCCATTCAGTTGTCTTGATATTTCCTATTGGGCAGGTATTTTTCCATCTGTCAGTATCCAAACATCCAGGGTCCCTTGAATTTCTCAAAGATGAGTGTTTTCCTGTGGAGATAAGAATAGAACCCTGCCCCCATTCTATATGTTTTTCTTACCACCTGTATGAATATCATCATTGTGGATGAGTTGTCATTTCTCCTTTCCAAGAGGTTTCTCCTCTTCAAATCGAAACTTTATTAATTTTGATGGTATCCACAATTTTTCTTCTCCTGTGGAAACAAGAGCAAAACCCCTTCCCCAACGGAGCACATCTCCTGGCTTCCACTGAGAGGTCAACACATCTTTGAAATAAATCGGTTGATTTAGTTCAGCAGACTTTTCCATTATCCAATGTCTTTCTGCTGCTGTCGTTCCTTTCTCATTAGCGTTAAGAAAATTCAAGGTTAATAAAGCATTATGTAATCTATTTCTGGGGGTATTTTCAGTCCCTTTCTGTTTGTTCAGCATATCCTTTATAGTACAATTTGATCTTTCTATAACTGCCTGACCTGTAGGATTATTTGGTATACCTGTAATGTGTTTTATATTATAATAATCAAAAAAGCATTTCATTTTCTTAGATACATATGCTGGACCATTATCTGTCTTTATTTGTGCAGGTATACCCATGATGGCCATAACTTCCAATAAATGTGTGATTACTGAATCAGCCTTTTCTGAGCTCAGGGCAGTAGCCCATTGAAAACCTGAATAAGTGTCTATGGTGTGGTGTACATATTTTAATTTACCAAATTCCATAAAGTGAAACACATACATCTGCCAGATTTCATTTCTCTTAGTACCCTTTGGGTTACTCCCTGCAGGCAACGGTGTTTGATTATAGAAAGAACAAGTATGTCCTTAGCTTGTTGCCAAGTAATGGAAAATTCTTTCTTTAGACCTTTACTATTGACATGATGCTTCTTTTTTTTTTATTGAGAAAAGGAGAAAAATAAAACAAGTTTCCACCTCCTCCCAGCCTCCCATTTCCCTCCCCCTCCTCCCCCCCCTCTCCCCCTCCTCCCACCCTTCTCCCCCTCCCCCCACTCCTCTCCCCATCCCTCTCCAGTCCAAAGAGCAGTCAGGGTTCCCTGCCCTGTGGTAAGTCCTAGGTCCTCCCCTCTCCATCCATTTCTAGGAAGGTGAACATCCAAACTGGCTAGGCTCCCACAAAGCCTGAGGCCTTCAACACACTTTCAATCAATAATTGATCAATCTCAGCGTTGCCTTGGGCTAGAGGACCAGGCAGACCTGTACGGGACCGGATGTGTCTTATGTACATCCGACAAAGCCTGTTCCTGATTATGTCTTGTACCTGGATAAACAATGAAGTCAACTCTGTGTCATCTGGTATAAATTCAGCGGTTTCAATATGCAAGATAACTCTTTCTGCATATTGTGAATCTGTAACTATATTAAGAGGTTCTTTAAAATCCCTTAGCACCATAAGAATGGCATATAATTCTGCCTTCTGGACAGAATTATAAGGGCTTTGTTCCACCTTACTCAATTCATCTGACTTGTAACCTGCTTTCCCTGATTTATTTGCATCAGTATAGAACAGATGGCCTCCAGTTATTGGAGCATCAGGTACAATTCTAGGAAGAATGCAAGAAGTTCTTTTTATAAGGTTAAGTCTACCACTTTTGGGATAGTTGCCATTAATTTCTCCCAAAAAATTAGCACAAGCTCTTAGCCACGGTTCATTGTCTTCCCATAACTTTTTTTATTTCTTCAGTAGTAAAAGGCACTATAATTTCTGCTGGGTCTATACCTGCTAGTTGACGAAGTCTCAGCTTACCTTTTATAATTAATTGAGAGACTTTTTCCACATAAGTTTTTAATTTTTTACTTGGTTTATTAGGAATAAATATCCACTCTAAAAATAATATCTTCCCTCTGCATTAGAATCCCTGTAGTAGAAATTCTGGAAGGCAATATGACTAGGATGCAGCTAAGATTTGGGTTCACCCTATCCACATGTGCCTCCTGTAATTTTTCCTCAATCATTGTCAGTTCCTTTTCTGCTTCAGCTGTCAGTTTTCTTGGACTATTCAAATCTTTATCACCATCTAAGGTTTTGTGTAAATGAACTATTAGATCAGGTGTTATCCCAACAGCTGGTCGTAGACTGGAAATGTCTCCTAACAATCTTTGGAAGTCATTAAGAGTCTTTAACCGGTCTCTCCTAATTTGTGCCTTTTGTGTTTTAATTTTCTCTAACCCTATTCTGTAACCTAGGAAATTAATAGAATTTCCTCTTTGAATCTTTTCAGGGGCAATTTGTAATCCCCACCTAGGCAAGAGTTTCTTTACTTCTTCAAACATCCTTTCTAAAGTATCTTTATTTGAATCAGATAACAACATGTCATCCATGTAATGATAAATTATGGACTTGGGAAATTGTTTACGAATTATTTCCAATGGCTTACTTACAAAATATTGGCACAATGTAGGACTATTGAGCATACCCTGTGGGAGGACAGTCCGTTGATATCTCCTATTAGGCTGAGAATTATTATAAGTAGACACTGTGAAGGCAAATTTTTCTCTATCCTTTTCTTGTAACGGTATAGTGAAAAAACAATCTTTCAAATCAATAACTATAAGAGGCCCTCCTTTTGGTAACAGAGAAGGCAAAGGAATTCCAGATTGTAGTGGGCCCATAGGTTGAATTACTTTGTTGACAGCTCTTAGATCTGTCACCATTCTCCATTTACCAGATTTCTTTTTTACAACAAACACAGGAGAATTCCAAGGGCTGGTTGATTCTTCAATATGGTGAGCATCTAGTTGCTCCTGCACTAGCTGTTCCAATGCCTGTAGTTTATCTTCAGCTAGAGGGCACTGTTTGATCCATATTGGCTTCTCAGTTAGCCATTTTAAAGGTAGGGCTGTTGGTACCTCTAAAGGTTTGGTATTTGCTGTATGTTCTTGTACAGCCTGAATGGCTTGTGACCTTTTTCCATAATACCTCATCATATCCTTCCCAGAATTATGAGTTCCTGGAACTACAGGAATGTTAATCTGGGTATTCCATTGCTGTAGCAGGTCACGGCCCCATAAATTTATGGCAATATTGGCTATATATGGCCTTAGTCTTCCTATTTGCCCTTCGGGCCCTTTGCATTCAACCCATCTTGTGCTTTGTTTTACAAGAGATAGGGTTCCAATTCCCAGGAATTGAACATCTACCTCTTGAAGAGGCCAATTCGGATGCCAAGATTCTGGGGTAATGATACTTACATCCTCAACTGTGTCTAATAAGCCTTCAATAAAAGTGCCATTTATACAGACTCTTAGCTTTGGTCTTTGATCATTAATAGAAGTCTGCCAAAATATACGTTTACTCTGTCCTACTGGGTTTTTTGACTCATCCTCCACACGTATTTCATCATTTAGACCAGTATTACTTTTTACAGCAGAAATTGGAGCTTTTAATTTTCTTGGTGAGGCACGTTCTCCACTGTGACTGGGAATGACTGGGCCACTGTTGGCTTGGGGGCCTGCGAGAGGCCCCTCAAGGAGTTTCCCAATGGTATCGGTTTGCCTTGTTTGTCTGTTGTTGACCTGCATTCGTTGGACCAATGTGGGCCTTTACCGCATCTCCTACATATACCTGAAGGCCTAGGTCTCCTATTTTTGTCATTCCCAGAGGAGATAATATCCCTAGAAATTCTGTGCCTGCAATCCCTTTTCAGATGTCCTAATTTACCACAATTAAAACACCTGGCAGTTTGATGTCTCATTGCTGTGGAAATCGCTTCTCCTACCCAAGATTCATCGTTATAACTAAACGTCTCAACATTCTCCGTATGCTGAATCCATTCATCCATAGGTGCTGATCTAGACTTTAAAGGCCCAATCATCTTTTTGCATTCTATATTTCCATTCTCAAAAGCTAGAGATTCAAGAAGTATTCGTCTAACTTCTGGGTCTGTTACCCCTATGTACAGAGCCTTAATTAATCTTTGCAAAAAGTCAATACAGGGTTCTCTCTGTCCCTGCCTAATTCTGGTATATGATTCAACCCTTTTTTCTGGATCTTGTATCCTATTCCAAGCATTTAAAGCTGCTTGGTGACATAGACACAGTACTTCATCATCATAAAGTCTTGGACCTGTGGATCAGCCTATTCTCCTGCACCAAGAATTTGATCTTGGGAAACCTCGACAACTTTTGCTCTTCCTTGCTGTTCCATATGTTTGGATTCTTCTCTGAAATGAATTCCAAACATCAAGGAAGGTCCATTATCTAAAACTGCAGACACTAACTGATGGAAATCATAGGGGGTAGCTCTAGCATTAGAAGCCCAAGTCCTTATCATTTCCTTTACATATGCAGAGTGCAAGCCAAAATTAACAATAGCTTGCTTAATTTCTTTTAGATCATTCATTGCTATTGGCGTCCATCTAGCTTCTCTGACTCCCTTTGAGCCTTTAGAAGTTGACGCTTTGTCAGAATTAAGTATAGGGTATGCCGCTAAAACCTTGGGTAAGCCAGTTCTAATAGCTGGTGTTGGCATTGTATCCTGTCCTTGTGCCTTATTACTCTGTTCACCAGCTCCAATCATTTCTTCAATCATTTCAAGTCTTTTTATTATTGTCTTTATTATTGTCTCTTTTGAATCCTGAATCTCCTGACCTGCTTGAGTTTCTAGTAAAGATTGTATGGTTCTTAGGAGTGCCATGATCTTCCTAAATGATAGAATATTCAAAAGAATACTGAAACCTAGTTACCAGTAAATTAAGTTATCCCCATAGTCATATAAACCTTGCATGATATAACCCATTGTATTGGTAACCAGAACAGTAAAATTCGCGTTGGAAACGAAAACTGCCATATTACCTATTATCCAGCAGGTGGCGCTGTTGCCCAGTCACGACGAAAACAGAGTCCTGTATCAGAGTCTGCCTAGTATTTGTTAAAAACTGGAAAATGTAAGTTGCTCAACAAAGTAAATGTAATTAAATCAATTCCAGAGACGGAACCAGAAACCCAGAATCCAGGGGTAGAGAAGAGCAACCTGGAAGCCGCTTATGCCTCCACGTGACAGAGTCACCCTGAGGGGTTGCATCTTTCAGCAAGCGCGTGCTCTGGTTCGCGCCACTTAAGATCTGTGCTTGCAAGGGAGATTTAAAAACGACTCAGAAAAGAGCCAACCACGCTGCAGAGACTAAACGGGCCTGTGGAGTTTAAATCCACGTGGGGAGGCCAAAGCCACTGCTGCAAGGCACAGGCAGCTGCTGAGGAAGGGAGGGCTCCTGCCAAGCTGAACTCGCGGCCAGCAGCCAAGCGGGAAAAGGAGAGGTTCTAAAACCAAACGTTGGGTGCCAACTGAAGGCATAAGTCATAAACAATGACACACCAGTTTGGAATTATGATTAATAGGGTGGTATTTATTTAAAGGGGAAAAAACTTACAGATCACTGTCAGCCCTCTGCGCAACAAGGAAGGGAGTCTAGTCTCCAGGGGAGCAGGAAGTGAAGAGAGAGAGGAGAGGGAAGTGGCCGCTTTTTTAAAGGGAGAGAGACCACGCCCCAATGGGCTGGTATCTCAGCGGCGATAGGCTGGAGGAGTGGGAGGACCTCCCGTAACATTTATGACCTCTCTTTAGTAAGCTGGAGAGAAATGAAGTCTTAGAAGACACTTTTTGTGAAATCTGTGGTCCAGAAACTATTTTAATTATTGGATTATGAAGAAGAATAAAGAATATTTTTTAATTGAAAACTGTTTATTGATTTTTCTAGTCTAACCCATCCCTGTAACAAGATCAAAATGAAACGTGGATAAAGAAGACACAAATTTTTTTCTCATGAAACTCAATTACTACAAGAAAAAATAGAAATGCAAAACATGCAGAGTTTACATATGTAAATATTACATCTATAGAATATATCATACAATTTGAATATATCATTCAAATATATTATTCATATCACATGGTATATTATATAAATAATATATAAATAAATATTTTTAAAATGTTCACTTTAAATTGGTTAGAACATAACATACACACTATTACATATATATTTACATGTTCTCAGTAAGGTAGTATCTAAGAAGTTAGAAATTGAAAAATCATATTAGAATCAATTTCCAAAGTGTGTCAATTGCAAGACTAAGAAGTTAGATTTCTTATATACTAGAAGTAAATTAAAAATAATGTTCAAAGCATATATTTTATTTTTAATTTAACTTATAGAAATTATTTAAAGTATTGAGAAATATTTGAAGTTATATACCCTATGTATACATTTATGGATACAACAAGTGGCACACCATAATTATGCACACTTATTGCCAATTAGATAATTTTTGTATAGGTAAGGAAAGAAGTTATTTTTAATAAAGTTAAATATAAATTCATTGTCTCTCAGCCTTAATTAGACATATAGTTAAAGAGATGTGTGTCAGAAGGTACTTTTGCTATTATGTCTATGAATGTTTTCCAAGTCTTAACTTTTCTGTCCTCACTAACATTATTTTGGTATGTGAGAGAATTATTAACTGCAAGTGACAGTATGTAGCTCAAATGGAAGAAGACTGAGGACATTTGTGTCACTGTGGCTTTCATATGTTTACTTGGTGGCAGGTGGAACAAAGGTTAATACTGAGAACTCCAGTTTGAGACTAGGGAAAGCTTTGATGGCATTCCTTTTTCTACCTAGCAGGCAATCATGAAAAGTTTTCTTACAAGATACTTTTGGAACATACAAAGACATCACACAAAAACCTTACTGCAAGGCAATCGTGTCCTAGACAAATTGGTTTTTCCTATTCCTCCAAATTGTCATTTTAAGTTCCAAGGTAAAAAAGACTTGCCAGCTAATTGGCACATTTTTCAGAAACAGTCATGACAAAGATATGTTGCCCTGGGTGTACATATTAGGAGACTTTGTGTTGGGATATTTAGTTATTTTCAGAGTTTGTCTTGTATTTTTCTAATTGTTTTGTGTCCTTGTTAATTAAGGTTGTAAAGTAGCTATGATGGTGCCATTTGAGTGTGACTGTTTACAGAACTGAGGCATTTTTGGAAAAATTTATTCCATATTAGAGACAAAAAGTGGACAGTGTTGCTCATATCTTCACTTTTCACATCATCCCAAGGAAAACATTTAGCTCTTTTTTATCTTCTAATGTATCAAAAATCATAACGTTTTAAAATACAAGAGCAGTTACTATAAAAATTATTAGACACCTTTCCAAATGCTGTCTTGGAGTTAAGTAGAGTAATTTTTCCTCTGTCAAGCTGCTAGCGCTGCTTCTAAATATCTAAAAGTCTAATTTCCAAAGGCAAACTCCTGTCAGGGGATCCAGTCAGTAGTAGGACAATAAATAGTCTACAAATGATGTTGAGAAAAATATTTTTAAAAGAAAGAAAAATTGAAAAAGCAAGCTAGAGATAATACTTTCCTTGTGCAAGGCTACGATTGTTTCGCTTGTTTGTGCTTCTGCAGTTACTTAAGTTGCTTTCCAAGCATTTATTTACAGGAAAGTATTCTTCAACCCTTAAAATTTTAGTTTTTTGTGGAAATAGAAACAAGAAAAACTATCAGAAGCTGCATGTGTGTGTGTGTGTGTTGTTGTTGTGTATACATAGTAATCTACATTGAACAGTAGTTCGTATTTTACAGTAGGTGAAAATTTATATGAACTTTTAAAATGAAACATAAAAAGCATGTCTTCTGAAACTCTGACAGTTATATCTACTTTGCAAACTTAATTTGTAAATATTTCACATGATATCAGAGTGACATTATTCCTTAGTTTTTCTTCCCTCTAACTTTTTACAAATAGCCTTTCCCCCATATCCCCTTTACTTTGCCTTAATATTACAACATTCTGAAACTTATAGATATTTTGACTCTTATATAGTTCCCATTTGCAAAAGGGTAATATAGTATCACAAAAATGAAATATAGCATAATTAAAAAAAATCAAACTATGTATTGAAAATTTGTCAGTGTGAAACTACTATTTATTTAGTTATTTTCCTCGGAGATATTTTGACTATTTTTTCTTCAAAATTGAGCAGATGACCTTTATTTTTAAAAATATATGTTATTTCTTCCCATAAGAACTGCATTGAAGATAAAAAGAGATACAGTATAATTTTCATGATTATATGACACCGTTTTCAAACTTGAAGACTTGTTTACTTAGTGAGCCAATCGTTTCTCCCCTTTTCCTCCTTGTTGCAAGGGCAATCATGGCAAGCCTCATTCATATGGAAATGTATTGGAAACAAATTAAAATGGTATTAATGGAATTCAGTATGCAGGAAATTCTTACCAAGGCATCTATTTCTGATGCAATACTTCAAAAAAAATTGTCATGTCCTTTCCTGAGCAAAGGTTACTGCTTTAGCAATGCAAATGTAAGAATATTCTTACATTTGGGCACATTAAACTTTATCTTCTTGCCTAGACCATCATCAAAGACAAGATTCAACAATTGTTTCCATTCATTCTATGAATCGGGTAAGGGGATTAGTCTTCTTTTGACTTTGCAAAAATTATTCTGTGTAATTTACCTCCTAATGGCATTGCGATAATGGAGTAAAATATTGTTGGGGTCTAATCAGTACACAAGACACCAGGAAACTCATAGTTGTTTCACATAAACAACAGAAATGACCAGGCAGCATATAGATACAGAAACGCATCATCACTCATAGTCAATTGGTGCCATAAAGGGAAAATGGCTATAATAGAGGGGAATATTTGAGAGTTTCCTTTTGCACTAATTATGAGGTCTTGAATTTCCTGAGGGAATTTGAAGAAATGAGAAATCTGAGATCTGGGAAGATAGAAAGGTTTTCCTTTCAATATTTGAAAGTTCTATTGGAGATGAAATTATTTTTTTTTTAATTTTATGTGATTCAACATTATGTAGGTTTGAATAAATAATATATATATATATATATATATATATATATATATATATATATATATATATATATTTGGTTTTTCAAGACAGGGTTTCTCTGTGGCTTTGGAGCCTGTCCTGGAACTAGCTCTGTAGACCAGGCTGGTCTGGAACTCACAGAGATCCGCCTGCCTCTGCCTCCCGAATGCTGGGATTAAAGGCGTGTGCCACCATCGCCCAGCAATAAATAGTATTTTTATGGTATATATATATATATTAATAGAATCAGAGGTAATTATTATTAGAAGTTTCATAGAACATACTATAATTTTCAGTATATTTCTACTTAGCACACTTGTAAATGATGTTTTATATTTACTGGAAAGTCAATTCAATTAGATATCAGAGAGGAAATAGAATGCCACTACTTCAATGCATATCTATAGCCAAAATTGACTTGAATTCAAGACCTGGAATAAGAAGTTTGGTGATACATATATAATATAAGCACATATAGCAACTTGTGTCAGTATAGACAATCACCTACACATATAGATCATTAATCTAGCCTATGTAGCTGTCCATTTTCAACTACCTCAGATTATCTAAACATCAGTTTACAATGTTTCATTTTTATTCTGCTAAATTAATTCACTGAAACAAGAGCTAGAACTTTAGAATACAATGTCCTTGTATTAAGTTTTATATATATGGGCCTATGGAAACCGTGAATACTCTCTAGGGCCATAGTTTTTCCTATTAATTTTTAGATATGTATACATAACATGTTTGTGTTTATGTGTGCACACATATACACACACACACACACACACACACACACACATATATATATATAAATGTGGGCTTCAGAGAAGCTAATGACTTGGCCAAATTAAAGGATCTTGAAGTATCTAGTGTAGAGAAGTGCTCCCCAGGAGTTGATTCATACAATATATTCTTCTGAAGAGTGAGTAGAACCAATGATTGTCTTTATCTATTAGAATAAGGCAATGATGAACAATATTATTTATCATATTTATTTTGAACAAATTATGTTGAATAGGGAAAACCTAATGAAGGTGGAATTCTGAAAAATAGGACCAAAATTGTCTCCTAAAAAGTGGTTGAGCTGTTGACCTTTAGAAGTGACTGAACATAGCATCCACACAGGGTTGGTTGTTATCAACTATTGTGATTATTTCTGAAGAGTACATCAAGTTTCACATAAGAACATAGTCCAGTCAGCTTCTGATTGTGGCATTGGAAGACCTTACATAGAGGATTTGGTTATTGATACCTGGATTGACACCTGGTCTAAGAAGACATAGACAATTGATCCTTCTGCCTGCTAAGTTAGTGGAATATTTTATATAGCAATACAATATTGATGAAATGACAAAGATAAGTTCTTATCTTAGAATGTCTCTTTTTTAGGGTTGCATCCCTAACCACTGTGTAGCCTAACATTTCAGAGACATTCTATAGGGTCTTCTATCTTAGACATAAACAGATATCCTCCCACTTCATAGTGGTTTAATTTACAGTAGTTTTATTTTCAGGTGTGGTTGACACAGGGTCTCATGAATTCAAGCAGTATTTCCAACCTAATATATAGCCTAGGCTAGCCCTCAATCTTGAGTCTCTTGCTTCTAGGTGCACATTCAAGAATTATGGGAAAACATAACCACATCCAGCTAACATAGCTTTTAAAATTTTTGACTTACCAGTGTTATAAAATTGATACTCCTCCAAAACACTCTGTAGTTCAAATCTCAAATTTTGAACATTCCCTGGTGAGCATCACACACTTTGTTCTTTTCTAGACATCTTGGACAAAGGTAGTAAGATGTATTTCTATATCAGACATATAATCACAGGGACAAACAACTGCTATGCTATCAAAAGAAGGGTTCATTAGCCCTATGTTCAGTTGAATAGATACACATGAAATTTTATCTTAAAAAGATCCCAGCCGGGCGATGGTGGCGCACGCCTTTAATCCCAGCACTCGGGAGGCAGAGGCAGGCGGATCTCTGTGAGTTCGAGACCAGCCTGGTCTACAGAGCTAATTCCAGGACAGGCTCCAAAGCCACAGAGAAACCCTGTCTCGAAAAACCAAAAAAAAAAAAAAAAAAAAAAAAAAGATCCCAGACTCCATTGGATTTTCTACAATATAATCCCATCATAATTTAAGCCATATCTATAGAGAAATTTGGGGATTTGTTTTCAATATGTTTGTCTTTGAAATTTTGAAAAGATACCACTGAAATTTTTTGTGGTTTTTTTTTTTTTATCCTGATACTTTACTGAAAGCATTTATTAGTTCTAAGAGATTTCTGGTGGGGTTTTAAGATCTATTTTGTGTAAAATCCTGTCATCTGTAGATCAAGATAGTTTGACTTCTTTCATTATTGTGTTCTATTTTTTTTTTAAATTTCTTATACCTTATTTTTCTAGCTATGGGTTCAAGTACTATGTAGAGAATGGATACCCTTGCCTTGTTCCTGCTCTTAGAATAGTTTGAGTTTTTCACCATTTACCCTAATATCAGTTGTTGGTTTGACACATGCCACCTTTATTCTGTTGACCTATGCTCCCACTTTGTCTAGTGTTTCCATGAATTGTATCAATGGGATACTGGATTTTATTAAAGGACTTTTCTGTATCTATTGGGATGAGTATTTAATTTCAGTATTTGAGTCAATATATGTGATGAATTACATTTATTGATTCATATATGGTGAAACATCTCTGAATTGTTGGAATGAGCCAATATTGATCATGCTGAATGATCTCATAAAAATGAACTTGATATTAAATTTGCAATATTTATATATCTATGTTCATAAGGAAGATTGGTCTATAATTTTATTTATTTTCAGTGTCTTTGTCTAATTTTGGTATCAGAATAATACTGGCTTCATAGCAAGTGTGTGGAAACATTGGAAGAATGACTTCCTTTTATATTTTAGGTAATTATTTGAGTAATATTTGTGTTAGTCCTATGAAGATGTGGTAGAATTCTTTTCTGTGGAAAGAATGACACTTATACAATATTAGTAGGAGTGTAAACTAGTATAGCCACCTTAAATATCAGTCCAAAAGTTCATCACAATACTAGAAATAGATTTACAAAAACTGGACTGAGCCAGCTACCTTGGCTGGAGCAGGCCTGAGACAGCAAACTGTACAGTAGCAAGACTGCCTAAATGACTTAGGCTGGAGCAGGTCAGAGAAAGAAAATTCCATAGGAGCAGGAACGGAACCAGACCAGGGACATTTAGGGAAACAGAACTGAGCCAGTGACCTACGCTGGAGCAGGCCTAAGATAGCAAACTCCACAAGAACAGGTACAGGGGAGCAACTATGAGGGAGTGGGTTAGAGCCAGAGACCTCTGGTTGTCCGGGTATGAGGCTAGGACCTCTGAGGGAGTATGCAGGAACCAGAGACCTCTGCGGGTCCAGGGATGAATCTTGGACCTCCAAGGAAGTAGACCTGAGCCAGGACCTCTGTGGGTATGGGCATGAGTCTGGGACCTCCAAGAAATTCAGTCTGAGCCAGGACCTCTCTCTGTCTAGAAACACCTGAGTCTGGGACCTCTGAGGGAGTAGATCAAGGCCAGAGACCTTTGCAGGACCAACCCCAAACCAAGGACCTCTGCAAGAATTGATTCAAATTAGGGATATTTACAGAAACAAGACTGAGCCAGTGACCTAGGACAGAGCAGGCCTAAGAAAGTGACCACCACAGAAGAAGAGCAAACTCCAGGAGCACCAAGAGACCTTCAGGAACACGGAGTGGCCAGTGGCACTGACTTCACCATGAGGAGCAACCATCTGAGCCTTGAATTCACTGGCACCTCGAAGATTGGTCACCAGAGTCACAGTCAGTCCCAACTACACCAATCAGAGGAAAGAAGGGTAAGAGCATATGCAACACCACAAAGAGTAATAAGACACCAGAAAAAATAGTGACCCTACAATAGCAGGACTTGAACAACCAAATACAGAAGAAAAAAAGAAAATGATCTAAAAAGTAACTTTAAGAGAATGTTTGAGGCCCGTAAAGAAGAAATGAAAAATTCCCTCAAAGAAATAAAAGAAAAGGCAAACAAAAATTGGGAGACATCAACAAATCCATTAAAGAACACCAAGTAAAAGCAATTAAACATATGAAAGAAACTATTCAAGACTTGAAAACTGAAATAGAGACAATAAAGAAAACACAAGTCGAGGGAATTATAGAAACAGAATCATGAGAAAATGATCAGGAACCACAAATGCAAGTAAAAAAAAGCAGAATATGAGAGATGGAAGACAGAATCTCAAGTGCTGAAGATACAATAGAGAAAATGGACTCATCATCAGTCAAAGAAATCATTAAATCTAACAAATACTTAACACAAAATATCCAGAAAATACGGGACACCATGGAAAGACCAAGACTATGAATAATAGATATAGAAGAAGTTCAACTCAAAAGCACAGATAATATATTTAACAAAATCATAGAAGAAAATTTTCCCAACCTAAAGAAAGATATGCCTATGAAGACACAAAAAGCTTATAGAACACCAAGTAGACTGGATCAAAAAAAAAAGTCCCCTCACCACATAATAATCAAAACACTAAACATACAGAATAAAGAACGAATATTAAGAGCTGCAAAGGAAAATGGCCAAGTAACACATAAAGCAGACCTATAAAAATTAGACTTTACTTCTCAATGGAGACAATAAAAGTCAGAAGGTCCTGGTCAAGTGTTATGCAGACATTAAGAAACCAAGGGTATCAGTCAAGACTACTGTACTCAGCAAAACATTCAATCACTGTAGATGTACAAAACAAGATATTGCATGACAAAACCAGATTTAACCAATACCTAACCACAAACCCAGCCCTTCACAAAGTATTAGAAAGATAACTCTAACCCAAGGAGTTTGGCTACAGCAACAAAAACGCAGACAATTGATGATCTCACAGCAGCAAATTCCAAAGAAGGGAAAAACACACAAAATAACATCACCAACAACAAAAACTAAACTAACAGGGGATGACAATCACTGGCCATTAATATCCCTTAATATAAATGGACTCAACTCACCTATAAAAAGGCACAGGCTAATGAATTAAATATGAAAACAGAATCCATTTTTCTACTGCATACAAGAAATACACCTCAACCTCAAAGACAAACATTGCCACAGAGTAAAGGGTTAAGAAAAAATTTTCCAATTAAATGGACATAGGAAACAAGCTGGTGGAGCTATCCTAATATCGAACAAAATAGACTTCAAACTAAAATCAATCAAAAGAGATAAAGAAGGAATTCTCAAATTAATCATAGAAAAAAAATCCATCAAGAGGAAATCTCAATACTGAACATCTATGCCCAAAATACAAAGGCAACCTCATATGTAAAAGAAACACTTCTAAAGTTTAAATCATACATTAAACCACATACACTAATAATTGGAGACTTTAACACTCCGCTCTCAAACACAGTATTAAAATTACTATTCAGGACTCTGCAGCACTTTACTTGAGACTGAATAATTCAGAAGAACAGAAACTTATTTCGATATAGTCTGGTGATCAAATGCCTTCAAGTTCTTTTTTTCTAACAGGGCATGCCCCTTTCTGCCAAAATATCATTGCCTAAAGAGACATAGTGATGGATTCTTTTAGGATAGGAAGGATGGATAGTGGAAAAAAGGAATTTTATCTCTCCCTGAGTGTCTTTTGTACAGCAGAATTCACTTATACAGGATGTTTCTCATAACTCAGTCACCAAATAGTCACAACTGTACAACTGTGGATGCTATTATGCTGAACTTAAACGTCAGAGGACAAGAACATTCAAACCATCTTGGTATCTTTTATTCATCATTGTCGTTGTTTGTCGCTTTACTTTTACTTGTGTTGCTACTTTCTGTGCTTCTTTATGAGATATTTAGGTAAACTGTTTACCAATGGCAGATACACAGTTCTTTGTACTGGCTCATTCTTAACTTATTTGTGCAATCTTGAAGAACAATTGAGATTGCTTTGTGATACTAGAGATTTTTGTTGAGTTTAAATGAACTATCTTAGCTATGGTATGTACAAAAGCTTAAAATTATTATTTAACTAAGTGATAAACTTTTAAAATAAAATGTTACCTTACATGCTTAAAAATTCTCAATATTCATTCAGTGAGTACCTATTCAGTACTGTATAATATTCATCTTAATAAATTCCCTAAATACTGATTCTTTTCTCTTTTTATCAACCTAAGATAAGTTAGGGTTGATTATCCTATTATTTGAACATAAGAAAAATAATCAGGGAGTCTTTATTGATTGGGCTGTAGATAATTTTGTCTTCTATAAGATCCTTAAATCCATATTCATGTGGGGCAAATCTAGAATATCTAAGGAATAAAGAAAATGTCAGATGCTTTTAATCATACCTTGTTCTTAATTCTACCAGATGATCCATGTCAGTTGCAAGTATCAGAACAAGAAGGCAGTTCTCTAATTTTTGTCACGACTCTCATTGTTTTAAAAAGCAATATATTCTTAAATTCATCTCTTCCATCTTCTTTCCCTTATAAACGCATCACTACCTCTCTCAGGAATTTAGAGACATTAATCCTCTTGTCAGCTTCCTCTCCAAACATACATTCCAGAGAGCTGCTAATTTAATTTTCATTCTGTTTAGTTTCATTTCTTCCTTTTTGGGATTCCTGTGTGAAAGAGCTTTTAACAGTCTCCTCTGGCATATGGTGCATATGCTTGTGGAATAGGGAACCAGCTTGAGTACAACAAGAATAAAAATAAACCACATGGAACTGAACTCCAAACTTTTTGGGAGGTCCTCAGTGCTGGTGCCGTTTTTGTTTTCTGTCTTTCATTCTTTTCCTTGCACATGTCACCAATGCCAGTTTGGAACCAGAGATAAAATCCCCTCAAATACACAAAGACATCAAGAAAGATGGCATTGTTCTTCACAGCAAAGGATCAAGCAAGACCTATGAGCTGTGAAAATTTCTTCACCTCAAGAGATTTGCTAGATTTTTTTCCTGATCAAAAACTCACAGGAAAGGATGAGACTGACTAAATGTGAAATCAGCAACTTTTTTTTTTTTTGACATTATGTTATAAAAGAGACAAACAGGAAACAGCCGGCCACATAATAAAGAATAAAAGCCCCCAAAGCCAAATATTTAAGTCTCGGCTACTCAAGAAGCAATGGAAATAAAATGGAATTTTTCTACTGAAATCCCTTTGGCATTATATTCCTGCTGAATGTTTTCAAAACACACTGAGCAGTCTTCATCCCTAGGGTTTGGCTTTCTCTATTGATTTATGAGTTTACGCCCATTCAACTACTCTTTTTATTGTCTATTATAAAACAAAAATCAGACAGTTCACATGGGTTGGGGTCCAGGTGATTCAACAAGCGATTCAAGATGTGGGTGTGCAATGATATGGTGCTGGATCAGTGTTTCAGCCTGTGTGGGAGCAGGGAAGTCAAGCATATGAAGAATTGGAAGGGAGACAGAATCTATAGGGAGTGACTTTCTTGTGTGAAACTTGCTAGCCCAGCGTTGGGATCTGCCATATCTGTACTTTGTTGTTTGAGTGATAATCAGAAATACAATTTACAAGTTTTGTCAGAAAAAAATAAAAACAGAGAGACAGGCAGAGAAATTGATTATTGTTTTGACGATTCCTAAGTTTGATGGGGTGATAAGACAAGAATTTAAAACAACATGAAAGCCACTGATAAAAATAAAGTCACCATGCTTGCTGTTGCTTTCAAGCCACCATGACTGTGGTAGTGACTTCAAGGGGAACATGGGACATTACTCATCAGGAGACAAGTTTAAACATCAAGAAGATGAAGTCGGTGACAAGTGCATAAGGGAGGAGAATTGGAGCATGATGGAAATCAGCACGCTTCCTCTGCTATGGGTGAAAGGAAGAAAACTTTTATTTGAATTATGGTTTAACTAGAATGGAAGAGGCACACTGAAATGTCTTGCAGAGAGAAAAGTTAATAGCAATAAGTATAATAAACTGCCCATATACTACACAATGGTGGTCACTTAGGACCACTTATTTTAAACAAAATAACCTTTTAGTCTACAAAGAAAAATGCTCCTTCACTCCATAAAATGAATTAAAATTAAGATGGGTAGGAGATGGGGAGGTTTTGGTAGGAGATTGGAGGAGGTTAAACACAATCACAACATGTTATAGGAATTTTCAGTTAAAATTGACTTTTCCTGTGTAAAATATGCAACCATACAAGCATGGATTCGAGGAAAACTGAGAAGTATAATTTCAAGAGACAAGGAGTCATGAGATATCAGATTGCCTGAACTTCTGATCTGTTGAGGAAACTGCTATTATTGCTTCAGTTTCTTTTAAAAACACTGTACAAAAGCAAATAGAAAAGCAAAGAACAACAAGAGAAAATACCAATGCACACAGACATGCATAAATGCCCTCACTAGCATCTAACCTATAACATCATGTTAGATGAAGAAGAAGGTGTTAGAGGTATTTGAATTTCATAACTTTTAGGAAGTTAACAAAGATATTCTTCAGGGTTCAATATGCTAGTTCCAAATTGAAACTACTATATGAAACACAGATTTTATTCATCTGATAAGTGATAAATCTTTTCTATTTGCATAGTGTGTTCTCTTGAACGTTTTCATTTGGAACTGATTTTATATTTGTGACTAGATAAAACATGTACTCAGGCCAGCTGATGGTAGTCTGTGAAGAGTGGCCTTATCCATGCTTTGACAAATGTTTATTTCAGCCAATCAGCATTTCTCTCTGGGCTGAGTGGGTTTCAAAGACAAAGATCACCTATATTACAGAATACAATATGTTTGATAATAAACGCGTAAGCTCTATTTATCTGGCTACACATTCAAAACCATTATTTTCTTGGATAACACCAGTACCTTAACTGTTGGGAAAGATAAAGAGTGATGTCAAAGATACTTTGAAGAAAATTTGATACTTAGAATAAAAGTGGAATTGGATCACCTAAATTCATTTTCTCTGGTGTGCTTAGCGGTATTATATTGATTGATACTATCCTTGGCTGATCTCATACACAGGCATAGTGTAACTTTATGTGTGTTGTGAGCTATAAATGATTGTTTCCTTGTCATCAAAGAAATGAAGTATACTGCTTTAGCCAAAAGACATCTGGTAATTACAGGTGATTTTTCCAATGACAGGAAAAAGAGAGAGGGGAAGTAATAACACTCTTCTGCTGCAAGATTTGAAGCTGTGTGATGATTACTAGATAATTTATGAGCAGCTGGCCTTCTTTAGATGTAAATGTGACTAAGGAGAGTATTTTGCAATTCTGGATTGGAGGTAAAATGCATACAATACTATATTATTTGTATTGTATTTTTGTGACAATTTATGTGCAAAAGAGCTTTGTGAGCCAAGCTGGAAAAGTGAGATGTGTGTGATATGTGTATGTGTTTGTGTGTGAGATGTGTGTGAATCTGCACATGTGTAGCATTTGGTGTATGTGTCTGTGTAACTGTGTGTTTGAGTGTATGCATGCAGTATGAGGTAGGTGATGTCTATTCATATATTTATGTATGCTTGTGGGGTGTGAAGAATGTGTTGTGTATAGGTTGGTAGTGTATGTGAATGGACATTTGTCATGAATGCGTGTGCAGAATGTGCTGTGTGTGTACAATCTATTTGTGGTAAATAGAAGCATGTGTGGGTAGATGTGTAGAGTATTTAGTATCTGTGTGTATAGTATTTGATTTTTTTTGCGTAGAATGTTGTGTGAGAGATGTGTTTGCTTGTGTGTTTTGATGTGTAAGTATAGTGTGTGTTTATGTGTGTTTGTATGGTATATTATTTGTGTGTGTAAGTGGTGTGCACACATATATACCATACATAAATATACACATATATGTAATGAGAATTATGATCAGTGTCTCAGGAATGTCATTTATTGAGTTAAAGGGATATTCCTATTGTCCCTCAACTACTAAGTAGTATATTTCTTATTATTTGAGTGAAGTTCATACAATGTCATTATATTTTTTTCAAATTAGAGAATTATTTTTAGCATTTCTTTTGACCTGTTGAAAAACATCTTCATTGCCTTAGTGAATAAAAAGAATCTTGATATATGAAAAATGATTAATTTTTGAGAAGAGGAAAATTTAAGTTTAAAATCTCATATACAGCTGGGCGGTGGTGGCGCACGCCTTTAATCCCAGCACTTGGGTGGCAGAGGCAGGCAGATCTCTGTGAGTTCGAGAACAGCCTGGTCTACAAGAGCTAGTTCCAGGACAGGCTCCAAAACCACAGAGAAACCCTGTATCGAAAAGTCAAAAAATAAAAAAATAAAAATAAATAAAAAAATTAAAATCTCATATACACATGAGTCAAAAGCTAGACTTTGTGTCTTAAAATCTAATTGTGTCAACATTCTCTGACTTTTATATCTAATTAAATTATTTTTCTAAACAGTCACTTTAGAATATTTACCTATGGGAAATCTTGAAATGTCATTGATTATATTTTATACTATACTTTCTGACCACTGAGTGAATTAGCTTAGATTATGAGATTTCTTGCGGGGGGGGGGGATCAAGTTAGAGCCCTTTATTTTATTTTCACTTGTCTGTTTGGACAAAACCAAACCAAACATGCACAAAGAAATAGCAATTGCATATTCTACTCAAAGAATAAATAGAAATTGAAATCCTAAAAAATACAGTCATTAAAATAAACTCCTGTGTTTCTACAAGCTCACATTTCCCATACCTTAATTTTTGTTTATTCCGCTTCATTTATTTAGTATGTGGTTCTATATATGAAACCCAAGGCATTCTACATGCTATAAAAATGCTCTACTTCTTAGACACATGACCAGCACCATGATGAGACATTTTTACTAGTGTATATTTATTGTACAAGTCAAAGATCACATTATGCCCTTTTTATATGAGAATAAAATGACTATTGATCATAGTGACCATCTTTATTACTCTCTCAGGCTCCTTTTCTTTTTTTATGCCCTATTCTTCCACATGTTGAGTACATTCTCTTTAGCATCATGACATTTTTCTCTATGGCTTCTATATCTGAGTGTAAATAACTTGTTATTATTTTTTTTGATACTGACTTACTTGACATATAATGTCGATCTTCACTTTGACATTTTTTTTCAGTAAATTGGCATATTGTTATTCCCATGTATGGTTAAATGTTGTTTGTTTTGAAATATTACTTTAAATGTGTGTTGTTTTTGTTTATGCTGCATTTATTTAACACATTTGTGTTACATTTGTTTCATCTTGCCTGCCTAAGGCACCTGATTGCTCTAATAAAAAGCTGAACATCCAATAAGTAGACTGTAGAGAGATATGTGGACTGAGAGGTAGAGAGAGTAAGTAAGAGAAGAAATCTCGGCTTTTAAGAGAAGAGAATGAGGGAGAAAAAGAGGGAGACTCCCTGGGCCAGCAAGGCAGCAGCAGCCAACCAGACATGGAAGTAGGAAACATAGGACACACAGAATGAAAGACATTTATAAAGGCTTCAATCAAAAAAGAACAGATTTTCAAATAATTACAGCTAAGTATATTAGATATTATTAATTTCAAAATCAATGGGAAATACTTTAAAAATATGAGAGACACAAACTTAAAACCATTTATACAGAACACCTCAAAAGAAACAGGTAATTCTTAGAACAGAACTAAATTATGAAGGAAGTAAATGGCATTATTGCTGTTAAACTCCAAATAATACAAGGAAATAATTTTAAACTGACAATAGAAAAGCATAGTATATGCAAAATAGATATTTCTCATTAGTGAGCTCACACTAAAGAGAATTCTTAATGAAACATATTTAAGGCCATGATGAATAATCTTAAATAGAAAATAAAAAAAATTATGAAGGAATAAAAAAAATGATAATAAATCTTCTGGCATATGCAAATATAAACAACAGCCAAAATGACAATAATAATAATGAGATTATGGGCAAGAAGCATTTTGAGCACAATAAGTACAATATAGGTTGGTGATAGGCACAAAAAACTCATTAAACTGTTGCAAAACTATATTATTCATATTATATAGGAAAAATCAAAATAATCCTAAAGTTAGGCATTAAACTGAAGCAGATTTAGTAAGATTTTAGATAGGGGAACATATTATAAACATGTATTTTCCATACTATGAACTAAAAACTATCAAACCACATTTTAAAATGTTGTTTTTACAATAGAATAGTGTGGGAATACAGACAAATGATTTCAATAAGAAATAAGCATATCTTTACCTGACTGAAATTAAATCTGACTGAAAGGAAGTAAGAAGACATAAACCAGTTTTATTGTGTTCATATGTTGAAAAGAGGCAATGGAAATATATACATTCTTATTAATTGAGCTTTATATTCAAGACAAAACAAAAGAAAAAATTAGCAGGGTTTGAAATCTCTCTCTCATATCCTCTATTTGTATGTAGGGACAAATAATCTCATCTTAAAATGTGCATGGAAATAAAAAGGGCCAAAATAACCAATATAATCCTAAAGGATAACAAAGTTGGAAGAAGTTTGTTATCAGATATCAAGGCTTACAATAATGCAACAAAAATTAAGAACATGTGCTTCTAAGCAATGATAGACACAGTTCTGAACGAAAAAAACAATAGTCAAACAATAGATTCATATGTCTATAATTACCTGATTTATAGCAAAAGTTATATTCAAATGCTGTAGGGAAAACTTTTTACTTTTTTAGTGTGTGTGGGGAGGGGTATGTGTGTCTGTTTTGTTTTCTTTTAAGTAAATGAGAACCGACTCCACTAGAAAATTAAAGTGCATAAGGAATAAAACTGAATTTGTCTGATAACTTATGGTGAGAGGATAAAACATCCTTATGAATTTGGTAGGAAGTGATGTCTCAGACAGCACTTTGAAGAGTTTCAACTGTGGCCTTGGAGCAATGGGTCTGTGGTTAAGAATACGTTTTGAAAAAAAAAAAAGAATATGTTTTGTTGTTGCACAGTATCCTGGATCAATGCCGAGCACTCACAACCACCTGCAACTCCAGTTCCATATGACTTGATGTCCTCTTCTGACCTCTGCAGGAACAAGGCACTCAAGTGGAAAGCAAACATACATTCATACACGCAGGAAAATGCTCATATACATAAAATTAAATAAATAAATCCAAATAATTAATAAAATTAAAAGCACCAACCATGAGGTGAAGTGATACCTGTTTATGAAAATAATCTCTTTGCCTTTTATTGTGTACCAAGAATCCATAAAAATCATAAAACATCGACCCTAAATTTTGTTTATAAATATTTAAGGGCTATCACATAAATTGAATGATCCTGTTTTTCAGAGCCTCCTACAAGGGTAATAAATATAAAGCTATTATAAAAGAGAATATACTTATTAATATATAACTAAAATATGTGCATATGTAAAAATATGAGGTTTTTCCCATTACAACAACAAAAGTGTCAACTCAAGCAAAAATAATAAAGCACAAAGATTGTAACATTTTCCTCCAAAGGTTAAACAAATTCTGATAGATGTACAGAAAATATTTACTGACATTATTAAGGAACACAAATGAAATATTACCAAGTGAATCAGTACCACACAATCCATATAAAAATTTGAATGCTGAAGTGCTAAGCATGCCAAATGCTTAGGGAATGGGTTTAACTGGACTTCACTAGTTTGTTTTTGAGTATCTTCTTTCTTTCTTTCTTTCTTTCTTTCTTTCTTTCTTTCTTTCTTTCTTTCTTTTTTCCTTCTTTCTTTTGTCCTTCCTTCCTTCCTTTCTTTCTTTCTTTTCTTTTCTTTTTCTTCCTTTTTATTTTGTCATTTAGTAAAAGCATTTTGGAAAGCCATAAGTTTGAGAACCCCATGAAAGTTAAAGCTAGAATTATACAAATGGATTTACCATTATTACTCCTTGTAGCAAACTAATAGATTTAACACATAAGACTAACTAAAGCTATTTCTTAGAATAATTTATAATCATGCTATTTATAACTTTAAACTGAAAATCACTCAAAGCAAATAATGATCATCAAATGGATAAATGCATCCTATATTTTCTTTTAATTGCTGTTTCATAGAGCAACAACGTTGGTATCTGCAGAAGGTAGGCAGGTCTCAGTGTTAGAATACTAAGCAAGGGGAACATGAACATCATCTGCTTGGGATGAAGGTCAAAATGATGACACAAATTTATAACATGAGAAGAGAGCAGAATGGTTGTCTTTAGAACAGTCACTGTGTGGAGGAAGGAGGCATGCTTCTAACTCACTGATCAAGGGGCCCAGAATAGAACTGTCAGATTATTCAGTTAGATTAATTAGGAGTTCATTACCAGGGGCAGCTCTTAATGCATGATTCATTAGGAAAACATTATCATTCACATTCAGAATAATAATCTTTAATGGCATGTGTGTCTATGTTGTGTGTGTGGTCAATGAGTTTTTATATATTTGTCTGTACATGTGTGCACACATATGCTTGCACCTGTGTTTGAACACCTGTGGCACACGAAGTTGACATTTTGTGCCTTGCCTCCATTTTACTTTTGATGCAGAATCTCTAAGCAAGCTTGGTTTTTACTTTTATATCTGGTCTGGCTGGCCTGTCATTTGTCTCCTTCTGCCCAGTGCTAGAGAAACACGTGAGCACTGCCAAGCCTCTCTTCTTGCATGGGTTCAGGGATCAGAATTCAAGTTCTCAAACTTGCATGTCAAACGTTTTAAATACTCAGCCATTTCTTTGTCCCAGTTCTTGACCAAATTATATTAGGATGGTACCAGTAATTCATTACTGCAGTTGCAATATTATGTGCATTTTCTTTGTTATCTAAATTACATTCATTTTGTAATTGGATAATGAGCTCTGTGGAGGCAGAGAACATAAGTATGTTTTTCTTATATCTTTAGTTCTAACATGCATGCTATTTACCTCTTGTAGTATACAGGCAATATTTTGTTTCTTTGCCGAGTGCTTAACTTAGTAGTAGGATGAAAAAGGCAACTTAAGCAATTTTATCATTTGCAAATGGGTCAACTTGTTGTTTTCCATGTTATCCAGAGCAACATACATGCACACTTTAACCAGTATGAAAAGTCTATAGCATGGTAACTCTTCTAGATGATTGAGATTATTAAATTACTGACAGAGACATAGACAAAAAAAATGTTCTGCCATTGTCTCAGTTACAGTTTCTATTTCTGTGAAGAGACATCATGATCATGGCAACACTTATAAAGGAAAACATTAAACTGTAGTGACTTGCATATAGTTCAGTGGTTCAGTATTTATCATCATGGTTGAACATGGTGTCATACAGACAAACAAAATGTGGGAGAAGTAGCTAAGAGTCCTTCATCTTGACTCTGGATGAAGGAAATGGTCTAAAATTCTGTGTGGGGTTGAGCATATATGAGACCTCAAAGCCCACCTTCACAGTAACACACTTCTTCCAACAAGACCATACCCACTCTAACAAAGACACGCTTCCTAATAGTGCTACTCCCTTTGGGTGCCAATTTCTTTCCAACCTGAACAGACATTATAGGGATCATATTTAGTTAACAGAAATTTACCTTTTGCTTTTATCTACAGTAATCATATATACAATAGTATAAAATAGGTATATGTATTTATTTATTTAAGTATATATATATATATATATATATATATGAACTTGATTTAATGAATGGCTAGATTGACAAGTAGCATTTATTTGCTCCCATTTATAAAAACTGAGATAAAGTCTGTCTAAAATTAAAATAGTAGTTATTAGAGACTGAAAAAAGTGAGTCCAGGTAGAGAGAAAAGGAGGTAGATTTGATTAGTTTAAACATGATCACATAATGAACTATTATCATATCACCTTCATTATATTTTTCAAAAGAACTATCTTAGCCATCTGTGTATTCAAGCATGGATATGGTAAGTTTTATCACAGTGATATGGTTTAGCATTTGGGTAATTTATGTCTGCAACTTGTTGCTGTTTATAAGGGATTAAGAAAGAGAACATGATAAGAAAGTTGAATGTTTCCATATTCAAATAAGCTAATTGTATCTGATACCTGGAGATTTTCCTTGCAAACTTTGCTAAAATGTTTAGTCTCCAACTTTAGAATCAGATACCCTGAGGAACAGTCTCTCCTTTATCACTAATAATCAGCTGATCTCGGGCAGTTCTCTAACCTCTGAGATTTTAAATTTTCTTAATAGTAAACCTGATTGGATAACAAAACTTCAAAGGATTTCTCTGAGCTATATCTTATAAAACTTTATAGGGAGAGGTATGCCATAAATGCTAGCTGCACAAAGAGTGGTGCATATTAATTATGAGCGGTAAAATCTTTTGGCAGTGTGAGAAAATGGAGAAGAAATAAGACACAGAAATTGGTTGTTAAAAATCTTAATTTTCACAAGAGCCCTTTGAATAGTAGGTGGAACCAACAGGATTCAGGACTAAATGTATCCAGACATCCAGTGTTTCTAGTCTGCTTTCTGGGAGTCTATTTGAATATCAAAGCCTGTGAAAAGTTTTGGGAACTGTTTCCAAATGTCTTCCATTCCTCCTAAGATTTTTCAAATATGGATTTGATGTGCTATCACTTTTAATTGATAGAGTTCTTGTAAACATATTGTATGCATGTAGTCACTTAACTGGGCACAGGTTGTGGTAGTAAGAAAAACAACAATAATGAAGCAAGACTAGGTATAGGAGCCTTAGTAAACTCATTCCAGGAAGGCCATCCTGAGATGGTAAGCACCACAGCAATGCTATTTCTCTTTGAGTTAAACAGAAACGGCAGTTTAAAAAATGAACAAAACAGACAATTTTATAAGCAATGGCATGTGTCTGATATGCTGGCAAATAATAGTGTCAGCAAATTCTGCATGGGTAATTGGTTGTCACTGTGCATATTCACAGCAAATTGGGCCTTTTGCTCCTCATTTAAATACCCATTTTTGCTTAATTATGTTGTGTATTTACATTTCACATTATCTTAGTTAACATGTGAAAATCCAGCTGGTGACCTAGCAGGAAGTCCCTTGAAGCTATAACTCTTAATTACCTTCCCTAGAGCACAAGTGGTTTGAATTGAGAGGTAGTCGGAGTGGGTTTACAGGAAGGATGTTGCAACTTCAAGTTCGCACAGATGTGCCAGCCCAGGTGTTTTGGATGTGTCAGCCCTTGCTGACTATTTTATGGTATTTCAAAGCAGGGATTGTACGTTCAGATTGAGCCAGGTTCAATCACAAGCCTGAACTTGAACTGGTTTGTATGGCAGGGAGAAGCATCTTAATCTTTTGGTGTCCCAGAGTGTTCAGTAATAAAATGGATAAAGAGTGTTAGCCAAACTCTTAGGGCTTGAGAAAAGAGAATTTATAAGAATATGTAGAAACTGAAATATTGGGAATGCTTAATTAAGAATAGTCTCTTATAATTCTTATATTTAGTTAGAAAAAGTTATATATCACTCAAACTTATTAGTATGTAGCTTAATTGCCATTATTCATTAGTAATAACTGAAACACTAGTTCCCATTCTTAATCAAAAGGATTTATCAATTTGATGCTTTCTATTAGCATTAAATATGCCATTGTCCCAGTGTTCTGTTTAAAGAATTGAAGAGCTGGCTCAGTAGTTAAAAGCAAGGATAGCTTTTACAGACGACCAAAGGTTGATTTCTAGAGCAATTTTGGGACATCTCAGGAACTCCTGTAACTTCAGCTCCAGGATATCTGAAACCTTTCTGGACTACAAGGACACCTGCATTCGCATGTGCGCCCATAAACACATAAAGACACATGTATAATAAATAGATATTATATAATAATCTAAAATAATACTCGAATCGTAATTAAAAGACATTAGTATAATTTGGTGTGCTTGAAATATTCTTAAAATTCATTGCTCAGTGCCTAAATGATTTTAAACAGTTTTATGTAACCACTCTAAGGAAAAGTAGAGATGCCATTCAAAATAAGATCAATTATATAATACTGACTATTAAAATTCAACCAACAAAGATATAAAAGCACATGAAAATGCTTAGTAACTCAAAAGAATCATGAGAGAGAAGTTTGTGGGCTTTATCACAAAATTCAAATGCTGAAAGTATAGACAAAAGATGAAGTAAGACATTTTTCAACAAGGTTGGACAGCACTCATCAGCTGTAAACTGATTTAAATGTTGCTCCTATAGAGCACAATAGCTTAGCCTAGCTCAGAACAATGGCCTTCCCCTACACTTATGCAAAACTACCTAAATCAGAGATAGTTTTATAATGAAACGTTCACTGTCTCACTTGATTTATGAAATAATACTACTGAAGACAAAAAAGTAAATGGCAGTATGTGTTTGCTTTGTGCTACTGTGACCTTGTCAAACAGCCTAGTCTTATTAGTTTTTGAGATTATAGCATAACTACCTCATTTATTTCTTCCTTTTCTTTTTTCCATCTGCTCCCATGTACCTACAGCATTCTCTCATTTGACTTTATGGCTTCAACAAATACATATATGTTATATATATATATATATATATATATATATATATATATATATATATGTGTGTGTGTGTGTGTGTGTGTGTGTGTTTGTGCGTGTGTGTACATATAAGTCTTTTTTGTTAATATATGCATGCATATTATGTACATATACATAAATAAATTGTTCTTCCCTATCTGAAATAATGAAGAGTAATTCATTTGGGTAACTTGTTTTAAATAAATATGAAAATACATGTTTCAGTTTAGGCATTTTATCCCATTGTCCAAAATCATAATGTAACTGACTTTATAAAATTATGCAACTGACATCCCACAGACAGTTTATAGGATAAAACTATTGTACCTAAATTGGAGTGAAAAAGCTTTGTGGAATATAAAAGTAGAAGTTCACGTATTCCAATTTTTTCCCTACATTTAGTTTAGAGACATGGGGGAGCTTTGCAATTGACATGTGACCAATTATAATCTCTCACTATGCTTAAATTTTTTTACGTGGCCATTTGCCAATTGCTAGTTCAGATCAGAGATTTTCTCAAAGAATTGAGTTGCTGTGGGAAGGTTTTACCTAACATGTGGTTGAAGATTTCATGCTTGAGAATCTTCAGTGGTTCAGGGTGTATTTGTTCTGCCTTTAGAAAACATATCTGAATTAAAAGGGACTGTACCCAGCACAAAAAAGGGAAACAAATGGACACGTCATTCTGAAATCTTGTTCCCCTCTGCCTTTTTGTGCTCTTTTCATGTAACCCATTATTTTCTCTTTTAAGGGTAATTAATATTGGATTTCTGCAGACTGCAATTAAAAGTCTTTCCTATTTAAATTAATAGAGCTAAGTATATAGCCCACAATTAACATGGTTGTTCAGTGGTGTATGTGGGTATCAAACACAGGTCACTATAGAACAGTGATTATCAATCTTCCAAATGCTGTGAGCCTTTAATACAGTTCTACATGTCATGATGACACCCAAAATAATTTCACTGCTACTTCATAACTGTAATTTTGCTACTGTTATGAATTATATTGTAATTGTCTAATATGTGATTCCGGGAAGGTCTTGCAACCCACAGGTTGAGAACAGTTGCTGTAGAAACATAAGCGAGTTTTGTGATCATAGAAAATTCGAGTGATGTAATAGAATATATTTGCAATCAATTTTAATCTTGGTATTATTTTAATGCTGAACAATGGAAGGACTTATAGTTGGGAATATTTACCTCTTATCACATGCATGTTTTCAAGTACCTTTCCTAGACTAAAGATATTTTTGTCATGATATTTTATTTTATTTTTATTTTTCCATTCAAAAATTTCTATTTTATTATTATTATTATTATTTATTTATTTATTAAAGATTTCTGTCTTCTCCCGGCCACTGCTTCCCATTTCCCTTCCCCTCCCTCATCAGCCCGAAGAGCAGTCAGGATATTAACCTTCATCAGGCAATGGAAGGAGACAGAGACAGAGACCCACATTGGAGCACCGGACTGAAACCCCAAGGTCCAAATCAGGAGCAGAAGGAGAGAGAGCACGAGCAAGGAACTCAGGACCATGAGGGGTGCACCCACACACTGAGACAATGGGGATGTTCTAACGGGAACTCACCAAGGCAAGCTGGACTGAGTCTGAAAAAGCATGGGATAATACTGGACTCGCTGAACATAGTGGACAATGAGGACTGCTGAGAAGTCAACAACAATGGCACTGGGTTTTGATCCTACTGCACATACTGGCTCTGTGGGAGCCTAGGCTGTTTGGATGCTCACCTTACTAGACCTGGAAGGAGGTGGGTGGTCCTTGGACTCCATTCAAAAATTTCTATTTCTTTCCCTCCTCCCATTCATCGCCTGCTCCCTTCCTCATCCTCTTCCCTCCCCTTCCAGTCTTAAGAGAAGGCAGGGTACCCTGCCCTATAGGAAGTCCAAGGCCCTCTCCCCTCCATCCAGGCCTAGGAAGGAGTGCATCCAAATAGACTAGGATCCCAAAAAGCCAGTACTTGCAGTAGAAACAAGTCCCAGTGCCATTATCAAAGGCTTTCCAGTCAGGCTCCATTGTCAGCCACATTCAGAGAGTCTGGTTTGATCACATGCTCATTCAGTCTCAGTCCAGCAGGATTTGGAGAGTGATGGGGGAGTGTCATATCAATCTGTTGATTTCATTGGTTAAGCAATAAAGAAACTGCTTGGCCCTCATAGGTTAAAACATAGGTGGGTGGAGTAAACAGAACAGAATGCTGGGAGAAAGAAGCTGATTCAAGGAGTCGCCATGATTCTCCCACTCCAGGCAGACGCAGGTTGTATCATTCCTGGTAAGCCAGCTCGTGGGCTACACAGATGAAAAGAAATGGGCTAGTCCAGGTGCGAGTGTTGGCCGAGAAAAGGCTAGATATAAAGGGCCAAGCGGTGTTTAAAAGAATACAGTTTCCATGTAATTATTTCGGGGCATAAGCTAGAGCTAGCCATGTGGGCGGCCAGGTGCCTGGGACGCAGCCCTGCGGCTCATACTACTACAGGTGAGCTCCCATTAGATCAGGCACACTGTCTCAGTGGGTGGACCAACACCTCGTGGTCCTGAATTTCTTGCTCATTTTCTTCCTCCTTCTGCTCTTCAACTGGACTTTGGAAGTCCAGTGCTCTGATGTGGGTCTCTCTCTATCTCCATCCAGAGATGGATGAAGGTTCTATGGTTATATTCTAGATATTCATCAGTGTGTCTATGGGACAAGGCCAGTTCAGGCACCCTATCCTCTGCTGTTCAAGAACCTAGCTGGGGACATCTCTGTGGACATCTGGGATCTTCTCTAGAGCCAAGTCTATTGACAACCATAAAATGGTACCCTTAATGAAGATATCTTCTTCCCTGCTCCCATATCCACCCTTTCTCCACCACAGCCCTCCCACTCCCCCAAGCTCTTCCCAATCCTTCCCTTCTACCTTCTCTCTCCCCTTCTCCCCGTCCCCTACTCTATCCCCACCCTCATGCTCCCAAATTTTGCACAGCGATCTTGTATGCTTTCAATTTCTAGGAGGATCTATATATATTTTTCTTTGGGTTCACCTTATTATTTGGCTTTTCTAGGCTTGTGAACTATAGGCTCAATGTCCTTTGTTTATGGCTAGAGTCCACAAATGAGTAAGTACATACCATATTCATATTTCTGGGTCTGGGTTATCTCACTTAGAATAGTGTTTTCTATTTCTACCCATTTGCATGCAAAATTCAAGATGTCATTTTTTTTCCCCACTGAGTAGTATTTGTGTATGTTCCATACTTTCTTTATCCATTCTTTCATTGAGAAGAATCTTGGTTGTTTCCAGATTCTGGCTATTACAAATAATGCTGCTATGAACATAGTTGAACAAACGCTTTTATAGTATGATTGGGCATCTCTTGGGTATATTCCCAAGAGTGCTATTGCTGGATCCTGAGGTAGGTTAACTCCCAGTTTCCTGAGAAATCACCACACTGATTTCCAAAGTAGTTGCACAAGTTTGCATTCCACCAGCAATGGATGAGGGTAGCCCTTATTCCACATTTTCTCCAGTATAGGCTATCTTTGGGACACATTGGTGAGTGCTAGTGCTGCAGGGGTTTCTTTGTTCCACCGATGTAGTAATAAGGGCGGCGGTGGGGCTGTGTCCCCAACACCCCAGCCGCCTGCCCGGCTAGCTTATGCCCGAAATAATTACACGGAAACTGTATTCATTTAATCACTGCTTGGCCCCTTCTCTGCTAGGCTAATTCTCACATATTAATTTAGCCCATTTCTAATCATCTGTGTATGGCACCCCAAGGTGCGCTTACCGGGGAGATTCTAGCCTAGTCCATCCTGGGTCGGAGCTTCATGGGGTGTGTCTGCCCGGGAGCGGGGCATGGCGTCTCTGCTGAGGCATCTGCCCAGGAGAGCAGAGCTGTGGAGTCTGAGCTCACTTCCTCTTCCTCCCGGCATTTTGTTCTGTTTACTCCACCCACAGGGCCAAGCAGTTTCTTTATTGGCCAATGACCTTCCTCCGTCATTTCCCCTTTTTCGGTTTAAACAAAAAAAAAAAAAAAAAAAAAAAAAAAAAAAAAAAAAAAAAAAAAAAAGCTTTAACTTTAACATAGCAAAATTACATATAACAAAACAGTTATCAAGTAAAAGTTACAATAATCTTTATCATAACTAAGGAAAACTTTAACTATAACTAACTATTCTTAACTCCATCAAAGACTCCAGAAAGATACAATACTACCTAAGCAAACAAGAAAAAAGCAACTTTTAAAACTCTAGAAATGACAGAGACATCTCGCTGCCTGGACAGTCACCCAAAGTTCCTCTGTACTGTTGGGGCATCCATCTTCAGCCTTTAGGCCCATGGTATCCAGCAGACATTTCCATAAAGCAGGAAAATTCAAAGTCAATTCAGTCACTATCTGTTGTGTCCTGCAGAATGTCTCGCAGACTCTTTCATGAATCAGGAAACCCGAAAGATCATCTCACCTTAGGCAAGTTCAGTAGTCCTCTCTCTGCAGGTTCTCTGTGTCCAGTTTATGCAATAGTCCAGGCAAGAACAGTTTCTTGCCCAAATGGCTATCAAACTCCATAACGAGCCTCTTCGATGCCCATCTTCCTCTTGAAGTAGATTGGTGCTGCTCATTGTCATGAAAAGTCCTAAGTTATTAAAACATTAAATGTCCTATTCTGTAATCTTTGAAAGACATGAAGAATGTCTATCTAAAATATATCTCTATATATCTAGAAAATCTAACTAACATGACTACAAGCTTTATTATTATCAATGATTATCCATTAACAACCTATATTTCTTAATTATACAGTACATATTTAAATGAACTACACAATCACAATACCTTAATCAATATCAGAAATACATATACATATAACAGAATTGACTGTAAATCTCTAGCAAAATCTATACTAATGCACATTATTCATACCTATATCATATCCCCCTTTAAATGTAAAAGAACATTTATAAACATTTTTTGGGAATATGGGCGCAGTTATTTCTCTCCAAACTGCTTCCTGCTGAATGGGGGCGTCGTTAATTAGGTCTTTCATGGTATAACCTGTGTGCTAGTTTCATCTCAGTTGGCAGTTGAGCGAAGCAATTTTTTGAAGGCGTTCACACCAACCCTTCAGGAGGGCATGGTCCATCATACCAAATCGGAATAGAAGAAATGAACAGCGTCTCATCCTCTGTGAAAACAAAATAAGAAACTCCTTTCCAAAGCATCATGTCCTTAGATCCAAATTTCAAAGTCAAGGCATCAAAATATCTATGTTGGATTAGCTCAGCAGCATTTATAAATAAATATCTTTTAGCATCTGTTGCTCCTTCCTCAGCATTTAAACAATTCAAAGAGAGCATAATAGCATACAATATCAAAAGTCTCTGTGTATTTTCCATCTTGTGCAGCTTTGTTTTAACCTCTATTTAGTTTATTTTTACTTTTAACTCTTTGCTTTTTGAGACAGGTTCTCTGTATCTTTGACCTGAAGTAACTCTGTAGACCAGGCTGTCTTTGAACTCTCAGAGATCTGCCTGTCTCTGCCTCCCAGGCATTTGGGATTAAAGGTGAACACTAGTACACCTTGAACTCACAGAGATCTGTTTGTCTCTGCCTTCTAGGCACTGGTATTAAAGGCGTGTGCTACCACACCTTGAAGTCACAGAGGTCTATCTCCCTCTGCCTACCAAGTGTTGGGATTAAAGGTGTGTACCACACACAACAACTCTCTTCCTTTTCTTGTTTTTTACTTTAAGAACTTCAACTTTAATCTGCATATATTTTTAACACACTTTCAACCATCCAGAAATTTTCTCTGTCTTTGAATCTCTCTTTACTGTATATCTCTCTTTTTCTGACCACATAAGTCTTTAATTTACCAAGCAATACCAGTAGGATTAAAGGCGTGGCTTTGTCAGCTAGATCCAGTCCATTCCTTAGCTTTCCAGGGTCATGGCTGAGGTACTGGCCAGAGCCGCATTCAGTGCCACAAGCCTACAGTGTTTCAATGTCCCTGTCAGCAGGCGAGCTTAAGCAGCCTGTACTTGCAAACTGCACGAACTGCCTGTGTAAAAGAGTCAGAGTTTGCCCTGGCAGGACAGCCCAGAAAGCCGGCATTTTTAAACGGCACAGCTTTTTTCCTGCTATGGCTGAAAACCGAAAAGCATGTGTTCAGCTTTTCGTCAACACCGTTTAAGTGTTTCGTGGCAGGACCTCTTAATGAGCTGCAGGCTTTGCAGCTAAAGCTGAATCAGGAAGCCTCTCTTAGATGAGGCACTTGCTTGCCTCTAGCAAGCAGAGTAGAACCGAGAAATTGCTGCTACCAAGAAACCAGGCACAATGCTTTCATTTTGTTCTAGAATTACTTTCCAAGCTGTCTCAGGCTTTATGTGGAAGCAGTTGTCCACGTGGGCGCCATATGTAGTAATAAGGGCGGCGGCGGGGCTGCGTCCCCAATACCCCAGCCGCCTGCCCGGCTAGCTTATGCCCGAAATAATTACACGGAAACTGTATTCATTTAATCACTGCTTGGCCCATTCTCTGCTAGGCTAATTTTCACATATTAATTTAGCCCATTTCTAATCATCTGTGTATGGCACCCCAAGGTGCGCTTACCGGGGAGATTCTAGCCTAGTCCATCCTGGGTCGGAGCTTCATGGGGTGTGTCTGCCCGGGAGCGGGGCATGGCGTCTCTGCTGAGGCATCTGCCCAGGAGAGCAGAGCTGTGGAGTCTGAGCTCACTTCCTCTTCCTCCCGGCATTTTGTTCTGTTTACTCCACCCACAGGGCCAAGCAGTTTCTTTATTGGCCAATGACCTTCCTCCATCACACCGAGACTACAGATATTTTTTTTTTTCATTGTTGATTTTATAATTCGCTATTCGGTAACTGTTAATTTGATATGATGCAATCCTGTTTATCTCTGCTTGCCTTTGTCAAATCTGTACTTGAGTCAAAGGTTAAAAAAATAACCTTGATATATTCCAATTTTGAATAGTTTTCCCCACATATTTTCTTCTGGTAGTTTTAGAATTTTGCAGTTTTACTTATTTTATATTGTATATGTGTATGGACCTGTCATGCTGTGCATATGGAGATGTTAGGACCACTATGAGAGTAGAATATCTCTTTAAGCTGTAGATTGAAACTTAGATCTTCTGACACAACAGCAGATGCCTTAAGCTGCAGAACCATTATGCCAGGTCAGTTTTAGAAATTTGTTTTATTTTTATACTTTTATCTATTTTTGTTTTTCAGTTTTTAACAGTTGTGGCTATAATACACAAAGAGAAGCAGTCTTTATTTTTTATAAAGCGTTACTAAAAATTATGTGATCGTACATCAAAACCACAGTGTATTATTAGCTCATTCCTCCTCTCTAGAGACACAAAGTAAGAAAGACTGAAGATGATCTAGGAAAATGATTTCTGTGTGCACCATGGATGGGAATGTAAATGAATGATGCCACTGTGAAAAACTGAATAGAGTGTTTGTAAAACCTCTGCAACATAGCTGACAAACGATCCAGTATGCACATGCTACCTTTTAGTCCATATTCAAAGATTTCCAGTAAGCATAAGTAGAGTGTTTATTAGACTCCCTTGCTCATTGCAGCTTTATGTATAGAAGTCAAGATGTAAATGCAAGCTAAATGTCTACCAGCATATGGATATGGTACATACTTGCAATAATATAATTTTGGTGTTTGAAAAGGAAGAAGATTCTGTAATTAATGATAATTGTTAAGACGATTAAGAATATATGAAAAGAGAAAAATTATAAAGAATATTTATTATCATAATATAAAAATCTAATTAATCAAACTTACAGTAACAAACTAGAATAGTTATTAGAGGTTGGAGAATGACATGGGGTCAAATTACCTTGCTCCATGTTATAAAGTTTCAGATTTAAGGTAATTATTATTTTTTTACCAATTATATACCTTGTGACCATAATTAATAATAATGTATATTATTATTACATTGTTACAATGGTAAATTTTAATGTTCCCCAACTAAAGAAGATGAGATGATGAAGTGATGGACAACTGTTTAACTTGGGTGAAAAATTGCATAATGTCAAAACTTATTAAAACACAAGAATGTATTCCTTACCTGAATACAAGTTTAAAGTATTCCAAATCAAGGTGAGTAAGACAAAACCCTTCTAAGGATTAGGAAACATTTCATTGCACCTTAACATATCAAAAAGTGGGTAAAACATAGCTCTGAGCACTCACCATTAAAAAACCATTTTACAATAAGATTTTTACAATGATCAATTAGTCTTTCATAACAGATTTCAGAATAATCATGCTGACCTAATAGCATTTCCAATAGACCATCATTTGTGCTAAAACAAAACAAAACAACAAAACAGAAATGCCTTCTAACAGATGTTTGAACTGTGCTTTTAGACATGAGAGCTCATGAGAGCTCAGAACTAGTGACATCCAGAAACAGGAACAACAACAAATAGACAGTATAGCTGTAGTTGGTAAGTTGTAATAAGTAAGTCATTGGTGTGTGCAATACAACTAAGGCTAGCGATTGGGACATATGAATGGAATTGTATAATTTACTCTTTGGACATGGGAGTGAAGAACTTCTCTAAATTAATAACAATGATAAACTTTGACTATTGACATAGTAATATAAAAATATGCTTGTTATTATGAATATTATGAGTATCATTAAGTTAGCTCAAGAACCCAGCCCCATGTTTTTAAGAAGCAAGACTGCCAGGTTGTCTGTTGCCATTGGCATAGCAGACTACAGAGTCTGGGGCAAAAGTTTTCCCCAGGGAAGATGTTAGGATTCCATATTCTGTCTCCGAAAGTCTAAGGGGACTGGGATATTTCATGGTGTGCTCTTAAAAGTCATCCCACAGTGAGACAATATTTCATTGTAACTGTAGGCCTGGAAAACAGAAATGGAGATGTTGGATTGGAAATATAAAATGAACACTGGATGGGGGAGGAGAGCTTTTGAATGCAGAGGACCTCAAAAAAATATGTTCTCCCTGAAACTCTTTCCTTATGTTTTCTGATCCTTAGTCTTGGCTACAGGAGACACAGTGTTATCTTGATTAATGCTCCATCGTAAAGAGATGATGAATGAGAACTCATGGCCATTTTGGCTCTTACTCATCTTAAGATGATCAAAGTGAATATATTTTATTCTGCTTTGAATGTGTGGCTTATGTTGTGTAATGTGCATGGTTATGCTTTGGAGAGCTGCTGCACTTTTATAAATATCTAGAAATAATGAAGAATTATTTCCTAAGGTCAAGGTATTTTTTCTTCTATATGAGAATTTTTTCTACTATGTGAAGTAGTAAAGAAAACAATAAAATGCATTTTCTTTCTGTTATTTATTCATGGAGTATTTTGGAAAATAAAAGTAAGATGATAGCACTCTTTATGACAACAAAACCAAGCACCTGTTTCTATATTCATGTTATTTTAAACTTTCCCTAATTATGATAAAATATTTTCCTTTTTTTTTTTTTTACTGAACACTGTCTTATAGTGAACACATGTTGTTCCTATTTACCTTTGAAAATTTAAAAAAAGTAGTGAGGATTTTCTTATGCACTCAAGGAAAAACATATAGGTATCCTCCTGGCTGTGGGAAGTAGACAAAATTGCCGGGCAAAAAAATGGGATCTTGGGGGTGGGTTGGGATGGGGATAAGGGGAGATGGGGAGAGAAAAGTGAGAAGGGGAGGATGGGGGAACTTGGGGAAACAGGATGATTGGGATAAAGGAAGGTCGGATAGGGGAGCAGGGAAGCACAATTCTTAGTTAAGGGAGCCACCTTAGGTTTGGCAAGAGACTTGAACCTAGAGTGGCTCCCAGGTGCCCAAAGCGAGGTCCCCAGTTAGTTCTTTGCGCAGCTGAGGATAGGGAACCTGAAACGACCCTATCCTATAGCAATACTGACGAATATCTTGCATATCACCATAGAAACTTCATCTGGTGATGGATGGAGATAGAGACAGAGACCCACACTGGAGCACCGGACTGAGCTCCCAAGGTCCCAATGAGGAGCAGAAGGAGGGAGAACATGAGCAAAGAAGTCAGGACCGCGAGGGGTGCACCCACCCACTGAGACAGTGGAACTGATCTATTGGGAGCTCACCAAGGCCAGCTGTACTGGGACTGAAAAAGCATGGGATAAAACCGGACTCTCTGATCATGGCGAACAATGAGTGCTGATGAGAAGCCAAGGACAATGGCACGGGGTTTTGATCCTACTTCATGTTCTGGCTTTGTGGTAGCCTAGACAGTTTGGATGTTCACCTTCCTAGACATGGACGGAGGGGGGAGGACCTTGGACTTTCCACAGGGCAGGGAAGCCTGACTTCTCTTTGGACTGGGGAGGGAGGGGGAGAGGAGTCGGGGAGAGAGAGAGGTGTGGGAGGAGGGGGAGGAAAATGGGAGGCTGGGAGGAGGCAGAAACTTTTTTTTTCCTCAATAAAAAATTTAAAAAAATGCTTTAGTTTATATATACACACATTTAGCTTGAATTAAAGTTAAAAAAAGTGTTTCTTTGTCTGGCAGTTAATCTTGGTTGTCAATTTGACAGCACCTACAATTGCCTATGATAATAGTGTCATGGTATGCCTGAGAGACATCGTCTATATTAGGCTAGTAGTCTAGGAAGACTCACTTTAAATGTGGATGACACCATTTTATGGGCTAATATCCCAGCATAACTACAACAGAAAAGGCAAAGATTAATAATTCTCCCCTTCCTGACTGTGGATACAATGTGACTAGTTGCTTCCAGTTCCTGCTGCCATGATTACCAACATAATGAACTGTACACAGCCTTGAATCTCTTGACAATTAAATATTTCATCCCTTAAGACACATGTGTCGGTGTACAATAAGATAGGTAAAGGCTGCTTATTGTAAGCTTTCAAAAATATAGCTGTAGATAGTACATGTTACATGTTGTAACCACAAGAAGGTATTTCTTTATTCTAACTGAACTTTGAGAAAACTGTGTTTCCTCAATTTTTCTCTTCATTTATTTTTGTTACCTTTGTCTTTTCTATTTGTTCTCAGGTTTCTCTCTTCATACGTACTTAAAATAACATTTCTAGTAATGAAATTATGCTTCCAAGCTTCCAAAGAACCCAAAACATTAGAATTAATTAACACAGTTATTATTTCAATGGTCTTTGGTGCTTTATTTTAAAGGAAAATCTAGGTAGTCATACACATTATATATCTATATAGTTTACAAATGCACATAGCTTAAGGCAATTTAAACTTGGTTTTGCTTGGAAAGAGTCATCCTAATAGAGTGCAATTAAAGGAAACACATTTTATAAGTAACTCATTTTACATGTACACTTTTAATTAACAGAAAATTAATTTTTCCCTAAATAAAGCTAATTAAAAAACGAGTGTAATTATTTTCCTTTACTCCTCACCTTTGTTTCTCATTCTTTATATGTAAATTTGTACAAAATAGAGACCTAGTTGTTAATAATTTTTTTAGGCTCTTAGCTGTTTATACTGAAAATTCTACACTAAGTGATCAACTATCTGAAATAAATATTCAAAATGTGCACCTATTCATTCAAAATGCCCAGGCTTTTCTCTTATGAGCACAAATTACATTCTTGAGGTACAAATTTGATTCATATATAATTTCATTTTGAAAAAAATCCACTCCAAAATTTCCATTTTTGTCTAGAATAAATTATATATCTTGGAACACTTATTGACCCAGAATTGATAGATATTGTCATGAGAATATGACCAAAATGTTATTGACATAAACTGTGTTTGTATGTGTGTTTGTGTTTTGAGAATGTATTTTTTTATGTGGTAAAAGACAACAGTATTATTAAGATCCACTTCTTGTGACCCATACCAGCAAATGAAAACCAGCATTAAAGTGGTGGTTACCTGTGGCATTTTAGCTAATTAAATTTATATGATAAAGCTTAGAAATTCCATTTCCTTTAGTAAAAATGAACAATAAACAAGTAATACTGAACATTATTCCTTGTGATATCCAATCTCTTGGGATTTGGTATTCCATTTCAATTTTATTAGAACTATACTTCAGTTGTGAATATTCAGCTAGCAGTCATCCTAAATTTTAACTATTTTTCTATGTCAGTGTATTATGGTTCAAAATCTTGAAATTCAGCAGACTTAATAACACATCTAATCCCTATACATATCTAGCTTCATCTACAAAATGAAAAGTATTTGCAATGCCTTAATGGAATCAAAGAAGGAAATGACAGAATTAACAGGCAGGTTGCCCATGGAGACCCAAGTTGTTCTTAATGGCATAGTGGCCTCATAAAATATGATGTACATAGCAAGGAAGGATACAGACTTTATTTCCAAAAGGAAATATAGAATGGTAACATTTTCACAACTGTTATGTTAGACAGTGTAAAAATCCACTTTTGTACTGTTATTGTTTTAATGATTTTTATTGAGCCCTACAATTTTCTCTGCTCCTCTCCCTGCCTCTCCACTCCCCTTCAACCCTCCCCCCAAATCCCCATGTTCCGAATTTACTCAGGAGATTTTTGTCTTTTTTACTTCCCATGTAGATTAGATCTATGTATATCTCTCTTAGTGTCCTCATTTTTGTTTAAATTCTCTGGGATTGTGATTTGTAGGCTGGTTTTCTTTTTTATGTTTAATATCCACCTATGAGTGAGTACACGTGAAAATTGACCTCCTCTGTCTGGGTTATCTCACTCAAAATGATGTTTTCTAAGCTCCATCCATTTTCCTGGAAATTCAAGATGTCGTTATTTTTTTCTGCTGTGTAGTACTCCATTGTGTAAATGTACCACATTCTCCTTATCCATTCTTCGGTTGAGGGGCATTTAGGTTGTTTCCAGGTTCTGGCTATGACAAACAATGCTGATATAAAATCCACTTTTAAATGGAACATTTCAGATGGCTTTTGATAAATTAAATAACATTTAATCGCTGGCTCATATATATATATATATATATATATATATTTGTTTGTATGTGTGTATATATATATATATATATTTACAAAGTGATGTACATTATAAACTAATCACCCTTAAATTTCTCAAAGAAAACAATTCTTCAGTTGAATAAACTACCCACGATATGGAAAGTTCAGGAAAGTTGTTTTTATCTAACAACATGAAACTGATTTGGGTCCACTGTGCTTTTGTAGTGGTTTGCTAGTCTCAGTTTATAGGTTGGTTATCTACTACCCCAGTGTGACAGCCTGTAGCAAATTCTGGGAAGGAATAATGTTATACGGAATAGTGTCCTGTTTGGCCTAATGTGACAAAATTTTTGACAAAGAAACAATCTTTGTTTCTTTGTCTATCTCTTGCCCCTTCTGTCATATAATATTCAATTACAAAGTAGTATGAATAAAGAATGGTGTTGAATCAGCTTTCAGATTTGTCAGTGCCTTGACTTTGAACTTTTAGCCTTTAGAAAATTAAGAAAATATATTTCTGTTGCATATAAATTATTTAGACTCTAATATCTACTATAGCAGTTCAAATGGTTCAAAACAGGGTGCTATGGATCAAACTTGATCTCTTCAAGATTTGTATGTTGAAATCCTCAAACCCGAGTACCATCAGACTCATGCAATAATGAACTTTACCTCTAAATATTGTCTTCCATCAAATTCAATGGTGGGAAAAGATCATCTTACAAAGATAGTCTTTTGTTCAGATTATCTTAATAATACAGTTTTATATTTTTATCATATCAACATCTTGTTAATAACTGTACATAGCATTTGCTATATATCAATCTTCTTCTAACTTTTCTGGGTCTGTGTTATTGATTCCAGGTGAGATAAATTGTCGTTTAAGTCAGCTTAAGGATTTTGCATGCATGCATGGTCTGTGAGTCACAAAACTAGTGACTGAAATCACTCCATATGAAATACTTTGTTTTGAAGATGTTGTATTTGCATATGTCTTTCTTTTTAGAAAAAGATTCTTTGTGAAGGGTCAAACTGCCAAAATCTTGAACAAAAACAAGATGAAATTGCCAGCTGAATGAATTACTCAAAGGTTTTCCTGTCATATTTAGACCGAAATAAGTTGATGATGTGTTACAGAAAAACTCAGGTTCATTGTTTTCTAAAGAAAGGATCTCTTGTTAGTAAATTCATGACAGTGTCCAACGTGAATCTTTCTTTCTCACTGTGTGATTTCCATTTTAGACACAGGATCTTACTCTGTACCCGAGCCTGAGAGATTGGACTGCTCTTGTTAGAAAGCAACATCTCTGGAACCCTAAATTTCAATTCTCATGATAAATTTCTCAATGTTCCAAGTTCCCAATTAACATGGGAGCCTAAGTGTTACTTTCAGTTAAAAATTTGTGAAAATCTTTACTTGCAGAATAAAGAGAACCTTTATTGATTAAGGAAATGAAAACAGGTGCTATGGTCTTACTGTCACAGTTCTGCAGTTGGCTGCAAATGGGACAAGGTCTTTGCTGACTTTGGACAGGTAAGGTGAAAGAAGTTGAGTATAGGGACATATATCAGTTACTCAGTTCTTCTTGGAACAAGTTAGATTAGTTTTTGTGATGCATAAGCACAAAAAGATTTTTTCAATCCTCTATTTGGTTAATTTTATCAGAATCCTACTGTCTAAAGAAGTCATGAATCCAAATGCCAGATCGGAGCATAACTAATATAAGTGCATGTCTGAGAGAGGCACAGAGCAGTTGGGCTAGCTAAATTTCTGGAACATTCTAAGTTTCGTGTCATAATTTTCTATTAGCTATTTTCCATTTTGGTAATGCCTCTTTATAGTTCACTCTCTCTTGTAACTATCCCCACAGCTATGTTTAAATTCCTCTCACCTATTTTTCATATCCATTTAGAATTTTCTATAAACACTTTTCATTTTCAGAAATATTTAATTTACTTTTGTTATAAACTATAAACATAGCACACTGACTATATAGAAATAAATCTAGAAGCTGTGTTCTATTTTTTTCTTGTGTCTTTACACTTGTATCTACTCACTCACTGCCATGAGAACGTCAATTTTCAATAGATATGTTTAGGCAACTGAAGCCTTATTTCTTTAAAACATCCTTTTAATTTATTTTGTCTCCCAATCTTAATATAGAAAATAAGCTAATCTTTGCTCCTGATTCATCTCCTCCTCATAACTTAGCTCAGATGATGTTTTTACGTCAATGTATTTTTCTCAATGTTTTAATCACAACATAACTTTTACTGTAGTCTCTCTGGCTCAATTTCATGTTGACCCCACTCTGTCTTTATGCGTTATTTTTTACTATTTGTATATAAGGAGTAGATTATCATTCAATCTCTTCTTTTGAAAGTGTGTAGCACATAATTTGGTCATTATAGATGAAGAATTGGATCTATATTTTGAACAAAATGAGTATGACACTCTGCTTAGTTTTTAATTAAAATAATATATACTTCATTACTTTTATCATTGGTTTTGGCATCTCTTGACTAGAATGCCATATCATTTCAATTTAAAGCTCTCTTGAGTCAAATGATAATGGAAAACGAATTCCAAAGTTTCTTTTTTCTTAGTGATGTCACTGTATGTGTGAAGATAGGGAAAGAAAAGAAAGGGGGGGGGCTAAGATGAAATGTAGCAATCACCAGGACAGAAATGTTTACTATAAACTGAAATGCACAAGGAACAGATTGTTCATCTGAGAGCAATAGTGCCTTTCTGATGAAAGAGGGGAACGGGAATCTTCAAGTAGAAATGGAGAGAGAAGATGGTAGTGCAGAAGAATTGAAGCACAAAGGAACAAAAAAGGCAATATTTTCTGGAGCAATCCATGTCTTTTATTGTCTGGATACAGATTAAGGGGTCCTATATAAGCATGAGTTGTATTTTAAGAATCTTTAGACCTACCTAAGAACTTTTAAGCATGAGAATAACAAATCCAAGTTTACCCTTCATAATTAGAGTAAAATATAGGACTTGAGTCCTTGGAATATAGGGTACTGCATCTTGGAAACCTTAATCTATTTTTATTTCTTCCTTTTGATCTCAATAATTGTACTGTTAGATATCAGTGTTCGTTGGGGACCTCTAAAGGGGTTCCAGCATCGTGTGTCCTGAAATAAGAATTTGGACAGACATATGAGCTGTAGGAAGGGAAGGGAAACTGCTTATTATAAAGGAATATTCTTTCTGAGGGAAGAATGGAGCAGGAGCAGAGAAATAGTTTTCTATCCCAGTGGCAGATTTCTGTGAGTTCAAAGTCAACCTGGTGTACAAGAGCTAGTTCTAGGACAGGCTCCAAAGCCACCGAGAAACCCTCTCTCAAAAATAAAATAAAATAAAATAAAATAAAATAAAATAATTCACATCCTGGCGAAGCAGAAATCATGGGCTTTGTGATTACTAACACAAAACTTGTTGTTAGTGGTTACTAACCAAGACAAAAGGGTGTTTGGGATATGTAGAAAATGAAATCACCTGCTGATTAAATTATTTTAAAGACCATTGATTAATAAGCGTGAATAAATAAATGTTTTTTTTCTATGACTATCACAGTAAATTGGTTTTTATATTTTGAAAGAAATAGGGCAATTTTTACTTTTATTTTGGTCTGTAAAAATATGCAGATAGGGCTAACAAATGGCTCTGCACAGGTAAAGTTGCTTGTTATAAACATTGCCCATCTGAGTTTTATCCCCAGGCCTCTCACATGGTAGAATGAGAGAACCAACCCCCGAAACAGACCTCCAGAGAGGTGACATTGCATGATGGTGTACGTCTCCATCGCCAGCAAACAAATACTCGGGCACGAGAATCAGAAAATGGAATCAGTTTATATAGAAAGCACAGTTTTGTTTGAAAACCCGGATTAACTCCCAGTTTTTGTAGGACATATTACTGCCTGTCTAGCTATTATATTATGTGTTCATAATAAAATAACCCATATGTGAAAAATGGATGTGTCACACCAAGAGAAAAAATGTTTAAAATGCCAAGTAAATACCACAACAAATGCTTGAAAAATGCTTAGCTGAAGGTTTCACTTTGCAAATTCTTTTGATGTCCTTCTTCCCCCGCATTTCTGGTACAGCCAAAGCAAGGGACCTGGTTTTGATAAAGGAATACTGCTTGTATGTATTTTTACAACCATTCAGTTTATATTTAGTCATATGCTTAGCAGTTATGGTCGAGAACTTTTATAAGTTCGTATTCCAGAGCAAGATAATTGTCAAGTCTCTTTCTTCATTTCTGCCTGTCTTTAGTTTTCATTGTTTAGGATAAAGTTTTAGATGACTAAACTTCACTTCCCTCATTTAATCTAAAGTTTCTCTTCTTTATAAATATCCATTTATTAAATTTTACCCATTTGAGTCATACAGGGCTTCAATTTGAATTAATTCAATAATCTATCTGATAGTAATGTGTATTGCCCCTAGCTTTAATCATTCATTGTGACATTTCTGCCCTGCTTGTCCAAAGTCAGGAGGGACCTTTCCCTTCATAAAAGACTTTTGTTACCTGACAGCTCATAGCCTCCCCCACTTAGTATCAGCTAGTTTGTCTTTAATTATTGATTTATTTATTGTGATGCATGTCTGCATTTGCACACTTAGGTATATTATGTGTTGGGTCATATATGTGTCAGAGCGTATATGTGGAGGTTTCAAGAAAACATGGGAATCTGGTATCATCTTCTGCTGTGTAGTTTTTAGGAACTGAACTCAGGCTGCCAGCTTTGGCAACAAGTATCTATCTGAGATGTCATCTTGCTGGTCCAGTGTTTTATTATTTTTCCTTTTCTAAAAGAATAGTATTTATTTTATGTGTATGAGTATTTTGATTACACATATGTCTATATACTATGTGAGCGCCTGCCGCCTCTAAAAGTCAGAAATGGGTTTTAAATCTCTTGAAACCGGAATTGTGAGGCACTATGTGGGTACTAGGAATCAAACCTGAGTCCGCAGGAAGAGTAGCCTGTGCTCTTAATGACTGAGTCACCTCTCCAATCCACTTTTTAAATTTCTACCTTTAAATAATGACGATTTGAATTTCTTCTTAGCATTATCCATTGACCTTTCACTTTAATTTTCTATTTGATGTTTAGGATCTTATTTCAGTTGTCCTGATTCAGTGTCTAACTGAATGGTAAAGCAATTTAAACCACCTTTATTGGGTCTTTAGCTGACAAGTTTTTATATTATAATCTTCAGGTTTACCACAGTCATGGGATTAAAGTTTATGTAAGGTTAAGATTCTTTCAACACTGCTTTATTTGTTGTAAACTCTGTATTTGATGTTTTAAGGAAGCATGGGAAAAGACAGCTCAGATAGACTAGAGACATTATTACACCTGTTAGCATTTTTTTTCAGACTCTTTACCTTCTTCCCTATACAGTTCAGTCCATATGTGAAGGACACAGACGATGGTATACAGTAAACCTTGGTACTAATTTTTTTCTCTGCTACTTATTTGTTAGATTATTCTACTGTATAATTATTCCAAGTTAAATCCAGTAGTCGGTGCTTCTGTTTTGCCAGTTCTGAACTAGATTATTCCCCCAAACACAATTTTCTGTCTTGGTTATTACTGCAATATATTACAATATTTTAAAGAATAAAATAAACTGCCTCAGGACATTAAATAAAAGCAAGGGAGCTGTGACTCATTACATCAATAAAAAGATGGACATGGAGGGAAGCCCAGGATCACAAGATTTCTAAGCACCATTTGCTGATTCCCCTCAAATGCATCTTAAGATATAAAATTAAAAATAGTGTACTTTCATTCAAATAGTTCCTGGATGAATCAGACAGAAAGCTACTTCTCAAGTTACCATTTAAAATGAAAGATTATGATAAAGTGTGTGCCTTTTTAGTTGAGATCATGAAATACTACATTAAAGAACAATGGGTTGGTGTGGACCACAGGGCAACCACTGTTGCTTGTCCCCGCATTTTGATTTGAGGATCACAATTCTCCAGCATCCTTTTACTTTCATTTGTAATGATTCTTATTATATGTTATAGGAGTTCCCTTGTACCTTCTCCATTTAGAAATTTTGTTCAGGCTTTAAATGATGAAAATATATAAAATGGTAGCTTTCTTAAAAAAGTTTCTTAGAAAAAAAATCCCTGCTACCACGGAACAATACAGCATGAGGACTCTACACACAGGAATACCATTATGCCCCCTGATTATTCCAAGAACAGAAAAGTTAAAGATTTACTAGCTGGGCACACCTGACCCGAAGGATGAAAAGCATACAATCCAGACTTGTATGGTATAATGGACAAAGAGTAAGGCATAAGGACTTTCCCTTTTGAGAGCGTATGAGGTGAACAGGCCCATATAGTAGGGAAAAGGAATGCAATTAGGATTTATTAGGCTACATAGCACAAACAGTGCATCATGCTTCTTGAGGAATGAAAATTGCTCTAAAATTGTAGTGAGTGTCTGGTACCCAGAGTTAAGTCTTTTTTCCAAAGTCAGGCATTTGGATAAGGGCCTTCATTACCTCAGGGGTTTGATAAAAGTTCCTGCTTGCTTAAGTGAGCTATTCTCCTTACCCCTTGTGGGAAGAACTTGTGGTCCTTCCATTGTAAGAGGATACCTTGTGGAGTTACTGTACCACAGAGAACAGTAGACATTTAGGTACTTTCAGAACTTATTGCTTTCGCCTCAGGAAAAATGTTGCTGTAGTTGAGTCTGCTTTCAACCTTGTCTGTGGCTAAGTTATTGTACAATTATAGAGTATTAAAGGCATGGTCTTTTTTCAACAATCAGGCAACCATCTAGATTTCCTCTCATTGTCAGTCTACTCCTTCCCCCTGCTGCCTTCACATCTACTCTTTGGGACCTGTATCCCGTTGAGAGATTGAAGTTCAGCTAGCCAAACCCCTCTTCTCAAGCAAAATTTGATCTTCTACAAGGGATTGTAATGGTACACATAGCTTCAGATTACTTCTATATTCTCAAACCATGTTCAGTACTTAGTCATAACACTAATAATGACATCTCTTACTGGCATCATTGATAATCCTTTGAGGAACAGGATTTTGTTCTTTGTCTGGGGAAAGCTCGTCATTCAAATAATATTATGAGCAATAGGGACACATGAAAAGAGGTACAAGGATGAAGGGTAAACACATGACAACTTTTAAAACTGAAATAAGGACTCTTTTCAAGAAGAGTAGCTGCAGGATAACAGGAGGGAATCATAATACGTGCATGATGCTCTATGGGAAACTTATTATCCAAAGGCAGATATGACTGTGGTCTGTGACCTTCAGTCTCTCATTTTGCCTACAGCAGAGATGAGTGGTCAGCAGCCAGTGTTAGGGTATTTTCAAATGAGGATACATTACTGTTGATCTAAGCCTACAAAAACTTTACATCCTATCAGAATGCTTCCCTGGCATTCAAGGTCTTGAAAATTTGCTCAGAAGAAAGCTTTCTGTTTTTGCTATCAGGTCTTCTTGATTTGAGGTGCAGAAGTAGCAGCTTGAAAGTGTGCTATAGAAGGAACCTCATGAGGTGGTGAGAAAAAGAAATATGTAAATAGTTTTAAGCTTCAAATTACTTAAGTTGCATATTTGATAAAGTTAAATGTGTACCATATCCCTAGAATGTAAATGAAAAAAAACATCATAAAAGAACTCAAAATAAAGGAATCAGAAATGCTGGGAATTAATCTATTTCATTTCACAAATAAAGTGGGTTCCTTATAGGTATTTTAGTTTAATTTTCTTCTTTTAACATTTTAAAATGAAAATTTTGAGCTGATATAATTTTAATTTGTTACATACATATTTTAATCAATTTGTTATAATAATGTTTACTTTTATTTTAAATAACGTTATATGACAAAAGTCAAAGTTTTAATGGTTCCTTTATGGTTATAAAATTTGAAAATAATGAAAAAAAGTAAAGGCGTTCATGGTAGATCAATTAGAATAAAAATGGAAAAATTATATTAGTTTAAATTAAATTTAAATAAAACATTGACATTTACCTGAAAATTACAGCAGTCTTGAAATTGGGTATGTTTAATACCCCATTTACTGCAAATAAATAAAAAATAAATAATAATACTAGAAAAAATGCCATAATAGAGAGTGAGAATTAGGAAAATAGAAGAGTGCAAAAATATTGGAGAACTGATAAGTAAGTTCAGCATGTGCAAAAGATGACCAGAGCTAAAGAGGAGGGAGAGAGCAGAACATTATGGAGAGTGGTGATGATAATTAATGGGAAATAGGAAAGATTAGCCATCAGATGGGGGAGGACTATGATTCTCATGAGGCAACATAAAAAGAAAACTACGTGAGGTACAATGCGTAAAAGTACCGAAAGCCAAACCCACCTGGAAGCCCACAATAAGCATCCTGAGAATATAAAATGATGTGCTATAAGGATAAGTTAGACTGTCAGCTTAAGTCCACATTGAATTCATGCAAACTTGAAAGACACATCACATTAATAATCGATTCTTTCATGATTAAATCTGAAAATAAATATGAAAGAATTTCCTCACTGTCAGACCAAATGACAATTAGAAACTACATTAAAGTAGTAGCTGTGGAGGTTCTTGACAAGAAAAGCTGATACATTTAAAAGGAGGGTAGAGACAGAAAGAAAAAAGAAACAGATCTGCTTCTCTTGCTGTTCTCTTGCAACTTACTCTGTAGATCAGACTGGCCAAAAACTTACAGAGATCTGCTTGCCTCTGCCTCTGCCTCTGCCTCCTAGTGCTGAGATTTAAAGGCCTGCACCACTGACACCTACATACATGCAATAAATTTTTAAATAAATAATGTTATACTGCAGTGCATAGCAAGTAAAGAAAATAAACAAACATTGCTTGGTGTTGCTTCTAGAAAATTTCCAATGTTCACAAAATAGTAGAAATAGATCTTTTTGTTAAGAATCGTTTTCTCCTAACAATAGATATAAAACTACAAAGATAGTACGTGTGGGGAACTCAATCATCACCAACTTCGTGATGCTGAATATTCAGGGGTATACATTTAATGAAAAAAAAAAGTCAAGAAAGAGCATGAAGAGGGCAGAAACAAAATGAATCAATACCAACAGAAATAATCAAGTATATCAGTTGAATCAGTTATTTACTTAAGATGTTGAAAAGGTTGTCATGGGAGTAAAAAAACCCAGTTGTTAACAAACAAAAATGCTGCCATCAATATACTGTTTATAAGACATGCACTTTACACAGATTACAGAAATATTTAGAGTAAATGGGATAGCCCAAAATACACTAAAAATGTTACTGAGGCTATGTTAATATCAACAAATAAAGTATATTATATCATAAAAGCATTAGTAGCTTGTAAAGAACATTTAATGATCCTTTTAAAAGGTAATTTTCTAAGAATGCCTATGATTTAAATTTATTTAGATATGAAAATGGCCTCAAAAATGATTACAGAAAAATATTTATAAGGCTGACAAAACAAAATAACAGAACCAAGATAAGATGGTAATCACTGTTTCCAGCTGTGTTTTTCTGGATGGTCTCCATTTGCTTGACAGGGATGCCCCTGCAAAGAGGCGTGGTAGCTGCACTTAAAACAGATTTGGAGCTGGAAACATAAAGGAGTGAGAACATAGGATGTTCATCCTTCTGGACCTAAGTAACCCCACTTAATATAATTTTTAAAATGTTCCATCCATTCACTTTTCATGATTTCAATTTTTTTAAAGCTGACACTATATATATATATATTCCATATTTAGTTATCTGTTGAAGGATATTTCAGTTTTAGCTATTTGCATTTTCTAATGCTGTGACTAGGGTGCCTGTGAACATGGATGTGCAAATGTCTGTATAATATGAGATCCTATTGGATATATGCCAAAGAGCAATATCGCTGGGTCATAGGACAGATTTATTTTTGCTTATTTAAGTATTCTCTAAACTGATTTTCAGAATGGCTGTACCAATTTGCTTTCCAAACAATGGCTAATGAAGATTCTTTTTCTTTACATTATAGCCAGCATTTTTTTTTGTCCATTAATTTGCTGTGTAAGCCACTGTGGCTAGAAAGAAATGAAATCCCAGATGTTTTAAGTTGGATTTACCTAAGGATGAAAAACGCGTTTTTATTTTAGGTATTTCAACCATTTGTATTTCTTCCATTGAGAACTCTCTATTTTTGTTCTCAGCCAATTTTTTTTTTAGTTGGGTTATTTGTTTCCTTTTTTTCTTTCTTGAATTTTATAAATTCTGGATATTAGTCCTCTGTGCATTGTATAACTCTCAAGTATTCTCTCATATTCTCCAAATTTTTCACTTTTTTCATTGATTACTTAGCTTTCCAAAAACTTTTTAATTTTATGAAGTTCTAATTATCAATTGTTGGCCTTAATTCTTTTGTAAAAGGATTTCTGTCCAGAAAGTTCTTTCCTAAATCTGTATCTTCCAAGGTTTTCTTCTATTGCTTTCAGTGCTTCCAGATGATGTCTCTGTTTCCCTTGGGTGATAGATGTGGGTCTAATGTCATTCTTCTGCATGTTAACATCTGATTTGCCCTGAATCATTTGTCAGTTTCTTGCTAATGCATTTTTTGACGTTTTGTCAAAATTTAGATGAATGTAGCTATGAGTACCAACATTTAAATACTCTATTTCTTGTCACTAGTTTCTATATCTATTTTCATGGTCATACTTTTTTTTTTAATTTTACATCTCTATAATATAATTTAAAGGCTGGAATAGTAATCCTTCCAGTGTTCTTTATCCTCAAGTTTGCTTTGGATATCCCAGGACACAATGCAGAAATCAACTGGTCATGGGGATACCCACCAAAATGGATGCATTTACATCACAGTTCCTATGTCTATGACTCAGGGAACATAACAGAAGAGGGAGCAAAATTATTTTAAGTGTCTGAATACCAGGAAGTCTGTTGTTATACCTTCCCTTCTAGAAATAAGACAAAACAATGACACTTTCAATGGGGCTGATAACATAGAAAAGTTGTATCCTACACCTTGACAAAAACATAAGTTACTAATGACATGGAGAAAATCTCCTTTGTAGATAAGACTAATTAAAATGCGCTCATAATGCACTCATCTGATCATGCTTTTGTAAGATTTTCCTTATATGCTATTATATATCTACATATATAGAAACAATAATCACTGCTAAATAGACTATCAACTTTAGAGTAGAGGGCATGAGATGGGCTCAAGGGAGGGAAACAAGGAGAGACCAGAGAAAGGAAAGTAAGAGGCAAAGTAATGTAATTCTGCTTCAACTGAAGACATGCTTTTTTAATGGGGGAGAGTCTTCTGTTTTGTGTTGATTTCATTGGTTAAATAAAGAAAGTGCCTTGGCCCTGATAGGACAGAAAATTGGTAGGCAGAGTAGACTGAACAGAATTCTGGGAGAAAGAAGCTGAGTCAAGCAGTTGCCATGACTCTCCGCTCCGAGATGGATGCCCATTAGACTTGTCCCAGTAAGCCACACTCAAGTGGCAATATGAATATTAGAAATGGGTTAGACCAATATGTAAGAGCTAGCCAATAAGAGGTTATAACTAATGGGCCAGGCAGTATTTAAAAAAATACAGTTTCCGTGTAATTATTTCGGGGCATAAGCTAGCTGGTGGCCAGGAGCCGGGCGGCAGGAACTCAGCCCACAGCTCCCTCAACCCTTTTTAAGAAGATGTAATCATTGTCAGAGATCATTCAACACAGGAAGGAAAAAAAATTTAAAGAAGAAAATAAAGCACAATAAATAATTAGTATATTTGATTTGATAGGTATTAACAGAGGGCTATCCTATATAAACTTCAACAAAATTAGAATAAGCATTTTTTTCCAATGGAAATGGTACACGCATAAGTGTTGGTTATGTTTGACTGTGAGGCTTGTGGTTGTAAGTTTATCACAGCAGGCTAGTCTATATGAACTTTAGAGACTACCTGACCCAACTGGTGTCTTATTTTTAATACTGGGAGTCACTGTTATGCAGTTACTTCCTTTAAGTTTAAACAAACCCCTTCTAAGAGGAAAACGGAAGGCACAAATTTCCCAATAAGACACAAAATCATGAACATACCAATCTCATGTTATATAAGCAGTGATTGTTTACTGGAATAGAAGAAACTCCTCTTTACATCTGTCTATTCATTGTACATGGAAGTCCGATGGTAAGATTCGTGAGCTGTGATTCTTGCTTTTGTGATATTGGTTTATTTGATGACACAGCTGTGATCCTGTAAGTAACCACAATAAACTCATTATTTCTCCATTGTAGACTGTGTGCACTTGTTTCTTTGGCCAATGGATATTCTGTGACTTGAGTGAAAGACATTTATTGACATTTTCTCTTGACATATAATCTCTGCAACAGTGAAACAAAGAACCAAGTAAATATCTCCAAATTACAGAATCTGTGTAGAAAGGAATGAGGATGATCTAAAGTTATTAATTTTATTGTAGTTTTTTTACAGAACATAAAATATTAACACAGTCCCTATTGCTGTAAAATCTATCATGTAGGAAATCTTAAACTAGTTTTAGGTGTGAGCAAGAGAATATATTATCTAAACTTTATGGCATTCTTCCAAAGACCTCCAAAGTGGAGGAGAGTTTCAGTTGAATGGAAGAGGAGAATGATTGAACCTCTTGTAGTATTGCATTGTTCATGCCTCTACAGTCTTCAAGTCCCTCCTAGAGTTCAGAGAAGAAAAGGGGAGAGATTGTGCCTTCTATCTGAACTAAAACCTGGGTGACCATTCTTCTTTCAGAAATGACTCAACACTAGAATTTTAAGTAAGTTAAATATCTTCTTGTTACTTAGAGCTAACATTGTACCAAGTCCACTGGGAAACAGATAATGTGTACTTACTCAAATACAATTTCCTGTAAACAATCAAATCTCTTGTGTTTGCATATTCAGTTTCCATCAACATACACTTCAAACTAATAATTCATAAAAAAAGCAAGATTGGTGCAGGGACAGGAGTAGGGGGGCAAACAAACAAATATAATTTTTTGTTGTTTGTTTTTTTTTTGTTTGTTTGCTTGAATCTTTGTATCTAAAAAACTTCTTTAAGCTTTGGTTACCTAGCACACCCAGTTTTATGCTGGGCTTCTTAGTATTTCTCAACATTGTCCTGGGCACGATCCTTAGAACAATGAGTGAGTTGATCAAGATGTTCTTTTCTCAGCATAGTCAATGTATAGAACAAATTTGAGTATTGAGCATCAAAAGAGAAAACCAAACTCTGGAGAGATTTAAAAACAATTAAACTTTAAATTTTATCTGATTTACCTAATACACGTGTCAGATACAATTTTCAGCAGTAAGAGCTTTCAAATTTCTGTACTAGAAATGTGTAAAAGGAAACCTAAAGCTTCCATTCAGTATCATTTAGCTTTTGATACATAGCCACAATTCAACTGAGCAGTTTATAGATTATTTTTAGTTGAGATTACGGCTTTGTAGGTCTTTCTCTGGCTCTTGAACCCATTTAGGAATGGCTCAAGTCAGATAACTTTATTCCCAAGAAGTGGATATGGAGTAGAGAACCAGTTTGGACCAGGGGAGAACTTTTGCTATGTACTTCTGATCACTTAATAGCTAAGTCTAGCTTATGCATGTGAAGGTACTGACCTGAATTTCATCTCTCTGAGTACAAATTCATAATACATTTTGTTCCTCTTTCTGAGTATTAATGGTCAAAAAGGCCAGAGCAATTAAATGGCTTTTGTGATTAGGGACCACAAAGGTCATAGACACATATGAAGTGAAAAACTAAGTGTCATTAATCTATCAATAATATGCCATATCATAAAAGTATTGAATCAATTTTAACACAGTATGAAGAAAGGCATTACTTGAAGCATCAGGCACTGATTTGAGTAGTTGATGGATTTAAATGGTAGAGATAACATTTATAGTGTATCCACCTCTGATTTGAGCAGCTTTGCCTCATATTATTCTATGTTCTTAAAGGTTCTATCATGTTAATTCTGAGTAGTTTCTTTTCATGCAGAAGGATCATAACTATGGTAACATTTCTGGCTTCTCCACAGTCCTCCTCACTATTCTTAAGACAGCAGAAATGACTTTTCGATAAATGCAGAAATATGTTGGGTACTTCATTACTCTACAATAGATTTGTCGAGGCACCAGATATGTTTTTTTTTTCTCATAGGTAAAAGTAGATCTCTGAAAGATGAAGCTGAAAAATTTGCTCAGTTATATAGATTAAAATTCTGACGACCAATGGTCCATTGGCAGAAACATCTTCCAAAATCATTTTGTAATAAAGGTATGTTTTTATCACTCATCTGCCATTTTGTCTTATTTTCTTTCTTATTTGGAACATAACTTGGGTACTTTCAAACTAGCATTGGCTGTATACCATATAAAATTAACCCTAGCTATCCCTAAACAGGAAATAATGTTTGGACCCCATATTGCACTCTTACTTGCTATCTTTGGGTTTCTTTACTTCAGTGTTGGATGAGCATATAACAACAAAACGATCTGGAATGTTAGCCGAAAGTTGAGATTTCTGTACTTACCGTGATTGAGACTTTCAAAGTTAGGTTAAAAGAACTGACCATCTTTAATGTGTACCTAAGGTGCTCATATATTTTGAATTACTTTTTCAAAAAAAATTTACATTTTTTAAAAAAAATGTAAGTTAATGGAATATATTCAAAGTAACAATATAATCAGCAAATGTAAAAACGTATCACTTTATCATTTCATGGGCTGTCAAAGATAATCATTTTTACATAAATTGTGGTCTTTTCCTCAACATTTTTGTGTAGTGTATCTGTTGAAGAGCGATAATTATTTTGCCTCTGATTTTTGCACTACTTGAGTCAATCAAACTTTTCATTCAAGACTAATCTCTATGAATATATTCACTACACAATGTGTTAATATATCATAAAATATATCACAAAGTAACCATTACATGCCCATGTTTGATTTATGTACAAAACCCTTTTGCAAATAAATCTATCTAATATTTTTAATAGAAACATAATATTCCATATCATGAATGCACATTATTAGTCATCTCCCTTTTTACATGTTGGTTTCAGTTGTTTTGTATCTTTATAAAAATGCATTTATTTACTTATTTGTTTGCTTGTTTTACATTTCAGCCACAATTTTTCTTCCTTTATCTCTTCCCAATTTCTCCCTCCATCCCCCCTCTGTTCTTACGCTCCAACCCACTCCTCCTCAGTTTTTTTTTTATTAGAAAAGGACAGGTTTCTCATGAGTATCAACAAAACATGACATACAAAACTGCAGGAGGAGAACTAAGCACTTACCTGTAGCAGGAGGGGGCTTCTTGTTTATCTCAGCTGCCCAGCTAGTTTAGATCTAAAATAATCACACAGAAACTGTATTAATTAAACACTGCTTGGCCCATTAGCTCTAGCTTCTTATTGGCCAACTCTTACATCTTAATTTAACCCATCTCTATTAATCTGAGTATCACCATGAGTTCTTGGCCTACCAGCAAAGTTTTAGGACATCTATCTCCGGTGGAGGATCCATGGTGTCTCCCCGACTTTTTCCTTCTCCCAACATTCAGTTTTTAGTTCTGAACGAGGTAACTCAGACTAAGAAATACAAACATGTTAGGTGTTCACTCATAAGTGGATATGAGTTATAAAATAAAGGAAAAATATTCTACAAGCAACAGACCTAGAGAAACTAGGTAACAAGGAGGATTTATTGTGGTAGGGGGATAACAGATCTCCCTGGGAAAAAGAAATAGAAGAGATTTCATGAGTGAACTGAGGGCAAGTGGGGATGGGAACATGAGCAAGCAAGTTGGGGGTTGGTGAAGTAAGGAAGAGTACTGAAAAAGAGTACTGGAAAGGTGGCATGTTTCAGGGTCAGGCAAAAACCTGGTACAAAGGAATCTCCTAGCAAAAGAGGTTATATATAGATTGAACTGGTCACCTCCTGTGACCAGATTGGTGCCTAACCTAGTTTGTAAATCTATAAAGAAAGCAGTCAATTTATTATTTATCTATTTTTTTTTTGTCTTTAGGAAGTCTAAAAATGGAACTTCCCAAAAATGGCTAGATTGCCTGGCTAAAGGACTCCAGGACTCCCCTGTCTCTGTCTACATAACTATAGGAATATAACAATAGTCAATCATGCTCTTTTTAATGTGTACTCTGGGGAATGGCATCAGTTCATCTTGTCTGTGCAATAAGCATATTGCTGACCAACCCATCCTTATTTGGCTTGGTTATAAAAACTACATTATCTGACAATCTTTTTCTTCAACATTCACACTTATTTCAACTTTCTTTACAAATACCTCATAGAGAAATAAATCAGGGAAAACCTCTCTACACCAACATTTTAATTGTTAGGTTAAAAGGAGGTTTTCTTCATTCTGGGACCAAGCACTGGCAAACCACAACAGGTTAATATATACATATATATTATGTGAATGTACTTTTCTTAAGCAATCCTGCCAGTCTCCCCTTTGTCCTAAGTTTCTAACATCTAAATGCTGATAGAAGAGTGGTAGAAAATAAGTTAACTTTCTTGATTGAGTTCTAAATAATTTTTTCATTGTGTTTGAAATAGGGAGTATTGTGCTCATGTTTAAACATAGTGAATATAAATATGATTCATTGGCATCAGTTTGGGCAGGGACTTTAGCTACTCACTAATAAGGGAGTTGGGCAATAAACAGAAAAATAGGATGAATCATGGATTGTCATTTTAAGAGATTTTGTGATATAATAAAGTGAGCTATATTGGCTTTTGAGAGGATGGAGAAATAATTTTGCTATTAATTGATTCTCAAATCCTCCCCTCAGTTACAAGAGCTATATGAACTTACTTTATGTGCTCAGCATGTCCATTCCCAAGGCTGTAAAGTTTTATAAAAAAAAAATCTTATGAACACTAGAAGCAAAAGAAAGTATCTGAAAATAATCAAACTCTTGGAAATGTATAAAACATCCCAGGAGTGATGAGATGAATCTACCTTCAAATCGCCTTTCCTGGAAATTTACTTGTATATTCTAATAAGGAATAGAGGAATCCTTGATCCAATATCCCCATTGTGGGAAAGTTTCCTCTGAGCAAGTTATCTTTCCTGCATTCCCATCTGTTTCCCTTCCCTTGGGACCTGAGTCTGATTTTCACAGGTTATTCTGTCATGCTAGTTAGAAATATCTGTGTCTTGGGGTTTCATGAGTATATCACTTTGAAAGGAAAATCAGATTAATATAAATTGATAATGAGCTACCACCCAAGAATTTGCAAACATGTTTTACTTATCTTTTATTTATATTTATTAATGCCTATGTTATTGTTTTGTGGTCTAGGAGGTCCTTCTGTATTTGTGTTTCTTTCATTGGTTATTAAAGAAACTGCTTTGGCCTAGTTGATAGAGTGGAACTCAGGTAGGCCAAAAAGACATAATAGAATTCTGGGAAAAAGAAGGCAGTGTGCCAGATGCTATGAAACTCCTGTCTGAGTCTGACGCTGGTTAGAATATTTCCCAGTAAGTTACAACCTCATGGTGTTACACAAATTGCTAAAAATGGGTTAGATCAGGATGTGAGAGATGGCCAAGAAAAGGATACATATAATGGGCCAGGCAATAATTTAATTAATACAATTTCTGTGTGATTATTTCGGGGGTTCAGATAGCCTGGCATCAGGACACGACCCATTCCTGCTTCTACAGTTATGAGTAATAATTCACTATATTTTGTATATGCAATCTTCATTCCTAAGGATAATATTGAAAGATAAATAGAATATTTTTCATTTGTTGATAATTCTGAAACATATTTTTTTTTAATCTTGAATGAGACACATGGCCAACCAGAAGAATGTCCTTTTCAAGCCGTATAGGATTTGGGGGGCTGGAAACCTTCTCAAGTTAGCTATTTTGTGTCAACTGTGTATGCACACATGTCTGTATGGCAGAAAGATACAGAAACATGAACCCCTATTCTATCATTTGGCTTATCTGGCTTATTTGTATGTGACTTTGGCAGAATATTGCCAGATTCCTGATGTGGTTTACATACCTGAAAAGTGTGTATAATAACAACATATTCTTCATGGGGTTCTTGTGAAGACCAGTTCATAAAACACATATTCTGCCTGGCTTTGGGTGAGAGAGCTTGCATCATCCTTTCCACCCAAACTTTGCATCAAAAAATCTCTCTTGCTAGTTGCTTTATGCACCTACCCCTCACACTGGTACTCTCTTTACTATCTTGATTGAAACAAAAGATGTCATATTTCACACTCTCCGACAAGTAGAAAACAGAACAGACATGAGCAATACCTATGCTACTGTTGCCCTGTGAAGCTCATTACTGACAAGGAAACCCACTATCTCTACAATCTCTCTCTCTGTCTCTCTGTCTCTGTCTCTGTCTCTCTCTCTCTCTCTCTCTCTCCCTCCCTCCCTCTCTCTCTGAGAGAGAGCCACTTTTTTTCTGATTTTTTTCTTGAAACACCTTATTAATGAAGCCTACATGTCCTTGAAGTGTATATAATAAGTAAGACATTGGACTAAAATCAAACAACAGCAAGGGGCAAATATTAGGAAGGCAACATGACAGTCAGACAACTGTTGTCTCAGAGAGTCCAAATCCTATGGACACTTCTGAGACATTCTATTTAATTCAAGGAACTAGAGACTATAGATTTTCTCCATAAATTGCAACATCTACGTAGATTTCCTTAAGAAAAACTTGGATGATTCTTCTAAGAATTGCCCTAAGCTTTTAATAATACATATTATCTTATTAAATCATCATACCAGTTGCCTGCAATCACTCTTACTTTTATTTTTATCTAACAAATGTCAGTATTGAAAAGCAGAGTGCCACGTCATTCATTTAGGACGTTGTGGTCTAGACTTCTAGCACAAGACCCACAAATCACTAGCAGCCAGGCTGAAAACTGCAGCAAATATGACAGTGTACACACACCTGGGCCTGAAAGGATCATTTCAAACAGAAAAATAATCAGCCTGCTTGGAGACTATCCGTTAGGTTCAGCAGAGGACTGCATGACTGCATTGTCTCCATTTCTCTAAGTAGAAAACCGAAGGTCCATAGGTTCAGGATTCTGCACAGGGTCTTACAGCAATTTTACAAGGAAAGGCCTAACCAGTCCTTTATTAGTTTGAAGGCCCTCTTTTGCTTTGTTAAAATTTGTATGTCTTTCTTTAGCATCATGAGCTGAAAAGATTTCATTATGTAAATCAGTAAAGTGTTTCATTTTGGTGTTCAAAATGAATAAATAGAGTTAATCTAATATCAAGACTAGTTACCTTTCAATTTCAACATGAATTTTTTAATGCTGTCCTCATTCCCTAAAAAGAGCTCATTACCTGAAAACTAACACGTTTCACATTTAGTGACCGTTTACTAGGAAGGGATTTCTCTAGAGACAACCATGTATTTTCCTGGGGATCTTTGTCTTAGGCTACACAATGCTTCTTGCAGACATTAGAAAGAAACTAGCAAACAGAAAAAACAAGAAGCATAATACGTCTTTAAAAGCTGTGTTTGCAATATCTTATTTGTAGACTTAGAGGCCATAGCTCTTCTTGGGTCTTATTTTCAGCTCCTGACATATGAGGCTGACTCACTGTGGCAGTAAGACAACTTAGGGCAATCTGAGGCTCAGCAATATTTCACACATCTCCCATTGGATTCCCCCAAGAAGCCTTGCCAATTAATATGTCTGGCAGAGTTCTGACTTAAGCACTCAGAGAGGCTGTAAAAGACACTCACCCAGGGTGACAAGCATGGGAAATGACTACGTGTGAAGGCAACTGACTTGGGTTGCCTGTGGAGCACAGCAACTCTAGGGAGTGATAAAAGTAGTTTCTTTGAATCAAAGTTGGATACTCTTCAGGAATTTACATTTTTTTTTATAACGAAGTTTACAAAAAGACTATAATAATGTCATTTCTTCCTTAAAGTCTCCTCTCATATTATGAAAAGATTGGGGACAGTGGTGTGATATCTTGTCTCTATTTTACTCCAGATTGTCTTTTTTGAAATTTTATTAGAAGTAAACTGGCCATAATTTTGTCTAGCAAAAAGAAAAAAGAAGACAGACAAGCAAAGTGAACAGAAATTAATGAAAAATAAGGCAATGCGTATGAAAGAGAATAAGGAAGGTTATATAGAAGGGTTTTGAGGGAATAAAACAAGAAATAATTTAATTATTTGTTCTGAAAGAGAGAAAGAATGAGAGGAGATGGGGAGGGGCTTGGTTGTTTTCAATGACTGTAGCCCAGTTTGTACTAAGAGAAGCAAAATTTGAATCTTGACTCTGCTATGTGATTTTGCTCAATTAATATTTGCAGCTATCATTTGCTCTTGACAGTTCCTAAAAAGAGGTGGTATTTCTATGGAAATAGTCACACACACAAAAAAAGCAATACAGTGTAGAAAACACTTAGGAAATTACTAGGCCCATGAAATCTACAAGTCAACACTACCATCAAGTTCTCATTCATGCTCCTTGAAAAGCAGGATTTTCCCAGGAAAATCCTTCCAAGAATGAGATTATTTTATTAAGTAGTTGCACGATACTCGGGACTTTCCTGTCCAAAACGAAGCAATTTTAACTCCCGAAACACAAAGGAAAAGCAAAGTCATCGGCAAAGAAGAGAGATAAGAATGGGATGAAAGTACAATGACTGGATGTACAAAGTTAGAGCAGTCAGGAATGCAGAGAGAGAGTTAGCAAGGTGACTGAAGGAGGGCCAGTAAACCATAATTCCCAGACTGGGAAGTTGATATTAAATTCAGGTTTTAGCCAGGAGCTCTGCAACCATTTACCACTGTGTTCATTTGTTTTAGAGAAAGGACCTCTAAGGCATTGTCTTAATTTCTCAAGGCTTAAATTGTTGCAATTGGCGTAGTGATTAATATCAAGAGAAAAAGAACATTAAAAATGCCAGAAATATAGAGCTATGTGAAGACAATAGATGTTCTCGTCTGAAGGGCAACAGGTGAAGTTATAAGATAATATGATGAGAAATTGCAGAGGAAAGGGTATTAGAAAACTTGAGTTCTGTCTCCTGAGAGTAAAAGACCTTGGTGGTAGTGGTGTAAGGGGCAGCAACCACTTGAAGTCAATGTATATCAGAACTTGCTATTGCCTTATCGGCTATACCTTTTGCCTCTCATTTCAGAAACACAGGTTGAAAATGTTATGTTAACACAGAGAAAGGTGAAATTGATGGGCTGTAAAGAGAACTGTGGGATGGTCACACAACCATAATTTTCTCTTGCTGTCAATTTTTCCCCCATGAATTAAATGATTTGACCTTGGACAAATTGCTTAAGCTCTTTGAATATAAATGTCTTTTGCCATAAAACCAGGGATGTCACACTTATCGATAAAAGGCATTTGTGGCATATTTAGCACACTTCAAGAAGAATCTATGGGCATGCTATAAATTCATTTAACTAATATTTTTCATTCTGAAAAATAAGCTTGCTGCAGCAGAATTGGGGGTTCATACTGAGGACTATGTCTCTTGGTATGTGATCTACCTGTGCCTGGGCATTTTGTGTCCACTTGTCCTGTCAGGCCCCCAGATTCAGAATAGTGCAGACTAGCACAATACTCTGTAATATGACCAAACTAAAAGAGTCAATTGATAGGTCATGTGTACTGACCGCAGAACCTACAATAGGAGTTTCCCCACAAAGACAAAGCAAGTAAATCCTTGCACTTGAGTGCAGAAAACTCAGTGAATAAATGATGACTATACACACACACCCACACAGACACAGACACACACACACACACACACACACACACACACAGATATCTTTCATTTTACTAGAATTTTAAAATTAGATACACAATTTATTTATGTATGATTATTAAGTCTTGAGAGTTTTTCCGCAATTGGAAAGATATCCATTTCCCAATTGAAAGAAGGGATAGATATTTCTTAACTGTTTGAATGTTATACACATTTTATGTCCCCATTAAGTATTAGATTCTGAATATCATCAAGAGCATCCACTAAAAGCATAATGTCCTTAGTTGTCATTTTAAGGAATGAAAAATTTCTGCTTAAGCACATAATTTTATTATAATTAAAACATTAAAAATTCAGAATATGATTGAAATAATTTTGTTACATAGCAGCTACTGCATATAAAGGATGTATCACCAGTGGAGTTTGAAGTTATTCATACATGAATCTTAAAATTATATAGCTATAGTTAATTAGTTACAGTATATTTAAAACATTTCCCCAGAACCCTAGTTGAGTCTGGTTTTTGTAACATGAATTACAAGTCATTGTGACTTCCAGTAACACTAAAATCTGAATGAATCAAAGGAAAATTGTCTCCCAGAACACCATCTTTGGCTTTACCAATAAACAGAAGGTGTAACCATTGTCACTCTTTTTTGTAGATCAATTTCACTTCTCCAAAATAAATTACCAAGTAGGCAAAGTTTTTGAGGAATAGTCTAAGGTCAGAATCTTTGGGTCTTAATGTCACCCCTCTTCCACTGTCCATGTGTTAAAGGAGGGCTAGTAAGATTTTAGGAAATGTCCCCTTGTGGACTCTACTAGAACACTGCAATTATGCTCTTGGAACTGATCTCGTGTTGCAGCCTTCTTCTTCCTCTGTCTTTGTGGCCTTGCTTCCCTGCAGTTGAAAAAGTTCCTTTGCCCACCCATGATGACCTCCATCAACACAGGCCAAAAAGAAATTGTGTGGACCAAACATGAAGAAAAGCTCTAAAACCGTGGGCTAAAAAGAATTCTGTTCACTTTGTGTATCATTATATGAGTGACATTCCTTTCAGCAACACACATCTAACCAATGCAGAAGTCCTTAGGACACTTTAAAAGCTGAGATGTTCCAAAGATTCTATAATACAGGAAACATCAGGAGAATTTTAATCTGACAGAATACTAGTGTTTGACTGTGTAAAATTGGGGCGATTAAATGCAAATATTACTGTCTTTTGCTCATGATTGTTATGTAATCATGGGGATTCTAATATGTTGCTCAGGCTCTATATGTGCTATCATTAAAAAGAAGCAGTGATAACTGTCAGAGTTTTGATGGTGGGCCACCATATACAAATCTATAAAAGGAATATTATGAATAAATTTCAGATAATCCTCCATATCTACTTTAAAATCTGGTCTCTGTTGTGGTTTTCATCAAAGTCTTATAGGAGATACCATCTTGTTTATGCTGACTCATTCTTTTTCTTGGCTTTATCACATGTGGAATTTTATGTGAAATACTTGTATACAGAGTGAACATACCAAGACTATAATATAGGTAACTCAAGTTTGAAATGACTAAACACACTCACACACACACACACACATACACACACACACACACACACACACATATGCATATCCAATAAGACTTTCCAAACCTCTATCTATCTATCTATCTATCTATCTATCTATCTATCTACCTATCATCTATCTATCTATCTATCACTTTACAAACCTCTGAAATTTCTTAATATGCATATAATGGCGAGGCTATCCAGTGGTACTATACATGTGACTTGGCTTTTCATATGAATATGGCAAAGTGATGGAGACTAGCAGTTGGCCTTTCTATTTTTTTAATTTCTTTTTTTTTATTTATTAAAGATTTCTGCCTCCTCCCCGCCACCGCCTCCAATTTCCCTCCCCCTCCCCCGATCAAGTACCCCTTCCTTGTCAGCCTGAAAAGCAATCAGGATTCCCTGCCCTGTGGGAAGTCCAAGGATCACCCACCTCCATCCAGGTCTAGTAAGGTGAGCATCCAAACTGCCTAGGATCCCCCAAAGCCAGTACGTGCAGTAGGATCAGAAACCCATTGCAGATGGCCCTTCTTAAGGCTTCACTCCTCACTCCTCATTAACTGTCTTTCTTGACCCCCAAGAATTAATTTTCATTAAGTTTTTTGCAATTTTATCCAAATAACTATCAATAAGTCTTTAGAGTTCTGAGAAATTTTATTTCGTTCTGTTCTTATTTTATTTTCTTTACTTATTTACTTTTCTAACAAAGAAGTTGAGAATGACCAAATTAACCCTTTCTATTACCAGGCTAGGATTTTGCCTCTAAGATTGATAAAAGATTTCATAATTTTATATATTGAATCATCTATGTGCTGCAAAGTTTTATATTGCATATTCTTACCTGTAACCAGAAAAAAAATTATGTATATTTACTGGCCCTTGTATAAACATCTTCTGCTTTCCTACATGAGAAAAATTCAAATAAATCATAATCCATATATCATAATCTGCTCTCAATTGATATAACCTGTTGTCAATGTAACCAGTCCTAAGATATCTGCATTGGAACATATGTGTCCCAGTTCTAAGTATCTGGAAGTGTCTGTAAGTACTAGAGCAGTGTATCCCCTGCTTCTCATACCTAGCTAGGCAGGAAGAACGATGATAATAAATTGGGGAAAAGTCGTACTCCCAGAACCTTTACTTGTAAAACAAAATGACCACATGCTATGCATGGTTAAAACAAAAGATAATTTCTTGTTGGAGACATATTCCTATCCTGTAGATTTATACCTCAGGCTGGCCCATTGCTGTCTTTGTAGCCCAAGCTGGACTTGGGTTATCAACAGTCCTACTGCTTGAGCTTCCCAAATGTTGAACTTACATATGTGAGCAATTGAGTCCATTCTAAAGATTAGATCTAAGTCCCAAAACTGTAGGGAATAAGAAGAGGTTACTGTAGTGGGTACAGTTTTTTAAAGTTGGAAAGAATTCAAACTAGTTTGCATGAAGATCTATTAGTTTGGAATTTACAGGAAAATTTCTTTTATTTTTATTTCTATTTATTTAGTATAAGTGTGTATGTTAGGGAGAAGGAGACGTGTGTGCCACACTTGTCTGGAGGTTAGAAAACAACTTGCCAGAATCAATTCTCTCCTTCTACCATTTGGACCCTGATTTTGAACACAGATCAGGCTTGTTGGCAAGGGCTTTTATCCACATAGGCTTCTTGTCAGTCCAGAGACACATTCTTGTATCATATGTAGTCAATTAACTTCTTAGCCTCACAGCTTTCAGTTCTCAAAGGGACAATGCCATTGTTCATGTGTGTTCTTCATGGTTGTGAGCAAAGGTTACACTAGGAAAGATGCAGGTGAGGACACTAGGGAAGGCCTCATTGGGCACTCTGACAGAACTGGGAATAAAGCCAGCTGTTCAACAGAAACTACCCGACAAAGGAGAGAGATAGAATATCTCTCTCACACACACAAATTTATAGAGCAAGATGTTTGGTGTTGTTCCTGAAATGTGAGATGTCAGGGAAGTTCCAGGCAAGATCCAAATGCTGAGATCTGCCCTGAAGCATGAAAAGAAGTGGCATAAGGCAAAAGAAAAAAGCAAGCAAACATATGTATGGAGGAATAAAACAGAAGTGAATGGGAGATTTAGCGGCATTGAATAAATCAGTATTCTCTGCAGTTAAAAAAAAGGAGGAAAATATGGAGAGTTCTAACACAATGGAATAGAATCTCAGTAAAAAACATAGTATAGACCAAATTTTAACCTGTATTTTTTATGTAGAAAGAAGCAGCAATGGGTAAAGCAAAAATATGCTTTGTAACCTAATGTGTAACTTTCTTATCAGTGTAGAGGAATCATGATGTCATCATCAGAAAGATCACACATGAGTTGGCAGTAAATTAAGGGCAACAATGAATGTTTAGTATAGTATCTTCTCAACAGGGGAAAACTCCCTACCCATCCATCCACACGAAACATGTGTCAATGTATGGAGACATTTTCTTCTATTAACAAATGGGAAGTAGATACAACATCCAGAGGATAACTGAGAGCTTTGGATGTGCTTCTTGGGTTACACACGTGTGGTCTGCATTTTAGTTATCTCATTCACCACTTACTCTGCGTTGCACCTTAAAAGCTGGTGAGGGTGTTACATGTAATGGAATCCTTAGCTAGGAAAACTAATGCCATCCACATTTACTCTATTTTAAATAACCTCATGTCTAAAATTATCCATGTAATTATGCTAAAAACTCCTTAAAGACTTTTTCCACTTATCTTTTACCCAATTTTAAAACACCATATCAAAGATGAAATTTCATTGAAATTCCTCCATAAATTCATCAGTCTTGATTCTGATTGACTGTCCTGGCATGACAGTCATCAAAATCTAGATTGTGAGAAATAGGAGAATTATTTTTTTCCACTAAAGTAGTGACAAAAGAAGGGACAAGGAAAGGAAATGGAGGAGAGGGATCAAAGAAATGAGAGGATGAGAGATTTGAAAATTGTTGAACCAGAGTGCCGTGTTCAGGGACAAAGTTCAATGTTCTTTGTACATTTGTTCGGGATTAAAACTTTTTATAACTATGTACTTCTAATTCATTACTGACACAGTGTTAGAGTGAAAGTAATAAATTTTAACATCCTTAAACTACGATAGGATGTATAAAGAGCTTGCTATAGCAAGATTTGCATCTGTAGCTGACAAAAAAAAAAGAATAGAAAAGGCTTGTGGACTTGTTTGTAATCCCTAGACACACTGGTGAACTTTTGGAAAGAAAGACCTGCATACCTGTTCTGCCTCTCTGTTCTGGGGATATGGGGTGTACACTGACTAGCTTTCTATGTGGGTTTTGGAAATTTAGAAGCACATCCACCTTGCCATCTACCCAATCCTAGAATTCAGCATCTTTGAAGGAATTATAGAACATTGATTTAATCAGACTGTAAGCCTCTGTTTCCTATGATTCTTACTGGAGTTTCCAGCATGACTTCATATAATATTATTAAACATTATTATGAAGGTTATCTTTAAGGAAAAAAAGAATTACCAGAACAGACTGACAAGACACTGCATAAGGGGAGATTGTAGACAGTGTTGTCAGGAATTTTAGCACTGAAGTTGTGCAAATAAGCCTGTCTTCATTTAACATAAGAAGTAATACTTAGTCCTAAATATTTTCAACTACTTATGTCCCTTTCTATCAAAATCACCTCTCTCCAGCCCTAGCTATTTAATGTCTTGGTTATCTAAAGTCAAATATTGACAACTGCAAACACTTGGTGGTTAGAAGTGTATCCACATTGCCATGGCAATATAATTCAGTTGGTAAAGAGTTTGCCTAGCATGCACAATGTTGATACAAGCTTGCAACCCCAGGTTAAGGAGGTGAAGCAGGAAGATCAGAAGTCTGAAGATGTATTAAGATAGTCATTTCAAGGCCAGCCATGGCTACATGAGACACTGCCTGGAAAAATAATCTTTACATACCATTTGCACAATTGTTCCCATACACAGTATTAATTTTTTCTGCTAGATCCTCAAAATGACAGAAAAGGGAAAAGAGCTGATTATGTGCAGATATTTGTACTTAGGAAATCACATGCATTTTTGCAATGATACCCGGCCAATGATACCTTTTGTCTGGATAATAAATATCAGTCAGTAGAAAGTCTCTTGTTGTGACCTGGATCACTCTTACAGTCTCTCTGCCATATCTATTTTCAAAGGAAAGCATATGGATCAATATTTGTGATGGAATAGTTCAAGGAGAGAAACCTAGGTGTAAAGTCTAAGCTGGTGAGAGAACTTGTCACTCTATGCTCATCTTTCCTTCTTAAATATTTTCTAACCCCTAGGATAGGTTATAGATGTCAGGCTAAGTGTGCAGAAAGTCAGTTTGATACCTGAGCCTCGGTTTTCATATATCTCAAACAGAGTATTATTGTCAGCCTGAAATGATTATGATACATTTTAGAAATTGTATAAAATAGCTCTACATTTAGCAATGCTGTAGCCAAACTATGAAACTGACATGAAAGGTTAATGTTAATAGTGGATTTGGATTTCTTATTTTTCATCTTCCTAGTGAAAGATTCCTGAAGCTATTGCATAGTAAATATTTGTAGCATTGGGCTGCATTTTATGCATTACCCTGAGAATGGGCCCCAATTTAACATTTCTGAATCATTAAGTATATTCAGTGCATCCTAAACAAATGACAACCTGTACTTTGCATATGTTTATGCCTCCCAGGACCCTACAGCCTATTTAAGCACACACTAAATGCGAGAGGGCTCAACACAAATTACTCCAGAATAATTGACCCATTCACAGTACTAGATTGCCTTACATGGCATTGAAGCCTATGGTGTAGCAATCACCTTGTGTGATGGGACATCATGTGCTCCGGGACAAATGGTTTACAAAACCCTCAAAGGTTAAGGCTTGTCAGTGCCTGAATATGCCTATTGTGTTTCAGTAATTGCCACTTAGTATTTGATTTAATGAGTGCTTAGGACTAAAGAATGTTTCTATATAGACATGGCTGTTATGCTAATTTTTACTATACCCTTCTCTCTCTTTCCAAATCGCATTTATAAACCCCCCATTTTCTATTATAGAATGACTCTCACTCCCCTTCTATGCTTTATGCATACATTCCCCAGTCTCAGTGGCCTCATTGAAACCAGCTAGAGTAAATTATAGGGTTCCTAGTTAACTAGCTTGTCCTGTTGAGATCTAAAGATGCAAATTCTATTGTAAAGACAGGATAAAATAGATGCCTGTCTTCCCTACCTTTTAGGTTGCCCAATTTTCTTTACAAAGTACTGTTTCTGTGGAATTTATTAAGTTTTTCTAATTGTCTGGCTCTTAGAGGGAACCTTGGTATACACATTAATAAACACCTTGGCCTATTCTCTGAAATTCTAACTAGAAAAAACTATTCGGGGTTTGTTTAAAATGTGCACTGATGTTAGATAAGTTGGAGAATCTGTAAGGGGCTACTTTCATCCCCAAAATTCCTTCAAATTCTAGAAGCTTCTACAGGGAATACCAGTCAAAATATTCACTACTGATTTCTTACAGGAACTGAAATTTAAAACTCTGAACAAATGAGCCATCATTATATTATTGTCTATTCTTTTATTTCAAGTTGGTCTTGTATAGTTCATTTAAATGGAAGGCCTAGGATCCCAAATCAATTTTCTTATTAATGTTTACAGTGATTTTTATGTACAGACAACATTTAGATATTTACTACACCTTATTAATTGTAAAAGGACATTGATCACCTTACCATACACTGTGTGTCCGAATGTGCATGAAGAAATTGAATGAAGGCAAAGAACATAAAAGTCAAAATGCTGAAAAAGAGTTTTGACCCGTTTTTGCGATGCCAATCATCTTTTAACTTTCTTAATGTCATATTAAACCTATTCTCTATTTTTTTATCTAATTGGAACCAGGAGTTAAAAATAGAATCTATGTATAAATTATTCTGCTTTCTAAAGAAATTGTGCATGCTACAAAACTACAAGAGCACAAGGCTCTGTCTCTTAGAATAAACATCAAACAAACTCTTCTAGACCCTGACCAAAGCCCTGTATTGAAATTCTTTTCCCTTCTCCTTCACTGCCATTTCCAACTCAGTTACCCTCTATCACCTGCATTTTCATAGCCACGAAAAGGCAGCTTCTGTAGATAATATGACTGTCTGGACACACAGCTCCAGAAGGAAGAAACCAGAGACTGGTACATGACTCCCTGAGGCTGTTTTATCTTCCTGTTTTTAAAAAGTCCCTTTAAACTCTAAGTATCTCCTCCCTATTTGGCAGACACACCTTTCCCACAGGAGAGTGTCTGTCCTTTGCTGTTTAAAATAAATCGTCCTGTTTGTTGAGGTCAAACTGCAGTCTCTTGTATCTCCTGTCCCATTAAGCTGCCTCAGTAATCCAACGCACCAGGGGCTTCTCAGGAAAAGGGATAAAGAATATTTCTGAATTACCATTTGGAATCTGATCTAATCACTTCAAAACCTTATAGAGGCAATTTTGAAAAGTGTTCATAATTAACAACATAGTGACTACAATTGGAGCGATTTATTTATTTTTAATAAACCAACCCACAGCTACAGATAGCTCGTAAATATTATAGAATAAGGAAATTGAAAAAAATTATATCATGTATCTAATTTTTAATTTTTATTACAATGTAAAGTGACTTTCTGAATGACTTAAACAGGCAATCTGTTCTGAGCATCATCAAATGAGTACTTGAAAACCAAGAAGGTTCCAAATAGTTCTAGTATAGACTCACAGCTCCTGCCAGACTTTAGAATCTGAGGCCAGAAAGCACTGGGTATAATTGTCACCAAAAGTATGATATGACCTTCCTTCAAGAAGGAACTGAACCTTATCAAAAGTTGCGTGCAAGTATAAGAGCAAATATTAAGGGTACATAATCAGGCCCTAGAAATTAGAGAGATCAAGAAGATGAAACTGAAAAGAAGAGAAAATAATAACCTGATCAAGTATTTTTAAGTAAAGAACAACAAAACATCAATTTCATATCAGTTCATATCAGAAAATCATACTGTTGGATGGATTTATAAAATTACAAAGCCCCATTGAAAATTCATTGGTCCTATTCTATAGTATTTTTTCAAAATGTTCTGCCGACCTACCACTTTTTGCATTTCATGCTGGGGAAAATTTTGTAAGATAAATGGGGTAAAAGGGGCTTAATCACAAGACCTGGGTATTTCTTGCTTTTCAATTGGCAATTGCTTATTAAAATAGAAAACACACCTGTCTATCCTTGGTGACAGCAGACATCAAGCTCATAGTGCCACTACGTGAAAACAGCAACAAACTCTCCAAACACACTCCCTGTACCTGAATGGGGAATCAGAGAGCTCTCCTGACTTTGGATGAGTCTGAATGAAGCCATAGCAGACAGTGACAGGAAAGAGATAAGAAATCAAAACTAGTGAAAGAGTGCACAGCATGGTAATCCATAGGTCATGCACAAGTATTTCCAAGGCAATGAGGCAAGAATTCTCTGGGCAACAAATCCTTTCAGAGAAAAACTGCCCTCTACAGAAGCCTGGCTCTCAATAAACTCAGCAGAGGACTCTTCTGTGTCTATCTTAGTGCTTACAGTGACCCAGTGGTTTAGAACTTTCTCTTCTTTAACATAGCCCTTGTTTCAGACTTTTATGTTTCCAGTTGTAAATCACATTCACAAGAGCACTTTCAGTAACTCTGATCCTTTATTCTCCCATTTCTTTTTGATTTTCATTCCTGTGATGCCTTTTGAAGAAGCACAGGGCTTCTTCTCTAGACCACAAACAATTCACAGTACTTTCAAGTGCAGTTTATACTAAGTAGTCACTATGGGCTATTTGACAATAGAAGAGAACACATCTGTAGGCCCACAAATTCCTCAGGAGATACTTACTTTCTTTTAACATCATGGTCTATTGAATTAGGACTAACATTAATCAGAAATGACCTCTTCTTAATGTTATTAATTTATTAGATTTCCTATTGGCACATACTCATATTTACTTACTATGGTAAGTGTGCTGTTTTGCTGGTCAGGGTCTGGGCCAAATTTCCTGGTTACTGGTCTCTTATGCAAGGCACTGAAATTAAAATCTCACAAGATTTCCTAAAGAAGCAAGATAATTTTCCCTGAGTTCAGCAATAGTGGGTCTTAAGGAGCAATGCACAGTCAAGATTGGCAGTGGGGTCGGGCGATGGTGGCGCACGCCTTTAATCCCAGCACCCGGGAGGCAGAGGCAGGCGGATATCTGTGAGTTCGAGACCAGCCTGGTCTACAGATCTAGTTCCAGGACAGGCTCCAAAGCCACAGAGAAACCCTGTCTCGAAAAACCATAAATAAATAAATAAATAAATAAATAAATAAATAAATAAATAAATATTAAAAAAAATGATTGGCAGTGTGCCACATGAAGAAGAGTTCTTAAGCACCCCCATTATTTTTTAAGGTTTCCTTTTATGGGGTTCAAGAAGAAGAACATGGCTTCTAAGAGACATCATTTTGGTATATCTGTATTTCTATTTATGGTTTAGGTTATGTATTTATTTTTCTTGCTGAGCATGAACCTTCTCTAATGTATCTGATTTTAATCATCTCCATGATCTACTACCAATGAATTTAAGATGGAGAAAGGGGGATTATCCTAAAAGTTCACTTGCAAGACATGTTTTTCTTTACTTTCTTTTCTAATCTAAAACTATTCAGACTGGATTGGTTCTCCTAGTCTTAGTCACAGATAGGTTGGGAATAAACTCGAACTGAAACTGTCTATATTTGACTGTTACTGGGATTCAGAACCTGTAATATTGTTCAGAGCTGAGAGTTGGAATCATGATTTGTATGATATGCATAAATGGGTGCTCTGAGACTGCTAGGTCTATTGCATAAAAAGAGTTCTGTCTGCCTAGAATGTGCTGGTGAAGAAGCTATGCTTCTAAGTGCATTATTACAAGATAGGGGATATGGATAACCAAAATCAAATGGGGTTCCTGGCTCCATCATCTCCTGTACTGTTTCAGTCCTATTGTTATGCCTTGTTCAGCTATCCTGTTCTTTTTCCTATTTTTAAACTTGCTTTGCATCTTCATTGCCTTTTTTATTACTACTTCTAAAACAAAGCTTTGAATTTCTTATAAATAAACACACAAGACAGAAAGCATCACACATATTTTATCTTGGAGTCTTAAACTGGATTATAAAAGAAGACTCGCATTAAGAATATCAAAGAGTTTAAATTTACTTTGGTTAGTTAAAGGGGGGACTTACAGAGAATTCATGGCTCTCTTTGGGATGGGGAAATAGAATAAATTTCGCTGGTGGACTATGGGTAGGTAGGATCAGAAGAGGGGCAGGTGGGTTGAAAAGAGCAAGTGTGGAGAAAGACTACTGGAATTGGGGGGCATTAGGAAATCTAGCACAGTGGAAAATTTTTGGAGCTCTGAACGGGATCCCAGTGAGGATGCCTAGTAAAGGGTCATACTTAATCTCATCTGGGCATCTTTGTAGCTAGCTGAGGTTTACAGTGGCAGAACTGTGTTGCATTCTGTTGAGCTGGTGGTCAAGGGAGTCTCTCTACAGCCAGTTGTTTTGTGCAAGCTGACAGCTGGGCCCCCATTGCCAAGGACAACATCCCCACAGCTCTTTGAATATGGAGACTTTCAACTGGTGATTGCAAGGACCCTTCACTCCTACATTCTAGTCTCTTTGGTGTGAAAAGGTACTCTACATGTGGCACAAAGAGAAACATGGACACCTACTCAGCCACAAAACTTTTACCAGCAACCTATCCTGCCTGCCAGATATGCTGCAGCTATGGTGCCACAGAACTTGTAGGAGTGGCCACTCAATGTCGGATTTAACATGAGGTCCATGTCATGAGAGGAGGCCCATAGTCTACACTGTTTGGACATCCAGGAACCTGAGTCTGGATAGATAGCAACAGATAGCTTTGAGACATCAGGTAGACCAAAATGACTGATACATATATATATATATATATATATATATATATATGTGTGTGTGTGTGTGTGTGTGTGTGTGTGTGTGTGTGTGCCTGTGTTTCCGAATGATTTTCTGCTATTCTCATAGATCAGTGCCTTGTTCAGTTCAATTATCATCAGAGAGGCCTCCTTCAGCAGCAGAGGAGAGCAGATGCAGAGACACACCTCCAGACACTACGTGGACAGAGTCTGAATTGTAGGTTTCCATTGGATCCCTTCCCTTGGAGCTCGGGAATTCCCCAGAAAAAAAAGGGCCTAACAATTGTTGGAGTAAGAGAAATTTGTGAACACCAGAAGAACATGGCCCACTGACAACTAAGCAGAGCACATATGGGCTCACAGAGACTGAAATGGCTAACACCGAGTTTGCAGAAATATACTCCAGGTCCTCTGAATATATGTTGTGGCTGTCAGCTTGGTGTTTTTATGGAACCCATAACTATGAGAGCAGATGTGTCTCTGATACTTTTGCCTGCTTTTTAGTTCCTCTTGTTTTGTTGCCTTGTCTAGCTTTAGTCTGAGGGTTTTTGCCCTGTCTTAGCACAGTTTGTTGGGTTTAGTTGTTGTTTCTTGGAGATCCACTCTTTTCTGATAGAAGACAGATGGGGAAGAAAGAACTGTGGGAGGCGGAGCTGGAAAGAATGGAAGATGGGAAAGCTGGTCAGGATGTATTGTTTGAGAGAAGAATATATTTTCAATTAAAAAGTGAAAGAAACATGATAATATACCATTATATAAAAATAAATATATATTTATATATACACAAAATAGGGAAAAAAGGAAAGAAAGAAAGAAAGAAAGAAAGAAAGGAGAAAGAGAAAGAATCCATTAGTACTGCAGGTATGCAATGCAAAGTCTAATGAATGCTGAGAAGCTAACCAAACCACAACTTTTGATAATTAGCCCAATGAAAGCTAGAGGGTACTTCTTATTCACATTAATATGATTTAATAATGTTGTATGGGTATTGGCATAACTTTGGACAATGAAGCTGATTCAAGTCACACAGAAATATATCTATTTTTTCAGTAAAATGCTTGTAACATTCACTATAATCCTAATCAATGCAGGAGAATGCCTCAGCTTCCTTTTTAGTCAACATTTTCTTACTTTCTTTTTATGTAGATATCAAAAATCTTTATTTCTGTGGTGAATTCAACGTCAACTAGATCACAAGGCTATACAGACAGTTAAATACCACAAATTTTCTCAAAGAGTGCTGACATGGTGAGATATAAGTATTTAAACTGAGTGTGTGAATGGATTCTAAATCTGTTGAGTGGAGTGTTTCTATTCTTACTCATCAAGAATTTGGGAATTTTGGTATCTATGTATGAGCTGAGACTGTATCTGTCTTAATAATACTAGAATCACAAATTTTGTTGGTACATCGGAGCTCTCCTGTAATGAAAAAAAAAGTTCTATCTTTTATCTCTGGAGCTTTGAGCAATGGGTATTATGTTTTCTTCACTTTTTAAAAAAAAATTCTTATAACTAATTAATGGTATTTATAGTGAGAGGTAGGTGGAACCAGAGAAAAATTACTATGTTTTAGAAGATTTATCTCTCACAAGACAAATTTCATAAATATCAGTGCAGTATAAATAGATAATAAAGAATATTCCATGTGCACAATGTTAAGAGATATGACTTTAGAGCATGTTCAAAGCATTTTTATTTCCTTGTACAACTTTAAGCCCTAATTCTATGCAAACCAAACTTCCAAGTGTTCTTAGCTTTTAAATGCTCTTTAGGGAACCCTTAGGTGCTTCAACTCTGTGTGTCAGGGATAAGGGGTGACAATGAAAAGATACTAGTGTGGGATTCCCTTCTGCATGCTGTGAATACGTTTATTACCATTGGTTAATAAAGAATCTCTTTCTGCCAATGGCTTAGCAGGGCAAAGCTAAATGGAAAATCTGAACAGAGATATATAGAGATAGTAGGCAGAGTCAAGGAGATGCCATGTAGCTGCTGAAGGAGGCAGATGCTATGTAGCAGTTCAAAAAGCAAGAGGTAACAAACCACAAACCTCTTGGTAAAATATAAAATAATAGAAACTGGTTAATTTAAGATGTAAGAGTTAGTTAATAAGAAGCATGAGCTAATAGGCCAAACAGCATTGTAATGAATATAAATTTTGTGTGATTATTCAGGTCTGAGCAGCCAGGGAATGAAAGAACAGTCTCTGCATACAAGATACTAATGGCAACCTCCACTCTTCTGAAGGTTTATACTGGCCTCATTCTAACAAAATCAAAATCTATTTTCTATGAATAACACTTTTTTAAAAAATGCAGTGCTAAAGACTTATAATTTATCATTACCATATATTGAAAAAAATCTTGTATGAAGGTTAAGCAACACACTGATCTTACTCAGGAAAACTGCTCCTGGCTCCTTTCATTTCACTGAAAATTCATATTTTTTAACAGTTGATTAACATATATTATGTGCATATACCACATTTTCTTTCTTTATTCATCAGGCGAGGAACATCACAGCTGCTTCCAATTTCTGGCTATTGTAAATAAAGAAACAATGAACATGGATGAGCAAGAAGTATGTGACAAATACCTTCCCCTTTGTCCACATCCTTGATGGCATGTGCTGTCATTTATTATTCTGATCTTGGTTATTCCATCTAAATTTATATGAAATATCAAAGCTTTCTAAGCATTCCACTCTGAAAAAAAATGTTTTATTTGAGAAGGCAGAAAGATTCTAATCATTAGAAGTCAAGGATGTCACCAAAGAAACAGCGTCTTCCAGATACAACAGGACTGATATAAATGAAATCACAGAGACCGTAATAGCATGCAAAAGCCCTACACATGTTAAAAACCAGATAACATCTCAAAGAAAATGGACACATAGTCTCACTTCTAATCAGGAAAATGTTTGCTATTGCTATGTATTGGGAAAAGGAAAACTTAGTTTTCTCAAAGAAGTGTTTTTGTGTATATTAACCATACTATGGGGCAGGCCCCATGCCCAGGAATACTTGGACAACACAAAATGGAATACTTGTTGGATTTATTTTCTTTTAGAGAGAAAGATACAAAGCAAAAGAGAGGTGGAAGATTTACAAAGAACTTGAAGTTTGTTGATAGGGTGGGGAGGACCTGGGAGAAGTTGAAAAGATGAGGGGAAAGAGTATGACAAAAAGCATATCTTATGAAAATACATTTTCAAAATTTTAAATGTATGTATGAGGTGATATTTAACCTTATTTTTTTTGTTAAATTGTAGGTAGAGTATTAATTCAGTAGATAAAGACACGTGATTGTTATATTGTGGATGGAATGGTTGAAGTCTTTGAGAAGCAATTGCTTCAAGTAGTATGAGAAAATGTCAGAAATAGGGATTCATGATAACAAGAAAAGTATCAGGAGAATAGCCAAGAAAAGAGACCAGAAATTTTCTTGAAGGATTTTGGGCTTTCTCTTAAATTCAAGCATGTACATGTTTATTCAGATTTGTTTGGGAATCAAACAAATACTTTAAAGCACTTGTCACCGTAGTAAGAAATCAAGAAATACTTGAAGCAAAGCTAGAGCAGAGACAGGTTACTACCATGACACTGTCAAAGGATGCTCAGGCAGAGGTTTGAAGAGTGGGAACTTGACACATCTCACACATCTTAAGAAGAATTCTCATGAGGGTTGCCTAAACCCAAGGCATGGGGCGCTTCCATGCATCCAAAGCAGACTGCTCCTAAAAGCCTGATTGGAGTGACGAGGGAATAAAGAAAGAACCAACACAGAGATACATGAGCTACATGCAGAGAAAATCTGGTTTTAACTGAATCGTGCTCATTCTGATGGAGTGCCACTAACTATGCAAGCACCCAGGATCCTCAGCAAGCTTGTAAGAAAACTTGATTTGTACCACATTATGTACCACAGAGAGGAGGAGGTAGTTGGTTTAGGTAGAAGGTCTCTGTAGGGGATCAGTCTCAAGCAATAAACAGCTCAGTTGAAATTACAGTCTATTTTTGTACATTCTATCAGCCTTAATTATGGACCAGAGGGAGAGTTTGACAATTTCTTGCCTGACCTAAGAAAGGCTTAAACAGTTTCCATGTTTCTGAGGCATTGGTCCATGGCAAAGTAAAACATTCACTTAGGACTTCATCTGCTTCATACACATTCACTCAGGGATTCCTCCCAATCAAGAGTGGCATGTCACTCAGAGGGGCTAATGTCACTTTACATCCCAGAAGGCAAGTTTAAGTTTCCTTGGGTTACCAAATTCTAGTTGTTCTGTAACAGCTGCATCATCATTTAAGATGAGGAGATGTGGAAAATGGACGAGTATCCAAGTCCCTCCCCTAACTCTTCGTTTGTAACGCATCTTGTCTTTCTGGACCTCAGTCTCCTCATTTGAAATATGAAAACATCAAGCATTTTATGCTGCAGAGGAATAGTGATTTAATCCTACAAGTCAATGCAAAAGTACCTGACAACCGACAAAATAAAATAAGATGTAAGTTATTAATATTGTACATAATCTTGAACCTGTCTATTCACAAACTAGAAGAGAAAACACAAAGCTATTATAGTGCTTTTGCACATAGAAATATTACATTATTGTCTCCTTTTCCACTATGTGACTTTGGAGGTTTTAATTCTAAGCCTTTTGTATGATGCTTTGAACCCTGTGGATACTAAATAATTACTTCCAAATGACTGCTTATTAGATGTTACTTTTAATCACCTTGCAGGATGAATTGAAAGTAGAATTTAGTAGGACAAGCTTAATAAAGAATGGGTTTTTTAAATGCCTCCTAGTCAGCTAGATTACACTTGAATTTGTGAGCTATAAAAGCTTCATTTCTTTAGAGCAATGCTAGGGCTCAATGAGCTTTCTCTTTATAGTAAAAGTTTTGAAAAAAAAAAAACTTCTCAGAGAACAATAATTTTGTTCATGGGTTGACCTTTCTTTCAAACACCTCTGGCTGGTAAATCTTTTGAGTTTTAAGAGGGAAAAATGAAGTCGGTTGAACAGCCCCTGCATTACCCTTTCAAACAAAAGAAAGGACAGAGATAATATGAAAAAGTGTTACATGAAACACCCCATATCCAAGGGCAGATCATTAAGAAACTGTCTGCACATAAGCATTTACTCCCACAGCCCATGAAAAACTTCCTTTCCATTAGAGCGTTTTTCTGAGTACTAGAGGCTATAGATTCTGAATGACGTTGCCTTACCTAAAACTTGTGGATGAGCTCAAGTTAGATATGTGTCATGGTTTTCTTCCTGGAAAATCTCATCTTGTTACTCAATGAAAGAATGGTAGTCTAATTCTTCGACTAATAGCATATTTTGTTTCAGTATTCATGGAAATGTGGAGTATTTTGTTAATTGTTAAGATGCTTGGTTTTCTTAAGTACAAGTTCTAGATAACGTGTAAATATCTAGGGATCACATTTTCTAAGTTCCAATAGATTTTGGATATCAGGCGTAGGGACCAACAGTGTTCAAAACTTTTGTCATTAACATTACAGCTTTGATATTAGAAATGGATAACCCACAATCAATTAAATGTTAAATCTCAATGACTCTATCTATTCTGTTATGTGAAAGGTAGATACATGTATCTGTTGTTCGAAAACACTTGTACTTGACAGGATTAACAGCTGGGCTATTTAAGAGTTAATCTCCTTTAATCCCAGCACTCGGGAGGTAAAGGCAGGCAGATTTCTGTGAGTTCGAGGCCAACCTGGGCTACAAGAGCTAGTTCCAGGACAGACACCAAAGTTACAGAGAAACCCTGTCTCAAAAAACAAAAACAAAAACTAGCAAAGCACTTAGAGCATCAACTAGACAAGGAAATACTCTACACCTGCCAGTTGTTTTTATCAACTTTATCAAAGAGTAAAATAAATGTTTTTAGAGTAGCTTGCACTAATACTGACCCTAAAATTGTTAATCCTTTTATTATTCATTACCTTGAGTTAATGAAAACTACATAAACTATTCCTTGATCCAATAAAGTTGCAAAATTGCTATAATTTAATTAATGAAATTATCTCTGTACAGTTATATAATACCTTTATTGGTTGGAGAGATGTAAAAAGCTCTCAACAAAATATGATTAATTGCCATTTATAAATATACAAATTCTACTAAATATATTTTTTATGTTTTTATAGTAAATTTGGAGCACTCTAATGACTCAGGCTTTGCATTAAAAATACTATCCAAATTCGTGTATTCTTATAAAAATATATAATAGGATGGTTTGAAGATTGTTCACTAATGTAATTATTCCTATCTATTGTTGAATAAGAAATTGCCACAGGCTCAGTAGCCTACAATACTACCATTCAAATATCTCACTATTTCTGTATTCAGTGCTCAATTAGGATTTTTATTGAAAGTTCGTATGAGTTTTCTTGGTTAGCAAAAGAAATAACAGAGAAGATATTTGAAAATACAGAAAACTGATCCTGTTGGCCCTGGATCATTGGGCTACCGGTGGCCCTGTTTAGTTGCTGAGGAATCCCATCAGGACGGGTGAGTGTGTGCTACCCAGGGGCGGGCAGACTGTCCAGGAAGAGAGCACAAACCCCCTCCCCCAGCTCCTTCTGCAGGGCTGTCTTTCTTTCGCACGACCCAGCACCCCTCCCCAACCCTGCCCCTCTGTATGCTAGGACCAGTGCTCAACTACAGTCTTAAGCTCCTAAACTAAGGCAACCAACCCAGAGCTGTGAGTGCCTGCCAGCCAGGCAGGCCTCAGGGTCCCCTGTAAGGGAGCCAGGCACCTTCAGCTCTGGCGCCAGGCTTCCTGCGCGCTCCTGGATACCACCCCCCCCCCACTTGCTCCATTCATCCTGTTGGCCCTGGATCATTGGGCTACCAGCGGCCCTGTTTAGTTGCTGAGGAATCCCATCTGGACGGGAACGGTTCCTGCTTCTACACTGAAGAGATATACCCTGAGAGTCAATCACAGCAAAGTCTGGACCAAGAGACCAGGCCTCTCCTGGCTCCATTTGAAGGAAGAGATGGGAAGGCGCCAATACAAGAATTCCTCCAACAATCTGAAAGGCAACATGACACCACCAGAAACCAGGGATCCCGAAATAAGAAGAATTGTACACCCTACTCCTGAAGAAATAGAAGAAATCAACTCAAAAGTGAACTATATGAAAATAATAGAGGACCTTAAACAGGAGGTGAAAAACTGCCATAAACAATTAGAGATTACAAACAAAAAGGTAGAGGAAATGAATAAATCGCTCAAAGACACGCAAGAAAACCAAGAGAAACAAGAAAAAGCAATCAAACAGGTTAGGGAAGCGGGTCAAGACATGAAGAATGAAATGGAAGCAATGAAGAAAGCACAAACCGAGGGAAGAATGGAGATGGAAAATCTGGGTAAACGAACAGGAATGACAGAAACAAATACTAACAACAGATTACAAGAGATAGAAGAGAGAATATCAGACACTGAAGATACCATAGAAAAAATAAACACACTGATCAAAGAAAACAGCAAAACCAACAAATTCTCATCACAAAACATTCAGGAAATTTGGGACACAATAAAAAGACCAAACCTAAGAATAATTGGAGTAGAAGAAGGAGAAGAAGTGCAGCTCAACGGTACAGAAAATATACTTAATAAAATTATAGAAGAAAACTTTCCCAACCTGAAGAAAGAGGTACCTATGAAGGTTCAAGAAGCATACAGAACACCAAATAGGCTGGATCAAAAGAAAACATCCCCTCGCCATATAATAATCAAAACACAAAATACACAGAATAAAGAAAGAATATTAAGAGCCGCAAAGGAAAAGGGCCAAGTTACTTATAAAGGTAAACCTATCAGACTTACACCTGACTTCTCTATGGAAACCATGAAAGCCAGAAGGTCCTGGATAGATGTACTGCAAAAACTAAGAGACCATGGATGCAAGCCCAGCCTACTATATCCAGCCAAGCTTTCGTTCACGATAAATGGAGAAAACAAAATTTTCCAGGATAAAAACAAATTCAAACAATATGTAGCCACAAATCCAGCCTTAAAGAAAATTATAGAAGGAAAATCACTAATCAAGGAGCCCAACAATGCCCACAATAACTCGGTCATCTAGAGACCTTTCACCAGCGCAACTCAAAGAAGGGAAACACACAAAACCTACTACTAAAAAAGTGACCGGAGTTAACAACCACTGGTCATTAATATCACTTAATGTCAATGGGCTCAACTCACCTATAAAAAGGCACAGGCTAAGGGATTGGATACGAAAACAGGATCCAACGTTCTGCTGTCTACAAGAAACACACCTCAACCACAAAGACAGGCACATACTCAGAGTAAAGGGCTGGGAAAAGGCTTATCAAGCAAATGGTCCTAAGAAACAATCAGGTGTGGCCATACTAATTTCTAACAAAGTTGACTTCAAACTTAAATCAATCAGAAGAGATGGAGAGGGACATTTTATACTCATAACAGGAACAATTCATCAGGATGAAGTCTCAATCCTGAATAACTATGCCCCGAATATAAAAGCGCCCACGTATGTAAAAGAAACATTACTAAAACTCAAGGCAGCCATCAAACCACACACACTAATAGTAGGAGACTTCAACACTCCTCTCTCACCAATGGACAGGTCAATCAAACAGAAACCTAACAGAGAAATTAGAGAATTAATGGAGATAATGAAGCAAATGGACTTAACAGACATCTATAGATTATTCCACCCGAAGAGGAAAGAATATACCTTCTTCTCTGCAGCTCATGGAACCTTCTCGAAAATTGACCACATACTCGGTAACAAAGCTAACTTACACAGTTACAAAAAAATATTAGTAACCACCTGTGTCTTATCAGATCACCATGGATTAAAGTTAGAATTCAACAACAATCCTACCCCCAGAAAGCCTACAAACTCATGGAAACTGAACAGTCAACTTCTGAACCATACCTGGATTAAGGAAGAAATAAAGAAAGAAATTAAAGTCTTCCTTGAATTCAATGAAAATATAGAAACAACATACTCGAACTTATGCGACACTATGAAAGCAGTGTTAAGAGGAAAGTTCATCGCACTAAGGGCCCACTTAAAGAAAACAGAGAATGCACATATTGAAGACTTAACAGCCCACCTGAAAGCTCTAGAAAAAAAAGAAGCAGACTCACCTAGGAGGAGTAGAAGATTGGAAATAATCAAACTGAGGGCTGAAATCAACAAAATAGAAACACAGAAAACAATCCAAAGAATCAATGAAACAAAAAGCTGGTTCCTGGAGAAAATCAACAAGATTCATAAACCCCTATCCAAAGTAATCAAACGGCAGAGAGAGAATACGCGAATTAATAAGATCAGAAATAAAAAGGGGGACATAACCACAGACACAGAGGAAATTCAGAGAATCATCAGATCATATTACAAAAGCCTGTATAACACAAAACTGGAAAATGTAAAAGAAATGGACACTTTTTTAGATAAATACCATATACCAAAGTTACACCAGGACCAGGTGAACAATCTAAACAGACCGGTCAGTCGCGAAGAATTAGAAGCTGTTATCAAAAACCTCCCTACCAAAAAAAGCCCAGGACCAGATGGTTTCAATGCGGAATTCTACCAGAACTTCCAAGAAGAGCTAATACCCATACTCCTTAATGTATTCCACAATATAGAAACAGAAGGGTCATTACCTAATTCCTTTTATGAAGCTACAGTTACTCTGATACCAAAACCACACAAAGACTCAACCAGGAAAGAGAATTACAGGCCAATCTCACTCATGAACATCGACACAAAAATCCTCAACAAAATACTGGCAAACCGAATCCAAGAACACATTAGGAAAATTATCCATTATGATCAAGTAGGCTTCATTTCTGAGATGCAGGGCTGGTTCAACATACGAAAATCTATCAATGTAATCCAGCATATAAATAAACTGAAGGAAAATAACCATATGATCATCTCATTAGATGCTGAAAAAGCATTCGACAAAATTCAACATCCATTTATGTTAAAAGTCTTGGAGAGATTAGGGATACAAGGGTCATACCTAAATATAATAAAAGCTATATACAGCAAGCCGACAGCTAACATCAAATTAAACGGAGAGAAACTCAAAGCCATCCCGCTTAACTCAGGAACACGACAAGGATGTCCACTCTCTCCATACCTCTTCAATATAGTACTTGAAGTTCTAGCAATAGCAATAAGACAACATAATGGGATCAAGGGGATTCGAATTGGAAAGGAAGAAGTTAAACTTTTGTTATTCGCAGATGATATGATAGTGTACTTAAGCGACCCCCAAAACTCCACCAAAGAACTTATACAGCTGATAAACAGCTTTAGTAATGTGGCAGGATACAAGATCAACTCCAAAAAATCAGTCGCCCTCTTATACACAAAGGATAGGAAAGCAGAGAGGGAAATCAGAGAAGCTTCAACATTCACGATAGCCACAAACAGCATAAAATATCTTGGGGTAAATCTAACCAAGGAAGTGAAAGATCTATTTGACAAGAACTTTAAGGCATTGAAGAAAGAAATTGAAGAGGATACCAAAAAATGGATGGACCTCCCTTGCTCTTGGATTGGGAGGATCAACATAGTAAAAATGGCAATTCTACCAAAGGCAATTTATAGAGTCAATGCAATCCCCATCAAGATCCCATCAAAATTCTTCACAGATCTGGAGAAGACAATTATCAACTTTATATGGAAAAACAAAAAACCCAGGATAGCCAAAACAATCCTACACAATAAAGGATCTTCTGGAGGCATTACCATCCCTGACTTCAAACTCTATTACAGAGCTACAGTAATGAAAACAGTGTGGTACTGGCATAAAAACAGAGAAGTCGACCAATGGAATCGTATAGAAGACCCGGATTTTAACCCACAAACCTATGAACACCTCATTTTTGATAAAGGAGCTAAAAGTATACAATGGAAGAAAGAAAGCATCTTCAACAAATGGTGCTGGCACAACTGGATGTCAACCTGTAGAAGAATGAAAAGACCCACATCTTTCACCGTGCACAAAACTCAAGTCCAAATGGATTAAAGACCTCAATATCAGCCCGAACACACTGAAAAGGATAGAAGAGAAAGTGGGAAGTACCCTACAACAGATGGGCACAGGAGATCGCTTCCTATGTATAACCCCAGAAGCTCAGACATTAAGAGCAACATTGAATAAATGGGACCTATTAAAACTGAGAAGCTTCTGCAAAGCAAAGGACACTGTCACTAAGACACAAAGGCAACCTACTGACTGGGAGAAGATCTTCACCAACCCTGCAACAGACGAAGGTCTGATCTCCAAAATATATAGAGAACTCAAGAAACTAGACTTTAAAATGCTAATTAACCCAATTAAAAAATGGGGCACTGAACTGAACAGAGAATTCTCAACAGAAGAAGTTCAAATGGCCAAAAGACACTTAAGGTCATGCTCAACTTCCTTAGCAATCAGGGAAATGCAAATCAAAACAACTTTGAGATATCATCTTACACCTGTGAGAATGGCTAAAGTCAAAAACACCAACGATAACCTTTGCTGGAGAGGCTGTGGAGGAAGGGGTACACTCATCCATTGCTGGTGGGAATGCAATCTTGTGCAACCACTATGGAAGTCAGTGTTTCGGTTTCTTAGGAAATTCGCGATCAACCTACCCCTGGACCCAGCAATACCACTCTTGGGAATATACCCAAGAAATGCCCTATCATATGACAAAAGCATTTGTTCAACTATGTTCATAGCAGTATTATTTGTAATAGCCAGAACCTGGAAACAACCTAGATGCCCTTCAATGGAAGAATGGATGAAGAAAGTATGGAATATATACACATTAGAGTACTACTCAGCAGTAAAAAACAATGACTTCTCGAATTTTGCATGCAAATGGATGGAAATAGAAAACACTATCCTGAGTGAGGTAACCCAGACCCCAAAAGATGAATAGGGGATGTACTCACTCATAATTGGTTTCTAGCCATAAACAAGGGTCACGGAGTCTACAATTGGTGAATCTAAAGAAGCTAAGTAAGAAGGGGAACCCAAGGTAAAACATATAGTTATCCTCTTGGCTAAGGGAAGTAGACAAAATTGCCGGGGAGAAAATTGGGATCTTGGGGTGGGGTGGGTTGGGGTTAAGGGGAGATGGGGAGAGAAAAGTTAGAAGGGAAGGAGGTCGGGCCTTGGGAAAGCAGGTGGATTGGGATAAAGGAAGGTTGGACAGGGGAGCACGGAACCACAATTCTTAGTTAAGGGAACCACTTTAGGGTTGGCAAGAGACCTGATCCTAGAGGGGCTCCCAGGTGCCCAAGCTGAGATCCCCAGTTAGTTCCTTGGGCAGTTGAGAATAGGGAACCTGAAATGACCCTATCCTTGAGCAATACTGACGAATATCTTGCATATCATCATAGAACCTTCATCTGGTGAAGAATGGAGATAGAGACAGAGACCCACACTGGAGCACTGGACTGAGCTCCCAAAGTCCCAATGAGGAGCAGAAGGATGGAGAACATGAGCAAAGAAGTCGGGACCACGAGGGATGCACCCACCCACTGAGACAGTGGAGCTGATCTATTGAGAGCTCACCAAGACCAGCTGGACTGTGACTGAAAAAGCATGGGATAAAACTGGACTCTCTGAACATGGCGAACTATGAGGGCTGATGAGACGCAAAGGACAATGGCACGGGGGTTTGATCCTACGTAATGTGATGGCTTTGTGGGAGCCCAGCCAGTTTGGATGTTCACCTTCCTAGATATGGACGGAGGTGGGAGGTCCTAGGTCTTACCACAGGGCAGAAAACCCTGACTGCTCTTTGGACTGGAGAGGGAGGGGGAAAGGAGTGGGGGGAGGGGGAGAAGGGTTGGAGGAGGGGGCGTAGGGGGGGAGGAGGGGGAGGGAAATGGGAGGCTGGGAGGAGGTGGAAACTTGTTTTTTTTTCTCCTTTTCTCAATAAAAAAAAGAAAAAAAAAGAAAATACAGAAAACTATGTTCGCAGTACTGAATCTTAAAATGGGAGACCAATATGTTATAAATCCCAATTTCATATGAGCCGTTCTCTTCTCTTGTCAATGGATTTCTTTTCTTTGCATTTTTACAAAGTCATTTCCCGGTATAAATTCATATCAAGTGACTTTCCTGTACAGTTTTCTCTTCTTATAAAGACATCATTCAGACTTACTTGAGCACAATACTAATAATCTTATTTCAATTTAATAATTGATTTTAAGGGCATATCCCCAAACAGAGTCACAACATTAACATGAACATTGTGGAGACTCAATTTAGGCAATAAGAAACTCTCATATAACCAAAATAAAGGAGTAATACACATATCACATGGGACTTTCATTGGCACAATTTCTAATTGGTCTTAATAATAAAAACCCAGAGTCATATATCCAATGGTGAAAGCTGCAAGTTAAGAGAAGCAGAAGAGCCAGACACAAAATCCTCAGACCTAACAGGTTATCCTATATCTGTGAGTCCTCAAACTGAAAGCATTCTTTATAAAACCTCAGAATAAAAGAGGTGAGATCCTGTCTCCATGATTCCACAGATTTAATGGGGCTGAGCTCCTGTCTCCCTCAGCCTTATATTCCTCTGTCCACCCAATCAGATGGCTTCCCATCTCCACCTCCCTGGTGCTGGGATTTAAGGCATGTGACTCCCAAGTACTATGATTAAAGGTGTGATCTACCACCATCTGGCTCTGTTTTTCTTCGAGACTGGATCACTAGTATAGTCAAGGTGGTCTTGAATGCACAGAGATCCATCTGCCTCTGCCTCCTGGGCTGCACCACTGTCTGGTTTTTATGGCTAATGAGAGAATCATTCCACATTCTAATCTTCAGACAAGCTTTATTTGCTATAGCACAAATAAAATATCAATACATTTATTCTTCTAAATTTGTTAGTTTTAGATAAGGTCAGTTTCAGCTGGGCAGAGATGTTAAGAAAGGTAATAATAAATAAACATTTTGTTGGTTTGTCCTTTTAGTTTTTATACCTGTTCAATGACAATCAAGCATTTGCAGATTGCTATTTATGGAATTCTTTGCATGATACTCCCTTATGTGATTGCAGCATACTTTGAGACACAAATATTCAAGAGCACAGCATGATTAGAATTTCCCTACCTCCCACCTTCACCTTTTTCAATCCCCTGCTTTCTGTTTTGGTTCTGCTGCTGCCATGCTTAGGCTATATTCCCAGAAATGATCTTTGCTGTATTCAGTTCCCTATGTGCTGAGGCAAAGAGAAAAATCATTTCCTATTTGCCATCCAAATTGTAAGTAGACCAATGGCACGGGGATTTATCCTACGCAATGTGCTGGCTTTGTGGGAGCCTAGCCAGTTTGGATATTCACCTTCCTAGATATAGACAGAGGGGGGAGGGCCTAGGACTTACCACAGGGCAGGGAACCCTAACTGCTCTTTGGACTGGAGAGGGAGGGGGAGAGGAGTGGGAGGAGGGGGAGAAGGATGGGAGGAGGGGAGGAAGGATGGGAAGAGGGGGAGGGAAATGGGAGGCTGGGAGGAGGTGGAAACTTGTTTTTTATTCTTTCTTTTCTCCATAAAAAAAAAAGAAAAAAAAACAAATTGTAAGTAGAACCTCCTTTGTACAAAACAAGCAAACTACTCCACTTTTAGTATATTTAATTTAGCCAGTTAGTGCCAACCTTTTCCTTGTTCTGGTGTGCCACACGCTCCACTTAAAGTTAAGTTGTTACAGAAGTCCTTACGAGAATGGAGGATGTGGTACAGGAGCAGAGGTAAGGATTGCCAAGGCCTAGGAAAGAGAGCTTAGATAGAAGCAGCAGGCTGGTTCTGCTACCTCAACAAACTAATGTGGGTTAAGAGTTCTGAATGTTGGGGACAAGTATCTGGTGGCAAGTACTTAGTCATCCTTTTTGAAAAGTTGTTTAATGGCTCTTCCTTTCCTTTTCTTCATCCATAAGTAAGAATCATATATGCATATATGAAATATGTCCATATTATATAAAATAGATTTAATATGTAGGTTTATGAGTAATTCTTATACCTTTGTGTGATGATAATGCTACCAAATAACAAAGAACAAGCAAGGTAAGAGGCAAATGATTTGTGAGAATATTTGCTCTTATTCTGGTTGAATTGGGAAGCTATAGTTTTTACATAGAGGTCTGTGAGCTCTGATACACTATTGAAGTGGAAAAGTAATTGATTTCTGTTTCTTTCTCAGCTGAAGGCTGCTTGGGAAACCAACTTGAGGTTCAAATGCAACTTTTCATAATTAACTTCATTTCATTGTTGCAAGTTTTGACACCTGAATGGCAAAACTTTTGTTTTACATATTCTCAAAGACTACAAAGGGCTAATTTATTCTGTACCAGTTGTTATCTTGGTAGCAAATTGCAAAGTACCACACCCATTTTCTCTGTAACTACAACAAATGATTATTTCTCAACTTTCTGACCTGTGCTTTCCACATCCATATTACAGGATACACGTGTTTTCTCAGCGTATCTCAGTGTGTTGTTCCAGTGTCAGCTGAGATGAAATATATATGAACTCAGAAAAATTACTCGAAGCATAGAAACAAATGGTTGATAACCCACTAATTTGGCTGGCCCTTTTAAGTCTTAAAGTGTGATAATCCCATTTCCATATCACCAATTTTAGTTAATAAAGCTCCTAAGAACAGAAAAGATCTATTATTCCACAGATACGAAGCTAAATTAGTAGTGCATCCGTTATCAAAAGGCCAAGTGTATTCTGAAGTGCTGAGGAGCACTGTTGTTCTTATCATAAGGGCCTTAGGGGTGTGTGTTATGCTTCATTTCCTCCACCTATTCTGTCTCCTTCAGTCTGACTCTGTTCTTTCCAAAACTAAAGTTTGCTGAAGTACTCATTTATTCTTATTCACTGACTGTCATTCTTCCTCATTTCACTTTTTAGGGACAATCGGGATGATTTTCTATTTGCTTAAAAATGCATCTAGCCACCACATGTACTTTCACAATGGTGGTTATGCCAAGTTATATAATTTCATTTCCTCTCACTTTACAATTGATCTCGGAGTTAGACATTTAATTTTGAATACTGAAATTTTTGTCTTAGTGCTGGGAAAGAAATATCTAGAAAATTGCAGAGCTGAACTTTTCTGAAACAAAAATATCACTTTTGAAATGCTTTAATGTTTACCAAAGTCTACAATGGCAGATTAATCCTGATAGGACCATCTGAACGTAAGTCATGCTCACTTACACAGGTTGATTTGTGAGTACAGATTTGATTACCAACAGAGACATGCATGTTAAGTGCTTGTCAATACCACAATTCTATGAAGACATATCCTGACATCTCCAGATTAAAGATAAAGAATAAGAACCACAAGTAAACTATGATAATGTTCAGTTTTGGAAGGCAAAAAAAGTGATTAAATGCTTTAATTAAGTAGTTCATGCTTTTTATTTTTTATCTTTTTGTTTGATTTTATTGCAGTTGATGTTGTTTGTAGCCTGGAAAACACACATCAAAAACAGGTTTAAATTTTCACAAAAATTTGGCAAATCTGGTATCTATTTTATCCACTTTCTAGTGTCTAACATTCTACACTTATCATATTTGTTTATTTCTTTTATTATAAAATAACTTATTTATTTATTTGTCTCTCATTAAGAGATGTCCTTGTTATAAGAAGCAAGTGTCTGGGAATTTTCAGCTGGGTACATTATTCTTAGACAATAGCAAGGAAAGGGGATGATTGATATTGACTTGTGACAGGTCAGATTGTTGATTTTTTAAAATTTATTTAATTGTTTTATGTTACAGCCACAGTTTCTCACCCTTCCTTTCCTTATAGTCCCCCCTCCCAATTCCCCTCTGTTCCTACCCCCAATCAACTCTTTGAGATGGGATGTCCATCTGTACACTGTGAATATATGTTGTTTCCATTGGTTAATAATTTAAGCTGCTCTGGACCATGGCAAGACAGAATATACATAGGCAGGATATCCAAACAGATCTACAGGAGAATAAGGGCTGGGTCAAGAGGAATGTGAATCAGCTATCCAAGAAAGGAGATGCCACAGCAGTCTAAGGAGAAAGATGCCAAAATAAAGGTAATGCCACGGCCACATGTCAATACAAACTCAGTAGAATTGGTTAATTTATAAGAGAGAACTAGCCAGTAATAGACCAGGCCATTGGCCAAACAATTATATTTAATATATACATGATTGATTATTTCTTAAGTGGCTGCAGGGACCAATGGGCAGGAGACATATGGGTTCAGCTGGATCAGACCAAACAGAGAAAATTTCATGTTACAGCTCCTTCTACCATGAGTATCAACAAAACTTGCCATATCAAGTTGCAGAAGATTAAGTAAGCACCCCTCCCCTAATATATGAAGATTGGGCAAGAAGACCCAGTATGAGGAGAAGGGTCTTAAAATCTGGTAAAAGTGTCTGAGACAGCTCCTGCTCCCATTGTCAGAGTCGCATAAATGACCAAAGTGCACAATTATAACATATATGCCATGTCTAGGTCAGTCCCATGAAGTCTTCCTGGTAGTTGGTTCAGTATATGCTTCTTGAACATTTTCCCTGACTTCATTTAATATTCTTTAATTATTCTGTATGTTTAGTGTTTGGATTATTATGTGACATGGGAATTTTCTTAACTCATTTACTCTATTTAGTTTCTGTAAGCTTCTTGTCGATTTATAGGCATTTCCTACTTTAGGATGGAAAAATTTTATTCCGAAGTTTTGTTAGATATATTCTATGGATTTCTGAGCTGAGTTTCTTCTCCTTCTTCTACTCCTAATATTCTTATGTTTGTTATTTTCATAGTGCCCCAAATTTCCTGGATGTTTTCTGCTAAGGATTTTTTTAGAAATAAGTTTCTTTAACTGATGAATCTATTTCCTCTATTGTATTTTTAACACCTGAGTTTTCTACTATATCTACTGTTTTCTGTTGGGAATGCTCTCATCTGTAGTTCCTGTTCAATTGTTCTGATTTTCCATTTTCAGAATTTCTTCTGTTTGTATTTTCTTTACTGCTTCTAATTCCAGTTTCAGGTCCTTCACCTACTTTTTTTTTTTTTTTTTTTTTTTTTTTTTTTTAGCATTCTTTTAGGTATGTGTTGATTTCCTCTAATTTTCTGGTTATCTTTTCCTGAATTTTTTTTGGGTTATTTTTTTTTTTTATTGAGAAAATGAGAAAAAAAAAACAAACAATTTTCCACCTCCTCCCAGCCTCCCATTTCCCTCCCCCTCCTCCCACCCTTCTCCACCTCCTCCCACTCTTCTCCCCCTCCACCCACTCCTTTCCCCCGCCCTCTCCAGTCCAAAGAGCAGTCAGGGTTCCCTGCCCTGGGGTAAGTCCTAGGTCCTCCCCCCTCCGTCCATATATAGGAAGGTGAACATCCAAACTGGCTAGGCTCCCACAAAGCCAGCACATTGCATAGGATCAAAGCCCCTTGCCATTGTCCTTGGTGTCTCATCAGCTCTCATTGTTCGCCATGTTCAGAGAGTCCAGTTTTATCCCATGCTTTTTCAGTCACAGTCCAGCTGGCCTTGGTGAGCTCCCAATAGATCAGCTCCACTATCTCAGTAGGTGGGTGCACCCCTCGTGGTCCCGACTTCTTTGCTCATGTTCTCCCTCCTTCTGCTCCTCATTAGGACCTTGGGAGCTCAGTCCAGTGCTCCAGTGTGGATCTCTGTCTCTATCTCCATCCATCACCAGATGAAGGTTCTATGATGATATGCAAGATATTCGTCAGTATTGCTATAGGATAGGGTCATTTCAGGTTCCCTATCCCCAGCTGCCCAAGGAATTAACTGGGGACCTCGGCTTGGGCACCTTGGAGCCACTCGAGGTTCAAGTCTCTTGCCAACCCTAAGGTGGTTCCCTTAACTAAGAATTGTGCTTCCATGCTCCCCTATCCAACCTTCCTTTATCCCAATCTTCATTTTTTCCCCAAGTTCCCCCTTCCTCCCTTTCTCCCTTTTCTCTCCCCATCTCCCCTTACCCCCATCCCACCCCACCCCCAAGATCTCAATTTTCTCCCCGGCAACTTTGTCTACTTCCCATAGCCAAGAATATAACTATATGTTTTTCCTTTGGTTCACCTTCTTACTTAGCTTCTTTAGGATCACCAATTGTAGGCTCCGTGTCCCTTCTTTATGGCTAGAAACCAATTATGAGTGAGTACATCCCATATTCATCTTTTTGGGTCTGGGTTACCTCACTCAGGATAGTGTTTTCTATTTCCATCCATTTGCATGCAAAATTCGAGAAGTCATTGTTTTTTACCGCAGCATAGTACTCTAATGTGTAGATATTCCACACTTTCTTCATCCATTCTTCCATTGAAGGGCATCTAGGTTGTTTCCAGGTTCTGGCTATTACAAATAATACTGCTATGAACATAGTTGAACAAATGCTTTTGTCATATGATAGGGCATCTCTTGGGTATATTCCCAAGAGTGGTATTGCTGGGTCCAGGGGTAGGTTGATCCCGAATTTCCTGAGAAACCGATACACTGATTTCCAAAGTGGTTGCACAAGATTGCATTCCCACCAGCAATGGATGAGGGTACCCCTTCCTCCACAGCCTCTCCAGCAAAGACTATCATTGGATTTTTTTATTTTAGCCATTCTGACAGGTGTAAGATGATATCTCAAAGTTGTTTTGATTTGCATTTCCCTGATCGCTAAGGAGGTTGAGCATGACCTTAAGTGTCTTTTGGCCATTTGAACTTCCTCTGCTGAGAATTCTCTGTTCAGTTCAGTGCCCCATTTTTTAATTGGGTTAATTAGCATTTTAAAGTCTAGTTTCTTGAGTTCTCTATATATTTTGGAGATCAGACCTTTGTCTGTTGTGGGGTTGGTGAAGATCTTCTCCCAGTCACTAGGTTGCCTTTTTGTCTTGGTGACAGTGGCCTTTGCTTTACAGAAACTTCTCAGTTTTAGTAGGTCCCATTTATTTAATGTTGCCCTTAATGTCTGAGCTGTTGGGGTTACACATAGGAAGCGATCTCCTGTGCCCATCTGATGTAGGGTACTTCCCACTTTCTCTTCTATCAGGTTCAATGTGTTCTGACTGATAGTGAGGTCTTTAATCCATTTGGATTTGAGTTTTGTGCATGGTGATAGATATGGGTCTATTTTCATTCTTCTACAGGTTGACATCCAGTTCACGATAGCCACAAACAACATAAAATATCTTTGGGTAACTCTAACCAAGGAAGTGAAAGATCTATTTGACAAGAACTTTAAGGCATTGAAGAAAGAAACTGAGGAGTATACCAGAAAATGGAAGGACCTCCCTTGCTCTTGGATTGGGAGGAACAACATAGTAAAAATGGCAATTCTACCAAAGGCAATTTATAGATTCAATGCAATCCCCATCAAGGTCCCATCAAAATTCTTCACAGATCTTGAGAGGAAAATAATCAACTTTATATGGAAAAACAAAAAACCCAGGATAGCCAAAACAGTCCTATACAATAAAGGATTGTCTGGAGGCATTACCATCCCTGAATTCAAACTCTATTATAGAGCTACAGTGATGAAAACACTGTGGTACTGGCATAAAAACAGAGAAGTCGACCAATGGAATCGTATAGAAGACCCGGATTTTAACCCACAAACCTATGAACACCTCATTTTTGATAAAGGAGCCAAAAGTATACAATGGAAGAAAGATAGCATCTTCAACAAATGGTGCTGGCATAACTGGATGTCATCCTGAATTTTTTAAATGATTTTTTTTCTTTTCCCCTTAAAATATTTCTATCATCTTCATAAATTAAATATTAAAGTCATTTTCTTATGCTTCAACTGAATTGAATCGATCAGGTCATCTGTCATAGGAAAGTTGGGCTTTAGTGGTGCCATATTTTCCTTTATGTTATTTGGAATTCTTGTTTAACTCATTACCAATAAATTTAAAAAATGAGCATGTAAGAACTAGACTAAACTTCCCCTTCTGAGGTTATATTTAGTCTCATATGAAAGCACTGCTTAAAGCTAATTATGTTCCTAATTTTTACTCTAGTTTTGTTGATGATGACGGCAAGCATTTTTCTTGGCAAAGACTATGTAGTTTATAACTAGGTAGAAGGAAGTCATTTACAGTGTCACTAATATGCATATGAGTTTCAGTGAGACACATTTGATTTTGGAACTTTTTTTTAAAAAGATCTGTTCTATAGAGTAGAAGAATCCAAATTGCCATCTTTTCAGGTTGTTATCAACTCATTTTCTCAAGTGTCTATGTACACCTTAGCATTCGGCATTAGAAAATTTCTGTGCTTGCCATGATTTACATGGCATGATTAATTTCTGAAACCTATTCAAAGGAGTTGTCACTGGGAGTTTTGTAGCATAAGACAGTTTACATCAGCAGGGAAGTAAAGTAATTTCAAAGCCTTAGCTTTTACTACAAAGTAGATGTCAACATTGCATAAAATACATCCATTAATGGAAAATGCTGTTTCAAAATCAGCCTGCTCATGAATGTGTATTCATCTGCATATGTGAATATATTTGTGTTCGCTGACATGTATGCTTTGAGTCAGTGAACACAGATGCTTTAACGTGGGCTGAAAATATTGCTTTAAAAAATAGAAAGCGACATCCTGAAATGCTGTCTGCACCCTGCTGTACCTAATTCTCAATTGAAATGTTCGCATAAAAGAAAATATAATTGTGTGATTCATTTATTAGCATTAGCTAGAGAATGTGTGACTTCACATAGCAGTTGAATACCTTTATTGGTATATGAGTTTCTCTGAGTGAACTTACACATTTCAAGCAGGAGACGGTCACCAGGGTCTTGTAGCAAGTGTTGCAAAAAGAATAGTTAGAAAAACAGGGTTGCTCATTTCCTGATTTGGTTCTTTCAGTCCTGTTACTGAAAATGGGTCACACAAAGGCCCTTGAAACTGGACAAATATTTGGAAGTGGGTGAGCAGATCCTCTATTTCCCTTAGCCATGAACTCTTTTCACAAAAGAAACTATTTCACGTAAGAACAATCAAAAACATTAAAAAAAAAACTGAATAAAAACATTGATCCTTCTAAACTCAGGTACTTCCTTGGGCAAGATCTTATGCTTAGTTCTGAATCCACATGGATAGAATTCATTTTCTGAAAAGGAAACGTGATAGCAATTCCTTTCAAAGAGATGAGAATAAGACTTTTGAAGCAAACTCATTATCAGCCCCAATTGTTGGAGGGAGCGGGCTGCTTGTTTGTCCCGGCCACCTGGCTAGATTACACCCGAAATAACAACACAGAAACTGTATTAATTAAGTTTAATTAATTAACTGCTTGGCCATTAGCTCTAACTTCTTATTGGCTAACTCTTACATATTAGTTTAATCTATCTCCATTAATCTGTGTATCACCACATGGCAGTGGCTTACTGGAGATTCTAACCAGCGTCCATCTCAGGCAGAGGATCCATGGCTTCTCTCACTCTTCCCTTCTTCCCAGCATTGAGTTATGTCTTCTCTGCCTACCTCCATTCTGCCGTATTAGGCCCAAAGCAGTTTATTTATTAACCAATGAAAGCAACACATGAACATGAAGAACCTCCTACACCACCCGATAATATGTTTTGAGGGCTGTTTCTATTATTTAATGCTAAGTAACAAATTGATCCTCAGCTAAGTGTCTCCAAACACCAGTTTTGTTATTTGTTCATAACCATAGAAGCCAGCAGTGCTCAGAGCCAAATCATGTGAGGTATCTTTTTGATGTCATGTTGCCTAAGGCATAGGTACTGTTGGAAGTTCTGTTGTGACCTCATTGATAACATCTTAGAGATGCAACTGAAGACTGAAAGTATGAGTAGTGTAAGTAAGCGTTTCTCTCTCACAAATTCTTATTTATTTCTTCATGGTATGGTAACTTGATTTCAGGAAGAAATATTTCATTAAGAAAGACAGAAGGCTATTGAGTATGCATGAAAATATGAAAAATCTTGGCACAATAATGCAAAGATGCTAAGTTTTGGAGCTCAAAGTAATATACAATATTTGTCTTATTCTTTAAAAAATAGTGATAGTAATATATTATTTTAACATATCCTTGAAATATCCTAACACATGCATTATCTTTCTGAGGCAGATTTTAAGGATGAAATTTAACATTTGACCATGGCTTTGTAATCTTGAGACAGTAAAGATCACGGCTTAAAAAAATGTGTGGTGGGGTGAGAAACTTCCAGACAATGTTTATGGCACGATGCCTAAAAATAAGGAAAGCAATGTCTTTGATCATGCATGGTGATTTGGTCCTGTTCCACTGAGACTAGGTGCAATCACATAAGTATTTATCTTTAGTACAGGTTTGACAAGTCCAGGATGCTGGTAAAACTTCTCATGCCGATTCTACTACTCAAACAACAGCTGCATCAGAAGCATACTTAAAAATCCCAGCCCTCTATCATCACCAAAAATGCACTTATTCCATCTCTCCTATTTTTAAATACCAAAGACCTCTCCAGACCATTATGAAATCTCTTATTATTTCTGTCTCACCTGTGGGAAAATTCACTGGCATTAAATGATTTACTTACATATGACGCATAGAGACAGAATGTAGTTGAAGTTCTGATTTCCTCGTCTTTGTGAAGAGTTGCCCCCACCCACCACTGCTATATACTGCCAGACCTATTATGTTTAATTAAATAAATTCCCAAGTGAACAAAACCTTACTGTTAATTAATTGATGATGTCAAGTTCAAGACATGTTAATAATCTTAATTACTAACCATGAAGTAACATCTTTTAAGTTAAAGGTAAGGGTTCATCTTGATAATTAAAATAAGGTTCACCAAGTCAAGAAAAACTGAGTTAAAAACAGAAAAAAAAAGTAAGTATCTACTAACCCATCTTATGTGCTCTCTCCCTACACAGCCCGAAGAAAGGACTGTTAGGAGACACATACAAAGGCAGATCAACTGAAAGCTCCAGTCCTATTTAAAGGACTGCTATTGTCACTGAGTTGTCAGGTAGCCCTATGTGTCTAGTGCAGCCAATTCCTTTGGATTTCAAAATGCCAGGAATCCAAACTTTTCCCTGCACTCCCATATGTTTAAATGTTAGCAGTAATTCAGAATTAAAGCAGTGTGTGGGCAAATTCTCTACAGATAAAACAAACATCTTAAGGCAAATAAAAATGACAGATCATAGATTTGCAAGGACAAATCATGTACTATACATTAGGCTGAAGTATGCAATTCTCACACACTTTCTGTTAAGAGAAATAGTAGAAAAATATAAATGAAAATAAGACTTTCTCAAGCTTTATGTGGAAATTCTTGCCAAATGTTTGGATGCCATTTGTAGATGAAAGTTTCTGTCCTTCTGTCCTGCATGTTCCCAGAGTGTTCAGCCTCAAAGAAACATACTGAGGCTTATATAATTAGAAAGTGTTCAGCCTATTAGTTCTGTCTTATTATTAACTAGCTCTTACAACTTATATTCTTACAATGGAAATTAATCTATAATTCTTGTCTATGGTTCACCACAAGGCTTGGTAATATTCTCAGTTAGACATTCTCATCTTATTTCCTCTACATCTGGTGGATAAATGCATCACTGTCTTTTCCCCAGAATTCTCCTCATCTGGTTCCCCTACTATACTTCGTGCTGACTACTAGCCAATCAGCATTTTATTAAATCAATATGAGTGGCAAACCGTTACAGTGTAGAAAATCATTATTCCACATAATCCTTGCTAATAATATATAGGGTAATTTAAATAAACTGAGACATTCTGAAACCCAAACACTTAGATTTATTAAATGGAGGCCTATTTAATGATTTTGGATCCTTCAGAACATGAACATGGTTGTCTTACAGTCCTTATAGACTCTTAGTTTCCTTCTATTCCTCAAAGATACACAATGTCATAACATTTTTGTGAAAATCTATCTATCATTTGGATCATAAATTTAAGTTAAATTTTTTGAGACTAGTTATAAGTAAAATTTTATTCCTGAATGAGGAGTTTTCCCAGATGATCTTCTGCTACAAGAGCTAATGCAGAAGATGAAAATGGAGATGTGAAGAGTTGATTCTAATCAAGATCATGGCATCTTGGGGAAATGTTTCAGATCAACATATTTTCATCTTTGAGGTATATCATGATGGAACTGACTAATGATACACTGAATATATTTAAGACAGACTGACACATACACGCATATACATGCACACACACACACAGAGAGAGAGAGAGAGAGAGAGAGAGAGAGAGAGAGAGAGAGAGAGAGAGAGAGAGAAAGAAGAGAAGAGAAGAGAAATCCTATGCACTTAGAAAACAGATGCTCTCTTTTCCATTTAAGAGTATCATTGGTTATACAGTAAAACAGATGTAACTGGCTTCTTCATTCTATTTGTTTTTTTGAGTCCTTACCTACTTTTATATCCTGATTCTCTTTTAACTTCCATATGTCAGGTTAGTCTTCTGTAATACCATTACCTTAAGTATAGCATGTTAATAATCGGGTTTTCCTCTTCTTAGATCCTTCTATAGCACTCTCTAAATATGGATAATAGCTCAGCTTGTTTTAATTAGTTTTCTATTATTTTGCCTTATATGACAAAAAACAACCCAGGGACATACATATACATTAAGTCTGGTAGGTGGTTTATGTTTTGCAGAAGTTCATGACTACTCATTGACTTAAATTTCAGATAAAATATTCATCAGAATACAAAATAAATATGATCTTTATTTGTGATTATAATTCTAGGATTTGTACAACCAAAACTTTGTGAGTGATATTCCATTATTGTGGTTTATATGTTTCTTTGTTTTAATCAATGTGTTTTGAGCTGTTAAAATACCTCCATTTTTCCTTCATTCTCCCTCTTCAGCACATATGGTGTTGTCTTACTATCATCAACATCTGGTCTGTGATTCTCAGAATTCAGCTATAAACTTGCTTAAAACAATACATGTGCTCGAAACACAGCTGTCTTAACGTTTCTTTTGATCCTATTGCAAAAGAAGCTACATGTCGTTTTGTGATTTGAGGCATTTCAAAGTGAGGGAACTAATAGATCTTGAACTTCTCAGGACTGTCCTTTTCATCTTCCTCCTAAGGGCACAGCATGTGCCAGAATTGTGGGCAGAAAGAAATTCTTCCATGCATTAATGATTATGTTATCGTTTGATGGAAAAATAACTTGGACAAACTGAGACGTTCATTTGCTCTCTTGGTCATTCTTCTAAGGCATCCAACCTCGAACATGTTTCAAATTTGTTTTTATTTCTGTATTATGCTTTGGAAGAGAGGAAGATACATTATGTGAATTTATTAAATGATCAGGCTAATTTCAGCTTTAATTTCCTGGAATATGAAGCTCCTACATTTCTGAACTTATCAACTGATACCATAAATATACTTCTAAAAGCCTACCTCCTCTCTTTTTCTCTCTCCCCACCCCCCTTCCTTCTTCTCTGAAAGTCAGTATCAACTGACATGCTATGTTTTTTTTCTTGTTTATGCAGAATTGAACAAAACATAAAGTTAGAATCAGTAAATTTCACGGGGTGGAAATCAAGATTACACAAGTAAGGCAGACCTGTCAAAACTCACTCTCCTGGTATAGAGACAAGACGAGGAAAATATCAATACTGTTTACACTTTGTTTAAAGGATAATTTTGTTTACTCGACGTGAGATTTTCATTGATATAGTATTTTTAAACAAAAAAAACAGCAGTACCTTTTCAAATTTAGCAGTCAAAGATGATTATAAGGAGGGTATATTTTAAAAACTTATTTTCTTTAAAAATAAGTTATAACAGACCAAATATAATTCACCAATGTCGTTAAATAAATTAGAAAACATATACTTTACATTTTGTAGACTTCAGACAGTTTACATTGTAACGCTCATCTTACTAAGAAAAATCACTGTGGTGTAAGCTGATAAATTTTCTAATTGGTTGGAAAGCGTTTGAGGAGATTTTGCTTATCTAAAGCTGAATAAAGCTTCAACTTCCCAGTTAATATAGAATAAGAAGTTTTTCTAGTTTTTATTAATAAAGTAAAGATTTTCTTTATTCCAGACAGTGTGGTACAAACTCTAAAAAAATGTGTAAGTATGAATTTAGATATGTTATGTGTGAATTTTTGTTTCCAATATTTTATTTCCAGAAATTAATTGTATTTTGCAAAACTTAGCCAAGAGGTCTTATTTGGTAGCTTTAAATTTTATAAACTATAATATAGAAAGCTAAAAATAAAATAAATCAAATACCAAAATTAACCACAACTATTACCAATACAATTGAATGAACTTCTGTATGGTTAGAAAGAAATTCAAAACAGAAGAAATGAAGGTTCATATTAAATTTTCTCTTTCTGTATTGAATACACAAACACTAAAAATTATTATATTATTAGAATTATAAAACAATTACCATTATGTTTCATTTTCTGCTCTGTACCAAAAGATTAACATTACACTATGCATGATTCTTTTTATTTTTTTTTAATTTTTAAAACATTATTTTACATACAAATAACAGTTCTCTCTCCTACCTGGCCTTCTGTTTACCCCACCTTCTCCAATCTATCCCCCTTTCCATTCCTCAGAAAGGACGAGGCCTCCCATGTGGAGTCAACAAAGTCTGTCCCATCACTTGAAGCAGTACCAAGGCCCTCCCCCCTGCATCTAGGCTAAGCAAAGTACTGCTACTGGCCTGACAAACTGTCCAAGTCACACAACTGGCACCCACACTCAGAGGGCCCAGTTCAGTCTGATACAGGTACCCCAGCTGTCAATCCAGAGTTAGTGAGCTCCCACTAGCTTGAGTCAACTGTTTCTGTGGGTTACTCCATCATGGTCTTGACCCTTTTGTTCATAATAGCATTCCATCCTCTCTGTGGTTGGACTCCACAGTTTGGCTCAGTGCTTAGCTGTGGATCTCTACATCTGCTTCCATCAGTTACTGAATGAAGGTTCTGTGATGACTGTTAACAAAGTCATCAATCTACTTACAGGGAAAGGGAATTTTAGGTACCCTCTTCACTATTGCTTATATCCTTAGCTGGGGTCATCCTTGTGGATTCCTGGGAATTTGCTAGTGTCTGGTTTCTCGCTAACCCCACGATGGTTTCCACTTTCCAGGTATTCCTTTTTCCAGGTTTTCCCTTGCTCTCCCTCTCTATCATGCAACCTGATCTTCCCAATTTTTTTTTGTTTTCCTTGCTCCCCTTCTCTCCTCTCCACTCCCCTACCAACATTCACTGTCCCTCCATGCCACCTGTTTTCTAAAGAGATCTTGCCTACTTCCCGTTCCCAAGGGATTCATGTATGTTTCCCTCAGGTTTCTCCTTGTTTCCCATCTTCTATAGAGTTGTGGACTGTAGGCTGGTTGTACTTTTCTTTATGACTAATATCCACTTATGAGTAAGTATGTACTGTGTTCGTCTTTCTATGTCTGGGTTACTTCACAAAGGACTTTTTTTTTTCTAGTTTCAATCATTTCCTGTAAATTTCAAGATGTCATTTTTTTTTTAACCATTGAGTAGTATCTCATTTTCTTTATCTATTCATTGTTTGAGGAGGTCATAGGTTGTTTCCAGCTTCTGGGGATTATGAATAATGCTTCTCTGAACACAGTTGAGCAAATGTCCTTGTGGTATGTGTGTGCATCCTTTGGGTATATTCCCAAAAGTGGTATTGCTGGGCCTTGAGGCAAATTGATTTCCAATTTTCTAAGATACCATCACCCTGGTTTCCAAAGTAGCTGTATAATTTTACACTCCCATCAACATGGAGGAGTGTTTCATTTACCCCACATCTTCTCCAATGTAAGCTGTCTGTCGTGTTTTTGATCTTAGTCATTCTAAATCTGCCACTCTTCCATTGAGAATTCTCTATTTAGATCTGTACCCCAGATTTTGATCGGATCATTTGGTATATTGTGTGTTTCCCCTTCTTTGAGGTGTGCTAGTGTGAGGTGTGAGGTTACCTGTCTGTGTTTTCTTGAGTGCAACTAATTTCCTTGAGTTGGAGTTTTCCTTATAGTACTTTCTGTAATGCTGGATTTGTGGATAGGCAAGGTTTAAAATTGGATTTGTCATGGAATATCTATCTATAGTGATTAAATTCTTTCCTGAGTATAGTAGTCTGGGCTTGCATTCATGATCTCTTAGTGTCTACAGCACATCTGAGCAGGACCTCGGACTTTCAGAATTTTCATTGAGAAGTCAGGTGTAATTCCATTAGGTTGGCATTTATATATTACTTGGACTTTTTCCTTTGCAGTTCTTATTCTTTCTTTATTCTGTATGTTTAGTGTTTTGATTATTATGTGGCAAGAGATATTTTTTCTTTCAATTTCTTTGGTGTTCTGTAAGCTTCTTATACTTTTATAGGCATGTCCTTCTTTTGGTTTGGAAAGTCTTCTTCTATGATTTTGTTGAATATATTTTCTGTGCTTTTGAGCCAGAGTTTTCCTTCTTCTTCTAACCCTATTATTCTTAGGTTTAGTCTTTTCACAGTGCTCCAGATTTCCTGGATATTTTGTGTCAAAAATTAGTTGGATTTAACATTTTCTTTGACTGATGAATCTAATTATCCTATGGTATGTTCAACTTCTAAGATTTTCTTTTCCATCTCTTGTAATCTGATGGTTATGCTTGTATCTGTAATTCTTATTTGTTTACCGAGATTTCCCATTTGCAGAATTTCCTTGGTTTTGTTTTCTTTATTGCCTCCATTTCAATTTTCAAGTCTTCAAACGTTTGAGCTGTATGCTTCACCTGTTTGATTGTTTTTTTTTTTCCTTCTTGGGTTTCTCTAAGAGATTTATGGATTTCTTCCAATTTATTTATTTATTTTGCCTTTTCTCCGTTTCTTTAATGGAATTTTTCATTCCCTCTTTAAGGGTCTCTATCATCTTCATAAGTTATATTGAAAGTCATTAACTTCTGCTTCTTCTTGGTTAGAATGTTCAGATATTCCTGTTGTAGGACCACAAAATTCTGATGGTGCCTTATTTGTTTTTATGTTGTTGGATATTTCCTTACACTGCCATCTTCCCATGGCAGGTGCAGGTGAAGGCTGTGCTTCAGGGTGTCTATCTTCCTCTAATTGGTGGAGGTGGGGCCTGTGACCTAGGTGGTTGCTCTTCCTCTGGGTGCAAGCATGATTGTGCATCTAGTGGATGTTGTTAAAGCTCTGGGACTCTTCTCCAGGGGCAGTCTGGTCCAAGACTCAGGTGGTCACAGATGTGGTGAAGAAAGGTAGCATTTGTGCATCAATAGGTATCTTTTAAATCTGGTTCTGTTATGGAATATCTTGTTTTTTCCTTCTATGGTGATTGAAAGCTGTGGTGAGTATAGTACTGCCGTGCACCGTGCCCCCGTGTCTGTGCTCTGTGTGCTGGCACCCAGTTTGCAAAGTTTGGGCAAAGGGGCTGGAGGTTAAAATACACAGACACACACAGACAGAGAGACAGCAGGACGGGTCATCCTTGAATTCCCCAAGAATGCTCCCTTAATTGTGTTCAGGGGCAGATTATATAGAGATAGCCACGCCCCAGCCAAACCCACCAGAAACCACTCTCCTGCCATCAGGAACTCCTGAAGGTCTTGTGCTCAGAGCAGCTGAAGGCACTCAGATAAGGGGAAAACAAGTTGTTTACAAGCAATTCAGGATCTGGGGTCTCACTGCTCCCAACATAGTACTATGGGCTGTCATTTGTGGTCTCTTAGTTAAGTCTGCATAATGCCTGACCAGAGCCTTCTTGCTTTCATTTGAGTGATACTGATAGGTCTTCCTTTACATGTTACTTGGTTTTATTCCTTTTTTTCTTTTTTTATTCTCTAAGTTTATTATTTTGATTATTGTGTGGCAACAGGGTAGGGTGTGGAATGTGCCTCTAGAAACTTTTATCCAGCTCATGACTGTGACGCAGACACTCACCTTTCCAGGTGCATTCATGACCAAAGTTCTTGTGGTCACACATGTCATGGAGGACATTTATGGGTCTGGGGAGGTTGCTTGAAGGTTTCTTGGACTCCCTGGGTGGGGGTGAAGAACAGAACATGCCTACAGGGTCTAGGAAATAGAGGGCAGTGCTCTCAAACAGGGAACCCAGACACTCACTTCTCCAAGTATAGGCAGGGTAAAGATTCTGGTGGTCTCAGGTGCCTTGGGTAGTGGTTGGAGATGTCTGGAACCTGCTTCATGGTATCCGAGGCTTTGTTGGTTGGGATAGAACATGGGATAGGCCTAGAGAGTAAGGCCCTACAGCTGGGTCACAGACACTTACCTCTCCAGGTGGTGGCAAGCCAATGCTCTGGTGCTCATAGATGTCATGAAATGGTAGTTGGGCTGTGATGAGGCTGCTACCAGGTCTCTGGGGCTCTAGAGGATAGAGGTGGGGCACAGGATGTGCCTCTGGGGCTATGGCCTAGAGAGAAGGGCCCTCTAATCTGGGAACTAGTACTCAGCTCTTCAGGTGAGGACTGGTCCAAGACTCTGGTGATCTGAGATGCCTTGGGTGATGGTTGGGCATGTGGAGAGGCTGCTCCCAGGTCTCTGGGGCTTTGTTGGATCAGGATTGAGCATGGGATGTGCCTCTGGGGAAAAGGTCAGAGAGTATGACTCTCTAGCTGGGACATCTAAATACTCACCTCTCCAGGAAGGAGTAGAACCAAGGCTCTGGTGGTCTCAGATGCCATGGGGTTGGTTGGGAGTGAAGGAAGGCTGCTTCCAAGTCTCTGGGGCTCTGGTAGATGGGATGAGGCATGATTAGCAAACACTGTGGACTAAGTACAAATGGAGCTTTACATTGAGGGTGGTTAGAACAACATAAAGAAAGAACTGAAAAAATAAGAAGTTAGAATGACAATAAAATTAGATGAAACTAAATAGTTTCCCTCAATAAATCGATGCTATTTTCACATATACACAGAAAAATAGAAATATTTATGGCTGATTAAATATCTTTGGAGATTTTCCTGAAATACATAATGGTAGGCTAGAATATTTTCTGACAATGATCTGATATTTTTAAGTTGACATAAAGATATGAGCAAAGTTATGTTCAACAGTATGTTACCTGTGTGCTCTGTAGAGAAAAAAAGGCAGTGCATGTATTGTAGAACATTAGTTTAAAATGTGTTACATTCATTTATGCTGTGAAATATTTGTTTAATAATTTCAAGATGTGTTGTATTCTATTTTGTTTCACTTGTTTAACTCTGTAAAGCTGTGTTACTTTGCCTATCTAAAATAAGCAATTGGCCCAATAAAGAACTGAACAACAAAAGATAGGCACGATAGATAGATAGGTAGGGCTGCAAGGCAGAGAGAATAAATAGCCAGAGAAATCTAGGTTCAATACAAGAAGAGAAATGAGAAGAGGAGAAGGAAAGGGGGACCCCAGGGCTGCTACCCAAAGACATAACTAACCATGGAGTAAGAAGAAAAGGAAGATATGTAGAATAGAAAGGGAGGAAAGCCCAGAGGCAAAATATAGTTAAAGAGAAATGGGATAATATATGTTAGAAACGCTGGAAAGAAACAAGCCAAACGATAGCCGGGCATTCATATGTCTCAAAACGCATGCCTGTGAAATAGTTGATCCAACAAGAACACATCTCTTAATCCTTTTCAAAATAGCTTTACCACAAAAGACCAAGTATTCAAACAGAAGAGCTTATGACGATCAATCTAATTCAAACTACTATATATTATGAACCATAAAATGGTATGAATAACTCACCCAGTAAAAACCTATTTGAGGATGGGGTGGTGTGTAATGTACATACTGAACAAGTGTGAAGAAGTGAGCTCTGATTCTCAGAACCCATGTAAAAGCAGGTGCTGGAAACATGCCTCTGTATTCCCAATGATCCCAAAATAAGATGGGAGGTTGAGATAAGAGAATCTCCAGAAACTTTTGAGCCTGCTAATCTGATAAAGAAAGTATCAAACAACAGTGAATAAATTCTGTTTCACACATGCTCATGCACCACACATACACACAGACACACAGCAAACAGACACACACACACACACTCAGAGAGAGAGAGAGAGAGAGAGAGAGAAAGGGAGAGAGAGAGAGATGATAATATGAGTCTACAGAAACTCAGACATCCAAGCAGAAATTTGATGTGTTAAGTACAATAAGGAAATGCCTGGCCCCATTGGAATGGTTTGAAGTATTATTTAGTGAAAACTAACGGTGAAAGAAATCATATAGGATTTACTTGTTACTTTGCTGTGGTATGTTAATCATCATCATCGTCATAATAACAATAAATGAAAGTGAATAATGACCATTTAAAACTCATTTATTATGCCAAATGGCTACTAAGGAATTGCATGGAATTCAATGTACAGTGTAGTTAATGAGAAGCCCTAATCCTGAACTTGGAATAGCCGAAGCCTCTTATCATGTGAAGAAGCTTAATGCTTTGCAACTGAGAATTCAGTAACATGCTTTCAGGAATAGATTGTTTTCTTTTATCTCTCTGAGGAGACAATGTAGAGGCAGAGCAACAAGTCTTTATGACAGAGAAAGACCAATGAGTTATGAAGAAAAAAGTAAACATGATGGGGAGATCTAAACATTTAGGAGACTTTATTTGGACATAAACTGTTTCTTCAGCCATATTTTTTCTTCAGAAGAATAGCTGACACTGGATAACTTAGAAAAGAGAGAGGGCTTATAGGCTAGGAATTCGATAACATGGCAGTGACACCCAGTTGATTTGGCTTAAGGTCTCCTGATTAAGAGAACTAAACTTCTTCAATAGTCCATTCTGGTGAGGAAAATGTTAACCTATTCACTAGCGCAGATTTCTCTTAATCTTCTAAATCTTTAAAGTCCCCATCCCCACCAACCAACATCAATATCTTGGGTGGGTGGGGGCAAATACCATCCTAAGATTTAGAAGAGAGAAGCAGAACTGAAATTAGGAAAATGATACTTATAAACAGAGAGGATTGATAAGCAACCAATCATTGATCACCTTCAAGGAAGAGGATAATACCCAATTTGTTGAGATCAGCGGTCAGGTGCCAATAGCAAATTTACTCTGTAAATATTAAGTACATGTCTGATTGGATTGATAAGCAACCAATCATTGATTACCTTCAAGGAAGAGGATAATACCCAATTTGTTGAGATAGAGGTCAGGTGCCAATAGCAAATTTACTCTGTAAATATTAAGAACATGTCTGATTGATTTTACTGAATATTTGTAAATCTCCTAATTGAATTTGACTCCCTAGAAAAGGAGATAATTTTCTTCATCATACATTGTAATGTCAATACAACTCAGTGAAATAAAATTTCTTTAGAGGTGAGAAAAAATGGTAGAAAATATCCAGTACAAATATGTGAATGAGAAAATTCTTCTTCCATGGTCACAATGTCTAGAGTTAGTTTCTAATGAAATGTAGACAAAGATCTGATGATTTGTTGGTCCTAGAAGTGTAGGAGACATCTTGGTAGACCTTGATTCCATGAACCTTATGCTAGGGTTGTTTTTCTCCCAGTAGAGATCTTTCAGTAAGTGATCTTATGGCTGGCATTTTTACAGATTAGAAAATAGGCCAGCTGGAGGTCATAGTAAATTAAACTTTGCTGAGCATCAAGGACAGCAGCCCAGACGGCATCAATACAGGAAAACACAGGTGTCTACACAGAAACAGATTAGTTTATGTCTCATTCAGCAAATGTGAAAAATGCTTCTTTGTGGTGTTTCCTTCAGGAAGAAAATCAGGCAGTATAGAATGTAGGAGAATATTAACAGTTTGCAATCACTTTGTTTGTCATTTCATTCACTTATGTCAATAAAGGAGACGATGAGTTCATGGATGTTTTGAGGTCTGTGTACACCCTTTCATTATGTTAAGTAGATTGGTATTTTGATGAAATAGGTACTACTCAAGTCAGTGTATGTGTGAGCTTATTATTTATAATTTGCATGGTTGGCATTAAGGGGGAGAAGACATGTGCATTTACTTAGTTAAAGATAATTGAAAAGTAGTTCTACTAGCCAAAAGTTTAGCATTTTAACACACTTTAAATAACTCTGGAAAAATGAAGTCATTCATTCATTCAGTTATATAAAAATATGCACATGGATTCAAGGATATATAAATAGACAGATCTACATACCTTTAAGTCTATGGATTGTTATTGTTGCACATATCATTAATAATGGTTTTGGCATAAGACATAGCTTTCAGAGTTAAGAGAACCATAATACATGTTCTAAGGGAAAATATCTAGCTAAGATAAGAAATTAAAAAAGCAGAAACTTCTGGCTTCTAAAGGAAAAAGGCAAAAACTATGTATGTCTTAAGTTTTCCAGTATTAATTTACTCAAATCACATCAGAAGTGTCACAATATACTTATTTCACAAAAAGAAAATAGAGAATATTTTGCTTATAACTACATCACCATCATCATCATCATCATCATTATTATTACTGACTCAGTCTAGCACTCAGCTGATTGACTAGTGTCACATTTCCTTTCTCATGACATTGGCTTCCTCCAAGAGTGGATTGTTAGAAGTTTTTAAGAAAAATTTATAATTTCTGTTCATTGGTTACTTGTTATCTATCCGTTTAATATTAATATTGATATCCTTATTCATAAGCAAATATATTTTCAGAACTTGCTGTTTGGGGCATTGAATAGCCAAAAAACTGGATTAATATAGGGATGGATGGATGGATGGATGGATGGATGGATGGAAGTGAGGGTGGATGTGTGCATGAGCGGGTAGATACATGGAAAAACAACCCCGTGACTGAGCATGTTCTACAAGGAACAGCACATTTTCTTCCCTCTCACCAGCTCTGGTGTGAAATGATTAGGGAGGAAACTCAGAGAATGAATGTACCTTTATGCAACAAAAGGGCAAAATCAATCACAATAACATTTGGGTTTCTGTGGAATCAATTTGGTAGAAATCATTTGCCTCCCAGTCGACATTTCCTCTGAATTGCTAAGTACTACCCACTCTACTCTCATTGAGAACAGCTTCCTATACATGAGATCGGCATATGCAAATTAAAATACCAGTGACTAAGGTGACATATGGCTTAATCTTTGCTGTAAGTGAAATCTTATCAGGCGTGAAAATGTTTAGTTGGAGATAGAATTCATCCTGACAGCATGAACTTTAGATGTTTTCTCTCTCTCTTTTCGGAGCAGCCGTTATTGGTTTATCGCTAGTTTCATCAGAGGTCGACAAAAATGTGTTTGTTTTAGATCCTCTGTGCAGCTCCACCTGCAAACTCAAGAATATAATATTGGAAACAAAGCAGTGACACACAGAGATCGATGGCTAATTCTGTGCCCCTGTTCCCAGGTATGCGTGTGGAGGCAGCTTCTCAAGCACTTTGAGAAACTCTCTGTAGCTTGCCAAGCACAGAAAAGATAAAGGGAAAATCTTGTCTTTACTGTACATATGCCAGGAATCTGTTCTCCTAACTGACAGTCTGTCGTTTGATATTTCTCCACCACTAACATTGCAGAGGAGAATCTTCTTCTCTGACTCCCTTTTATCTCTATTCTGAAACTTGCACTTTAAGGACCACCATCTCTCTTTCTTCTTTACACTGATTTCCTTATATCTACTCTGTTTTCAACAGGATTTCATTAATGTCCCCATTGCTCTCACTTCTGAAGTTAATATTTCCAGTGACTAGATAGACATAAGGTACATAACTTATATGGTCTTTTATTACTAATAGCTGACTCATACACAGAAGGGAAGGGAGTAAATACAATTTTTTAGGAAGCCATTGCACTGCTGAATACATTTAGGAACTGTTCACATATGACCTTCGCAGATGTCATTATTAGGTATTAGCTAATTCATGTCGCCAGATAAGGCATAAAATATTTCATTAGGAATGTCACAGTTAGTGATGGTCAACATGAGTTGTGCCTAATAGCACTTGTCAAAAATGTGGTATCACTATGCCTTCTGATATATGACAATTGATGTATACACATGAGTAATTTGTAATGACTTGTAGTTCATTCTTTTTGGAAGATCACAAACTTTGTCTTACAAAAAGCCTAAGGGTATGATTAGGAAGATAAATCTTCAATTTAACAGTGCTGAGAAAGTGCTGAATGTCCTCACATGTGTGAACATGAAAAGCTGATTAAGTAAAATACAGTGAGGTTGCAGTTATAGAAAAATTCTAAAACATATAAAACCCAAATTATTTTCTAGTAATGACTATACAATAAAATGTTATTCATACCATTTTCTATAGTTTCTTAAAATATAACTTGAGCTTAATAATTTGGAGAAGAATTTCACATGTTGCCTTGCAAATATATTTTCTCTTGCCTCTATTTTCACACACACACACAAAATCTGATAGATGATAAAGAGTTGATGATAGATAGGTAGATAGATAGATGATAGATAGATAGATAGATAGATAGACAGATAGAGATAGATAGAGATAGTTATAGGTAGATACATAGATAGGTGAAAGACAGACAGATAGCTATATTAGTTTGTAGTATGTAGCCAAGACTTATGTGGAATTGATTATGCATTTCTTGTTGCCTTTCAATTAGCAGTCCTCCAATCTCAGCCCTTTGGGTGTCGATATCATTCATTGATGAAATTCATCACAATCAGATAAGAAAAAATTAAAAGAATAATGCTAACTTTGATAAAGGGTTTAGATAGTAAGTTATTTTCCAAGAAAAGTTAGCAAATAGTTTCAATAACATGCCTTTATTTTTGAACATGATATGAAAATAAAATCACAATATCTGTCTTCTAAAATAAAGCAACATAAAAATGTAAATATTCCAGTAATTCAAATGTCAACATAAAATGCTATTACAAATGTGGTTTGCTTTCTTTGTACGTATTTTTTCAGAAAAATTTCTTCTTATTCCCTGTTTTGACAAAGTATTACCATATTTTTAAAATAAGCTCTATTCTTAATTTTCTGGGATGATTATATTACTGATATTTACCTTCTCAATAAATATTTTAACTCTTTACTATTCAATATTTCATACTGCATTCTATAGATTTACAGTACTTCAATTTAAATCCTCCTGAAAAATCAGGTGGTTGAAAGAACTTTATCATAATCATATTCGACAATACTATTCCAATTTACTCAGCTTTCTATTACTATAACGAAATACCAGAAGACAACAACTAATTAAGAAAGATGTTTGAGTTGTGCTCACAAATTCTTAGCATGTGGCTGTAACCAATTGGGTCTATTGTGGTAGGTCCTTATAAAGAAAGTATTTTGAGAAAAGTATGAGAACTTTCAATATATGTTATAAACTGGCAAGTATTTTTAGATAAAAATATATCATCTCATTTGTAATTCAATAGTTTATGTTGCAGTAGTCTGCTTGGTTGTTCCCACCACCCAGAACTGAAATAACCACACAGAAATTGTATTAATTAAATCACTGCTTGGCCCATTAGCTCTAACTTTTTTTTTTTATTGAGACAAGGAGAAAAAAAAAACAAGTTTCCACCTCCTCCCAGCCTCCCATTTCCCTCCCCCTCCTCCCACCCTTCTCCCCCACCTCCCACACTTCTCCCCCTCCTCCCACCCTTCTCCCCCTCCCCCCACTCCTCTCCCCATCCCTCTCCAGTCCAAAGAGCAGTCAGGGTTCCCTGCCCTGTGGTAAGTCCTAGGTCCTCCCCTCTCCATCCATTTCTAGGAAGGTGAACATCCAAACTGGCTAGGCTCCCACAAAGCCTGCACATTACATAGGTTCAAAACCCCATGCCATTGTCCTTGGCTTCTCATCAGCCCTCATTGTTCGCCATGCTCAGAGAGTCCAGTTTTATCCCATGCTTTTTCAGTCACAATCCAGCTGGCCTTGGTGAGCTCCCAATAGATCAGCTCCACTGTCTCAGTGGGTGGGTGCACCTCTCATGGTCCCGACTTCTTTGCTCATGTTCTCCCTCCTTCTGCTCCTCATTGGGACCTTGGGAGCTCAGTCCAGTGCTCCAGTGTGGGTCTCTGTCTCTATCTCCATCCATCACCAGATGAAGGTTCTATGATGATATGCAAGATATTCATCAGTATTGCTATAGGATAGGGTCATTTCAGGTTCCCTATCCTCAGCTGCCTAAGGAACTAACTGGGGACCTTGGCTTGGGCATCTGGGAGCCACTCTAGGTCCAAGTCTCTTGCCAACTCTAAGGTGGCTCCCTTAACTAAGAATTGTGCTTCCGTGCTCCCCTATCCAACCTTCCTTTATCCCAATCCTCCTTTTTCCCCAAGTTCCCCCCATTCTCCCCTTCTCCTTTTTCTCTCCCCATCTCCCCTTACCACCATCCCACCCCACCCCCAAGATCTCAATTTTCTCCCCGGCCATTTTGTCTACTTCCCCTAGCCAAGAGGACAACTATATGTTTTTCCTTTGGTTCACCTTCTTACTTAGATTCTTTGGGATCACCAATTGTAGACTCCGTGACCCTTGTTTATGGCTAGAAACCAATTATGAGTGAGTACATCCCATATTCATCTTTTTGGGTCTGGGTTACCTCACTCAGGATAGTGTTTTCTATTTCCATCCATTTGCATGCAAAATTTGAGAAGTCATTGTTTTTTACCGCAGCGTAGTACTCTAGTGTGTCTATATTCCATACTTTCTTCATCCATTCTTCCTTTGAAGAGCATCTAGGTTGTTTCCAGGTTCTGGCTATTACAAATAATACTGCTATGAACATAGTTGAACAAATGCTCTTGTCATATGATCGGGCATTTCTTGGGTATATTCCCAGGATTGGTATTGCTGGGTCCAGTGGTAGGTTGATCCCGATTTCCTGAGAAACCGAAACACCGATTTCCAAAGTGGTTGCACAAGATTGCATTCCCACCAGCAATGGATGAGGGTACCCATTCCTCCACAGCCTCTCCAGCAAAGGCTATCATTGGAGTTTTATATTTTAGCCATTCTGACAGGTGTAAGATGATATCTCAAAGTTGTTTTGATTTGCATTTCCCTGATCGCTAAGGAGGCTGAGCATGACCTTAAGTGTCTTTTGGCCATTTGAACTTCCTTTGCTGAGAATTCTCTGTTCATTTCAGTGCCCCATTTTTTAATTGGGTTAATTAGCATTTTAAAGTCTAGTTTCCTGAGTTCTCTATATATTTTGGAGATCAGACCTTTGTCTGTTGCAGGGTTGGTGAAGATCTTCTCCCAGTCAGTAGGTTGCCTTTTTGTCTTGGTGACAGTGTCCTTTACTTTACAGAAGCTTCTCAGTTTTAGTAGGTCCCATTTATTCAATGTTGCCCTTAAAGTCTGTGCTGTTGGGGTTACACATAGGAAGCGATCTCCTGTGCCCATCTCCTGTAGGGTACTTCCCACTTTCTCTTCTATCAGGTTCAATGTGTTCTGACTGATAGTGAGGTCTTTAATCCATTTGGACTTGAGTTTTGTGCATGGTGATAGATATGGGTCTATTTTCATTCTTCTACAGGTTGACATCCAGTTATGCCAGCACCATTTGTTAAAAATGCTTTCTTTCTTCCATTGTATACTTTTGGCTCCTTTATCAAAAATGAGGTGTTCATAGGTTTGTGGGTTAAAATTCGGGTCTTCTATATGATTCCATTGTTCGACTTCTCTGTTTTTATGTCAGTACCACACTGTTTTCATCACTGTAGCTCTGTAATTGTGTTTGAAGTCAGGGAAAGTAATGCGTCCAGACAATCCTTTATTGTATAGGATTGTTTTGGCTATCCTGGGTTTTTTGTTTTTCCATATAAAGTTGATTATTGTCCTCTCAAGATCTGTGAAGAATTTTGATGGGATCCTGATGGGGATTGCATTGAATCTATAAATTGCCTTTGGTAGAATTGCCATTTTTACTATGTTGACCCTCCCAATCCAAGAGCAAGGGAGGGCCTTCCATTTTCTGGTATACTCCTCAGTTTCTTTCTTCAATGCCTTAAAGTTTTTGTCAAATAGATCTTTCACTTCCTTGGGTAGAGTTACCCCAAGATATTTTATGCTCTTTGTGGCGATCGTGAAAGGTGAAGCTTCTCTGATTTCCCTCTCTGCTTTCCTATCCTTTGTGTATAAGAGGGCGACTGATTTTTTGGAGTTGATCTTGTATCCTGCCACATTACTAAAGCTGTTTATCAGCTGTAAAAGTTCTTTGGTGGAATTTTGGGGGTCGCTTATGTACACTATCTTATCATCTGCAAATTTTCACTTCTTCCTTTCCAATTCGAATCCCCTTGATCCCCTTATATTGTCTTATTGCTATTGCTAGAACTTCAAGTACTATAATGAAGAGGTATGGCGAGAGTGGACCGCCTTGTCGTGTTCCTGAGTTTAGTGGGATGGCTTTAAGTTTCTCTCCATTTAATTTGATGTTAGCTGTTGGCTTGCTGTATATAGCTTTTATTATATTTAGGTATGACCCTTGTATCCCTAATCTCTCCAATACTTTTATCATACAGGGATGTTGAATTTTGTCAAATGCTTTTTCAGCATCTAATGAAATGATCATATGGTTTTTTTCTTTCAGTTTATTTATATAATGGATTACATTGATAGATTTTCGTATGTTGAACCAGCCCTGCATCCCTGGGATGAAGCTTACTTGATCATAATGGATAATTTTTCTAATGTGTTCTTGGATACGGTTTGCCATGATTTTGTTGAGGATTTTTGCGTCGATGTTCATGAGTGAGATTGGCCTGTAATTCTCTTTCTTTGTTGAGTCTTTTTGTGGTTTTGGTATCAGAGTGACTGTTGCTTCATAAAAGGAATTTGGCAATGACTCTTCTGTTTCTATATTGTGAAATAAATTAAGGAGTATAGGTATTAGTTCTTCTTGGAAGTTCTGGTAGAATTCCGCATTGAAACCATCTGGTCCTGGACTTATTTTGGTAGGGAGGTTTTTGATAACAGCTTCTAATTCTTCGCGACTGACCGGTCTGTTTAGATTGTTCACCTGGTCCTGGTTTAACTTTGGTATATGGTATTTATCTAAAAAAGTGTCCATTTCCTTTACATTTTCCAGTTTTGTGGCATATAGGCTTTTGTAGTAAGATCTAATGATTCTCTGAATTTCCTCTGTGTCTGTGGTTATGTCCCCCTTTTCATTTCTGATCTTATTAATTTGCAAATTCTCTCTCTGCCGTTTGATTAGTTTGGATAGGGGTTTGTCAATCTTGTTGATTTTCTCTAGGAACCAGCCTTTTGTTTCATTGATTCTTTGTATTGTTTTCTGTGTTTCTATTTTTTTTTTATTTCAGCCCTCAGTTTGATTATTTCCAGTCTTCTACTCCTCCTAGGTGAGTCTGCTTCTTTTTTTTTCTAGAGCTTTCAGGTGGGCTGTTAAGTATCCAATGTGAGCTTTCTCTGTTTTCTTTAAGTGGGCACTTAGTGCTATGAACTTTCCTCTTAGCACTGCTTTCATAGTGTCCCATAAGTTTAAGTATGTTGTTTCTTTATTTTCATTGAATTCCAGGAAGACTTTAATTTCTTTCTTAAGTTCTTCCTTAATCCAGGTATGGTTCAGAAGTTGACTGTTCAGTTTCCATGAGTTTGTAGGCTTTCTGGGGGTAGCATTGTTGTTGAATTCTAACTTTAATCCATGGTGATCTGATAAGACACATGTGGTTACTAATATTTTTTTGTAACTGTGGATGTTTGCTTTGTTACTGACTATGTGGTCGATTTTTGAGACGGTTCCATGAGCAGCAGAGAAGAAGGTATATTCTTTCCTATTTTGGTGGAAAGTTCTATAGATGTCTGTTAAGTCCATTTGATTCATTACCTCCATTAATTCTCTTATTTCTCTGTTAGGTTTCTGTCTGTTTGACCTGTCCATTGGTGAGAGAGGAGTGTTGAAGTCTCCTACTTTTAGTGTGTGCGGTTTGATGGCTGCCTTGAGTTTTAGCAATTTTTCTTTTATGTTCGTGGGTGCTTTTATATTAGGGGCATAGATGTTCAGGATTGAGACTTCATCCTGATGAACTGTTCCTATTATGAGTATAAAATGCCCCTCTCCATCTCTTCTGATTGATTTAAGTTTGAAGTCTACTTTGTTAGAGATTAGTATGGCCACACCTGCTTGTTTCTTAGGTCCATTTGCTTGATAAGCCTTTTCCCAGCCCTTTACTCTGAGTAGGTGCCTGTCTTTGTGGTTGAGGTGTGTTTCTTGTAAACAGCAGAATGTTGGATCCTGTTTTCGTATCCAATCTCTTAGCCTGTGCCTTTTAATAGGTGAGTTAAGTCCATTGACATTAAGTGATATTAATGACCAGTGGTTGTTAACGCCGGTCATTTTTTTAGTAGTAGAGTTTGTGTGTTTCCCTTCTTTGATTTGTGTTTGTGAAGGGTCTCTAGACTTCTGAGTTATTGTGGTCATTGTTGGACTCCTTGGTTAGTGATTTTCCTTCTATTACTTTCTGTAAGGCTGGATTTGTGGCTGCGTATTGTTTAAATTTGTTTTTATCGTGGAAAATTTTATTTTCTCCATTTATAGTGAACGAAAGCTTGGCTGGGTATAGTAATCTGAGCTTGCATCCATGGTCTCTTAGTTTCTGCAGTACGTCTATCCAGGACCTTCTGGCTTTCATGGTTTCCATGGAGAAGTCAGGTGTAAGTCTGACAGGTTTACCTTTATAAGTAATTTGGCTTTTTTCCTTTGCAGCTCTTAATATTCTTTCCTTATTCTGTATGCTTTGTGTTTCGATAATTATATGGCGAGGGTTTTTTTTTTTGATCCAGCCTATTCAGTGTTCTGTATGCTTCTTGCACCTTCATAGGTATATCTTTCTTTATGTTGGGAAAGTTTTCTTCTATAATTTTATTAAATACATTTTCTGGACCATTGAGCTACACTTCTTCTCCTTCTTCTACTCCTATTATTCTTAGGTTTATTCTTTTTATTGTGTCCCATATTTCCTGAATATTTTGTGATGAGAGTTTGTTGGACTTGCTGTTTTCTTTGATCAGTGTGTTTATTTTCTCTATGGTATCTTCAGAATCTGAGATTCTTTCTTCTAACTCTTGTATTCTGTTGGTTATGCTTGTTTCTGTAGACTCTGTTTGTTTACTTAAATTTTCCATGTCCAGCCGGCCCTCTGTTTGTGTTTTCTTCTTTGCCTCCATTTCAGTTTTCAAGTCTTGAACTGTTTCCATTATCTGTTTGATTGTTTTTCCTTGGTTTTCTAGAGTATCATTCACTGATTTATTCAATTCTTCAAACTTTCTGTTATATTTCTCATCCATTTCTATAAGGGCGTTTTTTACATGCTGTTTAAGGGCATCAATCACTTTCATGAAGTCAATCTTTTCTACTTCTTCTTGATTAAGGTGTTCATGTCCTCCCGTTGTGAGGTCACTGGTTTCTGTTGGCTTCATGTTGCTTTTCAGCTTGTTGGGCGAATTTTTGCCTTGGCGTCTGCCCATCTCTTCTTCCAAATGCTCCCTTATGAATCTTCTTTTATCAGATCAGGTCTCCTTTCCTACCCAACGCTGGCTCTCCCCAACGTTGGCTCTCCCCAACGCTGTCTCTCCTGGTGCCGAGAGATCAGGCCTCCATGTTGGTGGACAGGTTGCAAACAAAGCGCCTGCCCTGCTTGGTGCAGGCAGGCGATAGAAACAAAGGGAGTCCCGCCTGCTTGAGTGCCCCGAGGATTCGGACCCAGTGCCCAGACAGGCTGGGCTGAGTGATGTTATGTGCAGAAAGAGGGCAGTGGGGCAGAAGTGGGGAGGGTTCTGGATGGGAGCTGGGTGGGCTAGGAAGGAAGAGGAGGTATGCAGGGAGTGGAGGCCCTGCAGAGAGCCCAAGCAGGATAGGGGGCCAAGGAACCTCTGAGCTCCCCTTCCAAGGCTGGCGCCGCGGGGCCAGAAACTCACCCCAATGCTGTCTCTCCTGGTGCCGAGAGATCAGGCCTCCATGCTGGTGGGCAGGTCGCAAACAAAGTGCCTACCCTGCTTGGTGCAGGCAGGCGATAGAAACAAAGGGAGTTTCGCCCGCTTGAGTGCCCCGAGGATTCGGATGTTATTTGCAGAAAGAGGGCAGTGGGGCCGAAGTGGGGAGGGTTCTGGATGGGAGCTGGGTGGGCCCAATGCTGTCTCTCCTGGCACCAAGAGAGCTAGCTCTAACTTCTTATTGGCTAACTCTTACATTTAATTTAACTCATTTCTATTAGTCTGTATATCGCTAGGTGGCAGTGGCTTACCAGCTAAAGTTCCTGCAAGTCTGACTCTGGCGGAGCCTCCATAGTGTCTCTCTAACTCTGCCCTTCTTCCTCCCAGCATTCAGTTCTGTCTTCCCTGCCTCCCTAAGTTCTGCCCTATGAACAAGCCAAGGCAGTTTTTTTTTTAATTTATTCATGGTAATCAAAGCACACAGAGGGAAATCCCACATCAAGTTTATGTATGTGAATGCTTCAATAGCCATATATATCTTTAATTCACACCATTATTTTGTTAACAATATGACATTCCACATGGGTTAGTTTATTTTATTTATTTGTTGTCCTATACTTTGTAGGTATTTTCACTAATTTATCCAATTTTAATTGTCCTATGCTGTGGTGTGTCAGCTTCTCTTTTATACATTTTATGTTGTCTTCAATATTAATAAAGTGAAATATTGAATCATTTAAGAAATAATAACGGGTAGTACAATAATGTAATCCATAGATTTACATGTTCTCTAAAAATTGAAAAATTATGTTGAATCACATTCTCAAATTGACCTTATTAAAATATGTATTTACCAGAATGGTGATACTCTAGTTAAATAATCTTGTTTCTTGACTTTTCCACTGACATACATCTGAAAGTGAGTTTATATATTTACCAAAGGCCTCTGGGAATTTTCAGAATCTGTAATTTCAGAACTTGCAAAGCGAAGGCAAGAATATTCTGAGCTCATGGCTAACTTAAGCTACATAGCACTTCTCTGTCTCAAAAACAAAATGATAAAAAAAGAAAGAGAAAAAAATTTATTCAAAGTGTTTAAGCTCATTCTTTTGTAATCCGTTCTAAGGAAAGTGAGATGATATTGGAATTTCATGCCACAGAAGAGCAGACAGCAAATTTTTAGAATTTCTCATATCTGATAGATTACAGTCATTTCCAGTCTCATGTAGGTGAAAGAAAGGTTCAGGATCTCCTGGTTCAATGTAGTAAAATTTGAGAATTTCGCTGTACATTATGAATTTGCTAATAACATTTGACATTAATGTATGAGTGCTTTCCATGTTAATGGTAGTTATTTATCCTGCAATAAAAATAACATGTTAAAATGACACTATTTTCCCTCAGGTTTGGCGTCTTTTTTTGCCTTTTCATTGACAAAATGATCTGAGGATAGTTCTATGCCTACAACAGGCGGGCTAATTAGCTTGCTTCATAAAAGAATGACTAAATAATGAACACAATGATGTGAGTAAACATTACTGTCACTATTTCAGGGATGACTTACCCAGTTTCTCTAAAACAGATCTTGCTAAGAAGCATTACTTGCAACTCATTTTAAATTGAAACACACACCTTAATAAACAGCAAAATATCTCTGATCAATACTAAAGTTAGTCCTGTTTTCAATTAATTCAATTTATAAATCATGTTATTTCTTAATTTTGTCCCACTATCCTTTTTTAGTTTAGTTTTTTTTTTTGATAATTGATAGCCTAGGACAATTAATGAGACCATTAATCTTTATGTTTAAATTTTACCAAATTGTTGCCTATGGAATTTTTTTTTTATTTTTATTTTCTTTTTTTTTATTGAGAAAAGGAGAAAAAAAAAACAAGTTTCCACCTCCTCCCAGCCTCCCATTTCCCTCCCCCTCCTCCCACCCTTCTCCCCCTCCCCCCACTCCTTTCCCCCTCCCTCTCCAGTCCAAAGAGCAGTCAGGGTTTTCTGCCCTGTGGTAAGACCTAGCACCTCCCACCTCCGTCCATATCTAGAAAGGTGAACGTCCAAACTGGCTAGGCTCCCACAAAGCCATCACATTACGTAGGATCAAACCCCCGTGCCATTGTCCTTTGCGTCTCATCAGCCCTCATTGTTCACCTGTTCAGAGAGTCCAGTTTTATCCCATGCTTTTTCAGTCACAGTCCAGCTGGTCTTGGTGAGCTCTCAATAGATCAGCTCCACTGTCTCAGTGGGTGGGTGCATCCCTTGTGGTCCTGACTTCTTTGCTCATGTTCTCCCTCCTTCTGCTCCTCATTGGGACCTATGGAATTTTATATATGGACTGTTTCTTACATTCAGTTTACAATGATATTTAGTGTTCAATTTAAACTACACAAACACAACAGTGACAATAGAAAGGTAGCTACAAATTTACAAATATCTGTTTCTTTTCTTTTTATTTATTTTTTTATCTTCCCATCAAATTTGAGTATACACCAGATAAAATGACATTTCAAATACATTACAAACTGGATTTTATGTCTAAAATAGATTTGTCCATGTGACCTAATGCCCAAAATCTAACATTCTGAAATCTGTTTCTTTTTTGCTTTAAAATGTTAAATGACCAATAGTCTGATGATAAAAAAAAAAAAATAGAAAGAAAGAAAACCCTTTGCCGCATTATTCTCTGATGACCCTTGGTGACGAGCCTCATCGACATAACATCTATTGTGAATTTCTCATGTGTCTTTGTCACCACTGTCTTTCAATTAAGGAAAAGAAATTCTGATTCTCAGAATCCTCTTCCTTTTTTAAAAAAGTTAAATTTATTTCTTTATTAAGTGCGTATGGCTGTGTCATGTAAGTGAGGAGGTCAGAGGAAAATTTGCAGAGAATGACTATCTCACTTTAGTATCTGGTTCCTAGGCAGCGGACCAAAGTTGACAGGACAGAGTACATGCTGTACACTGAGCCATCTTGCTCTTCTCTTCAGAACCCTTTGTCGTGTATGCTTCACAGTTTGCCATGAGGGGAGCTCATGGTAATTTGAAAGGTAGCCGTGAGCTGGAAGAATATTTTTGCAGGGAAAACATTACTTTCTGTAGCCATTTGTCTGGTGTCTGGGGACTCCATGGACATGAGATGGTGTCTACCCTCAGCAGGGCATTGGCTGGCCTCTGTGTGTGCTCACAGCAAGCTCTTGTTAGATTTCTTGTTGTTGTTATTGTTTAGGTTTGTTAAAGACCACAGGAAATTTAAAAATCACTACATTAATGCAAAATATTTAAAAAGAATAAACTTTGCATTATAACAAAATAAGAATTTTGCACTAAAACATCTATCCTAAATATCTAGTCTATGTTGTAGAAATTTCTTTGAAAATTGAACTTAGGACTGTGGTGACATAAAACTGAACATTTTGAAGGGTACTCTATTCTACACTATGAGCTAAAGATAACAGAATGAGACCTTTGTCATAAAACACAAATGAACACTAAAAATTAATGCTGAAATTATAAGTGAGCATGTAGTCTTCTTATGATAAACACTATGTTATGAGCAATGAGATTTCCCAGGCCACCACAAGGGATCAGCAGGCACTTATCAAGTCTGATGTTCTGAGTAAAATTCACACTCTAGACCCACATGATCAAGTGAGAGAACTGAGTCTTTCAAGTTGTCCTCTGACCATACAGGACCACTGTGGAAGACATGCACAGTAGGAATATACTACATACACACACACATACACACACACTCACACATATGTATGCATAAGGGGATAAAAATACACAAAAAATTAAAAGGAATGTTTTAGAAATGAAAACCAAAATGTATGAAATATATTGACATTTCTTTTTAGAATCAAAAATTTTGTTTTGAAAACTCTATAAATACATGTACTACATGTGCCTACACATATATATCAGTAATGACATTATTAGTAGAGTACTCTTTGTATCTGTCTTTTCCATTTCTGTGTGACAAATGTGTATTTATTGGTAATTAAAATGTCATTAGTTATGGAAGAATAATCCAATAGATTTGTGTACACTGACACTAAGCTGTGTTTGCCATATGCAATGTTAATGATGGAGATTTGGTAAAATACTAAGCATTGCTATATTTTTTTTAAAAAAAGGGTCTTCCTATTAATTTCATTTTATGGCTATTTTTTTCTGCATGTAATTATGTGTACCATATGTATTCCTGATGCCAGTGGAGGCCAGAGAAGGCCATTTTATAACTGAAACTAAAGTACCAGGTATTTATGAGCCACTGTGTGGGTTCTTGGGATTAAACCTACTCCTCTGCAAGAGCAGCAAGTGTTCTTAACAGCTGATTAATCTTTCTATCTCTACATGAATTCATACAAGCACACAAATGTGTTTGAGCACACACCTGTATGAGCCAATATATTCTTTCTGGGGGATAGCCTATTCTTTTGTGTTCCTGCTGTATATTTTAATGAAGAAAATGTTAGTAAGAAAATCACTTAAAGTATGATCAAATGCATGTAAGGTCAACAATTAAGTCACTGGAATGCATATTTCTGTTTAAATGGAACACAGTTGTATGATTCATGTGTCTGGTAAGAACTGCAGCTACTATGTTGTTACAATTTCTATTTCTCATGATCAACTTTTTCCAATATATACATGTATCTTGAGTCTTCAGTCTATACTATTAATATTACTTCTGGGACCTCAGAAATGCAAAAACTTCATCTTCTCATTTGATGTTTTTAGAAAAAATCCTATTTTGATATCTTGTAAAAAGTTCAACAAGTGATTTCCTGTGTAATAGTTGGGAATGCATGACTATATACCCCAACATTGGAAGACAGAGACAGGAAGCTGCCAAGAGCTTGTTGCTTATTCCCCCAATCTGAAGTAGAGCACTTCCATTTCACTAAGACACCATGGCTCAAGCAACAAGGAAAAGAGTCAAAGAATAAGTTGTCTAGCTTCCTATTCTGCCTTTTCTATATAGGCACATACTATTACACATAATACCCACACACTTACATAATACAGCATACACACACATACACACACAAATCAAACCATTAATTTCTTACCTCAGATGTAGTGATGGAAAAATAACTAACACAGTACACTAGATAGTATGAAATGTCAAGAAAAATTTTGAGATGAGGACAATGGAGTATCCAAACCACATTGTTAATAAACGCTTTCTTGAGAAAGTGCCTTCAGTTCTTTCTTACCTACATACTACAGTATAAAATGTGCTGAAGTAATGGTACTCAAAGAATAACTTGACAAAGCAAAATGAAATACAAAATTATAAAACAAGAAAAAAGTTTTAAAGTTCACATTAAAAGACAAGGCTATTACTTCCATTTATGAAGAACTTATAACCTCACAGAGTAAGTGTTCTTTTAAGTAGGGGATTCTGGAATATTCAGTGTGGAGTCAACCAGCTGTGGTGATTTATTCTAGCTTCCAGCTTCAGCATGCTCCCATGCATAAAATGCATCTCACACTGTGTTAAACTGCATTGTACATGATCTTAAGAATTGTCAGAAAATGAGTTAATAAAGAATATGTGACAATATCTCATTATTCTGGCATCAAAAGAAGGGCACAGTGGTACTCTTCAACAATATGAATGCACCTGGAAGGCATTATGTTAAGTGAATTAAGTCAAGCACAGGAGACAATGATCTCACTCATATGTAGAATAAAAATAACAAATCAAAACAAAAAAAAAACCTTGAAAAACAAAAGTCCTGTTTGTACAGATCAGGGAAGAGAATAGTTGGCGCCAAGAGTTGGAGTCATTTGGGGAGGGGCTAGATGTTCATTTTGAGATGGTCAAGGTACATTAAATGTCAGTGTGAGTCAGCTCATAGCCCCCGGCTGCATTTAAATGTAGAGAGATTTGGTGGAGGGCATCATATGTAAGCTTTGCTTATTCTAATTTTCACTAAAGACATGTTTGACAAAGTACTACTTTTCAAGAGAAGCTTGTTTCATTTACATTCTGTGAAATATCAAGAGAAAAAAAAAAACCCTGGGGTTTTCCTGCCCATGGTGCCAGAAACTGACTTTTCAAATCTCACTGGTAACTATACATGGCAATCAACCCAACTGACACCCGTGAGGGTCAGTGTTCTTCTGTTAGATCCAAGCTTCTACCTTGAGCACACCTTACTAGTTAAAATAAATCCAGCAAGGCTCCTCCGCCCCATCTTATTGCTCTTTTTCTTGTTCTCTGCATTTTTCTCCCATCTCTCATCCTCCTTCTCCTTCTTCTTGGCATCAGTGCTCTAGAAAAGATGCCCTTACAGATTTACAAGTTATCCTTCTTTTGGTGATACAAGAGGATAAGAATTTTGACTAGATATAAGGAAGCTTTCCTCTGATGAGCCATTCAGAAATTGTGTATGAAATGGGAATTTCATGGTGAAAGATGAAACAATATGCTCTCAGGATTACTACTTGTTTGCTGACTGCCTGGAAGTTCCAGCCAAGGCCAGGGTTGTTGGGTCTCTAGTCTGTCAAAAACGCTGTATAACCTTGTCTTGTTGTTCCACTAGCTCTTAGCATTTAATTTGTGAAATGAGTATAATCAGGGTGTCCTGACAGGAATCACGTAAGGGTTAATTAATGGTCATTTGTTAAGTGTGCCGAGACTGTCAGATTAAAGCATTAGGGAAGTGTCAAGTTTGTGTTATTATGGTATTATTTTTCTTTGTTTGGTAGGAAATGCCATTTCGGTGTAATTTGCTTGAACAGTAAAATAAGCCATTTTAATCAGTGCACAATCAAGCCCTTATTCACTGAGGACAAGGGTGCTTACAGTCCGCAAGGAGACTAGTGTCAGCTGACGCAAGGGCAGGCATCTGAAAAGTAGGCACTGGACACAAAGAAAACCCAGAAAATGAGACTTGCGGCAATCATTTACTGAGTGCCCAGGGGGCTCATGTTACAGACCCAATATGAACTACTAATAACAGAGGAAACCGAAAATTTGTAATCTTAGGAACAAGTACTCCCTCCCTAAAAATTGTCCATGTCACCAAGACATTTTTGAAGTATTTGTATATATGACTTAGTAACTGTGTCAAATGTTTCATTAAAATCCAAAAGGGGCATTGACATACAGAGTTATGAAACACTTAACAGCCCCAAACCATAAATATTTGTGTATAATCTTATTTGTAGAAATATACATTAGTTGTAACTTCGTCTTTACAATTTAGCTAATATCAGTTATCTTTTAATTTTCCAAAAAAAATTTTGGTTGTTTTAATATTTAAACATTATTTGGCAACTTATATAAGTTACAATTATTTTAAGATATTATTTTTTAGGACACATTACTACCTATAATAAATAGGCCTGTAAGCATATTCACTAATGATCATTTAAAATGAGAAAAAATACTTGACATATGTAACACTTAATTGATTCCAGATAGTCATTTTCTAAACAATGTGTAGCACAAAATGATTATCATGTGTTGTATCAAAAGTTATTTGATGATTATGTAAGGTTTAAGAATAATATTATAGTTACATAAAATTCTACCAGTTTTATAACCTTTTTGGCTTATAAACTGGCTGTTTGGTCTAAAGGTATCTACAAGCTTCATTTTGAAATGATGCAAGGATAAACTTTATGTTTAACCCTTGTATCAACACAAAATAATGAGAGATCTATCTTCATAGTTCCCTTGGGTAGTTTTAGAAGAGTCTCATGGGTCTCTATTTTACCACTTTAGCTTTACAATCTAGTTGCAAATGATTGCTGCTCATCTCTTTAAAGTGAAGGCCAGATGCTGCCACAGCACTATTTTAAATGCACTGATTGGTCACAAGCGACTTTCCTTGTACTCTGTAAAAGCCATCAACGTCCTACCTGTAGCATCCACTGTGTGTTTTTGAACTCTGTTCTGAGTTGCCTTGTCATCGAAACTACTGTAGACTTGCTGCTTCTCTTGGAAAAATCTCAGAAGCATGATGTAAATTTTTCCCATGGCATTAGTTCTTTCTGTTCTTTTCATGGGTCTTCTGCTTCACTTCATTCGAATTTCTACCCAGGCATTATCTAGACATGTTTTCCTAGCCACCTGCTGGATACCACCTACAACACCTTACCAATACCTATTCTGCTTATAGCTTCTTAATAATACAGTCTATACTCTGTTTAATGTACATTCATCTCTCTTAGTGAACAGGAACTTTGTGTTACTCACTTTGTTGGTGTATAATGCAAATGGGTGGAATAATTAAATGTTTAATGTAAATACTTCCCTCTACATAAAAATGTTCTATCAACAATGTTGTTCACTCATATTTATAGCAACAAATTGTTGCATAGTAAAACCCAATAATCAGAAAAAATAGCTTTCTGAAGATATACACATATTAATATGTGAGAAAATTATATCAGATTTGTTTAAATTTGACAGTTTATTATACAATGAAATTATATCCAATTATTAAACTTAATCACTGCTTACAAGAAAAACAGCAATTAATTATATTCAAATAACTTACTATGTAAATTAAAATGTGATTCATTCAATATTTTACTTTTTCACAATATATGCAATATAGTTTTCTAATAAAGTGTCCAATGGAATAGATATACTTGTATTGAATTCTGGAAGATTTTTTCTTCTGGAGAAGAACAATCAAATCTAAAATAGATATTTTCTGAGTGCATCGTTAAAATTTTATATAAGTCCAAATATTCTTTTATTCTAATGGTTCAGAAACTATTTTAATCCCAAATTAATGAAGTCAAATATTATATCTGAAGATCCATATCTCAAATGATATTTCTTAGTACATATAATGGAAAGTTTATTTTAATATATTTGTATATTCTATCCAATGGGGCATACTTTGAATTCAGTACATTCAGAATATCTTGGGGCAGTAAAGAGGCTCAGCCAGTAGAGAAACGTGCTGACAAGATTGATGACTTTTATTCAGTTCCTGGAACGCACATGGAGAAAAGAACCAACTTTCATAAGTTTTCATCTGACCTCATGTGCAAACATTGACACGTGTTCCCTCACATATACAGATACACACACAAATATATAGCATTATTTTGAATAGAACATATCTGTTGGGTATTCAAAAGGTGAAAAAGACTTTTAAAAAGCAATGATAAGCTTGTATTGTTTTGTGGTGAAGCATTGAGGTAATTTTAGTTGAAACATGATATGAAACTAGCATCTAGGAAAATCAAGGGAAGTAGAAGTGTCACATGGGGAGGGGAAGAGAAAAATCTTAGAGAATGGGATAACAGGAAACAGATGCTATATGGGGCATAATGGGAAAATGGAGAAGGGTGATGATAACTGAGTAAGAAGCCCAGGCATGAGGGAAGGGATAAGAATGCTTTTTAATTTAGATACCTAGAGGTTTATTTTGCTATGCTATTTAAATTTATTAACTTTATACTACTTTTGGTTACTTAATAAAATTAAAGAATGTTTCTTACCACTTACCTAAGTACTGTTAGGATAGGATAGGAGGAAGGATAATACAGGTAGAGAAGGAGGAAAGTAAGGCAAACAACAATAAAGATATTTATAATCCATAAAAACTGGAGTCCTCCAGCATTCAACCCAAGGAGCATACCCGTGGTGGAATCCAAACAGATCCCTGCCTTACAATTGGAACATTTCCAGAACTTAATCCGTGAGCATTGGATACTGAAAAGAAAGCGAAACAAAACCAGACCCAACCCTACACTTTGGTTTGTCATGGAGTCAGCGCAGCTGCCACAACTAAGTCCTAAATGCCACTGGACTAATTTAAAAAAGAACCCCAGTTTTTACTTTTACTTTATGGTAAAATTGGTTGCTCTTGTATTTTATGAAAAAAATGATTTTTTTTAACCTTCATACATAGAAGCAAAAATACTTTAACTGCTGTAAACCTTCAAAAGTTAGTAGAAGTGAGATCATACTGGTTTGTTTTCTTATTTTGATCAGAGAATAACTAAATTGCTGCATTTCGCAGTGACCCGTTTACATGGCATTCTCAGCTTAGACTGCACAAGAAGAAATATATGTGGTGAAATATTGGAAAAAAATAATCCATAAATACTATTTTATGAACTTACTTAAAATTCAAATACATACATACATATATATATATATATGTGTGTGTGTGTGTGTGTGTGTGTGTGTGTGTGTGTGTGTTTGTGTGTGTTTGTGTATCCATGCATAGATACAAAGTTTAGCGTAATAGAGCTGAAGCTGCCTTGGAAGCCTTCTCCTTGAGAACTAGCTCTCATGATATCAAAACATGATTATAAACTGCCAAGTGAGAGGCACTTTCTGTAGTCTCACCTAGCTGTAAAATCTATGACCATAGGAATTCCTGATCAAGCAAGATATTCCACTGGTGCAGAAAGATTTTATTTGGGGGATAACGCACAGTTGTCTAATTGGACTTAAAGCACACTGGACAGGAGAAAATTCATGCTTGTTTTGTAATCTATATTCTAGAAGAGAACCTACTGCTGATGTTTTCCTAAACTAATGTAACTTCTAAATGGTTTCTAAATACTATTATATTTACAGAGAGGTTTAGTTTTTAATCCTCATCAAAGAAACCTTTTTTCCAACTTTTGGAGGCAAACGCAGAGATTCACAACTGTTAAAATCCAAATAAAAATGTCTATATCATGCCCAAGTAAATTAATGCAACCCCAAGGCCATACCTACACCTAAAGTTTAGGGAAAATCACAGAAAGCAATATGAGGAATAGATTAAAAGAGCCAGAGGACAAAGAAACTAACTATCAGATACTATCTATCTTCTAGACTTGGTGAGGAAAATGCACGTCGGAACTCTGAACAACGTGAATGCCTGAAAATACTGGCCTAGTAGCATTATTTGATGGGAGAAATTTCAAAAGATCCTGTCCCCTGATGAAGACTGTATGTGATCAATGGTTACTGCGAGAGAAATTGTCAGACATCTTAAGGTATGAGCTCCCATACATGTTGTCTAATCTAACATCTCAAACTCTAAACACTTGTATATATGAGCTATGTTAAATGGATTTATTGGATGTATCTCTATCTCTCTCTCTCTATTTCCACAGGTCTATCATGTATCTATCTATGTATATCTCATGTATGTTTTTCTCTCTCACATTTTTTTTAAAAAAGAAAAGGTTGTGAATTTGAAAGGGAATGAGCACAGACATTGGCAAGGAGAAGGAAATGTGCAAGTGGTGTTGATGTGCTGCTAATCATATATGAAGTCCCAGAGGCTATAAAATTAAGATAAAAATACAAAGATATGTATAGTGTGAATACATCTGTGTTTCTTCATATAGGAAACATATAAAACACTATGTGTTAAGACTCATAAGTGTAGTTGCATGATCCTGAGGATAAGAGAGCTCAAGAAGTGGTTCCATAGAATTTACAGTTTTGATGGATGATAAAGGAAGTGTCTGGGTCGTATGGTTGACTCATGGAAGCTTTCAGGTTGCGGAGAAGTTGGATTTTTAAAGCGGTTGCTTCACCATCTCCAGGCATGTTCTGCTGTTCACTTTGTTCTTCTATCTCTATTATTAGCACATTACAAAAGTTTCAGCTTTGGACACCATGGAACTGTTGCTGACTATGTAGACAGACATATGTTATCATTGACATTTTCAGCTACAATTTCAGTAATATGCAACAAACTATGAGCGTATTTGTTTCTCATTTGAGGTCAGGAAGAAAAGAGAAGTCCTATCTTACAATATGGGAATTCTAGTATTGTCAACTATGACAAGCCCTGTTTGTCACTGAGTTTCTTAATAATACATGTGACCAATGCTTAAGGCGGGGATTTACAGGACTTAGGATTTGCATAAATTTCTCTTGTGAAACATAGGTTTTATTTACCTTAACAAACACAATCATTTTCTGGCATGTCCAAAATCAGATTATTGTGAATTTAATGATCTCAAATTAAAATAACTCATTTTGATGTGGCTTAACAGTTCTTAAAAACAAGTCAGCATTCTATTAACAAGTAGGTGTTTGGAAAATATCAGGAGCTGAGGCTTAATGTTTTATTTGGCAGAAAGTTTAGGTGTGAGGGCTTTAAATTATCCCAAATACACTAGCAAAGAAGACACTCACACACTGAGCTCCAGAACCCAGTACTCACAGGAAAAGCAATCCCTTATTTTGTTATGCTATATCCTGCTTCAGTCTTTTTATTTTTACTTTTTTTTTTAATGCATCAAAGAAGCCCAGGCATGGGAGGGAAAATAATGCTCCTTAATTTGGTTATCTAGCAGTTTAATTTGTTATGCTATTTAAATTTTATTAACTTGATCCTATTTTTTGTTCCTGAATAAAGTGAAAGAAAGTTTCTTACCACTTACCTAAAATTTTTAAATTGCAATTATCCTGTAAAAATCACTTTTAAAATGCTGCTCTGCTCTTTATTGACCTTTTCTGATGTCATCTTCTTATTTTCCATCTATGTGCATGAGAATAAGTGATGCAGGACTTGACAAACTATATTTCTGTCTTGCTAACAACACTGTGAGTGAATTCAGGCCAGATTCCAGGCCATAGTTATCACTTATCTGCCGTATATATCTTAACTAGTAGCCTAGAGCAGCTATTTAATAAGTGTTCGTTGAAGTTTTACAAACACGGGCATTCTAATTGGTTGGTTTCTTACCCATCTGTCTTCAGTGTACATCCGCTCCCATTGCTTTATGCACCAGCACTCAATTAAAGGCACCATTTAGAACCTCCAGGAATATGTTGTAAAATGACCTCATCATTGTTGTCATCAACCATATTCATGTTAACTAAGCACATATGATAACTCTAGGTGGCACATGTTTGGCTCTGTGTCACCCAAAACAGTAGTGAGAGCTAGAAAATGGAATAGTGTTAGGAGGATCATTTTGTTCATTTATTAGCAGATGATTCAAACAAATTTACCATATTAGAATGATAGATTCATTGGAACAGAGAACTAGAGTTTGGGGGATAAAGTTAAAATTTTACATTTGTTTAAGTTCAATTTATGTAAATTATTTCACATATCTTTATTATTATGTAGAAAGAGCTTATAAGTGAATTACATCTATGAGAATTAGCCCAAAGATGTCCATATCCTAACCTATGGACCCAGTAAATATGTTGTAACCCTTAGAAATAGGAAGGTTAAAGACAGAATTTCTGTTAAATACCATCAGTTGGAAATTGTATCCTGGACCATCCGGAATAGTTGTGAACTGAGCTCACAACTATTCCAATGCCAAGAACTCTTCTTGATAATGGTAGAAAAGGGAGGCGTGACTATGAAAGCCTGGTCAAAGGTGTCACTTTGATTGTAGAAGGACTAAGATCTAGCCAAGGAACATCTATATCTTGGAGGACAAAAATACAAGATATTGGATTCTGAAATAATCTTCCTGAACAAATGTGGCCTTGGCAATAGTTTATTTTTTATCTATTGTAAGCTGAATGGATTTTTTGCTTACAGAATTATAAAGAAGTGAATTTGCAAAATCTTAAGTCTTTGTTTTCCCAGTAATTTGTTATAGAAGACATGGAAAGTTACCATACTATTACTTTTGGGCTTGACAATTCTCTGATTTCAGGTTTACATATGCTTTCTATTTTATTTCTTATTTTCATATCTTGGGTCTATTTAAAATAAGATATGTTCATACCTTTTTCTTACCTAAAATTATGTATTTGATACACTCCAGTAAAACCTCTCAATTCCACGCTTGAGCAAAGGATTTTGTAGCAAACCCCTATCCTTTCACACAATAGAAATCAAAGCTTGCAAAGCTCATGCCATTTATTTCAGTTGAAATCTGCATGAAGCATAGCATGAGTAACAACCATAATAGGGCCCTCGTATTGTAATCTGGATTGATGTCTGCAATGCTTTGGAAATCAAATATTGTTCCCCTTGATATTTTGACAAGTAATTTCTACAACAATATACATTTGGCTAACTCATGAATGTAGTACTTCTCGTCCTCTGGATTGTGCAGGGTTTGCACTATGCTAAGAATGACAATTATAGAATTGTCTTGCATCTGCCAAGTGAACAGATGGTCTTGGAGTTTAGAGGAACAATAGTGAAGAAAGAAAAGGCAAATGGGGTGTGGTGAAGGAAGATGGTAGAGTGGGATAAAAAAAATCTCTCAATCCTAAACAACACAGATGAAATGGAAGAAGGATTCAGACAAAGCATGCTACAGTTTGCTGTGGAAAGTTAAGAAAAACTCGAAGAAATCTCTTGTTTAGTTACCTCCTCATAAGTGACTAGGAAACCTCGCTGACCATCCACTTGAGACCCACAAGCTATAAAATTATAATGTTAATACTCTCACTTGCAGAAAGAACTAGTTTAAAGTGTAATTCATGTAATCAATGAAAAGTTAAAGAGATGTGGCAATTTTACCTTGAAGAGTTTATATGTGGTTTTATTTTTGAAGAATGTTTATCTTTGCTACAAACATCAAAAACAAGAAGAATTAAAACTGAAACAATTCAATCCATTTATACAGATTATCTTTGTAAGAACAATGACGTAACTGTCCTTTTTTATGTTCTGGGTAATCTTATCTTGATTGAGGGAAAAGCATACCAAGTGGTGAATTGTAGAAGAATTGTAGGTACCCCATTACTTCTTGCAAATCTCTCTCTCTCTCTCTCTCTCTCTCTCTCTCTCTCTCTCTCTCTCTCTGTGTGTGTGTGTGTGTGTGTGTGTGTGTGTGTGTGTGTGTCACAGGCAATATTTACTTACTTCTAAGCTTTACAAAGAAAGTTGAAAGGGTGCTTTGCTAGCAAAACATTAGGAGGAGAAAGATAAAATTGGTGGTGTTAGCCTGTGTTCACAAAAGATCCTTTTCTCTCCTGTTCAAAAAGCCATTGACTTAGGCAGTCCTCTGGGAGATTCTGGCTATAGAATTCAATATGGTGGTTTTTCAGAAAATTGGAAATCAACCTACTTCAAGACCCAGCAATACAACTCTTGGGCATATACTGAAGAGATGTTCAATCATATTACAAAGACATTGGTTCAACTATGCTTATAGCAATATTATTTGTATTAGCCAGAATCTGGAAGCACCCTAGATGTCCCTCAACCAAAGAATGGATAAAGAAAATGTGGCACATTTGCACATTAGAGTACTATTCAGTGGTAAAAACAATGACATCTTGAAATATGCATGCAAATGGATGGAACTATAAAACACCATATAGGGTAAGGTAACCCAGACCCAAAGATAAATATGGTATGTACTCACTCATAAGTGGATACAAGCTATCAACAAAGAGTATTGAGCCTACAGTTCATGATCATATAGAAGCTAGATAACAACTTTTGAATTCATATTATGAAACCCAGAAAAATTCTTTCATAGCAAGCAATATATTAAAATGTCAAGGAATTTGTGGATTAAAAAATAAAATTAAGTAGCAAGGTATCACAAAAAAGTGGTATAATTGTAGGACAGGTCCTAAATCTTTAAACTTAGAATATTTATGGCTAGAACAAGTAGATTGAATTAACAGATAGACACAAAGCATGAAACAATAGTAGGAGCTACATGAGATGCTAGTAAAGGGAGAATGAAATGTGGGACTGAGAGAAGTTTTAATAGAATTAATATTTGATTAATTTTTAATGATCCAACCTGAAGGACTAGTAGATTAATCTTCTCAGAAAAAAAATATATTGAGTCTGATTGTGAACGCAAATGAAGAAGTAGGGATAGAAAACCTATAAAGAGTTGAAATTGAATTTGGCATCATTGAAGACAATGGAAACTGTCGGATTAAATGGAGTAAATATGGAAAGGCAACAAAAACTGAAAAAAGGATTTTTTTTGGAGCTAAAGAAATCATTTCTTCTCATGAATGCAAAGTGAAAGAAAGCATGACATAATGCATGTCAAATTAACAAAAGAAGTTTTTAAAAATACACACATCTTGAATTTTCTTTGTAGTGTTGGTACCAAGTATAAAATTACTTACACAGTATCTTGAACATTTATTTGTCATTGTAAAATTAACACCTACTGAAAATTTTTCTTTGTAGTAGAGCTTCTGTATATTGAGTATGTGTATGATTAAAAACTCAGCTATCTTGACATATTCAGAAAAAATGTAAATATTTTAGACATAGGAGGAGGTAATTTCATTTAGTACAATAACAGACACTGTAAAATAAGTTTTGACGTTGAGCAGAATTCAGAATTAAACTTAAAGACTTAGGAATTCATTCTTCAATAGTACGTAACTCATTTTTTGAAGCTGATAAGTTCTGGAAGCTTTTTATTTATTTTTTATTTTATTTTAAACAATCTTTCCTCATTTTACATACCAAACCCAGTTTCCACCTCCCCCCTCCAGCTCCCACCACCCTATCCACTCCTCAGAGAAGGTATGAATTTCCATGTGGCGTCAACAAAGCCTGACATATCAGTTTTAGGCAAGACCAAGGCCCTACCTTGGTATTTTTCCATAAGGAATGGGTTCCAAAAAGTGAGTTCAAGCACTAGGGTTAAATATCTTCGTCCCACTGCCAGCGGCCTACCAACTGTCTCAGCCACACAAGTGTAGCCCACGTTCAGAGGGACTAGTGTGGAGCTATGTAAGTTCCCCTGCTTTCAGACTAGAGTCATTGAGCTCCCATTAGATCAGGTCAGCTGTTTCTGTGGGTATCCTCATCATGGTCTTGATCCTTTGGCTCATATTATCTCTCCTTTCTCTCTTTGACTCTATTCCAGGAGGTCAGTGCCGTGCATAGTTGTGGATCTCTGCATCTGCTTCCATCAGTTACTGGATGAAGGTTCTATAGTGGTAATTAAGGTGGTCATCAATCTGATTACAGGGGACGGCCAGTTCAGGTAGTGGGAAGCCGCTTGTTTGTTCCTGGCTGCCCAGAACCACAATTATCAAACAGAAATTGCCTTAATTATTACACTGCTTGGCCTATTAGCTTATGCAAATTTTTAGGTTACTCTTATATATTAAATTAACCCAATTCTACTATTTTATATTTTACCACAAGGATCATGGCCTACAGGTAATGTTTCAGCTGGCAGCCTGTGTCTTTCTCCTCTGGCTGCTCCATGGCATCTCACTGACTCTGCCTTCTTTCTCCCAGCATTCAGTTTCGTTTTCCCCACCTAGCTCTGCTCTACCTTATCACAGGCCAAGGCAGATTCTTTATTCATTAACAAATAAAAGCAACACATATACAGAAAGATTTGCCACACAAAATTCAGGTACACTCTTCATTATTGCTTAGGGTTTTAGCTGGGTTAATCTTTGTGGATTCCTGAGAATTTCCCTAGTGCAAGGTTTCTTGCTTACCCCAATATCAAGGTATTTTTTTCTGGATTTCTTTCTCTGTCATTCACCCATCTCAACCATTACATGCTCTTGCTCTTCCATGCTTCTCTTTTCCCTTTTCACTCCTTTTCCACACTCCCATTTCCCATTCATGCTCCCAGTATTCTCAGGAGATCTTATTCATTCCCCCTTCTGAGGGGGATCTATGTATGCCTCTCTTAAGGTTCTTCTTATTACCTAGTTTCTCTGTGGTCATGAACTACAGGTTGGTTATCCTTTTGTTTCTGTCTAAAGTCCTCTTATGAGTGAGTACACATTATATTTGTCTTTCTGGGTCTGGGTTACCTCACACAGGATGGTTCTTTTCCAGTTCTAACCATTTGTCTGCAAATTCCAAGACATCATTGTTTTCAACTCTGAGTAGTATCCTTTGTGTAAATAAAGCAGACATTATTTGTCCATTCTTCAGATAAGGGGCATCTAGATTGTTTCCAGGTACAGGCTATTATAAATAATGCTGTTATGATCATAGTCAAGCAAATATCCTTATGGTATGTGTGTACATCATTTGGGTATATACCCAAGTATAGTGTTGCTGGGTCTTGAGGTAGGTTATTTCTCAATTTTCGGAGAAACTACCATACTGACTTCCAAAGTTGCTGTATAAATCTGCTTTCCTACCAGCAATGGAGGAGTGCTCTCTCTATTCCTCATCCCCTCCAGCAAAAGCTATCATTGGTGTTTTTGATCTTAGCCATTCTGACTGGTATAAGATGGTATCTCAGAGTCATTTTGATTTTGCCTTCCCTGATGGCTGAGAATGTTGAGCAGTTCCTTACATGTCTTTTTGTCATTTGAGTTTCTTCTGTTGGGAATTCTTTGTTTGGATCTGTACTCCATTTTTGAATTGGATGTATTGGTATTTTGATGTCTAGTTTCTTGAGGTCTTTATCTATTTTAGAGATCAGTCCTCTGTCTGAAATGGGGTTGGTGATAATCTTTTCCCTTTTACTAGGCTGACTTTTTGTCTTATTGACTATGTTCTTTGCCTTATAGAAGTTTCTCAGTTTCAGGAAACAACATTTATTTATTGATGTTTTCATTGTCTGTGCGAATGGTGTCATGTGTTCAAGGCTAGTTCCAACTCTTTGTTCTGTGTGGCTGAGGTCTTTGATCCATTTGACTTGAGTTTTATACATGAGATACAGATCTATTTGCAGTCTTCTACAGGTTGACATCTGTAGTAATTAAGGGCAGCGGGGCTGCGTTCCCAGCACCCCGGCCGCCTGCTCGGCTAGCTTATGCCCCAAAATAATTACACAGACACTGTATTCTTTTAAGCACTGCTTGGCCCTTTAGATCTAGCACTTACAGGCTAATTCTCACATCCCGATCAACCCATCTCTAATAACCTGTGAGAACCGGTCTTACCGGGAAGATTCTAGCCTAGTCCATCCTGGGTCGGAGCTTCATTCTGTGAGCGGGGCATGGCGTCTCTCTCAGGCGTCTGCTCCCTAGAGGAGAGCTGTCAAGTCTCTGAGCTCACTTCCTCTTCCTCCCAGTATCCTGTTCTGTTTTCTCCTCCCACCTATCTTCTAACCAATAAAATGGGCCAGGGCAGTTCCTTTATTAGCCAATGACCTTCCTCCATCAGACATCCAGTTATAGGAGCACCATTTGTTGGAGATGCTTTCTTTTCTCCATTGTATAATTTTAGTTTCTTTGTCAAAACACAGGTGTTCATAAGGGTCTGTACTAATATCTGGATCTTTGATTTGATTCCATCGGTCAACCTGCTTGTTTTCATGCCAATATCAAGTTGTTTTTATTACTGTAACTCTTTAATAGAGCTTGATGTGAGGGATGTTGAGGCCTATGAAGTTTGTTTACTGTCCAATATTGTTTTGGCTATCTTAAGGGTTTTTCTTTTGTTGTTGTTGTTTTTTCAAGTGATATTGAATATAGTTCTTTCGAGGGCTATGAAGAATTGTGTTGGAATTTTGGTGGGAATTGCATCGAATCTTTAGATTGCTTTAGGTAAAATTGCCGTTTTTATTATGTTGATCCTACCTACCCAAGAGCATGGGAGATCTTTTCATTGTCTGATATCTTCTTCAATCTCTTTCTTCAAATATTTGAAGTTCTTTTCATACAGGTCTTTCACTTCTTTGCTCAATTTTGTTCATACAATATTGTTCATAAGAGCCAACCTAGATGCCACTCAACCAAAAAAATGGATAAAGATAGTGAGGTACATTTACTCAATGGAATACAACTCAGCAGAAACAAAATGTCGGGTTGAAATTTGTAGGAAAATGGATTGAACTAGAGGAATCCAGCCTGAGTGAGGTAACACAGACTCAGAAAAACAAACATGGTATGTATTCACTTGTAAGTGGATGTTATGTAAATCAAATGATAATCAGCCTGTAGTCCATGATCCCAGAGAAGCTAAATTACAACAAGAACCCTAAGAAGTTCTACTTGGAAAAGAGAAATAGACAAGATCTCCTGAGAATGTTTGGAGCATGAAATGCAGAAGGGAAGGTGGAAGGAGAGAGGGAGGAAAGAAGGGAAGGGGGAAGAGAACATAAGTGAATGGGGTGGCTGAGAAGGAGAGGGACAAAAAGTGAGAGGAAGCAAAGTGACATCTTGATTGAGGGAGCCATTGTGGCACTAGCAAGAATTTTGGCACTAGGGAATTTCCCAAGAATCCACAAGGTTGACCACACTGGCCTTCCACTGTAATCAGATGGATGACTACCCTAATTGTCATCATAGAAACTTTATCCAGCAACTGATGGAAGGAGATGCAGTGATACACAGTTAACACTGGTCAAAGTTCTCAGAGTCCAATCAAATAGAGGGAGGAGTAATAATATGAATCAAGGGGTCAAGAACATGATGAGTTTACCCACAGTAACAACTTGCCTGAGCTAGTGGGAGCTCAATGACTCCAGACTGACAGTGGGGGAACCTGCATGAATTGAAACTTGGCCCTCTGAATATGGGTGACAGTTGTATAGCTTGGAAGGTCTACGGGGCTATTGGCAGTGGGACCTGGTTTTATACCTAGTGCTTGAACTGGCTTCTTGGAGCACATTTTCTTTGTAGGGATACCCTGCTCAGTCTAAATATAAGAGGAAAGCCTTGACCCTGTCTCAAAGTGATATTCCAGACTTTGTTGACTCCTCTGAGGAGGAGTAGATGGGGAGGTGGAGTGGTATAAAGGGGAAATGGTAGGAGGGGAGAGAGGGGGAACTGGAATTGGTATTTATAATGAGAAGACACTAAAAAATTTCCTGAGGCACAGGCCTGCATTTTCCATATTTCCACCAAATCATCTCTTCCCCCACAAAATGCAATGTTCCAATGTACTGTTATAATTATTTACAGATATGACTAAGCTGTATGTCACATGAAACACGCTTTAATTTCAGTTATCCTATCACAATGTGGAAGGAAAATGTATCAAGACTAAAACCTTAACAAAAAATCGAGTGTGTTACCATTGGGACTGACAAATGAATAAGCATGGAGTCACCTTGTTCTTTCCAGTCTTAATACACAGCTTTGATTGTGATTTTGACTTATAAATCTCAGAAGATATGACAGGAAAATTGAAAAGAGGAACATCAAAACAAAAGATTAGTGGAGGCAAAGTTCAGTCATGGCTGCTTCTTCAAGCAGTAATGATGAGTGTCTTTTTTTATTTTTGCTTTTATATATGTATTTGTTTTTGCTTCATATGTATAGGTGTTTTGCCCTCATGTATGTCTTTGTACCATGGGCTTGCAATGTCTATCAAAGCCAGAAAAGAACACCAAATTAACTGAACAGAAGAGACATGTTACTAAATTGCTTTTTACCACTTGGCTATCTGTTCAACTCATGAATATCATTTCTTAGTAGGCTATTTACGTATGCATTGTTTTTGTGTGGTAAGATGGTGGTATTGTATTGTATAGGGTATATGTATATGTATTAGGTGTTCCAAGATGTATTTGGTTTTTGTGGAACCTGAGATAGTTCCTGAACATCTTAACTAATTTTCATCATCTGCGGTTGTGAATATCAGGGTAATAAATGTCTCTCCTTGTAATCACTGATTCAACTGTATTACTAATAATTTAACTTGACTGTAAAGGGAAGGAATTTAATAAATCCCATTTATACAGTTAAATTATAAAATTTGAAAGACGTTATAATATTTCATTTAAATTATAACTTCATCTCTACAGAAATAGGGTGAATACTTTAGACAATAGAAATATGTAATATAGCCAGAAAGTCTTTGAAAAGTCAATACTAATAATGTCACATACCATATTTTTATTCTTTCAAAATAGATTCAACAGAGAAACAACCTTTGACTTGTGGGTTTCTGTAATTCATATGTAGAATTATTCTTGGGATTGGATATAGCTGTTGGGGAGAAAGACTCAATTCTTTCCTTTCCTCTGACATTTTGGCTTTATCATTCAGTGATTCCAAGTTAATAACTTATGCTCCAAGAATAAATTTAGAGTGTCTTTAGTACTCAACAATAAGCAGGCTAACACTGAATGTATTGAATAGGTAGGTTTTTTTTAAATGATAATAGGTATAGACTGCAAAAATGTATAAGGAAAAACTGAAGCCACTTCCCTTAATTAGAGGTTTTATACAAGTCTCAGGTAAATTTCTTTATTTTGCTTAACTTTGATTATGACTTTTAAGTTTTTATTAAACACATACTGCATGGAAAGATTTCAACATTTAACTTTCAATACTCTAGGTGCGTTTTACAAAATGCAGGCTTTAAGTTAATTTAGTACAATATTTGATATGCATGCATTGTTACTTAAAATATTATTTTAAAAATTCAGAAGAGGGAAAAAAATAAAAGCAAAAGGCTGCTCACAGTAGCAAAAGCCTTTGAAAGCTATTTCCACAGATAGCATGGTGGAAATCAGCATTTTCGAAGCAGAGGATAGATCTCTGTGTTTAAGTTCACCCTGACCTATAGAATAAATTTCAGGACAGACTACACTAGACAGGGAAAACATGTCTCAAGATAAAAAAAAAAGAAAGAAAAAAGAATTTAGATGAGAAAGACTATTAGTTTTGCAAATAAATTTTGCAAAATTAAATATCTGTACACAAACAAAATCACAATTTAACTCATATTTGACACTATTAAACAATAAAACTTAGAACTATTAATTAAATAACTAAATGAAAAATGAATACAATAAATCAGAAAACACTAAGGAGGGGGCAATCTTTGTAATCTTCAGTTAGGGAGAAATTTATTATTTATTACAAGTCTGATTCTTCAGTTTATGATATGAGTTTGAGCTTTCCTTCATAAGCTGTGTTTAGACTATGACTTCCTGGGTTGGTGACACTTATTATGAAGCTGTGAAACTTAAGACTGTGGGGTCTATTGGAGGAAAGATGTCCTTTGACGAAAACCCAATCCATGTTCTTTCTGTGCTCTTTTTCATGGTCTGCTGTGACAGGAACAGCCTCTACCAAGTATTACTTTTTGCCATTATATGAGGTGTTCCCTCACACCTTCACCAGGATGAAGTAAGTATGAGACAAAGTAAATCTCCCTTTCTTTAATCTTTTCTGTCTGAATATGGCATCCCATAGACACAGAATGAACAAATATCCTGGAAATGAAGGAAAACTGAACATCAGAGGAGTTGCAATCTTCACTTCAAAAACAATTAAAAGAAAGCATATGCAAACTGCTGCAGCTTATATATCTACTATAGGATTTGTGTGCCCAGTAAAAATTCTAAACATAATCAGGAAAGGAACAACTTGAGTTCTAAATGAATTTTAAAAGTTTAAGGAGATATTTTACTCAAGAATACACATGGATACCAAATAGTCAGTTATTCAGTTCAGCGTATTTGTTCCTGAAGAAATAAGAATTAATAAGACCATGAACCATCACTTTGAAGGTGACAGACCCAAATAGAATAACATTAAATACAGTAACCACACCAATGTGATCTGAATGGGAAGGGAGAAGTATTCCCATATTCTGTTGACTACAGGTTGAAGTGATATGCTTTTGAAAATTGTTGGTAGTTTTTTCAGAAGTTACTCAGAAGATTTGTTATTGAAGATCATGTTATCTCCGAAAATTCTACCATATGTGAAAATACACACAAGAAATTCTATATCCTGCCACGGAATATTTGCTCACATATGTTCATTGTTGCACAGTTTACCATAGCTATGAAATACAGTCACCCTAGATAGTTTATCAACAGAAAATTGATAAGTTAAAAGGTAATTAATAGAATTGGGAAGGTAAATATGCATGCTTTCTCTCATACACAGATTATAACCTAGATGGGGTGTGTGTGTGTGTGCGTGTGTGTTTGTGTGTGTGTGTGTAGGGTATTGGTATGAAATATGAGTTAAACAAAAGAGGTTAAAAGAAACAGTTTTAGGAGTCAATAGAATACTTATGACATGAACTAAGAGAAAAGGTTATTTGGATGAAGAAGGCCAGCAGACAGGAAGAAGGGTGTTCAGGTTTAGTGGTAGGAGTGGGGAAGGGAGTCAACAGCAATGAAATGGGTATGGTAATGCCTTAGGGAAATCCATTGATGTGTATATTGTAGCTAATTGAAAACTAATGAAAAAGAATGCCAAAATGGGATAAGTCTTCCTGACTAACATGCTAGGCTATCCTTCATACACTAAGATATTTGCTTAAGTGAAAGAATTCCTAGTAGATTTCTTTACAGTAGTACCAAACTGGAAACACGTCAAATGCCAGTTATTTATGGGTGGGTGAACAAACTGGTATATCTATACAAAACATTCATTTTATAACAGTGATTCTCTACATCTCCTTAATGCTGCAATTCTTTAATACATTTTCTCATGTTGTGGTTTCCCCCAGCAACAAAATTATTTTCATTGTAATTATAATTGTAAGTTTGCTAGTTCTATGAGTCATAATATAACTATGTATTTTCTGATGGTATTAGGAAACCCCTATGTATGGTACATTTGACCTCCCAAGGGGTTGTGAGCCATATGTTGAAAACCACTGATTTAAAGTAATGAACAATTCATTCATCATACAATGTGGATGAAATTCAAATAATTAGACCCAAAGAAATAAGAAAATGTGCATACTGTGTGTAAACACACTTATGCACTTGTAAACACACACACACAATTTCAGACGTGGAAACAAATATTGACCCAGATAAAACCAAACCAAGTAAGTGGTTAGCAGACTTTAGGTATAGAACATTATGAAACCTAACTAAATACATAAAGTACATGTTTGCCATTTTTTATAAGATTCATTTAAAATTTCTTTGCTAAGGATCTCACAATCTGGAGATTATCTTCTAGGTCTCTGAACTTCTAGACGTGTGAAAAAGGCTGTATTCTAACAAATGATTTCTCCAACCTATGCTATATATTTACTCATGGAAATACTTCTTATATCTTTGATTTGTATATATATATATATATATATGTGTGTGTGTGTGTGTGTGTGTGTGCTTATGTTTGAATGATTTATATGTTGTGCTACACAAATAAAACAGATGGTTTAGATTAACTACCATCTGTTGATTCAAATTTGTACAAGCTACTGTAAGTTGTTTGCTTGTATTTCTGACTTCATTTTTAAATGCATGGTGACTAACTCTATTAATTAAATGTGTACTCTGATTGTTTTCTAGGAGAACATTATCAACCTAAAGGCCATAGCCATGAAGGCGAAATTTACTCTATGTGTCTTTTTTTTTTTTTTTTTTTTTTTACCAATTCTGAGATGCTATATTTTCTGTCTCTAATTACCCAATTGAGCAAAGGTAAAATGAGAAAATGCAAATGGAATATTCTGGCTATGTAGTCAACATAGGTTTACTATGAACAAATCAACGCAATTTACTTGGGTCAAGCCTTAAAAGAAATTACTGACTAGAAATGAGTGAAGTTGAATTTAATCCTGGCTGCACATCACAGTCACATCAGTGGCTTTGTGAAAATACACATACCTGGACCTAATTTCAAAGCCACTATTGTGGATTAAAAAAAAAATGAAAAAAAAGGAAACTCTGGGAAAAGATTTGTTCAATACACAAATGGTTATTTTGAAAAAAATATTAGACTGAAATATGTCTCTTAAGTCTGGTAAAGAAAGGAGCACAATCAACCTGTCAGCTCTTCTATTATTCTAAATGAATTCTAGACCTTGCTTGTTGAGAAAAAGCACAGCCACAGTAGACCAGAAGTCTGGGACTTTGACAAGGAGCATCTCAGCCAGGCAGGGTGGAGAACACACATTCTAGCAATTTGCCTTTGAAACTAGACACTCATACTATAATTTCCTTTTACACAAACTCAAATTTCTGATTTGCTTGAGTGTTGCCTGTTGAGGCTTAGAATCTTTTTAATCCCTAATGCATGCCTGGAACAACTGTGTTATGAGATTTTTTTATTTCTAGGTTTCTGTCTTTTTTTTCAGTCTTCAGGAACTCTGAAATAGGGCACTGATTGGCTTGACACAGAAAAATAATTTTATTTCTTATTTTCACTAAAGGAGATATTATACATAAATACATACACACAAGCACACACATAAGGAGATCTTAATATATATTTAATAATGCTGACGTCTTAACAGTCTGAATCCAATCCCTCACACAACATATTATTATATAGTTTTTTTTTCCTGATTATCATGAAAAGCCATGGAGTAGGTATTATTATCTCATACCTTGCTTGACATACAGAGAGGACCAAACTCTTACCATAATGTCTTCAAAGTGGCAGGGAAAAGATTCTGCTCTACATTTATTCAACATCAATTTTTTACTGACTTTCTATGAAATCTGAGAGCAGCTTTAGAGGAAGTTTGAGCTTACACCTCTGAGACCATGGATATTGAAACTCAAGATCTGAAGGAACTCTAGGCTGTCTGTCTCTCATGTAAGCTCTGGCCTGCTGTAAGCAGCATCTGATGTCTTAGGGCTCTTTGGAACCCATGTGTTTACTGAGCAAAGAAGCTGGCGGGAGTTCCAATATTCTGTGACTCTAAATCTTTCTTTGGGGAATTGCTGTAGTATACCAAGGCTATAAAGGGAACTCAAGATGAAACTGAGGTGATGTTATAAAGGAGAAAGGAATAACTTTATCCTAACATTTGAAAAGGCTTCAGGGAAGAGCAAAAGTAATAGGACAAACCTTACCAGTATTGCTTCCATACTAACTATAATACCAAATATTTAACTACAATGAAGTAATAATAAAACAAACAGGCCCCTAGATTTTAACTTTTGGCTATACTGTATCTTATGTATTCATATTCTCAGTTGTTTTGCTCTAGTTTCAAAAACTTTGAGAGCCTTCCTTGAAAAAAAAATACCTAGAATTCTAGTGCTAAATGTATAAAGATGTAAGGTCATTATCAATTATCATTTCATTTCTGGTAGAAGAAATGGGAAGATAAACTTAGTGTATAGACTGCATGACTCAATCTAAACATAATAAGAATATCTCACTGCTTTGATGAATTATTTATTCATTGAAATAACTGAGCACTGTATTATTAAGTCAGACGACAGTTAAACAATGCTTTTCTCTGATTTGACTTAGATCATTTTTTATGTTTTAGCATTTTCAAAAACAAGAAACCATATATCAAATATTTGAGTATTTATGATCATTATTGACAATAATTAGTGACAGTATATTTTTGTACTATCCCCTAAAAATAAGTTTCTATGACTTGCATAAGTAAGGCGGTTTAACTTAGTAATTTTTAAGTAGTATGGGTTAATCGAGCATTTTGTAATTTGTAGCAAATCTGTATTTCCTACAGGGTAGGTTGTTATTGACTGACCTGATGTATAGGAGATCAAAGAAAATATGGATGGACTAATAGTCTGTCATGACTTTTGTCTTAAATAAAAGCAAAATTCCCTTAGATGTACCATGACTTGCTTCTTATTTAAGTTATAAATTGCTGCATACATATTTTTTTTTACACAACTTTGTGTGCGCTAGTTATTTCTCTTTGTTGTCTGTGCTGAAGATTTCTTTATTTCTTGTTGCACATTGTAGTTCTATTGGGAGCTGTACTCAGTGAGTCAGAATGACTGGACATCTTTCTCTGTGTGGTCTCCATGACTTCTTTCCCACCTGGTGAATCACCTCGATCATTTATTAATATGGTGGTAAGTTTATAAAAAAAGCTATTGATCTGGATATTCATCTTAAGATGTGCAGTGTAATGCCTCCTTAGTTATGACAAGTCATAGGGCTAAGACATGAATCACAGAGCTAAAAATGAGAATCCCTATGGGAGGAAATTCTGTAGATCAAGGATATCAAGTACCATTGGCTATAACAAGGCTTTATAAAATAACAGAAGATACTCCACAAGCAGCTCTAGAGATGTTTATTGCATTAGTGATAGGAAAAATAAATATCAGATACAAAGGAAGAAAAATATTATCAAACAGTCAAGCAAATTGCAAAATGAATTTAAAAATAATAGATGTCATTGTTTGTAAGCACTGTGGTCTCAACATAAAGCACAATGCCATTAAAGCAATTTTGTAGATCTGATGTGGGAGTGTCATATATCAATCTGTTGATTTCATTGATTAAGCAATAAAGAAACTGCTTGGCCCTGATAGGTTAAAACATAGGTGAGAGGAGTAAACAGAACAGAATGCTGGGAAGAAGAGGAAGTGAGCTCAGAGACGCCATGCTCCCCGCTCCTGGGCAGACACACGCGATAAAGCTCCGACCCAGGATGGACATAGGCTAGAATCTTCCCAGTAAGCGCACCTAGTGGTGCTATGCAGATGATTAGAAATGGGCTAAATTAATATGTGAGAATTAGCCTAGAAGAGGCTAGATAGAAATGGGCCAAGCAGTGTTTAAAAGAATACAGTGTCCGTGTAATTATTTCAGGGCATAAGCTAGCAGGCAGCCGGGGTGCTGGGGATGCAGCCCTGCCGCTCCTATTACAACATAGATCCACACAATATTGCACATAGATGATAGATGTATTTAGTGAACTTTTATTTAAATAGTCAGCATGTTTTAATTGGTCTAGTCCTGGCCTCTTGTATTTGATAGCTTTGGATTTTGAATAGTCACTAAAGTATTCTGGTATCAATTTCCTGTTGTGAAATCACAGTCCTTATTCCACGGAGATGTGTGAGGATTCATTGGGGAACTGGATGTAGAGTCCCTGTGAAGCCGGCAAAACTCCCAGCCCATCGTAAGGTCAATGTAGTTAGTTATTTCCACCATTACCACCATCATGATAATCACTGCACATTTTGCTACTTATTTTTATGTAATAGTTTTACTCTCTGTGAGATTATCTCACATAACATAAATTGTCTACACTGTCTAGAGACTGGAGAGATAGCTCACTAGTTTTGAGGACGTGTTTCTCTTGCAGAGGACATAGGTTTGGGACATGTTTTCTGACATGCAAGAATCAACATAATGAGTGTGTTTAACAATGTAGAATGGACTATTAGAGGATGCAGAACAAATGAAAAGGCTTGCTGTTCCTCTATATCAAGAATTGTGCATGACTACCAGGGCTGTGATTTTAGTCTGAATGTCAGCAATAATAAACCCTGTATTCCTGTAGCTGTGGCCTATTACATATTTGTGACGGGATGGTGTCAGGAGGAGTGGACAATTCAGAAGAAAACCACATCTGCATGTGTTCCCTTGATCAATGGTTCTGAGTTGTACAATTTTCTGGGTTTTTCACTGTTATCAGTGGTAGTGAAAAGAAGGAAAAATTCTTCAACATTGATTTTCATAAATTATAAATTAAGGATAAAATATAACATTTCTAGAAAACTTTTTAAATTAAAAACCCTACATTGGCAAAAATAAAGTAAAACAGCAGACTCTTTCATACATTGTGAATATAGGGTTATATAGCATATGAGATAGGAAGGTTTATTTTCCTCCCAAATCTTGTATTTTTCTTTTTATAGAAAATAGATTTCTTTTCTCACATAACATGTACTGGTTATACCTTTCCCCTCCCTCTACACCTCTCAACTCCTTCACAACTGTTCTCCCGTACAGATTCTTCAATTTTCTAATAATACAAGTATTAGAAAACAAACAAATAAAATAAGATAAAACATGACACATTCAATTGGACAAAAATAAACAAAAGGAAAGGAAACCTTGAGAAAGCACAAGGAACAGAGACCCTCTTGTTCCCACACAAATAATCCCATAAAAACACTAAACTGGAAGTCATACTGTATATCCAAAGCACCTGTAAGATAAACAAAGAGAAGAAAAAATACATGATTCAATAAAATTGAAATAAAAATTGAGATAAAATTAAACACAATGGACCCTTACATGACATAATGAGAGAAGGATATTTCAAAGATGCCATTGAGTTCATTTTCTGCTGTCCATCTACTTCTATCATGCATTATACACTTAAGAGTAGTTTGTTGCCCCAATCAGACTTTCTTGTTCCCTTGGAGGAAAAAAATTACATTTGCAAGTAGTTATCAATTGGAGATTCGTTCTGGACTCTAGGAATGGGGGCATATGTACTCTTATCCTTTCAGCTCTAACTGAAATAGAACCATGAGGGTCCTGGGCATACTGTCCCAGTCACTAAAAGTTCATATGTGAGTTGACAATGTTTATTTAGAGGGTCTTGTTTTCTTGGTGTCATCCATCCCCTCTTGCTCTTACGCTCTCTGCCTCACTTTCATAGGGAGTTCTAATTGTGCCCCCCCCATCCTTTACTCTGTTTCTAATCTCTGTGGTTCTCCTGACTGTAATTTGGCTGGTATGATTTAAAATCCAATAATTACATACGTGTTTCCCTGAGTCTGGGTTGTCTCACTCAGGATGATTGTTTTCCTTGTTCCATACACGTACCTGTGAATTTCATGATTTTGTAAAACAGATGAGTAATAGTCTATTGTGTAAATGTATTACACTTTATCAATTCTTCTGTTGAGGGATATCTAAGTTTGTTTGTTTTCTATTTCTGGCTGTTAGAAATGGAGCAGCAATGAATATGACTGAATAAATTCTTTGTGGTAGGATGAAATGACCCTTGGGTATATGTCAAGTGGTATAGTTGGATCTGGAAGAAGATCAATTCTCATCTTTCCAAGAAACCTCCACACTCCCAACAGCAATAGATGAGTGTTACCCTTACTTCACATCCTTGGCACCTGGCGCTGTCACTTGTGTAATTGACCTTAACCATTCTGACAGGTGTGAAATGAAATCTCAACGTCGGTTTGTTTTTCATTTCTCTGATGAGTAAGAAGTTTTGTTTTTCGATTATGTGTATTCCCTGTTTAGATCTGCATTCCCATTTTAAATTGGATATCTGTTTTCATGATAACTAATTTTGTGGTCTGCATCCATTTTGGATATTAGCACTCTGTTAGATGCATAGTTGATAAAAATCTTTTCCTATTCGGTAGGCTACTGTATGTTTTGCTGTATGAAATCTTTTCAGTTTTACTATATCCCATTTTAATTGCTTATCCTAGTACCTGTGAAAATATTATTCTGTTTAGAAGGTCTTTTCCTGTGCCAAAGATTTCTCCACTTTCTCTTCTATCAGTTTCTGTTATTTGATTTTATGTTGAGGTCTTTGATCCATTGGAGTTGATTTTGTATAGAGTGATAATTATGGATCTGTTTGTGTTCTCCATGCAGCCTTTTAGCTTGACCCATACAATTGATTGAAGATTCTGTATTATTTCTAGTGTGTATTTCATCTTCTTTATCAAAAGTTAAGCATCCATTGGTGTGTGGCTTTATGTGTATATCTTCAATATGATTTCATTGATCAATATGCCTGTTTTGGGCCAATATCATACTGTTTTTATTCTAATACTCTATAGTACAATGGTGATGCCCCTAGCAGTTAATTTTTATTCAGGTTTGTTTTAGTTATCCTGTTTGTTTGTCTTTGTGTGTATGTGTATCCATTTAAAGTTGTAGAATTTCATTTCATTTGTGTTTTGATGGGATGGCCATTTTAATTATATTTAGCCTACTGATCCATGAGCATGAGAGCTCTCTTTATTTCCTTTTTTAAAATTTATTATTATTATTATTACAAATTTTCACCTCCTCCCCTCCTCCCATCTTCTTCCCCCTCCCTCCATTTCCCCTCCACCTCCCTCTCCAGTCCAGAGAGCAGTCAGGGTTCCCTGCCATGTGGCAAGTCCAAGGTCCTCCCCCCTCCATCCAGGTCTAGAAAGGTGAGCATCCAAACAGACTAGGTTCCCACAAAGCCAGTACATGCAGTAAAATGAAAACCCAGTGCCAGTGTCCTTGGCTTCTCAGTCAGCCCTCCTTGTCAGCCACATTCAGAGTCCGGTTTGATCACATGCTCATTTAGTCCCAGTCCAGCTGGCCTTGGTGAGCTCCCATTAGATCAGCCCCATCATCTCAGTGGATGGGTGCACCCCTCATGGTCCTGACTTCCTTGCTCATGTTCTCTCTCCTTCTGCTCCTCATTTGAACCTTGGGAGCTCAGTCCAGTGCTCCAAGGTGAGTCTCTGTCTCTATCTCCATCTTATGTCATCTTCAATTTCTTTCTTCAAGGTCTTAAAACTTTTATTGTACAAGGCTTTCAATTGCTTTGGTACAGTTACATCAAGATATTTTACATTACATGAGGCCATTGGGAAAAGTGTTGTTGTTTCCATGATTTCTTTTTCTCTTAATTTATCATCTCTATATAGGAATGTTTGTGAATTTTCTCAGTTAATTTTGTATCCAAATACTTTACTGAAAGTTATTTATCAGTTGTAGCTGTTTCCCAGTGAAATTTATATGGTCACTTATGTATACTACCCTATCATCTGCAAACACAAAATTTTGACTTTTGTTTTATAGAGTTAAGCATAGAATCACCATGTAACCTACCATATTTTACAAGTATGTGTCCACTTAAAAGACATCAAAATATATGTACTTAAAAGACATCAAAATATATGTCTAGAAATAATTCCTACATACAGATCCTCAGCATATTTTCTTTTCAGAATTGCAGCCTGCCTTGGATAATCTCTGTGCTCATCAGCAGTATGTACAGAGCATGTATTTTATTCCCATGATGTATATTGCTATTCAGCAACAGGGATTGCTAGAAGCAGCAATGCAGCTGTGTCTCAAAAGCGTTTTGTTGAGTAAGAAATCAGACAAAAAATTCATCTTGGATGATTCTGTATGAAAACTCGGAATAGACAAAGCTGATGTTTAGAGACAAGACACGGATGAGTGGTTGTCTGCAGTGAAAGCTTGGTCTTGTGACAGCAAAGAGAGACAAATATTGCTATATGGGGGACAGATTTAGTCTGTCTTGGAGAAGTTGAGATTTTGGTTGCGGTTGTGGAGTATGCACAGATTTTTATTCAAGTACATTTTATCATATTTAAATTATGCAAGAACTGGTCATTTTTTTCAAGTGCCAGGGATCAAATCCAAATCTTGCTTTTATTAATCAAGTCCTTTACCACTAAGATAAATCTTCAACCCATAGAACAAGGTAGAGCTGATTGAAAAGAAAATAATCTTGTGTCACAGCTTACTGGAATTCACATAATTGAAATCAAAATTACTAAATTCTCTGTCTGTTTGCAGCCATGTCAGCCAGGGGGAATCTCCCCTCTTACAAGCTGTGGTTTGCAATGTGTCAAGGATAATAGATAAAGTCTGTGTTTTCCACCACTTTTCTTCCCTGCTTGTTTTTTTTTTGTTTTTTTTTTTGACATTAAGCTACTTTACCTAGATATTTCAGAAATGAGTTATATTAAACTTTCTGATAGAGTTTAGAAAAACTTTGAAAAGTTCCTGATTGGTCAACTCAATTTTGTATGTGTAGTAACCGATATAACAGTTTCTGTGTCACCAAACTCTTGTTAGTAGCAAGAATATTAAATTTTCCAAGGTTCATTCAGGTACCAGGTTCTTCCCATTCATCTTGCCAGACGGTAAGATGCAAATCTAAAATATTAGGTTAGAAAAATTGTGAATTTATAACAACAGACATATATTCTGGCTTGTATTCAACTTACAATTTTTTCTAAGTAATTTTAAATTCTTCCATTTTTTTTCTCTCAGTGAAGTATCTTTATGCAAAATCAGTATGCTTTATATACTATTAATTTTCTAGATAATCATTGAAAATTTGAATTACTAGCCCAGAAAATACACGCAATATTTAGAATAGCCTATTAAGTATATCTAAGCTATTGATTAAATAAGCACTCATAAAATAAGTATCCATAAAATATCATGAAATGTATAGAGTAATTTTAGGGAAGATTGCAGTATAAAATGTTATAAGATTAAGTTTTTAGACTTACACTTGATTTTTACAGACAGAATCAAGGTAATTGTAACATTAGTTCTATATTGTGACAGCACTATTCTTGTCTTTTGACACAATAACATCAAAAGGAATTAAATAATTTTTTTTAATTTATTTATTTATTAAGGATTTCTGCCTCGTCCCCACAACCGCTTCCCATTTCCCTCCCCGATCAAGTCCCCCCCCCTCATCTGCTCGAAGAGCAATCAGGGTTCCCTGACCTGTGGGAAGCCCAAGAACTGCCCACCTCTATCCAGGTCTCGTAAGGTGAGCATCCAAACTGCCTAGGCTCCCACAGAGCCAGTATGTGCAGTAGGGTCAAAAATCCACTGCAATTGTTCTTGAATTCTCAGTATTCCTCATTGTCCGCTATGTTCAGCTAGTCCGGATTTATCCCATGCTTTTTCAGACCTAGGCCAGCTGGCCTTGGTGAGATCCCAATAGAACATCCCCATTGTCTCAGTGTGTGGGTGCACCCCTCGTGGTCCTGAGTTCCTTGCTCGTGCTCTCTCTCCTTCTGCTCCTGTCTCACTATTGAGTGGAGTGCAGCAAGTTATCAGATAAAGAATGGGAATGTCAGTGAAAATGAGCAATGAGGACAGCTCCTGGGGAGGCAGGTTAATAAGCAGGGTAGCTGCTACCTCTCAGCAGGGTAGGACCACCAGTGAGAAGACAGTGCCACCTTAACTGTGCTAATTAGCTGAGTAGTCATTCCTTTAAAGAAACTGTGGTTTCCTTACTTAGAATTTCTGACCCTAGCAAGTACTAGGATTAGCTATGTGGTGAGTGAGGGTGGATCTAATCATCCTTCTGAATTCTAACTAAAAAAGGTACAAGTTTTTCATACCTCCTCCCCAGATGATGGGCAGGACCTAAACACACCCTTTCTTGCACTTTAAACTTCTTCATTCTCTGTATAATTCTCCTACATTCCAACCATATTGCTACTTGCCACCTTGAGGCTACTTGAAGCTAACCTCCAGTCTATTTAAAACAGATCTGCTCACTGTCCTTTTCTCTTCTCCATTTTTCTCTAGGTAACCATTACTGAATAACCCTGGTGTCCATATTGAAAAGAATTCCAGTAGAGTAAGGTGATGGGAGGTAGAACCAGGAATCACATTTCTGAATAGTATCATTTGACAAACAGTCACATTTTAGAAGCTTGAATACAGTTTATTTTTACATAGGGGGGAAGTAAAATGGTGAAGAAAAATGGAATAGCTTAGTCAATTATAACCAGAAAAGTTCATGATGATTGTTGACATTTTGAGTTTCTGAGTTCAGAATCCAGGCTGGGGATGAGTAGGGATAGAAAGGCCCTCACCTCTGAATGGCCACTGTGTAAACCTCTCGGTCTAATGACTTTAGTCCAGTTAATGAGGGAAATAAATTATGTTAGTCAATAGTGGCACTATGGTGAAAAGTTGCTCTCCCAAGGAAACATCGTTATAGTGAGTTCTATGTTGTTTCACTTATTTGATATAACTGTGTTTGGTGATGTGACGAAAGGATTTTGAGAAGACAATACTATAGAATTATAGCATGTCTCAAAGCCAAGTATACTTAATGGAAACAGAATGCAAGATACACAAATAACAAATACAAATACGCAAAGAGTGGCAGAGAGGCACATCAGGTATCACTGGCAGCAGAGAGCCAACGAAAGGTCAAGGGACTCCAGACATTTCTAAGAGGCAGTAAAAACAAAGAGAGTTGCCTGGGACAGATTGTCCCTTGGGGTAGTCAGGCAGCAGTGTGTGCTCTGATACCTTGATTGACTTTATGGTTCAGAAATGTGACAGAAGAAATTTTAGTTTTCAAACAAGCTTGATATGATTTATTCTACTAGCCCCAAAATAATCAGTTTTCTGTTGTTCCTTTACTACCTATATCATCACTATATGATGTGCCAAGATATGGGAAAAATCATTTGTCTAGTTCCCAAAGGTTAATTTTAAGTTGGCAATGATTATCCCAAGGACAGCTAAAAAATTAGGTGCTAGAAAGGGCCCCATTAAATGTTAGATTTGTTAGTCTCACCATCTATATTCGGGTTAAAAAGAAAATATTCATTTTAATTAAGGATCTATTCAGGAAACTGAAAACAATTATGAGAGAAAACACATGCAGCTAGTCATTAAAAGCGATAGTTTAATGTTTGTTTTGCATGATAATAAGATAGTCCATCAGGTAAACAAAATCAAAAATTCCTTAGTGGAAGACATAAAGAAAAAATATGTGTTCTTTTTAATCTTTAAAATATAAGTGATGATAGCAACAACCCACAGATAATAAAAAGACAGCAGATACGATACATGTGGCTGATTCAGTTGAACCTCTTATTTCTAAAATAGACTCAAACAACATGGTGGGTCTATATTGGTTTTGGTACTGGAAGAAGAATTGGTGTTTGTTTTGCTAAAATTGATAATATATTGCCTTGTTAACATCTTCTAAAACCCACATAAATTTGCATAAGAAGACAATTAAAACATGGAGATTACACAGCCCATCTGACCTCATTGTACAATTCTACTGTTCATCAATTTTTCTCCATTTGCAAAATGTTTATGATCGGTAACCAAAACATTCTGGGCTGTGGACTTTAGTCGAAACAGACAGGAACCTAGAAGAAATTTTCCAAATAAGTATACTTAATTATCATCACCCTGGCTTTATTACCACGGTGAAAATGTTCAAGACTTGCTTTTTTTTTTTAAGTAAAAAGTTTTAGTAAATGATTCTTTTTAAGAAAACGTTTGAGAACATTGTTCTCAATTTTGTGCACTTTCTTAGTTTAAAAAGAATGCAAGTTCTTGCTGATGAATGTTCTTCCTATGTTCAAAGATTGTTTATGGTTACCAACCCAGCAGTTATTCAGATTCCACTTTTAGATGCAACAATTTACAGATAATTGATAAATATTATAACTTTTCCTAGCAAGCATAGAGAGTACTAATACTATGAACAATCAGGCTAAGGATATAACACATTATAATTTTAAAAGCAACACCATAATAAAAAATTATTTGCTAAATTAATAAAATAAATTTCAAAGTAAAGCAATTACTCTTATAATATTTCCACAGGGCCTTGATTTTCTAGTAGAAATGCTAAGTACAATAACAAGAAGTAAAAGCCATTTTTAAGGTTTTAAAACCATTTCTCACTATCTAAATGATAAGAAAGATGAAAGAAAACAATGTATACTTTTAAAAAGATGATCTTAAATCAAATGCCATACTCATAGAATGGTCTTATTGACCTGATGTTCAATTATTTATTTTAGTATTATTTTTCAAGGAGAAGTTGAAGAGTCATATGCATGATATAAAAGGATAAATTAAAATTTTCCTTGGATGCTTTTGAGTTTGCTTGATACATGTATAATGTATATTAAAATATGTTGATCAAATATTCAGGCAAGACAGTATGAGGTGAGAAAGGATCTAAGAATGTATATTAAAATTTAAGAGAACATTAGGTCTATGGACTGCTAATATCAGCTTTTTTTGTATTATTATCATTATAGCTTAGAATTCAACTTCTCAAAAAAACATACAGGCTAATGAATGGCACACAACAATCATATGGGTAGTTCTAAGCTATGACTGAGTTTTCTATTATTCCTTATGTCTTTCATTCCAAAATTTACTGGGATTCAAATAAAATATTTCTAATGTACATATAATATTTAATTCACTTACATAATTTATTGCAGACCACATTTTTGGGGTAACTTCTGCTGTGATTCTAGCCACGGTGGGTTTATACCTTCCAGGATAGGGGCATGAGGATTAGAAATGTTAGGTAGGAGGAATAGAGATAAGAAAGAAACACAAAGACACACGAGAGTATAGGAAAGTATAAGGAGAACAGCTCAGTATCTCCTGCTTACTGAGATCTGACCTCCGAGTTCACCCACATTTATATTTCCATACACTTTTATACACAATACAAAAAGGGGAAGAAGGCAAAAGACTGCTTTAACATGATACGATGAACAACCACGATGCCCATTTGCTCCAGTACCAGAGATATCAATCTATTAATTCTTGAGAAAAGTACGTGATGCTTGGGACAGTGTAAACACCCTAGACCAAGTATCCTGAAAACAGCAACTCCCTAAGTCAAACCTCCTCTTTCAAAGAAGGAGCGGAAATATACTTGAATTCTCTGCTGCTTGGTCAGGGTGGAGCAGATTTTCCTCTATGAGCCATCTTAATATCCTAAACACCAAGTAACCACATCCTAGGTCAGGATATCTTCTTTTATAGCTTGTTAACAACTTTGAAAGAGCAAAAATAAGCTCAAGCTCTCTCATCTTCAGACAAGGTGGACTAGGTTCACATTTTTGGTTCTACACAATTCTTGTTTTAAATTAACAGAAAAAAAAATCCCTGGCTATACTTTGTAAACTTATGTAAAAACATAAGCCAAAGATAATGTTCAAATCTTTTAAAAGAACAAAAGTATTAATGAGTTTTAATTCAACTAGTAAAACATGAAATAATCTTAGGCACTTTAAGAATATTCTCTAACAATATAATAGCACTGAGACTGATTGATAGATAAAGGAGCAAAGGTAATAGAAGTCACCAGTTTCTTCATGTGTTCCAAGTTTTGTGTAGGAGTCAGAACCAGTTCCAAGCCCAAGTACATGGAACAGCAAAAATTGTTGGTAGATAGGAAGACAACTAGGATGCTCTGCATAACTTGGGTTTCTGCTCTAAGTTTACCTGCTTATACTAGGAGAGCAAAGAGGGATTCAGCTTCTCATCTTCCTTGATTCCGTTAACAGAGGAACCCTGTGATAGCTATTCATTGTTATCAACTTGACTACATCTGGAATTAAATATAACCCCCAAATAGAGGTCAACCTGTGAGGGATTTTTGTTTAAACTGAAGTGGGAAGAACTTTTTCTAATCTGGATCTTATCTGGAAAATTATCTGTCTGTCTGTCTATGTATCTATATTCCTCCTGTAAGTTCTGTTACTCTAGAGAACCCTAACTAATACAAACTCAGTTATTAAGTATCCTGAAGATTGTAATTCTCAACTTACAAGTAACATATTAGAGAAAGAATGTACTGTGCAAAAAATGGTTTTATATCAACATGGGACAAGCAGGCATTAAATGTTATAATTGATTATCTTATTGATGATAGCATGAGAGGTAGGGATTGTGATTTTTGTCCAATAAGAAAGCTCTTTCATAGTATCTGCTTCTAAAATAGTTTGCTGTCCTTTATATCTTAAGTGTAATTGATGGCATAGAAAATAATGACTTGAAACATCATGTTCAAGCTGAAAGTTGCAGAAAATATGCATGGGGGCTTCTGAAAGGGCTAACATGTTCTTACAGACTTTAGGAAATCAGATGTATCCTTCAGAACAAATTATGGTCATCAGTAAGTCTTGTGAAACCTGATCTCAAAGGTTCTAAATAGCACCAGTTATAGAAGTTACAGCGGTGTCTCTAAGAGTATGGGAAGTTTCATACACACACACACACACACACACACACACACACACACACACACACACTGTCTAACATAACTCCATGAATAATGCACTTTCAGGCAGTATAATATTATAAAAAGTGTGGCTTCTGGGGGCAGAATATCAGATGTTAAAGGCCAATTAATTACAAAACCACACTTATAAAATGGAGTAATTCCAGTTTTGAAATTTTAGTGCCTGACATTCATATTAATTAACTGAAATTCAAACTTTAGCTAATTAGTAAGAGTGGTATGGGAATTAAAAAGTTCAGTATTCTGGTTATTTGAAGGAAATAGCGCTATATCTCGGGTCTTTAATGTCATTCAGTGTCATTCTTCAGACAGGCTTAACAACTATACTTTTTTTTTGTAAGAAGTGCTGCAGGATACTTTTTTTGGAAGAGAGAGGGTGTTCAGATAGCTTGTGTGGAATAGGGGCAGGGGTGGGGGCAATACACGGGATGGACAGAAACTGAGAATGTATCAGGATGGCTGGCAACAGAGTTTAATTGAAAAAAAAAGTACACCTTCTATCCTCCATAGTTGAACATATGATTAAACAGAAGACAGGGGGCATGTGAGCTGAGGTGTGGCTTGATATCAGGGGTTGAAGAATCTAGCACTGACTTTGACAATAGGTGCCAGTCATACGATAGTGGAAGGGCCACAATTTTCTCTTGCTACAAGTAAGAATGGCTGCTTTATCAAGGAGAAACTTTCTCAAGCTCTGGAGAGAATGGAGACCTTATCCATATGCCTGACCTTGGGAAAAATACTTCTTCTGGGGAGCAGGCATTATAATACAGTTTCTTAGTTTTAATATGGGCCTGTTCTCCTCATAACACTCCCAGAAGGGAACGTCCTGATATCTTACTCCTTTTCCATTATACTGTAACATTGTGATTTCTCCGTATTTATTAACTGAACTCTTGAACTTAATGGACTCAGGCTCTAGGTCTGATTTGTAGGCATTTTGTCATAGGGATCAGTATGTCTAGTAAAGCTCTATGTCAGAAGCATACATTGGAATTCCTTGAATTTCCCCAAAGGAAATTTTTTCAAAGGGAAAGACATTAATATTAAGAATCATTAAAAATGAAAATAAAAAGGTTCTGGAGTGTTGAAGGAGGTGAGATGCTTGTTGGCTTCTGGCTTCTCCGCTACCTTACACCTGAAATAACTACAAAAGAACTCTATTAATTAGATCACTGCTTGGCCCATTAGCTCTAGCTTCTTATTGGCTAATTCCTTAACCCATTTCTATTAATCTATGTATCGCCATGTGACTGTGGCTTACCCACAAAAATTTCGGCATGTCTGACTCCGGCAGGGGCTCCATGGAGTCTCCCTGACTTAGTCCTTCTTCCTCCAAGCATTCAGGATAGTTTTCCCTGCCTACCTAAGTTCTCCCTTGCTATAGGTTCAAAGCAGTTTCTTTATTCATTAATGGTAATCACAACACACAGAGGGGACTCCCACATCCCCTCTCCTTTTCTCTTGAAATAAAAAGGAAGGTTTTAACTTTAACATAGTAAAATTACATATAGCAAACAGGTATCAAACAAGAATTATAGTTACAATATTTATATCTACTTTATCTTTTATCATAACTAAGGAAAACTATTCAACTTCATCAACGTCTCCAGAAGGATATAGTATTACCTAAGTAAGCAGGAACTGTATTGTAAGCAACTTTTAATACTCTAAAATGACAGAGACCTGTACTGCCTGGACAGTCACCCAAAGTTTTTCTGTAGTCTTAGGGCATCCATATCCAGCCTACATGCCCATAGTATCCAGCAGACTTTTCTATGAAGCAGGAAATTTTAAAGACAGGTCTGCTTATACTGGCAGTTCCTCTGTCACATTTTCTTTTGTGTCTTGCTTACTCTTTCATGAAGCAGGAACCCTGAAGGACCATCTCACCTTCAGGCAAGTTCAATAGTCATTTCTCTGCAGGTTTTGCATGCCCATTTAAGCAGTCCAGGCAAGAGTAAACTCCATAAGGAAATTCTTTGATGGCTATCTTCCTATTGAAGTAACCGGTGCTGCCAGGAGCAGACATGTCTCACTTTTCATGAAAAGTCTTAAGTTCTTAAAACATTTTGAATGCCATATTCTGAAGGTCTCTGAAAGATATGAAGAATACCTATCTAACTGAAATATATCTCTATACATCTAGAAAATCTAACTAACATGACTACAAGCTTAACTATTATAGATTACTATTAACCTACATTTCTTAATTACACATTACATTTTTAAATGAACTATACTATCACAATACCTTAATCAGGAGCAGAAATATACATTTAACAAGATTGACCTTAAATTTGTATCTATAAACCAAGATCTATACCAATGCAAATCTCTATAGCATATCCTCCCTTAAATGTAAACAAACATTTATAGACAATATTTGGGAATATAAGCATACCAACAAAGTTTTAGCACATTGGTCTCCAGCAGCAGCTCTCTAGCTTCTGCCTCTTTGCCTTCTTGGCATTCATATTGTCTTCCTACCTAATTTCTATCCTGTCAGACCACGGCAGTTTCTTTATTCATTAACCAATAATAGGAACGTATAGACAGAAAGACCTCCCACACCACATGAGAAGTGTGATCTGCCATGTTGAAATGCTGGAACTTTGTCAAGCAGCAATAGCAAAATGTCGTCCAAGCCAAAGTGCATCACTGGGGTGGATTTTAAGGTTTCAACAGGCAAGTGCCATTCCCAGTATATATTCTCTTCCTCTTTTTGCTTCTAGATGAGATCTCTAGATCTCAAGTTGTTGTTACAGTTGCTATGACTGCCTGCTGCCATCTTTCCACACCATGATGGTCCTATATTATTCCCCCTGGACACAAATCTCAGATAAACATTTGTGCTGAGTTGTAATGGTTATTGTGTTTTATCTCAGCAACTAAAAACTAAACAATACAGAAGCTTTTTGCCAGGGATTGGGTTATGCTGTTAATAACCTTAGCATGAAACTTTTCTGGAGGAATGTGGAAGACTTAGGACTTTGGACTAGAAAAGTCATTGAATGCCAAGTAGAGCATAATGAGTCATCTGAGTAGGAGCTAGGGATACAAAAGTGCTGAGAACCATGTCGATAGTGAACTCCTAGCTCCTTTCTGTCCTTATCCTAACTACTTATCTGGGGCTAAACTTAAAATTAATGGAGATTTCAGGGTGGCTTAATGTTGACCCTGCCTCATGGTTATCGGTAATCACTCCCATGGAAGTTTACAATGGACAAGAGGAAGTGGGACAGAAGGAAGTATGAAATGTACAGGTCGAAAAACTGACCCATTTGCTGTTATGGTCAAGTCATGGATGGAAACAAAGAGATTAACACAAGGCCTGATCCACACTGGAAGAAAAGGAAGGATGCCTGCCGTCTGGACAACTTTACCCAGGAAAGCTTTTACCATGTGAAAGGTAAAAGTATTAGAAATTCTCTGCTCCTATAAAGAAACAACAAACCAATGTTGCTGCAAATGTGATTTAAGGGAATCACTCCATATTGGTGACTGAACTTTGGTAGGGTTGTTCGCATGGTTCTGTGTTTAGAGTCATGAAGGATTCAAATGTAAAGAGATTGAGGAATTTTCTTCTGTGGTTTGAGAGAGATACAGATGCCAAAAACTGGGCAGGGGAGTTCCTGCATGAAGACACTGCTAGGCCATTCTCTAAGGCTGTAAATTGAAGCCTGAGTTGCGATGGCAACTCCAAGATGCTGGAGATGTCAGAGCCATGGAATATCTGTCTAGGAGAGATGCACACAGGAAATGCAACCCGTCTTAGAAATATCTATCCTGCAGGCAGGAAATTTGGAGGAGCAGAATCATTTAAGCCATTATGAGCTATAGGATTTGATGTTAGGCCTTTAGGGTTTTGGTCTGGCCTTGGTACAGGAGTTCCTCATTTTGTTTTCTATTCAGCTCTTTTGGAATAATAATGTATATTCAATGTCATTGTCTGATGGATGTAAGCAATTTTAAGTTTTGATTTTATGGCTTTACACTTAAGAATTTACCTTGAGTCTTAGAAAACACTTTGAAATTTAAAATGATATTGGAACAGTAAATGACTCTGGCAACTTTGCAAATATGGCTAAATATCTTTGTCATTATGATTTAGTTATTATGCTATGTGACCCAGTGAATTCAGTATAATTGTTTAAATGAGATGTTTCCCATACCTTGAATAAGTGTATACTTGGCCACTAGTAGGTTGCTGTGTTTTGGGAGACTTGGGAAGTATTTCCTTTTTGGACAAAGTATGTCACTGAGGGTAGGCTATGAGGTTTCAAAACTATAATTCATTCTGAGTTTTCTTTCATTGTTTGCTGCTTATGGTTCAAGAAGAGAGCATGCTGCTCCAATTGTCATGCCTGCTGCATTTCTGTTCCCCTGTGATGGCGATAGACACTTCCCTCCAGTGTAAACCCAAATAAGCCTTTGCTTTTATAAGCTTACTTGATCATGGTGTTATATCATAGCAGTAGAAACCCTACCTGAAATAAATATATTTTAGTGGTAAGAATGAGGTGTTTCCTGCTTTGTATATATGCATTTATTATTAGGCAGAAAACATTATAGTTACTAGAATCTAGAGAATATAGTAATCATTTTTCATAAATCCTATTGCCAAAATAAGATGCCAAAATTCAATTTACGTAGGATTTATTGCCTGTCTACCCAACAAGAGGCAGCGTGATGTCCTTAGACATTCTCTCCTGTAATTTATGACAATCCATGGATTTCACATTAAATTGAGAGTCACATACTCTGGTGCAAGTCTTCTATATGTAGCTCCTAATTTTATTATTTAGGTATTGTGTGAAGTCATACGTGTTTCTAGCCCTCTGCATTTCTCAGTGTCATTTGGTATAAAGTAAAGATGACTTCAGCTTCAGTTATATTGATCTGAATGTGAAATAACATTAAAAGAAGGAATTTGACTCAATTGGTATTGCAAAAATTTTAGTTTTTTTCTATAAATGTTGTGCTCAGCATGATGCAAATGACCTCACAGACCTACAGTGTGCTTTTAATTCTCAACAATCAAAGAAGTGTAATCAAATCTAATAAAATTCCCTGTTAAATATATTAGAACAATCCTATTTTGGAAGTACTCATTGTAAAAATATGTGGAATGCCAAAAAATGAATTTACAAATATGATAAAAGAATTACATTTTTACTTTAGAAACATTTGGAGTAAATAATATAAATATTTTCTCAAATTTGTTTGTATACTTTGTAAATTTATAATATGCATTTATAGTGTTTTTAAATTTGATGCCATATCTTCCAAAAGTACCTGAAAATATAATGTGTTATTTTTGCTTTTCATTGTTTAATTCGTGTATATATGTATGTATGTATGTATGTCAAGTATCTTTTAATGAATACACACACATACATACACTGAAACTGCAATGAACCTAAATTTGTAAATGTTTTCCTTATGCAATAAAGAACTCTGTATTTTAGTTGCTATGTAATTTTAAACAACATTTTTTTGAATCTCTTTTCTTATATATGAGTATCAACAATCACTTTTTTGAAGCAAAAAATTATTTTATCTATGTTCATGATATCTTAAAGTGTCTTTTTAAAAAATATATTAGAAAAAAAAACAAAAGAAACAAAAAACACACTGAAGCTGAACCCAAAACAATAACAAAAGCAATAATAGTAGTGGCAAATGCTTCAAACAATTCACAATACTTTTGTTTGAATGATTCTAAGTCTTGGAATGAAGCTATTAATTTGAAATATGTTTTCCATGAAATTAATTGCGTATTGATTTTGTATGATCAGTATAATGTCTTAAATTCATTTGGGAAAAAATGTTTTAAAGAATGAATATGAGAAAATATCCTCCTTAATCATAGATGACTTTTGTGTTGGTGATACTTGAGTACTTCTGAACCACTTACGTCACTATATTCTCAATGACTTTTATACCGAGTAACACAATTTTTGAGAATTTTCATAGACATGTTGATAGACACAAAATTATTTTCTAGGTAAAATTCTCCAAGATGTGAGGCAATATTAATATACAATGTATTTTAAAAATCAATTGTTATCCTCATTAAATTATAAAGATTTTATCTATCAGTGGTTAACATATATTCCTTACCATGCTCTCAGGTCTAAAACAACAAACACCATCAAACACAATTCCCCTTTACATTCATAAATTCACTAGGATTATCCTTTTGAATTTTTTAAAAATATGGAATTTTGTGCTTGCGAGTGTGCATGGGAGTTTGTGTATGCTGTCGGTGTAAGCATTTACATAACAATGATTGTAAAAGCCAGTACCATGTGTTAGTTCAGATTCTGTGAATATGGAAGTCCTGGCAGGTGTTACCTGCCACATATGGGTTTTGGGAACCCCAATCTGGTCCTCAGGGAAAACATTAAGTGTTATCAAACAACAACCCATCTCTACAGTCCATAGCACAGTAACAGACTCTTAACAGAGCAATCTAAAGAATCTTAGCTCATCAAATCATATGTGTCAGTCATGTTTGGAAGCAAAACTTGTTGTGTACCTATCATACTTACTGACCTCCAGAACTGGTTCACAAGCAGAGGTCTCCTGGGTAAGATATGATGCTTTCTGCAACTGCTTTCTCCTTATAGAATATCTGCCTGATCGTATAATATATATCATCATGAATATTCTGTGACTCTACACTACTTTCCTTTTATAATTTAGTACAATCCCTTGTTTATTTATGGAATGTGTGGATCCATGGCTTAGGTGTTAACTCCACGATGATCTTAGTACAAGAACAAAATTTGTCAGCAACTTTAGCAACCTGTGCAGAGATTACAATTCCTGTAGTTAGTACTTTTGCACAGGAATATTGCTAACTGGAAAAGGATATAGGGAAAAAGGAGATAAAGTCCCTATGCTTAGGAAATTGGTGCTTTGAATACTAATTATATGACATAAACATAGATTTCTGCTTAGAACTATATTTCAATATTATCTTCATTATTTCAGACTTCTAGAGAAAATTCCAAAGAAACAATTCTAAAATCTCAAGCTAATGAAGAAGAAAAGAGAGAGGACAGAAAGAACACTGAAGAAAGGAGCTAGTATGTGTCTCTACAGGAAATTTGAGGTATTGTGGAGGTCAAAGGAAGAGGCTATATGAGAAGAAGGAAGTGCAGAACTGAAACACATCTAAAAAATTATGCATGGTGAAGACCTGAAAGAACCCACTTGGTAAGATGAACTCAATAGTGACCTTAAGGTGACCTGGTTTCTGTTGGAGGTGAGGTAGATATCAGCCCGGGGTACATCCTGATGCCAGCACAGTGGAGAAGGGCAGGAATTTAGATTCTGACAGAAGAATCTCATTTCAAAAACAAAAGGATGTTGAGAAACAAAATTGTGTTTTCTTAGCAGTAAGTAGAGTTGAAGGAGTGATATTTTCAGACAAGCAATACAAGTTCAAAGCTGTGTTTTAAAGAAACTGATTTAGGGATAAGAAAAAAAAATAGATTATACAGGAAAGAAAGTGGTATGGAAAAAACCAGAATCTTGTGACTGTCGCCCAAGGCACATGTGAACAGACTGGTTTGGAAGACAGTCTATGTTCTTTAACATAGAGAAAGCTGATGCTTATAGAATTTGAGCCGTTGGTTTGCTTTTGGAGAGTTAAGGGGACTCATTCATGAGATTTTCTCTTTCCTCCAGACAAATTCTTCAGCTCTGGTGCCACAATGAGGGGGAATGAGGATTTAAGGGAAGCAATGGAAAAGTCAGAATTATGATTGCAGAGTAGAATCCAATTGGCAAATGCCACATCTGTTCAAATAAAGCAAGTCTTATCAATTATCTAGGATATATCTTCAGCTAAGTTTTGTCTAAAGAAAAGTGCATGAAGTGTGCCTTGAGATAGTGGGTAATTTGTGAAAAGAGAAGTTGGGAACAACAGAGCCACCACTTTAAAAATTCCCTTAACTTTATAGCTACACTAACTGGACAGAAGGAATACAAGAACCAATGAACAGAGTAAGTCAACAGATTGAAGTCCTTAACAATTTCTCACCTCAACAATGAATCTCTAACTGCTCTTGAAGTCTTAAATAAAATATTTGATTTCCTAGCTTAATGAAATATCTGGAGAAACCATTGTAAATTTCCTATTTTTGACACAAAGATGAGATACCCAAAGCCTCTTAAGAAAGATTTGCTTTCCATCTTAAGAGTAATTACATAGTCATCAGATAATTCAGTTCTGACAAACTTCAAGAACTTTCCAGATGTGAACATCTGCATTATTTAAGATCATTTTCATTCTAGTACTGTCTTCTTAAAAGAGATAGGATGTACAGCTTTGGCAATTGTTGCTCATTACAAAATAGGCAACCACTCTTTGCTCATGGAAAAAGTATAACACCTCAGTCTTTACAGATATATTATATTACGTTTATAATGTATAAAATACATTTATATTACTTATCCACCATAGAAAAAGTTTTTGCATTCCTAATTTCATATGGTAAAATAATCCCTCTTCATATTATTGCATAGCAGACATCCCTAATCCAAATCTACAATACTTCAAAACATTTAGGCAATGACCTGATACTATAAGTTTCTATTTTATGAATCTTTATTACATCTGCAAAATTATATTTTAGGGTATTATAAAATTAATTTCAGGCTATGTATACAAATAAATTTCCTGTGTATTTTCTATCCCAAAGATATCTCTTTTATGTAAATAATTTATTCCTGAAGAAAATCTAAATTTTGCAGCACTTCCTATCCCAGTAAAATAAGATATATTCAAATTTCAGTGATTTGGGTTGGCATAATACATTAAATCAGATTTTAAGGTAGATCCTTTATCTAACTGTGATATAGTATAATAAAAACAAACAACTCCCTCCCTTCATGTGGGATGCCCTTCTGTATCTGTGAATATGTCTTCTTACCTTTGGTTAATAAAGATTCTGATTTCAGCAGTAGCCAGGCAGCATATAGCCAGGCAAGGAATCCAAGCAGAGACTGGCAGAAAGAAGGTAGAGTCAGAGAGATGCCAGCAGCCACCAGAGAAGCAAGACATTATGTAATAGCACAGCATAGAGTAATAGTAGTGGGTTAATTTAGGATGTAAATGCTACTTATTAGTAAGCCTGAGCCATTGATCACACATTTTGTAATTAAGTGTCAGAGTGAATATTCGGGAATTGGTAGACTGGCAAGAAACCTCCAGTCACACACTTTTTCTCTGCTTTTACTTTCATCCCCCTCCCTTTCTCTTCTTACGAAGGAAAGGTCTATGAAAATGACCTAGAAGAATCAAGAGGTAACTATTTTCAAGATATCAAAGAAGAATCTTATCAGAAGTCAATCCTGATAAAGGCTTTATTTTTAAATTTTAGCCTTTAGATAGATAAGAACCAAATGTTTCCTCCTAAGTCACTCACTGGACAGTTTTGTTACAATTGTCATTTCATTCACTGAATGAAATACCTTGCCACCCAAACATCCATCTGTATCTAGAGAAAAAGCCTTCTCTTTCCCTTACCATCAATTATTTCCTTTTATGGTTCAGACACCTGACTCCATGGCTTGAGAGTTTCAGTTAGACTACAGAGTCTGTAATGATAACTCTACCTTAAACATTTTTTTCTGAAAATATTTTAGCTTCATTTTTCACTTTGTGATGTTTTCATTTATTTGAAAATTTTTATAACAATTTTATAACATATTTGAAAATATGATAAAATGAAAGAAAAGGATTGTGGTACCTGTTGACAAGTATGAAATACGTTTTGTAATGCCTTTCCTCTTTTTTTGTTTTCATTATATTGTCTTGGTTTTGTTAAATGTCTTGGGACTGAGTTTGCTCATGTTTAAAAAATATTCTATTAAGAACTATGTCAGTACTGGGACTATCTAGCACAATAGTCTGATTTTCCAACAGAGATTAAAATAGATTGATTTCTAATAAAATATGTCATGCCTTATGTAGAAGTATCCAAGAAACACAGCATACCAACACTTGGAGTCACTGTTGTCAGCATTTCTCAAATGATCAGAGGTACTTCTTTGCATGGCATGTCCTTGCAATACATTGTCATCACATTTGAAATTGTAAATGCAGATTTCACAGATGACTGTCTGTTCTGTGTTCTAGTCAATGATACCCACATAGACCTTAAGTATATTTACATGATTAAGTTGTCATGATCCTCACTTTGATTTTTGTATACCCGGTGTTTTGTCTTTTCATATCCTATGACTGCACCCAGGACCTTAAGCTAAGAAACTCTTTCTTCAAAATAGAATATAGCATTATGGCTTAATGGTGAGGAAATAGTCAATCTGAGATCCCTAAGAATGTTTTGTTTTGATTCTGTTTGTTGCTGTTTGTTTGCTTACTTTGCAATTTGCACTTAGAAAACAATAACTGGGTGCTTAGGTTTAGAAGAGAGTTAAATTTTGTAAATTGAAAGCTTTAAAATCATGTGTTATGTGTAAGTAGCAAGATAGTTATCAAACATGAATAGAGCTTAGTCAAGGCTAGTTCAGCAGACAGTACCTGTAAGGAGAACTACCTTGATCATATTTTCCTGATGTGTTTCTTGTAACTGTGAAGAACAAAACATTTGTGCCATCTGTCTGTTTCCACACATTTTTAGAAAGATGCAGGAATATTGTGCTGATGTTTAGAGGTAATGCTTCGAGCATGCTGACATAGCTTTAATCTCTCCACTAGTCACAGGTCCATAAAACAGGATTAACTTTCTCCATGATTAACTTTTATGGTTTCATCTGGCTACTAACAAAATAAGCTTTGCATAATCTTTGACAACATTCAAGACAAGTTCTAAGTTTTTTTTTGTTGTTATCTTTTATATAATGTGATGCATTATATTTACATTGAGATATTTTAAAGAAAAATAAACTAGCAAAAATTGTGATATTTATTTCTTGATATTTTCTTACCTGGCAGATCTAAAAAAAATAAATACAAGTAACACATCTTTACCGTCATAAAACTATACTTTATTTATTTTTTTTTGTGTGTGTGTGTGTCAAGGATGCCTGCATCAACAACCTATATCCTATTGCTATTCATTAAGTAGCCAATTTCCTTTCTCTTTAAGTGAGATGGGGACAAACAATTAAAGCAAAAAAAGTGTCAATGACTCAGTCCTGGAAGGGATCTTTGAAATGACTTGTTTCATTAGTCATTTCAAAGTTCTCTTAAGGTTCCTGACAATTCTTTCATTTCTGAAGAGGTAATGTAGTGTGCTACCCTTAGAAAAGAGAAATTATATAACTCATAAATTACAATCATTAAAAATTTTATCTTTTCAAGATTTGATGTTTTTGATGTTCAATAGTATTCCTTCTTTTGCTTAAGACATTATTAAGGGAACAAGCAAGCTGAACAAATTGATAAAGGAAAAAGAGAAAGATTAAGTGGGAGTGAGAGAAATGAGACAGAAAAAGCAATAAAAACAAGCATGTAAAAATAAAACACATATTCACCTGATTAACATCTGACCAGAACCTCTTCTCCCAAAAATTACACTTCTCTATCTGATAAACTACTTACAGATTTTCCTTCCAGCAAACTCAGTAGAATATCATTAAAATAAAAATTAATGGAGTAAACAGTAATATTTTGCAAGAGCCTTTAGACCACGTAAAAGTACAATTTCCATGTTTTCTTTGCCTAATTTTACTTTAGAGCCTGCTGAGGCTAGGATGCTAAACAGCTTCTCCCAGCTGAACAAGTGAAATGAACATTCACAAGCCTCTATGTTTGATTAATCTAAACAGGTCTTGATCATCAGGTTTTATTTATAGTGACAACTTCAGTGTTTTGAAGGAGCTATTTATTATTTTATTTATGTAAATGTGTGTGTAACTGTATGAATTTCTGTATACCACTTGGGTGTAGGTGACCACAGAGGTCAAAGGACATTAGATCCCCTGGAATTAGAGTACAGGCAGTTTTGAACCATCTAATGTAGGCCCTGGAAGCTGAACCTGGATACTCTGCAGGAAAAGTTGTTACTCTTAATTGCTGAGTCCCTCTTCAGATTACCCAGTCTTAGTTTTGCAAAGAAAATCTGCAGTGTAAGAAAGGCATGCCTTTTGTCAACCAAGTATTACACTTGTCACCCCTTTTGGAATTCTACCACTGCACTTGAAATAAAGTCCAGATGGGATTACAGGTGAGAGTTATCAGTGGTCAAGAGGCAGGAATCCAGCTTTAGACAAGGAAAAAAGCAACAGTGATTTATAGTAGAAAAATATTAGACCTAGTTGGAACCCAACAGTTTCTACTGTATTTTGGCACCACAATGCATCTGGGCTGATTGAAGACTTGGTCACTGACTGGTGAAGGAAGTTCTTCTGTCTATGTGTTGCTTGTGTTGCTTAATGGACAAATCTATTTTGGCCAGTGACTTAGCAGAAAAGAGCTCAGTGGGAAAACTAAACTGAATGCTGGGAGAAAGATGGAGAAGTCAGGAGAAGCCAAGTGGCTATCACTGGGGACAGATGCCTCAGTTGGAGCCCACCAAAAGTTTGCCAGTAGGCTAAAACCACATGGTGTTGCACAGATTAGTAGAGATGGATTAGTTTAGGATATAAGAGGTAGCTAGCAATATGCTTAAGCTATTGGTTAAACAATATAGTTTTGTTTAATATAGCAAATAATATAGTTTTGTGTGTTTATTGTGGGACCGGGAGGGACAGAAACATTCACCCAACAACTGACAGTCAGGTTTCCCATCAAATAAACCAGTCACCATGAGAATAGGCTTTTTTCAGAATGTTCCCTTGTTTTTGACTCCTAAGTTTGTCTGAAAGCAAATCAAAACAAGCAAATACCCTGTCACTATTGATATTTTGGCTACAATATTTCAGACTAGTGCTAGAACTTTGAATTTCTAAAATCAAATTTATATTTTAATAGTTTTAGATTATTTATATCATCTTTGTCATCCATATTTAAACTCTTCCAACTTAAATATAATACCTTTGCTTATCTCTAGAGAATTTTACCCTTTGTATACTTTAAAAAATAGAGAAATTGTGATAGCTTTTCCAGATTTGAAGGTACATAGAGTCTGGCAATACATTTTTTCATGTCATAGGAAGATAAGTTCTGATAAAATATGTTATTATTATTGTTACTAACAATATAATTGTTATAATTGTGTGTCAGACAGTTGCTAATCTTATGAACAGTTGGTGTAGGCACTGCTAATAAAGAAATAATTTCATAAGTGTTTGAAAAACAAAGTTGCTTTTTGTATGATTTGTTTTAAAGATTCTAAATTCAGATATCTGATTTAGAATTGAAAGTGGCATTCCAACTGATTGACAGAAAAATAACATTTAAGTCATAAAATATAAAAAAAGTATAATGTTTTGGGGGACTGGGTCTGAATCCCCACAGGTTAATTTCATCAGTCAGATTAACCAGGAGAGCATGTCTAAAATATTGATCAAATATTAGTCTAGATTTCTTTGTGAAAATATATTTCAGATGAGATTAGTGTTTTATCCCTAATACGTCTTGAAATTTAATGGTTCATAGTATTTTTTATTCTACAAAACATCATAAATTAAAAATATTTTTATCCAAATATGTTTTATCAACCTGTCATAACAAACATCCCAGGTCAGGAACACACTGTATAATATCCATTATTCTCATTGCTACTTTGAGATTTCTCTAAAATTGTACCATTAACTACTACAATTGCTCACCATCACGAGAACAGTTTGTACCAAAAATCAATATTCTAGGTAATATTTTTTTATAGGCTTATTGAATGGTGGTTCAATCCTAACATTTGACCAAGCCAGGAGGGTTGCTGTCAGTTTGAAACTAGACAGAAATATAATGAAATTTTATCATCAACCTAAAACAAAACAAACTATTTGGAAAGGCTACTAATTTTTGTTAATAATCTTCCTTCCTCCTCTACAGAAATCATTTATCTTCTTGAGAATTTTTTTTTTCTTTTAAAGAATAGGGAGCACATCCAGTTACTACTGTGATTTGACTCAAGTTATTCAAAGGTTTTTTTATACCCCTTTTCAAAAAGGTGGGGAAAAACAAAAGACTTCTCTGCCAGTATACAAAGAAAAATGTGATTTCCTCCATATATCTCCAATCATCAAGTAACTACACCCAAGATCAACATATCCTTTTGTCTAGGTAGAACATTCTGTAACTACACCTAGGTCAGAGTGACTTTCACTAAAGCAAAATGCAAACACCTTTGCCCTGGATTATGGAAAGGAACCGACCCTGTTTTAATATGAGTTCTACGGCATGTTTGTGTTCTTTCACAGGAAGAAAATGAAATGAAGCCCAATGGCTCCCTGAGTGTTTGAAGATGTGTGTGGTACAGATAAGTACCAGTTTTGGTGATAGTGTGGCTGCTGGTGCTCCCCCAGAGGAGTTGGAATGAGATAGCTAAACCTGCTAAATCTTGACAGTTTTTGGGAGCAGGATCCTAGAATGGGATTTCATCTGCAAATACAGGGACCTTGACTTCTTCTCCTTTGGCTCTTTACATAACCTTTGAAGGCGTAAGTCACAAACAATGCCATACCAGTTTGGAATTATGATTAATAGGGTCCTATTTATTTAAAGGGGAAAAAAACTTACAGATCACCATCAGCCCTCTGCGCAACCAGGAAGGGAGTCTAGTCGCCAGCGGAGCAGGAAGTGAAGAGAGAGAGAGGAGAGGGAAGTGGCTGCTTTTTTAAAGGGAGAGAGACCACGCCCCAATGGGCTGGTATCTCAGCAGCTATAGGCTGGAGGAGTGGGAGGACCTCCCGCAACAAACCTTTATTTCTCTCCTTCTCTTATTCCTCTAGCTAAGACATTGAGCATTGTATTGAATAAATGAAGTCAGGGTAGACCCTTTATCTTTATTCCTGATCTTAGTGGGGGCAATTTGAGATTTTTCTCCATTCTTATGCATAGGTGTGCCATTTAAAGTAATTATTATATTAAGGTAATTTCCCTTCATCTATCACCTAAATACTAGGAGCTTCACTGAGATAAGAGATTTTTGTATACTTAAGTATCAACATAGGAACATCACAAATGCCCTGATCATTACTGATGGGGAGTGAGGCAAACTTCTTGGGTGATAATAGTATATCCCCTCTCCAGGGATTTTTAGTTTTATCAAACAAAGAACTTATTTTTGAGAAAGTTTAATAAGAACCACCAGGGACTATGTAACCCAGAGAGCATATTCTTCTAATAAGCATATCAAAATTTTTTATGGAACATCTCAGTAAAGAGGACACAAGAACCAAAACAATAAAAAGTAATCTCTTTTTAAAAAAATAATAAAATTTAACCTAAATATTCATCTACAAAAATTAATTCCAATAGAATTCCAAGTAAAACAGGTGTTGTGGGTCATTCCTGTGACTCAAAAGAGCAATAAGATACAGTTAGGAAGTTAGGCTCATACAGAATTAACTGAAGCATTGTGATCTGGTAATAAGTGGAATTTTCATGAATGGTGAGATGGGCTTACAATGGAAGAACCAGAAATTACAATCATGCTGTACCAGTGAAGTCATTTTCAGTTAGATATTACCAGTATTTTATTTCACAGAATAGTGCATGAGACCTTCAAGATCATGTATTGTGTTTCCTAAGTCTGTTTTGCAAAGCAGATAGAGTCTTCTCAACAGAAAAGTATCTAATTTCCCCTCACCCTTCCCTCAGATTGTTGAAGGCTGAAGGAAAGAATGGTTGTGTTATTCTGGATCATTACAGGATAAAAGGACATTGTCGCAGCATGACAAGTTGACGTTGCATCATTGGAGACAGGATTATTTTATAAATTGGTAATATCACAGACTGTCAGACTTTCAATCCAAAGTCCTTGTCCTAACTCATAACTGTCTGGATCTGGGTCAATTTCATGGAAATAACTTGTTTCTTTTCTCCTTAAAGAAACTAAATTTTCTTTTCTTTGTTTTATTTTTTTTTTTTTTTTTTTAGGTCTGAGGGTGTTTATAATTTATCTAATTGAGATTTTTGATTATTTCTGGATTCTGACTTTAGAATTCAATAAAAATGAACTGATAATTCAACAAACATAAGCTCTTTCATTAAACAAAACACAGGATAGGACATTCGCTTTACATTTTGATTGGTTCAATTTGTGACCTAGAGTTAGGCACATCTTGTCAAATAAAGAAGTTTGGGGTTCTTTTGTTTGTTTGTTTGTTTGTATGTTTGGTTTTTTTTTTTTTTTTTTTTTTGGTTTTTCGAGACAGGGTTTCTCTGTGGCTTTGGAGCCTGTCCTGCTGTCCTGGAACTAGCTCTGTAGACCAGGCTGGTCTCAAACTCACAGAGATCCGCCTGCCTCTACCTCCCGAGTGCTAGGATTAAAGGCGTGCGCCACCATCACCCGGCGAGAAGTTTGGACATTAGACAAGTAACTGCTCTTTAAAATTCACAGGTGAGTCATGGAACATCTTAGGACTTTGCTCGTTGCTTTTCTTATGTAAATATCTTGAAGTCTACATTCACAAAACTGTGGAAGTCAGCATTGCTATCATAAACCATTTGATTTTGGTATAACAGAAGTTTGTAGATTTTGATTGTAACTCAGCAAAGATGTTTCAGTGTTAATCACTGGCATTCAATAAAGAACAAAAAAACCAATAAATACGATTTTTCATAATTTCAACATGCAAATAATGTGATGTTTTACATGAAAATACCATCAGCTTTCCAGAATAGATGCATTTTGTTTAAAATAGGCACATTGTATTTCATCATAGCCCTAGGCTCTTAGCTTTATCATATGAGCATGTAAGAATCATAATTTCATGACTAGTCTTCAAAAACAGTATAAATTGGTCAAAAATATCAAAAATAAGTAAATACAAACTGTTTTTACAGTAAGTATATTTATTAACGAGAATTTAATTAACTTGAGTAAGAAAACACAATATAATTATGGCTAACAGAAATGCCTTTCCTCTTTCTTCTGCTGATCTCTCTCTCCTTTACTTATTAAACTGAAATTATTTTGCCATTTCAGTGTCTTTTGATGCCACAGATAAGAACTGCATTCCATGGTCCAATAAGATCACTCAGTGTGTAACAATGTTTGAATTACAAGTATGGATAGCTGAGTTTGATATTATAGACCAGTCAGTGTAAAAGGAGAAAGAGTCAATTCCATAAAGTAGACCTCTGGGGCATGTGTGTGTTACATAACAATGCTAACTCACACACACGCATGCACACGCACACACGCATACACACACACACACACCATAAAAATTACTTTCAATTTTATTAGAAATTCCAGCTATGAACCTGTTTGTGCTGTGTTGACTGGGTATGTTTGTCCTTCCACGCCCTGATGATGAAGTTCTGATCTTCAATGAAACACTGTTTGAAGATAGAGCTCTGAAGAGTTGAATTTGGTCTAAATATGACCGTGAGTATGGAGATAATCATGATGGGCGATGGGCTCTTCCTGAGATCCTGCCAACATTCTGCCTCCCTACCATGTGAAGACACAGGGAGATGCTGAACATCCAGGAAACAGGATAAGCATTCTTGACACAGAAACTTAATAATGCTGACCCATTTATCATGGTCTTTCTCTGAGAAATAAAAATGGTAAGAATTCTGGTCTCTGATTTTCTGCCTCGCTACCCCAGTTAAGATCTTTATTTAATACAAAAAAATAAAGAAAACTATGATGTTGCAGCAAACAAACATTTAAGAATTAACAGACTGGACAGGAACACTTAAAGCCACAAATTACGCTAAAGAACCTTAAAAAACATAGACCAAATTTTGGTTAATATTAATTAGACAGAGGGCACTTTGATTAAAAGCTACCAGTTTTACTTATAAAAGGTTAACGACTTAGTTTTATGGAGCAATCAATTACCAAGAAGTCAGTAAATAATACTTCATCTCATTAAAGTCTGCTAATTGATTATCAAATTAGGGGTATTTCGTCTTTTAAATTAGTGAAATGAGGAAGTTGTTTGTGCCATTCAGGTAATTATTATTGTAGATTTTTCATCAGTGACTACCAAAGATTCCATCTGAGAATCTTAAGGATTATGATCTGACACAATCTTAAATAGCTAAGTGTTAACATTTTCATGGTAATGAAATTAGTTCAGATTCCTGCCAAATAGGAACAAAAACAATATTTCTCTCACAGGGATCCAAATTAACTGGCATACCAATGGACTTCCTTTTAAAATATTTTTTCAAAGTACCAGCATTTAAGGGCTGGGGATGTAGTTCAGTAATAAAAATATTTGGTTGGCATGGTAAGGACCTAGGTTCAATCTCCAATACTGAAAAACAAACCAAATAAAGCACCAGCTTTGAATTTACTTATAAGAGATTGGGCTCCTCTGTGGATAGAAATTTGTATTCAAATATGAGAACAAGTTGTGATAAGAGTTCTCTCTCTCTCTCTCTCTCTTTTCTCTCTCTCTCTTTTTTTTTTTTTTTTTTTTTTTTTTGTAGATCACAGACAGAAAGGAATTGATCATTTCCTCTCTGGCTTAGTGTGGGTGGGTCTTAAGAATAGAGCAATACTCAAAGAGAGGAATGTCTCATCATCTCCTGGAACACAGTGCTGAATGCAGCTTATGAAAAGAACAATCTGTAGAGTGAATGTCTTGAAGAAATGAGTAAAAGCCACTATCTTTATAAATGATCTTGAGGCAGGCCAAAGGGAAAGTTCTCATATTAGTATAATTGCTACATTGTATTCCATTTTGGATTATATCAAATACACTCATTTCAATTGGACCCTGCAAGCTACAAGTTCCACTCCACTAATAAACCCTCCTATTTCCCCACAAAATCAGTGGAACTCTGAAACACAGGGAACTACTACACAGAGAAGTCTAAGGGAGAGGAGCAAGAGAGAGAATCAAGAGAGGAACTCTGAAGCACAGAGTGGATAGAAAGTGAACCAAGAGAGCAGAACAGGAGAGCAGGCCAAGAGAGAGGGCCAAGAGAGACTTTAGTGGCTCTCTGAGACTCAGACAATGACAGTACAGAGCAGACCAAGAATAGCTCCCAAAGACACAGACAGCTACTGCAAGGAATGGACCAAGAGGTAACATTGCCAACACCAATTGAAGGAAGAGATGGGTAGGTGATGATTCAAGAATCCATAAAACAACGTAAAAACCTGTCAGGAGCCGTTTCCCCCAAAAAATTATTACAGGAACCATGGCCCTAGGGAGTCTTCAGAGAACCCCACACCCCCAATTGTATTGAGAACTGTTCTATTGACAGAGCCTACCCCACACCCAATTATCTGTTAATAGAGAAACCCGCCCCGCATTCCAAACTATCTAGAGAACTAGGTGTGTCAACCTGTGAACTCCTGGCCTATGTGACCAATGTGAACCACGCGGCAAGAGTCCAGGCCCCTGTGCCTCCCCCCAAATTCCTTATCCTATATAAGCTGTAATCTTGTCTCTAATAAACGGAGGCTCTGACAAACCTAGCATGGCCTTCTTCCTCTCTTTCCCCCCCATAGCTTCCAGATAGCGCCTCTCCGGGACCCTGGAATTACTGATCTGCCAGGCGGGTTACAACCCCTAGACTGAGTAACCTGCTGAGGCAGTTTACAAAAACCAACATAGTAACACCAGAATACAGTGGGTGGTCATATAACAGGAAGACTTGATCATCCTAACCTAGAAGAAGCAGAAAAAAAAATAAATGTAATTTTATGAGGATTATAGAGAACTTTAAAGAGGAAATGAAAAATTCTCTTAAGGAAATGAAGGAAAACAAAGAAAAAAATGGAAGAAATCAATAAATCTCTCCAAAAAAAAAAAAAACCAAGAAAACCAAAAAAGGGGGGGGGGAATTGAACAATCTAATAGGTGAAGCAAATGGTTCAAGCCCTCTAAGACTTGAAGACTGAAATAGAGACAATAAAAAAAAAAACTGAGGGAATACAGGACATGGAAAATCTTGGAAAAAGAATGAGATCTACAGAGGCAAGGATAATCAACAGAATACAAGAGATGGAAAAGAATCTCAGGTGCTGAAGATACTATAGAGGAAATAGAGTCATTGGCAGGGAAGGTTCAACATATGAAAATCTCTCAAAGTAATCCACTATATAATAAACTGAAGGAAAAGAATCATATGATTACCTCATTAGATGCTGAAAAATCATTTGACAAAATCCAACACTCTTTTTATGATAAAGGTCTTATAGATATCAGGGATACATGGAACATATATAAACAATACAAGCAATATACAGCAAGCTGACAGCCAACATCAAATCAAATGGAGAGGAACTCAAAATTTTTCCACTAAAATCAGGAACAAGACAAGGCTGTCAACTCTCTCCATACTATTTGACATAACTCTTTTATTTATTATTTTTTTATTTTATTTTTATTGAGCTCTACATTTTTCTCTGCTCCCCTTCCTACCTCTCCCCTCCCCTTCAACCCTCTCCCAAGGTTCCTCATGCTCTCAATTTAGTCAGTAGATCTTGTCTTTTTTTATTTCCCATATAGATTAGATCTATGTCCTCATTGTTTTCTAGGTTCTCTGGGATTGTGATTTGTGGGCTGTTTTTCTTTGCTTTATGTTTAAAACCCATTTATGAGTAGATATGATAATTATCTTTCTATATCTGGGTTACTCACTAAAAATGATGCTTTCTAGCTTGACATAGTTCTTGAAGTTCTAGCTAGAGTAATAAAAAAAACAAAAGAAAATCAAAGAAATTCAAATTGGAAAGTCAAATTTTTGCTTTTTGCAGATGATAAGCTAGTATACATAAGCAACCCCAAAAACTCCACAAGGGAACTCCTACAGCTGATAAATGCCTTCAGTAATATGGCAAGATACAAGATTAACTCAAAAAAAAAAAAGTTCAGTAACCCTTATATATACAAATGATGAAGCTAAGAAAAAAATCAGAGAAACATCAACTTTCACAACAGCCACAAATAACATAAAATATTTTGACTTATCCCTAACCAAAGAAGTGAAAGATCTGCTTGGCAAGAATCTTAAGTCTTTGAAGAAATAAATTGAAGAAGATACCAGAAAATGTAAAGATTTCCTATGCTCTTGGATAGGTAGAATCAACATAAGAAAAATGGTAATTCTACCAAAAGCAATCTATAGATTCAATGCAATCCTCATCAAAATCCCAACACAATTCTTCACAGACCTTGAAAGAACCTTAATAACTTTCATATGGAAAAAGAGAAAACCTAGGATAGACAAAACAATCCTGTACAGTAAAGGAACTTCTGAAGACATCACCATCCCTGACATCAAGCTCAATTATAGAGCTATAGTAATGAAAACTGCTTGGTATTGGCATAAAGAGAGGCAAGTGGACCAATGGAATTAAATCAAAGTCCTGGATATTAATCCACATATCTATGAACACCTGATTTGACAAAGAAACTAAAATGATACAATGGAAAAGAGAAAGCATCTTCAACATATGGTGCTGGCAGCAATTGGAAGTCAACGTGCAGAAGAAGAAGGAAAATAAATCCATATCTATCCCCATGCATAAAACTCAAGTACAAATGGATTAAAGACTTCAATATAAATCTGGCCACACTGAACTTGATAGAAAAGAAAGTGGGAAATAGCCTTCAATGCATGGGCAAAGGAGACAACTTCCTAAACATAACACTAGCAGCACAGACACTGAGAGCAACAAAAAATAAATGGGACCTTCTGAAACAGAGACGCTTCTTTAAAGCAAAACACAGTCAGTAAGACAAAAAGGAAGCCGACTGAATGGGAAAAGATCTTCAACAAACCCACATCAAACAGAAGACTGTTGCTGAGGACCGATTTCCACAAAATTGCCTCTTACCAGAGTAGGAGTGTGGGAATTAAAGAAATGCAAGTAAAGGATATGAAGACACATAGAACAACAAGACAGATGCCGTAAGTTAGTACTGGTAGGTTTTGTAAGGTTTACTCAGATCCTTAAAACACTGGCATTTATTTTTCTACAGCTTTTATACCCAATGTAAACTGGAGAGAAGGTAACAAATGACCACCCTTCCCTAGGTGACCTCATAGTTAAGAAGGAAGGAATAGATGTACATTTGCATATCCTGACCCCCTGTCAGGATGGCATTGAGCTATCTTAATTTCAAAAGAGCCAAACAACCTCCTCCTGTGTTGAGTTAGGATGTGCAATTATGCCTGCCAGTCTCCAAACCCTCTGACTTTCACACAAAGTAAAAAAGGACTGATCTCCAAACTATATAAAGAACTTGTTAAATTAGACATCCAAATTCTAAATAATTCAATTCAAAATTGGGGTACAGAAATAAACAGAGAATTCTCAACAGAAAAATATCAAATGACCAAAAGACACTTAAGGAAATGTTCAATATCCTTAGCCAACAGGGAATGCAAATAAAAATGACTCAGAGATACCATATTATACGAATTAGAGTGGCTAAAATCAAAAACACCAATGATAGGTTGTCCTGGAAAGGATGAAGAGTAAGGGGAACACTTCTTCACTGCTGGTGAGAATGCAAACTTGTACAACCTCTCTTGGAGTCAGTATGGCATTTTCTCAGAAAATTGGGAATCAATCAACCTTAGAACCCAGAAGTACCAATTTTGGCATATACCAAAAAGATGTTCAATCATACTACAAGGTAATTTACTCAACTATGCTTATAATAGCATTATTTTAATAGTCAGAACCTGAAAACAACCTATTTACCCCTTAACTGAAGAATGGATATAGAAAATATGGCACATTTACACATTGGAGTACTTCTCAGCAGTAAAAAAGAATGGCATCTTCAAACTGACAGGCAAATGATTGAAACTAGAAAGAAAGAAAAAAAAACCATCCTGAGCAAGGTAACTCAGCCCAAAAGGATGAACATGCCATTATGTACTCCTTCATAAGTGGGTACTAGCAGTAAAGCAAGGAGACTATAGTTAGTGATTCTACACAATCTAAGCAACAAGGTGAATTCAACAAATACACTCATTTCCTATGAATGGATATTAATGTTGTGATTGTCTAATTTCAGGACAATCACTTTTTAATATTTTTTCTCTCATGCCTTTCCTTAAGTTTTACAAACTATGTTTCATAAGTGATACTGTTTTGTTTAAGATTATTCTGATACGGTAGATATTCTGATATATAAATGTATTATATATTGTGAAGTAACTACTAATGTAGCAATTATCTTTTTTTTTTTTTTTTTTTTTTTTTTTTGGATTTTTCGAGACAGGGTTTCTCCATAGCTTTTTTTGGTTCCTGTCCTGGAACTATCTCTTGTAGACCAGGCTGGCCTCGAACTCCCAGAGATCCGCCTGCCTCTGCCTCCTGAGTGCTGGGATTAAAGGCATGCGCCACCACCACCCTGCCTAGCAATTATCTTAAACCAATACCAATTCACAGTTCTCAAGGACTCACATAAGCTGTCATATTCAGACTTCAAAATGTATGACAGTTTATTAATGCAAAATGGAATCTCATATGAAATCTCTTTCATGTCAATAGCACTATTTTTCATTTTAAATTTTATTATAAAAATTTGAAGGTGAAATATTTCACACAACTTCAATAGTGAGATCCAATTAATACACACACACACACACACACCCCACACACTCACTCCCACACCTCAGTTAACTTTGATACACTTAAAAGTCATTTGAAACAGGAGCTGTATAGCTTCACATTAGATTTAGCACATTTTATTTAATTTATTTTACCAACTTGCCCCCAAATGACAAAATTGAAAATACAAATACAATTAGATTTTATATTTTCTCTCACAATTCATTAATATTTAATCTTTCTTACTGTCTTTTCTGCATGTCATACTGGAATCACATTTATATTTGTTCAATATATACATATAGGGAATAATATTTATTCATTATATATTATATATGTGTTAAATTATGTATAAGAGACAAGAAGAAGTTATTTTATTTCTGAGATTTTTTTGACATTTCTTAATATTATGCATTCTAAGTCATTTTTCCTACAAATGTTTGATTTTTTTAAAAGCTGAATAATATTTTCATATAAGCATACATAAATATTGAATATATTCTTTAACATATAAATATCTTTATTTGTCACTTGTACCTATAAATTTTTTTCTAATACTTTACTGGATTAATTTTACTTTTTTATTGTCTTCTAGTAATTTGTCATGTTTAAATCACAAACAATTTCTCCCCAAAACTTCTAGTTTACTTTGACCTTGTAACTGGTCTTTCAAATAAAAAAGTATTTTGATAGCATTGACATTTTAACAACATTTATTGATAAGTGTTAATCAATACACATTTTAAATGCTTTTTGAGATTTAGACTTCTACCCACTAATGTCTAAATATTGTGTGGCTATGTTCTCCTTTGTTCAGACTGACAGTCAATTTCCTTCAGGGTCTTGTTTGAGTAGCTCATTTTCCCTATCTACTTCTAGCACCCATAAATAGTTGATTTCTGAGATATCATCTGTGGAATCAGCCAATCCATCTTTTAATTTATCAAGCCTTTAAAGTTTTGCAATTTGCATAGGAAAGCCACTAATATTTACTTTTGTTCAAAAATGGATTTTCCCATTTAGTGTCTTTGTTGTTCTTTACTAAAATATGATCTATTTACCAAATTATATTAAAACTCTCTAGGTTTGCATAGACATTTTCTAGAATTCTCAAAAAAATATTCTTCCAAAAATATTGCAGTATTAAGTCTTTCTGTGGTTCAATATTGTAAATTTATCAGGTACCTTATTTTCAAGTAATCTACTTTCTTTGTAAGAAATATGTTGGTAATATGTTCTTATGTTTATTCTAATTATTTTATAACATTTTATTTTAATAATTAAAAAATTGTATCTTCTTGTTTATGTAGCCACTTTATTAAATTGCATTATTACATTTAACTTCAATACAAATACCATGAGAACACTCAGATTTACAACCCTTTATTCATAATCCTCAACTTCAAATCTGAGTTTGTGCCTTTAAAAAAAAGAAAAAAAAAAGTTTGGCACAACATCTTACTCCAAGGGCAAATCTGATCTGAACAGATGTTCATCTATTTGCAGTCTTTATCTTAATTGCTGTGAATATTCATAAGTTTCAGTGAAAACATTAATGGATTTGATTACTAGGACTTCTCACAGTTTGCCAAGAATGTTACAAAGTGTCCTGTTTATGTACCTTGTTGTCATTCCTAAACACACACGACTGTATTCTGGATACCTGTGTGCCTGTTCAGTTGATGACTATGAGTGCAGTCAATTTAACAGATAATCTTCTGTCATTTATTGGGATAGTTATAGGATTTCTCTCCCGTGCTCCTTTATATATTTCTTTAGAGTAATGAATTTCATAATGTGTAGTAGCATTTAACTGTTAAGTGCACAGTTCAACATATTCATGATTAATATATTTCGTATATAATTCTAGATTTGGTTTTCTAATGTTTTCTTTTGCTTCCATTAATTATGATATGAGTCTAGATATGCAATGAATATTTTGATTATAAAAAAGTGATAGGAATGTCCCTTTTTATTCGCAAAACATTGTATAATTGATCAGTACTGGGAGAATCCACCTCTAATACAGATGTGGTCAATGATGGCACTTTTTCCTCATTTATTTTAATGAACATATTCTTAAATATTGGCTCAAACATTTACTACATATCTCTTTGAGATTAGTTTATTTTTAAGGTTCCTAACTTAAATTTTTTTGAAAAGCTAGACATTTTGTCTATATTTAAAGAATTCTTGGACATTATGTTTTTAATAATGTTCTTATATTTTAGTTTTCAGCTAATCATTATCAATACTTTTCATTGTTTAAAATTCTTATTTTTATTTTTACTATTTTGTTTTTGACATTCTTGTTATTAGAGTGCCTAGTAAGTTATTATTTCCAAATATTTGGCCACAGTAATGTTTGCTTGTATTCACACATTCTTTTTTATTTTAGAGGCTAGCATTCTTCCATTCTTTCACTGAGACACATTCTTTTATCTTGCATGCATTCATTAATTTCTCTTCTGATCCATGTTTCGCTCAGTAGTCTCTTTAAAGACTGTATCCTTCAAATTTGATAGATAAATTTAATGTGTGATTTTGAACACATGTAAATTTTGATGATGGATTTATCAGAACTTCATTTTAGTTTGTAATCATTTATCATACACTTAACTGATGTTATTAACTGCATTTGGGGATAGAGCTTATTTATTGTAAATAATACTCTATATAAACATATATGCACATATATGTATGTACAAATGTTAATGTCTATGTATATAATTTTAATTTGTCTGAAACAATTTGTAACCTAAAAATACTTTGTAAGATAATGATACAGTCACCATATTTTGTGTGTGTGTGTGTTTGTATTATATAGCTTTTTGCAATCTGGAACAAACAATATTTTTTACCAATCTAAATTCATATGTTTTAAGAAATCAATACCTATACTCTAGGTGTTATTCAATATTTATTATATTTACTGCTTGTGGAGACCGTGGCCATTTGCAGAGATTTGCTAAGAAACTTCTTTGAATATTTCTCGTTATAGTTGTTTTATTTGTGGTGGGTCTTGGGATATTAATTTGGGGAAGGAAAATCAGAAAGGTAAGTTCATTACTATATATCAACATGTGCATGACCACAAATTTATTAATATTTCTTGCAAAATATCATGTCTTTATGTGAGTTTATGTAAGCCTGATGTCTCCAATCCTAATTCTACTCAGATGGATTGTGTGAATAATTCTGGCCTCATCTTGCTGATTTGTAAAACTTCATTACAACAAAAAGAAGGCCTACTATCATCAATTCCATCACTGAGTTATTTGATTTAGCTTTAGAGTATATAAATATTGTCAATGTTATTAATTCAAATTCTTATGATAACATATTTACAAATTAGGACACACAGTTCCCTGTTTTCAGTCTTGAATACATGACTCATTTCGAAAGCTACTGGCAGCAACTATATTGACTCATTTCACATTCTACTCTGTATTGTGGAATATTATGACCTTCTATATCTACATTTTCATTATTTACATGCAATATAATTCATCATTCACATTATGAAGTCAAATGAACACTGAAAGTCCTAACTTTTATACTGATTACTGTAATGGCACACAACATAGTTTCCTAGACCTCTCATCCTTAACTTAATTTCCTTTTACCTCTTGATTTTTTTTTAATATTGTATTGGGCTGCACAATCTTTTTTTTTTCCATAGAAAGGCATGTCAGTTTTCTTCCAGACTGACTTTTTTCATCAATATGTTGGATTTAAGAGGTGTCTTGTCAGCTCACTCCTTTGTGATTCAAAACAATCGATGTTGATTATGTCGCAGGGCCTTATTTTATTCGTACATAGAAGGGTATCTTGGTTGTTCATAGCCTTAATTATTAAGAATAATATTTCTTACATATCCAAAAAGTTGTTATATGTAGACATTTATATATATAAAGCAATTGACTTTAAATAATAATTAAAAGACCTCTAAGAAAATAATGTGTTTGGTCATGAGAAACTGCTATTTTGTCTACCACAGTGGCTTTTATCATCGGTATTCTTAACAAACAAGAATGAGAGTTCCGATTGTTTTGCATTTTTGTTTATCAATGAATTCTCAATTTAAAATTTTAACCATTATGATGTATTAATAGTATTTCATTCTTGGTTTAATGGGCTATTCTCCAATGAAAATGATCAGTGATCTGTGTTTCATTCTGGTCAGATGTTTATTGAGATCAGAGAGGTTTTTTTTATTTAGTTTTCTTTTGAGTTTTCAATATCTTTCTTACATTTGAAATTAGAATTTTACTAGTTTGGAAGATTATAGATAATTTCTCATCATTTTTAGTTTTTCTTTTTATTTCCTAAACAATGTATATATACTTTATAATTTTAGTAAAAGTCACCTTAGCAATTGCTTCTTTGCTTAATGACACATTTTATGTAATATCTATCATGATAGTCAGCAAGAAGAAAACAAAACAAATAAAATATGCTCAGAATTTCTGCTTTAACAATATGTTTTATATTTAGGACTATCATGTAATTCTAGCTACATAAGAAAGAATTATAAAAGGACTGGATCTATTTATATATTTGCATATTTTGCTTATGAATACTCAATTGTTCCTATATTATTTGTTTCAATGACTTATTTTAATACTGATTGAATTTGCTACCTTTCATATTTATTTATTTTATTTTATTATTCAAGACAGGTTTTCTTTAAATAGCTCTGGTTATCCTGAAACTCACTCTGTAGACCTGGCTTTTCTCAAATTCATAAATCCCAGCTGCCTCTACCTCCCAAATGTTGGGAATAAAGGTGTGCACCACCACCACCTTGCAGAACTTTTATTTCCGGAGACAAAATTTTATGTATTTCAGCCTAGCCTTGAAATTGCTATGCAGCCAAGAATGACCTTTTACTTCTGAAGCTCCAACCTCTACCTCCCAGGGGCTGGGATTACAGGCTTGTGCAGCCAAGTCTGGCAGGCAGCTAAAATCATTTAAATTAAAATGAGTCTTATCTATCTTTTTCATCTCTTTGAAGTCATTTCAAGTCTATTGTTATTCAACAGAGAAGATTTTGTTGCTTTTACTATAATTTAACAGCAATTTTGGCTCAATTTTTAACAATATTTAGAGGACTGGGTAATCTGTTTGAAGTCAAGATTTGCAGGCAGGGGATTTTTATTTTTATTTTTTATTCATTTTATGTTTTTTTATTCACATAATGCCGCATACTTTCTGGGAGATCTATAGCTGGTGAGAAAATATTTTGGCATAATCTTTAAATATCAACATTATTATGAAAAGAATACAAATAAATGTGAGCTGAATTACATCAGAAAATCCTGACTATTGGCTTTATTTTGTAAATGCGATTGTTTTTACAAGTTGAACTTTGTTCTATTTGGGATGTGTTGCAGGGCTGCATCCCCGGCACCCGGCTGCCCCCAAGGCTTGCTTTACCCGAAATAATTACACAGAAATGGTATTCTTTTAAACACCGCTTGGCCCATTTCTATCTAGCCTCTTCTAGGCTAGCTCTCGCACCTGGACTAGCTCATTTCTAATAATCTGCTGTAGCCCACGAGCTGGCTTACCAGGAATGATCTTAACCTGCGTCTGTCTGGAATGGGAGAATCATGGCGACTCATTGACTCAGCTTCCTTCTCCCAGCCTTCCGTTCTGTTTACTCCTCCCACCTATGTTTTAACCTATGAGGACCAAGCAGTTTCTTTATTGCTTAACCAATGAAATCAACAGATTGATATATGACACTCCTACATCAGGGATGTAAGACTGTCTCCATGAGTAGTACAAAGATTAATTTTAATCATATTATAATAGCTAATTTAAAACTCATACTGGATGTCCCAGGAATAATTAATTTATCTTATATTGATAAATAATTTGATCTGCTGATTTCATGACACCTTCTACCTGAAAATTATAATAATTATCTGATTTTAAAATTATCTTATTTTTCGTGGTAGTTTGTTAAATTTATTTTATTTTAAATATTTTGCGAGTTTTCCTTTCCTTTCTTTTATCTTTATTTTATGTACCTGATGTTTGCCAGACTGCATTTCTGTACACCATGTGAAAAACTGGTACCCAGAGAGGCTACAAGAGGGTTTTACATCTTCTGGAACAAGAGATACAGATCGTGTGGGTACTCGGAAGAAAACTGAGTCATTTGGAAAGATACCTACTTCTTTCACCCACTGAGCCATGACATTTCTTTAAAAATTAAATAAATTAATGCTGAAAAAATCGTTATAAGGGCACAAAGTGGGCTTCATGAGGACCTAGGTTGTATACCCTCTTCAACTATCTTCAATTTGAGTTATCATCTGAGCTTGGGAAATATTCCTTTTCCTGATCTATTTTAAACTCTTCAAAAGCACAAGTTCTCCTAAGTATATTTTTGCTTCTATTTGTACAAAGTAAATAACTAGTGTGGCACCATTTAAAACTCTACAATTATGTGTACTTTTGTAGTAGGTTTGATGAGACTTATACTGGATAACTGTTCACCACTTGTTTCTGTTTACTTGTCTGAGAGAAATAGAATGCCAATTATAACTTAATTTAATAAAGTGCTTATGAGTTTTCTACCATTGCGGAAGCCATATTGTGGTGGTAAATCTTGGTTCTGGGTTTGATAGACCCTAGAATAGGGAACCACAACTGAATAATTGCCTCCATCCAATTAGCCTTTGGGGAAGTCACTGGGGTATGTTCTTAACAGGCCTAGCCCTCTGCAAGATACAATACCTGGAAATGTAGGATTGGGTAATATAAGAGTAGTAGCTGAACAAGGGCCTGGGTTCAAGGCAGTAAGTAGAAATTTCTTTGTGGACTTTGCTTCAGCTCCTGCCTCCAGGGCCTTGCCTTTATTATCCTTGATGCTGGGCTGTAACAAATAATCCAAACAAATGCTTTCCTCCTTCAAAATTGCTTTTGGTCAGTGTTTGCCACCGTAGCAGAAAATCAAAGAGATCACATACCTGATATTTTGATTCCATATTACAGTTGAGTAATCATGAAGAGATGTAGGAAAATAAATTAAAAATGGCTCAGATCACAGATTAAAAACAACAACAACAAAAAATTAAAACAAAATCCAAATTATTGAGAATGATCTGGATCACCCATTCTCATTTCCATTATTTCATTTAACTAAAACAGGTAGATGCTAACATGTGCTTTTTCTGCCATAACACAAATGATATCTCTAACTTACACCTTTGCTACCCACACTTGGAACTTTCACTTAAGTAAATACTAAAGTGAGACCTGAATTCTGCTCATTTCAACTCAACTAATGGCTGAGTAATAATAGAAGATGTATTTCCAAATACTCCTGTCTCATGTACATGCATTGTGTAAAACTGACACATAAATACTAATAATTACCACAGATTCATCATTGAGCTTATAGTTGCCAAATCATTTTTCAGTTATTTGGATTTTTTTTGATGGGGGGAGGGATTGCATTTATAATAAAACAAATCAGTCTTTCTAAACAGAGATGTAAGTGAAACCAAATTATTTGATGGACACTTGACTGAAAGAGCTCTATGTCAGAAACCTCCTATTAGAATCCAATTATGTTAAACTGTGAAATGTTAAAAGCCCTTCATCATAAAGTGTGATGCTTTTTCCTTCTGCCTAAGTGCAATCTAATATTTACCTCACCTGGAGGCTTTTGTAATGGATGCCCAGAGGAACTTTACTATAGAACACAGAAGTGTTTTATTCTATGCTTTTTTTTTCTTTTTTTCAATGCTTTAAATGTCAAATCCCAGTCTCCTTAATAGGCATTCTGACAAAGTATAGTATATGTTCCCTGAGTAATGAAACAGTCCCTCATAGAACCCATAAAGGAACTAGCAGAACTGGAGGGGGGGGGGGGTGAGTGTACCTCCAGAACAGCCCCATTGTTCTCACAAGTAAGGTCAAAGATTTCCTAAAAGGAGAAGTTCTGATTTTATTTTGTGTAGGAAGAAGCCTTAGGGCTGTAAACTATAGTTGCCATTCTCAATAGTAAGAGACTCCTTGCAATACAAAAGGTGCTAATGCTTGATAAAAGGCAAAGCAAACATGTACATTCAAAACTGCTGTTTTTGTATTATGCTATTTCAAAATCTTTCCTTTTGCAATACTGTAAATTTATCCACTTTACCGTGTTGACTGAATCTAAGAAAGCTATCTCAAACATTCTTTTATCTGATAGATAGTATTGGAAGTGGGGTTTTGAAACACTATTTCATTTTATGATAGGCAGAATTTAATGATTTTTAAGGGTGTTCAAGGAAACATATGCTTAATAATCAAACCTTATTCCACTAAGGCAATATAATTTTCACTTCTTTTTTTAAAGTGAAAAGATTGGTACATTGATACAAAAAGTTTAACAATGAATTTTACCATTTGTATATATAATTAAGATACACACCTTGACAATACAGGAAGATAGGAAATCAGGAAAGGGGAATTTGCGCAAATGTTCAAAATACTATGAAGTTTCTACATTAACTTTTTTTTCCAAAATCTTATATTTGTATAATTTAAAAAAACAAAGATTGCTGAGCAATGTGATTCATTCTTAAAATCCCAGCACCTGAAGACTCATTCTAATTTCAAGGCTACTCTGACATGGTAAATAGTGAGTTCCTGGCTATTCATAATTATAGTTTGAATATAGTCTCAAAACAGTTACAGTCACCAACCTGATTTATATTATAGCAGCATAGTGCTCCTAAAATTTCTATCCAGTTACTTGCCTGACAATGAAAGTACAGTTCGAGTCACTGTTCTCTAAAGAGTATTTGTGTAAAACTTCTCAATACTTAGAATATAGAAATGTAGATATTTCCTACTATGAAGTCACTGAATTTTTCATTTGGGTGCGTGCAAAGTTAAAAGTCAATCAGTGAGAATCAATATAAATAATAAGCGTGATGTTTCCAGTAAAAGGAAGCATAGACCTCCTGAAACTGTTTTGAGGCTCCGTTCTATCTGAGCTCATGTTGGGATGGAAGAAAATTTGTAAAATCAGACAAAGAATGACATTATGAGTAATTCTATGTGTATTAGAAGACATAGCTAGGGAGGCAAGGAAAAATGAAGACAAGAGCTAATGAGATTAAAGATTACATAATCATAGAAGAGACTGGGTGATTCATTTGTTTACTTTTCAGAATGAATTTATCATGTTTCTAACTGTGCCCAACATTTTGTTCTGTTCTGATAAATAAGACATTGGGCATTCTGTTCTGGACACTTCCAGAGTATGTTGTGGGATATGCATGTCTTAGAAATGCTTTGCGATAATTATGAATGTTCACCCGCACCTGGGGAGAATCAGTCAAATGTGCTCATAGAAACCTGACACTTGAGTTGAACCTGAGATAAAGGAAGTTTTCCAGGTAGATCAACCCAGTGAAGAGGTCAACCACACAGCTAAAGAGCCACCCTTCTAGAGGGCAAAATCACCCCCAGGAAGAGAATTCATCCTTAAGCCATGCCAAACGCGTGGCAGAAATAATTATTGATCTAATGAGATTCTGTACATTTCCTTCCCAGGATTCCTTCTGTCTCATTGGGTGGCATACAGTGTATTTGACGTGCAGCTTTGTAAGTTAGTCCATTTTTTTGGAATTTCTCACAAAAATGTCAATCTAAGTGTAATTTTCCTAACACTTTATTCTTTCTCTATAGCCTCCCTGCCATGCAGCTGTTAGTTTACTCTGCAGCTGACCACCACGCCTGTCTTATCCAAGTATCATGGCTTTAGCTCTTCCTCCGCTCTATATCCCTCCTCCAGACAGCTGCTGAGACTTATAGTTAAACTGCGTAGGAATTTTTCATATCAACTCTCCTACAGTCGTCTTCGAACTATCTTCTGAGTTCATCGTTAAACGATTTTTTAAGTGGAACTATAAGCCCAAAAGAAGGGCAGCTGTTTATCTCAGTAACAATTGTTTATGGAGTTATCCTTAGCTTAAGCAATGAAAACTTGTATGTGGGCTCAAAACAAATACTTTTTAAAAGCTTATAGAATTCAGAAAATTTATCTCACTAGGGAAAATAGTGTGTAAGAAAGAGTAATTAGGGTAAAGTTCATGAGTTTATAGTTAAAATCAACTGCATTCATCCTTCCAAGTTTCAATTGTAAATAATTATCTGTCATTTATAAATCATGTTCACAAATCTGAACTGATGCACAGCAGAAATTAATATAGAGAGTGAGGTTAAATAAGACATATGCAGAGATCTTATGTGACTAGAAATAAGCCATGAAAGTATTAAATCACTAAAGAAAATCACTTTTTAAAATTGGAAATACATAATATAATATCAGCACATCCTAGTTTTTTATGTGAATTTTTGTACCAGTTTAGAGTGAAGTTCAAAGACAGGGGGGTGGGGGAATGAAGTGGATTAGGTGTATAAGATATTGATGGCATTTTCACTATATATGAATCCAGGTGTAGGAAAATATAAAATAGATGATTTTTTCCCTAATTAATCTGTCAAGCCAAAAGATAAACTTTTTGATCTCATCTCAGTTTAATAGTGAAATTACATGACACTGGAAGATGATGAGAGCATAAGAAATGACTGCCAAACACATACTTTATTTCTCTTTTCACAAGGGCCGTTGAGCTCCATTTAAACCTAAAAATCTCAAAGGGATGTTCTGAAATGCATTCAAATAAAAAAAAAACAAAAAAAAACAAAAAAACAAACAAACAAACAAACAAAAAAACCACCACCACCGGTGTAATGGCAATCATTGCAGGACACAATGTTTTACCTTTGCCTGATTTTGATGAAAAACTGCTCAGAAATATAGAAGAAAGTCAAAAAGAAGCAGAGAAGCAAAGACATCATTTTTGACTAGGACTGTTATTAGGTACTTTGTTCCATGTACATAGCATGTTAAACACTGTCACAGAATTCTTCTGGTGGTCAAAAAAGGTTGCAAAATACTCTAAATCTATATGTTATTTAAACAAATTTAAAGGGTGCATGCACTCAACAGCCTTCTCGTGGTTCCGTTATACAACCTTGTTTCAAATCAAGACTACCACACTCTGTCTTATAAAATAATACTAACTGTTCTAATTGCAGAGACTCCTGATTTACTGCTAGAATTTGTGAATATGAAAATGATGCAGTAACAAAAAAATCTATGCATACAGTATTATAAGTATCTAAAAAAAATTATGTATATTCTCTGGGAAGAGTTTACTCAATGGCATTTCAAACTTTTGATTGAAGAATAATTAAAGTAATAAGAATAACTAGAAAGTATGATTTGACTAGTTATCATCTCTGCTCAGTGCCTTGGTCCCTGTGAATATTTTATTGAAGGCATTAGATGTTAAAATGAAGATTGTTTATAGAGTAAAGTTTAATAGAATAGCAAAAAGCTGTGACAGTGATGGTCTATATCCACCAAAGCTTCGAAAATTTCTGTAAAATTTTCTATAACAGCTGGAGCAGGCCTTAAGAGAATGAAATTACAGAGAGGGAAATGGTCATATGTATTATCTTATTATCTCATAATTAAAGTTGCATGGATGGGTTGCAGAGCCCACAATAAATATGCTTAGATAAACCATGGTTTTAGAGCATGGTTTTGACTCATTTCAATGTTTTTCTGTAGGAAAAGATATTGTTCCACTTTGTCTGTTTGCAGGATGAGTTAAATTAAGCTCAAAATTCTGAGAAAAATATGGTTCAGAAGTATTTTATAAATATTATGACAGTAAGTCTGTAGAAAAATCACTGCAGCCATGTTTACAAAAGGAAATATGTAAATGCCAAAACTCTAGGTGACTGGATTAGTAAAGATGTTGACATTGCATTTAGTACACATGTTTTCACATGTAATTTAGGACAAATAATTTAACAGCATACCTATATATAAGTCTTTATATACATGTGTGTGTGGTAGCCACAGGGAAACTTTTAAGAGTTAGATTTCTGTCTTGACTTTGTGGGTTCTAGGAATCAAACTCAGGTCCTTGTTATAACACCGACAGTTCTATATAGTTTATGTCAACTTGGCACAAACTAAAATTATCTAGGAGAAGAAACTTCAATGATGAAAATAAGTCCATATTATTGGACTATAGGTATTCTTGTAAGACATTTTCTTTTTATTTAATGATTGATGTGAGAAGATTTGACCCATTATGCATGATGCTATACATAGACTGCTGTAATTGGTTGCTATTAGAAAGACTGAGCAAGCTAGAGTAATCCATCCAGATAATGGCACTTTTCTAAGGCCTCTGCAAAAGCACCAGCTTCTAGGTTCCATCACTGGTTGAGTTCCTGTCCTGAGTTTACTCAACGATGAACAATGATATGGAAGCTTAAACCAATAATCCCTTTCTCCCCCAAGTTATTTTGATTATGTTGTTCCATCACAGCATTGTAATCTAATTAAGGTATGACAGCATCATACTCTCTATTACACATAACAATGTGTATGATAGAGTATAGCTGAACAATAGAGTGTCTGACTACCATGGCTGAATCCTGCACTCAGTTACTAGTACTAAAACTATAAAAAGTAAATATGAGCTTATACAAGCATGGCAACATACAGAGCTAGTGAGGTTCACGATGCTTGTCCTCTGATTTGCTGTTACTCATGCAAAAAGAACCCCATAACAGTGCTTTATAACCAGAGCTCTATATTTTTTAAATAAAATTATCAGATCCCTCATTAAGCATGACTTAATAAACCTGTAGGATATAAGAACGAGCAGAGGTTTCAAAAAGTCATAAAAATTTAAGTTTAAAACAAACAGTATTAATAGACTTTAATTATTAATTTTAGTTTTGTTAGATTTAATGTTTCTGTGTATGACTCTTTTGCTTAGATGTATGTTTGTGAATCATTAATGTGCTTTTTGTCCATAGACTTTGGAGAAGGATATTGGATTCTATAGTTCTAGAGCTATAGATTGTTATGAGTCAGGAACAGACCCCTAATCCTCTGCAATAGTGCCGAGAGCTCTTAACTGCTATGTTGTCTCTCCAGCCCTATGTGTCATCAGCATAAGTATTGCTTTTAGGCTAAGAACTACATAGTATTCTAGGCTGTTAATTTTTTCTCCTTCTCACATAATTTTAATACTGTTTATCCTTTATAGATAGAGCTCCTGCTATATAATTTACTTGTATAAAAGTCCAAAAGTTGGCCTAGAAACAGATGGAGTCTTTTCCTTTTAATCAATCTCATTTTTACTGTTTCCAGATTGGACTCCTAGGGATGTGGCCACAGAGGTTTAACATTTAATTTTGTACAATTATTATTCTAAAATCTGACTTTGTTTTAATTTTATGTAAAATACCCAATGAACAATGTACTAGAGGCCAGCATACCCATGGCGTATTCTTCTTTCTCTGGAACAAGTTCTCAGTCAACATCCTCATGGGGTCTGTTACCCTCTGTTACCCTTACTATTGAAAGATGATTTCCTGACAGCACAGGAAAAGGTTCAAAACCTTTGCCTTTTCTTCAGACCCTGGATAGTATCCTACACAAGGATAGAGGAAGCTTAAAGAATACAGGGGTCTAGTACATTCCCCGTTCTAATTTTGGTCATAGCAGACATCATCTCTTTTTCTTGGCTGGCAGCAAAGAGGACAGGGCAGATTTCCTTCTTGGAAATCTTGCAGCCACCAGAATTACTCACTGTCCCCAGTTAATCCCAGTTGGATGAGGATCTCTACATTCCAATTTGGACTGATGACTAAATGCAAGAGGGTATTCACTTCTCGCCTTAATGACCACACATACTTTCAAAATGGGTTGATGTATTCACTGAGCTCTATGAATTGCATAGCTAGTACTGTATAGTAATCACTTCCTTCCTTCTAGATGCATGGCATATTTTGTGTTTCTCGAATACATTCAATTTGACAATTTCTTGTAAACAAATTTTTAATCAAAAACATTGAAATTTTCAAATTGAGAACTCATAAGCTATTGATTTAACACTACTAGGATTTCTTGAAAGTTGTTATTAATATTTGACAGGCATCATAACTTTTTCTCTAATAAATTTGTATAGTCTTCATGCCAATGCCGAATAATAGTTTAAATAAATCTAAATTTAGTTGGTCAGTGTGTATCACCATTCCGGTCTAAAACAGACTTATATGTAAATGTATGATGCTCATTTTTCACTGATGGTAAGTTCTGGTCTGCCATCCCAGATCCCAAAACCCAGCAGAGACTACAGAGAAATAAATACATTTTTTTTCTTTTGGTTTTTCGAGATAGGGTTATTTTGTAACTTTGGAGCCTGTCTTGGACTTAGTTCTTATAAGACCAGGCTAGCCTAGAACTCACAGAGATCCACCTGCCTCTGTCTTCCAAGTGCTGGGATTAAAAGGGTGTGCCACCACAGACTGGCTGAGAAATAAATATTTTTAATAAACTAATCTTTATCCTTAAATATGATAATATATCATGCATGTTAGCTAGTTTTTGTCCACCTAGACATAAGTAGGAAGACAATTGAGGCATTGACTCCATCAGAGAGGCATGTGAGCAAGTCTATGGTACATTTTCTTCAGTGATCCTTGATATAAGAAGGATCAGCTCACTATGGATACTGCTGTCACAAGGCAAGTGGATATGAGCTATATAAGAAAGAGAGCTGAATAATCTAGGAAAATCAAGACACTAAGCCCAGTTGCTCCGTTGGTTTGTGCTTCAAGCTCCTGTCTTGAGTGTTTGCCTTGACTTTGTCTAATATGAGTCTTTGAGTTGAAATAAACCATTTCTTCCACAAGTTAGGCCTAGTGAATATATTATAAAGCAAAAACTAAACTAGAACAAATATTATTTATATAATATTGTTTTACACTAAATAATTTACACATTAAACTTATATGGAAAGCCTATTCTGTAACATATGACTCTGAGTTATATTTCCAAATAGCTATCAACTCTGTTGAACTTATGACTTCTCAAGAGAATTTCTTTTTATTCTCACTTAAAACACATTTCATAAATGTATACCAACTCCCCTCTACATAAGTAACATTACTAAGTGAAGACACAATTTCTTTGTTGAGGGCAGGCAATTCCTGTAACAGTTTTGCTTATTTTATTTTTAAGTTTACTTGTAGCTTAAAGAGTTTCTAATCCTAAACAAACTGATTGATAAATTTGCTTGGTGCATCTACCCTTGGACTTACTTTTAATCATCTCCTGTATATCTAATGACTTCATGGATGCATTGCCCCTAGATGAAGGTTATGAGTAAGTATGCTACTTGAATTCATACAATTTGCTGAGTTCATTTATGTCGGGAATTAAAGTAACATTTCTGCCATGTGTTTTTTTTCCTGATATATATAGAGTTGGTTATTTAACTCATAATGTAGTAACTAAATTGTATTATCATACATATGTATATATAAATATTTAATTTTTGACTATTTATTTTTAAAACAAAGCATGCAACAAAGCTAAGACATGGAAAATTTAACTTATATTGCTTCTCAGGACATGGAAGGAAGAGTACATACCTTCATCTAAGTATAATGAAATACTATCAGTAATGAACAATTAAATGAAGATATAATGAAATTTATTTACATTTAATACTTATTAAAATACTAAAGAAAAATAAATTCTAAAAATCAGTTCTTAAATGAGAGAAAATTTTCAAGTTCTTCAGTACAAAATAAAAAATCCAGGCAAAAGCTGGAAGCACAAACACTGATGGAGGAACTGGACTTAGGGTCTTGCTTTCTGTGGAATGCTCACCTGCCTTCCTCATATTGTTCATATTCACATGCCTAGTGCTGGCACTGTCCATAGAGAGCTGATACTTGACGTGTCCATGATCAGTGACGAAAGTGATTTTAAAATGATAAAAGCTCTACTTTGGCTAATCCATCAATGATTTTCATATTCTTAACATTTACCAGCACCTGTCATCAATATCAAAATTTTGTCCCGTAGCTTTTGAGGGTCACCTTCATCCAGAATTTCAAATCAGTTTTGGATGGAGACTACATTACAAACACAAGCTGAAAAGTCTTCTTTTGTCTGTGATCTGTCTAAATACAGAGACACGTGACTTAACAGCTGCTCCTGCACTGAAATGACCAACCAGACTAACACTTGGTCAGTAGACAATGGCTTAAGTTCACTAGCGTGATTGTAGGCTTGCACTAGGTTTTAAAAAAATTCTTCAATGTTTTGAAAAAACACATTTCTGGAAATTGCACACTAAAGATCTATTTTAAAAATACAGTCTCATCTAGAGAGGAGACTGACCTGTGGTACAAACAGGACATAAATCCTTGCTCTGGTGAGTCATTGAGATTTTAAGATGTATTTACACATTATTTTAGCCTGTGCTAAAATAGTCAGAAAAGCAAATGTTGTCTATCAGCAATATCTTATAAGGATAGATTCTGGAAATTAATTCATAACTGTACTGATATACATAAATGTTTTTCAACAAGCAAATTTGGGAAAGTGAAAGTGCCAAAATCCGTCTGGATGCCAAACTCCTTATAAATACTAATGTGTGTTGTAAGTATTTGCTTCCTTTCTAAGCACATGTCTAGGCTTCCGAAAACGCATGTGGAGACTATTATTCATATTTCCCTATGCACAGTTGTATCTTTAAAAACAGCATTTTGGGTTAATTCTGTCAGTAGATATTATGACATAAGACCTATATAGGTTCTATATAGGTGACAAAATCTCGGTGACAATGTACAGTGCTATAGTAACATTTACTTATAGGTGGGAGAACTGGCCTCACCTACATAAATACTCAATCAAGGAACTCCGTCAACTCACCCATTTGCTCTTGAGCCCAGTGGATGTGGAATCTGATTCTGAGGTTCCAGTTCAGAAGCTGTGTCTGGGTAGCTGCACAAACTTTCACTATAAAAATGCCCCATAGGACATATTTACGACTTTCCATGTTCAGATATGAGATATGGCCTCCAATTACTCACCTTCAGTAAGTTAATGAGAGTTAATCTCTTGCCAAATAAACTTATCATCCCTGTATGGATTTTGGAGTGCCTTCCATTTATCACGCATGGCAGTTTTTCAACCCATTCTGATAACATGATCTATTCAAAGCCATATTAGAGATAGGACACAGGTCCTAGGTGGATTTTCTGTCTACTGCAGTTTGCAGGAGGCCAACAGTGGGAATCAATCTCTTCATTCTTCTAAGATTCTGACAGTAGACTGCAAGACTCTGGGAAATGTTCTATTTCATAAAGATGTGCCACCACCATTTACCAGAATACATTGTGGAGAAAGTAGATCTCCATGAAAACACATAAAGAATGTATTTTTATGGCTTTGTACAATCAAAGCGGATCATAACTTTGTGAAAATTTCTATTCATAAATATATCAGATTTAAACAAACTGATAAAATTATTGATTATTTTGTATATATTAAATCTATTATATTAATTAAAGTACATAGCAAAATCGTCCCACCAATCATTATATCATATTAGATGTAGTTACCAATTGATGACATTTTTAAATAAACAGAAAATGTAATCATTAATGCTATCATACCATTAACATTTTTTTCTAATAAAAATTTTATTCTAATTCTTTCATGAATTTCATATAGTTTTATTACATTTTGAAGGGTATCTTGAGATTTTACTATATGAATTAAAGTCATTTTCTTTAATTGTATGCAGATATGAGTTACTTTATATCCATAGAACCTAAAGTATAACCTAAAGCTAAAGGGATTCTCAGAGAAGTTATAGAAAAGGTATACCTTCACCTTTCAAGAAAATTTTTCTGTTCTGTTCTGGTGTGGTCTATAGAATTTTTTTCATTTTATGTTTTATTTGTGCGTCTTCTCCAAATGTTTAATGGCTAAATTACCAGCGCATAGAGAACTTTACTTAGGAATGTACTGTTTAGGTATAGTGGTGGGTGTTACCATAAATTGTCTTAATGTTGAGAGACATTCTTTTCAAGTTTCAGTGGAGTGTGAGTGAATCAAATTGCCCAAGAAGCACTGTGAAGACTCAGTGGATGAATAATTAATAAGAACAAAATGAAAGGAGGGGAATTCTGAGTTCACCAAACAAATATTCCTGGCAACAACAGGCCAGGCTAATCAAACATTCAGTGGATGGTGAAGGCTGAAGAAGCTTATCAGGTGTTTAAGGCTAATTAGTAGAGAAAGGCTTTAACATTATTGTTTACATAAGGATTGTTAAAAAAGAAACTAACTAGAGAGTGAAAAAAAGTACAGCAGGAGTTCAGAATCCTAGAGAAAGTTTATCAAAATATCTTGGTCAGACAATGAATGATTACAATTTGTCAATGATGTAGATTATGAACAATGGAGAATATGGGAAAGAGGAGGAAAGAAAGAATAAAAAGAAAGAAAAAGAAATGAAAACGATTTGCAATTATTTCTGAATACTTCATTTACTTTGGAATAATATCTTACAGTGTTTTAAATTATAGTTTGGTTTACTCCATACTCAGAAATTAACTATCAATTTCCAGGTTGCTTTTAGGACAGGATCTTTGCCTACTAAATATATCATTTCCTGCAACACTAAGAACAAAATATAGAAGGTTTAATATTTGTAATTCTTTGATTTTTTACTACTATTATCAAACAATATGACCCAAAAAAAGCTTGGGGAGGAAAGGGTTTATATTTTGTAGTCTAACATACAGAGATGTTGAGACAGGAGCTCTAGGCAATAGCCTGGGGCAGGAGCAGAAATTATTGAGGAATGTTGTTTACTGGCTTGCTCCCTATAGCATGCTTATCCTGCTTCCTTATAAAACCCAGGACCACCTACCCAGAGGTAACATCACTCACAATGAGTTGGACCTTCACCATCAATCATTAAGGAAAAGCAAAAGTCCACATAGGCTTGCCTACAATCAAGTCTTAAAAAGGCATCTCCTTGATTTAAGGTCCATCCTTGCAGGTGACTCTAGCTGTGTCAAGCTGAAAAATTTAGCCAGCATAATCAGGATAATGGCCTTTTTATATCTTATTTTTATATGTATATACACCAACATTATATATATATATATAATTTTCCTACCAGCTATATTAACATCTGTTGTAATAAGTAGCGACGGGGCTGCGTCCCCAGCACCCCTGCCGCCTGCTAGCTTATGCCCGAAATAACAACACGCAAACTGTATTCATTTAAACACTGCTTGGCCCATCACTATCTAGCTGCTTCTAGGCTAACTCTCGCACCTGGACTAGCCCATTTCTAATAATCTGCTCTAGCCCACGAGGTGGCTTACCAGGGAGATTCTAGCCTACGTCCATCCTGGGTCAGAGCCTCATTGCGTGTCCCTCAGAGAGCAGAGCTATCCCCGTCTGCCCAGGAGACGGGAGCATGGTGTCTCCGCTTCAGAGGTAGAGCTGTCGAGTCTGAGCTCACTTCCTCTTCCTCCCAGCATTCTGTTCTGCTTACTCCTCCTACCTATGTTTTAACCTATGAGGGCCAAGCAGTTTCTTTATTGCTTAACCAATGAAATCAACAGATTGATATATGACACTCCCACATCAAACATCAAAGGGACCAAAATAAGAAATTTAAAATTAGTATTTGAAAAGGAATTAAATATCCGTTTTAATGAGTCATTTTTCAGTTTCAGTTCTATCAGTAAGACCAGCTAAACCTACTGAGGACAGATGAGAAGTGAGTGTTAAAAGTCAACAAATTTGGTTAATTACCCAGAGATTGCAAGTCATACTGTGGCTACCATATTGATTAGGTTTGAATGTTTAAGGGTGAAGAATTTAACCCTAAAGACCTATGACAATAGAAGATAAGACCAAATGGTGGTAACAGAAATATACAGACTATCTAGAAACATGGTAAAAGAATATGCAGAAAAGGACTGATGCATATGCTGAAAGTATGATCAATGGAATCTCAGAATTATATGAACTATAAAAGAATGATCTCTGACATTGTGAATTTATTTCACATTTTTATTGATGTTGTATTTGATTTTTTGAAAAGCCTCCTTGTATCATTCCAGAATATTTTATTGATATCTAATGTGATATGCATAGTTTCTACATTATATTTCAAAATATGATTTATTTTAGGCATTTATCAATTTCATTAAATGTAATTTGTAGTATATTGATGATGAAATTTTTGTTCAAGTAAAATATAACTTCCTACAGTGCTCTAAAATTACATTAATACTTGAAAGAGTGCTTAGAGACAGTACTTTGTCCTTAATGTCTGCACATATAGGAAACAGGAGTCAAGTAGAGTTTACTGATACTAACAGAATAGTAATTTCAAACTTGTGTTTCTAAGCCTAGTACTTTGATAATCAGTCCCAAATACAAATAATTTCTCTTCATTTAAGGGTTTGGTTGATAAATCATCTGAATTAGAATTACTAAGTCTAAGTAGAAATACAAATGTAATGTAAGGATTTAATTATTTTTTAACAATTCATTTATATTTTTATTTTATGTTATGAGTGTTTTTCTTTCTGTATATATGTGTGTGTGTGTGTGTGTGTGTGTATGTGCATGTGTGTATGCATGCATATGGGTACATATATATATGCATATACATATTTGTACATATGTACGTATGTGTATATGCATACATATGTATATGTGTGTTTATATGTATATATTTATGTGTATGAGTGTGTTTGTGTTTTGTGTGTGTACTGGGTATGTGCCTGGTGTTTAAAGTTTGTGAACAAGTTTATCCTCTATAAGAGAAGAAAGTGCTCTTAGCTCTTGAGCCATTTTCTAGTGCCCCTGAAGAATTAATTATTTAATTTAATATTTATAAAATCTTTTAAAAAAATTTTGAACAAAATTCTTTCAGCCTGTTATATTTATTTCCAAATCCAGTGTAGCTATATGGCTTTGGTTTGTTTATGTTTACTCTTAAATTAGGACAAAATGAGTTGGGGAAAACATTTCCTATTTATGATTGATTTTTACATTTTTTCCTGTGTGTACTCATTTTTTTATGTAATTTACTTATATCGAGTGTTATTCTGCTAGGATTGGGTATATATGTGATTCTGGACTTTTCTTTCACCTGTACTGGTTGGGAATCTGGTCCTCACTTGTTTTTGACTTAGGAAATTTATTCAAACTCCTTGTGAACTTTTTCTTCATTGGTAAAATATGACCAATAAACATTCATCTCAAATGTTGTTTCTGAAGTTACATACCTTAAAATGTTTTAAAGCCTTTAGAAGGATACCCAATGAAAATGATTTTTAAAAACATACTGGAAAGTTCTATATATTACCTACTACATTTTGAGAAAAGTATAGACACAAAAATTTGTATCATAACCTTGTTATATGTAATTATCTTATAGATGGGAAACTGAATGTTATAAGTTAATGTTAAGACTTATTAATGATGAATATAGAGTGATACTGTACATGTTTAGTGTATATGAAAACTTGAACATGATCTTCAACCCTCTGTAAACAAATTATTAACAATCTATTAATTTATTTCTCTTAATTATCGTTTAGTTTCTTGTGTCACAGATGATTCTTAAATGTTTATTGATTGCTGCCATCAGGATCTCTTATGTATTTGGCTTTCTCTTTCAAGCATCTCTGTTACTACAGCTCAAGTATTATTGTTTTAGCACTTACAGTACCATAGAGTTTTGATAAATACAGGTTGATAATGACTTAATGATACTACCAATCTATTTGAAAAATATAAAGTGTTTATTTCTAATGTTTATCATTGATAGTATGCATAGACTGTGGAAGAAATTGCCCCTGAAGGTTAGTGTTTATATTATAAATTGATAATAAGGAAAGTTCAAAATTGAAACCAAAAGAGCCTTAATGATCCGTCTGGGAAGGGGAATTAGACAAGATCTCCTGAGAATACTGGGAGTATTATGAGGAGAGGGTAAGAAGCGGAGAGAGGAGGAGAAAATGAGGGAATGATAAGGTTGAGATGAAGCAAGGACAGAGGGGGAAATCAAGAAAAGAGATAACTTGATTGAAAAAGTCATTAGGGGACTAGCAAGACCTGTCACTAGGGAAGTTCTCAGGAATCCACAAGAATGACCCCAGCTAAGCAATAGTGTATAGGGTGACTGTACACATCTGTCTGTATAGAAGGCCACCCTAATTGTCATCATAGAATCTTCAACCACCAACTGTTGGAAGCAGATGCAGAAATCCACAGCTAAGCCCTGGACACTGACCTGAAGTAGTAAGAGATTACTGATTCAGGACTGATATTGGAGGAACCTGCATAGGACCAAATTACGCCTACTGAATGTGGTGACAGTTATGGGACATAGGAAGTCTGTGAGGCCACTTGCAGTGGGACTGGGCTTTATTCCTAGTGCTTGAACTGGAGTTTTTGAGCCCATTCCTTTTGCAGTGATATCTTGCTCAGCCTAGATATGGGGTGTTGGGGGGTCAGTCATGCCTCAAAGTATTGTGTCAGACTTTGTTGATTCCCCTTGGGAAGCCAATGGGAGGCAGGGGTGAAGGAAAAATGAAGGAAGCAGGAGGAGGGGAGAGAGTGGGAACTGGGATAGGTACTTAAAATGAGAAAAGATTTAAAAAAAAATAAATTTAATAATAAAGGAACTAACAACTAAACAAAACAAAAATAAGAGAGCAATTTGGGACCTAAAAATTCTTTAAAGGGAGTGCTGTGTGATTAAGGAGGGAGACTGAAAAGCGCTTGTTTTATAGTCTTGGAAATTCATTCTATTTAAAAATTTAAGAACTTAAAATTGAAGAAATTGGAAGGATGTTTTCACATTCAATTATTACCTTATTAGATTATTTTGTTTTCCTCATGAAATGAGTAGATACAGTTGCTATTTCTCTGTGTTGATAGACGCCAAAGTTTTAAATAATAGGAGAAAATAAAAAAAAATATCACTGAATAATAAAATTGGTAGAGGCTCTATTTATTGATTTTCTCTAGTTACATTTTAATTTTTTAATTTAATTTTTAAGGCTGTGTTGATAGTTTAGCAATTCATCTACATATATTATTCTGTTTTATTCATATTCACCCCTTTTCTTGTTACATCATCTCCAAATCCATCTGAAATCCTATTTTCACAATACATTCCCCTTCCACTATCTTGTCTTCATTTAAAAATAATCTAAGATTTCTGTTTGTGTTGCTGTGTGTAGCTGACTCAGAAGCTATTTATGGAATCATGACTGCATATTTGGATGAAAAAAGACTGTGTCCTAATGCTAGTCAACACTAACTGTCAATATTTCAGCGAAGGGAGGATCTTCCTGTAACCCACACCATCTCCGCAAACTCTAAATGGTCTGGGTCTTGTGCAGGCAAGCTTAACTGTTGGGCAAACTTGATCACAATGGCCATGTCATGTCTAAAACATAGACGTCACAGCCCTCTTATTCAGCGCTTCATATATGAATAAGAAGACAGCCTTCCCTGGAAAGATTGTTTAAGAGATTCGGATTTCTGTGACAGCAAGCCAGAGAGTAATGGCATCAGAACACTGATAAAGACAGGAGGTCTCTGGGCCACTAACGATATTCCAAGCATAGATGTCAGTGGTCTTAGCATACTACTCAGTCTGCAAGTTCACCTAGATAAACATCCATTATAAGTGACGGTCCAAAATATGAAAATGGAATGTTTCATGGATTTTAATCTCCATCACTTACAATAATAAAGTGTATTTCTTAGAGGTCTCTGGTGTTATGAAGAACAAAGGACTTGGGTTATTTCAGTTGGTCACTTGCGTCTTTTCATTCATATTTTAGTCGTATCAACTTCATAGTTACCTGTTGAATTATAGGGACTTTCTCTAATAAAATAAAGCAAAGCAGCTCAAAGCAAATCAAGGCAACAGATCTTCTCATTGTTCTCTGGAAGTAGATCTGAAGTCAAGAAGCCCATGGAGTTTTGTCAGTCCAAAGGCTGTGAGAAAGACTTTGTCTTTCTATCTGGCTCCTAGAATCTGCTGGCATCCTATATCCTTTAATCCCTGCATAGTTTACTATACTCTGTTTTGCCCTTTAACACCTGGCCCAATTATGTGTCTCCAGAATGTCTAAACCCTTCCTTTTTATGAGGGAATCATTCATAGTTAATTAAGAGCACACTAAGATTCATTTATGACCTCATCTTAACTTGATTGCTTCTTCGAAGACCCCATTTCTAAATCTGACCACATGATCAAGTACTGAGCCAGAAATTCAACATACATTTTTAGCATACCAAATACAACTAATAACAGTATCTAAAGCAAAAAAAAATAATACTTTACAGTCACTGAAATTGAGGACACAAGAATTTTCTAACCCCTTTGAATAATAAGGTAGGTACTGGTATAACAACTACACCAAGTCCTCTTCTACGAGTAACAACAAACCTGGATAATATGTGTTGGTTAGACAGCTTACCTCTTTCACTTGGGTCCTTTTTCATGTATGCTATGCTATGGTTAAACTCATCAGTCCTGTTTTATGGCAGCAATATTCTTCCAAAGCTTCCAGGGTTGGTTGATGTTTCTCCTCCAACAACTTTCTGCCAGGCTGACCATATGAGTGCTCTTATATGCTCTCATAATGGATTTCTTTTTCTCCTTCTCTCTGCTATTCACTCCTGAACTCTTAAATCCATGTTTTACTCATAGCCACCCAAGCCACATCCTTGTTAGTCCAAATACAGAACTGGTTGAGACACACACCTGCTATTTGTGTATAAATCAGCAAAGTGGACAGAGGCGGAGCGGCGGCGGCCAGACGCGGCGGAGCGGCGGCGGCCAGACGCGGCGGAGCGGCGGCGGCCAGACGCGGCGGAGCGGCGGCGGCCAGACGCGGCGGAGCAACACCGCATACAGGAAGAGGCTTTCGGGGACCAGAGCAGAGACAGACCCAAGTGGCGGGAACAGGCGTGCAATAAGGAGAGCAGATCGCCCTACTACAATCGAATCAAAGAGGTAGGCCTTTGGTTGGCCAGGTCACTGGCACAAGGGGAGCCTGGTCCTGTCCTGAAGATCCTTCAGAGGGGTGAGAGGGTTCTTGGCCTGCAGCAGGAACCACGAAAGAGAGTGAGAGCATTTTGTAAGCGGAGCCCTTGGCCAGCAGGGAAACCTGATCCAGTTTTTAAAGGACCCATTGGATAGGATCAATAGGAGGAGATGGGCAGGCGTCAAGGCAAGAATTCTCCCAATAATCCGAAAAACACAATGAAAACATCAGAACCCAATGATCTTACAACAGAAGTATTTGAACAACCTAACACAGAAGAAATGGAAAAAATCGACTTTATGAAGATAATAGAGTCCCTTAAACAACATGTAAAAAATGCCCTTATAGAAATGGATGAGAAGTATAACAAAAAGTTTGAAGAAATGAGTAAATACGTACATGATACCCTGGGAAACCAAGAAAAAACCATCAAACAAGTAATGGAAACAGTTCAAGAATTGAAAACTGAAATGAAGACAAAGAAGAAAATACAAACTGAGGACCAGCTGGATATGGAAAATCTAGGCCAACGAGCAGAGTCTACAGAAACAAGCATAATCAATAGAATACAAGAGCTAGAAGAAAGACTCTCAGATGCTGAGGACACCATAGAGAAAATAAACGAACAGATCAAAGAAAACAGCAAAGCCAACAAATTCTCAACACAAAACATTCAGGAACTATGGGACACAATAAAAAAACCAAACCTAAGAATAATAGGAATAGAAGAAGGAGAAGAGTCACAGCTCAAAGGCCCAGAAAATATTTTCAACAAAATTATGGAAGAAAACTTTCCCAACTTAAAGAAAGATATTCACTTAAATATTCAAGAAGCATACAGAACACCAAACAGACTGGATCAAAGAAAAACATCTCCTCGCCATATAATAATCAAAACACAAAATATACAGGTTAAAGAAAAAATATTAAGAGCTGCAAAAGAAAAAGGGCAAGTAACTTATAAAGGTAAACCGATCAGACTTACACCTGACTTCTCGATGGAAACTATGAAAGCCAGAAGGTCCTGGATAGAGGTTCTGCAGAAGCTAAGAGACCATGGATGCAAACCCAAACTACTATACCCAGCCAAGCTATCATTCATTATCAATGGAGAAAACAAAACATTCCAGGATAAGAACAAATTTAAACAATACGTAGCCACAAATCCAGCCCTACAGAAAGTAATAGAAGGAAAATCGCAACCCAAGGAATCCAACACTGCCAACACTGCCTACAATAACCCAGGCATCTAATGACCCTTCACGAGCACATCTCAAAGAAGGGAGACAATCTCTACTACCAAAAGCAATAAGAATAACCAGAGTAAACAACCACTGGTCATTAATATCACTTAATATTAATGGGCTCAATTCACCTATAAAAAGGCACAGGCTAAAAGATTGGATACGAAAACAGGATCCAACATTCTGCTGTTTGCAAGAAACACATCTCAACCACAAAGACAGGCACCTACTCAGAGTAAAGGGTTGGGAAAAGGTGTTTCAAGCAAATGGTCCTAAGAAAAAAGCAGGTGTGGCCATACTAATTTCTAACAAAACTGACTTCAAACTAAAATCAATCAGAAGAGACCGAGACGGTCACTTTATACTCATAACAGGAACAATTCATCAGGAGGAGATCTCAATCCTGAATATATACGCCCCCAATATAAAAGCACCTACTTATGTAAAAGAAATATTACTAGAACTCAAGGCAGACATCAAACCACACACACTAGTAGTAGGAGACTTCAACACACCTCTCTCTCCAAGGGACAGGTCAATCAGACAGAAACCTAATAGAGAATTAAGAGAATTATTGGAGGTAATGAAGCAAATGGACTTAACAGACATCTATAGAACATTCCACCCAAATAGGAAAGAATATACCTTCTTCTCTGCAGCTCATGGAACCTTCTCAAAAATTGACCACATACTCGGAAACAAAGGAAACCTCCACAGATACAAAAAATTATCAGTGTCCACCTGTGTCTTATCAGATCATCACGGATTAAAATTAGAAGGCAACAACCACGCTGCCCCCAAAAAACCGACAAACTCATGGAAACTGAACAGTCAACTACTGAACCACACCTGGGTCAAGGAAGAAATCAAGAAAGAAATTAAAGTCTTCCTTGAATTTAATGAAAATAAAGGGACAACATACTCAAACCTATGGGACACAATGAAAGCAGTGCTAAGAGGAAAGTTCATAGCACTAAGTGCCCACTTAAAGAAAACGGAGAATGCATACATTGGGGACTTAACAACACACCTGAAAGCTCTAGAAAAAAAAGAAGCAGACGCGCCCAGGAGAAGTAGAAGACTGGAAATAATAAAACTGAGGGCTGAAATCAACAAAATAGAAACACAGAAAACAGTCCAAAGAATCAATGAAACAAAAAGCTGGTTCTTGGAGAAAATCAACAAGATCGACAAACCCCTATCCAAACTAATTAAACGACAGAGAGAGAACACGCAAATAAATAAGATCAGAAATGAAAAGGGGGACATAACCACAGACACAGAGGAAATTCAGAGAATCATTAGATCTTACTACAAAAGCCTGTATGCCACAAAACTGGGAAATACAAAAGAAATGGACATTTTTTTAAATAAGTACCACATACCAAAGCTAAACCAAGACCAGGTGAATGATCTAAATAGACCGGTTTCTCGCGAAGAATTAGAAATGGTTATCAAAAATCTCCCTTCGAAAAAAAGCCCAGGACCAGATGGTTTCAATGCAGAATTCTACCAGAACTTCCAAGAAGAACTAATACCTATACTCCTTAATGTATTTCACAATATAGAATCAGAAGAGTCATTGCCAAATTCCTTTTATGAAGCTACAGTTACCCTGATACCAAAACCACAAAAAGACCCAACCAAGAAAGAGAATTACAGACCGATCTCACTCATGAACATCGACGCAAAAATTTTCAATAAAATACTGGCAAACCGAATCCAAGAACACATAAGAAAAATTATCCATTATGATCAAGTAGGCTTCATCCCAGAGATGCAGGGCTGGTTCAACATACGCAAATCTATCAATGTAATCCACCATATAAATAAACTGAAAGAAAAAAACCATATGATCATTTCACTAGATGCTGAAAAAGCATTCGACAAAATTCAACACCCCTTTATGATAAAGGTCTTGGAGAGAATAGGGATACAAGGGTCCTACCTAAATATAATAAAAGCTATTTACAGCAAGCCAACAGCTAACATTAAATTAAACGGAGAAAAACTCAAAGCCATCCCACTTAAATCAGGAACACGACAAGGATGTCCACTCTCTCCATACCTCTTCAATATAGTGCTTGAAATTCTAGCAATAGCAATAAGACAACATAAGGAGATCAAGGGGATTCGTATTGGAAAGGAAGAAGTTAAGCTTTCGTTATTTGCAGATGATATGATAGTGTACATAAGCGACCCCAAAAATTCTACCAAAGAACTCCTACAGCTGATAAACAGCTTTAGTAATGTGGCAGGATACAAGATCAACTCCAAAAAATCAGTTGCCTTCCTATACACTAAGGATAAGGAAGCAGAGAGGGAAATCAGAGAAGCATCACCTTTCACGATAGCCACAAATAGCATAAAATACCTTGGGGTAACCCTGACCAAGGAAGTGAAAGATCTACTTGACAAGAACTATAAGTCTTTGAAGAAAGAAATTGAAGAAGACACCAGAAAATGGAAAGACCTCCCTTGCTCTTGGATTGGGAGGATCAACATAGTAAAAATGGCAATTCTACCAAAAGCAATCTATAGATTCAATGCAATCCCCATCAAAATCCCATCAAAATTCTTCACAGATCTGGAGAAGACAATAATCAACTTTATATGGAAAAACAAAAAACCCAGGATAGCCAAAACAATCTTATACAATAAAGGATTGTCTGGAGGCATTACCATCCCTGACTTCAAACTCTATTACAGAGCTACAGTATTGAAAACAGCTTGGTATTGGCATAAAAACAGAGAAGTCGACCAATGGAATCGAATAGAAGACCCTGACATTAACCCACAAACCTATGAACACCTGATCTTCGATAAAGGAGCTAAAAGTATACAATGGAAAAAAGAGAGCATCTTCAACAAATGGTGCTGGCAAAACTGGATGTCAATCTGTAGAAGAATGAAAATAGATCCATATCTATCACCATGCACAAAACTCAAATCCAAATGGATTAAAGACCTCAATATCAGTCCGAACACACTGAACCTGATAGAAGAGAAAGTGGGAAGTACTCTACAGCACATGGGCACAGGAGACCACTTCCTATGTATAACCCCAGCAGCACAGACACTAAGGGCATCATTGAATAAATGGGACTCCCTGAGGCTGAGAAGCTTCTGTAAAGCAAAGGACACTGTCACTAAGACAAAAAGACAACCCACTGACTGGGAGAAGATCTTCACCAACCCTGCTACTGACAAAGGTTTGATCTCCAAAATATATAAAGAACTCAAGAAACTAGACCGTAAAAGGCTAATCAACCCACTTATAAAGTGGGGCACTGATCTGAACAGAGAATTCTCAACAGAAGAACTTCAAATGGCCAAAAGACACTTAAGGTCATGCTCAACTTCCTTAGCAATCAGGGAAATGCAAATCAAGACAACTTTAAGATACCACCTTACACCTGTCAGAATGGCGAAAATAAAAAACACCAATGATAGCCTTTGCTGGAGAGGTTGTGGAGAAAGGGGTACACTCACCCATTGCTGGTGGGAATGCAAACTTGTGCAACCACTCTGGAAAGCAGTGTTTCGGTTTCTCATGAAATTCGGGATCAACCTACCCCTGGATCCAGCAATACCACTCTTGGGAATATACCCAAGAGAGGCCCTATCATACAACAAAAGTATATGCTCAACTATGTTCATGGCAGCATTGTTTGTAATAGCCAGAACCTGGAAACAACCTAGATGCCCTTCAACGGAAGAATGGATGAAGAAAGTATGGAATATATACATTTTAGAGTATTACTCAGCAGTAAAAAACAAGGACTTCTTGAATTTTGCATACAAATGGATGGAAATAGAAAACACTATCCTGAGTGAGGTAAGCCAGACCCAAAAAGAGGAACATGGGATGTACTCACTCATATTTGGTTTCTAGCCATAAATAAAGGACATTGAGCTTATAATTCATGTTCCTAGAGAAGCTAAATAAGAAGGTGAATCCAAAGACAAACACATAGGCATCCTCAGGAATATTAACCTTCATCAGGCGATGAAAGGAGACAGAGACAGAGACCCACACGGGAGCACCGGACAGAAATCTCAAGGTCCAAATCAGGAGCAGAAGGAGACGGAGCACGAGCAAGGAACTCAGGACCACGAGGGGTGCACCCACACACTTAGACAATGGGGATGTTCTATTGGGATCTCACCAAGGCCAGCTGGCCTAGGTCTGGAAAAACATGGGATAAATCCGGACTAGCTGAACATAGCGGTCAATGAGGAATACTGAGAATTCAAGAACAATTGCAGTGGGTTTTTGATCCTACTGCTACTGGCTTTGTGGGAGCCTAGGAAGTTTGGATGCTCACCTTACGAGACCTGGATAGAGGTGGGCAGTCCTTGGGCTTCCCACAGGTCAGGGAACCCTGATTGGTCTTCGAGCAGATGAGGGAGGGGGAATTGATCGGGGGAGGGGGAGGGAAATGGGAAGCGGTTGTGGGGACGAGGCAGAAATCCTTAATAAATAAATAAATTTAAAAAAAAAAAAAAATCAGCAAAGTGCTCCTGTTTGACGCTCACTTCATTAACATGATTTACTATTTCTACACTATACAGAGGATTATAGATTTCATTTCACCTTGAGCCACATAATTCATTTTTACATATTAGATCACAAACAATTGGCAAACAGACACTAATTGGCAAATAGCCGTTTATGTTAAATCTAGGAGCTAGTGTTAAGCTCTGACACTTTCCCCTTGAAAGGCTTTGGAAATAAAATTAAAATTCATCATTTGGAGATGAACGATTTATGCTGTTGAGAGCTAATTACCAAGCTCATCTTGGGACCATGTGCTTATCTCTCTTCCAGGCCACTTGTCTTAAACAAGAAGCCCTGGATTTCTACAGTTAGAGCTAAATCCTCCAGTTGCCAAAACGGGATAAGAGCTGTTTCAACAAATTGCTCTCTCATGAGACCTTAGTCTGATGCAGGTGAATGGAAATAGCTGCACCTGCTCATTGTCACCACTGGCATCATCCTGCATCCTTGAGTGGGTCTAACGGTCGTCAACTGTGTGATCTGCCAAGGAGAAGAGAGTGGCACACCACCAATATAAATAAGCAAAATGAATACATTTAAGAAGTGGAAACTTCTTTGTTCAAAATGCCCTTAACAGAGAATAAAGTTGGCTACCACTGATCTGGATTCAAATTTTCAATCCAGTTAGTAAGGAATATTAAACGGTGACCAAATGACAAAAGTCAAAAAAAAATGATTTTCCTTTTTCATTTGTACCCAGTGCACCCCGTTGCTCTCGATTTTTCAAAAATCATAGTAATCGCCCTTGACTCTGGTCCTAAGAACTAAGCCATGGTGCATGTATATAGGTCCTTATTTATGAAAGAAGTTGTTATCGGTATTTCTACACTATAGTCTCTTGAAAGAAAGGATTCTGTCAAATGATTTATAAGACAATTTGATCAGAAGTTTATTAAGGAAAATTATGCAAACCAAGGACTCCAAAGAGAGATTGGTGTGGACTGAACTAAGGAGGGGAAAAGCCCAGGGCCTTTAACATTGTAACTTTCAAGAATGACTTTTCTTAAATATTATGAGATGAGAATATCACAGGAAAAGACTGCCCCTATGACCACCTGAATCATGATGGGTCAGATCTTCCATTCAGAGAATTAGTAACCTTGAAAAACCCACAAAGTATGGTGATCAGAATCACAATATAACTATATTATAATGGCATTAGTCCTCTGGGGATATAAACACTTTGTAAGGGCACAGATAAAAGGAAAAAAAAATCTTAGCGCCATAGATTCTTATATTGTAGGACCAGCCTAATATAAGCTTAAGGATCTTTAAACATAAAAGAGGATTCTGACAGTAGTAAGTACATGTACCAAGATCCAGCAATAATTTTTTTCTTGGTTTTATCACTGAATGCATTAACTATTCATTAGCAAGTGCACATAGTTTCTTCCTTTAATTTTTGACTCTGCTAAAGATATTCCTAGTGATGGCATGCTCTTTAACTTTTCTTTATCCATCTGCTTTAATCACTGTGTATTTCTCATTTCACATTTCTGTCTAGAGTTTGGACCCTTGTTTGCTCTGTCTCTGGTTATCTATATACTGACCATGTGTACTGGACCTTTTTGATGCCTATACTGACTGACTTTCAATAATAGAAATACTTTCATTGACTCCTCTCTTATTACTCCTGTTATCTAACTTTGTTTTTTAACTTTTGAGACTATTATATAATCGGAACATACCCCCCTCCTTTACTTTTGTTTTCCAGAACCTTCCATATGTCTCTCTTAGCTCTCTTTCAAACTCAGGGCCTCTTCTTTCACTGATTGTTATTGTATATCTTTACATTTCTAAATAGAACTAGTTTGAACTCTGCAATGTTACCTGTATGTATGTTTTCAGAACTGCCCTTAGCACTTCACAACGCAACTGTTGTTCTCTTTCTTGGCTTAGTCCACCTCTCGTACTTCCAGCTTTCTCCAGTTGCAAGAGATCTTTGTGTAGGATTGAGGCCTCTTGGGCTTTTCCTTGTCCAGTTTGGAATATTCACTGGTATCATTCTTGTTTAGCCTTTGTAAATATAATCATGTCTTTTATTCACTATCCAAGGAATTCAACTATTTGAAATTTGCTGCTGCTGTCCTAAATGCCCCCTCCATAGCACTGAAGACATTCTTCATCAGTTTTTCTCATTGTATTTTCCCAAAGGGATCTGAGTAACAGAAACATTTATCCACTTTTACTGGCAGGCACTACCAATTTATTAGATCTGCTACTTGATAGGGGAGCGGTTTACTGTTCTGCCCTTGTCTGGGCTGGTAGCCAAACACCAGGTTCTCAAATTTGATCCATAGGTACTGAACCATGGGCAGATATGTGCTTAATAAATATTGTTTAGTAGACAAACTAATAAATAAATGGCAATACTCTAGAATTTCTGGGCTAGACGTATAAACTATGATATTGAGATTCAAAATTGAGGTCCCAGTACTGGTTCATGTAATCTTGAGATATTGTCCTGCCACACTGCAGTTTTACTCAGAAAACAGAGAGAAAGATAATAATGCCTGTTTTCTGAGAAAACTGAGAGAAAACAACCAGATGACAAAGAAAGTATACACTGTATAGAGAGTCCCGAACACATCTCCAGGCTTGTTAGAGAGTTAATGACATTTCTCATAGTTGTTGTTGATCAAACAACTCTTATATTGATTAAAGGCTATCATTTTGTTTTTATTTTCAAAAAGCATGTAGTAATGTTTATTTTTATATAGTGAAATTATTTATTTATAATAAAATTACTTATACAACATGAAGTATTAAATAATAAAGCATTCTCAAATAAGCTGGCTACTTAATGAGAGAGAAATAACTACAGAAAACTTTAAACTGCTAAGTGTAAATTAATAATATGTACCGTATAACAGAATCAAAGAAAGTGAAATCACTTCTTATGAATAGTTAAGGGCACACTGAACAGATTGCATCTGAATAAAATGTCTTTGAAGGCTATAAGCTATGCTTTTCAGTGCTTAATAATAATGTTTAAACTCCTGAAATCGCACACAGACAGTGATCAGGCTGCATTTATATATCTAGGCATATGTGTGTGTACAATAATGATTAAAGAAAAAGAAGGCATAATTTTAAGAGGCAATAGAGGCCTACGAGAGAGGGCAAAGGAGGGGAGGGAAAAAGACAATGAGGTAATTGTATTTTAAACTTAAAAATTCAAGAGAAAAGTTAAAAGTAGAATTCTGTGTTTTACATGTATAAAATTTTGTTTTAATAATATAGGGGACAGTGTGTAAATATTTCATATGTTAGATAAGGAGGAAATGGGAAAAGAGAAATGTTCTCTTTTGGTTTAGTTGGTTTTTGTTTTCAAATAGATTCAATTTTCTATCAACATTTTATATGAGTTTCATTTTAATATCACAATCTTTTAACCACTTGAAACCACTTGATACCTGGGATATAAATGTGGCATGGTACAATTGTTGCGCACATAAAAATATGCAATGTATTTTTGAGTCAAACATATTTATGGATTTTAGATAGATGACTTGTAGATAAAAGATAAATGATACATAGACATAGAAAGATGACAGATGATAGAAAGATAGAAGAGAGATAGAAGATATAGAAAGATAGATAGATAGATGATAGATAGATAGATAATAGATAGATAGATGATAGATAGATAGATGATAGATAGATGATAGATGATAGATAGATAGATCGATAGATCGATAGATCGATAGATCGATAGATCGATAGATAGATAGATAGATAGATATAGATATGGTTGGTACAGAGAAAGCTAGCTTTACTCTTGTTTTAAAAACATCAGCACAAATCTCCTTCACATGTCCAGGAAATTCAGTATATTTTCAGAAGAATGATCATAACTCTGTGCTTTACCTGGCTTTCCTCACTTGTCTTTCAATCATCCAAGGAACCAAAGCCATATGTACAACTCTGAATCATTAATACTTTGTGACCCAGATATAGTTTCGACTGTTTTTTTTGTAAATTGCAAATGACCAGGTACATAAAGTTAATAGATACAGTAGTCCACAAAATATATATACAACCAAACAAATATGCTTTATTTCTAACATTAAAATAAAAACTTGCCCCTCTTATTTGAGATGTGTCCTCATTGTTACAATCTAACCTATTAGCAGGATTCACTAATAATAACAAAAATAGATTTTTCTCCTGAGTGCTCATTTAGTGCTAAACATAAATATAAAAACAAAAAATCAAAGTCAATATGCATATATTGAAGAATATGTGGTAGCTGTGATTATGATTTTTACCCCCATTATGAATCTTTATTTCCTTCTTCTATGCTTTTCACAAACTCCAGAAGCTTTCAGAGGAAAATAGATGCTTTCTTATAAAATACTTTTGTTTGAAATTGGAAATATTTTTAGTATTCACAAGCTTTTCACTTCTTCCTGAGATTATTGATAATGTGTTTCTTATGTTAGTTTTTTCCTTTAGAATTTAGCCTACATTTGGACAATTTAAATATGCTTTCATTGTTCCTAATTTTATTTTTATCCCTTCCTGGAAGCCTGCACAGCTTTTCCAGGTTGGAAATCTCCTTTCTTTCCTTGCAGACTATACAATACAAATATTGTATACACGACTTTCACCCTCGGGCATCATTTTGTTTGAGGCAAAATTGTTCTTTGCTACTAATTGCAACTGCATTATTTGACAAAAATCTATGTGGAGGAATAAAGGAATAATTTAAGTGATCTGAGAGCTTAGACTTAGCTCTGAACCTCTATAAAAGACAAAAGAAGAAAGACGTATGTTCTACAGGGAATATGCCTGTAGAACATACAATTTCAGTGCTAAATATAAATGAAATTAAAATTAGAAAAATAACAGGGTACTAATAGAAACACATCACCCTTAAGGTTGATGTTCTAAATCACCATCATACTTTCAATTATGTTGGGTATATTTCTAATGTGCTCTGTGTAAACCAAACACAACTTAATAAACTTTTTCATATTTAGTAGTTATGAAAGAATAAAATTGATTTTACTGATCTGCAATAAACACATAGGGGCTTCACAAGGCCAAATCTATAGATAAAATCTGAAAAATTTCCTGTGTACCATGTATCTTATCTAAAAACATATTAATATATACAGAGTTAGAAGTTTATGGGAATTAAACCACATTACTAGATTTTTTTTTTTAGTAAGGATTTGTGAAGTCTAATGTTTACTTGGAGTCAATGAATTTATTTACCTAGGTGGTATTGCTAATTAATAGGGATGTAACCCATTTTATTTTCCAAAACATTATGATTTTGCAATATGATATCTTATATTCTGATGGCAAACTAAATAGGCAATTTCTTAGATTATAATTTTTATTAACATATTTGTCAGCATCTATGTAGCAAAATGAGAATAAGTATGTTGAAGTATGTTGGCTTCCTGTTCTTGTAAAATGTTTTAGTTATTAAACTGAAAGAAGAAATCTTTTATTTTATTTTATTTTTTTTAAAGCCTATTTATTATGTATACAATATTCTGTCTGTGTGTATGCCTGCAGGCCAGAAGAGGGCACCAGACCCCATTACAGATGGTTGCGAGCCACCATGTGGTTGCTGGGAACTGAACTCAGGACCTTTGGAAGAGCAGGCAATGCTCTTAACCACTGAGCCATCTCTCCAGCCCCCAAGAAGAAATCTTTATTCTTGCGATAGTTTGAATGAGAATGGCCTTTCCAGGTTCATACACCTGAATACCTGATTCCCAGTTGATGGAACTGTTTTGAGAACGATTATGTATGGACTTCTTGAAAGAGGTATGTCACTATTTCTCTGTTTGCTCTTTTTGCCTCCAATTACTGGATCAAGATGTAAACCCTATAGCTTCATCAGGCCTGCCTAGGTGATGCCATAACCCTAGCTATGATGGTCATGGACTCACACTTTGAAACTGAAAGGCCTCAGATAACTCTGCTTTCCGTAAGCTGCTTTGGCAATGATGGTATACGTTAATGACAATTGTAAAGTAAATAAAAAAATTTAGCTTCATAGATTTTAAAGTGCAATTAAAAGCTAATTGCTTGCCCTGCGTAGGACATATGACATGTCAGCATATGGATCAGAAGTACAAAAAAATATTGCAAATTTTCTCAGTTTGATTACATGAAGGGAGGAAGGGAGTACAGTGTTGGGAACTACAATATTAAGTTTCCTCCATTACTAAAAACATGCTTGAGACCAAGCTTTTAAACCATAGGTCAGGAAATTCGGGATAAACCCACCCCAGGACCCAGCAAGACCACTCTGGGGAATATACTCAAGAGATGCCCAATCATAATACAAAAACATTTGTTCAACTATGTTCATAGCAGCATTATTTGTAATATCCAGAACCTGGAAACAACCTAGATGCCTCTCAATGGAAGAATGAATAAAGAAAGTGTAGAATATATACTTATTAGAGTACTACTCAGAGGTAAAAAAACAATGACATCTTGATGTTTGCATGCAAATGGATGGAAATAGAAAACACTATCCTTTGTGAGATAACCCGGACCCAAAAAGATGAATATGGTATGAGCCCACTCATTTGAGGACTCTAGCCATAATCAAGGTCATTAAGCCTATAGTTCACAAGCCCAGAGAAGCCAAATAACAAGGTGAACCCAAAGAAAAACATAGATATAGATCCTCCCTGAAATTGGAAGCAAACAAGATTGCAGGGCAAAAGTTGTGAGCATGGAGGTGGGGGCTGGGGTGGGGGTGAGGTTGGGGGAAAGGGAAGAGGGAGAGAGGGAAGGGAGAAGGGAAGGACTGGCAACAGCTTTAGGGAATGGGTGAGTGGAGATGGAGGAAGGGCAGATATAGGAACAGGGAAGAAGATACCTACATTAAGGGATCCATTTTAGGGTTGGCAAGAGTCTTGGCTCTAGAGGGCATCCCAGGTGTCCACGGGGATGTCCCCAGCTAGGTCCTTGGACAGCAGAGGAGAGGGTACCTGAAGGTCCTTGCCCCACTATCACGCTGATGATTATCTCAAATATCACCATAGAATCTTCGTCCGGCGACGGATAGAGATAGAGACAGAGAGTCTCATCAGAGGAACGGACTTAACTTCCAAAGTCCAGTTGAAAGGCAGAAAGAGGGAGAAGACAAGCAAAGAAGTCAGAACCGCAAGGGGTTGGTCCATCAACTGAGGCAGTGTACCTGTTCTAATGGGAGCTCACCAAATACAGCTGGACCAGGTCTGAATGAGCATGTGATCAAACCGGACTCTCTGATTGTGACTGACGATGGGGGCTGACTGAGAAGCCATTGATAAAGGCACTGGGACTTGTTTTTATGGCATGTTCTGGCTTTTTGGGACCCTAGTCTGTATGGATGCCCAGCTCCCTAGGCCTGGATATAGGGGGGAGGGCCTCGGACTTCCCACAGGGCAGCGTTCCCGGCCCTCTCTCAAGCAGGGAGGGAGAGGGAGGAGGGGGTGTGGGGTACAGGGAGGGGATTGGGAGGAGGGAAGGAAGTGTAAATACTTGAATGGAAGAATAAAAAAATAATAAAACATAGGTCAATACAGGGCATTTAAGATAGGAAATAAAATATTTCATACCACCTCATAAACTAAATATTTGATAAATCACCATTAAATCCAAGAGTTATTTAAGTTAATGCTTTAAAAATAGAGGTTTTGATCAAATATTAAACAATGTAGTGAAGGGGAGAAATATTCAGGTTACTCCCCACTTATTTCCCCACTTCAGAGAAAATTTTGTAGACTATGAGAGATCCTAATGTGTGTGTGTATAAATATATATATATACATATATATACATATATATATATAATTTCATATTTTAATTGTTTACTGATTAACAGAAATTTTTTAATAAAATTAGTATGAAACTCATATGTCATGTACAAGGAATGTTTTAAGGTCTGATGAAACTGTTGTTGCTGAACGACAACATTCCTGGCAAGATAAGATTTAAATAAATATCTACTCATCATAGACCAAATTATGAGTATCACAAGAGTTAAACTTGGAGAATCAATGAGTTTTATTGGGGTTACTTCCAGAAGCAGAAATAATTGAAATACAGCTGCATCACCAAAGCATGGGTGACAATTCAAGAAGTCAGGAACCTGGAGCTCAGCACATAATTTACCTTGGAGCTCACTAGCTCATAACTCCTTTGGTGTCAGAATCTTTCAGGACACTTGGATGGTCTCTGCTCTGCCTAGGCAGCTGTATTGGCTTATATTTTCCTTCAGCAAGGTCTGACTGATCTTGTTTCTTCTAGGCAACAGCTCTGATCTGTGCTGCTTATAGACATTGTAGCTTATATGAGCTTATATGAGAGACTTCCAGGCAGCTGGCTTGTCTAATATTTACTACAAACCCCTTTAGTGCTTATATACTCTGTGTAGTAAAGACCCTAGTGAATCTGTTCAATTTCAAGGACTTCTTGAAGTGTTTTAGTTCTTTACTTCTTGTCATGGTTAGTATTTATGTAAACTTGACACAGACCAGAATCATTTGGGAAGAAAGAACCTCAGCTGAGAAAGCTCCCACCAGACTCGCCTGTAAAAAAGACTGTAGTGAAGTTTCCTAATTAATTCTTGATGTTGGAGGACTTGGCTAATTGCGGGTGGTGCTACCCTGGAGCAGGTGTCCTGGGATGTATAAGAAATAAGGCGAGTAAGCCATGGGGAGCAAACCAGTAGGCATCACTTCTCCATAGACTTTGCACCAATTAATGCCTCCAGGTTCCTGTTTGAAGTTCTTTAGTTGTCTTCCCTGGATAAGGGACTACAGACTGTAAACTGAAATAAAATCTTTGCTGTCCATGTTGGTCTTGGTCATAGTGTTTTGTTATAGCAATAGAAATCCTAAAGAAGATATTCTCTGAGTTTTCTGAGCTTCCCTTCAGGATGCAATTTGTCACCCCCCCCCCCCAAAAAAAAATTCACCTCCCAGTGAACATTGTGTCTTAATAGGGGAAGATTTTAATATCAGAATGAACTGCTACACAATAATACATCGCTAAAGAAGGAGGCAAATATCAATCCTTCTAAAAATTTTGTATTTTAATTATCATAAAGAAAGAAGCTATTTTTCTACATAGAAAAAGTAACTTAAAAGACAGTCTTTAATATAGTTAATGTATTTCATTTCCTTATGATGCTGTGGATTAGCAATGTAAGCTATGAGTTTCTGTAATCTTCCATGAGGATACTCATGCAGGCAAATATAATCTAGTGTTATGAAAGAGTTTGTATCCTCTTAGTTGGTTTCATTTTCATAACTTGCATTAGGGTCTAGTTGTTCTTGCTTATTATATGGGTTTTATCTTGGAAAAGGACATATGCCTATATTAAGAATCAAATAAATGAAGCTATAAAACCTTTTGACATCTATCTATTGAAAGTCCCAAAAGATTATTCTTGTATTCTATTGGTTAAATTATAAAGCTATAATTCCTATTTCCTGCTCTCTGCCTAAATCTGTGGTCTCGATTCAAGAAATTGAGGGGAAAAAAACTGTTCCATTTTGTGGGGAAAGTGCCAGAGTACCACTGGCCATAAACTTGTGTTCAGGAAGGGATAGATTGTTATGTTTTTTAATAAAATCCCTGAGTATTGATAGATTCACAGTGCAAGTCATACTGCTATGTCAACCAAAGTTCTTAGGTTAGGAAGTCACTAACTTTATAACGTATATATTTTAATGATTTTTCGACAGAGAAAAATCTTTCCCTTTGATAAAGCTGATTCTGAAGAGGTTAGTTATATCCCTGCATACCCATCACCCTTCCTTTTGAGTTTTTTTCCACCTATGATCTGCATTTCATTAGAATAAGGGTACTGGGTCAGAATATCAGCTTTAAAGTCCAAACCCTTAGTTGCTTTGCCACTTCTTAGAGCTGTAACAAATTGCTCTCCTGCTATTGATACTGGGCATAGAAACAGAGAAAAATGATATTTATGTAAATCATAGATACCCTTTTTATGGTTTATAGATAATTAGTGATATCTACTTCTGTGACTGGGACTGGTTGTTACTGTAAGGATAGAAAATCCATGTCCATCTGTGGTACCACTAAGAATAGAAAACTGTATGATTATAGATAATATTAATATTATATATATTGACTATATAGCAGGAAAGACAGTAAGATTTGAAAATGTAATTTAGATATGAAATTTAACATGTCCATTACACTGGAAAGTATTTGATTACCTAACAATATCATTAGAATTTGAAATATGAGCCGGGCGGTGGTGGCGCACGCCTTTAATCCCAGCACTCGGGAGGCAGAGGCAGGCGGATCTCTGTGAGTTCGAGACCAGCCTGGTCTACAAGAGCTAGTTCCAGGACACGCTCCAAAACCACAGAGAAACCCTGTCTCGAAAAAAATAAAAAAAATAAAAAAAAGAATTTGAAATATGTTCAATAGTACAGTTACCAGGTCATTTTCTTAGTAACTTATTCTATTATTGTAAAAAAGAAATTATATCTTCATTCTTTGATAGTTTACTTAATCAGTTATAGAAATCAGACAATAGTTACAAAAGTCTCTTAAAACTCTAACATGATGGAGAAGGGTCATCCGTCTATGTGTTACTTTTATTGGTTAATAAAGAAACTGCCTTGGCCCTTTGATGGGACAGAAAATTAGGTGGGTGGAGTAAACAGAACAGGATTTTTGGTAGAAGGTAGTGAGGTAGCCGCCATGGGGGCAGCCGCCATGGAGCCAGCCACCAGGTAAGACATACTGAATCTTTCCCAGTAAGCTACCACCTCGTGGTGCTACATTAATAGAAATGGGTTAATCAAATGTGAGAATTAGTCAATAAGAGGCTAGAACTAATGGGCCAAGCAGTGTTTAAAAGAATACAATTTGTGTGTTGTTATTTCGGGTATAAAGCTAGCCATGCAGGAGTCGGGCAGGACAAAAAACATGCCTGTCCCCTGCTCCATATCACCACACTAACATCAAAATATCATATTTTAAGTAGATAAATAAGCAAATGACCTCTAGGTATCTGCCAAATATTCTTTCTGAGTGTCATTGTGGTAGCTTGAAAGTAACTGCCCTCATAATCCTGTTAGGAGGTGTGGCCTTTTTGGAGGAAGTGTGTCACGGTGGAGGCAGACTTTGGGGTCCACCAGCTTCACTGAGTATGATACTCAGGCAATTTTCTGTTCTCTGCAAGCCAAGATGCAACCAGTACCACAGTGCCTGCATACTGCTACTGTCACTGCCTTGATGATAATAGACTGAACCTCTGAAACTGATAGAAAATGCACCCAAATTAAACATTTTTTATAAGAGTTGCTGTGATCATGGCATCTCTTTGTAACAATGCAAACCGTAAGACATACAGACCCAGCTTTGCTCTGTCATATGAATAACTCTCTTACTACTAGGTTCAAAGGCAGTTCATTTATTCTTTCAGTGTACTCAGTTATTTCATAAAAATCAATTCCATGATACAGCGTATAGAATTGAACCTTCCTGGATACCATTTTTTTGATGTTCTTCTTTCCCCTAACTGTTTTATAGCCACTTATATAAGAAATCGTCTTCAAATCTAACTTATCATCTAGGCTCTGTCAATTTTATCTTATCAAAAATGTCATTACTATGCTGTCCGTTCCCTCTTACAGAGTATTAGCACCATACCTGAACAAATCTAGTTAATAATCTCTTCAGAAGGTCTGAACACCTATTAATCTTTTTTTCTTTATGGATGATCTTTTAAGTTCATTTTTAATTCAAGGGCCTGCATTTTCCCCTGAGCCAACCTGTAAAGAATTCCTAAGGTAACCCTACAGCTACTTGTCCTCCCAAGGTCTTCAGAAATCCTTCTAAAGATAAACATTATGAGCATTTTCTACCTTATGTGCAGGTAACCTAAAAAATCAATTCTAAATATCTTGGCATATCATTTAAGTTATTTCACAGCTTCCTTCTTATTTCTTTTTTCTATTTTTGTCATTTATATTATAAACTAGCAATTTTAAATACCCAACATCAACACTTCTGTAGGCATTGCCAGTCAATGTTTCTGATGACGACTTTCATGCTTCCATATAAAAGGTGACTTGGTCAATCTTTGCTTTTAGCCAATGCTGTGCCCTTTAACAGTTTTACTTTTCTGGGATTTTAATTATTTGCCTTATCAGGTAGTGCTTGCAAATGTATGTGTATTCATTTTTATTGGATTTGAGATGCCCTAACACAGTACAAAAACAACAGAACTTTCATTCACACAGTTATGCCTGAGGAACTCATGATAAAGATAGTGGTAATTAAGCATCTACTGAAAGTCACTTCCTGGTCCCCAGCTGACTAGCTCATTGCTGATTTTTCATGGGTGGATCATTCTTTGATCATTGTTTCACTTCCAATTTATACTGTCTTACCTTCTCCTCTTGAATACTTGACTTTCCCTATAGCACTTCAGTCACAACTGTATTGACCATTCTTGTTTTATACCATATGACTGAAAAAAAAGTTGTTTAATTTGTGGTTTTGCTAAATTAAAATGGCATGCACACTCCCTGAATGCGTGACAATATAAATATTTCAGTAATGCCAGCTCTTCCACATCTACTAACCCCTTTCGTGCTTTAACACATGCCAACAAGTTAATTGAACACTTTGGCAACATAAATTAGCATTAGTATATTACTAAAACTAAGACATCTGGGTCAAATGTTTTCTTAAAATTGATTCAATTTTTATATAATTTATTAGCTCATGGGTCTCAAATAAAGAAAAAAGTTTATAATTAGATGCATTATATTCTAAAAACTAAACCTTCAGAGTTTTATGCTGTCTTGGTCTTCCATTTACTTGATACTTATGTGTTCTCTTTTGTTTAATGAAAAAATTCACCATTGTTTTAGAACTTACATAAAATCAATGTAACTAGTAATGCTGCAATGATCACTTTGATGATGTGACACTTATCTACAATTGGGTTATTACATATTGCAAATACTTCAAAGTAACCAGATGCTTCTATTTGGTAATGTTTAGGACAGCAGAGAGCAGGGCACTGTTCAAATTTAAGGAACTAAGTAAATTGTGACAAATGATCTGAAATGTGAAACTTAGTGAACCCCTACTGCTTGAGGGTATTAACAGAATATTTAATCTATAAGCACTTACAAAATATGCAAAAATGGTTTTAATTATACCAGTAATAAAGTCTCCTAATTTCTAGTTCATCATTCAATCACATCCAATGTTTATAAAATACATTAGTCATGTGAGACAGGAAGTGCTAGGATAGCGGATGTAAAAATGTGCCTTGACCATGTAAAGATTGTAATTTCTTTACTTAAACTAATTTACTTCATTTATATTTGTTTAAAATAGTCAATAAATAAACATTGGGAGATTTACAGGTCCCACTCAAAATTAATTGTTTCTTGTGGTATCAGTTATCATTCTCTTAAATTTGAATATTTATATAATTGTAACATGAGGTTCAGTATGGCATGGAAACACCATTTATCTGTAGGTTCATGACTGTTTCTTAGAAAGAGGTATGGTGGTCAGGATTTTTGTCATCGTGACACAGAATAAAGTTTTCAGGGAAGAAGGACCCTCACTTGATAAAATATCTCCATCCACCTTGCCTGTATAAGACTTTGTCCAAGGAACTAACTGGGGACCTCGGCTTGGGCATCTGGGAGCCACTCTAGGTTCAAGTCTCTTGCCAACTCTAAGGTGGCTCCCTTAACTAAGAATTGTGCTTCCGTGCTCCCCTATCCAACCTTCCTTTATCCCAATCCTCCTTTTTCCCCAAGTCCCCCCCATTCTCCCCTTCTCCCTTTTCTCTCCCCATCTCCCCTTATCCCCATCCCACCCCACCCCCAAGATCTCAATTTTCTCCCCGACAATTTTGCCTACTTCCCATAGCCAGGAGGACAACTATATGCTTTTCCTTTGGTTCACCTTCTTACTTAGCTTCTTTGGGATCACCAATTGTAGACTCCGTGACCCTTGTTTATGGCTAGAAACCAATTATGAGTGAGTACATCCCATATTCATCTTTTTGGGTCTGGGTTACCTCACTCAGGATAGTGTTTTCTATTAGGGAACCTGAAATGACCCTATCCTAGAGCAATACTGACGAATATCTTGCATATCATCATAGAACCTTCATCTGGTGATGGATGGAGACGGAGACAGAGACCCACACTGGAGCACTGGACTGAGCTCCCAAGGTCCCAATGAGGAGCAGAAGGAGGGAGAACATGAGCAAAGAAGTCGGGACCACGAGGGGAGCACCCAACCACCGAGACAGTGGAGCTGATCCTTTGGGAGCTCACCAAGGCCAGCTGGACTGTGACTGAAAAAGCATGGGATAAAACTGGACTCTCTGATCATGGCGAACAATGAGGGCTGATGAGAAGCCAAGGACAAGGGCACGGGGTTTTGAACCTACGTAATGTGCTGGCTTTGTGGGAGCCTAGCCAGTTTGGATGTTCACCTTCCTAGAAATGGACGGAGGGGGGAGGACCTAGGACTTTCCACAGGGCAGGGAACCCTGACTGCTCTTTGGGCTGGAGAGGGATGGGGAGAGGAGTGGGGGGAGGGGGAGAAGGGTGGGAGGAGGGGGAGAAGGGTGGGAGGAGGGGGAGGGAAATGGGAGGCTGGGAGGAGGAGGAAATTTGTTTTTTTTTTTTTCCTTTTCTCAATAAAAAAAAGTTAAAAAAAAAACAAAACAAAAAAAGACTTTGTGGGGAATTTCTTGATCATTATTTTAGGATGGCTGGGTGATACCCACACTGGGCAGGTGGTTCTGAATTGCATAAGAAAGCAGAGAAAACATAACATCAAGCCAGTAGGTAGTATTCTTTCTGGTCTTTCTCTCAGTTCCTGCTTTGAGGTTCCTACCTTGAATTCCTGCCTTGATTTTTCGTTATGATGGACTGTAGCAGTGAGAGAAAACAAAACTGTTTCCTTTCCAAGTTGCTTTTGATCATAGTACTTTATTATAATCTAGGACAAAGAGTGAGCTAATATTTATTAAAATTGAAGATATATATTAGGTGGTTGATTACCATGGAAATTAGTTTTCCCAGTAACAACAATGAAAAAGACGGGCTTCTGTAAATAATAGAATGTTGAATAATAATGCAGATTACCAAGGGAACACTGAAAAGAGATTGTGTGATGAGAATGAAAGCTATAGATGGAATAAATGTGAAGCTGAAGGGCACATCAGTAGGAGAGAAGGCTAAACGCTGTTCTATGTGAACTCTATCCATGAACTCCTCAGTTAATAATGATCCTTATATATAAATCTCACAGAGTGAGATTGACTATGGTGACCTGGCATAAGAGAAGTGTTGATGAACCTGGCAATGGATGGTTCCATCTGAGAGAAGAGAACTTCTTTGGGATGTAACTAAAAAAGAAGAAGCATATTCTTCATAAAGTAATATATTTTCCCACGGGCAAATTGTTTGGGACTAAATCAAAACCAGTTTCCAAATGTCAGATATAAAGTCTCCTTCCTACACTTTCATTTAGCCAAAGTCTTGAACAGTACATATGTTAACTCTCTCTCTCTCTCTGTGTCTCTCTGTCTCTGTCTCTCTCTCTCTCTCTCATATGCACACACATGCTATATATATAAAACTATAATTTTTATGTATTCTTAAATTATGTTTTATTTATTAATAACTCAGTTCATCATACATATGTTTGTGAGTCCTGAAGAATGACAAGAAACTTACAAGAATTTTTTCCTAGAGGTATTGACCTTTAAAACTAAATAAGATTTGGGTAGAATAAATTTATATGAAGAACATTCCTTGTGGAACAAAGCATTTTGTGTAAAAGCTTGGTGTTCCCCTTTAGGAAAGCATTGTAAAGTTTAACTAGAGGAAATATATTCTGGCTACAAGTGCACAGCTTGCTTTAGTTTGAGAAAAATTTTTCATCTTAGGTTAATATTATCTTCCTAACATCCTCATTCCATTAATAACTATCAAGAATAAAGTACTTTCAGAAGCAGAAATGATTAATCTGTAAAATATCTTAGTTTTTTTTTTTTTGGAAGGAGTAGAATGCAGTTTTTTTTTTTTAAATATAGCCGGCAAATTATATCCTTAAGTTTGTGTCCATTTACTTGAAACTAAAATATATATTTAAAAAAATAGGTCGGTGACTGCAGATATGGCTAAGCAATTAAGAGGTCCCATTGCTCTTGCAAAAGACCTGAGTCTGACTTCCAACACTAGTGTTAGGTTTCACAACAACCAGTAACTCCTGTTCCAGGGAATCTGATATCTTCTTCTGGCCTGTACATGCGTGATTCATACATTTACATGTAGGCAAAGTACTGATTTATAAAATGAAAGAAATAATTCGAAAAATATTAAAAGTAAAAGACCATGAATATATGCAAACTTTTCTTCATTTTATCACTGAAAGAACAATTTATGACACTATTTTGTGAGTACTAACTATATTCAGAACAATAAAATATAATAGATTATCAAACTCCAGCAAATGCAATATTTAAGCTACAAAAAATAAAAATATACACCAATATAGCCACAAAATTTTCGATTTACCATGCTTTCTTCCCTTCAAAATATACTAGGGTAATGGTAGCATAAAACTTGTAGGGGTAACCAAACAGTATCTGATTTGATTTCATACATATATTTCCGAAAAGAAAGCACATTTAACAAGTGGTGCTGGCATAACTGGATATCAACATTGATGTAGAAAAATGAAAATAGACCCAATCTATCACCATGCGCAAAACACAAGTCCAAATGAATAAAAGACCTCAACATAAAGCCAACCACACTGAACCTTATAGAAGAGAAATTGGGAAATACACTTGAATGCATCGGCACAGGAGACCACTTTCTAAATATAACCCCAGCAGCACAGACACTGAGAGAAACAATTAATTAATGGGACCTCCTAAAACAGAAAAGCTTCTGTAAAGCAAATTACACAGACAACAAGACAAAACGGCAGCATACAGAATGGGAAAAGATCTTCACTAACCCCACATCAGACAGAGGTCTGATCTCCAAAATAAACAAAGAACTCAAGAAATTAATCACCAAAAGAACACATATTCCAATAAATAAATGAAGTACAGACCCAAACAGAGAACTCTCAACATAGGAATCTAAAATGGCTGAAAGACACTTAAGGAAATATTCAACATCATTAGTCATCAGAGAAATGCAAATCAAATCAACTCTGAGTTTCCATCTTATATCTGAAAGAATGGCCAAGATCAAAAACACTGAAGACAACTTATGCTGGAGAGGTTGTGGGGAAAAGGGAACACTTCTGCATTGCTGATGGGAATGTAAGCTCGTATAACTCCTTTGGATGCCAGTGTGACGCTTTCGCAGAAAATTAGGAAGCTACCTTTCTCAAGACTCAGCAATTCCTCTATTGGGTATATATCCAAAGGATGTTCAATCATGCCACAAGGACTTTTGCTCAACTATGTTCATAGCAGCTTTGTTTGTCATAGCCAGAACCTGGAAACAACCTAAATGCCCCTCAACTGAAGAGTGGATAAAGATGTCAATGTATAGTACAATGGAGTACTATACAGAAGAAAAAATAACATCTTGAATTTTGCTGAAAAATGGATGGAGCTATAAAATATTATTTTGAGAGAGGTAACCCAGACACAGAAAGACAATTATCACATGTACTCACTCATAGGTGGTTTTTAAACATAAAGCAAAGAAATCCAGCCTATGAACCACAATCCCAGAGAATTTAGACAACAATGGGGACACTAAGAAAGACATACATAGATCTAATCTACATGGTAAGTACAAAAAGAAAAGATCTTCTGAGTAATTTGGGAGCATGGGGACCGTGGGGGATGGTTGAAGAGGAGAGAGTAGAGGTAGGGAGGGGAGCAGAGAAAAATGTAGAGCTCAATAGAAAATGAAAAAAAAAAGCTAAACTAGTAAAACAACACTGGTATTGTCAACCTGTTTTTAATCACATGGTTTATTATATTCTTTGCCAGAACCACTCTATCATTTCTTTCAGTTCTTTAAGATTTTCATTTGATTTAAATTTTATGTATCTGAGTGTTTTAGCCACGTGTATATAAGTATAGTATGTATGTGCAGTACCCATGGAGTCCTGACAAGGGTGGTCAGACTCCCTTGAACTATAGTTATAGACAATTGTTAGCTGCCATGTAGGTACTAGAAACAAACCCAGGCCTCTTCTAGACCATTAAGTGCTCTTAACCACTTAACACCTCTCTTGCCTGCCATTTGTTTCTTTTAAAAACGAAAGGAAAGTTTGTTCTTCAAATAAGATATGCTTTATAACATTTCCCCTCCCTCTCCTTTTTAACTTCTTCCTAACCCTTCCATGCTTAGCCTATCATCTTCTCCAAATCTCTATTCCCGCCTTTAACTCCTGCTGTTACATGTTTATAACATTATAAACAAATAATTAAAAAGATACAACCTGTTTATTTTTGCCTGTTTCTTTGCTGGCCTTTTGGTACTGAAAAACCAAATGACCCATCATCATTGGTTTCTTTCTTTTTTTTTTTTTATTGAGGAAAAAAAAAATTTCCGCCTCCTCCCAGCCTCCCACTCCTCCCCCCCTTCCCCCACTCCTCTCCCCCGTCCCCCCACTCCTTTACCCCTCCCGCCACTCCTCTCCCCCTCCCTCTCAAGTCTGAAGAGCAGTCAGGGTTCCCTGCCCTGTGGAAAGTTCAAAGTCCTCCCCCCTCCGTCCTGGTCTAGGAAGGTGAACATCCAAACTGGCTAGGCTCCCACAAAGCCAGAACATGTAGTAGGATCAAAACCCAGTGCCATTGTCCTTGGCTTCTCAACAGCCCTCATTGTCCGCCATATTCAGAGAGTCTGGTTTTATCCCCTGCTTTTTCAGTCACAGTCCAGCTGGCCTTGGTGAGCTCCCAATAGATGAGCCCCACTGTCTCCGTGGGTGGGTGCACCTCTCTTGGTCCTGACTTCCTTGCTCATCTTCTCCCTCCTTCTGTTCTTCATTGGGACCTTGGGAGCTCAGTCCAGTGCTCCAGTGTGGGCCTCTGTCTCTATCTCCATCCATCGCCAGATGAAGGTTCTACGGTGATATGCAAAATATTCATCAGTATGGCAATAGGATAGGATCATTTTAGGTTCCCTATCTTCAGCTGCCCCAGGAACTAACTGGGGCCTCGCCTTGGGCACCTGGAAGCCCCTCTAGGTCCAAGTCTCTTCCCAACCCTAAGATGGCTCCCTTAATTAAGATATGTGCTTCCCTGCTCCCCTATCCAACCTTCCTTTATCCCAATCATCCCGTTGCCCCAAGTTCTCCCCATCCTACCCTTCTCACTTTTCTCTCCTCATCTCCCCTTACCCCCCTCCCACCCCCAGACCCAAAAAGATGAACATGGGATGTACTCACTCATAATTGGTTTCTAGCCATAAATAAAGGTCAGTGAGTCTATAATTTGATTTCCTAAAGAAGCTAAATAAGAAGGTGAACCCAAAGAAAATTATATAGCTATCCTCCTGGGTAGGGGAAGTAGACAAGATTGCCAGGCAAAAATTCGGCATCATTGGTTTCTTAAAGTCAATCTCTCTGTATAAGTTTGAGTATTATCTCCATTTTAAGATGTGGAATGCTAGAATAGAAAGCCTAATTTAAAATATAGCAGCATTGAAAAGAAGACAAAATAATTTTCAAACTCATATTTTGGTCACCATACTTTTCCTGTAAGCATCCCAAGTTTAAAAGTGATATGGAAGATAGCCTCTTTCATAACAACTGGGATAGATTGGTCTAACACAGAGTCAATGCTAGAGGACATCTAAAACAATGAGCCTAGTTGTGTTCCAATTGCATTTGTTTTCAACACTGAGCACTGGGCCAGATGTAGAACATGAACTATAGCCATAGGCTTTTACACTAGAAGAATGATGACACACTGACAGAAAAACCAATAAGCAGGTTTTAAGTTGCATTATATTATGATAATAAAATATTCTTAAAAGAAAAGAATTTCATTCCTTCTCTATTTGTATATATAACAATTATGAAAGCACAATTTGAACAGATCATGAATTTCTGGATGATAAAGTATAAAACTTCATATATAGACATATATATATATATCAACAGGGAACTAATAAGCATCTAGTTCAATTGTGTTTTCCTTAAAATTTTTCCTTTATGCTGTATTAATATACATTAACAAGCATTTATTAAGGTTATAGCAAGCATCATGAAAGCCCCTGTGTAAAGAAATAAGAAAGAAATCACTTACACTTTAAAAAATTCAAGACTCATAGAACAAAATTGAGATCTATTGTAGTTGTTTGAATGAGAATGTCCCCAATTCCTGTGAACTCTAACTTTGAACCATTGTTCCTCATTTTGTGGTGGTGTTTCAGAGGTTTAGGAGGTATAGTCTTGTTGGTGGAACTATGTGTTTAAAAAGTTTAACTTTTTAAACTTTGCCTATACTCTCTGTTTTGTGCTTGTAATTCAAGATATTTGCGTTTATTGTGGCAGTATGCATAGGGTCTGCACAGCTTTAAGCCATATTGAATCCCAGCTCTCAGAATGGGAAGTGGACATTATCTCCCATTTCTAAATAAGAAGTTATCTTCAACTGACAACCATTTGCAATGAGAAAATTATTTTTTTAGAATTATTCTTTTAAAAGGATTTTTTTTATTTGTCTGTCTATTTCCTAAAGAAAGAAATAAAAAAGGCATGGGTTTGGGTAGATGGAGAACTGAAGAGACCTGGGAGGAGATGGAGAAGGAGAATCAAATTCACAATATATTTTATGAGTTAAATGTGTGTGTGTGTGTGTGTGTGTGTGTGAGAGAGAGAGAGAGAGAGAGAGAGAGAGAGAGAGAGAGAGAGTGTTTGGGGCCTCCTATTGCTACTGCAGTGATGCCAGTTCTGACTTCATGATGGATCCTTACCTCTCTTCAACCTTACCTCAAAGTAAACTCCCTCTTTCTTAAGTCATTCTTCACTTTCATGTTTTAGCATAGCAATAGCAGACAATAAACAGAGCTTCCTAGCTGTTTTTCAGTTTAGAAGAGTAGGTTAAATGCAGAAATTAGTGCTCGTTCATAGAACTTCTGAAAAAGAAGAGACATCTGCTAGAGACCAATTTTGATTTCCTCATTCGAAGCTGATATTGCTGGCAAATTTTTCCAGATGGAGGAAATATTCAGTCAGAATTAATGGCATGTGGAATATACAGACCCATCATTGTGTAGGCATGTTTGGAGAACTATGAGAAATGTGGTGAAGGAGATGTGGAAGCAGGCAGAGAAGTGGCAAGAGACAGATTGTACAACGTTAATGTTAAAAATTCAATGATGTTTTTTATCAGGAAGCTGTGGAAGTTTGACAGAACAGGATGACTTCAATTAGGAAGTTTGTTGCTTTCAAATTATCTTGTAGGTATTTAAGGAGGATTTTGAGATAATCGACTCCCCACAAATAGACAAAACAGACGAGGTTCCTGTTACTATTGTCTGTGTCATTCCAATACCTTTGCCCTCTCTCTTTAATCATAATCTCTGTAGCTGGGTTTTCTGTTATTCATTTGAAGTCAAACAGTGTGCTTGCCCCCCCCCAGATTTATTCTTTTAATTTAAGTATGTAAAACTAGTTTCTCTATGATTTTTTTCTGGCTTGATTGCTTGTGTGTGTTTGATTCTCTATGTGTGTGTGTGTGTGTGTGTGTGTGTGTGGTTTTGTTTAGTTTATTTTAGTGAATGAATGTACCACACTTTATTTCCTGAAAGACATCTTTTTTAGTAACCGTATGGCATGCTTTCAATTGCTTTCTCTGAGGACAATACAGATAAGAATCCATGGTAGGTATATTTGATTTTTCTAATGATCATTGAGATCATCTATAAGGCAAAGCACTGCATTCATTACTTTTATGTTTGACCATTTAACATTAACATTGTTTTTTAAAATGGCCTTAATTTGAAAACCAAACAGATTACTTTTTGGTCATAGGCATGTGTACAATTGATATTTTGAAATTAGTTACTGTTATAATGTTAAGATGAGTGATGGGCCAGGATTAGCTTCCACAACACAGTTTGGGGTCTTGACAGTCCTGTAGACAATTTTTGTTTCCTGACTGTAGGTGATAGTCATTTTATGAATATAGAACAACAGTTCTGCTGTCCCTAATTTTAACTGATTAATCATTTCATCAAAGAGAGTATTCATTTAAGAATCTGCTAACAATGCCCTTGGTTGGCTTTTAGAGACAAAGCATAGTCCACACAAATGTGCAACTCATAATCTGGGACTGGTTGTAATGTTAGAAGACCTTTGTCCAAAATAATCAAGGAGAGAATAGAACAACAATTAGTGTCAAATAAAAGGTGCAAATTAGTACGAGGGACAAAATTATCTTGTAGTTTCAGTCATTTATATGTGCATTGACAAATAACCCCTAAAACACGAGCATTGTTTGTTTCTTTACCCTGAAAGTAGAAGCTTCCTCCTGCTGTGTGAAGCATATCTGTATGTGCCCGAATCTTCTTTCTTTATGTCAGCACAAATAAATAAAGCAGAATTGTTTCCTGAAAATCTCTGGCAGAATAGCTGCAGACCATTAATCTTCATCCGTGCTCACTTTGCAGGCACTGGAGAAGCCACTTTCTATGTCTGCTTTGGGATCTCCCAACATTTCCTTTCTTTCCCCTGCACAGTTCAACTTTGCTTTTCTCTCAACTCATTCTATTTGACAAAGGAGTGACTTCCCACAAAACAGTACAAGTGTGTCATTATCAGTCAATATTTTAAATTTACTGAATGTAGGCTACATATCATATATGTACTGATGGGCATTTTAACTCACAATTACAAACTGTAATATTCATGTTTATTTTTATTTGCTTTTCCTCCTTTCACTTTGTTACCATTCTCTTTGCTTCTCTCTTAGTTTTCATTTTTTAGTAATTCAGTATTTTATATTAACTATAGTTTCTTTTCCCTGCTTTTCATACCACTTTCTTATATTGACACATGTTTAACAATGAAACAAATAAATTTAACTAAATCATTCTAAATGTGTATGTGCAAATAATGTCAGCTCTTGATGTTTGTTTTTGTCTTTCAGACAGGGAGTTATTAAATTGGGTAAATTTATTAATTACCTTTCCGTATAAATTTGTTCCTTCCAAAGATGAGAGTAAGGGAAACAGTAATTGGCTGTTTCCCAGGGCCTGCTTTGTTGCAGTTCAGCTTCTCTTGGGATTTAATTTTTCCCTTCACTATGTCCATTCCTAGGAGTGACCTTTTGAACCTGAAGACTGATAGCTATACATAAATATAGTGGATCAGAATCAGGAATTCCATGCGGCAGTGTTCTGCTCATTTCAGGATCTTATTAGGGTTTGCTTAGACTGATTCTCAAAGTATTTAAAGGTTCAGAACAACTATTCCAAGGCTGTAACCCTTCGGAATCCTCCACCTGCACATCATTGGCTCCAAAGAACACTGTTCCTGCAATCAAGCCTGAAATCTGTTGAATTAAAAACCTCTTCTGACCCCTTGAGTTCCCCAGAGCCTGACATTATTTTCTAACTACATCTCAAAGGATGGGAGACACGGTGTGTGAAGTAATTTTTCACGTTAAACATGTAATAAGAGGCAGGTGAATGTTTTCCTTTTGCTTTATTCATTCTAAAGTTATTTGAGAATTTTTAAATGTCTCCGTTGATTTCTGACATGATAGTGCATTATTCCACTCCAGACTTACTTTGCAACAGTCGGTAGCTATCAAAACACTATCAAATACAGACTTCTAACAATTCCATTTTGAATCATTAGTAGATTAGTCTCAAGTGTTCTACAAAGTAGAAACAACTAAATTTGTTAAAATTGCAAAAATAAAAAATCTTGTAAATATAGTGTATGTTAATGATAGTGAGATATATAGAGAAAGTTCTGCGTAACACGGTATGCAAGCTGTAAATTGGGTACTTAAAAGTGTGGAAAAATTTATACAGGTGTTTTTTTTGACATACAATTTTACCATACATAGAAATATTGAATATTCATAGCAACGTACTGTTGCAAATTAACATCTTAAAAACGTTTTGCAACTATGAATGTGTAATTCATATTTTTTATTAATTTATCACTTATTGTTTCACATAGGAATTTAATACTCTTTACTGATTTTCAGTGTTAACTCTTCAGTATAACTCTATTCTTATCAAAAATTTTACTCATCATTCTTTTCCTTCTTCACTTCTTTCATTACGTTCAGTATTAAGTTTACATTGTGTGTATGTGTGTGAATCAATTCTTTCCTTCCTTCCTTCCTTCCTTCCTTCCTTCCTTCCTTCCTTCCTTCCTTCCTTCCTGCATTCCTTCTTGCATTTCATATAACCCTACCTGAGATGGTTAATCTAAAATGTTAACATGATAAAATCTATTATTGGCTGTGTGAGGAGCATCTGGACGGGCCTGTGAGGTGTTTCCCTATGTAGGTTCATTGTAATGGGGAAACTTACCCAGTGTGACTAGCGACATTTCCTGGTTTGTGGTCCTGGACACTACATAAAGCACAAACAGAGCTGAACACTAGCATTCATTAATTCTGCTTCTTAACTTTCTTACCATGATGAATTTTAGCTTGAACTTTGAATCAAAATAAGTCCTTTCTTCCTCAGACCTCTTAGATGTGTCTATTTTATTACAGCCACTGAAAAAGACACAAAACATCATCATAGCATATGGAAAAGCATAGCTCACTTTGTAGTTCAAAATTAATCTCTGGTTATTAATAAGAAATAGAGACACAGATGTTGAAGAATGTTTGACTAGTTAGTGAAGCAAGTGCTAATACCTTATCTCTCTCTCTATATATATAAATATATATATAATATATATATATGTGTGTGTGTGTGTGCGCGTGCGCGCATGTGCGTGTTGTATTCAGTATGCGATTCTTATTATATATGTATATGTGTGTGTGTGCTGGATTCAGTAAGTGATTCATGGTCTATGTCTTAAAAAACTTAATTTTTACAGCCTCTATTACAGCATATTATCCTAACCAAGCTTATGCAATTGTGTACCTCATAAACTTGAAGAAAAGATATTGAATGATATACAACAAGAGATATATAATAATCAAATAATTGCCTTATCATTTTTGTAGGATCTAATTTTACCAATTCTCTAAGTCTAAGTATTGATTTCATTATTGACTGTCACTGACACTTAGAAAAATATTACCTTCATTCTGAAACGGTAATTGTATATCACTTCATGACAGTGTTGAATTTTACATGCACATTCACTTATATATTCCACATAATTTTGTGGAGATAATCTATAATTACTTTATCATTAGAATATAATTTCCATATGGAAAGAAACTATGGGCTAATGTCTTACATCATGGATAGTTACTCCATCACTAGGATATCTATATTAGGTGGTATTTTAATATTTAAGGAAATGATAATATTCAAGACTTTTTTCTTCCATTTTGTCTATTTCCTAGTTTGAGGATCTTCAGATAACATCTGGGAGGCCTTTGATCATTTCTACTTAAAGGGAATGAAGGGATAATTCAGTTGTGCAATACCAGATTGCAAAGAAGGTTTTCTAACTTATAATATAGATAACCAAACCACTCAATGTCTTAGAAGCATATTAATGTTTAATTTGTTTCTCAAAATAATCAAAAGCTCTAAAATATCATACATATTTTTCATAGTTACATTATGGTTTACCCTGTTAAACAAATACTCAGAATTCCAATCATCTGTCAGTCATGATTCTTGTACTTGTTTGTTCAAACCATGCCTCCTCACTGTACTCAGGACATGGTCACAGCTTCGTTGACAAATACACTTCATTTCTTCTGCCTTGTTAAGAGCCCATTATTGCAATGCTCACTGATACTCTATCTAGAAACTGTAATCTGATTCTTCCAAGGCATCTATTTAGTCAGGGTAACTGCCCTTATAGTCAATATTAATTCAAAGTGATGCTGTAATGTCTCTCTGCTCTATGGAAAACTTGGTGCCTACGGCATTCTATAGTCGTACTTCTGTCAAAGATTTCTAAGAATTTATTCACTCACTTAAATATTTATTTTCCATAGTTTGTTGATTTCTTGATATACTTAACATAGTACTAAAACCCAGATAAACCTGGAGAAAATATTGAACATGGTTCCAGTCCAAGTTTGCCGAGTCCTTCAGCTTTTAGTTTCTGAAGTACTTAGAATAAATGCATGTACATCTTGCTGGGGTAGGTGTATGTTAAACCATCTTTAACTCATCAAAATAATGCTGCTGACCTTGAAATCCTCTTTATTTCTACAATTCATAATGAGTTTGTTCAAATTTTGGTGGCATGCAGTTCATCAGTCCACTACATGATTTCTTCTTGACTAATGACTCACCATTTGGGAAAAGATTCTCAGATCTACATTATAACAGTGCAGACTGAACTATATGAAAGTTCTGAGTATCTTTGTATCGCTTCTTTCTCCACCTTATCATTCTGATTTCAATTGCCTCAGATGCATCATTTTTAGTTATTGCTATTTCATACCTATTGCTCAGCTTCAAGTGTGCATATTTTCTCAAGCAAAATTAGTTACATAGACTGCCAACATATTATGACTTTTCAAGGGATATGGTCTATCTATTTTCCATTCTGCTACATTCATTGTGCCTTAGCCACTGACACTCTACCAAACTGTGGTCTATGTAAGTAGGGTATCTAATTCCTTTTCAAGATTTCTGCCTTGGTAAATAAATGTACTCTTTAAGATTTAGCAAAAATGACTGTTTATTTAGCATGTTTAATAACTTAAATCTAATTAATGTTTAATTTGTTCTCAATATTAACTAATTCAAATGTTCTCATCTTGAACATATGAAGCAATCACAAAACTGTGAGAATAATTAATAACTAAACATGCCATGAAAGGAAATACAATCATATCTGACAAAAACATGTAAAAAAGATTTTGCTCAAAATGCAGATTATCTTGTTAGAAATAGACTATTATTTTGGTCTGCTCAAAGCTACCAGAAAGTTGAATGCATATGTTACTAGGCTGTAAAACAACTAGGACTTTCTTCTCATCAACACTGAATTAAAATTCAACAACAATTCTAAAATTTATGTGTAGTACTGTATGCTCTATCCAGTTAATAGCTACACCTCCTAAGAAAAGATACTAACAAAGAATATTTTCCTATTGACTTTATCTGCTTATTATTTCTTATTTAATATTGGGATGGATACTTATCAATGTAAATCTTGCCAAACTGAAAGTTAGAGTCAAATATAAAGGAGCTATCGAGGTGTCCTTTTCAATTTCAAAACAGGCACATACACAGCACAATTCTTAGAGGTATCTTCTTTTTCATGAAGAAAAATTACATGTAATTTCTCAATATGAAAATTGATATATCATTTTTTATGAAGTAGAAGCCTGCCTACAATCAAATTATTATCTAACAATTAGAAGAAACCATAAGTCAAATATAAAGGGCGTAATAGTGTTGAAGGCTTGTGTCCATTGGCTACTCTTATGTTTTTGTTCCAGTTTAGTTTGTTCCATCTGGTCTAGAAACATGCAGCCAATGTATTCCAGTCTATGCAAACAATTTTGAATGAGAACTGTAGTCGTTTACACAGTGATGCTTCAGATGTCCTTCAGTATTTTGTGACACTGATTTGAAATTCCTTTTTTTTTTTTTGCATTTAGTGGACAAAATTAGATTTCATATTTAACCTTACAAACTGTCATGTATGTTTTCTATTCTTTTCCTGCTTCTTTTTGTTGTTTGATGAGAAGTCTTAGCTTAGGTATCAGGCTTTCAAGCAGATTCTAAACTCTGTTGGAATACCACCTAAATGTTTTCCTTATTTTCCCCACAATCACATGCTGTGGGGCATTAATGTACCGTGCATTGTTTTTGTCAGCTTAACCACTGTAACATGCCATAGCTGGGCATCATAGAAGATAGTTTTTCCTCAAAGTTCTTCAGGATAGAAATCAGTTAAAAGGTTACGGTCATGGTCATATTTTAGACAGCAAGCATCCTTGATTTCACATGTCAAACTGACAACTAGAAAACTCTATCCTCTTTCCTTCTTAAATTGAAATTGTATGACTTGATTATCTGGAAACTAGTGTTCAATGAGCCTAAGCATATTGGAAGAGTGACGCTGTTTGAAACTTTAGGTTTAGTTTTGAGGATGCTTGGTTATGAATTTCAAGAAAACAGTCTACTGTGACCACAGAGGAACTTTGATTGATTGTACTTTTGAAGAAATGAAGGCAGGGAACCCTCACTGCTCTTCGGGCTGGCGCGGTATGGGGAGGGGGAGGGGGAGGGGGGAATTGGGAGGCAGTGGCAGGGAGGAGACAGAAATCCTTAATAAATAAATAAATAAATAAATAAAAAAGAAATGAGGTTATAGATGAGATCTGAAAATATATGTTTAGTCTATGGAGAATATGTTGTGAAATGAACTGTTGGACTTGAAGTTTATTCACCAGACAGTTATGGACTGCATAAGGACCATAGGCAAGGATAGTATATGGTACTTTGTCTCTTACTAGGATCACTAAACAATCTTGATATGTTTTCAACCAATGAAAGTTAGTCCAAATCAACTGCAAACTCAAATTAAGTGACTTAAAGTGGAAATATCCTCTAATAGTTACACAAGACTATATATAAATATTTTCTTAAAAATAAAAGTATTAAAATGAACTAAAATGCTAATCACTTTCATATTTGTTTTAGTTCAGTAACAAAACTTGTAATTCACAAAGTAAAAATTAATAATATCTTGATATACTTTCTAGAAAACATTTATATCAACACATTTTGAAGAATTTATGTTTGAGTGCAACATTACAGTCTTTTATGCAATCAAATAATACGTTTATTTGAAGGTATTATTTCAAGAGATTGATTTATCTTATTTATGATATCCCCTTTTCATCAGTCTCATAAATTATGTGTTCTAAAGTTAGTGAGTTGCGTAAAACTGACAAAAATATATCTTCATTTCACTTGTCTTGGATGTGACTTGGAGTCCCCATGATTATCTCCACAAAACTTTTTTATTGAGTTATAACATGGCTAGAATTTTTAAAAGAGAACATTTGATAACTAGTAAACAGATCTCATAATTACACCAAAAATCCTACACCTATAGTTGTGAATATACATCCACTCATTTTGTCCAGAATTGGAAGTATTTCCTGGTAGCAAAGCTACCCACTTCTCTCCTACTTTTATGGAGCAGTCTCTCTTCGTGTTAGATAGCATCAATTGAAGGTGGCCATTGACTGAGAGCTGAATAAAGGATGAGACTCTGATCATCACTCCAACAAATGAATTTTGTTTTCAGCATTCACAGTGACAGTGGAATGACATTCTCTTTAGATAAAATACTCAACTTCCTAGCAGGTACATAGAAAAGAGAAAATAGGCATTCTTTATTGTTGATGTTTTGTTATTATAAAAAATGTGGCTCTCCATCCTAGCATCAGAAAAATAATCATGAAAGTGTTTTAAATATGCCCCTCATCTTCTTGAGGTTTTTAGACTGTCCAATGCTTTTAAACTGACTCCATAGTTTTTCTTCTGGTTATGGATTTCCTACAGTTCTCACATAAGAATTTGTCATTTATGAAAAAGCCATATTTAATGTTTTTCAGTAAACCATTGGAATGCCACTGGGGCTTTGGGATCTAAACTGATCTTATCCTGAAGTTGTATAAAGTCATTTGCAATGTTAGGTCTAGTCTCAGTAGTTGAGTCTTGACTTAAATATACAGTGAGACTTGACTTTTTATCCTTCCTTTTTATCCTGATTGGTACAGAAAAAGTAGTATTCGTAGAAATGTTCTAACATACACAGCTATAATTTTTTCAGAGATAAAAGACATGTTTAGTATTCTCAAAAATCCATAATGACCATAAGTCTGAAGATAAGGGCACCAGAAACTTTTCCACATTTGTTCAGTTTATTAGGAACAAGGCAGTTGGAGTAACTTGATGTCACTGTAGAGGAAGGGAAAGAGTGAGTTTTCAAGAGTCCATCATCCAAGAACATGCCAAGTAAAGCCTAAAATCCCTGACATGATTATTGAGAATAAATCAAGCAAGCATGGGGAACTTGGGAATCATTGTAGCAGAGAGAGTGAGGAACTGATAGTAAAACATGTCGGGCTTGAGCCAGATCAGCTGGGCATCCCTTGAAAGGTTACTCTGGGGATCATCAAACCTGCAGCATCACCATTACTCACTCTCTGGTAATAAACCCGATTCAGCCCTATGGTGCTTTCTGGCTTTCCTTCTCTAACCTTCTAAGTAATTGACCATACTTCCTTTCCATGATTTAACTAACAGGTCAGCCTTTGGGAAAATGGTGTTAAAGAGAGAAATCTGTAAAATGACATATCATTTGGTGTGATTTTATGTCTTTTAGTGGATTTTTGGAAATAGTAACCTTTCTATTCCCCTGTGTTTAACTCAGTTCTACAAGAAAAACCAATTTGGACACAAATGACTAACACTTTTAAATGATTTACTTTCAAAAGTATGTAGACATTTTATTCTTGACCACTGAGGAGAGCAAGAATGCACCAGCCTTCAGTAAGGCCATTCAGCTTTCACCAACAAGATAAAGCTAAGCTGTTAGAATTGTTGTCCCCTGAAGGAACATAAAACCAAAGCAGAAGGAATTAAGATGACCCTGATTCATTAAGCAGTTATGTATATGGCTCAAAGATGTTGCTTTGCCTTTTTTTTGGAAACAGAGTTATTAAGTATGGGTTTGGATAGTTGCTGTGAAGTTCTGAATGGTAAATCCAAGTCAAAAGCAAATATGAAAATATCAGAAACTTAAAAATTTTATATCTGGAAAAAATAGATTTTCTCACTCTGTCATCATCATTGATGTACCTAGAGGACACATTTAAAGCAGAGAAAAGACACAAGCCCCTTCTAGCATTGTTTTTATAATTGTACCATCTTCTCTAAAATTTATAAACACTTTCCTTTAATAATGTATATAAATCTGAGTGTGCAACTTTTAGTTCCTCAAATGTAGAAGTTTTCTCTATTTACAGCTTACAATGAATGATTGGTCTCAGTTTTCTAGGAGAGGAGATTTTCTTCTCTAATTAGAGGATATAGGATCAATACTCTAGTATTTTCTACTGCAGAAAAAAAAAATAATGGACCTCTTGATGACACAATATAGTTATCCAAATGTCTCATGTCTGCAAAATACCAGATTGTGATTTCATATTAGGACAATGTGAGAAAGGATGTGAGTGTGAACTACATATCCTGTTGTTGCTGAGGGCCTGTATTTTGTGATATTCTATGTTTTAGATTAAGAACTGGATTATAACTCTTAGAAACATGTGCTAATGAGCTAGATTTCAATTAAGTATATCATTGCTTGTAAGATTAAGGTCCCTCTCTCTTTGAAGATTTTGCAAGGCAAAAGCCCAAGGAAAATGCTAATGAAAAGCTGAAAGCGGAAGTCTAGAAGATTCTGTGTATGGTGTGCGCCAAGTTCAAAGTTCTAAAAACTTGCAGGTTGCTGACTCAAAATCCTTTGTGGCTGTCAAGTAACTAAAACATTGGTTCCTTGGCTGCTGAATACAGAGAGGCATCAGACATCAGACAGGAAAAATCAGAGAGGTGAATGCCTGTCCACAAACACGTTGTTTGTTAAAGAATTTTAGAAAAGGAATTAAAATGAAATAAAATAAAACTTCAAAAGACACCTTGACATTGATTCCTCTGAGGCCATCAAGGCCAGAGAATCAAAGTTAGTACCTAGGAGCATCCTCAAGGCAATATATTTTATCTGGATGCGCAGTTAGCAAGACCTGGACTGAGTAATCATTTATATGTCATTTTCTAAGAACTTCTGAAGCTTTCAGCTTTCATCAGGGTTCTTATAAATTGTAGACACTGTCATGGATATGAAATAAAAGAAAGGCTGAGTCTGGGGAGAGGCTTCTTTTGCTCTATAGGAGCATCAATAATCATATCTACACTCTGCCACTGACTTCAAACTTGATTACTTTCATGGAACCATTTTCAACTTTCCTCTCAAAGGTTTCCCATCACTAATATTACACTGTTATCCCATTCAATGAGGTAAGGAAAGAAATAATGCATTTCAAACCCAAATAATCAGATATTTTGAAAAGCAACTATTTTTCCAAAAACTATTTTGAATTCATTGAGGCAGAATTGATTATTTTTCAAAAACACAACAAATTATATGTACCCATGATATATATCTATATCATCTGTATCTATATCCATATATCTTCTAGGTATATTTAACTTAGTTGATGAAGAAAAATCTTATTTTAGAAGAAAGATCTATGAAATTAAATAGAGAAATATTGAAGTCTGGCACGATTACCCATTTCTTGAATCCTAGCACTCTAGATGTAGTTTAAGTGAAATCTCTGTGAGTTGAAATCCTGCCTGATCTGTACACCAAGTTGCAAGCCAGCCAGAGCTAAAAATTGAAAACCCACCTCAAAACAACAAAAATGTACTGGAACCACATGAATCTTATTAGATGAGAGATTTTTGTTATTAAAATATTTGATATCTGAAATCTCTACATATAGAAATTGTGGATGTCTGAATATGTTTGAAAGTTTTAACTTGTTTTTTCATGAGGAATGTATCAGAATCATTTTAATTAAGAACTTATTATAAATATTTTATGTGTTTTAGTCAATCTCATAACTGTTTATGTGCTTAAAGGATTCAAATTTACTTTCCTCATTTTATTATCATATTTGAGTGGTTTTAATATTTTGTTAAAAATCTTGTGCAGTTAATATTTACTTATTTGTTTCAGAAACGTTTAGTCCCTTCAGCTTGATTTGGTTAAATTTAAAATTTTTGAAACAATAAAACAAAATTGTCACTTTACTGCTCCAATCAAATTATTGAAACTTCTATTCAAAGACTGTGTTCTTAACATATAAGTTAAATAAATAGATTACAAAGATTAAAAAGCCTTGTCAGCTTAGGCTATGGTATTTGTCTTCTTCCCTTAGAGATAATTGATGCCTAAGTTGAGACAGTCTCCTTACATGGACAGCTCCGGAACTGCATCAACTCTCTAGTTTTATCCTGCTTGCTGCATATACCCAAATGAGATCTCTGTTATGGCTGTTGGCATTTTTGTTTTGTTTTCTTTTTTTTTGTCCAAATCATAAAATTAACTAGATAGTAAGAAAGGCATTCACTTCTCAGCACACAGATTCTCTGCCTCAAGAAATATTTGCTTAAGGTTTGGAGTTCAAGTTGAGTTTATTTTGAGTTCTTCTGAAACTCAGCTCGGGTGTCTAAGTCCCATCTGTTGCATTTCTCAACACACCCAGGTCAGATCAAGTGCCTCATGCATCTGGCAACCAGGAGGCAGTAAAGCTTGGTGGACAAGAAAAAGGGTATTTTGCGGGGGGGGAGGTGGAGAAGCTTTTATTGATCCCTTTGTTTGAAATGGCCTAATTGATAGTCATGTGATTTTATTCTAGACTAATATACATTTTTGTTACAATTTTAGATTTAGCTCTAATTCATTTTTATCTAATCCTTGGTCATTACATACTTCACAATGCCTGTGGAAAGTGACTGTTATTGTTTCCACAGAAGCTTCAATAATACTTGCTTTCAGAGGATTGTTTTCTTTCTTCTGAACAAATCACATGGCTAAGTTATTAATTACCTCTGGAGATTACATGTCCCATTTCTTATTACTGCCTCTGAAATCTTTATTGTTGAAAACACGCGCAGCTGGGATTTAAAGGTTTTATTCATGAATTAAACAGAGCAAGTAGAGAATGGTTTTTCATGGGCAAACTGAAACTCCTTAGTATTTGTCAGATGAACTGCTGTAGCCTGCAGATTGCTCAGATAATTTGCCAGGGTTGGTCTGTGTGTCCAGTTGGTAGAATACTTGCCTAGCATGTCCAAGGTCCCATGTTTGATCTCAGCACCACTTAACCCAGGCAAGATGGTGAATGACTATCACCACAGTACTGTAAGAAGCAGAAACATCAGAATTTCAAGGTTGTCTTCTGCCACCTACCAAGTGTTGCACTCACTGGTCTTCTCCACCTCAGTCTCTGGCTCACTAAGCCAAAACATATCAAAGGCCACTGCTTCAGTTGTGTCTGTACGGGATCTAAAGCAGAAAAAGTGATAGGACCTTTGCATTGAGGCTGCTATGCCTTGGATGCTCATCTCTACAGAGTGCTGGTCAGATTGTAATGACAAAGTGTCTGCTAGCAGTAACCAAGTTTAATAACCCTGGCCCTGGGAACAGTCCAAAGCTTTTTTAGATTTTGGTTTTTGTCATCAAAACTGCTAATTTCTGATGTTTGCTATATTGATGTGAAGTAGAATATCATATAAAATATGATTTGTTTTGCTTTGTGGTCCTGATGTAGTCACATGAATTCTTTTTAATACCTCCAACTCAAAGTATCTGAGGGAATAATTTAATATTGTCAATGGTTCTTGCTACATTTTTTCAGATTCATTTGTAGCTCATAGAGGTATCTGCTCACTTCAAACCCTGCACATTAAGAATTGTAGTATTTATAAGTTTTGTTAAATATAATAGAGTGAGTTTAAACAGTATGCCTCCATGAGTAACAATCCGTGCCTGCACCCAGAATGCTAGGAGATATGGGAAGGCAGAGAAGTGGAATTGAAACTGTCCATCTCTCTACAGCTTCATGTTGAAATCCAGTGTCTGCCTACATGAGTAGCATCTGCACACCCCTAGGAAATAATTACCTTCAAACAAAAAATGCCTGCAATGCACTACACCACTCTGCTTGTTGCCTAAAGACATGCCTAAGAAAAGATATATTATCAGGGGCTGAAACTCCAGCTTAGTGGCAGGACTGTTAAGTATCTAGCATGTGCCACAGACCTGGGTTCAGACTCCAGCTCTGAGAAAAAAAAAATTCAATTTTGAATTAATGTTTATGATACACAGAAAAAAGACTTAATTTTCCAAAAATCTCTTTATTCTCTTTTTTTTATTTTTCTGGAGATGAGATATCGTTGCTGTTTGCTGTCTCACACTTTCCTACTTGTTTCCCACGTAGCCATGAGTACAGAAGTGTTCCTCTCTGATTGCCTAGGTATTTCTTATTAAGTCTACTTATAAGGCCCCAGGCTTTGAGTACTCATCAATCTTCAACTATTATGTAAAAAATGTTCCCCTTCCCCTCCTGGTTGGTTCCTTATTTAGATCTATAAAAACAAATAAACTGGTTTACAGAAACTGCTAAAGAGCCCATTTTTTGATACTCATCTTTTAAAAATGTGGTCTTCCTTAATATAAAATGTTAATACCTTGTTAATGCTTGATCAATGAGATGGTATGAAAGGATTTGTTATCTTATATCTCCTGTAGAGTGTATTTAGGTTTCTAACTGCACGGCTCCTGGCAACTTACGCTCCTGCACCAAAAATCCAAGAGGCCATTCTCTCTTCCTCTCCCTTTTCTTGGCTCCCTAAATTTCCCCTCTTCTCTTCTTCTCTACCTAATTTCTTTTGTATTTTATATTGCTGTTTTACTGAGGGAGGAAGGTCATTGTTTAATAAACAAACTGCCTTGGCCCATTTGATAAGCCATCCCATAGGTGGGTGGAGTAGGCAGAACAGAATGCTGGAAGGAAGTGAGGTAAGACGCCTCAGACAGATACATTAGCTCTACAGGGCAGACACGATGAAGCTCTGACCCAGGATGGATGTAGTCTAGAATCTTCCTGTTAAGCGCACCTCATGGTGCTACACACATTAATAGAAATGGGCCAAGCAGTGTTTATATGAATACAGTTTGTGTGTTGTTATTTTGGAGCATAAGCTAGCCAGGCGGCCGGGAGCTGGGTGGCAGGAAGTGGCGCACAGCTCCCTCAACATTTTACATTTCCAAAAATATTTCCCCATACTACTTTCCTTTCTGAGAATTATGTGGTTACTCTCATCTTAGAATGTAGATATTTATAAAGGTTATGGAAGAAAACTGTAAACAGTTCCTGCAATGTTTGCATCAAAGAAAGATCTATGGCAAGGATACTAAGAGATGACTTTCTGGTTGTAATAGATTCAGGGATAAAGACACAGCATGTAGCTCAGAAAGTTCAAACATAATCTTGCCACTGCATTATTCAGACATGTTTATCATAGCCATTCAAGGTTTGCCAACAAGGCAGATAATAGCTTTTACAAATACTGGAAAGAACAAACATAGCCTTGTTTGGACATATCTGTGTTAACTAGAGGGAGAATTCTTCACGTTCCAATCTTGAAATGTAGGCAGAATAAGATATGTGTGTTTTAAGACTTTGCTTTTAACCCAACTGTTAAAGATGCACTTAAAATAAATGTCATCAAGTAATTGCTGCATCGTTATGTCAACAAGCCTATTCACTGGGAGCTGGCTTTTGGGTCTGACAAAATGCATTCATTAATTTGAACCCATTCTTTTTGCTTTAAGATGGTACTTAAAGTTTTTTATTAGTAGATTAATTTTACAAAATAATGGATCTCATTATGTTCTTTGGTACATGTAAAGAATGCATTTATTGGACTGGAAAAACCACTTAGAGTCATATGTATCCACTATAAGGCTTTAAAGATGTTAAAAATGTACCACTTGTTTTACTGTCCACAAACACAGTGTCTAAAAGTTTGGTAAAGAAAACATACAAAATACAAATGAAAGAAAAATATTTCTGTAACTAATTATACTTTAAAAATTGTGAAACAGAAAAAAAAATGTGAAACAGAAGTAGTACTTAATCCAGTAGTCAGAAATCCAAATTTGAGTCTAAACAGGCAAACATGAGGACATGCTGTGAAGCAATCGATGTTTAGTGGGTTATGTGCCATCTGAGGAATGAGGAATGTCTGGGTTCTGCGAATATTTTATGTAGCTAAGAAGGAGGAAGAGAAGGAGAAGGAAAAAGAAGAGATTTCTTTACGTATATCTTTTTTTGTGTTTGAGATGTTAGGTTTATACCATTAGCAGGATTTTTTTATCTTCCTTAATTGCATTAATCTAGTTAGGAAACTATGGACTATTTCAAACCGACTAAGGAAAACTAGGGATTTCAGACAAACACAACTTCATAATCTTTTGCTGTTTTCTCTTATGATACGTGAAGCTTTTTTTAGTATTGATATGCACATGTGAACATTATTTATAATTTCTATGTCACACTATTTGAGAAAGGGGATCAATGCTTTTAAAGTGTATATTCTCATATTCATATTTAATCTTTAAATTTCAATTATATAAATGAAGTTTAGTTTGATCCAAACCTGCTTTTCTGAAAAAACAGTAAGGTTTAGAATAAGCAGTCTATTAAATAAATTAGCTTTTATGTCATTCTAAAATTATTTTTGAGGTCTTAGACTTCTGAAGAAAGTCCTTTCTTCATGGGGATCATAAACAAAATATATCACAAACTCCCAATCAAAACTGGTTCCTACATTGTGTAACTGAGAAAATGCATTAAATGTGGATTTAGTATGATGCCAACATTATAATGACTTATTATACTTAGCTTTTAATATTTGTTATTGAACTACGGGTGGACTGAAGAGATAACCTAGTAGTTAAGAGCACTAGCTGCTATTGCAGGGGAGGCGAGTGTTTGGTTCCAGTACATGCATTGCACCTGACAACCATCTGGAAATCCAATTTCAGAGGACTGTAAAACCATCCTCTGGCTTCCAAGGTCATTACTGCTTATGTGACACACACTTGCAGATGCACACACTTACTCAAATACTACGTAAGTAAATAAATACATAAATAAATAGAACTTCACCGAAAAAGAAAAGAAATTGTAGTATACATAAGAATTTGAAAAGAAATTCACTTAATTTTTCAGCTTCCTGATCTGAACTCACTTTCTAGGCTTTCAGTTATTCTTCACACGCAAAAGGATGATATTCATGAAGAACCTTATTTTTAAGAAATGGCAGCATTGATTAAGGATTCTAATATTCATGTTGGGAAAAAAACTTTATTCAGTTTTAGATAATCAACTAAATTCAGGATTGTCAACTCTTTCTAATTAAAATCTAAGACTAAGGGAGGCCCACCCAAATGGCAGAGGAGACAGCCTTTGTCTGAGCAGACCCTCTGTTTTCATGACTGAATAAACAGCTCCTTGACCATGCAATCAGCATATTCTTTCAGAGGTAGCAGCAAGTCAAGTCAAGATGATTCCGGTGGATCCTGCTGTCCGCAGTCTTTCTCAGAGCAATGTTCTGTGTGAGCCAACTGAAAAGACATTCTGCATCTATTCTTAACTTGCAAAGCTGAGTCTTCACTGCTCAGCAGCTCTGCGGAGTTAGCAGAGAAATCCTGGTTTCCATATTAATCTCACTTTTGTTTCTAACAGGCCATATGGGTCCCTGGTCTGTAAGTATCTTAATTCTTTCCATAATGACAAGAAGGACATCTGCTGTTGGACACCATCACTATGAGATCTTCGAATGTTAGAAGCCAGCACAGAACCCGTTCTGAAAACAGCGCTCAGCACTCATCTACTGCCAATAATGAAAATGTTGCCTCAAAGATTGTAGAAAATGTTGATGAATCTTATACTTACCAATACAACAGCACAGTTCACAAGCATTTTGTGAGATTCCTTTGCTGAAAGGAGGGTCTGTCCACTCTGCCCCATTTGTTAGAATGGAATTTAAGGGTAAAAATTGTACGGTATGCAGAAACTGAAAAATATTTTTAGGTCTTTGTGTTCTCTCTGTATTTGTTTCCTTTATACAACCTTCTAGGTAGCTCATTTGTACCATCACATTTCAGACTGATTTATTTTCTTCTACTGGTATATGCAGAACAAATATGGTGTTCAGTCAAGCAAATGTAAGTCATTTATACAACTTTATGAAAATATTCTTTTATGAAAATATTGTTATGTGAATAAATCTGAGTCATCCTTTTAGTTTTATAAATTATATATAGGTTTTATAAATTTTATAAATGTTGGAATAAAAGTTTATATAACTATTGTGATCCATGTTTTGAGAATTAAATTTATTTTGTTTTAATTCTGAATCATACAGAACTATCATTCATTCTGACATTAATTTTGTTTTGGTGTGTTTTGTGTGGGTGCACAATCACATGTATATGGAAGTCGGAAGCTGACAATAGGTTATCTCTTTTTCTTGCTTCTCACCTGATTGTTTATTACACGGTCTTTCTATAATTTCACTTTACCAATCTGTTTAGGCAGGCTTGCCAAAGGGTTCCAGGTATGTGCCTTCCCAGTACTCAGATTACAGGCACCGAGCATAACACCTTGGCTTTTATGTTGGTGAAGGGGATCTAAATTCATGCTTGTATCAGGCAATTTATCCCACTGAGCTATGACTCCAGTCCCCAGGTCATTTTTCTTGGGTGCATACTCAGCCTTGTGTTAGAAGCATGTTCTATATTAGAAGTAAAGACAAGGATAACATGGCTGCATTTTATAGCCCCAGAGAAGCTAGGTAAGAAGGAAAACCCTCAGAAGGACAAATGGATCACCCTGGGAAGGGGAAGTAGATGCCATATCCTAGGTAAACTGTAGGTGGGGGGGAGAGGGAGGTGGTGGGGGATGGGAACATGAGCAATCACGATTGTCAAGTTGGGAAAGGGACAGAGAAGGAGAGTAATGAAAGAAATATCTTGATAGAGGGGGTCCATTATGAGGTTAGGGAGAAACTTGGTGCCAGGGAAAATCCCAAGAATCCACAAGGATTGTTTGCTAAAACTTTTAGCAATAGTGGAGAGGATTCCTGAACTGGTCTTCTCTTATAATCAGATTGATGATTACCTTAATTGTCATCACAGAATCTTTATCCAACAGTCAATAGAAGCAAATGCAGATATACACAGCCAAGCACTGGGCCAAGCTCCCAGAGTCCAGTTGAAGACAGGGATTATGGATTATATGAGCAATAGGGGTTAAGATCATGATGGGAAAATCCAGAGACAGCTGACAGGATCTCGTGGGAACTTACCTACTCTAGACAGAGAGCTAGGAGCCTGAATGGGACAACCCTACACATTTTGCATGTAGGTGACAGCTGAATAGGCTGGTCTGTTTATGGGGCCCCCTAGAAGTGGGACTAGAATCTGTTCCTGGTCCATGAGCTGGCTTTTTGGAACCTTTCCTCAGGGGTGGGATCCTTTGGTCAGCCTATATATAGGGAGGAGGAGCTTGGTCCTGCCTCAACTAGGTATGTCAAGCTTTGTTGAATACCCCTGGGAGTCTTATGCTTTCTGAATAGAGATGGTAAAGGAGTAGATGGGGGGGGGGGGGTAGACAGAAGGGAGGTAGGGGAGGGAACAGGAGGAATGAAGGAAGGGAGAACTGTGGTTTGTTTGTAAAATACATTTAAAAAAACAAGTATGTTCTAGTTTCTTTCTTTCGTTCTTCCCAACAGTCATTAGGAGTCAACACTTCTTCCTGTTCCAGTCAATGCTAAGAAACCTATGTTAGTGGTCAGAGTGTGTTCTGCACATACCAGAATTCACTGTAGGTAGTGGAAATTTTGAAACTTTTGGTTGTGTCACAATCCTTTAATCCCAGAATTTAGGAAGCAGGAACAGACAGATTTCTGAGTTCAAAGCCAGTCTGGTCTACAGAACGAAATCTATGACAGCCAGAGAAAACTTGTCTGGAAAAAAAAAGGGAGCAAAAATTAACAATTTATCTAATACGAACGGTAATGTTGTATATAAGCCCCTGAGCTAATTTTATCTAATTTACATGGCCAGGATGATGACCTTACCTTCAATAGGTATAGGGTCGTCTTTGCATCTACATTTTTGTTATACAGCCTTATAATGAGCTTTGCCATGATTAGGGAAAATTCCTCTGTGATTTGTCTCAAGATTTAATCATGTAATTTGTTTAGACACCAATATTATTCCCTTCTCCAAAATGGAAAGTATTTTTAAAAATAATTTCAAAGTGTGAATCTTCTTGATGGAAATCAAGTTCTTAAGCAGTTATCAAATTTTCTCAAATGCGATGCCTGATTTCTTAGGACTTGGAATACTCTGAGTGTTCAAAGGATATTAGCTTTAGAAGACACCCAGAAGGGTATGGTAAATGGAATTTTAAAAAATTTGGAAAATTGAGACAGTTAAATAAACTTAGAATATTCCCATTTTAATTTGCCCTCAGCAGATACACTGGGCCAATAATGGTGAGAGTCTTTGCACCCCAGCTGCAGAACTTCACCATCTCACAGGAAGGAGGAACTGCAGACACTTTTCACAGAGCTGTAGAAGCAGGAGATTGGGGGATTTGTGCTACAGTTTCATAATGCATTTCAATATGCATATATAAGCCCAATCTCATTTCATGATATTCTGCCTTAAACATGATTGTTTTCATAACGGTTTCTTCAGAGATTCTTGAAAGTTAGGTTAGATTAATTGGATGAAAGTTAGATTAGGTTAGAATTGCACAAAGAGAAAACTTGAACCAGTTTCTTTTCTCCGTGATTCCTGCCATGAAACAGTTCCTTTATGGTCATTCTTACTGTACCTTTGTTAAGTATTGCATCTTCTTTTAATTTATCTTGGGAATCCATGGTTGTTGCCCTAGATAAATAAGTATAGGTATATATGCTATGAATTTGTAAAAATTATGTACAAAATTATATGAAAATATATAATATAAATTGGTCCTGAATTATGTTTACATGAAGATATTTAATCACTTTTGTCTTCTTTCTCCTCTCTCTGCAATTTTATATTTTGCTACTCTCTCATTTTCTATCCTTTGTCTTTCTGTCTATATATATTCACTCACCTTTCACCTGCCCCAACAATTTAGTGATAGGAAAATGAGTCATATTTTTGTCCATAGCAAGTAAGTGAGGGAAAAATATGCCTGGAATAACTTAGCTTATATTCTCATCTTCTGACCAACTAAACTTTAAAAAGTATGATGAGTTTGCTTTTTTCTTGAAGGTCAAATTGTTAAAGATGTGATCAATTATTTTGGTAAAACATGCATTAAATAGTTTATTTCTTGCCTCTTTACACAAATCTTGCAATTTTGGTAAAAGCAGAGACATTAGAGCTTAGTTTTATACACTACAGAAGTTGAAAAACATAGGGTGTTTCTCATTGTGAATATTGATGAATTATAGAAAACATTAACCTATTATTTGAGAAATGTTTATTATGATATTTATATGAGAATTACATTTAAAATCAAATATCAAATGTATTCAGACTATATGGTCATATTTCTTCATATACCTGTTGATAGGGGAAAATTACAGCATTTTTAATTTATATGTGTATCAAGTAGTAGTAGCAAGTTCCACATTGAATTGAATCATAGTCTTAAAATGAACAAAGAAAAAAGTATTCCTTTTTGGTTTTAATTTTTGTGCTTTAATATTTGTACCCTGCTGACAACTTAATGCAGCCACGAGCATTATGAGCATCATAGCCAGGATGAAAACATATTACTGTTATACAGATTACCTGTCACTCTGTTTGAGTCAAGTGACATTTCACAGAGATTTCTATGTGGAAATCCTAAAGTCCTACTGGCATGTATAACATTATAGGTTCATTCTGAGCCATGATATATCAGAAAGTTTTTATCATTCAGCTTGAAAAGTGGCACACTTTAAGTGATAGATGTGACCTATACCTGATTTTGAAATGAAGAAAGACCCATAGTATTGACAAGAAGAATAATTATTAGAATTCAAATTTGTTTCCATGTTATAATATTGCTTAATTTCCATCTTGAAGACATAAAACTAATTAAAGAAGTATTTGTTTGTGTGAAAGAAAGAAAAACACTTCATTTCAATCAACAGGTGCATAGAATTAGCTTTTCAATTGTTAACTAATTCATTTTTAAAGGTATCTGACTTAAGCCATGCAGAAAACAGTGATTTCATTGTGATTCTATGAATCATTTTTTTGTTAATCATATTTCTTATTTCTTTGTTTACATTATCCTTATTAAAAATACATTCACCTCTCTAGAAACTACACGACACAGTGTTATCATCCTCATTGTCATTGATTTGTTTCAATGGTTATGTATTTCCAAGGACAATGTGACACACAAGTAAAAGTCTCCTTGAGTAAGAAGTATCTGTTTGTGTGTGTGGTGTAGTAAGAGGTAGTCACTGAACATTCATTTTGCTTTGAAGAGTTATTTGAGAAGATGATGAGCTTGCTGCATAAAAAAGAAGTCATTATGGGTTAAAATTTCATGCTTTCCTTTATAGTGACCACAAAGAAACTCTATCGCCCAGGTAACTCATGAATGACATTATCTTAGAAAACAAATGCTTATCAAGGATATTGTGAAAACTAGAAAGCTAAATAAGCAACTAACGGTTTAATTAAATTACTAAAGACCTAGAATTTGTTAATCTGTAATCGATGCCAAGCACTGCCCCTTCTTAACAAGAGATGTTATTATGATTTTTTTTTTTTTTGGTTTTTCGAGACAGGGTTTCTCTGTGGCTTTGGAGCCTGTCCTGGAACTCGCTCTGTAGACCAGGCTGGTCTCGAACTCACAGAGATCTGCCTGCCTCTGCCTCCCGAGTGCTGGGATTAAAGGCGTGCGCCGCCATCGCCCGGCTGTTATTATGATTTTAACAAATTGTACACGATGTTATTAATCTATTTTAATAGATTGGTATCTATTAATACCACCCAAACACGAGTGCTTCTTTTTTTATGGAAATTATTTACTTTTCATTCTTTTCTTAATTGTTGTAGTAAATGACAATAGTCCTTTTTTAAAGACTGTGAGACTAAAATGTATATATAAGACTGGCAGAACCAGTCACTGATAGCAAGACCAAATGCCTTCATTCTATTTGCTTTTGATATTATATAAACAGAACTAGATAGATACAGAATTCTTTTGTGCATTTTCTTTGATTACAATGGATGTTTTTGACTATACAAACAAATACAAGACTGTAATTTAAACAAGTTCCTCCCAAAGGAAGGAAAGTATCAAAGCAATCTCTTCTATGGTACATCAAATTTATGACATCATTTTTTAATGTTTATATTGTTTCAGTCTTATTAAATGGATTAGTAAAGCAAAAGTTAGAAAAAAGAAATCTATGATAGGAATCTGAGAAAACTCATTACTTGGTCAATATTAAATTTTCCTAATGTGTTAGTATGATCTTTATGACAATCAGATTTCTATGTGGCTATATGCTATAACTAACTCCTCAGTACTCATTGCTTAAGGTATTTTGCTGTACTGAATTTTAATTCCTTCAAATTATGAGTGTTATTTAGCAGTGGTGCAATTTCCTTTTTCTTTGTTTAGTCTATGCGTGTATTTCTTACAGTCTGAATCAAGGCTCCACACATTTACCAAATCTACAGTCCTTTATGCTTAAGAGTCAATGGGTCAAGGAAGCAAAAAGAGTAGAGTCTAATACACGAATTCTTACTCAGTTCTCTTTTAGCCAGTTTCCTGACTTTGAAAAAGACAGCGCTACACTTCTTTACTGCTCTAGTTAGCTTTCTGCAGGGTAAAAGTATGCAGGGTAAAAGTGCATTATGAACTTGAATACTCCTACAGCTAATGGGTGGTTTTGTTACAAACACATTTATTGAACCACATTTTGACATATGGTCTGAGATTCTGCCTTTCGAAAAATCTCAGAGTTTAGATGAGGGATTCTCACCTCATCTGAATTTCTCATTTTCCCTACCTACAAAACAGGACCACTTTTTGAAATTTCCAATGATAAAAGTATCCAAGTCTCATTTAGACTGTGGAAATAAACTCTGGGTGTAGGTTGAGGCACAAATATTTTTCACATTGCCTGGGTGATTTGAATGTGATGTGAAAACTGAGAACAACTTTAGGTCAAGATTCCTCATTTCTGCCAAAACTCTATGACCACCTTAGTAGAAAAAGTGAATTTTGTAAAATCATGTGTTTTATTGCAAAATGAGACATCCTGCTCTCTGGATAGATGATATGGAAACAGATAATTGTCCAGACAGTGAATTTACATTAGTGCTAAGGGTCTCACTGCCAAAAGCAAATTGAGAACCTTGACAAATGTAATTGAATATCACCGCTTGTACCAGAGGGAGATTGGGAATGCACTTAAAAATGGATACAATGTGGTTCAAAGAATGAAATATGATGCATAAAAATGACAAAGGTCAAATCCACATTTAATTAATCCTCAGGAAAGACATATGTAATTAGCAGCTGTGTGGCAAAAATATCCCTGTCTGTGTGCTTGTAAAGGTGAAATCTCGCTGCTCAAGTGAGGGGCTACAGCCTCAGGGGAATTTTGCATTTCCCTGCTCAAGTTAAGCAATGCTTTGAACTGATTGGACAGAGTGTCATTAGGATACTGGAAATGTAATTATCATATCTTGTCCTACACTCTTTGGCTAACCCCATGTTTTCTTCTTGACCTGTATTACTCTCTGATGTACCATGGGAAATATATCCTATGTTTAGATTTAAGTATAAAAGCAAACACTGTTAATTAAATTTTTCCCTTTATGCAAGGAGATTAGAATGATATTCAACGTAAAGTGCACTGTCTGCATATAAATTATTATGCAAGTAAGCAAATGGACGTAAGCTATTAAAATAAAAATTTATGATAGTGCAAGTAAGAATGGTTCAGTTTTACTCTGAGAATATCTAAAAGCTCATTCTGATTTCCATGTACTTTAAGGGACTTTAAATCTGCACAAAAGCTTAACTGTGTAAATTATTCTGAGCTGTTGTGTCATGAATATTTTAATGATGTTTATACCATATTGGTATCACCAATCAAAACCTTTGATTTTGATTTCAAGGGAAACCATTGTATCGTTCAAGAAGTAAATTCATTATATACTGCCAAATGTAATATGCTTGACCCAGAATAGAGAAAAATTCTGGCAAGAGATGTGGTAATGTGAACTTACAAGGTGAGGAGGAACATTTTTGTTCTAAAATGTTGTCAAACAATTCAAAGATACCCTTAGCCAATAACTTATTTTAATAATGTGTGTATGTGTGTGTTGTATATGTATATGTGCATGTGTATGCCAGTTTGTGAGAATGTATACTCATCTGTCCCGGACTGTGCAGATGCTAGATGCTGCCATGATATGATGAAATGATATTGGGTTAGTTTCCTAATTGCTATCCATGCTTTTCTTTTCTTTTCTTTTTCCTTCCTTTCTTTCTTTACTCCCTTCATATCTTATTTTCACAAGACTATCGAGTCAAGGAATATTTCATACCATCTTAAATGTTTCTTCTAGTTCTAGGGTTATAGACAAGAGCCACTATGCCAAGCTCATACATGGGTATTGAGGACCTCATGCCTGTGTGGCAAAACTTTTAAGCAGTAAGTTGTCATTTATCTAGTGTAGTCTATTGATAATTTCTTGATAAATTTCATTCTAATTTTACTTTTTGTTTCAATTTCTCATTTTTTAATGTATATAAGGGTGAACTATGCCCTGCAGCGGAATTTACAGGCTCTAAATTGGTATGTTTTATCACATCTAAAATTTTGTTTTGTAACTGGATTATTGCTGTAGTTTATTTATATATGATACATTTTATTCCCTTCATGCTGTACACATTTGTTTATTTTCTGTCTCATATGAGTTTAACAATTTTGTTTATTACATTTAAAACTTAAATTAATGCCTATTATCTTTTATATTTGGGACACTGTTAAAAATGGATGGTAGAGTTAAATCATATTAACTTGTGTAAACAAGCACCTGTTTTAAATTATAAATTTTAAGCAAAATATATTCTTCATTGTGTTTAATAATGTGGTTGAATCAATGGAGAAAGAAGCAACCACTCATAAAGAACAGCCCACATCGCATCCATTAAGTTTACTTCTAAAAAACTTAGGCATAATGAATCACTGTCGACCACAGGCCACTTCTTCTCATTCTGTGGTCATTGTGGCTGCTGGTGGCTGAACCGTTTGTATCTACAATTAGCTGTGGAAAGCAAACAGCAAGCAGAATTCTGAATGTTGTCCATATCCTTTGTAAGTTGTTTGCAGAACTGAGAAATGGAGGAAAAAAGCAAATAGGATTTTATAACTCTTTGGCTTATTAAAACCCCAAAGTTGGGCTTCATAGAAATTGTTTTGTTTTGTTTTTTTTTTTTTTCTTAAATCCCTTTATTTTGTTCCTCCAACTTAGAAGATACAATCCAGGAAGACATTTATGAGAAACCTTAAACTATATTGTGAGAAAGCCTCCATAACTATATTTTAAATTTGTTTGACAAAGCCTTAGGCCATTCAAAAAGTCAGATAAATGATGTGAAATTTCTTTAGCTGTTTTCAAGCCCAGAGCCATGAGAATAAAACAAAACTTGCTGCCTTGAGTTGATTGTAGCAGCAGGAGATGGGAACACAAGACAAACTCTAACCAGTTATTAGTAAAGAGAAGCAAAGGGGATTCAGAGGTCATCCTATCTTAAGAATGAGGAGCATGCACATGTATTCTGAAAGGGAATATTTAATAGATGTTAAACAGACAATCATAATGATACAATGCCCAGAATTAATGTTTTCTTTGGAACAACTATTCAGAGTATTTGGATTTGAATTTAGTGTTTAAACCAGGGATGTATAAATAATAGGGGTTGAGAAACAAGACCTAATTTTATCTGATTATGGATGAAAATAAATGCTAATTGTAGACTGTACATAGCTCTAGGGCACAATGTTGTTTCAGACTAATAAATAAGGGAAAACATTTTCTAAAAGATCCAGTCACACACAGAAATCTTTAAGTACATTCAACATGTGTAACTATGTGTAGAAATGCAAAGTAGTAGTCCTGGATAGAGAAAAATGTAAATGCCTGCTGTCCAGCTACAAAGTAAGATGAGCCTGGAGAGAAAAACTTTTGTAAGCTTTAGTTAACATAAATAATTCACTGTCTTTATAACTGTTTTTTAAAATTGTGCAAGGTTTAAAAAGGACATGAAGCTTAGGCCTTGGACACAGATAGTACCAATCTGAAAAGTGATGAAAGTTCAGATTGCAAAGCAGACAGGGTAAGCTGAGGTGAAAAGTATTTCCAAAAGCGGGAATTTCTCAGACAAAACTCCCCTTCATGCCCTTTGCTCTTTGTCATTTAATTTCCCCTAAAGCTCACACAGGTTCTGCATCTCCCACAAATAAAGACAACAATGGCATCTGTACCTGTGATAGCAGTGCTTTGTTGATGGTCTAGAACCCATGCACTAACATATCACCTGCTAACTCTGTTCTACCTTTTCCTGTGAATTTGTTTCCTCTGTGGCACTCAGCTCTCTTCCCCTTACTTGTGTACCATATGATGGTATGCTCTCGAGGATTAATGCAGAGTTTAAGAGCAAAGCGATGTTGGTGCTTCTTTACTTTCCCAGGTCAAGGCATAAAGAAACTGCTTAAAATGAATGAATACCAGAAGGAAGTGTAAGATGGAATTGGGAAGCACATTGTCAAACAACATATGACCACCTCATGAAAGTTAACTTTTTCCATTGCAATAATATTTTATGTGTCAATATTAATTCTATTTGTCTCTTGTTATTGAATGGTAAACATATAAAATATCAGAACAGACAGAATCATGGTTTACTGCAAGCTTGGTCTATTTCTCCCTGGTTAGAGACCTTTTCATTTGTGCACTCTCTGATGATGTTTAACCACTTCAACAAGTATCACACAAATAGTAAAATGTAAGCAATGATGACATAGAAATGTTTTCTGGTTCAAAATATCATACTTTACAAACATAATAATTATATATATATATATATATATATATATATATATATATATGTATAATTTCCAATTCCAGATGAATATGTATTTCTTGCTGATTTCATCCAGGAGAGGTAGAGTTCCCTTTTCAAGAATGTAGGCTCTGGTAAGTTGTCCAATCTCCAGTGGATGGACCATAACCATTAGTATATATGCATCACATATTGGATATATGTATATCCAACTGAAGTTGGAGTTGAAAGAGGGGATGTAATACTATCAAAATATATTATACACACACACACACACACACACACACACACACACACACATACACACACACACACACACACAATTCTCAAGGAATTATTAAAATATACTGTTGACTGAGGTTTCTGTCCTGACACAGTCATTCAGTCTCAAAGAAATGCAGAGGTCTACATTAATTATAAACTGGTTGGCCTAGTAGCTTGGGCTTCCTTTTAACTCTTATAACATATTGGCCCATTATTTTTGTCTGTGTTAGGCACATGGCTTGGTACTTTTTATGGTGAAGCAGTCATATCTTGCTTGCTCTGTGTCTGGCTTCCTCTGTGACTGGGTGACTACTGAAGACTGAAATGGCCCTCTTCCCAGAATTCTTGTTGCCTTGCCTCTACTTCCTCTCTGGTTGCCCCACCTATACTTCCTGTTTGGCTACTGGCCAATCAGCATTTATTTAAAATACAAGTAGCAGGGTAAAGACCATTGTCCCACAGTATTCCCACCCTCTTTTTTTAAACAAGAACTCTGAATCGAATCTCCTTTGTTTAACTTTTCTACTGACCATTATCCATAACAACTTACAACCAACATTCGAAACAAAGACAAACACCCATAATCCATTTTTTTGGGAATGTGGGCATTGTCTTCCAGGGTACTTCTTGCTGATTCTAGGTGCTGATAATCTTATGGGGACCTAAATAAAATTTAGAACATGATCAAGTCCTAACTAGAGTATCTTGTGAGGCTTGATAATCTCAGGTAGCAGTCTTTGAACTGTTCTGAATGTAGAACTCAGACATCTGGGCCATTCCTCCTAATTGGAGATTTCTCAAGGAGTCCTCTTTCGTCAACCTGATTTTTCTTAATGTCGAATGAATCCACAGTCCCTCATTTCCTGTGGAAACGAAAGCAAAAATTCTTTTCCCAAGTAACATATCTCTTTTCCAAAGTAATATATCTTTTGACTTAAATTTTAAAGTCAAAGTATTTTCAATATATATCTATTGGATTAATCCAGCAGCATTTATAATCAAATGTCTTTTAGCAACTTTTGCTTCTTCCTCAATCATCAAACAATTAAAGACAACAAAATAATAATACAAGATTTCTCTGTGTATATTTCATTGTCCTGGAATTCACTCTGTAAAGCAGGTTGTCCTTGAACTCACAGAGATCTGCCATCCTCTGACTCCCAAGGCCTGAGATTAAAGGTGGGTACCACCACACCTTGAGCTCACAGAGAGGTTGATCAATGGAATCAAATTGAAACCTGGATATTAATCTACACATTTACAAACACATGATTTTCGATGAAGAAACTAAAATTATACAATGGAAAAATGTAAGCATCTTCAACAAATTGTGCTGGCATAACTGGATGTCAACATGTAGAAAAATGAAAATAGATCCATATCTATCACCATTCACAAAACTCAACTCCAAATGGATTAAAGATCTCAATATAAATCTGACCACACTGAACCTGATAGAATAGAAAATGGGAAGTAGCCTTCAAAGCATCGACACAGGAGACCACTTCCTAATTATAACTGCAGTAGCACAGACTGAGAGCAACAGTTAATAAATGGGACCTTCTGAAACTGTAAAGCAAAGGACACAGTCAATAATACAAAAAGGCAACCTATGGAATGGGAAAAAAATCTTTGCCAACCCCACATCAGACAGAGGCATGATCTCCAAAATATATAAAGAACTCAAAAAATTAGACATTAATAATTTAAATAACCCAATTAAAATATGGGATACTGAACTAAACAGAATTCTCAACAGAAAAAATTTCAAGTGGCTAAAAGATACTTAAGGAAGTGTTCAACTTCCATAGCTATCAGGGAAATGCAAATCAAAACAACTCTGAGATACTATCTTATACCTGTCAGAATGGCTAAGATCAGCAACACTAATTATGGCTTATGCTGAAAAGGATTTGGAGAATGGGGAACACTCATCCATTGCTGGAAGGAATACAAACTTGTGCAATTACTTTGGAAATCATTATGGTAGTTTCTCACAAAATTGGGAATAAACCTACCTCAAGATCCAGCAATACCACTCTTGGGAATATACTCAAAAGACGCTCAATCATACTACAAATTCACTTTTTCAATATGTTCATAGCATCATTATTTGTAATAGCCAGACCCTGGAAACAACCTAGATGTTCCTCAACTGAAGAATGGATAAAGAAAGTGTGAAACATTTACATATTAGAGTACTATTCAGTGGTAAAAATCATGACATCTTAAATTTTGCATGCAAATGGATGGTATTAGAAAACCCTAACCTGAATGAAGTAACCCAGATCCCCCCAGAATGAATATGGTATGTACTCTCTCATAAGTGGATACTAGTTATAAACAAAGGACATTGAGCCTATATAGTTCATAATCATGGAAAAGCTTAGTAATAAGGTGAACCCAAAGAAAAAGATATATAGACACTCCTGGACATTGGAAATCAACAAGGTCTCCTGACAAAATTGGGAGCATGGGGATGGTGGGTAGAAGGAAGGGAAGAAGGGGAGGGTTGAGGAGAATTTAAGGGAATGGCATAGTCGAGATGGAGGAAGGACAGATATGATTGCAAGGAAAGAGATACCTTGATTGAGGGAGCCATTATGGGGTTAGCAAGAAACCTAGCTCTAGAAAATTTACCAGGATCCACAAGGATGACCCCAGATAAGACCCTAAGCAATAGGGTACCAAACTGTCCTTGCTCTGTAGTCAGACTAATGATTATCTTAAGTATCACCATAGAATCTTCATCAAACAATAGATGAAAACAGAGGCAGAGACCCACATTGGAGCACTGGACTGAGCTCCCAAGGTCCAGTTGTAGAGTGGGAGAAATGGGAATATGAACAAACAGGTCAAGACCATGAAGGGTTTATGCACTGAAACAGTGTACCTGAGCTAATGGGAGCTCACCAACTCCAGCTGGACTGGGAACAAACAAGCATAGGACCAAAGTAATCCCTTCGAATGTGATTGACAGTTACATGGCTGGGACAGACTGAGGGGCCACCGGCAGTGGCATTGGCATTTATCTCTACTGCATGAATTGGCTTTTTGAGATCGTATTCTCTTTGAATGCATATCTTGCTCAGCCTAGATGTAGTAGGGAGGAGGGGCTTGAACCATACACAAAGCAAAGTAAGTGCCTTACCCTCTTTTAGGATTAGAGGGTGGTGGGGTAGGAGCTTGTGTGGAGGGAATGGGAGGAGAAGAGGGAGAGGGAATTATGATTGGTATTTTTAAAACCAAATAAATAAAAAATCTTAAAAAACAAAAACAAAAAATAATAAAATATAAGTGACAGTATATAGACAATTGTCCCATAGCAATATACTTTAAATAATGCTTTGTGTCATAAACTTGTATCTTGCTTTTTCCCAAATCTTTCCTTTAATTCTTCAGTCACCTATTACATGGTTACTCATACATGAAAAATAGACATACCCAAATATATGAAAGATATTTGCTATTAAAGTATTTTATAGTTTTACTGATTATATTTTTGAGGATATCCTGATATTTATATCTTTAACATATAATTAAAATTCGCAACATAGGATTATTTGAAATTGCTCATGATTGTAAACATTTTTCCTCCATTCTCAAACTTTTCCAGTACTGTATGACAATTGGCAAGGGAGACACTTGCCTTTCATTCAGTAAATAATGAAAATAGATTTTCTCACAATCTCAATCAAAATGCAAATACAGAGGGAAATAATTTATTGTTCTATTTATGGTTTGAGAATGGTCTATGAGATATTGGTGTTTTATTGGACTCTCCTTGCAAATTGACTATCAATGCTTCAAAAATTAATATTGTTGTTTCGATGGCTGATTGAACAGCTATAATTAAGTATAAATTTTTAACTTCAGTTAAAAATATCGCCGGGCGGTGGTGGCGCACGCCTTTAATCCCAGCACTCGGGAGGCAGAGGCAGGCGGATCTCTGGGAGTTCGAGGCCAGCCTGGTCTACAAGAGCTAGTTCCGGGACGGGCACCAAAGCTACAGAGAAACCCTGTCTCGAAAAACCAAAAAAAAAAAAAAAAAAAAAAAAAAAAAATATCAATAAAATGATAAGTTTAAACTGGAAAGTACTTTGAAAAGTCAAATGTTATAACACTGATATTCTTATGAAACACAAGTAGATTGAAAAATAACTATGACAAAGATAATACAGGCTCTTTTAAAAACAGACATCCTATTTTGCCTTGATTTGCATATTATAACCTGATTTTGATTTAAATGGCAAATGTGTCCCTGTATATATTACTCATAAATAAACGGAGCATTTCAGAAACAGTGAAAAGGAATTGTCACATTTTCCCACCCTGGTCATTCTTTAATGATGTTGAATTTAAAACATGAAATCATTTATGAGAATAAAGATAATAGATCTTTGGTAAAACTATTTTTCTTATAATCTTATCTGTTAAAAATACTGTGCCAACCTTGTGGTAAAACCACAGAGAGAGCAATCCAATCGCTGTATAATAGCAGCAACATCAATGCGAATAATTCTATTGTTAGATTTCATATTAGTGATTATTCTCTAATAATAGATGAGCAGAATGGAGAAAAGAGGCATTCATTTCTATAGGAAATGTGTGCGTGGAAATTACCTGAACTTCAGTAAGAATGGCTGTGCCTTGAGCTTATAGCAGGATTTTTTTTTTGTTTGTTCATTTGTTTTCTTGTCTATTTGTTTAATGAACCCTTTGAATGTATATTGTAGATTGTAGAAAAATGGGAAAGCAGTCTTCTGTCATGAAATTGGAGGCTGACATACATAGACTCTTACAATTCTTTAAAGCATTAATACATTTAGGTAATTATGTCTGGTGTCCAGGAATCTTTAAGTAGTAGGTAACAAACTCAAAAAGTAGTGAACAATAATAGCTAATTGGATCCCAATATTGACCTAAGTTTTGACTTAGAGAAAGAGGTCCACTTAGTGCTTAACTGTGGTGTGTTGAGATGCACATTATATAAAATTTGGCAATGCACATATTTCAGCAAGGACAGTCACTCCTTCCAATAAACAAACATTTGCTTAGTGTAAAGCTTCTTGTTTACAAACTATCTTCAGTTATCCCAATGATCTTTCTATGTGACATTTCTATTTATTTTTCCAGGCCTACAAGTAAACCTAGCTATTGCTGGACAATTAGTAATTTAATATTAACAGCCAGATTTGACAAAAAATGTACATCAGGTTATCAAATAACTCATTACAAATCCATGTTCTTAATGACTAGACCTTCATGTCAGGGTATTGTTAATTAATTAAATAAAGAATTGTAATATGAAAACAACATGACCTAAAATTTCAAATCATTGCATTAAAAATCAAAGGTGAAGGAAAAGGAGAAAAAAGAATTACTTACATACATTGAGGTATCTTATTCTGTAAGATTTTTTTTTCAGATTTTAGTAAGAGCCATTGGAGAGATTCTGTTTTGCAGAGTTAATCAAAAAGTAAAAGTGAAAAGATAAAGCTTTGTGTAGGGTGCTTTAGGGGTAAAGAATAAACATCCCCAGATGGCCTTGTGTAACTGACAGAAGGAAGAGTTGACTTTAAAATCTTATCTTTAACATTACCAGTGGATTAAATAGCTAACAGAATAATTAAGTAAATTTTGTGTGGAATAAGGGAGAAAAATCAGATCACTGGCTGCTCCGAACTGATTATAAATAGCCAAATATGATAAACTCATTGTTCTTGTTCATATTACATCTTTCCCACATATATGTGCTAAAAGAAAGAAGAAAGAAATGTATGGCTTGCTCTTAAGAGTAAAAATAACCATTTTGCTTATAAGTACAGTTTATAACATACATGGAAATATTCTGTCTATCAATATATAAAGGTTATATATATAACCTTTTAATGCTACAGGAAAAATTATAATAAATCATTTGGCATTTTCTATAGACAGTCAAAGCATGGATTGTTTTTAGTAGGAATATTACAAATAAGATATTCACATATATGGGACTATTTCCAGAAGGTATAAATAATATATAGTGTTCAATGAAAGATTATTAGAATATTACATAATATGCGTGTTATCTCATAGCTATATTGTTAAAGTCAGAGACATTTAAAAAAAATGGTCTGACATACTGATTTGCCCAAAGTGTTATTAAAAAGAGAAAATATATGGTTAAAACTACTGGTATTTTGTTCCTTGTTTTAAAGTAAATAGAGATATGGGAAGTAGAAATGATGAAGACACAGCTGTCTTTTCTTTGGTATCAGGCACAACTCACTGGCTATCTGTTTTCTTCACATCTGTTTTTCTGGCAGTCTTTGGAGCTGTCATGTACACAGCTAGCAGAAGCTTTGAACTCAAGAAATCCAGACCTTCTTCCTTTTTATATTAGTGTTAGTAATTCTGTAAACCACACATGGCAGACTATACAATTAATTACACTAATCTTATCAGTGTGTGTGTGTCTGTGTGTCTGTCTGTGTGTATGTATGTCTGTGAAGAACAGAGGGTGAATATAATCTTCAAAACCTCTGTTGAAAAGTGAGTAGAGAAATGGCTCGGCAGTTAACAGCACTCAATTACTTAATTTCTCGTACTCACACGGAGGCTTACAGCCATCTGAAATCACAGTTCAAGGGTATCGTTGCCTGGTTTGTAAGGGCATTCACACCCATTATGTATAGACATATATGCAGGCAAACAAACATACACATAAGCAAAAATAAATCCTTCAAAAACAGCAAAACAAAAACCCAGCATATTTTAAAACTAAAGGTACATAGAAGAAACAAGGATTTGGTGGGGGTTGGGGCTGTCCTCAGAGAACTTGTATACCATGTCACCGAGAAACAATTTTTTCTGTATGAAGCTAGAAATGAATATGCTAAATAATTTTGCCTATAAACCATATAGTATCATGAGAAAACAATTAAAACACCAACACCCTACCCTGTAATTTGTAGTCTTTTGAGTATGTCTCCTACGGTGTAATTCAGGATCATGGCTTGCCCTTCATTTTGGGTTACAGAGTCCATTGTTATTCTCCATTATTCTGTGGTGTGAACTTCATTCATAACTTCAGATAGGTAAGTATTATCAATTATATCTTAGTTAATCTATTGTCTACACTGCTTTCACATTAATCTCCTAGACCATCTCTTTATTCAGAATCTTTTTTAGAATGTCAAGATGATAGAAACACTTCAATATATGAATAAAGCCAACACATTCACAGCTCCTGAACATGAGTCTTAATTAAACTGTCATTACTGTTCAAAGACTTGAGATTTAGAACACAAGAACACACGTTATTGTGTTTTAGTGGGATTCACTGTGAATTCACTGATGTGGTTCTCCAGTTTGAAGAACATCTGTCCTTCCTGTGTTCTATTTTGTATTCTCCTTGTAAATGATAAGCCTTCTGCAAGTTCTTCTTCATATGCATGCACTGTAAAATTTATTTCTCCTGCCCACCCTAAGCAATAGCAAATGTTTCAACATTTGTTCCTTCATGATCCTTTACAAGACTGCCTCTTATACAACATCATTTTTGTTTCAGATGTTCAATAGAACATAGAAAACATGACATAATACATATGGTTGAAAGAGCAAAGTTAATAAACATAGAGATTTATTAATATTTCCTGGATATATTTATTCAAGTTTTGTTCCTATTTTCTTAAACTGGATAATTGTTGATTAATGCCCACATGAAATCTAGAAAATATGTTTCAATAGACGTGATAAAGACTGGGCTGCATTAGGTATCAAGCCAACCCCAGTGACCCTTCCTCAATGTTGGAGTTATATGTTCCCATTTCTGCAGCTGGCTTAATACGTTCATGTGCAGAAACAGTCTCAAGTCCTTATGCTTGCATTTCAAGCACTTTACCAATTGAACTCCATCTCCATATTCCTGAGAAATTATTGTAGCTTTACAACAGTGAACGCACAATCTGTTGATACTTTTATTTTGGGGTTTTCTCATCTGTATATTTTGGTGAGTAAAGAACCACACAATGCAATTGGAAAAAAATTCTTGATAGAAGGACAAGAGAGGTCAATCCACAAATATTAATATGTTCTTAATAATAACTGTGTCTGTCAATCAGTATAGAAAAAGACCCAAGACTCACAAAAATAAAAAATCAGTAATTAGTCTTGAAAGAAAAACAGAGATAAAAACTCTTAATTTTCTAGTATTTTAGAAAAAGAAAGACAAAATGATCGATTTGTTTAGTTTTCAATTACAGAGATTTGCAAGCTTTCTTAGAAACAAAGGCACACATCATTTTTAATAAAATTAGGAGCTAACACCAAAGGAAAGTTAAATCAGTTTCCATATTTAGGGTGTAGTAATAAGGGGTGGTGGGCGCCATATGAAGTAATAAGAGTGGCGGGTCTACGTTCCCAGCACCCCGGCCGCCTGCCCGGCTAGCTTATGCTCCGAAATAAAAACACACAAACTGTATTCATTTAATCACTTCTTGGCCCATTCTCTTCTAGGCTAATTCTCACATACTAATTTAGCCCATTTCTAATCATCTGTGTGTAGCACCTCAAGGTGTGCTTACCGGGAAGATTCTAGCCTACGTCCATCCTGGGTCGGAGCTTCATCCCGGGAGCGGGGCATGGGGTCTCTCTCAGGCGTCTGCTCCCGAGAAGAAAGCGGTCGAGTCTCTGAGCTCACTTCCTCTTCCTCCCAGCATTTTGTTCTGTTTACTCCTCCCACCTATCCTCTAACCAAAAATGGGCCAGGGCAGTGCCTTTATTAGCAAATGACCTTCCTCCATCATTAGGGAATAGCACAGTTTTTCCTTTATGCGTTGACATGCGCTATAAATGACTCATTTTTCTTTGCATATATTTTCTTCAATCACATTATTTCTGTAATAGATAACCCAAGAGGGAATGAGTCTGCATCTTGCTACTGCAGTCATGAATAGAGATACTTCACACTAATGTCGGCAAGTGTGATATGAAATATTGGACATCTGTGTAATGTAAAGAGAGTAAGCTGACAATCGTATTTCTGATACAGAGGTGTGGATTTTAAAGACATGGAGTAATATATAATAATGACATAGCAATTCAAACACAGCACTAAGAGTACACTGAAAAGTTAACTAATTCTCACACAAATATTTCTTTACGAATAACATTTAGTGTTTATGTACCTGTTTTCATTATTTTTAAGAAAATAACATAGTAACCATTAAATCTTTTAATGGGTTTAACTTTTTTGAAATACCTTAGATATGATATAACTTTAGGTTTTCTATAGGTCATGCAACACGTTTTGTGAATATCAATTGATATGTTCAACATATGAATAATCATCTTCCATCCTTTAGAAATATTGCTCTCTCAATAATTGTATTCATGCTTATAAACCTATGTTATCTCAGGTATTTCCTCATCCTCCCTTAAACTCATTCTCAATATTTTCACTGTAGTGGATGCTATTCCAATTGTCTTCTACACCTTGCCTTAGATGTCTTTCTTAGACCTCTATGCCTCACTTCTTCCTCCTAGACTGATTTTTGGAGATTCCTCAAATTCCACACCTTTTCTATTCTAAATGAGCTGGTAACTTTTCTTTTAGCATCTGGATCAACTAGCTACATGCAATAACTTTGTTTCAAATCAGATTTACCAATGTGGACACTTTGGCTTAAACACCTAATTTCTAGTACAGGACCCAATTTAACCTCTGCCTCTTCAAAGGCTGCGTTTACAGATACCTGTGGCTTATTACCCAGGGTTGCAATTCAGTAACTCTAGTAACTATTCTATTTAATTCTATATGCCAGTTAGTAGTAAGCTGTATGTCACCTTGAAGATTTTCTATTACTGCAGGTTCAAACCAGGCAGTGATTTAGACAGCCAGATGTGATATTTCTTCCTGAAGGCACAGCTCATACTCACTTTAATAATACATTGTTTTCCCAAATGAAACTGCTGTGGTGCAACATCTGGTTTCTGAAGAAAAGCCAACATAATTTACTCAAATCCCTGGTGTGATTTACAAAAGCACGAAAGAAGGTGGAACATTCTGACACGTAGAATACCAACGGGCTCTGTCTACATTGGCAAGGGTTTTCTAAATGGCTCATTTAAAGCAATCAGGGAGTCTTTTATTTGGTACCACCCTAATAGCCCAAATGTTTATATTTCTAAATGAAAACCTTTTTTTTTTCAGCTTAAAACATTTTCCAGAAAAAAAATGCCTTGGCCATTGAAGGCAAAGGCAATACTTTCCTTTGAACAGTCGAGATGGTAAAATATTTCACAAGTGCTGCACACACTGTGATGAAAATATAAGCATCTGATAATGCTGTGGCTTAAAGTTCAAGTATTAGAAAAAAATCATGGGTAGACAAGTAGACAAGTTCTGGAATTCAGGGAAGACCCTGAATCTTGTGTGGCAGTGGTTTGAAAGCACATGCAAAGTACAAAGGTAAATTGAGTGCTGATAGGGAGTATATCCCCAGGATAATTGAGACCAGTTGTCACAAGTCTGCATAAATTTACAAATGGCCAAATAAATATAATTGCAATACATCTTTTTTAATGCATGTTATTTTTGTTTTATTGAGAATATGAACTCAAGTTCCAAAGTAATTATCAATAAATTCATATTTATTAAAGACGTATTATACAATGCTATAAGCACTGCTAATTTTAAAAAAAAGAGGGTACTTGGGTTTTGGTGGTAAAAATAACTTACTCTAATCAGGACTTTTGCTTTTTATTTATTTATTTTTAAACTAAAATGGTATGTGGAGACACAGGTGGCTCCCACCAGGCTCCCACCAAGTTTTCTGCTCGTTGACTTCATCATAACAAAATCAGGGCTCTCATAAGCAGCCAAATATAGTAGAGCTAAGTTTTTGCAACAAACAAAATGAATAATTTCCTGCAAAAATAAACAGAAACTAATATTTTAGATTCAAATGTGATACAACAATAAATCAATGAAAAAGAGGTACATGTGGCACAATAAACTTTAAAATCAGTATATATAAATCCTTGATGCCACCATGGATAATTACATAGTCCCTGATATGGACATACCAACCAAGAGAAATTTCTCAGTTTGTTCACATAAGGTGTGTGTGTGTGTGTGTGTGTGTGTGTGTGTGTGTGTATGTGTGAAATTTTAAGGTCATTAAATTTTAAGGACACTCATAATTGTATTAGTATGTCAATGTAATGTTTGCATCTATTTTATTTTTAGGACTGATTGGATAAATTGAAAATTTTAAAATATATCATTTTAAAATGTTAGAACTGTTATAAATTAGGAAGAGGTCACCACAGTAAATTATCTCAGTTTATTCCTTACATTCACAATAATTGCTGGTTCTTTTGGAGTAGATGAAAACAAAAATTTATCCACTCAGTTCTATTGGACATAGGATAACAACACATTTGTACTTCTTCATTTTAATTGTCCATATTCACTCATTTTAATGTGTATTGATTTATGTGTATTTATTTATATGTGAATATTCTACTCAAACCTCTACTAAAATTATGCTTTACATCATAGTTTTCTTATATTTTTAAACAGCATAATTGTTTGCCTTGTATAAAATATGTCAGTATTTAGAGGCCACACATACAAATGTTCTTGACAGTTACTAAGCATGCAATATAAGTTACATGTTTCAATGAAAAGACAGTTTTCCAAACTCTGCCACCTTTTCCTAGATTACCAAATTCTTACCTGTTCCACACCCACCCATGCCCAAGTCTATTTTTTTTTTGGAAGCAAACAAACAGGTAAAACAAGCAAGCAAACAAACAAACAAAAATAAGCTAAAACAAAAAAAATTTAAAATACACAAAATAAGAAAACATAGCATACTAGGAAAAACCTGAGACCAAAAATGCTAGCAAAAAAAAAAATGTTAAAAAATGGAGGGAAAAAATATATAAAAATATTTCATTGAGTTCATTTTATGATAGCTTATTCTGGGCTTGGGGCCTAAACTTAAATGTGGTTAATATGTTTTATGAGTACATCAATGCCATAGACAAGAACTAACACAGACATTGAAAACTAGATAATATACAGAGGATCAGGTGTTTTCAACACACATCCCTAATGGTATCAAAGTCCTTCCCTTAGCGCTCAGGGGGCTATGCAAAGTAGGAGGCAGAAACATTGTAAGAGCCAGAAAGGATGATGACACAAGGAAACAGTATTTACCAGACACAAGAGAACTAATGTGTGTAGGAACTCACAGATGGCGTGGCAGCATACACAGGACCTGTACAAATCCAAGTCCAATGGGGTCCAGCACTGAGATGGGTAATTGGACTCAGGTTCACATCTCAAACCAAGAAGATAGCTGCAATTGGCACATACCTGCAAAGGAAAATTAGTGTTCCCAATAAACTCACACGGTTTTGTTGTCTTTTGGTGCTTTTATAAATTTTAGTTAATATATACAGTTCTTCACTTTCCTCATTTCTTTTCTCATTCTCTCCCTTCCAAGGTCTCCTCCTTCTAACTCCTCCTATACAGTGGAGGGGGTGTAAATGCAGTGTGTTTATGTACAGATGATAGATAGATAGATAGATAGATAGATAGATAGATAGATAGATGTAGATAGATATGATTGTAACAGAAAGAGAGAGAGAGACAGAGACAGAGGAAAGTATGCCACTTGAGCTGACATTTTTCACGTAAGAACCATAAATGAACAAAATTCCTAGTACTAGGCATGGGAAAAAACCTTCCTGTAATAGTTGTTCAAGGTAGTCTGTACGACTCCCAAAGCAGCACAGTGTTGTTCTCGCCTGTGGTTGCCTCTACAATGTTGAGAGTAACCCCTTATTTCTGAAGACACTGCACACTTGATACACAGGTCTGGCATTATTTAAGCTGGATATTTCTTAAAAGCCTCTTTATTACCATCTAACTTCCATAGTATCAGAAAGAAAAAAATCATTTTATGTGAACACCCACAGATCATTTCTTAGATTATTTTACAAAAAAATAACTTGATAGTTGCTGAAGAAACAGCTCATTGCTAAAGTGCCTGTCCTGCTGGCATGATGACCGGAGTTCAAATGCTCAGAACCCATATAAAAATATAGAAATAGAATTGCATGCCTGTAGTGTCAAAGTAGCAAAAAGATTGGTGAGTTATTGGTCAGCAAGTCTTGTTAAGTAGATGAGATTCAAGGCCAAAAAGGGAAAGGGACCTCTTGTCAAAAATTAAAAATGGAGCCGGGCGGTGGTGGCGCACGCCTTTAATCCCAGCACTTGGGAGGCAGAGGCAGGCGGATCTCTGTGAGTTCGAGACCAGCCTGGTCTACAGAGCTAGTTCCAGGACAGGCTCCAAAGCCACAGAGAAACCCTGTCTCGAAAAACCAAAAAAAAAAAAAAAAAAAAAAAAAAAAAGAGACCAGCCTGGTCTACAAGAGCTAGTTCCAGGACAGGCTTCAAAACCACAGAGAAACCCTGTCTCAAAAAAACCAAAAAAATAAAAATAAATAAAAATGGAAAATAGCTGAGGAAAGAGAGCTGCCATCAACCTTGCAATACATATGTACACTCTAATGTACATGTGTACTCACAAACAATGTGCACACATATGCTGCACCACACCAACAGAAATGTAAAGCCTTATGAATTGTTATATGACTATTTCATGAAATATTTGCTTTTGATGCATATGTTTATATCTTGTTTACTCTGCTTTTATTTTAAGAACTGTTATCCTTTTCTTCATAAGACAATATTCACTAACTCATTAATTTGAGGATAATGCTATCCCAAGATTTGTTTCTAGAAATTAGTGAGGTAAAGAAATAGCACTCAAGTTTGATGCATGTATGCTGTAGTGATACGGAGAGGAGATATACAAATGAACAAATATAAAATGTACCACAAGAATGCAAAGAGTAGAATGTGTCTATGTTCTTCAAGAAAACAGAACACACTGTATATGTGCATACGATCAAAAAATATTTATTTCTGAAAGCATAACCACCCAGTATGGAAAGATGAAAAATTTTAAGTTGGACCAGCTGGTGAAGTTAATATCACAATCTCGAGTGTGAAGTCTGAAGAACATATACAGACAGTGAAAGTGGAACTAGATTTCTATTCCATCTGAAGTCACAATTCCACTTTCTAGGGAAACTCAGTTATTTAAGGTCATTAACAAATTTGATAAATACAATCACTTCTTAAAGCCTTTTCTCTATTGTGAGCTGATTCTAAAATATAACTGTATCACAAAGCCTTCAACAATGATGTGTAGGGTAGTATTTGAACAAACTGATTATGAAATTTTTGATATAAAAAATAGCAACAATAGGGTTGGGAAGAAAGGAGAAGTGTAATAAAGGGTAAAACGACGAGAAAAGAAAAGTCCTTCTTCAAATAGGCAAGTCAAAGAACCCTTCCCTCTTAAGCCCATGTACACACAGTTAACTACTCTAAGTGAGGAGCAAGCTATAGAAAACATTTGGATAGAGAACTTAACACAGAAGAGTCAACTCAAAAGGCTCCACAAAAGGACGTCTCTTGTTACATAAATATGAGAGAAGAAAGACAGCTACGTGCACTGAGAAAGATAACCTAAGAGAAACGACAAAAGAAAGCTCATACAATACCAGTTTTTATTATAAGATACAGAGCCACTATAAAGTATTAATTAGAGGATGGTTGTAGCTTGCAGGGATAAAATTGTACGGATTCCTTTTCTAAGTCTTTCTCTCTCTTTCTCTCTCGTTCTCTCTCTCTTTCTCTCTCGTTCTCTCTCTCTCTCTCTCTCCCTCCCTCTGTGTGTGTGTGTGTGTGTGTGTGTGTGTGTGTGTGTGTGTGTGTGTGTTACACTACCAGGGCAAATGAATGTAATCTATAGCATAAAGATAGAGAATTATAGCACACAGTTACAATTGTTCATTTCTTCTATATTTTCTTCTAAGTTGCTGATAAAAAAAAAAAAAACAGCACTTACCATTACAGAAATAAAGTCCAAGGCAAAGTGGTGGTTCCATGATAAGCAAGAATATAGAATACACATTTGGAGCTATTTCCATAATATCTAAGCAAAGATGCCCGAGAACATTAAAGCATTGATGACAGGTATGACACAGGTCTCAGAATATTCAGGGTTTAAATCCATTGCACTGAGATAATCACTTGTGTTGATATAAGAGGAATTTGATGTACTAAAATACGTCATCAGGCTGAGTTTGGGAAAATGAAAATTTACGGCACTACAACAAGCTCTAACAGTAGCAGCACCAACAGCAAGGTCACCAACAAATCCGAATCTACTTGAGCACCTTTATTTAATTCAGAAGTGCAAACAAGTGTATGCCTGGAAGATTAGTTCTGATTGCTTTGCAATTTGCTAAGCTATTCTCCTCAAATAAAAGGGTTTAGGTCACAATGCACTTTCGCAGTCCTTCTGCCTCTCTTTGAAAATGTTAATGAGCGCTTCTAAATTGAAATTAGTGAGAAAATCTACAACCAATTAAGGCATTTTAACTTAAGTGCAATATTATTTTAAAGTTATTTTAGGATGACAGCTCTCTTCCTGTCATAATTTTTCTGCATATTGTTTTTTCATTTCATGCTTCAACATTGAGTATTATTTGATTTGACACTTGTTTAACTGATAATCATCAATGTTGTTTTCAAGTTTTGTGGATTTCAAGTAATGGACTTGAGGAGAAAGCCTTGGGATAATGGTTCACTTTATAAACAAATACAACTAAATAATTTTTCTTTAAATTTATCCATTCTTTATGTGTCTTATGACAGTGTAAATTTTTTTCCTAATATAATTTTATGAAGTTTATTATTAATTTTGTTATTATTTTTGCATAATTACAATGGTATTATATTAGTATATTAATTGTAAAGTTTTACTGATGGAGATTTTGGAGTTTCAACAAATAGTATCATATTATCTAACTGGTAGAGACAATTTGATATCATTTTTAATGTTGTTATATGCTATTCCTTCTATTAGTTAATTATTCTGAGACTTACAATAATGTTCAAAAGAGGCTATAAGAGGAGGTCTTGCCCTTTTCCTAATTTCAGAAGTAATAATTTTAGCTTCTAACATTTGATTATGATATTAACTCTAGAAACTTATTCCATTGGATTGAATTTTTCTATACCTAACTTTCAGATAGTCATTTTTGTGGAAAAATATTTTTCCACAAAAATATTAAGCATGCCAGTAAAATTAATTGCAACATGAAAGAGGGGAGCTTGGCTAGAAGAAAAAAATAGCATTCCTTCAAGTAAAAGATGAAGCTAGGAAAAATAAAAAATTAATTGAGGAAAGACCGCCAAATTGCCTTAAAAAATTTAGTAGAATTTAGCTGGGTAGTGATGGTACACACGTTTAATTCCAGCATTCAGGAGGCAGAGACAGGTGGATCTCTGTGAGATTGAGGCTAGCCTGGTCTACAAAGCAAGGCCAGGATCCAAACCTAAAGTGAAACCCTGTTTTTTTAAAAACAAAACAAAACAAAAATTTAATAGAATTTGTTGACAGTGAGATAAATAAAATACAAGACTGGAAAGCTATGTATGGAAAGTGTTTTGTAGAATGAGGATTTCATTAAATTAGTGACATATAATAAGCATATAGTTGACAAATTCTGCCAGACTAATGGGCATCTGAATGTCACCCAAAGGCAATTTATGACCAGACAAATATGAGAATGAATATAAGATACTAAACATAAACAAAATGCAACTGAAATCAGTAGAAATTTTAAAGAGACAGTGTTAGAGGCTGACATCCCCCAGTATGTTTGAAGAAGTACAAGAGATAGAAGGCAAGTAATAATAGTCCAATAGAATATTTTATGCCACCATCATGACAATAATATATCACCAAAATTAACAGAAGTGTTAAAATATCACACTAATTGTGATCCACTGATCAAACCATGACTAATTTTTTTTGGTAGGAGTGTCAAAAAGAAATAATTATAATGATTTCTTTCTTCAACCACTCCATAATCTAATCTTAACAGACTTTCACCCCTCTCAATTAAACCAATCGAACACATGTTTTCAACAAGTCCATTTTATGCTACATGTAGTGAGCTGAAATGCAAAATCTGGACAGGCAATGCCTATTGGACTTAAATTGTCTACCAATCAAATCATTAACTGTACAAGTTGCCAGAAAATGTCTTGATTTCTTATATTCATCATATCACTGTTTTCCCACTGATTCTCTTTTGAATAAATGAATGCAGATTGATTGCTTGTAGATATAGTCATTATATTTTTCAAGACTTTCTTGGAATTTTTTTTTGGCAATTTTGTCAGTCTTTTTCCCCCTCTGATGACTGCTATTTGACTACATGAAATTAGCAAGCCTGTGATTACTTGTCGTTATGTGTTTGGGACAGAGTTAGTCATCATTTAGAATGAGAAGGCTGATTAAATTTGTTAAAATACTGAAAAAATTATTTATTTTTATTGTCAAAACTAAGCAGCAGATATCAAAAAAGCTACTGTTACTTAGCATCAAATTATTATATCCACCTATACAAGTTATAATAAAAAAGGCAAAAAATTGGCTACCTCTCCACTATAGAATGATTGTTCCTGCATGGCAGAAGTAAGTGCTGTAGCATTGACAGGATAATATTAGGTATACATAGTGTGTGATATAGATAAGGTTTTGTTTTACTAAAACAAATCAGATTAAGAAGGCTTTAATAACAGAGGAGCAAAATAAAGTAAAGAATTCTGCCTCTAGCCGGACGGTGGTGGCGCACACCTTTAATCCCAGCACTCGGGAGGCAGAGGCAGGTGGATCTCTGTGAGTTCGAGACCGGCCTGGACTACAAGAGCTAGTTCCAGGACAGGCTCCAAAGCCACAGAGGAACCCCGTCTTGAAAAACCAAAAAAAAAAAAAAAAAAAAAAATAGAATTCTGTCTCTATACTCCAAAGGCATCTGCTCCATCTTGCAGTAGTACAAAAAAAAAAAAAAAACCTTAATGTAAGTAGCTATTGTGCATCGTTACCATCTTTCTTTGTTTGCCCATCAAGGAAAAGTAAATAGTTAGTAAAGGCTCATTAGAGATGACACCGTAAAAGTGAGGATTTCTGCTTGACATGATTGTTCATAGTCTATAGAGTGTAAAGGATGAAGAGTCACTAAATATGAGAAACACATATTGTCAAAGGCGGGCAATGGTGGCCCATGCCTTTAATCCCAGAATTTGGGAAGTAGAGGCAGCAGATCTCTGAGTTTGAGGCTATGCTGGTATGTAAGAACTAGTTCCAGGACAGGCTCCAAAGCTACAGAGAAATAAACAAACAAACAAAAATGATGGAATTCTGTCAGAACATCAACGAATTAATTCTTGTGGTGTTTCAGTGATAAACCAACTATTTTCAGTTTTTTTTAAATGAGCTATTACTGAAGGATTTCTTGATTTAATTTTTCATGTGCCTCTTGGAAAATTGGACATATTTCAAATAAAAGCAAAATTTCTTGTATGCCTTTGAAAATATTTGGGGTGCAAGATCAGTGCACTTTTTTTCTTTGTAAGACTGAATTCATGACTCTTTTAAGATATTTTGTGTTTTCTTTTTATATTTTATTAGGATGCCCCAATATATTGATTGCTTTAGTTCATGCACATCGCAATAACATAGTGTTGACTTATGATACATAAACAGTCTTATTACACTGTTAAAGTTCATATTTTCCATATTTATTGTGAAAAAAGTGTAAAGACATATTTGTTCTCAAGTCTACGAGCTGAAATATTAATGCCTAATACACAATTACTGAAAGTATTAATAGAAATTAAACAGCATTTCTCCATTTTTTCATTATGTGGATATAATCAAGAGTAAAATAATACCATTTTTTATCAGCAAATTTTTTATCCTGGTTGGTGGAATATTGTCAATGCTGTATACCATAGGACTGAATGAAAATAAAATCATGGGTTCTATAGTCATAAACTAACAAGCTTTCTTTGTGTCCAGCAATCTCCAGTGTTCAATCTGAGTTAAAAACATATTTAAGTCTTGATCATAAACACTTCAACCAGATCAAGGCAAATCATGTCTTCTTTTTCTTTAAATTCATGGCCAGACAAATCCCTCTGTGTGCAGCTTTCTGTAAATTTTGTTTTGCCCTTGAGGCATGATGTCATAGTGTCAGTCACTATGTTGCAACTTTGATTATGCACAGAATGTTCTTTTTATGTAGTCACTGGCACTTCATTTCTTCATGATTTGAGTGTACATGAGTAAGTAGATAATGACAGTGATTTATTATTGTGAAAATAAATCTATGTCTTAAATCTACTTGAAGGAAAGTTATTCTAAAGCAGGTAGTACACTTAGAAACATTTATGAGTGGCATGGAATTTTTGTTTTCTTCTATCATTTCTTCAATCATAGAAATATTCCACTTCCTTAATGGATGAAAAAATAACCAGACATACACATTATTTCTTTGTCAGCTTCTTCTTTTAATTCTTCTCTCATATATTATTTCATGACTGCAATTTCCCCTACTCCTTTCCTCCAGTCTACCCCCCACCATTGTTCTCCCCAAGAAAAGATGAGGCCCCTCAGGGACATTAACCAAAAGTGACATAACAAACAACAATAAGACAAGGTACATGCTATCACATTAAGCCTGGACCAGGCAACCAAGTAGGAGGGAAAGGGTCCCACATTCAGGCAGTAGAGTCAGAGATAGCCCCCATTTCCACTGTTGGATATCCCACAAAATCACCAACATACTCAGCCAAAACATGAAGGCAGTGTCCATAGGTCAGATTCCTCTGGACTCCCTGATTTCTTCAGGCCCCAAAGGAGTCCTGGTCAGTTGATCCTGCAGGTCCTTTTATTGGGATATCCTTAACTCTCTGGTTCTTCCTATCCTTCCTCCCCATCCTTCAAAAGACTTCCTGCAAGTAGTCTGTGGGAGTCTGTATCTGCTCCCACCATTATTTCTTCTTTTTTCCTCTTTGAACAGATAGATGTGATGGAATAGATGAACTTAACTGTATTCACACATCCCCCAATCACATGGTGTACCTATTAACATGCTGTATTCACATATTACCTATTCACGTGGTTACCTATTAACATACTCTATTCACATGTCACCTAGTCACATGGTGTATATATTAACATACTATCTTTACATATTACCTATTCACATGGTGTATGTATTACTGTCTTCGCATATTACCTATTCACTTGGTGTACCTATTAACTTATTATAGTCACAATTTTTAGACTATGTAGCTTATAACTCAAAATTCTATTGAGTCTATAAATATTTTAAAGCACAAACAAATAAAATTATACTTTTATACTTGGCTTCTATCAATTCATCAGTGTGTAGGTGGGTGTGTGGATTTTCAGTAAATTCATAAGATTCCTTACCACGTTTCCTTTATTAGAATGGCAAACATCATATTGTTCCATAGTCTTCTTTTTATTTATTTATTTATTTTATTAAAACTTTCTGCCTCCTCCCCGCCTCCCTTTTCCTCCCCATCCCCCCACTTCCCACCCCCTACTCTCCTCCCTCTTCCTCTCCTGAGAAGCCAAGGACAATGGCACTGGATTTTGATCCTACTGCATGTACTCACTTTGTGGGAGCCTAGCCTGTTTGGAGGCTCACCTTCATACTCTTCTTTTTAATACAATGAAAGTACTAGATACTTCTTTAGCTAAAATATGTCCTTATTCATTATACACTTTCTAGAATAAAACAATGGTGGGTACAGGCAGTTGCTCAGAGATTAAGAGTACTTGCTGATTTTCTAGAGGACCTAGGTTCAATTCCTAGCACCCAGGTCAATGGCACTTAACTACCTATAACACTAGTTCCACAGGGACCAATAATCTCCCCTGGTCTCTGTGAGCACCTTCACTTACGTGGCATGCCCACAAACATATTCATAGTGCATAAAAGTAACAAATAAATTAATATAATTTTATTATGATTTTGATAGTAAATTAAATTTCTTGTTATATCAGTCAAAAAACAATAGATTTTATTTATTTATTTAATTAATTAATTATTATTTTTTTTTTTTTGGTTTTTCGAGACAGGGTTTCTCTGTGGTTTTGGAGCCTGTCCTGGAACTAGCTCTTGTAGACCAGGCTGGTCTTGAACTCACAGAGATCCACCTGCCTCTGCCTCCCGAGTGCTGGGATTAAAGGTGTGTGCCACCACCGCCTGGCTGATTTTATTTAGTAATAGGAAAACCTTCTTCGGGTTTACAACCTTCCTTAATTTATCCAATATTAAATAATGTTTTCTGAGGTCCCCCTTTATGGTATCATATTATATGCCTACATTATTTTCATATCTCTCTTTTTATAAGTCACACACCTATTGAACACTGTGTTTTTTCCTCCAAAGCAGACACAAATCTACTGTAAAAATTCTGTTACTTTTCGAGCAAGCATTCTGAAGGCATAGTGTTTCTTATCTAAGTTGATATTATTTTTGTCTTCTATGTTCCGTTCTGTAAAACAGTCTCTTAGTTGCATAGAAGACAAAGACTGGTATGAACTATCCCATCTTGTGTCAAGATGCAAAAGAAGTAAAGAATTTAAGACAGCTCATTGCCAAAATGGTAGGCAAGCTCTCAACTTCTACAGGTTTTCTTCTCCCTGAGTGAGTAAGCAAGAGTTCTCTAAAAGCACCATCCTGGTTCCTTTTTCGCCACTTTTAAATGAGCAAATTCCAAAATATGTATTTCATTCACAACATGAAATAAGAAAGAAAGTTCCAAATATTCCATATTGGTGGAAATTTCAGTGCTATTTCACTTGTTTATTACATACAGTTTTTACAAAATCCTAAATAAAGTAGTTTCCAAAGAAGGAGGAAGTAAAACAGAAAACAGAAGGGAATAGAAGGAAAGGAATGTTGGAAGAAGGAAAAAGAAAAAAGTGGAAAAGGGAGAAAGGGAAAGGGAGGAAAGAGGCTCGAGTAAGACATTTTAATTGTCAGCATTCTTTGATCCAGGGATCTACCATCTCCTTTCCTACGCTGAACTTAGCTCGCTGAACATTGCTGCCTACTTTTGATTAACTAATAACTACCTAATATTTAAGAATTATTCTACAGAAATGCATTTAAAATGATGTCAGTAAGGCAGATTTCTAAAAATGTTGTTAAATAAAACTTAGAATCACAAACATAAACAAAAAAACAAGGAACAATAGTAACACACACATACAGAAACAGTCACATAATTGTCCATTTTTTTAAACTTCAACATTGATCACTGTTATTGCATGTAAGGAAACTTTAAGTAAACATGTTACAAAGAATTTAAGCTTATATTTCTTGCTATTCAGTAAGATATGGAAATAATGAACAAAACAGTAATGTATTCTATACCATTAGACAGTAGAATTTGATCAATGCTAAAATTAGCTTTCAATCAAAAATATTTAACATGCAATGTAATAAAACAAATAAAAATTCTAAACAAATTCTCTTTTGATATTTTCTGTTTCATCTTATTTCAGAATACATGCTTCTTAAAATATTCCAGTTTTCCTTTGAAAATAGTATATAAAAATTTACTTTTCTTCAGCACCAACATTAGATACGTTGCTTTAAATTATGTCAGAAGACAGGTCTTCTAGATTTATTTTATAATTAAACAATAAGGAAAACATACTCTTCCTCAATTTTTAGCCTTCAAAAGTACTGCTTTGAAGACAATTGCCTTTCTGCATCTCACGAAAGGAGAGGAGATACAGGGCATATTTCCCTCCCTCTCTCTGCCCCTGTGATAATTTAGCCTTGACCTTGACTGGCTCATTTGGAGAATAAACAAAACTGAACAGGATTCTCATTTGATGAAAAGCAGAAGTCTTTGATAAAGTTTACAAGGGATGAGAAGGGAGGAGAGTTGACATTTTTTACAGAATAATTATGATTAATAAAAACAGACCCTCTGACCTTGTCTGTGTTGGTACTTTCTGGACAGAGTCAAAGTAAGTAGCCATGATCTTCACCTTAAATTTATTGTCTATTGACAGAAGTGTAGCAGATGCTTTCAACACTAACTCATCTCAGTATGAGGAGATTCTTTCCTTTATAAAATGTCAGATTATGAAATGGAAAAATTAAAGCTTAATTATTATTATAAAGTCTCAAGATATATTTGCAGACATTAGTCAAATGTTCAAGGGAAATTGTGAATCAGTGTTCACAAATATAAAATAGACAGGGCATGAAACATATATAGGGAGATTGGATGTTGCTTGAGTCTTAAAATACCATGAATCTGGCTTGAAACAGACATGAGAGTGCAGGTTATGTAGAGGACATGCTGCAACCTTCTTATGTTCTTCAAATTAGAAATTTAGACACTTGGTCATGGCTCCCTTTTTTTACAAGCCATATTAAATCACCTTTTTAGATACTATGGATAATAATGCCTTGTGAAACTCGGTGGAGTTTTAGTTATTGAATTGCCCTGTAAACTTGGAGGCTGTCTGGGTAAGCCTTAAAATTTGAAGTAATGAAGCTCCTTCTATCTACTCTGCTAGGTGTTTTCACATGGCTCCTGCTATTTTCTGTGTCATTGAGTTGTAATCTGTCTTCTAAACATTTTTGTGATCAACTAGCTAACCGTGTGCATCATCCCAACAACATGCAAACATCATACAAGATTCTCCCAGGGAATTTCATAAGGTAAGAGTACTCAGCTGTGGGTCCTGACCGCTTAGGTAGTTACATATGAGATCATGTGTACCAGATATTTAACTTATAATTCATGATAGTATTAATTTGATTCTGTGAAGAGCAATTAAATAATTTTATGTTTGGAGGTCACCACAAAATGAGAAACTGTGGTAAAGCATTGCACCATTAGGAAGGTTGAGAACCACTGCCATAGGATATATATACAACTACTATGTATATATATATATATATATATATATATATATATATATATACTTCTACTTGGTATCTTGATGTTTCTACTCAATTTGGAGCAGTAATCTCATTATCCCCTTCCAAATAACCTTCTGAGCCTTTTTGGGTGCATTGTCCAGTCTTACATCTTTTTTTCTGTTTTGTCATTAGACCTAAATTTAGTGTATGTGTGTATGTGTTCGTGTGTGTGTGTGTGTGTGTGTGTGTGTGTGTGTGTGTGTGTGTGATTGCTTGGCCACTGTAGTATGAAAGACAGTGACTAAATAAAATAGGAATAACTGTCTTTCAATGCTATTTTAATCACAAAACTCATGGTTTGACTTCAGCTATGGGTTAGCCATAATTTGCTGCATTTTTCTCATGGAAAAAGCAGACCCTACTGAAGAACATATACAAGAGAGGGACTGACTTGACATTGGTCAACATTCCCAGGAGGTGATAGACACAGATGCATAAACAGAAGAACAGATCTGAGAAAGACAGGATCTTCATCAATTCGCTTCTGACAAGCTTCTAGGAGATAGGGACAAAAGGACTGTGTGCTGACATAGAAATAATGGAAAGGAATGGATATATAAAGATCTCCAAGCAGTATGAATTTCGATGTGAGATGCAAGATTAAATTTGAAAGGTATATAAACAGATTGTAGAAGACATAATGTCTCTTTGAGAATGTTATTCTGTACCTTGTATGTAATAATGAGCTTGGGGGAATTTTAAAGGATAGAGTTGGATCAGGTTTTTAAGAAAAGACAACAGGAACTTCTAAAATATTTGTTTCTTAGTTTTCAAAACGGAGTTCATTTATCCATATAATGATATCTAATTTTCTTATTTCTGTTTTTTTTTCTGGGACAATTCATGATGATGTATCCCTAGTTCTGGTGGTGTCTCAGGAAAGACGGTGGCATGTATTCTCAATGTGGCTTCCTACCACTGAAGTGAGTATTGCTTCATAGATCATTGGGCTACCTCCTTCCAGTTTCTTCTTGAATAACCACATTTGTTTCAAAGGAGTTTTCTGGATGTCAGGGTAAAGTTTATGAGCATAATGTACTAGCATTTGCTTTTGCTAAAAGAATCCAACTGGTTCAGATATAAGTCACACCTTAGACTATTTAGTTCCAGGATTTGGTGAATAATCAAATTCACTTTGTATCAAATTTCAGGGACCCATCTGTTCAAATCAGCTCTAATGTAAACAGCTCTTGCAATCTCTTTGAAAAGCAAAATACCAACAAGTAAATTCTCTCCACTTTTATTTTTATTGTGGCTGCCTTAACTAATTCCTTCTTTCTTCACTAGTTGGGCTAAGGCTAACAGAAATGGCTACACTCTACATTCCTTCTTCTCTAAATCTGTAGGCTAGTTTGGAATAACAGAATCCAGGAGAAATTTAGTGCAATCTCAATTACAGTGTGTCTAAAATTTATTTGAAATAAGACAATATCATTTGGAGGGAAAAAAACAAGAAAGGAAAAAAAGAAAGTCAGTGATTTTTATCTAAAATATTTTAACATAATCAGTATGATTCAAAATATAAGGAAATATGGCCAGCCACCAAGATAGATTTGTAAGTGAAGGAGAATGTTATAAATCCAATAACTAGAGTTTATTTCCTAGAACACCTGAGGGAAGGTTACAACGGACTTTGACAAGTTGTTATCTGGCCACCGATGGCACATTATGATATGAATATTTCCCTCCTCTTTAACAGCAAAATAAATGTACATACATTATATATATTAAGAGGCATTTTAATAAATAAATTAGGGAGGCAATGGTATGACTCAGCAGTTAAAAATGCTTGCAAAGCAGAAATGATAGTGTGGGTTTAAACCTGAGAACATTTCTACTGGGAAACTCCTTTAGCGGAGTGGAGCAAAGAAGCAATGGAAATCTCTGCTGGGAAGCTCTCATAGCAGGGTGGAATAGACCCCAGTCAGAGATGAGAAGGATTGCCTCATCCTGCAGGAGACCATCTCACCAGAAAACTGCTTCAGGTATAGCCTGACTTTGTGACTGTCAGGATTACTTTCTCTTCACAGTTTTAGTTACCCAGGATACTTTCCCTTTACAGTTACAGGTATAATCTGAGTTGCAACAGTAAGTGTATCTTTCTCTTCTGAACTGTAGGTATCAAGAATACTTTCACCCCATAGCTTCAGGTACAGCCCGACTTTGCTACAGTCAGGATACTTTTCTCCTCAGCTGTAGGTAACAATGATTGTCAGATTTCCTTTCTCTGCTGAGCTGTAGACAGTCAGACTACCTTCCTTTCACAGCTGTATGTATTGCCTGACTTCTGATGGTCAGAGTACCATTCCTTCCAGAGCTGTAAAATTTGTAATATGAATTTAAACTATAATGTAACCATTTTAGATTTTGTGTCTCTTCATTTAGATAAAATAACTAATTCAAGTTTAAAACTTTATGTATTTGTATTAGTTCCCTTTCTGTTGTTGTGATAGAATGTCGAGTTTATTTGGACCCTTGGTTCTGGAGGGATACAGGATCACCATGAGAGTAGCATGGCAACAAGTGTTAGGCATGCCAATTAAAACAGGAGGTTAAGAACCCACATCTTTTTTTATTTTTATTGATTTGTATTGAGCTCCACATGTTTCTGCTATAATGTATAAAATGTGATCTCCATCATCTAAGTGGTCCATTGTTGATTTAAATATCAGGCAGTGTATGATCATAATTTTCAAGTAAGTGTATCTGTTAAATGGTGGTGGGCCTTTGTTCCACTTTTTTTCATGTTTTACCAAGTTCCCTTGAGATTTGTTTGTTTGTTTGTTATTCAGCCTGCCTTGGATGTCAGTAATAATTCTGGGACACAATCAAAATCATGAACCCTACATATTGGCCTCCTGAGCAAAAGTTTCAAGGGTGGATGATGTATTACAATCTGTGCTGTTTTTTCAACACAGTTTAACAATGGTAACGGTAAAATGCTGAATGGAAGAAAACACAAGAAATATTAAATACCTCATGTGTGTATTCAAAGCAGTATTTTTATTTTTCTGATACAGATGTAATAAAGTAGAATAACTAGCAATCAACTGTCTATTTCATACCACAATTTAATAGTCTATGTACATATATAAAATTTGACATTCCAAGTTTCTACCTGTCCCCATTAGTTAAGCATTTGGCATTTCATCTTGATGTACTGCTTTCTAAAGTAGTTATTCGGAGATGTCAGATAATATAATGTCACTAGGTAGAGCTCAGCCTCGATGTAATGGGGAAGGCCTTGGTCCTGCATGAAAGCAATGTGCTAGACTTTGTTGACCTCCCATGGGCAGCCATACCCACTCTGAGGAGTAGATGAAGGTGGGAGGGGGCAGATGAAGAGAACAGAAAGAAGGGAGGAAGTGGAAACTGGGATTGAAATGTAAAATGAGAAAAAAGATTATTTAAAAATAAATAAATTATCCCAACCATCCCAATTCCTCAAATTCCCCCCATCCTCCCCTTCTCACATTTCTCTCCCCATCTCCCCTTACCGCTATCCAAACCCTCCCCCAAGATCCCAATTTTTGCTTGGCAATCTTGTCTACTTCCCATATCCAGGAGGATAACTATATGCTTTTCTTTGGGTTCACCTTCTTATTTAGTTTCTTTAGAATCACAAATTATAGAGTCAATGTCATTTATTTATGGCTAGAAAACAATTATAAGTGAGTACATCCCATGTTCATCTTTTTGGGTCTGGGACACCTCACTCAGGATAGTGTTTTCTATTTCCATCCATTTGCATGCAAAATTCGAGAAGTCATTGTTTTTTACCGCTGAGTAGTACTCTAATGTGTACATATTCCACACTTTCTTCATCCATTCTTCCATTGAAGGACATCTAGGTTGTTTCCAGGTTCTGGCTATTACAAATAATGCTGCTATGAACATAGTTGAACAAATGCTTTTGTAATATGACAGGGCATCTCTTGGGTATATTCCCAAGAGTGGTATTGCTGGGTCCTGGCATAGGTTGACCCCGAATTTCCTGAGAAACCACCACACTTGGGAGCAGGGAAGCATATATCTTAATTAAGGGATCCAGCTTAGGGTAGGCAAGAGACCTGAACCTAGAGGGGCTCCCAGGTGCCCAGGGGGATGTCCCCAGTTAGTGCCTTGGGCAGCTGAGGATAAGGAACCTGAAATGGCCCTATCCTATCACCACACTGATGAATATCTTGCATAACACCATAGAACCTTCATCGGGCGACGGATGGAGATAGAGACAGAGACCCACACTGGAGCACTGGAATAAGCTCCCAAGGTCCCAATGAGGAACAGAAAGAGGGAGAACATGAACAAGGAAGTCGGGACCATGAAGGGTGCACCCACCCACTGAGACAGAGGGACTGATCTATTGGAAGCTCACCAAGGCCAGCTGGACTGTGACTGAAAAAGCATGGGATATAACCGGACTCTCTGAACAATGAGGACTGATGAAAAGCCAAAGACAATGGCACTGGGGTTGGATCCTACTTCATGTTCTGGCTTTGTGGGAGCCTAGCCAGTTTGGATGCTCACCTTCCTAGACATGGATGGAGGGGGGAGGACCTTGGACTTTCCATAGTGCAGGGAACCCTGACTGCTCTTCGGACTGGAGAGGGATGGGTAAAGGAGTGGGGGGAGGGGGAGTGGTGTGGGAGGAAGGGGAGAGAAATGGGAGGCTGGGAGGAGACAGAATTTTTTTTTATTTTTCAATAAAAAAAATAAAATAAATAAATAAATAATTATTGAAAAAAAAAAGCATGTGGAGGCGCACCTCTCATAAACCACACTTTTATAGAAAGAAGAGAAGCTGGAGAGAGAAAAAGGAATTTCTATAAACTACTGAGTTCGTTATCTACCCCAAAGTACCCCCGTGCAGCAGAAACAACGGTAAACCTGACAGCAATGTTTAAGGAAAAACCTGAGTCCATATAATAGTCCTCTGATTCCCCATGTTCTTTGACAAGTACCTTTTACACTTACACACACACATACACACATACATGTGCACACATAGATGAATAAGAGACAAAAAAATGAGATTACAGATTAGAAATTTAATTACCTGATTTTTAATTTAATTTTATTTTTATTTAGCTTAATTTCTTTCTTTTTTTCTCTATAGCTTTATAGTCTGTCCTGGAACGAGCTTTTGTAAGTCAGGCTGTCCTCAAACTCGTCTGCCTTCCTCTGCCTCCCAAGTGCTAGGATTAAAGGCATGAGCCACCACCTCCTGACTTTATCATAAATTCTTTTGATTCTTTGGAAATTTCATAACATTCACTGAAGTCTGCTCATCTTTCAGTCCTCGCATATCCTCCCCTCACCCGTGCAGGGCCCTTAAAAGGAAATTTAAAAACAGAAAGTCAAACCAAACCAAAATAAAGCAAGCAAACAACCATAAACAAGAACAAACCAAACCAAATAACAAAAACAAAACACAAACGAACAAAAACCTCTTGGTGTCTTCTTCTTTCCTGCCTCTTCAAAACCTCTTCATTCATCCTGGTGGCATTGGGAGGAGTGTGTCACATGATATACACATTTGTCCAATCAGCTTTACTAGCAAATGTTCATTGCAGTCACTGGTCTGGTTCCAGGCCTCTGGTTTCTGGTACACCATCATACCTTATTCTCATCATAACTCCTCGGGGATATCCTGTGGTCACCCCCCTCATGGAGATCCTGAGGCTTTTGTTTCACAGGACCAGACCCTTCATGGGCTCCAGCAGGTCCAAGAAGGTGTCAATGTTAAGATGAGCCAATCCAAAGTGTGGCTATGGGTCTGGGTGGTAGCTTAACTAGTCAGTGTGAGGCACTGGGACCACTTGCCTCAGGCGAGGGGGTTCTTAAACTCAGGCCATCATGGTCAATTTTCCCTTGCCTCTGGTGAGGGATAGAACCATGCCTCCCAAGTACAGGGTCCCAGTCTCCCATAAGGGTTGTGGCCATGGATTTCTCACTTGTTTATGAATATTGGTCTGCCTATATTAATGCACTACAAATTTCCTCAAATGTACCACACTTACAACACTTTGTGTTTTAAATACCTTTTTGCCTTAAGAACACTGGACAAAATAAAAGTAAAATATAAAACAACTAAAAGAAGTAAAAATATACCAATAGATTACCAAAAGAGAGCAGCAGATTCTAGAGTGATCCTGTTTTTCCTTGTTTCCACTTCCTGGCCAGTGTTGAATCCATTGACCTCCAGTTCAATTCTATTGTCCGTGTTTTGTGTTTGAAATATCTACAGACTTTCAATTTGACAAGAAGAATTAGAGATAAGACACACGATTTCTACTGAAAACGAGTTAGTTCAGAGAAATGTTCAGTAAAGTACACTACTAGAGAGAACCCCTACATGTGTGAAAACATGGGACTGATCTGAAAGCAACAAATAAGGTTGAATAGTTGAGGAAATTGTTTCTTCTGAAAGTCACTAGTGATGTGTGTCAGAGCCTCCCTGATCAATATAATATTAAAGTGTCATATCTATATATAGTGTGTATGAACAAAAGTAATGTTGAAAATGTAGCTTTTAATACTATCTAAAGAATAAATCCATCTAAAATAGAAGACTGTTATGGTTTACTGAAAGTCTTTAAATATAATTTATCTTTTTTTTTAATTTGTTTCTTTTATAAAGTAAACCTTTCAAAAATAATCTAGTAAAAGTAAATAATTTCTACAATAATCATTCTTAAATAGTGTCTTATTTATTTATTCCTCATTTATTTATAGTTTGCCTTAGTTGAAAGTTTTGCCAAAGATATACAAGAATATCCTAAATTCTTTTTTATCTAGTTGAAATAAATGTTCTTTGCCATTTTTATTGATTGTCATGTTGCTATTGTATTATTTTCCTACTACATGTTTTTCTATGCATTTTAAAATGTCAATTATTTTAGTCATCAATATAATCTGTTTAACTGAATCCAATATGTGAGCTACATAAACATGACTATTGAGCATTAAAATGTGATTAGGGTGTATAAACAGCTAAATGTTTATTTTTATTTAATGCCAACTGAATTCAACTTAAAGCCCAACATATGCCTAATATCTACTATCTCTTTGGAGATTGCTTCTCTAAAGTATGAATTTCAATTTTTACACAGTCAGCTTCACTAAAGTGATAACTAAAGCTTTATCATCGACACAGATGGTAGAGGAGAGTGAGTTGGCCTTCTCTATGCCATGGATAAATTGATGCATTCTGAAATAAGGGATGACAAGTTTCCCTTTTATGTGTAGATTTAGAGTGAAGAACTTAACTGCCTAGGGAGGGTGTTGAGTTTTCTTGCTGAGACAAATTAATAACATGTTTTGAAGATGATTTAAGGGTGTAGGATTGACAGGCACTGTGTGAAGAAAAAAATAACTTTGTGAAACTCTGCCCATTATGTTGGAATGTAGAATCGTGAGATTTATGAAGAGACCCCTGTCATTTGCCCGTAGAGATGATACTAAACCCCAGTGTTCAGAGAAGCTATTTTTTCTTTTTTACCTTATATTCTCCTGGTGCGGTACAATTAACATCTCCTGGAATGTAGGAGGATTTTTAAGAGCAGGTTTAGAGGAATTTAAAGAACACATTTTAATTATCTTTCTGTCTTTGGACAAGTTGTTCTTAGAAAACTAGAGTCATAAGTTGCGGAGAGAAATCAAATGGAATTGTTATGCATACTCCATGTAAATCATTTGATCACCCTCTCCCTGCTCTCTTCCAGACCTGCATCCCCCCATATGGTGGGGAAGAAATAGACACAATAGTCAATTTAAGAACCCTGCATACCTTGAGCATATCCTTTAATTTGCCATGTGCTTAAGTTACCATTTGGTATTACAAGTCAGTCACTCGCTGGAATTTCATGATTAGAATTCTATGTGGTTTTGTTTATTTCTGTTGATGTATTGCTTTGTTTTTACATCTTCCAATTCTTTCAGAACAGCACATTGAATAAAGGCTCCGTTATATCCACTGCTTAAATTACAGGGCTTTGCTCTCTGTGTCCCAACATTTTAACACAAATACAGGAAACTGCATAAGGGAAACAATTTCTACATGGGACATGGTTTCAAAATCAATAGCACTTCTATTGCCAAGCAGATTGTTTAAACATTAATGAAGAATGGATTAGTTGCTAAAATGAGAGAATTTTAAGCCTCTATCAACATTAACTCCAGGGCCTTTACAATATTTCTTAGAAACTTTTAAGCTTCTATAATGCTGCCTGGTTCTTCAGTGTTCCATGGTTGAAAATGAAGGGCATTTAAATAATTTCAAAGGAAAAGCCTGTCTTTTCATCACCGGATACTTTTACTCAATACAGTGAAGATTCACAGACATTTTCTTGGACACTTCTTTTCAATAGAGATTATTTACAAGGAAATTAAATTGCACTTTGAGTGAAAGGAAGGTCAGTGACTCTGTCTCTCTCTTACTCCCCGATTTCATCTGCCATTGTCCTTAAAGTACTTCAACTAGTTCCACAAAACAATGAAAGTGTACGCACTGTAAACAATGAACTAATTCACTGAAGAACTATTTGTGCCCCCACACAACCTTAAAATGAGTTTAGTAGTGTAAACAAAAATAGCCTAAAACTCTAGTGTGTGTATAATGCTCTATTTTAAAAATTTGGATGTAATTTGTTTTTAATTTGTATCTGGCAAAGTCCAAATACCTATATATAAGGATATATCTATGCAGGTTGTACCCCCCACACTTTCGGGGGGGGGGTGGGAGAAAATATCATCCGTCAAATACCTTACAGTATATTTTTATGTAGCCTGATGAGTCTAAGTGTATTCCTCTTAAACTGTCAAAGATATATCCCTTCTTGTTTGTTCTGATTTCCACTAATTTCTCCATGGAGCAGATATGTAAAGCATCCATTTTTTTAGAATATGTGCTCTTTGTAATCTTATATAAAAGAAAACACAAGTTTTTTCACCTATAAGCCTTCTTAAATACTGACACAAATAAATTTATTTTTAAAAAGTGCCTTATATGTCAGTTGGAAAAGGGCTGTTTCTGATGAAACAAAGCCAGGAAAAGGGTATGATCACCAAGTTTTTATATATTAAAAGTGTTTCAGTGAAAACAGCATTGATACAGAAGGATAAGGAGAGGATCTGAGTACTTCAGGTATCTAGAAACAGTGTCCAGAATTGAGGCCTTTATGGCCTTTATTCAAATCAGCAATGTAGCCAAAGTGACTGGAAGGAAACTGATTTAAGAAGATGAGATTCACCATTGAGGTCAGAGAAATGAATGGATTGGTTTTCGTGTTTATAAAGCTGTTGGCTTTTACTCTGGGTCAAATAAGAAGATACCAGTGCATGCTGAGCTGAGTAATCCATAAACTGACTTCCGTTCTAACAAGTGAAACGAGTCTGTGTGCTGTGCTAGTAAATGACTGTTAGAGGATTTAGCAGAGATTGTTGCAACAAATTCTAACTTTAGAAAAAAGATGTTTGAATTCATATCATAGCTCTTAAAAGGGGATCTCAGAAGGAGACTCTGGATCTAATTTGAAAATACAGAGATTTAAACAGCAGATATATTTCATGTGGGATCATATTGAAGGAGTCAGCCTAAAATTTTCCTAATTTGTTATTCATGTGATGTTTCTCTTATGGCATAACAGATATAAAGAGTAGGAACACAGATATCCTAATCTTAATTTCTGGTTGAAGATAAAAGCTTTAGACTCACTATCATGGCTTTAACTGACCTGATATTAAAACAATTTTTAAAATGTTATTATAGCGAGAATGTATATTCATTTTTCTTGACATGATTTTCTTAAATGATGCAGTGTCACACATAACATTTACTTTAGTTTTTTAAAGTAACCTGATAGTGGTTTGAAGCATCCAGTAGAATATACGTTGGATTTGGATACTGTGCTATCTTACATAAGGGTTCTAAATAATTTAATATGTTATCATCAACAGAGAATATTGGAGTCACTCCTACATGGATGATGACTGATAATGCCACAATTAAATGGAGTTGTGCAAATTGCATGTCATAACTATAAAGCACTGTACTGGCTAGCTCATCCAAGAAGAAGGCATACTGAATAAGTCAGGACTGCAAGATATTTATTGGGAGTCAGGTGGTTGCAGAAGCCAGGATTATATTCTTAGAAAACCTAAGGCATACAAAGGGCATTGGCTTAAGTAGTTGCAAACATTGTGCTCCTCACCATGCCCTGTCAAACCTGTGAAAATTGTGACCAATGTTCCATTATTTTCATAATCAGAGTGTTGCACTGAACATGAATGGCCAATCATTGTAATCAATAAATAATAATAATCACTTACTCTTTATTAGAATAGATTAGCAGTAAACAGCAACTACAATGCAAGGCTTGAATGCTCCAAGAAGCCATGTTCACATAACATATTTTCACTTCCTTATTAATATTTTGAAACACCAAATAATTAAAATGATTAAAACATTTATAATTATTTATAAAGTCTATCATCTAACAATTCAATTCATGATTCTCTCCTTTTTTAATATTAAACACTTATCTTTAAATATCCCAACATACTGAATGAAGAAATCAGCATGATTCACTCTTTTGGAGGCTTTGAGGGGCAGTCGTTGCCTTTCTCTCTCCGACTTTGTAGTGGCTGTCAATGGTCCTAGGCATCACTTGGCATGTGCATGCAATCCCCACTTTCTGCCTCTCTTCCAATGGCCTTCTTCTTTGTGTCTCTGTCTTCTCTTTTGTATCTTGTAAAGACACGTGTCATTGGATATAAAACTAACAAGGATAATCCAAGACGTGTGCTCCATGTTACACTTACTACACTACCCGGGAGTCAAAGTCATCCTGTCTCGCTCCTACCAAAGTGGCCATAAGGATGAACAGAACAGGTGCATTGCAAGAGCAGTGGGGACACTGTAGTTCATTTTCTCTGCCTCCTTGTGCCCATGCCTATTTATGCCCAATTACCAATGTACCACTTACATATTAAAAGGCGCTGCTTGATCTAAGGTTATGCTCATGATTCTATTAATTTCATTAGAAACAAAAAACTGGGGGAAAAAACAGCAACAACTCTGTATTCAAATTTTTTCCCAAATTTATTACCATAAAATTTATTCTCATAATATTTCATTTAATTTAAAAATGATAATTAAGCCTATTAATGCTTTTATTTTAAGATATCATGTTAAAACTTTGAGTTCTTGAAGTTCAGTTGAAGAGAAGGAGGAAGGAATATATGAGCAAGGATGGTCAAGGTCATGATGGGGAAAACCATCAAGACAGCTGATTAGAGATAGTAGGAGCTCACTGACTCTGAACTGACAGCTGGGGAACTTTCATGGGACTGAACTAGGGCCTCTGAATGTGGGTGACAGACATTTTGCTTGAACTGTTGGAGGGAAGCTCTTGATAGTAGGACCAGAACTTATCCTGGGTACATGAATTGTCTTTTGGAGCCCATTCTCTATGATAGGATACCTTGCTCATGGTTGATACAGGGAGGAGGGGCTTGGTCCTGACTCAACTTGGTATGCCAGACTTTGTTGACTCCCCAAGGGAGGCTTTACCACCTATGCAGAGTGGATAACATGGGAGACGAGAGGATGGGAGAAGGGGAAGGTGGGGTTGGTTTGTAAAATGTAATAAATAAATAAATAGACAAAACAACCAAAAACTTTGTCATTAGCATTAAGTACAAAATTCTAAGCCTTTTCATCTTAAGTACAATGTTGATAATATAAAAATTTTGGTATCTTAATTTTAAATATATTTTAATTAAAGCTGAATAGCTATGAATTTAGTTAATTTAAATTATAAATTATATGTCATAGAGTATAAAGAGAAAATCAAGTACTCATATCTAATTCAAGTGTCTAACTAGTATCTATTTTTTGAGTAAATGTTCAATTTCTTTTCAATTCAAATATGACTTTATATGTATGTCCTTGTGACACTTATTTTGAACTTTAGTGGTATAATAATCATGTAACATTTTTTGCCATATGTTTATTCCATACATATGCATATGTTTGTATGAACATATTGGTACTTTCAATACTCTAAGAAAATGGCTGCTTCAATCTCATAAAATTTTTTTCTTGAGTGAGTAATTTCTCTGTAATACTCAGGTTGTTAAATATAAGTCACCAGCACTTTTCACCATGTAATTTTATAGTACAGTACACTACACCCTGTTCCATAATATGGAGTGGTTGCTAAACTCACTATCCTAAAACTTTATTTTACCCTTCCCAAGAAAAAACAAAAGAGATTATGTATCTCAATGAGATGCATTAATTTAATAGTAGTAGATTTGATTTTCATGAAGATTTTAGATTCATTAGTGTTCAGGGGCAAAGTGCAACAGTAATCTTCAGAAGGTCTAAAATTATACAAGATGGCTACCAAGATGCACTATTAAAGAACAACCCTGCTGTCTATCCTGTAGGCACATTCTTAGATTGACCTAAAGAATGCGGCACATGGTTCTGCATTTGGAAATGGAACAAAGTATTTTGTATTAATTAAAGACAACAACACAGTTTACATGTATCTTTAAAGAATAATAAGTAATGTGAAAGTAAACAGTGTTTGAAAAGAGAAAATTACATTTCAAGGAAAGTCATCTAGTATAATAGAAAAGAAATATTAACTTCTTTTTGTCTTGTCATTTAAAGACAAATTTCAGTTTAAAATTCTTAAGTGATTCGAGTAGACAGAACACATCTGTGAACACATCTGCCTCTCACTCAATTTATATGCAAATATTGCTACTATCTTCATGTTTATTTTGTATAGTTTTTCTCCTCACAGTTGAACATAAGTTCTGACACAACAATATCTATTTTATTGGATTTGATCTAGTGTTAATTTCAACCAAAACAAACAAAAGACGATAAAATCTTTAGCAACTATTAAACTAAGACTGTATGCTTCACATATACAATGCTAGTAAGAGCTAACTTTATATAATCCTAACACACTTCACACACTTTCAAGCTATTCTATGGTAGTAAAGTCAATAACATTGTTCAGGTTGTTAAAATGGCCTTTTGAAAAAAATGTAATTTCCATTCAAAATATTGTAAATTATGATGTATTAGTGTCCTATCTTTTCCTAGAAGTGTTTGATAGACTCAACAGTTCTTTCTTCCCCTAAGAAAATCTAGCATTTCTGAGAACATTGCATTCGAAACCTTGAAAAAATTTAGTCAGGTCACATTAGTGAAAGTTTCTTTTTCATTATTCAATCTTTACCTAACTATTTACACTTAATGTTAATAACACTATTATTTAAAAATCAACAGATTCTACCATTTTTATTTATTTATTATTATTATTATTATTATTATTATTATTATTATTATTATTGGTTTTTTGAGAAAGGATTTCTCTGTAGCCTTACTGCCTCTCCTGGAATTAGCTCTTGTAGACCAGGCCCCAAACTCCCAGAGATCCGCCTGCCTCTGCCTCCCGAGTGCTGGGATTAAAGGCGTGCGCCACCACCGCCCAGCTCAGATTCTACCATTTTTAATCACACCATATTGCTCTTTCCAGTATAGATAGTCTATGTCCCTCATTTGTATATAGAATTTTTATAATTTTGTTTTGATTTTTTGTTGTTGTTGTTTATTGCAGTCTCGTCTACCCTGGCTTTACCTCTTTGTAACTCCATATCACAATTACCAGAAAAACATAAGAATATATTTCAAGTCCTCCAGTGAACTAACTGAATTATTACCAGTGGATTATAAGAGTATTAACCTTCTTAAAATCCTACTAACAGTGAGTATATAATAAATAGAATATATTTTATAATCTTTTACTATTTCACCTTGTTACTAATATGTACACTTTGGTTAATTGATGCTAAACAGCATATTGTTTTATCAGTCACTATCTGGGTGCTAGATTGTTTCATTTCAACTTGATACAAGCTAGAGTTATCCTAAGGGAGGGATCCTCAAATAAAATAACTACATAAGAACCCGCCGTTAGTGCATTTTATAAGTTAGTGATTGATGGGGAGGATCCAACCCATTGTAGGTGGTGCCATCCTTAGATTTGTGGTCCTGGGTTGTATAAGAAAGTAGGCGGAGGAAGCCAGAAAGCAGCACTTTCCATGGCCACTGCATCACATCGGCTCATGAACCCAGCTTACTGCCTTGTTTGAATTTCTGTCCTGACTTCCTTCAATGATGGACAACAATATAGAAGTGGAAGCCAAACAAATCCTTTCATCCAGACTTGATTTGGGGCCATGCTGTTTCAGGAGAGCAATAGAAATCCAAACTAAGACAAACTTACAACTTATATTTTTGCTGAATAATTTTTTTTTTGGTTTTTCGAGACAGGGTTTCTCTGTGGCTTTGGAGCCTGTCCTGGAACTAGCTCTGTAGACCAGGCTGGTCTCGAACTCACAGAGATCCGCCTACCTCTGCCTCCCGAGTGCTGGGATTAAAGGCGTGCGCCACCATCGCCCGGCTTTGCTGAATATTTTAAAATAAAATTTTAAATTTTACTTTATGTATGTGAGTTTCTGCCGACGTGTATATGGGTGTACTGCACCCATTACAGTGTTAGAGAAGGGCAGAGAGAGGATTTGATTCATTCACTAAAATTGGAGTTAGACATCTTTGAAAGATACTATATAGGTGCTGGGATTTGTATCAGACTCTAGAAGAGTAGCCACTGCTCTTAACTACTGAGTCATTTCCCCATCCTCATGACTTCTTCTTTTTTTTTTTTTTTGAGTTTCATGTTACTGTACATGGCAATGCTATTGTTATTAATAATTGGTTATTTTAAGTATGGTGCTTGGAACGTGATGAGAATTGCATTAAAAGAGAATTGGCAGGGCCATCAAAGCTACAAACACCATCACCATCTTCCCCATCAGCATTTTCTTAATGGATTATAATTTTATAGAATACAAAGCTCAACTTTGTACACATACTTCTGACTTAGTTAAGTGTTGGACATATTTTTTTTATGCATGTACATTTTCATTTACTGGTTCATTCTATTCTCCTCTTCTGAATGGTCCTATTTTCTAGCATGCTTCAAAAATGTTCACATCTCCAAACCCATTTCTAGGTCTTATTGTTTGCAGGGTTACTTTGATCACAAAGACCCTGAGCATTCCTTTCATGAAAATGTAAGCTAAACACAGTCTGAATTGTCATGAGATGAGGTGTTCTGCATAGATGCATGAATAGCATGTTCTATCTTTATTCTTGTGAATAAAATCTACTTACTAGATGTTTAATTGGCTGGGAAGATTGAATCGGTGAGTAAAGGGCTTATTACACAAACATGGAGATCTCAGTTTTAATCCTCAGCAATGACACACATCTATAGCTCCAGAACTGTGTGCAACGAGGAGACAGATGGATCTCAGGGATGGATATCTGCTCTGCCTGAGAAAAAACAAGGTATAAAACAATGGAGGAAGACAATGTCCACCCATGGAATCTACACATTGAATACCCCTGAATGAGCACCCACACACTACGTCTCAACCCAGACCCTGGAAGGAAAACAAAGGAAATATTTCAGATAACTGTCAAATTTTAGTCATGGAACATTTTATTTCATGGCATTTATATGTAAAAAAGCCAATTTTCCAAGTTTTTCCCTCAATTAATTTAGTCAAATTAAATAACAGTAATTGTTATCATTAATTTTGTGTTTGTTCTATAGAATATATGGAACATTGTCAAAATTCCAACTCGAAGGAATTCTTAGAGCTTGTCTTGAATAACTGACCATTTTATAAGTATGAAAACTAAGTATAATATATTTTCATTGACTTTAAAAATGATATTCAGCCTAATATAGACTCTCAGCTGTACTGTGACTAATTGATCCATGGCAAGAATGAGATCCCATTTGTGAGACCCAAGGTTTTACTTATTTCCATTTTACAGAAGAAGAAAATTACCACCTTGCAAAACTGTATCTAGTTTATATTCAGGTCCCAAGTCATGTTGGCCACTCTATCAATCTATGTTTTCAGAATAGAAGAGGAAAGACAATTTAAACTCGCTGATGTTGGTCACGCTGTAAGCATGCACCAAATACTGACTCGCTTGTATCATAAAATTATTCACACACTTTTCAGTGTGCTTCAAAGAAGGCAACTGGCATTCCTTTATACTCCCCTGTCATTATCAGGCACTTCAAGCCTCAGAGAGTGCTACACATGCATTTGCTGAATAAAACTTCTGTTCATGTGTCTTCTAAACACAAGGCCCTTAAGAATGTTATTTGGTGGAAAATGCCCTAAATGAATTCAGGAACTCCAGTATGAAGAACGATGTGATCAAGAAACAAATCTGTGCTTGAATGGCTTTTCTAATGCTAGGCTTTTCCATTTATGCACTATATAAGATTTTACTACAATGTTCGAAATTAAACCACATTAAAGCAATCAAAGTACTCTCAGACTTAAGTCTGTAATAACGATGATTGAGGCTTAAAGGTACAGCTGGCTTTGGTTAGGACTTGGCCCTTGAAATTTATTTAGATGAAAATTAAATGAAAAAAAAAACTTTTAATTTTCTGTATTTTAGAATATTAATAAAGGAAGTGATCAGGTGGGAGGACTGTGCATTAAAAATGGCTGTTGTATTTTTTCTTTCTTTTTAATTGCAACCCTTTGAACACAACAATGTAAAAAAGCATGGAAGTTTGGCAAGCTGTTTATATAAATCCAATATTCCCCAAATTTGTTCCCCATATGCTAGCACACTTCTCCCTTATTTTGCTCCTGGCTGTTCAGGAAGCTAAATTATATTTAAAGCCATTCTCCCCACCTACATCCCCACTCCTTTCTTTTCATTCATACAAAGCATTTCATTTTCCAATTTGCAGTTTTTCCATGAAAGGGGTTTTTGCCTATTCACAATTGGGCCAGTTTTGAATCTAGGTCCTACAAAGAAGTGGGCTATTCATCTTCCCTGAACAATATACATAAACCTAAATTTTCCAGACGAAAAATAGTCATAGATTAGAATTAAGCTACCACACAGGGCACCATAATGATTAAATTTGCTAAAAAAAAAGTATGAAACCAACCACAGGAAAAGAAACTTATGTTGAGAGTTCTACCGGATGCACTTGATTAGAGAGAGTTGACAAACTGCCCAACCCAGTTAGTAGACATGGCATGATCATGAGATCTCATTGAAAGCTTTTACTTTATTTCATAATACACAATATAGCTCCAAATGAAATAAAACTATATATGTTTATGAGGATGATTAATTTCGTAAAACTTGCAAATTCCAGTTAGTCAGTCTCAGTCAAAGAATCTGAAGAAGAAAGGGTTTACACTTTGTTTAGTCATAATTGAGGCTAAATTAATAAATGAGTTGCTATTTATCAGAGCAACTCTACCCTTTTTACAGTTAATTTGTTTTTTTCTATTTGTTTCAAAAGCCATTTTTTTCTTTCACCATCGTATAAAGTTCTTTAGATAGCCTTGCATAGTTATGCATCATCCCTAGCAAGAGAGATGCAGTTTCTTTTCTTCTGAAGACCCTCTAGCAATACTGATTTCTCGGTGGAGATGTTTTCTTTTGTAGGTTTCAGCACTTGCATCATCCAAGCCTCTGTTCCAAGACAGTCTGTCTGTCTCCTGTTTCTCATTTCCTCTATAGCTTAAGTACACATGAACTTGGGAACTTTTATTCAATGGATAGTTTATGTCTCTTGCCTGGGCAAGTTCACCTTTCAGCTGCATAAATGATCAAGCATATTAAGTGAAAGTCTCAACAGTGTTTGCTTTTCTTTCCCTGATATTGAGACATAGTGGAGCATACTAAAACAGAGACATTTCCACCTCATTTGTAATTCGCCACAAAACTTCCAACATGAACCAGTAACAATCTGTATGTATTAACACTCTAAGAAATAAGAAAGAAATTCCTGAATAGATTAAGATCAAAATCTATGCTGTCACTCAAGGGAAATTGGCATAAATTCCAGTTAGTTTCCTACTTAGAATTCCCTACCAGATCTGCATTCTCACCCATGCACAAACATGCTAAAATATGTCAAAGGATCAATTCCTGTCTCTTCTTTGGAATTACAGGTTTAGGCAACATTTTGATCTTTCAACGAGTCAGTTTCTGATACATTATTTACTTAATTCTTGAGTAACATAGCAACATGTTCTCTCTTTGCCTCTCTTTAGGAGTTTTTCTGTGAAGACTGTGTTTAAACTTCTGTTAAGATTCATGTACCAACTTTGCTGATCATTTCCAATATTTGTTCAACAAGTTGTTCAGTACATTGCCAAAAATTAGGAAATGAAATCACTTGAAATATTTTCAAATATGAAAGCACTACAAAATTGAAATTGCAAAAAAGAATACATTGAGAAATTCTATTGACTTAAATTTTATCTCAGTGTTTGTCATAAAATTTAATAGACTTCTCCTATTTTAAAAAGATGATCATTTCTATACATATGTTCACATTTCTCCATGCATTTTAAATCCCTTTAAAATTGTTTTTAAAATGGCATCATAAGATGGGAATATTTCTCTTATTTTTCTTTCATATATTATATCCTGACTGTAGTTTCTTCTCCCTCCCCTCCTCCCAGTCGTCCCCTACCTCTTCTTTCCCCAGATCCTTTTCTGAAAAGAAGCAATTTCTCCGGGGATATCAATCAAATACAGGTTAACAAGTTACAATAAGGCAAGGTACATACTCTCATACCAAGGTTAGATGGGGCACCCAGCGGGAGAAAAGGAGCAGGAGAAACATCCAGAGGCAACTCACACTTCCACTGTCAGGAGTCCCACAAGAACACCTACCTACACAACCATAACATGTATTCAGAAGACCTAGCTCAGAACCATGCAGGCTGCCTGATTGCCACTTCGGTCTTTGTATGAGCATCCTAGTCCTGCCTAGTTAATTCTGTATGCTGTGTTCTTGTGGTGTCCTCGATCACTCTGGTTCCTATAATCCTTCCTTCCTTCTTCTGCGGTGTTCTTGAGTCCTGCCTAGTGTTTGGCTGTGGATCTCTGCGTCTACTCCCAACTGTTGCTGGATGAACTCTCTCTTCTGACAACTGAGGTAGGCTCCAGTCTATGAGTATAACAGAATATCATTAGGAATCATTTAATTGACTTCCCCCCCTCCCAGTTTTGTTTGGTTCTATCCTAAGTCTCCAGGTTATCACACCTCTGGATCCTGGGCATCCAGACAGCGTCAGTCACGGGCTTGCTTTTGTGGAACTGTGGGATAGGCCTCAAAATGTATCAGTCATTGACTACTCCCACTAGTTCTCTGCCACCATTACCCCAGCACACATTTCAATCAGGACAGAATGTAGGTGGAATTTTATGCCTGGATTCAGTGCCGGTTTTACTTAATACTATGACATTTGTTGCTATTATTATTTTTTTTTATTAGGGAGGATTGAACCTGAGACCTAATATTTGCTTCCCAAGTACAATTCTGCTGAGCTACATTTTAAGGGTTTGTTGGATATTTTTTTTTGTACATTTACTTTTTTATTTTCATTCTTGTTTTTTTTTATTTTGTTTCCTTTTTATTTGCATCTTCTATTCAAGGATGTATTAATTCTTTCCACTCTGAAAATAAGCCAAGATTGAAAGAATTTCTGCATCTGAAAACTTATAAATAGGGCAGAGGGAAAAGAAGCTTTTCTTTGTCTTGAGCTAAAATAAATTTTAATGCTTTTGTTTAGTTTCTCAAATTGCAATGATTTAAAACAAAGATGAATTTAATTATATTTACACATTTCTATGCAATTCAACTAGTAATTTTTGCCAGCATATAAAGAGTAAATAATGAATTTATATGATATGAGGTATCTCTTTGAATTTTCTGAGATGGACGTATTTGTTTAAGTCATGTACCATGGCAGAAAATGTTTTTTCTTCAGAAATATATTTCAGGGGATTGGAGAGATGGCTCAGTGGTTAAGAGCACTGTCTGCTCTTCCAAAGGTCCTGAGTTCAATTCCGAGCAACCATATGGTGGTTCACAACCATCTGTAATGAGATCTGGCGCCTTCCTCTGGTGTGTGGGCATACATGGAGGCAGAATGTTGTATAAATAATAAATAAATAAATCTTTTTTTTTAAAGAAATATATTTCAGAAAATAAATTTTAGCTTCAAGGTCATAGATGTATGGATAACAGCAGAGCAAAAATCTGTAATAAAATATGATTGTGTACCATTCTGAAAAGAAAGTAAGAGAAGAGGTTAGGAGTCCCCATTTTCTCATGTAAAAATAATTTTCTTGGATATTTGTTGATATGTTGGGATAATCATTCCATACTATGTAAAGCTGGGTCTCTGTTTTGCTTCCCCTGCCTGAGGCACCTTTTGATTGGTTTAATAAAGAGCTGAATAGCCAATAGCTAAGCAGAAGAGGATAGGCAGGGCTTCTGGGGAGGGATGGGAACTCTGGGAAAGAATCTGTGGTGGGAGATTTGTCAAGCAGATGTGAAGTATATCAGCAACTGAGGAGAGATAATGAGCCACATTGCTGAAGGTTGATTAAATAAAGGGGTTAATTTAAGCTTTAAGACTTAGCTGGGAACAAGCCTAAGGTAAGGCCAAGCTTTCATAATTAATAAAATGTTTCCAAGTCATTATTTGGGAGGAGGTTGTCCAAAGAAATATACATCACATTGTAATCCCTTAATTCATATCAAGATAAAAAATATTCTCCATTTAAAGAATAACAATTGAATAAAGAAAATATTATAGTTTGTATGTTAAATTTCCTCTAGAGGGTCATGTGTTTCAACCACCTGGTCCAGATCTGGTAGTGGTGATGGGGAAATTATGGAAAGCTGGTATTGGGGTGGAGATCAATGTAGAATGTAGGTCACTGTGTAGTTGGTTTGGAAATTCGTAGTCCACCCCACTTCTTGTCCCATGTCTGCTTTTTTATTCGCCCGTATATGAGCCACTTTCATTATCACAGGCAAAGCTGCTTTAGCATGCTTCAGCTTCATTATGGAGTATATCTACCTAAACTACACGCTAGAGTAGACCCTTCCTCCTTTAAGTTGTTTCTGTCAATATTCACAACAAATGAAAACATTCACAACATTGAACAGTGAATAAAGAGTTGCTTATTATAAGTTAGGAAGAACTCTCTCTCAGTTAAATCAAGGAGATCTATAGCTGTTCGGAAAAAAAAGACTCTAGATAAAAAGTAAATGTCTTTAAAGTTCACAGTGAACACACCAAAGACATGCTATTTCTCTGCAAAACAAAATTAATAATATTAGAGTCAATACTAGCAGTTTACCTTAGCCAACCACATAGAAAATGCTCTAACAAGACAAGAATAATTGTCATCAGCAGGGACATTAATGATAATTATAATAGATTATAATTTCATCACCATGGAATATTTTTATAAAGCATATTACTTTTTGAATTTCATTCAGTAATTTAAGTATGTCATTGGGTCATAAATAACATATAAGCCTCTTGTCTTTACATTTCCTCCCATACTATTCTAGTTCTTTCTGTGTTCTAGCTCTGATCACTTGCTGTATGAACACATTTTCAATACTGAGATATTTAAGTATCTGCCAACTGAGGATTATAACTCTCATTCTGAATCTTCTTGCAGGCTTCGGTGAGAGATTGTTAAAATAAGTCAGAAAATTCAGAATATCATTGGCCCTAATGAGTTATAGTCTGAATTTTGGCAGGATCTGTGCAGAATCTGTTATTAAATTAGTCTAAGAAGAGTTGCTTAAAAAATGCTACTTTTATTTTTTTATTTAGCCAATTATTTGAGTTTACTCAATGAAATAGAACAATAAAAAGCCACAAGATCATTTATTAGATACAGAAAAGACCTTTGACAAAATAAAGCCTTCTTCATGATAATGGTACTGAAGATACAGGAATGTTCTCAAAATAATAAAAACATCTAATGAAATGATCTAGTGGTACTTAAATCTTGTGATTTGTGAAGTGCATTACCTTTATCAAATGTGTATTCTGTTATGCCTCTGCATCTCTGCTATGAAGTCATGCTTTGATGTGTCATGTATTCACTCCATTTGCTACTATTTTGCTGATTATTTTTGCAAGTCTGTTCATAAGGGAAATTAGACTGAAATTCTCTTTATTTGTTGAAAAAAGACATAAGGGCATATCAGAGTAGCTGTGATATTCATTTCTTCTATTATGTCTTTAAATTCCAAGAGTCCATCTTCCGTCTTTTCTATTCTGTTGGGAAGGTTTAGAAACTGCAGAGTTTCTAAATTTTTCATTGCTGAATTCACCTCATTTGGGTTTTCTGTGGTTATTCTAATTCCACTTTCAGGTTTGAACTATCTTATTTACTTTTTCCCACTGTTTGTTTGTGATTTTTCTAAGGGATTTCTTCATTCCCCCTTAAGAGTCTCTATTATATTCTCACAAGCTAATTTAAGGTCTTTTTCCTCTTGGCTAGAATATGTTGTAATATGCAAAGCCAGTAGTGTTCGAGTTGCAGGGCTCTAATGGAAATATTATCCTGACTGTTATTTATGATGTTTTTATACTGGTTTCTAGGCAACTGGGTTTTGAAAGCATGCAACTCTAGGTGCTAATATCTGGTCTTGTCTTTTTTGGGTAGTGATTTGTTGTCGGGTTCTTAGAAGAGTGTGGAGACTGTGTGCTGCCTGGAAGGAATTTCTTCTGCAATCCTGATATGTGCAGCCACTGGGAGTTTAGGTAAAATGAGTTCATAGGTATTGGGAGCTGGCACTTACGAATGGGAATGGGCTAGGATGGGGAGGAACTGAGGGGTCCCACATGAGGGCAGAAAGCCCCCAGAATATGCTTAGTACCTTTGGAATGGGGGCAGAGCATGTGGAGAGGCTACAACATGTAGTCTGCTACAGAAGTGAGGATGAAACTGAAGAATTGGATATGGAAGAAATGAGGGAGAGTGAGGATCTTCAGCTTGCCTGTCTGCTTTGCTGACCTATTTACTTCTCTGTCTGGTTTGGCAAGTGAATGCCAGCCAAACCAGAAAAGGAAGCAAGTGATAATGTAACAGGGTCGGTGGAGAGAATCTTGAAGGGGGATATTTATATGATCCACTGGCAATGTGGTCAATGGTGAAGGGAGGTTGTAGTAGACCCAGGAATGAGACTGGGGTATTGAATTTAGAGGATAAGAGGGAGAGGTGAATATATAGTTAGCCTACTTGTTGTTCTGGCCTGAGAGACTGGAATGTTCCAAGCAAATGCCTCCTGGTGTTAGAGATGGGGAAAAAGTCATGAGTCTGGAAAAGGGAGATTGGAGGGTATTATCCTGAGGACATGGAGTCAGAGAGGAAGGAGAGACCATAGTAAGTATTCTGTTATAGAGCTGATGGTGGGACAGTGGGATTGGATTTGTAGGAAAAGATGGATTTGTGGAGATCTGCAGTTAGCTTACCTATTTCCCTGGCTGGAGTGGAATATATTAAATTTAAGCACAAAATGATGTGGAGAAAGTTCATAAAATTAAATCATCAGATTTTTTTTATATTTACATGTAAGATTACAATAACATGATGTAAATTTTATGTAAGTCATGGTTTATAACATTAGATGAATTAAATAAAACCATGTAATTTTTTGCAAGGCCTATACTGTTCTCTTGGAATATTTCCAAAGGTAGCTTTTCCTTCCAAATAATAAGTTCCCACACTGAAATCAAATCGGTCTATTTATCTATACCATTCCACATAAGAGTTTTTCTTTTATTCTTTTTATGTAGGAGGAAGTAATATACACAAGCATACGTGACTATATATATACATATTTTGTTATATATGATATACAAAGGTTTGCTTAAAGGCTCATTGTCATGTAGTAGTAACTACAACGAATTTGGAAACAGAAGACTTACATCTCCATTTGATGCTACTCCCTCTAGGAGATTTCTTGTATACAGTGATTTTGTTTTCTGGCTTCACCTTTCCCTTTCCTTCTTCGTCTGATTACTTAAGTCAGCTCACTAAAAGACTTCATCTCTATCACTTGTTGCATTTGCTTTCTTTCTTACCGTCTCTCCAGGGAGCACATTTTCTCATCTTTGAATCATTCTGCATGAGTAAAAAAGGCAAATTTATTTATAAATACATAAGACTGGTGTTGCTCTATGATAGAGATAAGATGGACCAGAACAACACACAGCTGGTTTCTGTATATCAGGCATCTATGACACCATGAGATTTTGAAGAGGTAAAGTTTAAATACATTAAATTTAAACGTCATAATTTTAAAAAGTATGTAGAAATTAGACTCACCAAGATGTGTTTTAGTTAGCTGTTCTTGAAATATTTGAAAAACATCATCACCTATGTCTAGAAATGCTTGATATACAGAACATTTACAGGGCCAAGTTTGTGAGCAAACAGGTCTGCATTCGTATATATAAAAGTTCTAGGAAAATTACCTAATAGACTTTTAAACAAGAGTTTTAAGAATTTAGTAACTAAATAATAGTTGATCTTTAATATCAGTCACCAATAAGTCTAAACTTTTCTTAATCTGGTTGTCATTGTCAAAACTTAAAATATTTCATTTTTACATTGATCGTAGCGTTTTCTTCTGAATATTCTCAATGATGGTAAAACTGAGTCACGTAACATCAGTTTTGTCCCTAACTGTGAGTCCAGATATGATCTAAGTGGGTGTGAAATTTGGCCCAATTCCATTTTGCTAAATCTTCCCTAAAGAACTTACTTCTGGCAGCAAAACCACCTCATTATAAAGGTTTTTTTTTTTTTTCAACTGCAAGATAGACCTGTGGCATGCATCACTAACGTCATTTCCAGATAAGTCCTATTTGACACACTGGTGAAAAGTTAAATTACGGTATGCTTTAAGTCTGCAATGGGAATACTCTGGAATGTGTGGGAAAGTTCTTTTAGATTTGAAACAACTCGTCAATTACTAATTAGATAAATGATGCATTTACTCTGGGCACATCCACAAAAAGTTCATGTAACATTATCAAACTTCTCTGTGAGTCGAGAAGTGAATGATAGGTTTTCCAAACTCTATGCAGAAACTAACGTTTCCCCTAAACTCATCTAGCTAAATACCCTCTTTTGAAGTCTGAGGAGTTGGCTCAGCTAAAATGCTTGCTGTTTAAGCATGGCGACCTGATTTTGATCTCCAAAACTCAAGTTAAAAAAAAAAAAGCATAGTGGTTTAGGTTTACAACTTTAGAATTAGAAAGAGACAGGCAGATTCTTGCAGCAAACTAGCCAGCATACCTGAGATACTCAACTAATTCTGATGATAGATTCTGTCACTAATAAACAGTTGGATTATCATGAGGCATGACGATTAACACTGAGCTCTGACCTCAACACAATCATTCACATGTATGTATGCCCAGAGGATGCTATATCCTACAATAAGATGCCTTCTTATACATGTTTGTTGCTGCTCTATTTACAGTAGTTCCTAGGTAAACAGTATAGAAGCTCATCAGCACGTTAATGGATAAAGAATGTGTAGCAATTTAAACAATGGGGTATTACTGAGTGCTTAAGAAAAATGAAATTAGGAAATTTTCAGGTAAGGAGACGAACCTGGACACAATTTTTCTGAGTTCCTTCTGCTCATTAAGACACAGAAAGACAAATGTTTGTTATCTTTAAATCTTCAGATATATGTGTTCCATTTGGAATACTCACAGAGGTCAGGTAAAGAAAAATAGAAAAAGGTTGTATAAATGCTTAAAGAAATGATTGAATGTAAAGTTTTACACTGGGTGATAGACAGGAGGACAGAATAGAAGGGGGAAAATGGAAAAGAATAGTTCTAAAAACATTTTGAAAAATCCATATTGAAATTAACTATAGAAGTACTGTACTAAAATATATACAAATATGGAATAAAATAATTCTCAAGTGTCCAATAAGGATACAGCAATGCCCATAGTAGAAACCACACAAGAGATAGTGAAAAGTACAGTGTCATTAATGGGCTGTATCTTCTGCAGTTGTGGGCAAGTGTGATGTCTAATCTTGGTTATCAACTTGGCAACATATAGAATCAATTAAATCCCATCAGTATACCTGTAAGTAATTTTGTGATTGAACTAAGTGGGAAAACTCACCCTCAATGTGGACCACCCATTTTGGTGATAACCTATATTAAAGGAAATGAAAGAAGTAACCTTTTACTCTTTTCCTGTTTGCCCTAAGTCAGGCTGGCAAGTTCATCTATCCTGGTATTGAGATATTCCTTTGCTGGTAATAGAATCCACTTATTGAAGATGCCAACACAGAATGAAAATTAGCTGAGACTAAAAGCCTCCTGAACTGAAAACTACCAGATTCTTGACCTTTCTGATAGAAGATAGCCATTATTGGACTAATTATAATAAAACCTATAGGCTACTTCAATGAATCCCCCAGTCATGCCTACTTTTCTAGAGGTCGAGATTATATAGATCCCCAGGTATTATAGACTGTTGCCAATACTCATATTTACCCTTCAGAAACTGAAGTTAAGGTCTTAAAGATGAAAATGCAACATATTTCAGTTATAAAGGAACATAGCCATAAAATGACACTTAATGACATTTTCTGTGCTCCCAGATCATTGCTTCATTCAGTCATCATCATTATAGTTTCTCCTTGCAGTAGATGGGAACAATTGCAGACACCCACAGCTGAACAGTGAGTAGAGACTGAGAGACCTTGGAAATCTCAGTTATAAATGGAATATATCCAGAAAATACCTTCATTGAAGACTTAGGGAACCCTTTGGAACAGGAGATCCAAAGAGTATAAGAGGGAGGAGAGATAAGGAACACCAAGGAAACTAAGCCCTACAAACACAGCAGGGCTGACAAGTACCAACTCATTGAGGCTGGCATCAAACTTAGGACCCACATGAGTCTGTGCCAGGTGGGATCCCAGTGCTGAGAGATGCAGACATAGATACGCATGCATCTCTAACCCAGAAGTTGTGCCTAATTGAAAACAACTTGCAAATGAAATAAAAATAAACATTTTCAATGGAGTCTTAATGGTGATACAAGCCACTCTTAAGAACTATGACTTGAAATAGTTGGTCAATATAAAACAAACTCAGAAACATAGTTAGATGTTCTTTTTTTTTTTTTTAAGGGACTTTGTTTTTGGAGGAGTGTTTCCTTTACGCCTCATCCTCCCCAGTATAAGCTGTCATCAGTGATCAGTGTTTTTGATCTTGGCCATTCTGACAGGTGTAAGATGGAATCTCAGAGTTTTTTTGATTTGCATTTCTCTGATGGCTAAGGATGTTGAATATCTCCTTTTTTATTTTTATTTTTTAAAATTTATTTATTTATTAAAGATTTCTGTCTCTTCCCCGCCACCGCCTCCCATTTCCCTCCCCTTCCCCCAATTAAGTCCCCCCCCCCAGCCGAAAAAGCAATCAGGGTTCCCTGTCCTGTGGGAAGTCCAAGGAATCCCCTCCTCCATCCAGGTCTAGTAAGTTGAGCATCCAAACTGCCTAGGCTCCCACAAAGCCAGTGCGTGCAGTAGGATCAGAAACCCATTGCCATTGTTCTTGAGTTCTCAGTAGTCCTCATTGTCCGCTATGTTCAGAGTCTGGTTTTATCCCAGGCTTTTCCAGACCCAGGCCAGCTGATCTTGGTGAGTTCCCAGTAGAACATCCCCATTGTCTCAGTGTAAACACCTTTAGTAATGTGGCAGGATACAAGATCAACTCCAAAAAATCAGTGGCCTTCCTATACTCTAAGGATAAGGAAACAGAGAGGGAAATTAGAGAAGCATCACCTTTCACGATAGCCACAAATAGCATAAAATATCTTGGGCTAACTCTGACCAAGGATGTGAAAGATCTATTTGACAAGAACTTTAAGTCTTTGAAGAAAGAAATTGAAGAGGACACCAGAAAATGGAAAGATCTTCCTTGCTCCTGGATTGGGAGGATCAACATAGTAAAAATGGCAATTCTACCAAAAGAATATCTCCTTAAGTGTGTCTTTCAACCACTGGGATTTGTCTGTTGAGAATTCTCTGTTTAGGTGTGTACTCCATTTTTTACTGGATTATCTGTTCTTCTGATGTCAGTTTATTAAGTTCTTTGTATATTTTTGTTGAGAGAGAGAGGAGTCAGTTTACCACATTGCGCACCAAACTGTGGAAGTGGGGGGCTTTGTTTGTCCCAGCCTCCCAGCTAGCTTACACCTGAAATAACCACACAGAAATTGTATTAATTAAAACACTGCTTGGCCATTAGCTTTAGTCTCCTATTTGCTAACTCTCACATCTTGATTTAACCCCTTTCTATTAATCTGCATATCAACACGGGGTTGGGGTTGTGGATTCAGTATGTCTAACATGGCAGCTCCATGGCAGTGCTCCCTCTCTGACTCTATTTTTTTTTTCTCCCAGAATTTAATTCTGTCTTCTCTACCTAAGTTCTGCCCTATCAGGCCAAACAGTTTCTTTATTAATTAACCAATGAAAGCAACACACAAACAAAAGAAACTCATACACCATATTTTTGGGATCAGTCTTCTGACTGACATGTCTTTTGTATTTGTCTTATGTCTTCAGGTTATGTGTTTTTAGATGATTCATGGTTGTACTAATATCTGGGTCTCTTTATTTATTGTAATTTTCATACTTTTTATTTGGCTTCATTTTTCGGTTTGCTTTGTCATATTCTGTTTTGCTTGTTTTTATCCTTTATAATTATTATTATTTTGATGCTTATTTGTTTTTAACAAGAGATAGAAAGAGTAGGAAATCAGATGGAAGAGTACTTAAGGAGAACCTTGGAGAAGTTTGTGGAGGGGAGAACAGGAGAGTAATTCAAATGTATTATATGAACAAAATCTATTTTCAATAAAATTAGAAAAAAAAAGAGACATTTAAGTGAGGCCAGAAGATACGTGAATAAAAATAAATCATAAATGCAATTTATTCAGTAGGAAAAGTATAAAATTGTGATGTTTAGGAATTGCTCTGAAAATACAAAGCAACAAAGAACTCATAGAATTATTTTATCCTTTCTTGCTTTTTGGCCATTCCCACTATTCCTTTATCTTTAATTATAATAATCATTTGAACTAATTTGTATCAGCGAACACATTGTGGAAATATGAGTTTTTAAAGCAAAACCTGTCATGCTAAGTTCAGAATGAATTTAATGTGACTATAAATTTAGCATTATTTACTTAACACAACAACAAATCAGAGACTCAATTTTAAGTTAAAGGCAGTTTCTGTGATGATATGCAACTTTAATTCTAGCATTGAGGATTGATTCTGAGGCACGAGGACTTCAAGAATCTTGGCACATGGTGAGATTCCATAAACAACAAAAACGTGTTCTAGGGTGTATATGTTTCTTTTTCTATGTCCTTTTTTTTAAACCATACTCGTAAACACTTGTGAAGCATCATTTCTAATAAACTCCAATTCTGCCCAAAAGTTAATCAGGTGCTTTTTTAAGCAGAGTAAGTTAGAAAGGGCATTTGTCAATAGAAGCAGTTAATTTTCTAAGTCACAAAACATAAGGATAAGTGGCAAATATCTGGGAAATGTGGCAATGGGTATAGCTGACCTATTTCCATAGCTTATTGGTATCCCACAGTCTATGTTAGTAGGCATGGATTGAAGACCACAGTTTGCCCAGAATGCAGAACTGAATATAGAATGACACCTTAAACTTGTGGGTTAGAACCTAATTGAAACATTATTTGATTTTTCTTCTACCTGGGAAAAAAATGGAGAGTGTTTTTTTGTAGTCAGGTATGACAGCACCACTAATCACTAAAGAATAAAAAATAGGGAAATTGAGATCATTTAGCATAAAACTTCTGAATTATTTTAATTTGAAGGTCCTGTAAAAGTTAGAATAATTAGTAGTGAAGTTTAAGTGAGTGACAATGGATGAGAGGATAGGTCTGAAGCATCAGGTGACAGTGAGATATGACACTAAAGATATTTGAAAATCTCATATGAAAACCTACTATTTAATAAATTTATGTATATAAATATATAGCAATTAAACTACTTTAAATAATATCTATTGATTCATGTATATTAAGAGACAAAGCTTTTCCCAGGAGTCATAAGTTACCGAATAAAAAGTCCACTGGCTGATAAAAAATACTGGTCTCAAGTGTTCCAGAGACTCCCATGATATAGGCTATTGCTATTACTCTTGTTTGTCAACAGAACTTGACAGTGAAACCTTATTTCTGATTATGGCACATACTTCTTTCCCTTTATGCAATGTGAAGAAATAAGTCTGACCAGAAGTTTCCTCTTTAACCTTTATGATATCATAAGATGCTTTGAAGACGGCTGTGGAACAAAATAATCCACCTTCTTACCTAGCTGTGAACTATAATAATGACCAGCATCGTTCGATGTGCCCAAGGGTGCAGTGGGGACACATATGTTATAGCTTGATCTTCACCTACTTGATTCAATTTAGGGCCCACTCAACAGAGGGAAATATATGACTAGTATTATAAATCTTCCCAAAAATTCTTGGCTAGAGCTCATAGGCCCTATACATAAACCTGCTGTTATTATTTTGCTAAATAGAAATTAATTAACTCTCTGAATTCATAGCCCTCTAGATTTATATATTTATACTCATACATTAGTGAATCTCTCAGACCTCACCAGAAAATATTTTTTATGCAGTGGATAGTGACTAATGTAGAAAATCACAAGTGATCAAAGCATAGAGAATAATATTTTCAGGAGTGCTCAAAGCAGAAACATATACAACCCATTCCCCAACCCAAGGCTTAGGGACACGACATGATTGCTGTACTCACCACCTCATAGCAGCTTTGACTGCTCATACAAGATCTGCACGACATCAAGACAGCATTTTATCAAAGAAATTTGAATGGTTCAGGAGTCCCCACATGTATGTAGCTGAGGTACCTTTGTCAGTTAAGGATTCCTAAGAGAGGATAGTTGGTTTTCTCTATGGGTGTGGTTCCTGTAAGCTCAACCAAACTTCAGTGGATGATCCTTTCACAGTGAGTATGTGGGAAGCACAAAACTAAACTCAGTGAATTTTTTAAAAATAAGGGAGGAGGCGAAAGTGGGAGAATGGAAGGGAGTGGGAACTGAGGTAGGTATATGAAATGAAAAGTAATATTAATAAAACAATGAAAAAGTAATAATAATGGAATGGAGAAGTAGGTTTATAAAGCATTAGGTCAAGGAGTAGAGTGGGTGAATTTTATTAAAATGCACTGAACACACACATGACACTCAAAAAATGATTAAATCACCAATTAAACTACTTCTGAAGGAAGAAAGTGTTTAAAATGCTTTCTTTTCCTGCTTGACTCTGGTCTTATATTACAAATCACGAAAATGGACAGAACATTGATAAGTTATTGACAATATTTAAAGAATCATAATTATATTAATTTTTTATGGTAAACATTTAATGTGTTCTCTTTCCAGAGTGAGCTTCATCATTGCCAAGCTATACAGTAGAGGCTCAGGAAGAGATGAAAATTGGGCATACATTTTAAAGGAAACCATGGCAACAATTTAACAATGAAATGAGGAAAATTATAAAGAAAAAGACCAGCTATTGAAATTCATAAAATAGGCAAAATATTATTTTGAGAATATGTGTAGGCTGAAACTCATGTGTTTCATACTGAAAAAGATCAGTGTGAAGCCAAAGGCTTAAATCTTGAGTCAAGTTAATGAAAATAAATATTTAAAGAAGTAATCTCAAAAGAAAATATTTCTATCTTCTAGAGATAGTGACAAGCCAAAGTAAGAGTCAGGGTTTCAGCATTAAAGCAATACCTTTTAAAGATACAAATTTAGTTACCGTCAAATAAAGAGAAAAATTATTCTGACAGAAATTATAGCAAGTTAAACTTTTTGATATATATGAAAATAAAATACTAATAATTTTATATACACATAAAAACTATGGTGATTATCCAGCAACAAACTACTTTATAACAAACCTAGAGGTTGAATGGATAATAAATTAAAGAAGATAGAGTTGTCATAGTTTGATCTCACAAAAAGATCTGTTAATAAACAACTTTAAGAAAGTTGGGCTAAAAGATACAGAACAAAATGAGAAATTTTCTAGGATAATTATGCTGGGCTAAGTGAGGAAGCTATACATTTGTTATGATTGAGATTTAATTTGTATTTATTTACCACTATAAAAAGCACTGAACATATTCAAATGATAAATTGTAAGATCTAGCACAAGAAAACATGACCAGGAAGGTCATGGGTAAAGATTACAATGAAGTTCCCTAGTGGAAACACATCTGTTAACCCCTTGAACTGAGAAGAGAGAGCTAGGAGGATCTAGTCTTTTAGCTATCTATTGAAGAACAGGGGATGTCAAAGCAATAACAAAGAAAGGAATGAAAAGTTTGATATGAAGGATTGACATTGGGGATAATCTGTACATAGAGTCTCAATAAAAATGAAAATTTTATGATGAAGATAAACTATATTAAATAATAACTTTTATGGCAATTGTTGACTAGTGGAGGGGAATCTATTATTTTGCACCCAAATGAGTAAATAAAATTTTTAGACAAATGACCATTACTTTAGCCGATCTCCTTATCAAATACAATGTTAGATAATTTGCACATGATCTAAAACCCATGAAGCTAAATTTCTTACATCTTAACAGTTTGGTATGATCATTTAGTGTGGAGAAGTATTGATGGTGCTTCAGTCATACTACCTTAAAGGCATGAAACAAGACAAATTGTTAGGTAATGGAAGATGATCCCTAGATAGCCAGCTCAGTAATTAATGGAGGAAGAGATTAAACAATTCCAGGAGCCAGAGTTAATAGACACAATATCCCATATTCTATCAAGAAAATGTTTATTTCCAAACAGCAGACTTTTTTCTCCTCTCCTCTCATTTTTTTTCATTGTGTTATCCTCCATATCATGCTCTCTACCGTCTTCTGACATTTTTTCTTTTTCAATCTCTCCCTCAAAACACAGTCTTTCATGCTATGATATCCTTAAATTGGTAAATTTTGAGTTCAATGAAACTTCAGTCATCAATGTTGTAATATCTATCTCCAACTGGATCAGTTTGGAAATAACACAAACAGATAGCTGATTCCTCGACTATGAGGGAAATGATAAGTCTTAGACAGTCATTGCTTAGAGATAATTTTGTACCTTTAGCTGAGGAGGTTAGAAAGATGTTTAAGAAGAAATAAAAAGATTCATGGTCCAGACAAAGAGCTGAGAAGACCGAATAATATTTTTTTACTCATTATCTCTTAATTTAAAGTGACCAGTTCTACTAAACTAAATGTATACCCCTCTGACATACTATTTCATCTACAATGCCTTATTATTATTATTTGATTGTTATCTTATTTTATTATTTATTTAGTTTTTCATAATTATGTCTCCAAACTTTACATGTTTCAGCAAAGTATTTACTTGGATTCTGAATAAGATATGTTTCAGACAAGATTTAAATTAATATTTTTGCTGAAGCTTAACTTATACTTTTTGGTACATGGTACTTGAAGAGTTTTATGGTTTCCTGTAGCAATTTGAAATTAGCACTATGAGGACCGGGAGAGATAGCTCAGTAATTAAGAACAATTATTGATCTTTCAGAGGACCTGCTTTCAGTTCCTAGTACCCACACTGCTAACCACCTATAAATATAGTTCCAAGGGAATTGTATCCTTTGGGTTTTAGGGGACACTTGTACTCATATTCTACTAGGGACTCTTGTACTTTAGGGCATAAAAACATGTATATGTATAATTAAAAATTATAAGGACTAGACACTGTAGACTTAACCTAATTGTCTGAAATTAAAACGATAATTCTCTGTCCAGACATGTTGACACACACACATATATGAAAATTATTTTGCATGTGTAAATATGTACTCTAATTTATAAATGATATTATGAAAACACCTATAAATGCTTGATTTTCATAATCTTTATATTATTATTAATAGTGTATATAATAATAAGAGTGCAATATTATCAAATAGAAGACAATATACAGGTGTGATGTTGGATTCCTCTCTATATGTGTGAATACTATTGGTTAATAAAGAAACTGTCTTTATTATATCTTGGCCTGTGAAAAGGCAAAAGAATAGAGCTAGGTGGGGAAAACTAAACTTAATTCTAAGAAAAGGAAGGCAGAGTTAAGCAAAGCCATGGAGCCGCCACTGGAGAGAGACACTCCAAAACCTTGCCTAGGCCATGAGCCTCATTCTAAAATAAAAAAAAAATAATGGAAATGAGTTAAATTAAGATGTAAAAGGTAGCCAATAAGAAATTAGAGCTAATTGGCCAAGCAGTGATTTATTTAAAACAGCTTCTGTGTAGTTATTTTAGCAGTCTGGGTGGCTATTTCTTATAAGGGAGAAAAAAGAAATAGATTTCAAACATTGTATGAGATTGACAACATCATAGAATGCGAGGTTAGTAGAGCCACACAAGGAAAGAAGGCCATTGGAAAGTTTAAAATTCCAGAGCTGAGGTAATGAAGATCCTTGAAGATCAACTGAATTTTTCATGAGTTTACCCATGATCATGCTTATAATCCTTACCTCAAAGACACAAAATCTTATGATTTCTAAAATGCTATGTTTAGTAGCCAGAAGACCAAGATGAGACAAGAAGAAAATAATTGAATTCTGGAAGACATCTAAAGATTTTTGCAGTTATTGGAAGATGGTTACTGCTTTTTGATGTTTTGTATATTGAGCACTAACTTCTGTAGTTAGAAGGCTAAAAGCACAAGCGTTGGTTTGTAATGCAAATTTCTTTGGGTTGGGCTTTAGGGCAGAAATTGAGGTTTATTGCAATCTGGGAAAAGTCTAAAATTAACCGAAGTAACAGAATGAACTTTGAGTGGAATTCTGAGAATTACAAAGGTACGGTGGTCATTGAAAAAACCATAAGTCAGGGGACTCCCAACACTTAGTTGATGGGTTTATACATTCAGTACAAACTAATAATCATTGCCAAACTTACTGTGGCTCTCTAGATAAAAATTATCCTTTTGGATCTTTGAAAAACAATTAAAAAATAAAAATAAAAACACACTCTTCTCCTTTTCTCTTACCTCCACTCTTTGTTCTTGTGATCTCCCCTGCAAAAAGAACAAAAATTTAAAATTATAGCCTAAAAATCAAAAGAAAAAAAGGACAAAAGAAAAAAGAAAATTGAGAGAATAAAAGAAAAGAAAAAGAAAAGAAAGGAAAGAAAAAAAGAAAAGTTCAGCGTGTAAGTAGTAGTGTGACCCAGTGAGTCTCACGTTTAATCCTTAGTCCATACATCTTTACTTGTAAGTATTCTTTGCAATGAATCATTTGTCTGGCTTGAGGTCTCTGGCTTCAGCTACTCTATTGATAATAGGCCCTCACTGGCATTCCTCCTGGATATCCTGAAGTACTCTGGTGTCATGGGAATCCTGTAGCTTTGGATCTACAGATCTAGCACTGTTACATACTCTAGCCCTCGAGAGATAAAATGGATTCTGGGGTGAGCTAACTCATAGTCATTGTTCTGGGCCTGAGTGGTAGCTGGGTTGGTCAACCTGCCAGTTTTCCTTCATTGTCACCACCAGGGCGAGCTTCCTGTATTGTTCCAGCTCCTTAGAGCAGTAGATGCTGACTCCTACCCCATCAGCCATGTGTGCCAAGGGTGAGGAAGAGCTGCCCCCCCCCCCCCACACACACACTTGACACATAAGGCAGGCAAAAAGAAAGTTGGTCCTGCTCCTCCCCGGCTGCAGCACGCAAGACAGCAGGCCCTGTACCTTGCCTGGGGAGCACATTAGAGCTTCGACAAGATAACAGAAGAGCTGCCCTTGTCCATCACCAAGTGTAGCAATTGTGACTTTCCTGGGCAATACAGTAGAGCTGGCCCTAGGGACGTGAGTGTCAGAAGGTTGGATGCAAGCATGTGGGAGTAGGGAAACTGGCCCTGCTCCTTGCTGCCTGCTGCACTGGCTGAAAACAAAATTTGATCTCCATCCTTTCCATGCATGTTGCACACCTCTAGACTCATATTTCAATTTTCAGGTGCTTTGTAATTCTGTTTATGCATAATTTACAATGCAGTTAGTGCAACCTGAAGCTGAAAGTAAGCATAATCCTATTCATGTTATTATTAGAAATTTACATGGAAATCAGAATAAATTTCTCATAGGACAAATGTCTGATGTAAAACATACCAACCTTTATATTTAGTATGACTTGTTATTCACATTTCATGCTGTATAAATACAATGAAATAAATTTCATACTATTTAGAGTCAAGTGATTAAAATTTGAAATAAACTATCTTGTGTCTTTATGTGAGGTAAATATCAAGATTTTGTAAAAGTGGAAAGAAAGTTATTGGAAAATTGATTTCTAATTATATTAACAACAAAATTTCTGAAATGTTGGTTGTGTTATAGACCTACATAACCTACATAGCACTTTTTGATGTCATGATAATTGGGGCACGATAAACAAAATTCGTTTTAAATTTCAAAGATAAAGATTCTACATAGGATGATCTTTTTGGATCTGCAATATAGTTTAGAATTGCATGAAGTTCAGATTAAGTAGAAAAATAGCTATTTTTGAAGTTTTAGAAACAGCTTGGAAGAGATTAAAGTTTTATCTAAAATGAGTTTGTGTTCCAAAGGCAAAAGGTAAAATATAAAATAAAGGTATCCATGTTTGTGAACAGAAGCACTTTATTTGCTGTCTACCCTCTTTTATAATATAAATTCCTTAATGTTGCCTCATAATCATGCAGCAGTAATTTTTAAATCATATTCTAGTTCCCAAAATAGAATGTATTTGAATATAATTTCACTGCTTCAGATTGCAAAATAATGCTTTAGAATGCAAACATGTAACTTTAGTACCCAGAAGAGAATCCTGTGTCAAAAAGGCAAAATCAACAGCAGAAAAACTAGATAGATATAGAAAAATAACTCCAATTTATGTTCACAACTATAGGATTAAAGGCATTTATATTGGAAAAGTATGAGACTATTACAAGATAAATTTAATTCACCTCATAAAATATTAAGAAACATTTCTTAAGCATGTTTTATGAAGTGAATTAACTTTCTTTGTGATCAAAGTAAAAATATGAAAATTTCACATGAAAAGGATCCCATCAATGTATCATATCACACTTTAATATTTATAAGTTTTATACTCTTACTTCATATATATGAGAAAGAAAGACATCAGTGTCTGTGTGACTATGCTTAAAGACACGTAATAGGGATATGAATCAAACTATGTATTAACATCCCTATCAGACTCTTCAGAGTTACCTGCTCTTACCTAAGGGCAAAATAATAAGTTTTTAGAGCAACAAATAATATCCAGAGTAACCACTATTTCAGGATGGAATATGGAAGGCTGGGAATGTGGAGTGCAGGGGTAATATCTCAGCCTTTATTTGCTGTGCACAATAAATCAGTGTGTTTTGTTTCTCTGATGATTATCTTTCACTGGCCACTGGATATGATTAAGCAATGGCAATCCATTAGGGAAATTTGAGCAAGTCCTTCTTGGTAGACTAAAGACACATGTACCTTTAGGCAAGTTCTTCATTTATAGGTATAGGTGTGTGAGAAACAAAAGTGTTGGATTTTTGCCAGTGATTTTTTTTTAAAAGTAGTATGAATTAACATGCCATTAATGTTCTTGTGCTTGTCTGTAAGTAACATCCTGTCCAGAGTAAAACTGGGGGAAGTAATGTATTAGGATGATCGGGATATCAAACCTGTTAGTCAGAACTGGGACTTCTGTAGTAGAAGAAAAGACACATATACTTTAGAAACTAGGGTTTCCCCATATATTGTTCCACTAACTTTAAAGCATTCAATAAAAAGAAGTGATTTTGACCATCACAAAACACTTTGTAATAAAACTAATTTGAAAAGACATAAAATACTCTCACCTGAAATATCAGACTTGCAAAACAGAAAGGTGATAAAATAGCTGTCGCAAAGATTGTGAAGAAAGTGCCATTAAAAGCAAAAATGGAATAGCGCAATCAAGATCAACATTGAAGGAATAATTGGTATTTCTAAAAAAAAATGGGCAGATGTGTTATTTGTAGCTTAGGTATGTTCAAATGTTAAATGTATCAGACATCTGTCCTTGTCTCATGTCTGATACTTTTAACATTTGAACATACCTAAGCTACAAATAACACATCTGCCCATTTTTAGCCAGTTTGGATGTTCACCTTCCTAGAAATGGACGGAGAGGGGAGGACCTAGGACTTACCACAGGACAGGGAACCCTGACTGCTCTTTGGACTGGAGAGGGAGGGGGAGAGGAGTGGGGGGAGGGGGAGAAGGGTGGGAGGAGAGGGAGAAGGGTGGGAGGAGAGGGAGAAGGGTGGGAGGAGGGGGAGGGAAATGGGAGGCTGGGAGGAGGTGGAAACTTGTTTTTTTTTTCTCCTTTTCTCAATAAAAAAAAAGTCAAAAAAAAGTATCAGACATCAAATATAATTGTGTGTGTGTGTGTGTGTGTGTGTGTGTGTGTAGCCCTGGAACTTGATCCATAAACAAGAACAAGACTGGCCAAGTAGTCAGAGATCCTCCTACCTCTGCATACTGAGTAGTATGATTAATGGTGTCTGCCACCAATGTCATATAATTTCAACATCATTTGTCCATTAGTGATACCACCTGCCCTCCTCAAAAAAAAAATTCTATCTCATAGTTAAAAGAAAAAAATAGAACCATAGCAAATTCCCTACATAGTGGTTCTTTAAGCTTCCAGTCTTGATAAAAAGAAAACACATGACTGCACAATTCAGCTAGTGTCTGTTTTCAGCCTTAGCAGACAACTACTAAATCAGAAACCCTAGGAAGAGACCCCAGTTGTGGGTGTTTCAGGCAATTGTATCGCTGAATGTTTTAATCACTGTGGAAATTGACATGGCAGCTTTGATTTGGAAGGCCTGAACTTCATATACTAAGCTATTAATGTCTGCTGTATAATGAAAGAAATGTAAATATATAATAGATTAATTTTCAAGGATTTACAAAGGATACATTTTCTAGAAATTTGGAAAGAACACTGCATGTCGAAGAAAGAAGACCTAAGATTTTACTGGCAAAAAGAGGTGATACTTTTTTTTTGAGATAAATATACACTGTGGTGTGATATTTGGATAAGGCACTAGATTAATTCCCCTCGCTTAGATATAATTGAATGGAAAGTCATAGAAACCTGTGTGGTTTGTACTAGATGCTCTTCAAAGATGTTTTTGTTTCAAATTATAGAATTTTATTTTCTGGAGAATAGAGTCTGTTGAATAGCCAGTAATGGCTAGAAGGAATATGTACATGAAGGGTTCACCATCTTGCACTTTAGAAATTTATTTCAATGGCAGAGAATTTACCCAGCAAGCACAAAATCCTGACTTTTATACTTAACAATAAAAATAAATAAATATTTAGCACTCAGAGAAAAGGGAATGGGGTGAATGATAGAAACATCAAAGTATATCGGTGGTGATAGCACATGCCTTTAATCCCAGCATTTGGGAAGTAAAGGCAGACAGATCTTTGTGAGTTCCTGATCATTCTGGTCTACAGAGTGAGTTGCAAAACATACTCCAAAGCTCTCAGAAAAGCCTTGTCTCGCAAAAAAAATAAATAAATAAATTTTACATTGAAACACATATCTAGCATATTGAGATTTATACACTACGCTCTGCTTAGAAAATAGTTTTATAAATCTCAGAAGACTCTCAAAAAGCAAAGCTGAATGCAGTTCTTTTTCTTTCCTGTTTTTTATAATTAACTTTTCTTGAGGATATATTTTGACTTTTAGGTAAGCATTTATACGGGATTCCTAAGAGAGTGAACTAGTAGGTCTCTGCTTCTTGTGTGTTCTGCTCTTGTGCTCCTTTTCTTTTACTTTTTTTTTTGTCTTCAACTTCGATGTGACAATATGTTAATTTTGTTATACCTTAATATATTTCATTATTATTTTCTAAGTAGAGACAGAAATGGAGACCAGCAGGAGGGGAGTTGGGGAGGACCTGGGAAGTGTATTAGGGAGGGAGAACCATAAGCAAGATATATTATATGAGAAACAAATCCATTTTCAATAAAATGGAAAGAAATTTTGTTTTAATTTAGCATCCAGACTAGTGTATTTCAGTAAGATATTGTCATAAATCCTATTTTTCAGGTTCTCCTCTTCTACTACTCCCCCTTCTCGCACACATATCCATCAGTTCATATGATGCTGATTGCTCCCTTCCCACCACTGATTTTCCCCCATATCTCATGGCTTCCTACCCCCTTTTCCATTTTTTAACCACCAAATCTTCCCTTACCACTTCTTCTCCCTGTCTCATTCTCTGCTGTCTAGTTTTATGATCTATTTATACTTACACCTACATTTCATGTGTAAAAATATAAAAACAATTAAAATCTTCAAATCATGTTTGAAACAATATTTAGTATTTCTTTGTATAGATCTAGGATAATCTTCAACATAATAATTTCTAGTATCATTAATTTTACCCTAAATGCCATGGTACCATTATTTTTCATCATAGCTCAATAAAAATATTTTGTGTATATGTCACACAATTTTCTTATCTTTTTATTGGTCTATACACATCTAGGTTGGTGTCAATTCTCAGTTGTAGCAACTTAGTTAGGGTACCAAATGTGGATGAGTAAGTGTCTCTGTGGAGTGATTTAGAATTCCCTGAGTGTATATAAAGAGAGTTATAGCTGTGTTACATGGTAGATCTAGTTTTAGAGAGAGTATATAACATCATGTAAGGGGAACAGTGGGGTTTCATGACCTATATAATCAATCTATGAGTATAGCAGAATATCATTAGAAATCATCTCACTGACTCTATATTTTGGCAGTCATGTTTGGTTCTCTCATAGGTGTCTAGGCTATCCAGCTACTGGATTCTGGCCATCTAGGAAAGGTAAGACATGGGCTCTGACTTGTGCTATGAACATCCAGGTAGACCAGTCATTGGCTAGCCACTCCCACAAGCTCAGAGTCACCATTGCCCTAGCACATCTTTCAAGAAGGGCAGGTTGTGGGTCAAAGGTTTTTTGACTGGGCTGGTGTATAAGGACCATCACTGGATGCCTTGCCCCGTTACAGAGGATTGCTGGTTCAGGCCTTGTATTCTCCACTGCTAGGAGTCTTCCTAGATTCCAGGATTTTAGGCTAGTCAGGCTCACAACCAAATCTCATATCAATATCTTTGAACTATTTAAAATTAATGCTTCATAAATTGAGAATTTAAAAATCCATTTTATTTTTCATTGATGGTGTGTACCTTGATTTCCCTAAACCACAAGTTGAAAAGGTTTTCTTTTATTCCATTTTACATTATCAATACCTTTATCAAATATTTGATGGTTGTATCTATAAATGTTTAACTCTGTGTCACACATTCAGTCCCATGTGACTGAATGTTTGATTTATGCCTATATTCCACTGATTTTGTCACTATGGGTCTTTAGTACATATTGAGATATCTTTATGTTACTTTGTCGCTTCCTGTTTTTTTTTTTAATTTTAGATGTTTTTTACTTCTGCAAAGATGTCATTATGGATAGAGACTGCTCTTAATCTGTGGATCAGTTGAATTAATAAGCCTTTCTGTGCTATTCTGCCAGCCCATGAGGATAGTTTTTCCACCATCTAGTATCTTCAAGTTTGTTCTTCAGTGTCTTAAAGTTTTCATTGTGAAGGATTTTTACTTTCTTGTTTAAAAAAAATTCCTGGGTAGTTTATGTTTTTTTTAAGTTATTTTGAATGGAGTACTTATCCATGTTTCCTTCCCAATGACTTAATTAGTGGTATTTAGAAAAACACTGATATTTGAAGGCTAAATTTCTATCCTTTAATGTTGAAAGTATTAACACACCTCAATGTTTTCTATTATTATCCTTATCATCTTTAAACATACAATTATGTCATCTGCCAGAAGAATCATTTGACCTTGTCCTTTTCTGTTTCCATCCCTTCTATTCCTTTTCTTTTCCTCTTAATACTCTCAATAAGACTATGACATGTGTTTGGTTGGAAGCATCACCTCATCCCCTAACTTCCTTATTCAAAGAGTTTGGAATGTTTGGGTGGGGCCTCACCCAACACCCTGGCATTCATTTTGGAATGCTATGTGGAAAGTTCCATTTCAAGCTCTCTCCCCTGTTAGTTACCCCAGTCCACACTCCACCTCTGAGAAAGCTGGCCAAACAGTGACCCCTTCCAGGAAAGGTCAAGACCATTCCTATAGGCTATTTAAACTGCCCCTTAGAGACTGAACATGTGGTCTTTCTGGTCTCCTTCCTTGTCTCTGTGTTTACTTGGAGGGCTACTTGCAAGCACTGGCATCTGTTAAACCTGGGCTTTTTCTAATTTGGTTTGATTTTGTCTGATTTGGATTATTGTGTTGGCTGACAGGCTTATTGGGTTGAAAAACAAAATAAACAAACAACTTTACAGCATGAACTAGTTAACTTTTATTGTCAACTTAACAAGATATAGAATCATCTAAAGACAAGCCACTGAGCACCTGTGGGTGATAGTCTTCAATAGGTTAGCTTCTGAACATTTCTGTAAATAATTATCAGGGTTGTAAATTGAGATGAAAAGACCCACACTACTAGAAACACCATGCCCCAAACTGAGTTCCTAGCTTATTTTAAAAGAGAAATCTTCCAGGGTGCCTGTATTCTTCTATTTCTGATGCAAACACAATGTGCCCAGCTATCATACATTCCTGCTGCTTTTATTCTCCACCAGATAGGCTACACCCTAGAATTAAGGGGCTGAAACAATCTTCCTTAGGTAAGCTGCCTTAGTCACTCATTTTGTCCCAAAATTGAGTCAAGTCACTAATATAGAAGACTATGTTGGATAAAGCTGAAGGAAGTGGGTGTTCAGGTCTAATTCAATATTTTTGAGGAACAGTTCTTAATTTTCCCACATTCAATCTAACATTGACTATAAATTTGTTTTATACTATTGATAAAGATTCCTTCTACTTCTAGTGTCTTCAGAACTTTGATAATGAAGAGAGCCTGAATTATTTATTTTTCTTTTTATTGAGATGATTACATGAGTCCTGTATTAGTCCTTTTAAAACTTTGTATTTAATTTATTGCTTTATTTATTTTGAACTAACTATGAATCCCTTGCACTCTTTTGGTTCTGTTTCCTTAAGATTCTGATTGTTTATTACAATGTTAAAATCCTGTGTACCCTTCCTATTTATAGTATTTCAGTTTTCTCAATGTTTACTTTCATACCAAGTTGTTCACTTACTTCCACCACTCTATTTGCTATGGCCTGCAAGTCATTTGAACTTTCAGCAAGTAGTGTTTTATTGTCAGTGAAGAACAGGTTATTGGTTTGCACACACCTATATCCTTATCCTCCAGGGATGCAGCTGTTATTAATTCCAGGTGTATATTAAAGAGTAGTGGTGAGAGGACACATCCCTGCAACAGTCCTATGATTGTCTTAAACCGATCACTTTGTTCTCCATAAACTTTGATGCAAAGGTATCTTTATAGGTATTTTCTAGCATTCTCTTGATTTTATGTGGGTACCTGTAGAATGATGGAGGAGGGTCATCTGTCTATGTGTTACTCTCATTGGTTAATAAAGAAACTGCCTTGGCTTTTTGATAGGGCAGGATTTAGATAGGTGGAGTAGACAGAACAGAATGCTGGGAGAAAGAAAGCATAGTTGGTCAGACGCCATGGAGCCAGCCGCCAGGTCAGACATGCTGAATCTTTCCCCATAAGCCACCACTTTGTTGTGGTACACAGATTATTATAAATGGGTTAATCAAGTTGTGAGAGTTAGCCAATAAGAGGCTAGAAATAATGGGCCAAGCAGTGTTTAAATGAATACAGTTTGTGTGTTGTTATTTCAGGTGTAAAGCTATCCATGTTGGAGCCAGGCTGGACGAAAAGCAGGCCTGCCCACTTCATCATTACAGTAGAACCTTATTGTTTCCCAATTGTCTATCTGAAAGGAAACCTCAGTTCAAAGGAGAGAACTATTTCAGGCATCAAGAAGTAGAAAGGGATAGTGAGGGCAGCATTCCAGGCACTAGGAAAGGTTTGGTTAGCAGGAAATATAAAGACAACCAAATAACAAGTATATGAGACACTTGTCTTGAGCTGCCTTCTTTACAACTTCAAAAACTGGACAATGAAATGCTCTTCAGAATGGCATATGAATGCGTTAGAATTCACACATATAACTTGGATAATGATGACATTAAGAAACATCTCCATTTACAGAAGTAAGTGAACTACAGGATACGTCAATGGCGCTTGAGGTACTTTGGCCATGTTATGAGAATGTATGATGGCAAGTAATTGAAGATAGCACTGCTTGGAGGAGTGCATAGGATAACGCAAAGAGGAAGGCCCAAATAAACACTGGATAGACAGCATAAAGGAAGACTGTAGAACCTTGGGTATGGCAATAACACAGGCATCTAGGACTGCCCTGGATAGGAACGACTGGAGAACCATCATAAATGGGCTCCCATGCATACTTAAGTATTGCCAGGACATAAATGATGATGATGATGATGATGATGATGATGATGATGATGATGAGTGATGAATCCCTTGGACTAAACAAATTGAGTCTTCTAATCATGTCCTTTAAGTTGAATTGCTAGTATTTTGTTCAGAATTTTCATAGCCATTTACCTCAAAGAAATTGCCCTATAGTTTTTCTTCCTTTTGTGTGTATATTTAGTGTTAGTGGTACCTTTGTAGAACAAGTATGATGGGATTCTTTCCCTTTACATTGCATGGAACAGTTTGAAAGACACCAAAATTAGATATTTGTGGAATTCAACACTGAAACTATAAAATCCTGGCCTTATTGGGGTGTGACTTTTGATATCTATTTCAATCTCATTGTGTATTATAAATCTATTGCTGTTTATAAAGTCTTTAATTAGTTTTGTAAATTCATTTTTGTTTTATCACTTACCCATATTTTCCTGATTTTCCAGAGTTGGTGAGTAAAAATTTTGAATATTCTTCCTAATTTTGCTCTGGCTTTCATTGGAATCTGTTTTAAGAACTCCCTTTAATCTCTAATTTTATGATTTATGTCTTATTTCTCTGCTATGTGGGTAAGATTTTTTCACCACTGCTTATCTTTCCTAAGCAACAACTATTTGATTGATTCTATATGCTGTTTGTTAGGAGGACATTAACTTTTTACCAACCTTGTTTATGTATTATCTATTGCCTTTTACCCTAACTTATTAATACTATCTACAACCTTTAGATGCATGATTTAATTGTTTTATTTACGATCTTTGAGTCTTTAAAAAAAAGCATGTATAGCTAAAATCTTTGTATTTAAAAATACCTTTGTTGTGCTCTAAAGGGACAGGAACTGGTCGAGTGAATGTCTGTGGGGTACTGAATTGGTATTTTAGTTAATATGGTAATTCCGAGTTTTCTATGGTAAGCACCAATCTCTAACCAGGGAGATGCAGGTTTGTATAACAGTGGAAAAATTATGTTGAGCTCTAGGGAGCAAGCAAATGAACATATTTGTTTATCTCTGTTTTTAAAAGTGGATATAACGTATAAGCTGCTTCAAATTATTGCCACCTTGACATCCAAGCAATAATAAATCTAAATCATAACCTTGAATCATGAGCTGCAATAAGACTTTCTCTCTTATGATAGTTATTGTCAGGATATTTTATTGCAATAACAGAAATTAAACTATATTGGTCTACAATATGGCTAGCTTTGGAGACATGTATATGAGCTTTTGAGAAAATATTTATCCTCTATTTGTTGAGTATAAGATTCTATAAAAATATATTACAGCTGATGGATTTATGATAACTTAATCCTGAATTCTTTACTAAATTGAGTATGCATGACATACCTAAAGATTACAGTGTGATAACTAACTCTCACGCTTTTGTATCAGCTCCAATTTCATGACGTACACATTTTAGTGTTTGTTTCATGAACCTGAAGCCTTAAGATTCAGTTCAAATAAATTTATCATTGTTATAATGATGCCATGATATTGTTATTAACCTATAGTTATTTTTGTTTCTTATGACTAGTTTGAGTTGAAAGGCTACTTAATCAGATAACAAAACAATTGTGAGAGCTTTATCTACAGCTTCCACTTACTAGGAATACTGGTTTCCATCACTTTTATTTGTGGATGGTTTTACCAGTGAGTTCTATTTCTTGGAGACAAAAGGTAGTTGGATTTTTTTCAAAACAATTAACGTGTTTTGTTGTTTGTTTTGACTGATCACATGAGTCTATTTGAAATTAACACTATCATTAAAAAGGGTATGCTATTTCATCTACTTTCTTCATTTTTATCCAGTTTTCATTGTTTGATTTGTTTCTAGTTATTTTCTTACCTCCACCATTAGTCAGAATTTGGTGTCTTACTGTGGAATAAAGGGGTGATTTTTGAGCTCTCCTATTTTCATATACTACTCTCATTAGTATGTTCTTTCCTAGACTCATATGAATAAAATTGCCTCTTTTCTTCCTCTATGTATTTATTGTTTGACACTGCAGTCCTGTCTTGGTTGTATATAATGAATTAATTTGTATGTATCTGGAAATGCTCTTATTTATTAATCATTTTAAGAGATACTATTGCTGTATGTGGCAATTATGTTTGTAAGTTATTTATTCTCAAAGCTGGATATTTATTAATCCATCTCTTCTGGTTTTTGCATTTGCTGATAATAGATATCTGATGGTATCTTGATGCATCTATTTTTGCATATGAGTCAACATTTTCCCTTGAATCTTTTTATTTTGTTCTTTTTTTACATATTGATGATAGTGTTGTGGCAATATTCTCTTACCCTGTCTATTTGGGATTCTAAAATCTTCTTATTCTTGGATGGTCATTACTTCTTTTATACCTGGGTGTTTGTCTTTCTGTCTTAATACATTTTACTAACTTATTGATGACTTTAAGCTTATTTCAGATCTTCTTTCTATGTCATGGTTTATTAAGATTGGTTTCCTGAGGATATCTAGAATTTTAAAAAGTTTTGATACTGCTCACTTCTTTCATATAGGATAGATTTTATTATTATTGCATTTTCCTTGTCTTCTCTCCCCGAAGTTTGTCTCCTTGGTCTTGTGAAGAAACGGTGCATTCAACCATGACTTTGATTGATTTGTTTTGAGATTTTTGTTTGTTTCTCATTTGGAGTCTCAATTACTTTTTTGTTTTGTTTTTTTTTTTTTTTTTTTTTTTTTTTTTTTTTTTTTTTTTTTTTTTTTTTTTTTTTTTGGTTTTTCGAGACAGGGTTTCTCTGTGGCTTTGGAGCTCGTCCTGGAACTAGCTCTGTAGACCAGGCTGGTCTCGAACTCACAGAGATCCGCCTGACTCTGCCTCCCGAGTGCTGGGATTAAAGGCGTGCGCCACCATCGCCCGGCTCAATTACTTTTTTGAATTTGTCCTCTTGTTTCTAGTTTTGTCCTTCAAAGTTACTAAATAATTAATCTTTTCTGGAAACTTTCTTTTCTAGGCTATCACTTTATTTTCTGTTTTAAATTTTCTAAATGGTTATTGAACTTTTTCAAAATAATTCACTGTACCATTTTTTCTGTTATTTTATCTACTTTAGTTGTGATTCAAATCATCCATGGGATTTTCATAGGAGTTTGGAAGAGAGAATTAGGAAGAGACAGTAATTACAGTAAGTTAGAATGAAAAGGAAAGTATAAGATTAGAATTAGGGGAAGCAGTAGAGAATCTACCACAGTAGAAAATCAGGAAATCCAAAGAGGGTGATTCCACTGTGAAATAAGTTAAAACACAGTTGGATTAATAAAATACAGAATTATAAATACAATGTCAATAAAAAAGTAGATGAAATAATTAGGCCTTTTTCCTCCTTTCTACCACATCCTAGCTGGGAAGTTATTCCTCCTATGAACGTTTCTGTTTTAGCAGTCTTCACAGGAGGGGTGGACAGATGTTAGTCTCAGTAGTTCAACCAAGTAAAGTCAATGTGTTCTTCATAAGAAAAACTTGTTGTGACCCGAATGTATCCTTAGCCATAAATCCCCAGTCCAACATTTCTTCTACATGCATGCAAATTAAAACCTAGCATCTTGATCTTAGAGAATCAGTATTTCTTTCCTTTTTTAAAAAATAATTGGTTAATTTACTTACTATTATTTGTTACACTTGTGTATATCTATGCACGTATACCTGTGCGTGTGCATGCGTGAACATAAGTGTGTATGTATGTACACATACGACCGTGTATGGAGATCAGAAGTCAATTCACAAGAATTGGTCTTATCTTTGAACCATGTAGTTCTCAGTAATTGAATCTAGCTCCCTACATTTACATTAACGGCGTTTATCATACAAACTGTCTTACACCCTGAATCAGTCTGTCTATATGGGACATGTTGTAATTAAGGATCTGGGGTCATGTGGAACACCTCCTGACTATGTTTACCTCTTTCTTTGCTCATCAAGATACAGCTCTAAGTTTTGTTTGTGAGCCCATGTGGCTTGTTAGAGAAATGGACACTAATGCCTCTTTTGTTTCTTCTATCCATGGTATTTCCACAGACATTCTGCATCCATCCTCTCATTTGGTATCTACAGACTATGGCCTTTGCACTGCTGAGTGCCTATAATTTTTTTCCTTGGCAGTTAAAGTTGGCCCACAGAAATACACTTCTGTGTTTTTGTTGTTGTCATTCCATACTGTGTAGCCAACCAAAGAGGGTGTTGAAGTAAAGTTTGAAACAAAAAGCAAAAGGCAAGGGTGTGGGTTTATTGCCAAACTCATCTGTGCCTTGGACTCAGATGGTCCACTCTTTCTACACAGAAGATAATTCTAGAGCCAATTGCTTTATTCATCATTCTTGGCCAATGTGGCCTGGTGAAAGGCGGTTACTCAGGATAGCAACAGGTGCTGAAAAATTCAGTAGGTGTCTCTTTTAAGCAGTTGTAATTTAACCTAAATGCTAGCTACTAATAAATGGACATCGGGGTAGCAATCAGTTAATTACCTTGTTTTATTTGCTTTCTGCAGAAACTAGGCATGGCCAGTCCCTGTGTGACTCGACACCCACCTAATTTTAAACAAAAATGGAACAAGTGAGGCAGAGCTTTGGAAGAATGTGAATTCCCTAATGTTGATTAATTTTACACAGAGACAGAGTTAAGGTTCAGAGATTGCGACATAGGATGAAGAAAGGAAATGTGGAAAGCAGATAATTAACAGCAGCGTGTTTGGCTCTCAATTCTGTGCTTGCACATTGCTAGAAACTTAGAGAATTAAAAGTCACAGGCCTAGTGTCTCAACGATCTGCAGCATGCATCTTCAATATTATCTCCTTGGACTGAAATCAAGATGTTGACGGGACTGAATTCCTTCCTAAAAGATTTTTTTGTTTTCCTTTTTGAGAGCAGAGGCTTATACACAGCCATTGTCTCATCCCTAAGCTAAAAATCTCCTGGCAATTCTAAACATTCTTATGAAGCTCTGTGTCTCTCTCTTTGTCCATTTCTACCTCCACTGCTCTTTGAGAGTGTAGATCTGAGTAAAGCTGGGTAATATCATACCACATGGTCCCCATTGATATTACCAATCACAAGAAGGGACCACAAGATACACAATAAAATCCACCTTAACAGGGTTTTTTTTTTTTTAACAGAGAGAAGGGGGTGGGAGGGAAATGCACAGGTTGTCTGAAAGCAACGAGGTAAGAGAGGATGAATCCAGCCTATTCATTTTTAAAGACCATTTAGCGCATGTGCATAGGGTGTTAAGTAGCCACATCATGGATAGGTTATGTGACCATGATGCACTTAGATTACATAGGCTGTAAGGCCCTATAGTGACTAGGCAGTTTGCCTGAATGCTGATGGCACAGGTGTGGCTGTTGGACCGGGAAGTGCTAATGCCTGGGGTGACTGCATGAATACTGATGGCTGTGGGGCTCAAGATGTGACAGAAATAACAACTCTCATTCCTTATTTCTGTTTTAAACATACACTTTGTTATTCAGAATAGCAGATTGACTCTTAACTCATAAAAGGAATTCAAGCATGAGACCCTATAAAGGAGCATTATTGTGAGATTCACCAGTAAGCATCCCTGCTTAAACTGCCTGCACTTTGAATTTGTTTTACGCCTTTGAACACTATAAATCCAAAGTTGTCATCTTAACTCTAACATATATGGAAATAATTTATCTTAAGCAAGAAAATAATAGTGTCTCTTCATCTTTTTTTTAATGTTTGAATCAAGTCTAATATTTTGGCTCAAACAAATATAAAGGAGAAATGGAAGCATTTTATAAAAAAAGAAAAGAGAACATATCTTCAACATCTTCTAATGATATAAGTGTATTAGTATGAATACCTTACCATAAGTTCAATAAGGAGTAACAAAGCTGTTAGTGCTTTAGAGATTACACAGTCCCCACCCTTGGTTTCACAGGCTGTGGAAAACATTCAAGCGAAAACAGACGGCTCAGGGTCTTGTCCTGGAAATCACAATTCTAAGTGGCATTTCTTCGAATCTCTGATTCTTAAACATCTCTGCTCTGTACTCCTTCCTAGAACTTTCCTCAACCCCATCTCTATATCTGTCAAAGAGTATGCTTTCTAAACATTTCAGATTATAGAAAAAAAAATTTCAGGTAGCACCTCATTTATTTTCCCCATCTCTAAGTTAGCATACTTGCAAGTGGGAGTGACAGTCAAGTTCTCCTCCAACATAACTCAAGGTTTGATCAATGAAGAAATTAAAGGTATAGAGAGCTAGCAGGATCACACCAGGGCATTGTGCCTTCACTGCGTCCTGTGAGCTCAGTGAGAATTTCTAACAGTTCTGAGGCTTCTGGGAGTATCCAGTAGGTGTGACAAAGCTACTTGCACATAAAAAAAAAAAAAAAAAAAAAAAAAAAAAAAAAAAAAAATCAAGAGGGTCTGAAAGATTGAAAATCAGAATGGTTTGTTTGTTGGTTAAGATATTGGCTTCAGAGTTGTTGGAAACAGAAAAAACAAAGCTGATACAGGAGAGCTCAAATACGGTGATGTTGGTGGTGAGAGATGAATGGGAAGATCTAGTTGTTATTTTTCCCACTTCCTGTTAGGAGAGCATAGCAGCCAAGCAGAGCACTTTCTCAAAGGAAATCCAGACCTGGTGAAGATGAGGGTGTAGACAGCAAATTAAAGATGTACTTTAATATTGATTTATATAAGAAAGTGCACAGAGAATCATTTGCTAGTTTTATTATTAAAGCCTAATTTCTTAGGTTTTTGTACTTTCAAATTACTATTTTGTTTACACAAAACTTTGGCAATATATATATAATAGTTTGTGTAATTTTAGTTTGTTATTTGTTTTTATAATATGCTATGAATTGATATATGGTGTGTATTATATAAAACACATGTGTATGCTACAGAATATTTACTTTTGCCCCAAATACAAAATATAAAGAAGATGATAAATATCCTTCCAAATTGTTTGAGCTTGAACTTGCCTATAACTGTCAGCACATAAATACTGTAGAAATGCCGGTTAGTGTGTGAAGGACTTGCCCTTTAATTTAAAAATAAAACAAAACAAATGCTAGAAACACTCAGACATATCTCTAATTATGCTGCAAATTATCAGTCTTACTATGCCTTTGAGTGGCAAGTCAGTTTATTTACTTGACCTCAAGTCTTATGTGTTTCATATAAGGATATTAATGTCAACTATTTCTTGTGATTGAGTTGTATGGTACATATTCAACATACAATGGATCTTCAAGAATATGGGCAATGAGGCCACCTGGCTAGCTTAGACCTAAAATAATTGCACAGAAATGGTATTAATTAAACCACTGCTTGGCCAGTGAACTCTAGCTTCTTATTGGTTAACTCTTACATCTTAATTTAACCCATTTCTATTAATCTGTATATCACCACAAGGCCATGGCCTACCAGCAGAGTTTCAGCATGTCTACCTAATGTAGCTTTGTGGTATCTCTCTGACTCCATCTTCCTCCTCCCGTGCTATAGGCCAAGCCAGTTCTTTATTCATTAACCAAAAAAAGCAACACATAGACAGAAGGACCTCTCACACCACATAATAATACTGAACATTACTGACCATAAATAGTAGTATGTTTTAGGGTATAAGGATCAATTTCAGAATACTTCTTGAAGGGCTAGGCCTAAAATAAACAAACTATTGTGCTATGAGAGGCGCTGCACTGATGGTAATTGATGCTGTGGAAAACTGTGAGCAGGAAACCTAAGGCTCATTGCAACATGTTGTTTTTGAGTGATGAACATTAAAAATGCTGAGCTCTCTAATCTGGAATAAGCACAATTTGACCTCCAATTTTATTGCCATCTATGTTTCAGATGCTCAAAATATCTCCTCCATAGCAGCCACACAAAGCAATGTTAATGTTCCTCTGTTCCCAGTTAAGCTAGAATAGACAGTGTTCCTTAACAGCCAACAATTTCCATGTTTTGTAAGTTGTTTCCAAATATATTCAGATCCAGTACTTCAAATTGGAAAGCAGAAAAAGAAAATGAGTTTGCATGGAGAATAAAAGTGGAACCTTCTTTTCTTTTCAGTGATTTTTTTTTAAATTGCACAGCTCAATTTAATGAGAAAACCCTTATTTTGATTAAAACGTTCAAAACCATTTAAGCATATAACCCACTGAACTCAAAATTTGAGTTTCAAAGAAAGATTGTTAAACATCCTTGTGATACTTATTATCTCCTTGGATATAATTATACTTTTTTTTTTTGCCTAAGAAATTCCTTCATCTTGAAATGTTTTGGATGTCATGACCTTTACTTACCTCTTGCCATTATCTGACAAATATCTAAAGATATCTACATTTTTGGTTGGTCCAACATCTTCTCTGCAATTTTGCATCATTAAAAACTCAGGGAATGAAGGGTGTTGAAGAGAATCTTAGAAACATAATGATATATCACGCTTAATCCACAATCTCTTTTCCAAATTACTTCTAAATTCTGTGAATTACCTTTTGTAGGTTTCAGGTTAAGAATTCAAGAGATTAATGGAATATCTTTCAGGCAACAAAAAGTCAATATAGGAAAATAATATATTCTTCAGTTTTATAAATAAAAATGAAAGAACAGAACTTTATTCTATAGTGCATCACGATAATTTTAAGTTCATCTCACTTCATTTAATTTCTCTGCAAATTTCACTCAGGAGATTTCTGTACAGATAGTATTATTTTTCCACAAATTATGCTTTTGAAATAGTCTTATATTGATCTCCTTGCATAAAGTTTATCTAAATGTAAGCTAAGGCAATTATTTCTTGGAAATTAATAAAAATGTATGTCTAAATACAAGGGGATCTAGTTTTTTCTCATAATTTGCTGTTAATTTACGATGTTATTCACTTCTAAAATTGTAAATCTATTTCTATTTTTTTATTGGATAAGATTCATAAACTAAACAAAGCCAGATGGACACTGTTGCTGATATCACCTAATGAATGGAAGAATGGGATTTTGGATAGTGATTTCTAGCACATCTGAGCTTTGCCATTAAAATAATTTTACCTTCAGCGGAGGTGCAAAAATGGAAAGAGATTTCAGTTCCTCGAAGGGAATTTGCAGTTTAAGTATATTATACAATATGACTTCAATAAACATCATTGAAAACATGATTTTTCTTACAAGAATAAGAAACATTTTAAGAACACCTATCAGCACCTCTCAAAGAGTCTGAACACATTAAAATTTTTCAGATATTTTTGAGACAGCCAACATATAATTTCTTTCTGCACTCAAAATTTATCTTTATTACTGGCTTTTTTGTGTTTATATGATACCAATCCCATCTGACTGACAGTTGGGTGTTGGGAAGAGCTCATCACTTTGCATACACAAATATTTTAATGGATACATTTCCCAGTGTGTGCAAATCATTATTCACTGACTCTTTAAGGACACAGACAGTTGTACATTTTTAACCCAGATCTCAAAATTTTGCCATTATCTATCTTTTCTTTAATTAATGAATTTTTGACTGTTCTAGCTTGATATACTATTCCATTAATAATAATTTTTCTCATTGTTGTAACAAAAGATCTGACACAATTAACATAAAGGGAGAAAACCTTATCACTCACAGCATGAAGATGTATTTGAAGATGGTAGAGAAGGCAAGGCTGTGGGAGCATGGTACAGCTGCTCTCATTGTGCCTACAGTAACTGGAAAGAGAGAGAGAGATGAGTATTGTGTTTCTTAGTATAGCATGAAAGCTGATAACAAGTAATAAATTCTTTAAAATATATTAGTGGAAATGGCTGGAATGAAAAACTTCTCTTTGAGTTATTGTGGTAGTTCAAGTGACTCTGCCAACAGGATAGGCTTCATTATTGCCCATGGTTACCAGTAAGAAGTTGAAGGTAAGTCTCTATTACTGAAGATCCCACACACTTCAGACACAGCGTTAGGAATTTTCTTGCTGGAAATAATCTGAATGTCTCAATGCTGACAAGCTTTCATACTACCAGAAGGTGTTATGCAAACTACTGAGGCAAGAAAGCAATCAACAGTGCTGTGCATCTGTTATGTCTATGAGCCACAACAATTTCCAGACTGATAAAATATCACTACAGGGGCATAGTTGCACTCAAATCTGGTGACAACCAATAGGTGTCCAATTGGAATTAAGGTCTGTTCAACAGGAGGAAAATTATGACTGCTAATATAAACTCAGCTAACACCTAGGTCTTATGAAGTCATGGATTTTAAAGTGAATCCATTATTATCACTTTATCAATATAATCATCTCCTACCTGCATTTTACATAATTTTCATATATCCATAGATAAGTTTAGCTCGCTCTTCAACAAAGAAGTTGTTCTTTGCAATAGAGATAATTACAAAAAAAAACTGTAACTAGTCATAACACAAATGGCAACTAATCATGGGGACCACAGCACCATCAGCTATATCTACAGTGCAATTACTGAACTTAACTTTCAGGAAATCAGAGAAGACAGCACAGTAATACTGTAATAGTCAAAAGGACTATACAGTCGGCAGTGAAATTTTATCTCAGAAATAATGAGAAAACCACACCAATGATAATTCAATGTTTTGTTTAACTAAAGAAAACTCAGTGACAAGCTATCATGGAAGGGGGAGATTTCACAATGTCCAATCTTTGTATCAATAAGTATTGGTGGCTAATAATTGTTGACAGAGGGAATATTAATCTCTCCCAAGGACAAGCCCATTAATTGATTCTTCCATACAAAAGTGATACTCCTGATATCATATACATACAAGCAACATCAAATGGAATTGTCAGTTTATATTTGTTTATTTTAAATAGCATATTTATATGTATTTTTGTAGCAATAATAAAGAAAAAAAGCATCATTTTTTGACAGGTGTGCGTGAAGAATGGGAAGGACTGAAGGGGAGGAAAGAGGAAGATGTTGGAGGGACAAAAGGGAAAGTGGTGTTATAAAAGTTTTCATTAAAATTTAAAAATTAGTTGGTATTGGGGCAAGTCTTTAATCTCGATTCTTGGAATGCACAACAAGGCAAATCTCTCTAAACTTGAGGCCAGCTTGGTCTGCTTAGTGACCCCCAGGATATTCATGACTATAGAGAGAATCCCCATTTTGAAAACCAATAATAGTCATAGAATTTTAAAATTAGATTGGGCATATGACTTTATGAAATCATTATAGAAAAAAGGGGGGAATTGTTGCTGATGTTGTTAATTTGAGAGATAGAATAAAAAGAAACTAGGGTCCACACAAATCAAAGATAGTTTATTTTTTAGGTCATATAACTTGCCTAACACACTAGACATAATTGCAAATATAAGAATAAAATATTGAGAAATATTTTTGTCTCATATATTTTATACTTCTTTTTGCTAAATGAAAAGGGTTTCAAATTAAAATGACATTTTATTCACTATATTTTGATTAAGTAATTTGAAATATTTACTCTTAATTTTTTAGAAAGCAAAGTTAGAGTTTTGTGCATTGGGATAGATATGGATATATTTGCATTTTTCTACTTGTTGGCATCAAGTTATACCATGACTATTTGTTGATGATGATTTCTTTTTTCCATTGTATAATTTAGCTTAATACTTACTCCTAAATGGATAGTAGACATAAAGCAAAGGATAACCAGCCAACAGTCTACAACAGCAGAGAAACTAGGTGACAAGGAAAAATCTAAGAGACATGCATGGCTCCCCTTGGGGAGGGGAAATAGATAAGATCTCCTGAGTAAATTGGGAGCATGAGGGAGGAGTGGGGAAGAGCAGTAGAGGGAAGGGGGGAAGAGGAGTGGGAAGGAGAATATGAGGGAATGGGAGGGTCCTGTTGAGGGAAGGACAGAGGGCAAGAATGAGAAAAGAGATATCTTGATAGATGGAGCCATTATGGCATTAACAAGAAACCTGATACCAGAGAAATTGCCTGGAATCCACAAGGATCACTCCAGCAAAAAATATAAATAATAGTAGAGAAAGTGTGTGAACTGGCCTTCCCTTGTAATCAGACTGATGGCCACCTTAATTGTCCTCATAGAACCTTAATCCAGTAACTGATGGAAACAGATGCAGAGATCCACAGCTAAGCACTGGACCGAGCTTCCAGAGTCCAGTAGAAAAGAGAGAGGAGCTGTAATATGAGCAAAGGGTTCAAGACTGTGATGGGGAAAACCCACAGAAACAGTTTACCTAAGCTTGTGGGAACTCACTGACTCCAGACTGACATCTGATGAATTTGCATAGGACTGAACTAGGCTCTCTATATGTGGGTGACCGCTGTGTGGTTTGGGCAGTTTGTTGGGCCACTGACAGGGGGATCAGGATTTATCTCTCATGCAGGAACTAGGATTCTGGAGTCCATTCTTTGTAGTGGGATACAATGCTAAGCCTGGATACATGGGGGGAGGGGAACGCCTGAATACGTGTGGGGCGGGGGGAACCTTGGTCCTGCCTCAACATGATGTGACAGGCTTTGTTGACTCCTCATGGAAGGCCTTACCCTCTCTGAGGAGCAGATGAGGGGCAGGGTGGGAGGAGTAAGAGGAGATGAGGGAGGGGAAATAAATATGTAAAATACAAATTGTTTTAAAACTTAAGAAAAAATAAGATTAGAAGAACTGAAAAGAAAAAGAAATTGAAGAGGAAAGTAGAGTATGGATTGAACTCCTTGCTCATGAATCAGAAGAATCAATGTTGCAAAAATGGACATCCTACTACAACAAATATATATATATATATATATATATATATATTCAATGTAATCCCTAAAAATATACCAACCAAATAACTCTCCACAACAACCTCAAAGCTTATAATGAGACACAAATGACAAAGTAAAGCAAAGCAATTCTGAAAAGAATACATGATTCCAAACCATATTGCACAGACATAGTAATAAGTAAGATGATACTTGCACAGAAAGAGATACATGAATCATAGGCACAATAGAACTACAACTAGCCATGTTTTTGCGAAGACAACAAAAATATACATTCAGAGAAGCCAAAATATAAAAGTCTATGGGAGACAAAAAAAAAAATAACAGGAAACTTACTAGTTCTTTTTTTTTTTATTAAAAAAGAAATCTCTTAGCATTTCTGTATTGCTTACCTAACAAGGGGAACCTGTTATTACCTTTGAGCTGAACATTTCCCATAGCCTATGTTATTTAAACTTGCAGTACATTTAATCAAATTTGATAGGCTCCATAACAAAAGAGGGATTCCAGATAGTATTAACCCTCATTCTTTTATTCCCTTGACAGGAAAACAGTGAAGAGGTACAGACGTGAGCCCTCAGCATGAAGAATTTCAGTGTAATACACTGACCTCCAGAACAAACTCATTCCACGTCAAAGTGTTCATGTTAATACAAAAGTTACTATTCTTAATTTCATGATCTCTTGTTTTGACAGCCAAGAAGAATCTGTCTGTTTTCTTAAACATTCTATCCTCTTTCCTGAACATGGTTCACTTTAACAGTTATAGCAGTGAGTCAATTTATACAGTTCCTAAAAGGAATTATGCCATCATGACCAACAGATTCTGCAAGACAGCATTTGAGGTATTAATAATAACATCAGACTTTATAATGATTTCATCAATGGCTTCAAAATTTCCCTCTAAGTTTTTCTTTATTATAGATGCCTCTTTCTGAAGTCTCTGTAAAATCAACTGATACTGTAACTAACAATACTATGTAAAAGCAACTATTGTGAGAAAAGAATAACATTGTCTTCATTGCACAGTCTGAACATACAAATTCCTTTTGAATAGAATATATATATATATATATATATATATATCTTGGAATCAAAGCTTTGATTATAGTGTGCTTACATTTGAAAACCTGATGGAAAAATTTTTTATATTGTTTAACACAATCTAATTGCTACCTAAAACAGGAAGCATCACTAACAAATTTCTAGATTACTTCCTTGGGGCATATAATAAAATAAGCCAGGTTCAAAGGCTCAGGACGAGATGGTGGTTACAGTTGATTTTTAATGTCACCTTCCTTTCCTAGTGTGTCCCTTTCTGGCTCAGAGGCTAAGGATCATGAAAGCCACAGTAAGTGTGAAAATGCTTAAGCTGAAATTTTCGTAGAATGATAGGCCGTAAATAGCCATAAAGACACACAAAAAAAGATAAGGAATACTTAGAAAGAAATTGCATGCATTCTTTAAATTTGACATAAAATCAATCATTATGTTTAAATGTTGCTTAGTGCTTATGGTTCAAGAAGGGGTCTCTCAGCTTTCTCCTCTTGCTGCATGCTACCAGGTGCTGCCTTGCTTACCAACCACGATGGACTCTGATTACTATGGAACTGGATACACAAAATAATCAATATAATCTATTTATGTTCATGGTATTTCATTAAAGAAATAGAAAATTAATAAATAAAGAAGGTAGTAACAAAATAAAAGACTTCTTCACACTGTGAGAAGCTTTTTTTTTAAAAGTGTCACTGGTTGCATTTATTAAACCTGTATAAAGAGCATGAAATACCCAGCTGAGAAAAAACTCCTAGTAATATAGTAAATTGAATATTATTGGATAAAAAAAGCACTTTCTAAGAGTAAATTTCAATTCTACTGCGCACCCACATAGATATTAAGTCACTCATTGTCGATAATAACAAAATGTAAAGCACTGAACAGAAGGCCAAAATCAAATGACTTAAAACTATCAACATTCCCCAAACAAGTAAAAACCTAAATACTATTCCAATCAAAATCTTTCCATGGAATTGCTTTTAAAGAAATATTTTAAAATAGTATATAGGAAGGCAAAGAGCTAGGAGTTTTTCCAAAGGCCTAACTACATGCCAACATTTGGACTCCAACCTTATATTATCAACACTGAGTTAAGTCAGTGCAAATTTGGCTTTCTTTTGCTTTCTGTGTCAGTATCCTTTCAGGCATTTCTACCACATCGCTTTTACACCTTTATAGAGTTTGTGCTGTGATTTTTTTTTCCCTTTGAGAGATGTGAACAACCTTTTATTAATTTCAGATAAGACACAGATAAGAGAACAAAGACATAATTATAATGCTAACCAAGAACGAACTGGTAAAACAAGTTCATAGGGCATAGGCTACTCAAACACAGTTACATCACCAAAAGTTCCAACCTGAAATGAATAACTACTCAGGAAAAGCGCCTCTCCTGTATTTCAAGATTGACTTGCAAGAAGCTCCAACGAAGAGCCTCCAATACCTATAAATTATTTACCACATATATAACCTGGGGATGGAGCTTACAAATTCATAACTTTCTTAGGTTCTTAGTCTTATGAGCCTTTGCTTTTTGAATCCTGTGAAATTTCTACTTCCGTTCAGAACAGAATATTTCAATGGAAATAATGATAAGACTATTCTGGAAAGGCGATTGCCTAGAGACATTTTCAGTTACAGTAGCTCCTTAACAAAATGCAAGCCTCTGAGAAAGAACTGGAATTCTGATGAAGAGGATATCTTTTTGTTTGTTTGTTTGCTTTTTTTTTAACTGTTTTCCTAATGATAAGAGGCATGTCAATTTCATGGATGGGAACATTCTCTTTTACCATAGGAGATAAATTCCAGAGCACCACAAGGAAAAAGGTTATTAGGAAAAGGCCAGTAAATCTTAGGTATCAAAGTAAGAAGGAGTATACCTCTCTAATTTATCACTCGGTGAATAGATATCAGCAAAACCCACTCACATAGTCATGGACACAACTTCTCTACTGAATGTTTGAGATACTCTAACTTGGCTTTCTGGTTTTTGTAACTTAAAATAGGTCTACATCATTCAAGGTCTTTTCCATATAAGAATTTTCATATTTTATACATTACAACATATTTTATTTTATTAGCACACAACTCTAGAAATGAGATATGATTTTGACTGGCTTGTAAAAGTAATCAATTTTAAAAGGCAGTTATGACAGTTTAAAATATATGCAAATCTGTTACAATCAAAATATTGTGTTCATAGGCACTATCTCCAAAACACTAGTGGAGTTTTACATTTTACTGTCTCCTTTATCACCAGTTTTTGCAACTTTGTAGCATCACTGTGTAAGTCTGTTTGCCCTCTCGTTATTTTCTGTAGCAATAATAAAAGGATTATTTTTGTTTCATGAATTGTACCACTTGAAAAGGAATGTAGAATATAAATCATGTGATTCTATCTTGCTATGCAGTAAATCATTTTAGTACTTATATATTTTATGGCTCTGTATTTGATAAACATCTATAATTAGAGAGTGTTGAAACCTATAGCCAATTGTGCTTGAATAAGCACACTGCCATATAAGGACGATAATATGCGTGTGTGAGGCTTAGGTTTCAAACTTACAGTGTTTACTACTTACTATCTCACTCAAATAAATGTACCTTTTTCTGCTTAATGTCCATCTACTTTGGTCCACTGTTGTTACACAGTTAGAGAAGTGTCATAATGGTAATACACTGTAGAACTTCGTGCCCAAAAAGGCCAAAGGTACAAGTCAATATCTTTCTTTGCTTCCCTAAAATACACATTTGTTTCAGTTACTTTGTGAAATGATTTATGGATATTACTATTAAGAAAGTACATAAGGTAAAATGTATACATAGTTTACTTGGTATTGGAAGAAGAAAATATATCTTTCTACACATATCTAATATAAATCACTCATAATAAGAAAACTTGTGGCAATTTCCAGATGATATAGTAATGAGTAGCAATTGAGCAATAACTATATACTTAACTGTCCATAGAGCAGTAAATGGAACATTTTACACTATTCCAAAGCACTCTGAACTAGCCTACAGGTTTATCTTACCCATTTTACAAATGAAAAAGCCAGACATCCAATTTTACACATCCACCAATTTCCAATAGCTTATCAGAGATTGGAGATATGTATGAAATCACAGACTCTGATACCCACAGAAAATTTAAAATTTTTCCAGAATTAATGTGATAGTACACAATTGGTCAAATAATAAAAAAAGAAAAAAACTCTATAAACTACTTTTTACCTAAAATTATTTATTTTCCCACTAACCTATTTTATTAATCCATAAAATATAGGATACTTCAAATGAAATATAATCTAATCATGTTCCATTCAGCATGAGGTGCAATCATCTTAAAGATCATGTATTAAGTGTGATACTAAAATTGATATATTTTGATTTCTAAATTTTATTTATATGTACTATGTAGTAATAGGAGTGGCGGGGCTGCGTCCCCAGCACCCCGGCCGCCTGCTAGCTTATGCCTCAAAATAATTACATGGACTCTGTATTCTTTTAAACACTGCTTGGCCCATTAACTCTAGCCCTTACAGGCTAATTCTCATATCCCGATCAACCCATCTCTAATAATCTGTGTAGCATCAGTCTTACCGGTAAAGATTCTAGCCTACGTCCATCCTGGGTCGGAGCTTCATGTGTCTGCCTCAGAGAGCAGAGCTATAGCGTCTGCCCGGGAGAGGGGAGCATGGCGTCTCTGAGCTCACTTCCTCTTCCTCTCAGCATTCTGTTCTGTTTACTCCACCCACCTATGTTCTAACCAATAAAATAGGCCAAGGCAGGTTCTTTATTTTTTAACCAATGACCTTCCTCCATCAGTACGAGTGTATACACATTGAAATGTATGTGCCTATTTATTTCTATGCGTACAGCTGATGTGTAGTATTGAAGGGGACCCAAGGAAAGTTTTTGGTCCCTTGGAACTTGAGCTACAGGTAGTTAAAGTTGGTCCAGAGATTGTTCTTGGAATTAAGGGATTATGTGAAAGATCAACAATTTCTCGTAGTCTCTGAACCATGTTCTCAGACCTCAACTCTCATATTTATGGTTGACGTGAAACCCAACTTGTGCTTATTAATTCAGTAGTGCTATGCATTGTCAGCATTTAGGCTCATATCACCTGTCCTATCTAAAGGGAGGCTAGAAAACAAAATAATAACCAAAAATTCTATGTACCACTGACTTCAAATGAATATTTTGTAGCTTACACTTGAGTACGTTTATGTGACAAATGTTTTAAAAAAATCATGGAAATATGAGTTTGTTGCTTTTGTTTATTCATGTCCCCAGCAGGTGACTACAAGTATATATAAAGCATTTCTAAACTTTCAATGCATTTTTTATGAAAATTCGAATTGCAAATGGACTATAGGGAGTGAGCCTTATAAATCACCTGAGCTGCTCCACTATTGGCATGTCTTGCAGTCATATGTATAATTGGTTAATGGTGTATTTATTCGCGCATTATTGAATCAGCTTCAGGGATAAAGGCTGATGAGTTGCAAAACTCCAGGGGGATTTCAATGCAAAGGTAAATGAATTAAAACATAAGATAAAACTAATTACTTTTATTTAAATTCAATTTTGGGGTAATCGTTGTGTCTTGGGGGTCTTGCAGCAGTTTTCAGAAGTGATAAATTTGCTTTCCTTTCCTAACTTGTGTTTCCCTAGGGCTGAGAAATTAAATCATTGGGAAGAAAAGCAAAAGAGAAGACTCTCAGACCATATTCAGTGGTGGTGCAATTCCCTACCTTAGATCATAAAGCTCTCTTCTTTTTGATCCTCTCTTTATTCAACCTGGCCTCTGAGAACTTAAGATGACCCCTTCCCAATTCCCAGTCAAGTGCTCATGATTTAACACTATTAAAATGTCCAGAAACTATATACCTCGGGAGAAGAGAGCACACCTCTAATTTTCAATGTGTTGGATATCCCTATAAGACTCTGAAAAAGTTGAAGGCTAGAGCTTGTATGATGCTTTGCCTGTCATATAACATGACTATGAACAGAAAATAACATGGATATTAATCAAAACTCCAATATATTTATCCATATACTAGAAATTTACTGTATCATTTAATGTCTGATGTGATGTCATAGTAACCTATTTCCTGTGACACAGTATTGTCTTTTTCATAGATGGATGAATAACTCCAGAATATTGATAAATTAAGCATGACACCAAATGTATGTGTCTCTCCCAGTATGTGACTTCGTGCTGTAGTTTGCTTCTGAAGCTGGGACAACATCTTGACCAAAAGCAAGTTGCTTGAGAAAAGGTTTTATCTCATTTTATAATGCAAATCACGTTATGTTATGGAGAGAAATCAGAACAGGAACTCAATAGAATACTGAGCGTGAAGACCTGAACCTGAAGTAGAAGCCAGCAATGAACACTAGTTCATGGTTAACTCACAGGCCCACAATTTGCGAGCTGTCTTATAAACCCAAGGATAAACTTTATAAGTTTGGAAATGGACTAGTTAGTCCATTCTACCTCAATTAGCATTGAGGAAACACACCAAAGACATGTCCACAAGCCAATCTCAGCTAGAAAATTCCTCAATATGATTACCACTTCCTAGGTTCCTCTAGGTGGTATCAAGTTTACAATAAAAACTAATAAGCATATATGGGTTAAGGAAATAAATGCATCATAAAATGAACTTCCTGAATCTTTGTTTAGGATATCGGTTAAAATCAAATTTAGTAGCATATAAAGGAAAATCTAAATAAAAAAAAAGTGGAACAAGGACTGAGTTTTCCAGTAACTGAACAGCAAAGACAGATTTTACAAGGTGTTGCAATCTTGCTGTCATTGCCAGATTATCAAGGAGGACTTTATGATTTCATTTTCCTGCTGCTGCTCTTCTGTTCTTCATCTCACCTGGTTAAGGAAGAGGAGGCCACTGAATTCATAATATAAATAATCTCATTATTCAACTGATTGCTACTAAAAGATAAAGAAAGAAAATAAGTTATATTTATATTTATGGACTGTTTCTTACAAGTGAGTGTAACTTACCACTAGACAGATGAAAGGTGATCTTTACAACCTTAGTTCTTCATAAGTTTCAATGATCTTCACACCAATGGAACTCAGCTTAATTCTCATACTCCCCATTATCATTTTTCTATCTTCATAAAATAAAGGCCAAGATTTAATCACTAGCTAGTGGTTGTGTGTTTTGGTGTGCAAAATAACCTAATTTTCTAAGAGGAATTTATAACTAAACTCTAGCTCAATTTTAAATAGATATCTCCTCTCCCAGAGACAGGCCACTGCTATTTTCATGAAATGAAAGGCATTTCATTTTTTATTATTATCTGTCAGAAAAAGTTAAACCAAATGAAATGTATACTTTTAAATATGTGTACCATATGAGGATGACTTATCACCAAACCATCCTTACAACGGCCAAATATGTAAGCATACAAATTCAGGAAGGAGGCAGCTCTATGAAGCCCAATGTAAATTGTTCTTGTCTCTTTATTATTCCAGTCTAGGATCACAGAGACACAAATTTTTGAATACCCGCCAGATCGTAGATCTTTTATTTTGTTTTATTCATGCTTTCCAGATAGGACTTGATAAGCGACAATGATTACTTGTAAGTGTTACTGTCAGAAATCATACTTTGGATACGGGCAGAAAGGTAATTCGCACTGGCTGTTGTATTGGGCAGCAAAGGAAAGTCCAAGGCCATCTCTCTTTTTAAATACAAAGTAGGTTTATTATTTCCTGAGATTACTCCTGAGAGTCGGCTCAGGGGCCAGGGAACGATACATAAAGAGGTCAACATCATGCTAAGACTATGCTGTTCATTGATATAGTTCCTTAATATTTCCTTGAAGAATGGGGAAGTGTTTAGAAGAAATAAAAGAGAACATCTGTCTCTCTGCAAAAAATTTTTTAAGATGATTCATGTGCATTAATATAAATACATGATCTATCAATCCTGAGGGGAAGAGTCACACTCAAGTGAGTTTGATCACCAAGGATGTGGGACAAAGGGGAAAAGGTACATATTACATAGGTCCAATAATTTTTAATATTAATACTTCTTGCATAACATTAGAAAACAAAATGCAATAAAAAGACAATGAAAATATTCATGAGCTGTGCAGAGAAGATTATAGTACTTGCATTTTAATAAATAATTATCTATTAAAGTGGCGTTTACATAGCGAGGGACAGTGAAAGGGAAGAATTCAGAGACCACTTCTGCTTTGACGGTCTTGTTAAAAGAAGTTCTATCTAAAGCTAATCAGTTCACAGAAAATGCTGGGAGAGGATCTGAGGCCTACCACTTATTTATACTCATCCTGAGGCAGCTATCCAAGGGATATGTTGACATTGTGTTAAAACAGCTCTTCATTTGAGAGACGATGAAGACATCACTCCTTCAGTTGTGATCAACTCACTGTACTTGTGCAAACAGAGCTTTTGGTACCTGTTCCAAAGCTTTTATTAAACTGCAATTGTTAGAGCCATTCAGTGCAAAACATAAGCAGCAGGATGAAGACCTGGCTCTGGAACTCTTCACCAAACACATTCCAAAAGACAATAGAAAGTCTGAGCTGAACAGCCCTTTTTGAAAAAGGAGAAGGGCATGTCCACATGCATTACTACTGAAAGTACAATCACTGAATTTTGGTTCTGGGTACATTCTTACTCAGGGAATCAGTAACTATACCTTCTGTCCTTTGTGTCACAGTTCAGTAGAAGAAAGGAAAGAACTATGTTAATTGTAAAATATATGAAGTATACATACTTATCTTCACCTGTATATGAAATAATGCTTCATTTCCTTGGGTTTCATATGAAAGTCAACTTTTTTGTATAAAATACATACTATTTTATAAATATATTTGTATATATGTATGTATATGATGTAATTTTATATAAAACATATTAAAAAACAAAATGAGGCCCTGGATCCATTGTCAGTGCTGGAAAGAAAAAGTCATGCATCATATTGCAACTATGGACAATCTGACTAATTTTCACATAAGACTTACAGATGTGAACTTAATTTCATGTCTATTTGTCATTTATATAGCTTACCATTTGTGGTGAGCTACCAAAGTAATAATCTCCACCAGGAATATTTTTCTCATATTGGCAAGGTCATCAGTTTGTTAGAGGCGTTTCCAGTTCCCTGAGGCTGACCCAGGGAAAGTTCTTCTGAATCCAGTGGGTCTGGGGCATTGTGGTTTCAGTCAACAATACACATTTATTTATGATATCATACACCACTTACACAGCCAGACAGGACTTTCTTCTTTCTCTCGTCATGGCCCATCCTTGTGGAGGAACTCTCAAAGGCAAGGCAACTATTGAGTATGCAGCCAGTCACAGTGTGTCATGGTAAAGAAGCAGAAATCGGAACAGTGTGTGCTTGTGCTCGGCTCACCTATTCTACCTATACTGTCCAGAATATCCCAGGTCACAAAGGGTCCCATCCACTGTGGACTCATCTTAATACAAAGCCAATATAATTATCTATATTCATGTTCAGAAGCCCGTCTCAGTGATTCTAGATCCTGTCAAGCTGACAGATCTACTAGCCATTACAAATGCCATTATCTCTGTGGAACTCTATGCACTTCAAGGATGAGACCACTACCAACAAAACAAGTCAAGTCAGGGGCATGAAGGAATCTGCATGGTCATACTCTGTGCCTTATTAGAAATGTATGAGACACATTATATCTACCAGCTACTAGACTCAGATATGACAATATGTTAATGATTAATAACCTATTTCTTCAAATTCTGAGTTGAGCAGTGCATGTCTTTTATGAGGAAAGGCAAAAAAGGATGATATTTTTAAATACTTTTGCTTTTCTGATTTTATTAACAATCTTTGAGATGTTTAATGAAATCATAGAGTAGAGTATTTCTCTTTTTCACACAGTAAAAGCACTTCCAGTGTCAGTGGATATATTTAAGCTACAAAAATAAAATCAAAGCCGGGCGATGGTGGCACATGCCTTTAATCCCAGCACTCGGGAGGCAGAGGCAGGCGGCTCTCTGTGAGTTCGAGACCAGCCTGTTCTACAGAGCTAGTTCCAGGACAGGCTCCAAAGCCACAGAGAAACCCTGTCTCGAAAAACAAACAATAAAATAAAATAAAATCAATAAGATCAAAGATTGTTTTTACATGCTGCAGTATAGGTTTACCTACTTGCCAGTAAGAGCAAGCAGACCAAGAGAGCAAGCTTCCTTCTCTCATGTCCTTTATGTAGACTGACAACTAAGGTGTGGCCCAAATTAAAGGAGGATCTCTCACCTCAAAAGGTCTGAATTAAAATTAGGTATTTATATTTCAAATGATTCAATTAAAAAAAAGCAAACAACAAAAAAATCTCACAAGTGCACTCAGCCACTTGAATTTTAGTTAATTCCAGCTGCAGTCAAGTTGGCAAGCAAGAATTGCTATCTCAATCTGAAATAAAGGCAGGCAATAAGCAAGACCAAACACTTACTGGGAGACTAATGTATTTGGCTTCAAACTTGATCGTGTTTAGTCTTCTATCCCGTTTAGTTTCCCTTCACACACTCCCACACGTATACTGACACATGCAACTTATGTACCAAGACCCCCGAGAAAATCTTTTCAGAAAATGTTTTACAATAGTCTTGTCTATGGAGAGGCTTCTATCACACACAGTATCTATTTCCTCAAGTTTCCAGCACACCTGCTGGAAGTCCCGAGGAGTTTTCTACTGTGGGAAAAACAATTTTGCTAACACGTAATGTGGAATGTTTATAGTCCATTCTAAATTAGAAACCATTAGCATGGTTTGTAGCTCTCTGAATTCCCCACTTGTCAAGTGCTTTAAGGGAAACATGTTTTCACAAGTCCTCCCCATCTACCCACAGTAGCTGAGATTTGTGTCCTATTTACTTCGTTTCCTTTGGTTTATTTTAACTGAATGTTTCTGAATGGTTAGAAAATAAAACAGATTGGGACAGAAGAATTAATTATGTCTTCGGTACCAGACCACTTATTTTGGGGAGTGTCACCTAATCATATGTGGACCCATTATTATATAACCTCTAAATCTATTTAGTGTTCTCAGCAGGGAAGATCAATTAACAAATTCACAAACCACATATGTCACACTTTTGTTCTGAAAGATGTTAACTTGTTTGTTTAAATAAAAACCACCAAAATCAAATGTGGATGCTAGCATTCAAGAATATCACTCTACTCCTTTTAGAGGACAAAACGCAGAATACAGTATGTTGGGATTGCAGCTATGTTTTTTAAAAATATTATATCTATATCAAGTATTATATATAACAGGGAATGAATAATGGGAAGGTTTTGTAGCAATTGTAATCGTTCAGCATCATGTATCCAGCGTTATTTTTCCTTGCTACTGAACCCTAAATTCTATTGAAAAATCTGCTATTTCTCTTTTGTGCTACTCATGGGTGCTGTAACATTCTCACAATACCATTGGTTTATCTTTCACTAAAATTTTAGCTAAAGAAAACTATCTAAGTATTGACAGAGAATTCTTTATAAGATCATACCTTATATTTGTATTTTTACTTACTTCTGTCTTTCTGTATGTATGTTAATGTGCATTCAAACAAAAATACTTGAGTGAGGGTCAGAAGACAATTTGAAGGTGCCAGGGATAGAAATCAAGGTTACCAGCCGTGGCAACAAGTGTCTTTAATCACTAAGCTATAACGTCAGCCCACCATAACTCACATTTTAATTAAAAGTACTTCTACTAATTTTGCCTAAAGTATAAAACAGCTTTTATTTTTTTTCAGTCACATGGAAAGACTATCACACAGAGAAAACTATAATTTTATTTTAAAAGGTTTGACATTTACCCTTAAGCAAGTCATTTGCATTCAGCACATCTGCCTTCAAAATAAAAATTGGAATCTAATTTGATTTCCGTACCTGTGAGTCAAATCAAACAACAAATGTGAAAATGTTGCATTAATTATAAAGTTCAAGAAAAGAGTTTCATAGCAAATAAGAAAGCAAAGTCTAAAAAGTAATTAGTTAAAAATATATGCCACTTTATCTAGCCTTCTGTGTCCGCATGCAAAAATTCTGTAGTGATAACTTGATGGCCAATCATGGTAAAACAGGCTTCAGCTTGGTATGAGGGACAGTTAACCTGTATTCTCTGCAGTTTCAGTAGAATAAATTCCCCCAGTTTTTCCTATTTCTTTCGGTTAAATGGAAGCGTTGCTTTAATGTATGCAATCTTTAAGAGTCAACTTTCTTCCCAAGGAGAGATGCATAGGGCAATATCTAGGAGAATTTTTGGTTGTCAAAGTTTGGAATTGAATGGGTACCGGCACCTGGTCACCTAACCAGATATGTTGCCAAAACCTTCAATTCAGAGAATAAAATTTCTGTCTCATCACCTGGATTGTCCAGTCTGTTATGCCCAACTTGGAGGAACCAAACTTCAACTGAGCAGATTTACTATGATATTATTTTATTGTGAACGTGTTTCTTGAGAGAATGGTGAAGCCAGTATCCTAAAGGAGAAGTACCTGCCTGCTTCCCCACTGCAGCATTCTTCGGAAGTAACAAGAGGTGAAGTCTCCTTTTATCCCAGTGTCCTGTGAGTGGTTCTTTGCATTTTGGCATTTCCCACGGCCTATTGACCACCCTCGGTACCTTCTTACCCAGTTTTATGCCTGTATTTTGTATTTCCACATTGTCCCTGAACTGTCTCTAGGCTTACGGATTAGTAGATCTTCAAATCTGAGGAATAGCACTAGCCATTTCTCTGGCTATGGAGGAAATCAAGAAGAGCAGAGGGAACTGACTTTGGCAGGTATTGCAGAAGGTTAGTTTTTACTGTCTCATGGCTGAATAGATGCCTGGAGGAGTCACAAATGTCATTGGTGTGCAGTGGTCTAATGTCCCCGCTGCTTTGTAGAGTCTTCTATGTTAATCTTCTCATATGCCTGGGCAACTTTCAAAGTAGAAGTAATAAGCACTTCCATGGAGCTGTGGAAAAAGATCTCAAGTCCTCATTCATCTTTGTAAGGACAGAGAAAATCGCTACCGTGCAGTTGGTCTTTTTCATTATTGAGACTATAGAACAGCTCAATTTTCACCAGGCCTAATTGATTTCCACAGCTGCTGCAGGGACTCTAAAAATGACTGGAAATGTGAAAAGTTCCTTTGTCCAAGACACCGAAGCTCATGGATCTTATGGTGGCTTCAGAAATGGGTTTGGGTAAGAAATGCTAAAAATCTTCTGAACTATTTTGGGCAACAGCCGGAAAGGGAATGCCTGTTGGTAGAGGGCACTGTGTGAAACGTTATTGCCTATCATATGGCATGCCCACGTATCCTTTATTTCCCCCTTTGTATTAATTAGCATTATGTTGCATGGAAGAAACCTGGTTTTCACCCCTGATGCCAAACAGCATCCCTGAAACAAGATATGACATAAGAGGTCAAGTCCCACTTTTGCTGACACTGAATTTTATGACTGACTAGAAGCCATGTTTTTGATAAGTTTTCTTTTCTTTTTTTTTTTTTTTTTGCTTATTGAACATAAAAGGCAATGGTTATCTGAAGCAGAGAGTTCATGAGTGAGTACACAAACATGGATGTAATCTCTGGAAGAGGGAAAAGAGGGGAGTGTTTCATTATTTGGAATATTAGGGTATTCCTAATACTCTCATTCAGGTTGACACAGAACATATATTAACTCAATTAGCTCAGTTATGTAATTGGGTTGTAGAAATAATTGTCTAACTATGGAAAGCTGCATTTGAACTGCTACTAACTGGTCATTCCATAAGGAAAATGTATCTGATATTTTAATTTCGTTTTATCTTTTGGTTAACTTCATTTTCTTTTCATAGAGAGTTGCATATTTTACATAGACAGTATTTCAGGATAGTACATGTCTTCATTTTTTTCAATTTAAAAATATTCCCAGTCAGTAGTACATAACTTCGATTTGGTTCAAACTGACATCTTCGCTGTTTGTCATTTACTTCTTCCTTTTGAGACATGGTCTCACTTCTGTAGCCCAAGGTAATGCCAAAGTCATGCTCCCTCTATGTAGGCCCCCTGAGTACTGGGATTTGAGATGGATACCATAGTGCCAGGTTTCCCTCTGAGTTTGTAAACAAGATTCTGTTCTCTGCTTTTGTGGTCAAATGTTATCTAAGCATGGACAATATACACTCTTTTTGATTGAGGATCGTCTTAAATTCTGGTTTCTGTGGATGTCCTACTAGTGAATAAAATGTTTCTTAGTTGCAGACAGCTTTTTTAAAAATGCTTTCCTGAGATCCTAATGGAGAGTTCTGGAAGTTAGCATTTATAAAATTTACCTAAAGATTACATAAGTCACATAGATTAATTTCTACCTATTTTTGTCTCAGCTTCTACATTTTTGCCCCAGCAAAACAATTTACAAAGGAAATTTTTACTGTAATCTGTTTACGCCTTGATGTCTGATTTGAATTTTAAAAGGCTTTTAAAAGCTGTATCATGTTTGCTTGGTTCTTTTCAACTTTTATTAAGTTCCCCTCTTGCTTAATTTTTGACTTGAACAGAGCTGCAATAAACAGTACCAAAACAATATTTGAATAAGAATACTATTATTGTTTTCTTGCTGATGCTTGATTTCTGTTTTCCAACGTTATTTATTTACTAAATTTATTTTGAGAACCTAGTATGATCTAGAAACTCTGGATGTCTTAAATGACCAAGTGGTGTCTGTCATTGCTAAATGATTCTCCTTTTCTATTTTTCTATTGCTATATGTACACTAAAATTTACCTTAGAGGAGGTAATTTATCAAGATACAATTATATTTAGCTTAAAATTCTAAGAACTAAGTTGTTGAGGTGCTCATGATTGCCAAGTGTTGCTAACTGCTGTCTTATCCCATAGCCAACAGAAAAAAAAATAAAGTAGGCATGTGAAAATGGGGGCTATGAATCATGGAAGACAAACCTGGATTATAATTTCTTATTCTTGCAGTAGCTAAAAGTTAGTCAACAGATCGAAATCTCTCCAAATAAATCCCTCTGGAAATCTTAATTGCCTCATAAAAAACTCACCTATAAATATCAAGAATTAATATCCGGCCACATAAACTTCACTTTACAGTTTAGCATGTAAGCCACAGTAAGAGACATAACAGACAAAAATTATGAAGTGTCATATGAAAGTTTGCTGTTTTATAATAAATTAATATGAAAATGTAATACAGAATGAAGGATATCAAGGGTACTAAGCAAGTAAAGAGAAATAGCTTACATACAAGATGGCCAAAGCAGAGGTCTTAAGAAGGCAATAAAACAATGGAGAAATTTGCCAATTTGCCAATTGGTGATCTAAAGGAATTGAGACCCATGTAAAGCAGTATCACGTATATCATCATGAAGAACACATATGTTTTAACTCACATTTATTCCCTTTACCTCACTCCAGATAGCCATAGCTGACATGAGACAAATGGTCCCAAAAGAGAAATAACCTGTAGAAAGAAATGGTTAGATATTTTATTTTACAGAGAACATAAATCCGGATAGCACGCAGAAGGGATAGTCATAATGAAATAAGATCTAAGTTTATAACGATACAAACAAATGTAGAAACTACTCTTTTCTACTGAACATGCAGCTTTTCCAAGACACCGAACTTCAGCAACAAAAAAAATAAAATAAAATAAAGATCTAGGGAAAGTCCTGTTCATTATATCACTCAGTTCACAATCATGCCCTCTGGTTCTAAAGACAATTTAAGAAACTAAATGTCAAGTGGTCTGTTATATAAAATATTTCACGATTAGATGAAGTCAAATTTCGTTCATTATGTCAAATACACTAGATACTCATAATGTGTGCACAATTCCCTTGAGCTACACTTAAAAGCCCAATTTTCTATTTCTCTTCTATAAGACGGAGATGGCTTTCCTGATATTGCCTACCACAAAGAATTCTTACAAGATTTAAATTATGAGCCGGGCGGTGGTGGCGCACACCTTTAATCCCAGCATTTGGGAGGCAGAGGAAGGCGGATCTCTGTGAGTTCGAGACCATCCTGGTCTACAAGAGCTAGTTCCAGGACAGGCTCCAAAACCACAGAGAAACACTGTCTCGAAACACAAAACAAAACAAACAAAAATAAAACCAAGATTTAAATTATGTACTCTAGTTATGGTACTTTAAAATTCTGTTGGCTGTATATGTTTTAGCTGTCAAAATTCTTTATCTTTGTGATTCTTCAAATCAGATTATTATGCAAGATTTTAAATTAAAAGTCTTTCTTCATTTGTCATACCAACCAGAGTTTCCCCTCCCTCCCTTCTTCTTGCTCCCTCCCTACCTTCCTCTACCTAACCCCATCATACACTCCTCAGGGGTATTCATATCTTTTCTACAAGGAAAGGTGTAGAGGATCTCCATCAAGCTTTAACAATTTTTTTTTTGGTTCCTTTAAAAGTGAAACTATGAGAAACTGAAAGAGGGGGAGCTATGTTTACAAAACTTTCTTTAACTCCCGTTCAACTTGTACTTATTGAAGACTCACCACATCATCAAAAGTACAGATGCTCAGTGGGTGAGAAAAATGTCAGGTATTTATTTTTGTACTTGATTTACTGACAGCATAGCTAATTTAATATGGGGCACATTTTCACAGAAAAAGATGTTTAAGTGCACGAGGAAGTGAAAATGAAAATAAATCAAGTATAGTATATAAGCATAGTTATATTGGATGTGACACAAATAATTCTCTAAAACTACATAGTGACAGGCTATTGCTTGGTATTGTAGCACCTGAGACACAAAAGGAAAGGGATAAACAAAGAGAGAACATAAAGTTTGCCATTTCATAAATGCCACATATTTAAGTAAAACTTGAAGCCCTGGTATTTTTTCCCCAGAAGTTCATCCCATAGGAACAAGCGTTATTCATTGCAGTAGATTCTGTCCCAAGCATAACATTTATCAAATACTTACCCACACTGGATATGTAAGCTTTATATTAATAAGGGGTTATTTTTTAAATCTGTAGAATGTGATAATAAGTTACATCAATAGTAGTTTTAATGTGAAAACCTGTATGAGGAAATGGAACAGCATGAAGTTAGCCCATCCTCGAAACCTACATAGCACCCTGTCTACTGTGTCGCTTCCAACAGAAAACTAAAAGTTCACACAAATGAGACAAGTTCATAAAAAGAGCATTCAAGGGATTCTGGAACCTTGGCATGTTACTTGTAGTATAACACTGTACAATAGCTCATCTCACTCACCTGGTAGAGTTCTTGTGCCCTGTAACTGGTAATTTTATATAAATAACATTTTTTTTATTTTTAACAGATGAACACTGCTCTGCTTTATTTTGAAGACATAACACACTCAATTTACTTGATGCTAATGAGTCTAGAGATAAATCTAATTAATTTTTTTCCAATGAAGCATTCTAATAATTGCCATTAATTTGAAGGAAGAATTATTGTTTCTTGTACCTCACCCTCCGATGAATGTAACTGTGGCAAAATGCATAGTATTGAACAATAAGCATAAAATAGACTGTATTTTTGAAGGCCCCAGTACCACTTTCATTTGATTCTTGAACATGGTTGCATTGATACTCTCTGAGAAAAGTTATCTAGATATAGTTCACATTCATTGACCATCACATAGGTAAAAGCTATAAAAAATTCAACTTCAAAATCCAAACAGACCCTGACAAGGGACCTTATGTTCTAATTATGTTTAAATAGCACTGTGTGTTTCTTAAAATTCTCTCCTGGATAAACACAGGAATGCGGCCACCTGGTTTACATTATAAAGGTTAACACAGACAACACACAGGGTGTGGGGGGTAAGGGGAGGCCTTCTGCCTCACCTCTTTTGCTGCTTTCTCTGACCAAATAGCAGAGAATGTTGATTGTCTGTAGTAAAAAAAAAAAAAAATCTTATCAAGACTTATTCACTAAAATTGATAAAATGCTCCATTACCTCAAGATCAAAGAGAAGTCAAGAAAAAAATTATACCTAAGGGGAACAGGAGAGCCCGTTGAAGCCCATCAACAGACAGGCAAGTGACAGACCAGGAAGCAATTGGAGAGCCATCAACCTAACTGCCTGTGAAATCTACCCGGGACCCAGGAGCTGCCACCCGGATAATATTATCTCTAGACCAAAGCACCTGGGACCTGTCAGTCATCTGAGCCCAGAGAATTAAGAGTTATATGATAATTGTCTCCATTTCACAGCCTTAGTTTTCAATGAACTGGAAAAGTATGAGGCTCAAAACAATTTGCTTTTTAAAAGACTGCGGGAAATAAAAATATGAAATGATTTTTCATGGTTGTTAAGATAAGAATGCGGAAACTCTCTATTGAAATTTCTGAGCAATAATATATTTTATTTTTTTATACTAATTTCAAAGATACTACTCAAATTGTGACTTTCAATATAACTAGATTATAATTCTGGGGAAATGTTATATGTACAAAATTCTTTTCGGCAGTTTTTTCTCATTTAACAATATATTTTATTTAAGTAAATAGTAACAATTCAATAATTGTTGAATGAGTCTTAAAATAGAAATTACTTGACATGTTAAAATAAATTCAAATCCATTAAAGAGAATACAAAAAAAGTTCATATTATTTTTATTGGTGGTATATTTTTTTACTAAATTTTCTTAATTTGTTATACATGCTGTCCTTTCCGAGAGGGGTCTTTATCCTAATAAATTAGGATATTCAACAATAATTTCAATAACTGACTTTGAAAATAATAGTATAGCCGGACAGTGGTGGTGGTACCCACCTTTAATCCCAGTACTCGGGAGACAAAGGCAGGTGGATCTCTGTGAGTTCGAGGCCAGCCTGGTCTACAAGAGCTAATTCCAGGAACGGCACCAAAGCTACAGAGAAACCTTGTCTCAAAAAAAAATAATAAAAAAATAAAATAAAAGTATAATCCATTAGTACTGGTTTAGCAAATTCACCATATGATAAATATGGATGGCTCTTATCAGTGGAACATTGGACAGACTAAGCCACCAAACTTTGTATGTAATTGTATGTAGTCAGATTTGTACCCATGATTTGAAGTTGCCATTCATTCTTAAAGGAACAGCACAAACTCTCAGGTGTTTGAGAGCAGATCAAATAGTGGTAAACCATTTACCTTATGTAATTCCTTAGCATTTATACTACATAAGACAGTTTTACATATGCTGCCTTGTCAGACACTTACAACTCCATATGGTCGATAACATTGACTTCCTGGTATCATTCATACATAGCCTGTGTATGTGTGAAAACCATCGCTTTCAAAAATCAGAATCATTAATATTACATGAGGACTATCACACTGATGGTCAAAGGGTATACTGCACTTTACAGTTTTGGATCTTCAAAGTTTGCCTTTATATTCATTTTAGACACAACCATGTACCTTGCAGTAATCATCATAACCATGCCTGTGGTACCTAAACTTTCAGAAATCTAATGCTGTTAGCAGAGTGACCTTCAAATGAATACCATATATTCAGTTCTGCTTGGGTCAAGTCAGTTAGCTTTTCCCAATTCCATCCACACCCAAATAATGCATAATTCCCCTGTAGTATACTTCCTTACTTCTGTACATTTTGCTTGATTGCTTATTATTCAATCTGAAAATTTCTTGTGTGGTAGCCCTTATGCTTTATTATCCATATCTGTCTTCTCCACAGTTAATATTTATCAGAACTTCTGATTTATGACTTGAAGGGATTTAGTAATCTGTATTGCTAAGTAAGCAACATAATACAGAAAAAATATTGCTTACTCTATTAGCTGGATTTCCATTTTTTAAAAAATGAAATATTTGACGCTGATTTTACAGAGCAAAGAGTTTGTGTGCTGGCGAGTAGCTATGCAAGCAATGGTCATGCAAATAAGAGGATTAAATATGGACCTTTAAAATCCATGTAAAGCCTGGAAAAGCAACAAGCAAACATCTGTCATTTTTATCTTATAGATTAGATGTAAGCATAAGAGAATCTCCAGAATTCTAGAGGTTAGTACCATATGTAATACATAGAGAAATGATCAAGCAAGATAATAGTCAAGAATTAGCATCCAAGGCTGTCTTCTGACCTCCACACATGCTTCATGGCAAAACCATGTACCTGAATAGACAATAACACAAAGTCACAAACATACACACAGAGAGAGATAAACACATACAGAAACGGAGATGGAGACAGATATAAAAGAGACAGAGAAAGATGGGGAGAGAAACAAAGAGTTAAAAAGAAAGTGAAGTTTGAATAATAAAATAGATTTATTTAACTGTCAGTTAAGGAGAATAAAAGACATGGTATTAGTTTGGTTCTGTAGAGGATTTCCTCACCCATTACAATACAATTGTAGACACATAGGTGGGATAAAAAGTTGGAAGATGGGGAACAATTCAGGAGTTTTGGCTTCATATCTTCATATCTTCCTCTTCAAACAATTTAGAGTATAATCAAAACAATATTTGTTCTTTCCCAAAGCACAACTACTATTTTCTTTCCCAAATCACAACTACTAGATTGTACCTTTTAACTGTCCACACAACATCTCTAAAAGATCAACCTAAGGTCCATCCACAGGTACACATTGAAATCACAGTAACTGTTAAAATGTATTTCTCCTTACTATGGCTACATTTTTAAATTTTGACAATTTTGTTATTACCAGTGAATATGGCAACTGAGTAGACATCTGGTAATGTATTCAGATTTAAGAATATCAACAATAAAAACGAATAGACAAATCAATAATAATAGAAACCAAAACTTTTTTAAAGAAATATATAGCTAAGAGGGGAAGGGGACATATATAACTGGGAGAAGATTAAATCTCAATGATCCCCATGTCTTACAATTTAGAAGGTTTGTCAGTGATTTGAACAGTACTTCCCTTGTTTACCCCTGCTTTATGAATTACATGTTGTCTTTGGTGGGCAGGTTTTCCAGGTTTTCTGTCAACTGGCTTATTAGATATGTTAATTTTAACCTCATTTTCCACTATATTCCGACCAGAGTATCCCATGACACTTAAAGCAGCTTTGGACCATTAAAAGAAATAAATTTAGTGTAAAATTAAAAATTAGTTTTATTTAACTTTTATGATATACTTGTTTGGTTCATTTGTTTGGAACATCATATCTGACACTGAATAAGTTTATTGTCTTTTCCCAAAAAGTTTCCCAGTGATGTTGGTGGCTTCATCAGAGGTAAAGTCATAGTATGCACTTCTACAGCACAATGAAGTCTAGATCATATGTTTAATTAGGATTTAAAGTAGAACTCATGGAAATACTTCTTTTACAAAAAATATTTCTTTTCCATAAATTATTTTTTAAAATGATAGTTTTTGTAGTACCACTTGTCTTTATTGAAAGTATCTCTTTTGTAAAAGTAATATTTGATAATAATGAAAAGAATAATGGCAGGTTTTTTCTCAGGATTTAGAGAGATTCTTGGATACAAGGAGTATTTCTACCAAATTCCTTGAACAATATTATATATTTTAAGTGGCATCTAGACTGTATTAGTTCATTCAGAGTAACTATGTTAAATTACTGATCCTGATGATTCTCTATGAATCTATGAAATATCTCAAGTTTTTAATCTTATCTTTGCAAAGTGGAGTCATATAAAATTATGTGATTTTCTACTGCTAGAAGCCAGAAACATTGGTTGACAAAGACAGCCAGTCCTGTTCTCTTCACTCCATATTATGGTTTGCATATGAAATGGCTCTACATGCTTTGAAACTTGCTCTGAAACTGGCAGCACTATTTGGGATGTGATGGAAATTTTAGCAGCAAAGACTGACAGGAGGAAGTAGGCTAACAGGAACTCATTTTTGTCTCTATTGCTGCTTTTGTGTCTGCCCCTCTGATAGGACCAGTAATTCAACGTTCTTGCCAAAGTAGACTGACTCATTCTGCCATTCGGGGAAACAGCACTGAAATCCCCAGACACTGTGAGCCAAATAAATCCTTCCTTTGCTAAATGGTGCCTGTCATGTATTTTCCCCTAGAAAGAAGAACAACAACTAACATGTTAACACATTGTACCACCTTTTCGTTTTTTAATCTGTTTTTTTGAAATTAAAATATGATCACATTGTTTATTCTCTCACTTTTCTTCTTTCAAAACTTCCCAAGTACTCTCATTGTTTGCTCTCAACATTATCACTTTTAAAAATTACTGATATAATTATATATACATGTATATATAAAATATATAATCATACAAATTATATACTACACATATCACATAAAATATTTATATATTTAATATATGTATTGTATGATATATCATACACTATAATATGTTTTTATACAAATACATATTTATAGTTACATACTAAAATTTCACATAATTATATATAACAAATATAATCTACAAATATTAAATTAATGGAAAATTTATGTTGTATACCACATATAAAATTAATACATTTTATATAGAGTTAAATTATGTTATGCATTATAAATTACTTATAATTTATAATATATATTATGTGGCAAGAGAACATTTTTTTGGATCCAGTCTATTTGATGTTCTGTAAGCTTCTTGTGTCTTCATAGACTTTTCTTTCTTTAGGTTGGGAAAGTTCTCTTTTATGATTATGTTAAATATATTTTCTATGTTTTTGAGTTGAACTTCTTCTTCTAAACCTTTTATTCTTAGATTTGGCCTTTTCATGGTGTCCCATATTTCCTGGATATTTTGGGTTGAGCTTTTGTTAGATTTAATATTTCCTTTATTTGATGAGTCTGTTTCCTCTATTGTCTCTTCAGTGCTTGAGATTGTCTTTTCCATCTCATGTATTCTGCTGTTCATTCTTGCATTTGTGGTTCCTGATCCTTTTCTCGTGATTCTGTTTCTATAATTCCCTCGACTTGTGTTTTCTTTATTGTCTCTATTTCAGTATTAAAGTCCTGAATAATTTCTTTTATATGTTTGATTTCTTTTTCTTGGTTTTCTTTAAGGGATTTGCTGATGTCTTCCAATTTTTTGTTTGTCTCCTCCTCCATTTTTTAGGGAATTTCTTATTTTCCTTTTAAGAGTTTCAAACGTTCTCTTGAAGTTATTTTATGTCATTTTCTTCTCCTTCATTCATATTTAGTTGTTCATGTTTTGCTGTTGTAGGCTCTTTAGGTTTTATAGGTGTTGGGTTTCTCTTTGTGGTGTTGCATGTCTTCTTACCTTTTCTACTCATTCCTCCTCTAGTAGGAATCAATGGAGCTGTTTAAGATTCTGTTGAATAATCTTCTAGGTTCCATTGAATCCAAAGCTCAGATGGTTGTTCCACATAGTACAGTCAGTGCCACAATTCTAGTTCCCCCATTGGTTACCCTGTATTCTTTGAATTGCTCCTGTGCTTTGCTCTGTTCTCTTGGAGTTTGCTTTCTCAGGCCTACTTTAGCCTAGATTACTGGCTTTGACCTGTTTCTGTAAATCCTGGTCTGGATCCCCTCCTGAAGAATTCCCTGGCTTGGAGTTGGTTCTGCAAAGATCTCTGGCTCTAGTCTACTGCCTTGGAGTTCCCAGGCTTGGGTGTGCCCAGAACTGCAGAGGACCAGGCTCAGGCCTACTTTCTGTGAGGCCCCAGACTCACATCTGGCCCTGCAGAGATCTCCGGTTCCTGCCTATTCCCTCAGAGGTCCTAGATTCATGCCTAGACTGGCAGACGTCCTGGCTCAGGCCTTGTTCCTAGGAGGTCCTAGACTCACGCCCATACCCACAGGTCCTGGTTTAGGTCTACTCCCTTGAAGGTCCCAGATTCATGTCAAGACCCTCTGAGGTCTCTGGCTCACTTGCTCAGCGCTACCTGTTCCAGGGGAGATTGCTGACTCTGGATCAGGTTGCTGGCTAAGTCTTGATCTGCCAGTGTTCCAGGACTAGACTGGCTCCTGTGACTGGATTGTTTCTTGGCTTCTGCTCCCAGTGGAGCTTGCTTCCTCAGGCCCAATCTGTCCTATGTAGCTGGTTCAGTCCCACTCCTGGTTTGGTGAGATTGCTGGCTCTCAACATGTTAATTCTAAAGGTACAGGAGTATGTTAGAGGAAATCACCAGCTCTATTTCACACACACAATTGTTTGATCTATAAGAGACAATGCCTTGGTATCATTTGAAAACCAACCAAAGATAACATATTAGGGAAGGATGAAAATGAATGGAGATTGTCACAATTCAATTTGGGTTTGATATATCAGTCTGGTCAGTAAATCTCAGGAGCAAAATCTGACACTTCTTAACTCAATTAAATTATACTAAAGGATTTCAATAAAGGGTATTGTTTCTTTTTTGCTTTCTATTGTTTTGTTTTGTTCTTAGTGCCCTACAAAATTAATTTAGTCCATGTGACTGCTCTAAAATACAGGGATGCATTTGCAGTGATGTTCAATTTGAACATCCATAATAATATTCCTCATACGGTAACTGCTTCTTGGAGACATCTGTCAACTTTTTAAAATAGTGAAGTGGGATGATGGTGATGATGATAAAAGGGAAGAAGAATAAAAAACATCCTTAACCAAAAGTCTGACAGTCCCCTACAGGGGATGTTTCCTGAAGAGGAGGCTGATCAAAGGAAAACATTCATACTTCCTTAACTCACAGCAATACTTATTTTATTCATTTTCTAGTTTAAAGCACCAAACATGTTGGAAATTGATTGCTATATTAATTTTAAAACCTGTGATTTTTATACAAATTGAATCAGTCTGTGTACGACAACTATGTACTAATCGATATTCTGATTGCCAAAGGATAGAGGATACAGAAAGTCTTCAAAGCCTTCTCTTTTTTTTATAAAGTAAGATTTTGAGTACAAATAAAGGGAAGAAAGAACCTACTCTAGGCATTTTCCTTGTTTGCTTCAAGCAAGAGATTTGGATGGGGTATCAGAGCTATGTTCCAGCATCTTTTCTGATGTGGCTGACAGCATTGTTTATGAGGCTTAGAAAGCATTGGATTCTTTTCCAATAACTGTGACTCAAAGTAAGTAATATTCAATTTCATCACTCTTATTATTTTGAAGATGGAATTAGGTCTGGCCCCTCAAAGTGGTCAGAATGTCTTTTCCCTTCCTTCAAAGGGAACATTTGGCAAGAATGAATGGACTGAAGAGACAAAAAGGACAGACATTAAACACTACAAGATGTGAATTAAATGATTAGAGGGCAATTTGTAGAACTTGCTGACAAGATATACACATGACAGTGCTGAATCCCAGGGTGGTTAGATGGTGTTTTAAAGGAGGGAACCTGAGAAAGTGAAAGTGGAGGCTTTAAGACATTTTTCTCTTCTCAAAGACATGTTCAAATTACCATCTTTGTGGAATGGTTCAATGGTTCTGCCAGTGTAGGAATTTATGACCCCAGGATGTCCTATTTTTCTTCTAATTCTGGAAAACATAGCCTTAATGCAACTGAAGAAAATAATTGCTTCAAGTGGAACACAATCCAAGATGACAAAATGAAAATAAACCTATGTTAAAGTATGCACACATTATTATTATGAAAATATTTATGACAGATAAGTTTAGAACACTTCCAAATACTGATTTGAAGACAAAGCAAAATATGCTTTATAACTTTATTTTCTTTGCCAGTGAGAGGTTTACATCCCCAGAACCCAAAGTAGAAGGACAGAACCCATTCCTAAATGTTGTCTTCTGAGATCATTTGTGCTTTATCATATGGCTGCACCCCAACATACATTCACACTTCATCAATACCTTCCCAATAATTAATAAAATAATAATAACAAAATAGTAATAATGTTTTCAAAAGAGAGTTTGTTTTTAATCATAGGTCAATATTAATTAACACATTGGTAGCAGCTATTTCTATCCCATGAATGACTAATATTACAAGAGTGAATTAGAATTTAGCCACCTCAAAACTGGCTTAATAAATGTAATCACCTTGCCTCTACTATCCTTTTTAGAAACTGCAGTGATGTTTGCAGTGCAGTATGGACTCAGCCTACTTGAAAGTGCTATCTTCATTAACCTAGACTATCTTATTAGAGTCCTAAATTCAAAGATGTTCTGCCATCAGCCCTTGCACTCATATAGTCAAATATCCTAAAATTACCAGGACAACACATTTCTATTAACATCTTCTTAGAAAAAATATAGTTCACATACCACAAAAGACACTATTAAAGTTTATATCTCAGTTCTATTTTGTATTATTTGTAAATTTTGCAACAATGTCCATAATAATTTTAAAACCTTGTCATCAGTTCCAAGAGAAATCCCATGTCTATTTTCCAACTCTTCCCATGTTCCCCACTTCCAGTCTCTGAAGGTGACCACAGTCCAGTCTCTGTGGACATGGCAATTTAAAATTTTTCACATATAGATCATATATTTAAAATATTTATAATTTTATCTTTCCTTTGGCATGTTGTTTTCAAAAGTTCTTACTTGTGTTAGCTTGCAGCAATACATTCATTTACATGTGACTGAATTATAATCTACTACATAAAATGTTTTGCCCATTCAGGAGATGGATATTTTCCCAGTTTTTGATGATTATGAATAATTCTGTCATGAGCTTTCTCATGTGAATTTTTCAGTGGGAGTTTGTTTTCATTTCTTGAGTTCTCTCTAGAAGTAAACTGGCTGGGTAACATGTACTTCATGTTTTGTATTTTGAGTTACTGCTAGACTACCCATCAAATATACTGTTTTATTTTATATTTCTCTTCAGAAATATTGTCAAAGACTTCCCAGCTTTCAAAGTCACAACACTAGGTAGTATACCACACTTTAGTAACCTTCATAGAAGCTATATCTACCAAATGTGATTTGACTAATGGTTCTGGCATCTTCTCAGTTGTTATTTGCCATCTTCATGGCTTCCATGGAAAGTGTTCAAATCATTGTTTGGTTTTGAATGACATGATTGTTTATATACATACATACATATATAAATATATACAAATATATATATATATATATATAATTTTAAGATATTTTTAGCTGTTTGACATATTTCTCAAATGTTCATTGCTTATCATATTCATCGCTTAAAAAGACATTCTTCTATGACTTGGTATTTGCTATTATTTTCATCTAATGAAGCTCAAATATTTTAAAATTAGGATAAGATCAATTTTCATTCTCACTCTTTTTTAACCATGAATCTGTTTTCATGGCCTAACAAAAAGTTGCTCAAATTAAGATCATTATTCATATGTTTACATTTATATATTTTATATAACTCTTATAATTAAAAGTATTTACTTAATTTAAAATTAAGTTTTTCATTAAAACAAGGGCCTAATATTTCTTTTTAAAATTGTTTTAATGAGATATACATTTTTCTCTTCTCCCCTCCTTTTCTTCCCTCTTTCCTTGTACCCTCTCCCGTGACTTCCACATTCCCAATTTACTAATGAGCTCCTGTCTTTTTCTCCTTCGTATATAGATCCATGTGTGTTTCTCTTAAGGTACTCTTTCTTGTCTGGATTCTCTGCGGTTGTGGATTACCATCTGGTTTTCCTTTGCTTTATATCTAGAAGTCTTCTTATATTTTTCTCTCTAGGTCTGGGTTACCTCACTCAATATGTTTTTTTCTTTCTTTTCTTTTTTTTTTTTTTTTGGTTTTTCAAGACAGGGTTTCTCTGTGGCTTCGGAGCCTGTCCTGGCACTAGCTCTTGTAGACCAGGCTGGTCTCGATCTCACAGAGATCCGCCTGCCTCTGCCTCCCGAGTGCTGGGATTAAAGGCGTGCGCCGCCACCGCCCGGCTATGTTTTTTTTTTCTTGATCCATTCATTTGTCTGCAATGTTCAAAATGTCATTATTATTTTTTACTGCTGTGTAATACTCCATTGTATAAATGTACCACATTTTCTTTATTCATTCTTCAGTTGAGGGGTATCGAGGTTACTTTAAGGTCCTGGCTCTTATAAATAATGCTCCTATGAACACAATTGAGCACATGTCCTTGTGGTATGAGTGAGTATCCCTTGGGTATAAACCCCAAAGTGGTATTGCTGTGTCTTGAGGTAGATTATTTCCTAATATTCTGAGATATTGCCATACCGATTTCCAAAACAGCTGTACAAGTTTGCACGCTTACCAACAATGGAAAAGTGTTTCTCTTACCACACATATTTTCCACTATAAGCTGTCATCAGAGTTTTTTAACTTGGCCATTCTGACAGGTGTAAGATGGACCCTCAGATCTGTTTGATTTTCATTTCACTGATGCTAAGGATGTTGAACAATCAGCTCCATTAAGTACAAATAATATAATCCAGAGACAGAAATTTGATTTTAACCCAAATACCAAAAAAGCAAAACCACTAGAGAAGTCTTATCTCTACCAAGGCTGGATGACTGAAAAACTAAAGCAGCTAAGGACCCCTCTTCTCCCATTTTATATTCCCTCTACTTCTGGGAGTAAAGGCATAATTCCCTAGCAATGGGATTAAAGGTGCAGGCCTTCACCACCTGGATTGCAATCTCTGTTGGTTTTGTGTAGCCCAGGGTAGCCTTGAACTCACAGAGATCCATCTGCCACAAACCTACGAACACCTGATTTTTTTTTTTACAAAGAAGCTAAAAACATAAAATGGAATAAAGAAAGCATATTCAATAAGTAGTGCTGACTAACTGGATATCAACATATAGAAGAATACTAATAGATCCCTATCTATTGTCATGCACAAAACTCAAGTGCAAATGGATCAAAAACCTCAACATACAACCAACCACACTGAACCTCACAGAAGAGAGAGTGCGAAGTACACTGAAATGCATTCTCATAACAGACCACTTCCTAAATAAAATCCCAGTAGCACAGACACCGAGAGCAACAAAAAATAAATGTGACTCCTAAATCTGAGAAGCTTCTGGAAAGCAAAGGACACAGTCAACAAGACAAAACAGCAGCCTACAGAATGGGAAAAGATCTCCACCAACCCCAGATCAGACAGAGGGGCTGATATTCAAAATATACAAAGAACTCAAGACACTTAATATCAAAAAAAAATAATAATACAATAAAAAAAATGGGGTAGAGACATAAATAGAGAATTTTCAGAAGATGAATCTCAAAGGGATTTTCTTATTTATCCAGCTACATAGAACACATTTATGAATCTGGGTTTCTTGCCACATCAAATAAATATTAGTTTTGACTTTTTTTCTGTAAAATAATAGCACATGTTTAGGAAAGTATTCCTGTTGGGACTGTACTGATATTTTCAAAATATTCCTTATCAATACAATTTTTATAATTACTGAACACAGAAAAACAATTCACTTAATTAGTATTTTTGGTGGATTATCATATTAATATTTTCTATATTTTATGCTTGATTCTACATCATCTTTTACTAATTTTATGCTAAAGCAATTTTGTTATTTTGATGATAATGTGAATGGAGGTTTTATAGTTTTACATTATATGATGTTTATTAATGAAGAGAAATAAAATAGATCTTTGCATATTAAGCATACACGATGTACATGTGTGAAGCAATTAGAGGTGATAATCATCTACTGTGAATTCCCTAGGGTTCCTGTACACAACATCATGTTTTCTGTGGTGAGACATATGCTGACTGGTTTCTGGTATAGAGAGCTTACATCTCCATGCAATGGCTAAAAACCCATCATTGTTTTAAAATGGAGAACAAATGTATGTCTTTTTCTCAATGATATTACAAGTAAAGTGTCAGTCTTTCACCACTGAGTATGATATAAGAAGTTTCATTTTCTGTTTTCAGACTGACAGAATTCTTCTCTGCTAGTAGTTTTCCAAATGTTTATTAGTAGATTGATTTTATTCAATTGTGTTGTTTCCCATAATATGTTTTTCTTGGTCAGTAAAAAGAATGGTTCATATATTTAGTTCAATGTTCCAACAAATATTTGGGTTTGTAGAACATCATTTGTTTGTCGTTATTGTTATTACCTTTGAGGCAGAATGTCAGCACATTAGTTTAATCTGACCTTGATCTCAATATGTAGTTTGGCTTTTAACTCTTGGTGAATCTCCTTCCTTGGTCGCTCTGTTGATGAAATTTATGGCAGTATACTCACCTTCTGGATTTTTTTCATATTGTATGAGTATTCAGTCACAATAGATTGAAACTGGTGCTTTATTTAAGTCATTTATTACTATTGATTTAATAAATGATCTATTAGCTGTACTATATATCCCAGGACAATATTACTATTCCTTTAAATCTTTTATTTTCTGCTATATCCATTAAACTGAATAATAACAGTATCTTAAGAATTAAACATTAAACAATGATAAGTCCTTTGCAATACTCGTGGATTTTAGAGTTCCTGTATACCCATTTGATGGAAGGGTCGGTAAAATAAGAAAGTGGTGTATCTCTGGACTTCCTTCTTAATGTGAGCGTCCTGTTTTCGAAGTATTAACCACATATAATGGTGAAATTAAAGATTTTTTTAATTCTCTTTTATTCATCTAGAAAACCACATATGCAACACAAAATGCGCGCTGCATTTTTGATAATCATGAGATGAAGAAATTAACTGAGGTTTAAGACTATTTTGTTTAAATAATGCAGCTATTCGTATTTTCTCTTGGGTGAGGGGCTGGAGAGAGACAGTTCCCTGGTTTATTTCATTGTCGGCTCATGACTAAGTGATAGTAAGCTTTTTACCACTGAGACAGTATCTGAGCAATAGTGGGACCTGGTTTATTTTTTATCTGACTTTTTGCCATTTCAGCTACTGATTGCTTACTCTCTCTCCAGTTGGTTTCTGTTCATTCAGAATATCACGGGATGGGTGTGTGGTGGAGCAAAGCTGCTCACATCGTGGTCTGAGAACAAGAGAATCAGAACTAGGAGCCAGGAACAAAATAAGTCCTCCAAAGCCATATGATCAGTGGCCATGTCCTCCAACTGAGTCCTGTGTTCTAAACAATCTGTTCATAATGATCAGGCCAGCAATGAATGTATCCACTCGCAAGAGGAGTGCCTTCATGATCCAATAACCTTTCAACAGTGCACCGTCTAAAGCCAAGCTTTGAACATTTGCACTCCCAAGGTGTTTTCACACCCATATATCTTCACTAACCTAACATTGTTTAATTTCACTTATTTATGTATTTAATTTATCTCTCGTCTAAGTATGGTATTTATTTTTAAAAGTAGAATGTAATACTTACAATAGTGTGCTTTAAAATGTTTATTCAATGTAGGCAATGTTATACTGACCTAAGCTAAGGTCTTTTATCTTCATTATCTTTGTATGCATTGATTCTCCAAACACAAAATTTTACACACACAGTTCTTTGTGTGTATTTATTTTCCATCTTTATTATTATTGGATTTTACATTTTTTGAGCTATGTTTCTTATGAATTAAAAGGAAATACTGTCTTAAGAATTAAATGGTTGCTGGTTTAAATTTCCTCTAAACTCAAACCATTTAATAACAAATTATTCAAAGCACATTTATACTCTTCCTATGTCCTTTGTATAGAGTATGTGAAAGATAATTGTACATTTTCAGACATTAATAGTCGCATACAAAGAACTAGGAGCATTTTTATATTTGCACACAGAATGATGCATATAATATTACATATTCTCACTTGGATAATTCATTTCATATTCTTTGTCATTGATTAAGCATCTTCAAATGTATGAGGCCACTGGTGTGAGATAATGATAGATAAATGATGTGTAAATTAAAGCCAGAATGCAGACAGAATGCAGACTGGCATGGTTAAGTGTAGTCACTGTGTGGCATCATGAAAATTGTAACTATTTGACCTATTTCTCCAGGCCAAAAAAAAAAAACCTATTTCTCTGTGTGTTTTAGGCATTTAGGCATTTTAAATCTATTTTTGTATAGTAAAATCCACAACTACTAGTGTAAAAACTATTCTATATGACACAATTTCTCCAATAATACAAAAGAAGCCATAGGCAGGATGTAGAACAGAGGACTATGATGACAAAAGCAACTCTCATGGAAATCTCAGTGCATTCATATGCACCCAATAATAGGCTTATCACATGTGACTCACAATGCTATTTTTTTACATGGAAGTCAGCTCATGTATTTTTCTGTGTTTCTGGACTCTTTTGTCTAACTTTCCCAGCATTATGAATATTCTAAAATTTTAAAAGTCTCTTATTAAGGGAGTCCTATTAACAGGTAGGAAACATACAGCTTGGTGGGTTTTGTTAGCATTTGCTCCAATAACTTACAGACAGGAAAGTTAATGTTAAACTCACCTCCCACCCAGAGAAGCTCCTATTTGAGAAAATAACCCATTTGTTATTATCAGCCTGCCTCTCTGAAGTTTTACTAAATGGTACCTGGAAGACAGTACCACAGGCTGAGAGCAATTTTTCTATTGCAGCCCATTTGTTCCTTTAATGAGGCTGAACAAATCCTGCTAATTTACCAAGCTCAAATAGGGTACATTTGTATTCTTATGATATTAATGGTACCAAGAGATGCCATTCCTTTCCTTCGTGCACTTTTCAACGTCTATACTAAGCGCGTTGCCATTTAGCTGAGGTAATAAGAAAAGTGTGAGGCACATTCAAGTATCAAAGGTAAATAACTGTCAGAGAAGCCAACTTCAGTGTTAGCATCCCAAGGTCTCCATGTTTGTACACTGCATGCAGTAAGAATTCCATTCAGAGTAACATAGAAGAAGGAGAAGCCAGAGCATAAGAATGTTAAATTAAAAACGTAAGCAATTCTTGTCCACAAAACAGCATTCCAATGTTTAAGTTTGTGTGTCAATCAAACACTAGTGATTACTAGAGTCTCTTTATAGCCACGACTATGTGACAGGATTTTATTATATTGCTTATGTCCAAAATTAGCAATGGGAAACAATAAAACATTTAAAAAACATTCATCAGCAAGGTAAAATAGATGCACCTAATAGTAATATTTAGTGAATGAAAGATCAATGTGCATCTGAGTTAGCTAATTAATTATTGGTAGACATTACAAAATTTTCATTAAAAGACAAGAGTATATTCCTTAGGGAGTGTGGATTTATAGAAAATTAAAAATAAAACACATATTATTTGGATGTAAACAAGAAAGATTAATCTCCGCTGGATTTTAGGTTAGTATTTGAACCCTATAGTGAGCTGTTGAACTTGTAAAGAAATACAGAATTTATTTACTATGTATACAATATTCTGTCTGAAGGCCTGAAGAGGGCATCAGACTTTATTACAGATGGTTGTGAGCCACCATGTGGTTGCTGGGAATTGAACTCAGGACCTTTGGAAGAGCAGGCAATGCTCTTAACCACTGAGCTATCTCTCCAACATGGGATGTACTCACTCATATTTGGTTTCTAGCCATACACCAAGGACATTGAGCCTATAATTAGTGATCCTAGAGAAGCTAAATAAGGAGAACCCAAAGAAAAACATATAGGCATCCTCCTGAATATTAACCTTCAGCAAGCAATGAAAGGAGACAGAGACAGAGACCCACATTGGAGCACAGGACTGAAATCTCAAGGTCCAAATCAGGAGCAGAAGGAGAGAGAGCACGAGCAAGGAACTCAGGATCGCGAGGGGTGCACCCACACACTGAGACAATGGGGATGTTCTACTGGGAACTCACCAAGACCAGCTGGCCTGGGTCTGGAAAAGCCTGGGATAAAACCGGACTCTCTGAACATAGTGGACAATGAGGACTACTGAGAACTCAAGAACAATGGCAATGGATTTCTCATCCTACTGCACGCACTGGCTTTGTGGGAGCCTAGGCAGTTTGGATGCTCAACTTACTAGACCTGGATGGAGGAGGGGGTTCCTTGGACTTCCCACAGGACAGGGAACCCTGATTGCTTTTCGGGCTGAGGGGGGGGGGGGCTTAACTGGGGGAGGGGGAGGGAAATGGGAGGCGGTGGCGGGGAAGAGACAGAAATCTTTAATAAATAAATAAATTAAAAAAAAGAAATACAGAATTTAAAGTAAAATCCTTTATGGGTGTAGTCAGAGGAGCTACATGTGACTGACCTCCTTGAAATTAAACTGAGCTCCAATTTCAGTAGTGTGACATGTTTTCTTGCTATTTAGTTTTTGAGTTCATTATATATTATAGATATCATCGCTCTCTTACCTATAATATTGGTAAAAATTTGTATATCATTCTGTAGGTAGCCTCACTGTCTGTATGATAAGTGGTTTTTGCCATGTAAGAGCATTCAGTTTTATCAGGTCCCATCTATTAAATTTTCATCTTTGCCCTTGTCCCAACTCTGTTCTCTTTGAAAGTATCTCCTTGTGCCAATGAGTTCAAGGCTATTCTTTATGTTCTCACCCATCAGTCTCATTGTATCCTGTATTATGTTGATGCCTTTGATCCTTAGGGGGTCGAGTTTTGTGTAGGGTGATGAATATGGATCTATATGCATTCTTCTACATGTAGCTGTCCAATTTGACCCAGAACAATTTGCTGATGATGCTGTCATTTATCAGTGTGTACTTCCAGCTCCTCTTTCAAAAGTCATGTGTCTACAGATACATGGGTTTGTTTCAAGGTCTTCAAAATTATACTGGGAGAAATACCATGTCCAGAAAGACAAATGTAATATTTACTGTTTAGATGCAGATGCTAGCTCTTAAGTCAATGATGACCAAGCTACAATTCAGAGAACCACAGAGGTCAGAGACAAAGAGGAAACAGATAGTTAGTTATTCCTAGGGAAATTAAATAAAATAAATAGTTTTAGATGGATGGAGTGGGAGGAGTAGATCAAGAGGATCAAGTGGAAAGAAGAGGGGAATAATAAAATGAGGGAGCGAATATGGAGAGAGATGCCTAAATGAAGGGTCATTTAGAAAGCACTGTGGAAGTTTAATACAGTAGAAACTTACTGAAACATAAACATAGAGAGAGGAAATCCAAATAAAATCTCCAAAGAATGGGGGATACACAGCCCCAACTACCCCTTTCTTATCACTAAATGAAACTTCCAGTACTGGCATTTATTTGCATCTATGAGTTATTGGAAGAAAGGGCCTAATGGGGGACATCCATAAAAACACATGGTGTTGCTAAGACTACAGGTTTCTCTCCTCAAACAGATGGGAAGGCCCTATTGCTGAGTTTAACACTCACACAACTCCTTGAACATGGGAAAGTCAATCTGATGCTCCATAAAACTGTCATCCCAACATGCTAGCACTTTTGGAAAAGGAAGATACACTTCACACCACCAAAGTGCAAATGTTGACACCAAGCCAGCCACAAACTCTTTGATCTTGAATTATGTCCCACCTGTAAGATGTGTTAGTGAAATGGTGGCACAAAGTTTGACGGAATAACCAACAACTATATGATTTTACTTAAGACCTACTCTACAAGAGGGAACCCATACCAAATATGGCTTGAGTGACCAAGAACCTGAAACTAGGTTTCAGGTCCAGTGACCTAAGAAAGGTCAAATACCATCGTCTAAAAGAATATAAATAAATAAATAAATAAATAAATAGATAAATAAATAGATAAATAAATAAGTAAATAGGTAGAGAGATAAACAAATAAAACATAGCAAAAATATGAATCTTAATGAGTTTCTGCTATACTCGTAGCATCTATCATCAGAGAAGCTTTCAACTGCAGCAGGTGAGAACAAATACAGAGACCCACAGCCAGATATGCAGAGAAAGCAAGACTTTAATCCTCAGCCTAAAAACCCATCCTCTTAGATTTTAGGAAACCCCGAGGAAGAGAAAGTGAAAGAATTTAAGTGTCAGAAGGAATGGGGGACACCACGGAAAAGAGGTTCTCTAAACCAACAGGATCTTCTCTGCACACAGGAGCTCACAGAGACTGAGGCAGTTTGCACAGGGTTTGCAGTGCAGGGTTTGCACAGGTCTGTATTGCTTTGCACCAGCTGGAGTCCTAGAACTGAACGGAGAAGTGGACACACACACCAATTCCTAATCCAGAAGCAATCTCAAATTGATAACCACTTGGAAATGAAAACATAGTTTCCTCCAAGAGAGTATCACTGAGAAACAAACTACTCTTAAACGTAGGCTGCATGACCAGTAATAGGTAGCCTACAGAAAAGGTTTTCAACACCATCTTTGCAGGTTCTTTGTCTCAGTGTCATATTAAGGATCTTCCACCCAACATTCTTTTTTTTTCCTGTTTTTTTTTTTTTTTTTTTTTTGACAGAGTTTGTTTGTTGCTTTGGAGTCTGTCCTGAAACTAGCTCTTGTAGACCAGGTAGGCCTTGAATTCACAGAGATTCACCTGCCTCTGTCTTCCAAGTGCTGGCATTAAAGGCGTGCGCCACCACTACCTGGAATTATCTTAATATATTATAAATTATTATATTTGTATAATATAATAATTTTTATATCTACTTTTGCTTAATTCCTTTGCATATATATTATGGCTTCTAGTTTAGTGTTTTTAATGAAATTCATGAGTGTGCAAACAAGTGGATCTCCCTTTTCTGTGTTTCCTCCCCTTGGGTTCTTTTTCTTCTCTTTGTTTATTTTGTCCAGTTCTGAAGTGTTAATTTTTGTTTTATCCTAAAACATTTTATGCTATTTTATTATTATCACTTGGAACCCTGTTGATTTTCCAAGGAGAGACAGAGAAGAGGAGGATCTGCATTAGGAAAGGTAGGCAAGAATATAGCGAGAGGAAGCCATAATCAGTATATACTATGTGAGAGGAAAATAATCGGTTATCAATAAAAGGAAAAAAATAAATTAAACCAGATTCCAATAGTATTATTTTTGAAAATGCTATTTATGTAACTTATTTATCAGTACGCATATGTGTGTGTTTGTGTGATATGTGCATTCATCTTATTTTCCATAGAGACCAGAAGAAGGTATTAGATCTTCAATTACAAAGAGGGATGGAGGAAGAGTGGGACAAAGAACCAGATGTAATGTTCCTGGGGGTGGAAGGAAATGAAGAGTGAATGAGGGACCAAAGGGGGAGAGGGAGCTCAAAAAGTTACACTAGCAAAATTATATGATGAATTCTAATCATTTATATGCTAAATCAAATTAATTTGAATTCAAAAATAAAATAAAAAAACAAAGAGGGATGGAAAATCATGTGATGTCTAATTCCAGTCTTTTGAACAAGCAGCAAGCATTCTCATCTAATGAGTCATTGCTATTGCCCTACTTTCTTTCTTAACACTGCTTAGTATTTTTCATGGTATTATAGAGAGATACATGGTTCTGACTTCAGTTTTGACACATCACAACCATCATTGATCAAGAGCATTATGACTTTCTGAAATGCCTACTATGCCTTTATTCTAGACAATGAGATAGTTTCATAAGAACAGAAATATACTTTCAATTCTCCAAGGAAAAGTTTGAAAATTCATCTAGGTGATATTCAAGTTATGCATTAGTATGGCTATAGGATCGGGCCATTTCAGGCTCTCTCTCCTCAGTTGCCCAAGGACCTAGTTGGGGACATCTCTCTGGACCCCTGGGAACCACTCTAGAATCAAGGCTCTTGCCAACCTTAAAATGGCTCCCTTAATTAAGATACATACTTCCATGCTCCCATATCCATCCTTTCATTATCCCAACCACCCCATTCCCCCAAACTCTCCCCATCCTCCCCTTCTCACTTGTCTCTCCCCATCTCCCCTTTCCCCCATCCCACCCCACCCCCCAGTTTCCATGGAGAGGGAGGGGGGGAGTAGGGCGTGGGGAGTGGGGGGAGGGGGAGGGAAAAGGGAGGCAGGGAGGAGGCAGAAATTTTTAATAAAGAAAAAAATTCATCTAGGACCCTAATATTCCCGAGGCTGTTAAAATTTGACCCAGTGAATACATGATATCATCTGATGCAACCTTTCTTTCACAGTGTATTGCTCTTAGGATTGTGTTTTTTCTTGCTGCACTATAGAGTAGGTATTATTTTAATACATCTTTTCATGTTTTCAAAACTCTTTTACTAACTTCGCAATTACAAAGACCTAAGAAGCGAGTGTGTACCATAGTCATTGGCAGAAACTTGACTTCTATTTGTATCCATGCTGTCTGAAGGGATTGGAGGAGGCCTTGTCATAAGCCCAGAAGCAAACTGAATACAGATACATAGAAGTTAAAAAAAAAAATCAGGAAGAGGAGAAATTTAACTCTGACTTACAATTAATGGCCAAGAGGCATTATTGGCACCCTCTCAAACAGTTCATAAAAGAGGCTTTTGATAGTATACAATGTTTGTCTAATACATGTTTATTTGCTTTTTCTTTGGCTCTTTGTCTTCTGCTTGTTTATTTGTTTCATCCTATTCAGGTTTGTTTTTATTTTATTTTACTTTATTATTATTCTTTAGATGTCATCTGTTTTCTAAGAGAGGCAGAAAAAATGTAGATTTTGATGGAAAGGGATATTGGTAGGATCTAAGAGGAGTTGGGTTAGAAGATACCATAATCAAAATATATTCTATGATAAATTATTTTCAATGGAGAAAACGAGAAAATAGTTATTGTAACCACCATGATGGCAGTGTTTACAGATAAACTGGGCAACTGTGTCTCTTGCAAAAAAAACAATTAAAATTTCCCACTTGGCAAACTACAGTTTAAATCCATCAAATGTATTGTAACTATTTTGTTTTCTTTGAAAATAGGCTGCTTCATAAAAAGCCTTACAGTATGTGCCAAGGCCAGGCACAGATTCAGAGGACCAAGGCAGAGAACATAAGCCAGATTTCCCTCAAGAGATAAAGAGAGAGAGATGTTTTGTGAGCTGTTGAAACGATGAAGGACTTCTGAAGGCTGTTTGTGTATAGAGACTAAGTGTGAAGGTTCAGCAGCCTAGGTCAGTCACCAACCAACTGGGAACAGACTTAAGGTTGTCCTCCAAAGAGAGGAGGACAAATAGCAAAGGAGAGCAAATAAATTTAAATGTCAGCAGGTTATTGTTAAAAACTATTCTAACAGAAATGATAAAATTATAGCTTTTATGAATCATTCTACGAATTTTGGGTTATATTTTTAATTGAAGGCGCTTTAAGCAAAGAAGGAAGATAAATAGACATTCAGATTATTGGTCTGTCGTGTTATTGAAGGTATGTTTCCTAAATTTTCTGGACATAAATTCCGAATTCACAAAACAAAGCAGGCAATGTTGAGCCACAGACCCAATTGGGATAATGAAAATTAGCTTTCCCTTTTTATTACTCCAGAGTGAAAGCTAAACATAAGAATTCTCTTTTTATATTAGGAAAGATATATATTTCTGATGGATCATCTGGGATAACAAATGATTTTCTAGTGAATATCAGTGAAAAGCATTTAGCTTTATCAGCACTGGAGTCCTGTTTTCTTTCTTTGAATTGAAGGGACATCACAGTGTCTGTATCAGAATAATTATTTTCTTGAAAGATGTAGGAAATCAAACTTAGGCTGATATTTAAAATTAACTAAACAAAGATTCACGTGATTGAAAAACAAATTTCATTATATTTCAGGTACAAGAGGGTCATTTCAAATTACAAGCTTTGTTTTGAAATTTAACTTGAGTGAGGTTGTCTACTCTTACATCTATGGACATATTTGGAATTGCTGAAGCTACTAAGACCCCCTATGTAGGAATTGAATAAAGTCATGTATTATTGTAACAATGAAATTCTTTTCTCTGATAAACAATGTGACTACACAGAAATGGAAAAGATGCACAGATTCCTTCTCAAAATTTTCTCCAAAAGCACTATAGAAAAAGACCATGATAAAAATTACCATTTTCAGATATGAAAGAAGTGAAAATCGCAGTATATTAAACAAAGACAAACAGAAATCCATTTCCCAGAAGCCATTAACTAGGTAAGAAACCAAGGAGGAGTTAAAAAGGGTTTTCAGCTGGCTGGCATGGAAAATGAGAAATTAATTTTGATGAAGCCGTTCACAATACACACATGTTTGCCTCACAATAACTATATATGTAAAACCTGTAACGTTATCTACTATTTAATGAAGGACAGTATTAAATAAAATGTGTCATCTCTGTTATTGTAGATCAATCTGGCTAGATAGTCATTTGTTTTATAGGACTTAGCAATGAAGAATTGGCTTATTATCTTAATTACCTTAATCATTTTAAATTAGTATTCTGAGAACTACAACATTATTTCAGATGTGGAGTACCAAGTACCAGGTGTAATTCATGATGTAGTTCAAAAGGCCAAGTTTGAGCTCAGAGGTTGCATTAAAAAAATGCACTGCTTACTTGTGTTTTTTATGTATTCTGAATCATATTCCCATGTCAGATATACAATTTGCAAGCATTTTCTCCTCCATGAATAGCCTGTTCTTTCTTCAGTCAATGAGTATATCCTGGTAATGTAATAGAATCTTCTGCATGGAGGTTTCAAGGTTTTCATTGGGCTTACTTTATTTGAAATAATATTACATCCCCAACATGACATTTCCATTTTTATTCATCATATATATTTAAAATTGAATTAATAAAATAAAAGGATCAAAATATTCATTTGGACTCAAGATATAATTTTTAGTCTTCCTACCCTTTCTCATAACAATGCAATGTTTGGTGAAATCCAGCTTTGTCAGCAAGGTTATGTCCTTCTATATCTCTTTCAACAATGCATGTTTACATTGATTTTATTGTTAGAAAAACTTGGCAAGTATTTGTGAAATCATCCCCCGAATCTTCAGAGTACCAGGTCTTAAATCTCACGCATAGGAGACAATTGTAACCATAGAGACAGGAGTAAAGGATCTGTGCTCATGGAGCTCTTAGATGTGACACACAAAACAAAATTGGGGCACCATCCTCACACTTTGCTCTCTAATGCGATGAGGGTCATGTCCTGATTGTACCACTGAGAAAATAACTATCCAGAGAGAGGAAAAATACAAATTTCTGCTACTAAAGACAAACTAAAAGGTCAAGTTTATTTCTTTTCATTTCTGGGAAGGAAATACATAAAAAGAAGACTGGAAATGGGATGTGATAATGTGAGATTGTGTACTGTTCTACCTGGGATCTCAAAATAGGCAAGGTGTATCTCAATTTTCTCACCTTTCAAAGGAAAAACTAGAATAGTAACTAACAGTATAGAAATTATCTGTGTGAGTGTTACTATGTGACATCACCTTTAATGTGTTTACACAATAAGCTGCAGCTGTTTGCTAGGTGTGATTATAGGAAGGCAGTGAGAAAGACTGTGTAAACTCTATTATATTGTGGAACATATTTATAAAGAGCTCAAAATATCACACAATCTTTTCTATTCTGACTGATAAACATAAACAAAAAATGACTTATTTTTACCAACTAATATACCCTCAAAAAATTTAGCTAAATATAAATGATCAAAACATGCTGATGAATGTTTTTCAAGGACTGATATTATTAGTATAAAACGGTGCAAATAAACTAGAAAATGTTTTTTAAGATTGTAATACACTAACACAATAAAAGAACCTGATATCTTAGTTTGTTTTATTTTAAGATTTTGTCAAAATTATAAATTCTATTTTAGAAATATTGTTTCAAAATTACTTCTATTCATTTGAGAGTGTATTAAAATACAATAAAAATTAGAATACCTCTTTACATAACAAAAGGAACAGATTTGAAATTAAAATAAACTAAAAATGAGATTAACTGGAATAAAGGCAAATAATGACAAATGAAAATTAGTTTGGCCTTAGGTTAACAATTAAGTTAAAAGAAAATTAATTTTATTTTTGAAGCACAATCCTAATTACACTTGTAAGTTACTTAATGATGCAAAAGAGATTCTAGTAGCCGGTTCATAGAGTGCACTAAATTGCATGATATTGAAGTTGAAAATGGACATAGGTCAAATAAGACCATGTAAATTAAGCTGACATTTTCTAGCATTATCCAGAGGTGAAGAGGAAACCATTGTAGTGGTTGACATGTTCAGATTTATGTTTGTGGAAGGGTTGGTTTTGACATTGTGGAGAATGAATTACAGGTAAGTAAGGTTGAATACATTCATCTCAAAAGCACATGATGCCTTTTAATAAGTACTTTTAACATGATCTGGCTTGATGTAAGCAATTTCCATAGACTTGATAAGTATTTGGCAAGATTTAATAAATACTTTGGTGCAGCTATAGGTGAGTGATAAAGAGTTTTATGCCTCCAACTTATTCAACAGAGTTACAGACCAAAAAAAAAAAAAGTCATCTCAATTTCCACTCAATTCACAGGGTTTGCAACAAAACATAGAAATGAGTTTGTCTTTTTGGTTCTACATCTAGCTGTGTGCCTCCACGTACAGGAACAGAATAATATTAAATCTTCTTACTGAAATTATACCAATATCATTAACAAAAGCAACAACTTTGACTAATATACGAGAAAATTTTTAAAGAACAAAATGGCACCATAACATTCACAGCCAAAATGAACTTTACCTCACAGGGTTACTGATTCGTTTATCTTCTCTGAAAATCATGAATTCTCCCTTCAGAACATGTTAGTCCTATCCTCTGCTTAAAAGCATTTAAAAAAAAAAAAAGCATTTTAAGCTTCTACCAAGTGACCCTTTTGGTGTGCTATATTTCTATGACTCATAGTCACATCTAGACATGTATACATTTACACATCTTTGTATTCCTCTTTTCCTGATAGTCAGTCTAATTTTAGGTCATTCAGCATACAAAGTTATAAAGACATGAAATATAAAATACTGCATTTGCCTATAGCTTCATGAATCACTGTGATTATTTACAGAGAGAGTATTGGTAAGTGATCGGTAGCATGTACTGAATTCATGTATACTTCTCCTGAAGGAATATGAAATAAACACTTGGGTTAAAGAACATTATATGTATTCTGGAAGTATGGGATGAATATTGATTAAAGATAGAGACCTGGAAAGAGCATGTGAAATAATATCTTGTGAATATTTAGTGACCTACCAGTGTGCTGTATGCAATTTCAATATGGAAGATGAAATTGAGAAAAAGAACTCTCAAAGTCTTTGTTCTTCATTTTAGTGTAAATTGTGATCATACTTTAAAAATCAAATGGACTAAAAGAATAATAAAAAATTTGAGATACAAAATAGCTTTCAGGGATCATAATTCAAACTATTCCATGGCCACCTCTGACTTCCATGCATATATGACAGGAAACCCTTCACATACATATACACGTACATAAATCATGTATGCAAATAAATAAATAAATCTTTTTAAAAAAACTGCAAAGTGATCTCATAGTATTCACACAGACATGCTGAATAAGAGCTAAGATTATAATTTCACAATGTGTAGTAATCAAATTGGAGTAGTTAACATTTCCATCTTTTCAAACATTTATCATTTTTTTATCATGAACTTGTTTTTTTTTTTTTTTCCTATTTTAAAATATCTAACAAACAGTTCTGGGTGACAGTTGCCCTCTTGGGCTCTAGAAAACTCAGAAGTAATTTATCCTAAATAATTGTATTTTGGTACCTATCATTTATCAGCTTTTTTTATATCTCCCATCTCTAGTATACATAATAGTACAGAAACTGCACTCTGCTGCTCCAAGGGATCAACAATGATAGCTTTTAAAAATGAGTGAGAATGCTCATTATTTGTGATTTTCTACCCGTGTCATTGCACTGACCAACATAGATCTAGAGAAAGCATCCTTCAATACAATAAAGTCACAGCCAGTACCATACTCAGCAGATAAAAACTGAAAGCATTCATTCTAAAATTACTAACAATACAGAGTATGACTCCATTCAACATGCCATAGAAGAGTTAGTTACAATAGTTGGAAGAGATAACCAATTTAGAAAGCAAGGAATCACATTATAAAGGTTGAAATGACTTGATTTCATATGCCAAGAAATAACAATTATACTGAAAACTATGAGAATTGATAAATGTCAATAAAGCGGCAAAAAAAGGCAAAATGCTTGCAAAAAGGCTAAGTGGATAGAGTTCTTGTCATGCAACCATAGGACCTGAATTCAGATCACTGACACTTGTGTGAGCACATGGTGGGCATGATAGACATTGTGTAATCCCAGCGTTTAGTAGACCAACAGGGATGTCTGGGACAAGCTGACTTAACATAAGCCTTATCAGTGTGCTCTGTGCTAAGTGAGACCCTGCTTTCGATGTCAGATCAAGAAGAGGGCTGTTCCTTTCTTTTCTGGATCTCATACACTGATGGACTGTAAACACTTGGAAACCATGTCTTCATACTAACCTTACCACCATCTGATATTTTTGTATAGGTCAAAGACCACAGACTTCCTCATTCTTCCTGGATTTGACTTAAGGAAGTAGTAAAAAACAAGTCCTCTTGAGTAAATTGGGAGCAAGGGGACCATGGGAGAGGGCAGAAGAAGAGAGGAGAGGTAGGGAGGTGATCAGAGAAAAATGTAAAGCTCAAAAAAATCAATAAAAAAATGTATGAACCCAGTTTATGCATCATACTCTACTGTAAGACTGTCAATCTGTTATCCTCTCTGAATCTACCCGCAAACCAACATTCCCTGCTCCTGACCCATATCCTGCTTTTGGACACTTTGGACACGGGTATGATTTTTCATCTTGCATATAAGCTTAGCATCTCTCTCTCTCTCTCTCTCTCTCTCTCTCTCTCTCTCTCTCACACACACACACACACACACACACACACACACACACGGCTGCAGAAACTCCAGCACCAACTCATTCCCTGCACTGTTACACTAAGTTCTCTTAACAACACAGACCTTCACCCCACTTCTGAATCCTCTACTACAATCTCTTCGACATGCATTTTTTTATAACACAAACGCGCACACATACACAGATATATATATATACATATATATACATATATATACATATACATACACATATATATATACATATATACATTTATAGATAGATATAGATACATTTATTGGATGGCATGTGTGACTTAATATTACTAATTAAGATTGAAATATAAGTTTTCACTTATCTTAGCCAGACTATCAAGGTAGGTAAGATTATATGACAAATTGCTGTCATTGAACTTCTTAAACTTTGTAAGCTCATTGGTATTCAGTAATTCTGACATTGTAGAAAAACATAGATGTATTTGCTAGTTTTAGGTTTAGTGCACTCATAACGAGTGCCACAAAACTGAATCATTATTCTAAAAGCTCAGATTCTTGATAACATTCCTGGTCAACCCAATTACAGTTTTTGCAGAATAGGCCCAGAAAACTCCACTTTTGAGCAACAAACCAAGTGAGAACATGTGCAGTCTGTAACTTTACATTTATAGATACTTTCAAGTTCAAAGATCTGTGATTTTATATGAATATGGAAACAAGACCCTGTAAAAGAAGATAAAGGATAGTGATGGTAAATTCAGCCCAAAGATCAGGTTTGAAATGTGAAAAATTTAAACCATCCCTTCTTTTCCTTTTGTTTAAATTGAACGCCTCACCTTTAAATTTGCATCAGAACTTGGAAACATATGTGTTAAAGTCCAATGGCTTTAGTGTCTTTAACATTGACCCCTTTGTGGCAACTAAATTTATAATAGGTGACAGAAGTAAGTCCTTGATTATCCAATTTTCCTCTCTTTGAGATTCCTGACTTGTATTTTTTTTTCTTTTCTTCAGTTATTTTCTTAATAGGAGATATTTATTACAAATGTAGCCAAAATAAAACTTTACCAGTACCAGTCTGACATTTTTATGAAACGTACTGTAAAGGTTTACTCAAAAGTAAAAAAAAAAAAAAAAAAAAAAAAAGCATTTTTATGGATTTAAAAAGTTAACTAGAGAAGAAATTACCCATGATTTCCTTAATGATGGCCAAAAGCATGATTGTTCCCAGAAGTTAAGGAAGGCTGTTCTAATGTGAGATTCATAGAAGCGCTAGGGTTAAACTTTTACCTTAAAAATTGTATTCATATACAGTTAGAACCATCAGCCACGGTAGACCCATGCAGGGAACATCAGAATGGATAATTTAATTTGGGGCTACTTAGGGCCAATTATTACTTTAGTTCATTAAAATGAGAGAATCCGAATAAATTCCTCTTTCTAAGGACTGAGTATAGGAAATTTTTATTAAGGTCTTCAAGAATTAAAGAATTTTTTTAAAGATTCCCAGACTCAGCTAGCAATTAAATCAACTTAAATGTTATGGCATGAAAAATAGACTTCATCCAAAATAACAGATCTTTTTACAAACATGTTTTTTTGTAAGTTCTCTTTACACATTATATCAAGAAGTAAAAATTTAAACTTTCTAGCCTGTAAGTCTAAAAATAGTAATTTTCCTGTTTATTTGTGGCCCTTAACATATTGATACACCACTGTCCCCCCTCCAAAAAAAAAAAAAAAACAGTTACCATGAGTCACAGGCAAAATGCCTTATAAATTTGAATTTCATATCTTGTTTTCATTGGTTTATCAAAGCACCTGCTTGCTTCTCTGGTGTGAGGCATCATTATTTTTCTCTGTGTAGGTCAGTAATATCCTTAATTAATTTCTTCAACAAATAATAGTGAAGGTCAGTAAGACACAAATGATGACATTAATCCAGAAGGGTAGAAAAAAATAGGTACTTGTTTTTACAAACTTGTGGATGTCCAATTAAGAACAAGATCTTATCATGTCACATAGGAAAGCAAGTGCTGGCGTTATCTTTTCCAACTTTGGTAGATTCATCATTGTTTCAATAATCTGTGTCTAATGAATGACTAGGTAACTAGACAATATCTTCAGCCATTAGATGTAAAGGAGACCAAGGATATTACATCTGGAAAAAGGAAAACAAAGAGAACAATACTCTAATTCATTTTCATTTTCTACCTAGTTATCTTTCCCAGTGTACATGAAAGACTATATTGTGGTGTGTATTATGCAGATGACAGAGATCAGGAATAAGAGAAGCAGAATGGACTAGAAATTATTTATGTGTAAACTAGGAAAATGATCTAGAAGAGCATGCATATTGAACATCTACACATATGCCCCATTGAGGTACAGGTTACTTGTGAATTTGATTCCAGGTTAAGAGAAGTTGAGATAGTCCTTCATGATTCCTGCTTCATAAAAGAGTCTGCCAGACATTCTACAGAACACAGAAAAAAGCGACTGACAAACTGCCAATATATGTTGAACTTTCTTTGAAATTTTCTGCTTCCTGAAAAAGACTGTCAGATCCTATGGACCCATAGGCTAAAGATGGGTGCCTGCAACCTTACAGAAGAACTTTGGGTGACTGTCCAAACAGTGAGATGTCTCTGTCAGTTCTAGAGTTTTAGAAGTTATTTACAATGCACTTCCTGTTAACTTAGGTTATATTATATCCTTCTGGAATTTTGGAGAAATAATTTGGGAAGTTGTTCTGTATATGTGTTGCTTTAATTGGTTAATGAATAAAAAAGCTTCTTTTGGCAAAAAAAAAAAAATCTGAACATAGCCATAGCTTTGGAAATGCAATAGAATTTAAAATGGATAGCCAACATCAACATGATCTCCAAGAAGCCAGCTAGCCATAGCTTTGGGAATGCAGTAGAATTAAGAATGTATAGCCAATATCAACAAGTTCTCCAAAAAAGCTAGCTGGCTACTGAGAAAATAATCAGTCCCCAGCCCTTTCATTTTATAAATCAAGTAGGTAATTACTGTTTTAAGTTCCCCTTGGGTAGATAGCTATTTATTCTCATCGTTATTTTACTATGGAGCAAGCAAAAGCATCTGAAGAAAATGTGTAATGTTAGAAATTAACTAACAGGAGTTTCAAAGATCTAGATGCTTTTTAAAATAAAAAAAATTAGATGTATTTGTATTAGCCTACTTTCAGTTATTCAATAATAGGGACTAATCCAGATGGTTTTATCACATAACCAGAAAATTTTTGTGTTTTTCTTCCAATATTTTATGGTTCCATAGCTCACAGAAACAAAAGTTCATTGCAGTTGTACTATCTTTGAGACTTCATTTAAGAAAAATCAGTATTCTCTTAGTTGAGGAAATACCATATCAAGATTATATTACAAAAGTAGCAAAGTGGATATGGCCCCTTAAGTTAGAGGTAGTTTATCTATGTATTCACTTTGAGAATGATTGCTGGAATTTTCTCTTTAATCATTTAAATAGAGGTTTTTTGTTTTGTTGTTTGGATATTTTTTTTTTAGAATGAATGAATTCTCTTTTCACAAAAGGCATTTATCTCACTATTTCTTTCTTTATCTCTATGCCTCAACCCGTGTTTTTGCCTTGGCTTCTATTGCTTAATTAGGATTGTTTCCTTGGCAAATGATAAAACTCAAATTCTAAATAGTTAAGTAAAAATGTGAATCGTATGGATCAATGTGTGAATTACTGATGTATAGTGATCTTCCTGAGTCTGAGGGGATCCAGTGAGGTGGGTGATCGTCTCCATATATAGTCATGTTCCATCAACTCTTACAATCTTTTGCAGGTAGGCTGTCCTGATTCTGATACCTTTCCCTAAAGGATTGCGAGACACAATGGAAAAGCTCAGTCAAGGAATAATTCAGATGGACCTGCTACTATGATGTGGTTATCTCCATTGGTACTTGTAATTTTGTGAAATGATATACATTTGCAATTGACTCCTTCACTGGCCCTAACTTGTAACAGGACAGTTAGTATGATGGACATCTTTAAAAGAAAAGAGAAAGAAATTTGATAAGATGCAAAATGCTATTAGTTAAAGATATCCTCTGTGCTGAAAAGACATACATTAAAAAGGTTAACTTAGTCACATTACTTTCTGTTATATTAACCCCTACACAGTTATATAGATTCTCATTACAAAAATAATTTAAGATGCCAAAAACAATAGTCACCAACAGTGCTATCATCTCATAGATAAGAGTGTGCTTGTAAAAATGATAGTAATCTAGTTTAATTTACTCAAGAAATGGAAGAAATACTTTTAAATAACTACTGCATATCTTTAGTTCTAAAAAAAATTAAGATACTTTACTGTATGGAAATGGAAGGGAAATGAAAAATGCTATATTACTGATTCTTATCATATCCTAATTTTATTACTGATTATGTAAGAAAATACAGTTAGAAATATCAAGGAAATAAAACCATTTCTGAATGTTAAATATATGAAGAAATTTATGTATTAAAACAAGTTTAATAAAAGTATAAAATTGTGCTATGTAAGATCAACTTTTAGATGACACAATTATAAAATTGCTAAGATATACTACAAAACAATAAAAGTTAAACCATGTTCAATAGTCATAAATATTTAGGCAAATATAGCTATAAACAAAATATTTAAAGTGTTGGTTATCTATCTCGCTATTTAAATAAAAACTTTTCATGGAAATACAATAATGCATTTATTTTAATATTCATAAACTAGAATTCAGATCATGATAATCAGGTCTAGTGCTCTTGGGCTAAGACCAGAACCCTATAAAAATCATACATCTATCATGTCATTATTAATTTAATTTGAGAATTTGAAGGTTCAATCATGAAGTATCCATGTCACTGGAGGCAATAATGTACAGACTGAAGTGCATCTGCCATTTTGAGTAGATGAAGCACAATGCTGCTTGTGATCTGAAGAGAAATTGTGAAGTAAAAGTACTCTAGGTTTCTATTTGAGCAATTTATATGCCCAATATTTTCAAAAAAAAATTTATACAAGAAATATTTTTATCTCTTAGTTTCTTTGGGGTGGCCATTCAGGCCGAATTTAGCTGAGCCACTGGTTCCAGCTGTCAAGGCTGCATTCCAGTGGTCAGCTAATGCAATTTCATGTAATGCTTCACCTTGGAAGAGATTCAATTTCTCAGCTGACTTCCAGATTTATGGCAGTGTTCAACTCTCTTTTGGAGTAATGGAAAGAATACCTGTATGTGTTCTACCTAGCAGAGAAGGGACAGGCTCAGTTAGATCAGAGTGAAAATAAAAGCAGATGACAAAGGAAGGATAGATTGTGATTCACGCAAAAGTGGTTTAGAAGCGGTATTTAATCACATCTGCCTTTTTCAGCTTGTTAAAAGAAAGCTCCCAGGGGAAGCCTACCTGAAAGAAAAGGGACACAAAATATGATTGCACAGAATCAATATGTTCAAAAACTGTTCCACACTATAGGGCTAGCATCAATAATAGTAACTGCATTGAATACTTAAAAATACTTAGTGTGGATTTACTTTTTTTTTACAATAAATGTATGTGTGATTGTCGTGCATTTGAAACAATACGATAAATGTATCAAAGTACCTTGCTGTGTACCCTAAGTAGTCCATTAATCTAAAATAATATAATTTTAATGTAAAGCAACAAGGTAAAGTATCCATATGAGACTATTTGGAAAGGTATGACGAATAGAATGTATCCATCATTATAGTCTAGTTTAGAGGGCTGCCTCCCACTTCCCACATTAGCCAATATTAGGTGTAATAACATGGTTAAAGGTACTTGACCCATGTTGTAATAGGGGCGGCGGGCCACTTCCTGCCACCCGGCTAGCTTTACCTAAAATAATTACATGAAAACTGTATTCTTTTAAACACTGCCTGGCCCATTAGTTCCAGCCTCTTACTGGCTAGCTCTTACATATTGACCTAACCCATTTCTAATAATCTGTGTTGCCCATGGGGTGGCTTACCAGGCAAGATCTTAACCTGCGGTTTTGTCGGGAGTGAGAATCATGGCGACTCCTTGACTCAGCTTCTTTCTCCCAGCATTCTGTTCTGTTTACTCCACCTACCTAATTTTATATCCTATTAAAGGGCCAAGACAGTTTCTTTATTTAACCAATGAAACAAGAGATAAAAAGATGACCCTCTTCCATCAGACCCATTGACAGGGATAGACATGGTTAAAATATAAACACAAGAATCATAGAACAAAAGTCTCTCGATGCTTAAAGTGAATTCGATTTTATTTCTGTTAAACAACTGAGAAATACTGTGAAAGTTCCCTGTTGAGCCACAGGAAGCAGAAAAGCAGTTATAGAATTTATGGAATCTATAATCTGTTTTCACTGAAGGATCTGTGCATTCATGTGTAAATGTTTTACAAAGTGCTTACAATGTTCTTAACATGTACAAAGCAAATACACCCTAAAATAAACACTACTAATAATTACAATGTTCATTCTAGAACTACTTTTATTTTCAAAGAATGCTCTTAAAGCAAAACGCACAGATTTTTTTGGCCATTGTAATGTAATATTCAGTGTATTTCTCCTTTTTCCTGTTTGTTCTTTAATCTATTACATATGGTTTGGGAAAACATGTGGCATCAGTTAGAGATGTATCGCTTGTGAAATTACTCAAGCCTTTCAAATCCTTCACACCCCTTTATCTTCTTATATCCACCTAATATTGTAACCACACATACAAGTATTGTTTTAGATGAATGTTTCAGCCTCTTACCCAACACTCCAACCAAATTGACCGTACTCACAGATGTTTAAAAGAATACACATAAGAATGAGAAATTTAATCTGCAGTCCAAATTTAATGACTATCCATTGTCAGATGAGGGACTCGAACAATTCATTTGAAAATAAATCAATGAATCCAACCAATCAAAATGAAAGTCTGAAAGGTTGCTCTATGGAAGTAACAATTATTAACTGCCCCCTGAACAAAATTGGAGGATTTTTATTTACAGAAAATATCAAACATCATTATATTACACACTACCATTCCCTAGACACTATTGACATGGAATGAATTGAAAGCAAACATAAAGGAAGTGATATTGGAAGGAGGGAGGAAGACACACATAGAGAGGGAATGGAAGACAGAGAGATCAGGATATGTTCTTTATTTGGATATTTTCCATGCAACAGATAATGTAAGAGTTTAAGATAAATAATTCAGAGATTTGCTGTAGAATGCTCATATTTTGAACAGGTGAGATATGGATGATGGAATAATGGGGGAGGGAAGTTTCAAAGCATACCTCTGAGAACAACAAATGTGTCCTTTGACATACAGGATGCAAAGGTCATAGAAGTAAAAAAAAGAGAAAGGAGTCATTCTCCATTCCTGATTCCTTAATTTAACTATCTGCAGGCAGAGCACAGCCATTTCTCTCACAGACAGGAATGATGAAGGGCCTGACTTCAAGTACAGTGATGGAGATGATATTTTTTTAAGATATCAAATATCCACCAGAGTTAGAAAATGAGTAAGATGCATGGCCTCAGACACTATTACATCATGACGAAGAATAGTATCTGAATTATACAAATAGAGATAAAAGCTGTGAATAATTGGCAAATGAGATGGTAGTGATTGGTACACTTTAAGCACTATATAATTAAGGTTGAAGTTGACCTGTGTGAATTATGGAAATACAAGAGGACTGATAAATAATTACAAGTATATAATATTTTAATTTCAGTAATATATTTTTGTGCTTCAATACTCAGAAGTGAGACAGAACTGATAGCCGCAGAAAGGAGATTAAAATATTAGATCATTAATTAAGGGGAGAAATGAACTGTACTTGCCTCTGATACTAGGCAAGGACAATGATTAAAGAGAATCGGGTAATGGGTCAAATTCTGCTAAAAGGAAATAGAAAGGAAAGATAAAGAACTAAATTTTAGGTATGGTAGCAAGATTCTCCGTAAGAATACTTGTAAGAGAACTTTGGAAACAGAGTGTGTTTATATCAAAGAAATAAAAACAGGAAGAACAGAAGTTAAAACAGCAAAACATAGAGAAAAAATTACTAGAAAAAGGATCAGAGAGAAAAATGAAGTTGATAAATACATACATCATATTTTGTAACAATTGTATTTTTTATAAGAGTAAATCACGCAATATGCTTATACTTGATGCAATGGACCAATAGGAAAGTAAATAAAAAGATCAGTTACGAGAGATGAGGTAATAACAGTAATATGATACTAAGCTTCTAAATTCCATGAACAAGCATCAAAAATAAAGGCTTCAAGGAGATTCCTCTATGGAGTTAATTATCCATTTGGTTCTTAAATGTATTTAAATTTTGATTGGTAAATCATCTTTAGTCATTGTTTGACAATGTCATTCTTTAGTACTATTTTTATTTACAACATTTTCACCTCATTCTCTCTTATTTAGAATTCCTCCTATGTCTATGCCAGCAGTCCCACTCCTCTCAAATTCATGGCTTCCTCTTGGATATGTGTGTGTGTGTGTGTGTGTTATAAATATATTCAAATATATGTATATACATATAAGTGTATAAATTTATGTTTAGTACTGGCTGTTGTTCTCTTGCAACACTACAACTCCCAACATCCCTCTAGACTCCAGCGCATGCAAGCGCGGGACACATTTCCCAGAAGCCTTTGCATCCTCCATTAAAAGCAAGGACAAGCCACGAGGTCGCCCCTTCCCTTCCCTTCTTGTCCCTTCCCTTTGTCCCTTCCTTTCACTTTTCCTAGTGTGTTTTCCCCTCCCATTAAAAGTGTACCATGTGGGACTGCCGCGTGTCTGTGTCTTTCCTCGTGTAACCCTCGTCTAACCGGCAGGAATTAAGAACAACACTGACCACTCAGGATTAGATTACCAAGCAAGGGCCTTGTTCATGGAGGAGAAAAGACTAAGTTTTCCTCTTTAGCCCCCTTAGTAGCATTCATTACTCACTTGTATCTAGCTGTTCATAAAGGAAGGGGACATTGCAATATTGTCCATTTTCATGTTGAAATGTCAACTGGGGTGTATTCATATGACTAGTATCACCTAGTCCTGTGTAACTACTGTGTAAAAGCTCAGATTACATAACATTAAATATACTGTGCCATATCCAAAAGTCATATTTCACTCTGGTTCTTCCCAACATATAGTCATTACACTTTTCTAGTATCCTCTTCCACAGTAATAACTAAGCCTTTAGAGAGGGATGCATGTAACATGGTTGGTTGCCCATTTTAGCTGAACACTCTACAGACATTTATTTTCTGTATTTTGACAGAAAATTCTGAGTTTCTATATTAATTTCAATCAACTACAAAAACAAACTTTTCTAATTAGCTTCTAAATCTGCACTAATCTGGGTTTCTGATTTAAATTTAAAGAGTAGTTTGATACTACATAAATTCAGTAAATTAATAGTAGTAGGTTTACTTCTTTGGAACTAAGTGCTCCCAGACCAAGATTCTGGGACAGATTTGCATTGTAAAATGTGTTTCCTTCTCTGGAATTGGCATTAAATCCAATCACAAAGTAGCTTTTAAACTCATAATATTTTTGCCATTATTTTGCCCATAGGTATGCCCTGCTAAGCTGGTCATGACTGTAACTCACTGTGTTCACATCTAGAAAAGATTGTTGATGATTTCTTCACAATAGACTATGTAGCTCTTTCTGGCACCTTGAAGATAATCAGAAGTAAATCTTCTGATAAACACTAAATTGATGTATCCATATCCATAGATCAAAGTATATGATGTATTTATGAATAGGGACATACCAACTTATACAATATATCTATTCATTTGTGTGTACGTGTGTGCGTATGAGTGTGTGTATGAATATATATTCTCCTGATGTCTACTGATATCTTTATCATAAAAAAACATGACATAATTTAAAAAAATGTTTCTATTTAAAACATTTTGCATCTCTATTGTGTTTTCCATCCATCTTTATTTTTCAGTCAGTGTCAAAGTATGCATAGCACAAAGTATTATCTGCTTGTTTACCATTAGCTAAATGCTAATGAACTCTCTTGACAGAAACAGGGCTCAAAAGCAGAGCCCAGTACTTCCTCCCTTAAACTTAGTTTACAGAGGTCAGCAGTCAAGGACGAGATTTGATCCTTCCCATCCCCTCCTCAGGCACCTAAGAGGTGGACTTGCGTAAATTAAAATGCAAGTTCCATAGACAGATAAGACTATGAAATGGAGAAGTGTTCATCCCAAGGCAGATGTGATCATCTGTCCTGTTGCAGAAGCACAGGCTTTATTGAAATTAACAAAGCGGGAAGAAAAGTTTGAGATTTGTTTTTAGTTTGAGATTATTGTGCTTTTAATTCAAACAATGGTCCCACCTAGTTGTAAATCAGAATTCTGCTCTCTCCAGGCAATTGTAAACAGATGTGGCTAGTTGCCAGACCTCTCCTGAAATAGGGAAGTAGTTGGTTCCTACCTACTCCTACTTTTGAAATCAGGTGTATATTAAGCTGTTGGAAATTAAACAAAGACAAATTTTCAGTACTCACTGAAACTCCCCTCTGATACAAAAAAATAAGAAAAAAAAAGAAAAAAAACATAATTTCACAATTACTTAGGTATTACATGTTCCTTATTAGTTAAATACCTACTTCTATCTATGGGTTTCCCTATGTTAAAGTTCTAACATTGTGTCCCAGAATGTGAAAATATTTGCAAAAAAGAAATTTCAAAGTAGCAAGAGAGTATTGCAAATGTATGCTGAATAATTCTACTTTTTCTAAATCTATTGAATATTTATGGGCAATTTAAAAGGATTGCATGTTAAGTTTTAGAAGGAACATATTATTCTTTGAAGAGTAATGATCCATGAGATAGGGATTATAATTTTTGTAGTTAAATTTCTATTATGAACAATTTCTAATTTTTTTATAATTTATTCATATAAATGTAAAATGCCTCATAGATAGATTTAATCATTAAAGTTGCTTTATATATTAATTCAAGTATTATTTTAACTTTTCAGTAACTTGTGTTAATTTTTCTTTAGCTATCTCTTTTGTTAAAGTCTATTCTCCTTAGAAATAGCATTATCACTCCATCTTTCTTTCCATTATATGCGTCTAGTTTTATATTTTGTGCAGTTGAAAGACCCGAATAAATCCAGACCCCTCTAGCAGAAAGAACAGGGCCAAAATTCTAGCAGGAAAAATAGAGCCAAAAATCTAGCAGGGAGAGAAGAACCAAAAATATAGTTTAGCTAGTTCAGGGACTCTGTTCCAGGAACTAGCTGACCATAAAGTTAGATTATAATCTTGAGAATAATCTTGAGAAACAGGCACTTACCCCCTGTGATTATCACTGGTATTTTTGGAATTGTCCAATGATCACTGGTATTTTAGGAATTTTCCAATGATGCTCTCCTTACCCACTTTGGGTTGTGGTTTCTTCCCCTAAATACTCCCAGCTACTTGGGGTCAAACTCTTCTACCCCTGTGTGGAATATGAGTCTCGGCCCCAGCACTCTGGTTCCTGTCTTGTCAATAAACCTTGTGTAATTGCAGCAAAGAAGGTCTCTCGTGAGTTCCTGGGGATCATGTTATCTGGAGACTTGAGAGTTCCCTACTCCAAGGGTCCTTCACAGTGAACTCTGTTTCTTAACTTTACATTTTCCTTATAAAAAAAAATGGATAAATCGCAAGTAGAGTTTTCATTCTACATGCCATATTTTATAGATTTTATTGAGCTAGCTATAGATTTTTATCTGCTCCTTTCCCTTCAACTCCCCTCCCCTTCAATCCTCTCCCATGGTCCCCATGTTCCCAATTTACTTAGGAGATCTTGTCTTTTTCTACTTCCCATGTAGATTAGGTCCATGTATTGCTTTTTTAGGGTCCTCTTTGTTGTCTAGGTTCTCTGGTACTGAGATTTGCATGTTGCTTTTCTCTGCTTTATGATTAAAAACAGCTTACGAGTGAGTACATATGATAATTCTCTTTCTGGATTTGGGTTATCTCACTCAGTAGAAAGTTTTCTAGCTCCACACATTTGCCTGAAAATTTCAAGATATTGTTATTTTTTTTTTCTGCTGTGTAGTACATGCCATTTTTAAAGCTGAATGGGACATACTTGATTACAAAGGACATGGTAGTCAAAGCAAAGGTTTTAAAAAGGAAAAAAAAAATAAGTGTTATCTTCCAGTCTCTTACTAACAAATATTTTGAAAGCACTTAGGACTATTGAAAATTTCATCTTCTTTGTGTTATATTTTCTGTTTCTTACTCTGTAAAGTCTGATCAAGGATCAATTGGGTGAATGATACTGTCCTTGTTTACTCAGATTGTCAACTATCCTTTGCTCTGACATATATTGGAAGGCTGAAGAGATTCACTTTTGTATATGAATGTCAGCTGAATAATAAATGAAACTTCACCTCGAGTTACTACACTGAATTGTGAGGCTTTGTTTGCAATACAATATGGAGCCTTACAGAGTCAGGATCATGTGTTTTCAGAGTGTTGCAATTCTTGGTTCAAACACTATCAGAAGACTACCTGTCAAATTAAGATAAACAAACTGAAAAGTCTAACATACCTGCAGGGCTGCTTTCCTACACAAATATAGACTTTGATATCCATGATGGTGCTTCTTTCACACCAAAGAAGATTCAGGAGGAATGCTATATTGCTTGGGTTTTTAAGTATTTACTGAAAAAACAGAAATAATGCATAAAAATGTAAACCAAACAAAAGAAGCAAAGATAGTTATGAAAAATATGGTAAAGTGATTTTCTAAACACTGGAAAAGTAAAGATGGATTTAGCAGTAGTAACATTGTTTGAACCAATATTAAAATAAGTGAAATGACTGGTGATATTTCATATTGTTCCACATCCATATATTAAGTAAGAAGATGAATTAGTCATACAACAGAACTCCCAGTGATCATGAAATTTATTTGCATCATTTTGTAATTTCTCAATCTAAGAAGAGTGCTACAAGCCATAGCAGTTGCTCAGCCATCTTTCCACGAGCGCCTTATCAGAACCAAGGTATCTGGTAAAGACTAAGCCAAAAGGCAAAGCTTTTTGTCATCGCTGCTTTGTGAATAAAGTGGTTGTCATTTCCTGTATATTTTTCCCTGTAGCTAAATCCCTTTCTGTTACATACTTGGTGATTAATTCCCTCAGTTCAGAAACAGTGAAAACAGTTTCCCATTGGCCAGGCCTTGTTCTTCTCTCCAAAATAAGTGCAGAGATCTGCCTCCCTCCAATTATCTTTATCAGCTGGCATTTGGTCAGTATTTAGGCAAGAGCATTCCATTTAAGATATTCACAGGTCTCTTGAGGACATGGAATCACTATCTGCCCAAGATGCTCCTCTGGTTTTACCCCACAACACCCACGATTAGAATGGCTGATAACAGCATAGACCGGAACTGATCATTTAGAGGCATGGGTCTTTTTTTACTTAGAACAGTAAGTCTAACTCCAGTCTTAGGCCCATAGAAACTGCAGCATCTGGTGTATGGGCTATCTGATACAGAGCCACAATCTGCTTGTTTAACCTAGGTTACTTGGTTACGTGACTCTCTAGTACTGGGAGAAAAGAAGTAGCACACTGATTTAAAATACAACCCATGCCCTATTCATAATTTTACTTAAAATAAACTCCTTAGCTCTTTACTAATGACTTAAAAATGAAGTACATCGCGCTACAAAACTTTCCTTTTAGAATTTCCTGATGATTTAATTCCTTTCTTAACTATCTTTCACCATTAAAAAGTTCACCAGATGTGTACTAGCCTCTCCCATGGTTATATGTGTGTGTGTGTGTGTGTGTGTGTGTGTGTGTGTGTGGTGTGAAAACCCATATCTGATTTTCTATGGGGCACAAGAATTCCACCCCTGGAACCTGATAGGGCTGAGGAATTTCTGGATTTAGGGGTATATATGACTGGGAACATTTGTAATGGGTAGAAAGAGGAACAGTGTAGAACAATGTAGAAGAGAGAGCAAGGGAGAATGGATAGAAATGAGAAAGAAGAGAAGAAAGAAGAATAAAGAAATATGGATAGAGGATTTCTGTTGTGAGAAGATTTCTTACCCCTCAGATCTTTAACCTCAGATTTCTAGTCTGCATTTAGCTATCTGTGGTGTCTTTAACTGAACCCTGAAAGGGAGTCTTAAACACAAAACCTTTTAAGGCTCTCTAAAGAAGACCAATGAGTATGTTTGTTAATACATCTACTGAGAACATATTCTAGCTACTTATGCATTTTCTTCTGTAAATCAGAACATTAATACTATTCTCCATAGAAGAAGTTAAATTATACTACTCAATGACTATATACTATTCTGCTTTTTCTTTAAGGGAATATTTGTTGTATAATATGAAATCGATATTTAAGCATTATTTCAAATTTTAAAAGTTCTGATTGAGGAAAATTTCGGTGTCTTCTAAAATTAGACAAATCCCCTATGTTTGTCACAGTCTGATCAGTGTATGAATTCTAACCTTGATGTTACTTTTGTGCAAAATTTGATTAATATGCCATATTAGCACTTTTAAGTGATCAATAAAATTAACATTTCCTTTTGTGGTATACATTGGTTTGTTATAACCAATTATTTTTATAGCTAATTAGGCACACTACAGACTAAAACATAATGATCTACTAATTACAATGTTGTAACCATTTACTTAATGAAATAGGAAAGTAATTAGTACAAATTCAAATTCAGGAAAGATTTTTCATTGGCCTATATATTACTATAAGTTTGCTATTTTTATATTACTATACTATGCTTTCATTATTTCTTAATTAGATAGACTGATACACTGTCTAATAATTGTCTAGAACAAAACAATTAGGAAGCTATTATAATTGAAAATAGAATAAATTTATCACAACATCTAAATGAGGTATTCAAGATATGGAAAAAATGGAAGAAATTATTTCAAATCTGGTCATTCTATAATAGGAGATACTTTACTGGCAATGCAAGATGGGATATGAATACACTCTACATACAGGTTAAGCAAATGAATGAATTCAGGAAATCATGATGAGACTACCACACCAAATACTATATTTAATGTAAATAATATGTTCAAGATACATACACTGTAATATATATCTAATCTTTGTTATTGATTTTGTTACATAAATTAATTGCTAATAAAAACTAACATTCTGTCAAACAGTTATAGGTTATTTGTATTAAGAACTATTTATTCATCAGCTCATTTATTGAATAAATCTTATATTGTTAAACTTGATTTAGTATGAAGAGGGATAGTTAATTGATTTAAAAAAGACTAGGTGGATAAAAATAAATATTTTATCTTACTGTATCTCAAAAAGTAAAATTAAAATGATCAAAATTGTATTTCAATAACTGGGCTGCAAAAATAAAGTTGGAAAATGACAGGAAATATAAAAAATATTATGTTTATCCAACTAGCTTATATTCCAGCTTCAGCTTCCCAGCTACCATGTTCCTACCAACAAACCAACTTTCTTTCTTCCTTTCTTCCTTTCTTCCTCCCTTCCTTTCCTTCTTTCTCCCTCCTACCATCCTTTCCTTCCTTTGTAGTGATATGGAGCTGCGGGCTATGTTCCTGGCACCCGGTCGCCCGCATGGCTAGCTTTATACCCGAAATAATTACACGAAAACTGTATTCTTTTAAACACTGCCTGGCCCATTAGTTCCAGCCTCTTATTGGCTAGCTCTTACATATTGATCTAACCATTTCTAATAATCTGTGTAGCCCACGAGGTGGCTTACGATGAAAGATCTTAACCTGCGGCTGTGTCGGGTGGGAGAATCATGGCTATTCCTTCACTGGGCTTCTTTCTCCCAGCATTCTGTTCTGTCTACTCCGCCTATCTAATTTTCTGTCCTATCAGGCCAAGCAGTTTTCTTTATTAGTTAACCAATGAAAGCAACAGATAAGATACAAGATCCACCTCCATCATTCCTTGGTTCCTGTCTATTACCTTCTTTTTCAATTTATTTCTTCTTTTTTTCTCCTCCTCCTTCCTTTATAATCCATTTTTTTTTTATCTAACAATACTTCCAGGATCTGGTGCTCTGGAGAGTGGTAAACCGATCAATGTACCAATCTCAGTGCATTAAAGAAAGCAGACTCTCCTACAGCTACAGTTAATAACTCCTTCCTTAGTGGCACAATTCCAAGCCTACTCCCCTTTCTTCTTACTGAGATGTCTGCCTAGCTTAAGCATGAGTAGGTCTTTTGAATACTGTTACATTCACTATGCATTCACAAATTCTATATTTTAATATAAACTGCACATTTTTCTGACTTTGGCAAAGCCATATACAGCATAAATATTATCATTGTAGAAATAAAGTTTTCAGGGGAAATGTACTTCACAAGCTACAATTATATAATTCACATGGTGAAATCCACACCAAAATTTATCAAGGTGTCTGAATTTTAGGAATTTAAGAATGATATTTGTGGTGGCCTGAATTAAAATAACCCCCCTCAGCACGTAGGAAGTGGCATTATTGGAAGGTGTGTCCTTGTTGGAGTAGAAGCACCTTTTTGAAGGGAGTGTGTCAGTGGTGGTTGGACTCCGAGGTTTCAGGAGCTTAAGCCAGGCCCAGTGGCTAAGTCTTCCTGCTGCTTGTTGATCTAGATGTTGAAATTTCAGCTCCTGCTACACCACCATGTCGGCAAGTCTGCCACCAAGCTTTCTACCATGGTGAAAATGAACAAAACCTCTGAACTCTAAACCAGGCCCAATTAAATGTTTTCCTTGACAAGAGTTACCAAGGTCATGGCATCTCTTCGCAGCAATAGAAATCCATTAAGACAACATTGAAGATACTTCACATTGTATTAAGCATTTAAACAAGTAATTGCATGACCAAAATAAGAACAACCTACCAAAATGATACTGACTTAAATAAAGTAATATACTTATTATAATCTTTGAAGTAAGTTATACAGAAGGAATAGCTAACTTGCATATAACACACACAATTTACTTGAATTTTTTTTTCATTTTTCCACTTAATAAAATATTAGTATGTCATTACCTAAATGAATATAAAACAGAAAATAAAAACTATTGAGTATCTTTCTCATAGTCAATATTTATAAAAATGCAATACATTGTTATTAATACTGAACCAAAATATATCAATCAGAAAATAAATCAGTATAATTTATTCATAAGACTGCATATACTCTAAAAATAGATTAGCAAAACAAACAAAATCATGTGTACATAGTATGAAGTGAGCAGGATACTCTTATGGTTTCCTCCGTTGAATGTAATTATGTACCCTTGTCTTACTCAATTTCAAATTCCTATGTCTTGTCTATTACTCCATTTACAAAGTGAGTTTTATTGAACTATATCTGCTTTGTTTTCTGATTGGTTTCTGTACTCAGAACAGAACCTGATATAGCAGATTATCAACATGTACAAGCAATTAATTCCAGAATTAATGCAAATTAAGCTTAGGAAAACCTTAAAATAAATTCACCAAGTCATATGATTTAATCCATGTACACAAATAAAAGTTTGTTCTTTTATTTTTTCTGAGAAAAAATAAATAAATGTAGAAACTTTCATAAATAAACTAGAGGAATATACTAAAAGTCAAGATTCTAAAGAGTATTTTTCTCCTAATCTCAGAGTTGTACGTATTATTTATCTCCATTGACATGCTAAATACACTATAGAGTGTGTTCATATATACACAAAATTAGAGATAATTCTCATGTAATGCCATTTAGAGTTAATTCGAAGATGTATTGAACACTCCATGTCTATAGAATGTACTTTGGAAATTTTATTAAAAAGCACATTTCACAATAATTTTATGAGTCAGTTTCCTATAAATTTTCTTCTATGGTTTTTAACAATTTTGCTATTGAAAACTATTTTGAATTGATTTTCATATAAACTGCAATGATATAATTAGAATATCATAATGAAACCCTTCATTGTATATAATAAGACAAATAAATGAAAAATAAAAGAAATACTGTAGAGTCACACAAACAAAAGTATGACATGGAAGACTCACGGAAGTCATGCAGTCAAATGGAACAGATGAAGATCCCAGAAAAATGGCCACCAGTTTTCAATAAAGAACGAGAACACTATACAGACTAGAAAAGGAAGAATCTTTGATAAATGTTGCTGTTAAAGTTGGTTTACCACATGACTTCTACCTTTCACCCACTGCTAAAGTTAACACAGTGAGCCAGGCAGTGGTGACAGATGCCTTTAATTCCAGCACGAGGGGGGCAGAGGCAGGCAGTTTTCTGTGAGTTCGAGACCAGCCTGGTCTACAAGAGCTAATTCCAGGACAGACTCCAAAGCTACAGAGAAACCCTGTCTCAAAAAACAAGGAAACAAACAAACAAAAAAGTTAACACAGTAAATTCAACATCTTGGTATAAGTTGCAAATTGTATTGTTAAATTAAGAAATAATTGAGGATATGTTTTTAAACACCCTTATGGTCGTTAACTGTTTTCGATTATAATAATTCTCTTTTCCTTCTTCAAAACCCCTCCCATTTTATGGCCTGTTTTTTTTTTTTAATGTGTGTCTGTTCTTAACATAAATTATTCAATCTTTACAATGTTACTTATATGTGGATTTATATGTGTATTTTTAAAGTTGACCATTTGTTATTAGATTACCACTTGGTGTGCTCTTCATTGTTGAAGGTTTTTTTTTTTTTCAAACATTTCTTAATTTCATGCAGCTCTCTGTCTAGAGTTGAGGCATCTTGAGTATTTCTCTTCCACATTAGTGTGTCTATTAGTCTTGTTCTTGATCAGGTTGATTTTAGGGGGCCATATCATGAAGACTTCATGGATGTAGCTTAGGACATTTCTAGGAGATACAACTATTTTGGCATTTTTCAGGTAATAAATACAAAATGAGGTGGGAATCTTCTGACAAGTGAAGAAAGCAGCTAACGAAGTGAAAACCTAGATAATGGAAGAAAAACATTTGCTAAATGCTGCTGTAAAGTGATAAAATCCAAAATATATAAGCAGATAAATAAGAACAAACCAATAAAAGAGGAAGAAACACTGTCTTCTAAAATCACTAATTATCTGAACAGATACTAAAATAAAAAGTATGAACAAATAGCAAACAGCGAAAATAGAAAAAGCTCATTTATATCTACCTTCAGAGAAATATAAAACAAATCTGTGAAAAACCTCCTCCATACATTAGAATGACTATTGTAGAAATGTATACTTATTTACATCCATAGATAAGTAAAAAGGCAAGTAAATAGCAAATACTGGCAAGGGTTTTAGGAATAGGAAATTCTCATATATTGTGGGCAATATAAAACAATTAAATCATATGAAGAACAGTATAACAAAGTGGCTCAAAGTATTAAAGCTACATACCCCCATATGACCCAGCTTTCACAAATCATAAAGATAAAATTATGAAATTAAGCTGTCATTAAAAAATAATACCTGCCCACAATTGCCAGTACCCTAAGTTAGATGACTATATAAAGAAACTAAGGAAACACAAAGGAATATTGCACAGTCATAAACAATGGGATGCTATCACTTGCAATGAAATAGAGCTGGAGGTCATCATAGAAAACAAGCAAACTAGACAAAGGAAGTACCATATGAAATCTCCTATATTTGGAAATTGAGAACTAAACTGAAAAATAACTCATTGTGTAAGAGTGCTAGCAGCATTAGCTTGGGACCTGAGTTCAGTTCCCAGCATCCATTTAAAAGCTGGCATGAACTTGAGAAAGCTTTCTACTCTGTGGAAAGCTTTTTCTCTTTACAACAAGGTAGCTTCAGAATCAGTCAGAACCCCTGACTTTGTGTAATAAGGTGAGGAGTGATAGTGCGGACAACTAATGTTCCACTCTGAATTATGCATTGTTTGCATCTGCACATCACATTAACATATTCCAGATATGCATACACTACACTCATTCATACCACCCTCATTACACACCACACACACTCACACACACATACACACACACACACACACACACACACATACACACACAATTTATCTGCATGTAGCATAGCTATGACTAGTGATTAAAGAGAAGGGTAATGGATCAAAGGAGACTGTGTAAGATCAGATCATGTTGCATGGATATACTGAATTACTGTATATATATATATATATATATATATATATATACTGAAACTCAGTAGCAAGCATGGTACATACAACTCAATCAAAAGTGAAAATAAAATTAAAAATATAAAAAGTTATAAGAACTGCAAGTTAAAGTAATGTAAAGGCAGGGGATAATAGGAGTGGCATAAAATTCTATATCTTAAAGATTTCACAAACACTTGAATTGCATTAGCAGGAAGTGCAGCGAAAATGCTTTGATTTTATTGATTATTTAAAATGGTTTTGTTATTGCTGTCTCCAGAGTCTTTTGTAAGTAGACCCTTTAAGTACATAGTCTATTATCAGGAAATATATTTTTAGTTAAAATGGAAAAGTGAGTGGATTTAAGCTCTTTATTTCACAGGAAACTGTTCTCTGAGAGTTTGTGTGCAGCTTGGTGGTCATGAGAGAATATGAATGGCAAAGGTCTGGACAGTTTTACCCAGTATTAGCACAGACTCTTGTGTTTACCTGGTTTTCTTGCAGTACCACGAGCATAAGGAGTGCTGCCAGTGTTTCCGTTTTGTTTAGAAATCAGCCACGACACTTTGCTTTGGGCTAAAATCTTGGCATATGAGCCTCTAGTCAGTTTTATTTTTCCTTATATAAATTCTGAAATACTTTTCAGCTAAGCCATTTTAGTTAGAATAGAACATAAATAAATGTAACTGAGTCCAGATGCTTTTGCTGCCCACTGTGAACCAGCAGAGAGTATATGTGTTTTCTTAAAAATTGAAAAATAAACCTGAAAGCAATGACCACCACCATCCTCTCTCTCATATGAGCCTATCTTAATTTAAATGTGTTTTAATTTACTTTTAAAATATTCAGAGGTTATGTGCAGCTAAGACTACTCAGTACATTTCTAGTTGTTTGCTATTTTTAGATACTTCTTGTCATATTTATTTTGCCCAAGTTGAAATAGAATGCGTATATCAATAAGACTCGAACTTGAATTATGCAGCAGTATATAGACATAAAATTGGAAGACCTGAAAGCCATCCTTTCCTAATAAATCTGGGAAAGATCATCCCCTCCCTCCACACTTCCAAATATATCACATGACAGTTGCTGTGTGTTGACTCAGCCTTGGAGAAAGGCGCCCAGCAGGTTGGCAGGATAAAAGCTTTCCTGTTTATTCAACAATGTGCCTCCATAGGGTATATGATGGTAATCAGACTGCAGACCTTACAGAGTGCATAAATATTTCATTTTCAAAACCCACTGAACATGATCAGCAGTATGGAAAAAATGAGACGGACCTCGGCAAAACTCAAGCTCACCTGGAACGGCTTTCAGATGTGACTAGGTATCAAACAGAACATTCATTTGTATTTCCTTGTTTTTATGGATTTTTAAATTATGATGGTGGCACATAATTCAGGGACTGCAACACTCAGTCTAGTGACTTTCAGCAATTTAGAGGATCAAGGTTATTGCATCTTGGAACCTCCTGGGAAGTGAGATGTATAATCTTCTATCTAGAATCTGACTAAACTCATCAAAAAGAATTTGCATTGAACCCAGGCCCTAAAAGCATTATTTTTTAATCACAACAAGAAAATCTCACTAGATAAGTGGAGAATGGGAGAAAAGGTAAATTAAGCGAGAATATTGCATTTGTGGAGCAACTCGCTGATCCAAGTACACTGAATCTGGGATTATATGACCTAAGTACCTCCTCTTTCTTGGCCATATTTACCACTCTCGAAATTTATAAGCCAAAGTCATACAATATGAGTAATACGATTATGTTGTTTGCTTTGCAGGAGGGTTAAATTTAAATGAGATACATAGTAGAATTAAACTAGAGAAATATAACTCCCACAAAAGGTTTTATTTTAAGCTAACAGTGTAACACAGGTTTGAGATATAGTGCAAAATCCTTGTTACGTGAGTGAGAGGATCTGATTTTGTACCCGTAACAGCATGTTAAAATGAAGGATGCTGGGGCATGTGCCTTTAATTCTGGCACTGAGAGACTCAAACAGAAAAATCGCTGTGGCTTTTCCATTCTTCAGTGTAAGCTTCAGGTTCAGTGAGAGACCCTGCCTCAAAACCCATGGAGGAGAGTAACTGAGGATGACACATGATATTGGTATATGACTTCTACACACTCATGCAACCATTAATGAACATGTGCAAAAAAATAGTATCATAAAACTAGTTAGGCAAAAATATTAGGAAAATTATTAGCACTATTGATATTGCTTTGAGAGGATAGTTTTCTAAAGCAAGGAAGTATAAATATACCCATGTTCTGAACTATCTGTGATTTCCAAAACTCATGCATCTATTATTCTCAAGTTTCCTGCAAGATAAGACACTATCATTTACCCAAAAAGATTTCTAGTTGAATAACGTCAACAATGGCTTAAGAACCTATTAGCCTTGAAGTAATAATTCACACACTAACTTCATCAACATGCATATCATCTGGAGAGGGATTCAGTTGTGTGAAATACACATATGGTTATAGATGATGGAATAGCCAGAAATCCCTTGGTTGGCTCTCTAAATCATTGGGTTTAGAGACTTGCCTGGGTTCAGTCTCAACAGAATTCACGTGTTCCTGGGGAGGAGCAGGAAGATTAGAATTATTAAGCAAAAGGAACAGAGATATGAGAGAAATAAAACACAGAAACCCAGAGCAGCACTGGGAAGGGAAGCCAGTGAATACTGAAAGTCACCTGTGCTTCTTTTCCACATTCTTATATACTTCATCCCAAAAGGGAGGGGGAAGCAATAGACTTCATTAACGTGATATAAGGAATAGACCAAGTATCCAGTCGCTCCCTGGAACTTCCAGCCAATCTCCTTGAGAAACAGAAATAGACTTTCATTCTTTGACCTTTGTTCAAAGTGGAGTGGATCTACCTCTATACTCAAAATACTAACTAAACACACCTTATGTTGGGATTTCTTACCTGTTATCATCAACTTGGAAAGAGCAAAAATATACTCAAAATCTCTGACCTTTAATCAAGAAGGAATGAACTCACTTCTGGCAGAGACTCCATTTTTTCATCTGGCCCTCTTGACTTTCAACATGATTGTCTATGACGTGAGTGCTTCCAATCAGCTGGAGTTCTTTACTGAATGAAAAGGGAAGAGAAAGTGAGCTCTCTCCTTCCAGTTCTGTTTAGAGAAAGGAGTTCATGTCACAAGGTCCTAAAAGTATATTTCTTTCCCTGGGTTCTTTTTTTTTTTGTCAGATAATTTGTCCCAGAAACATGAAAAGTGATCAATGCAGTGTCTTACCTTAAATGTTTTAGTTTTTACATGTCAGGCTTCTAAAAGAGTAAGATGCCATGAACAAATGGTCTCTTCTGTCATTTTACTATCAGGTATCATAGTGTTCAGCACAAGTCAATTCTGGGTGAACACTGTAGGTACTCTAGACACATGGTTATAATGGACAGAGAGTCAAAAGAGAATATAGCTATGATTGAGTCCCCAAGAATCAACCAACTTAGAAACCATTCCTTCTTTTTTCCTGTCTCCTGTATTTTCTCATTTTATCTGACTCCAAAAAGATCTATAGACAGATATTTTTATGGATAATCCTCAAAAAGGTATGCATTCATATTTTATTCAGGAACTTTAGTGTGAAATGATTTGTGACTGAACATTATGTCCAAACAAGAAACGGTGTTATGGTATCACTGCTCTAACTACCGACCTTATATGCACCAAAGTGTCTCTTCACAGCTCCCCAAAGTATAATTATAGTGGATTTATTTCTGGTCCTTATAAACGCCTACAAGAACATATTTCTAATGAATGTCTTTTCTTCTATCAGACCTTTAGCCCAGTGGACCAGAAAAACTGCCCAACCTGGCGTAACACTTATTAAGTATGCCTTGTCTTTTAAACTGTTCCTATAGTATGACACTTTATGCATTATACAAGTCAGAAAAGGACAAATAATATGTTGGGATGTTTTAATTGTTAGATACCTAGAAAATAGAAGTATTAATTTGGGCTTCTTAATTGATTTTTTCACCAAATGTAGTCCTTATGTGGATATTTAAATAGGTCACATAAGACACATTTATAAAATTGATATATAATGAATAATATGAATTCTTATATTTACAGCAGCATTTGTAGAAACTCATGTATTTAAAAATAGTAATAGTGTTAACTTTATTACCTTTTTGAATATTTTAGAAAGTTAACTTTTTTGTGACATAGTCTTGACACCATGTACTGTCTGTAGGAACTTATTCCCAGTGAAGACAAGATAGCTAATATTATCAACAAGCTGTTTTTTTTGGGGTACAACAAATAAAAACTTCCAACTATTACAATTCATAACCCCACCTCACTCCCAAACTCCCAACACACACACACACACACACACACACACACACACACACACACACACAGATTCAATAATTCAAAACATTTTGCTTCACCTCAGCCAAGGCCCATTTTACATCAATAGAGTTCTTTTAATGTGCTAGTTACCCATGTCACCCACTACTGCCTCAAAGTCCAGGCTTACATAATATTGAATTCTGCTCTCATAAGTCTCATTTGAGATCCTGGCTTAATGTACACCCAGATGGATGAAGGGAGTGCAAAGATCCAGGAAAGAACTTTCTACTGAAGCCATGTTGAAACCCAACTCAGAGTTCCCTTTCTGATTTGCCATGGAACAGTTAAGATTTGCATAGTGAAGTTCCATACATGCTGTAACGAACCACAGTAGTCCATGGAAAGTGTCATTTTTTTTTAAATTTATTTATTTATTAAGGATTTCTGCCTCCTCCCCGCAACCACTTCCCATTTCCCTCCCCCTCCCCCGATCAAGTCCCCCTCCCTCCTCAGCCCGAAGAGCAATCAGGGTTCCCTGACCTGTGGGAAACCCAAGGATCGCCCACCTCTATCCAGGTCTCCTAAGGTGAGCATCCAAACTGCCTAGGCTCCCCCAAAGCCAGTACGTGCAGTAGGATCAAAAACCCACTGCGATTGTTCTTGAGTTCTCAGTTCTCAGTATTCCTCATTGTCCGCTATGTTCAGCTATGTGAACAGATGCTGCCAACATTAAAATACTGCCTTGATATCATATTGCATTGAAATTCTCATCTTACTAGAACTGGATGGAGGTGGGGTTTCCTTGGACTTTCCACAGGGCAGGGAACCCTGATTGCTCTTTGGGCTGAGAAGGGAGGGGGACTTGATTGGGGGAGGCGGAGGGAAATGGGAGGCGGTGGCGGGGAAGAGACAGAAATCTTTATTAAATAAATAAATTAAAAAAAATATATAAAAAAAGTAAAAAAAAAGTTTAGAGAAGCTAGAACACTCTTTAAAATTCTCCAAATGAACTGTACTTTGCTGATATTAATGACATACTAGGCATTGCTAAATCCTAGCATTTCCAGAGTCATGTCTTTGCCTTCACCAGCTCTCATAACTAGGCCTAATACATTTTGTCTGTCTACTTCCTATGTGTGTCCTTTACTCCAGGAACAGCTTAGGACAGCACAAGCAGATGGAAGATTCCAGACTTTATTCCTGTGTATTCTTACTTCCCTCTAGTCTATGTCATACGTGAAAGCAAAGGTAATCTTTTGTGTTACTATATTCATTATATATAATCTCTTACATAGACCATGGTTGGCCTCAAATTCATAATAATCCTATATTCATAATCCTTTAATTGTTGAAAAGGTATCATGTATCATCTGATATGGAAGCACTGGTGATATTAATGGTAACAAAGAAAGGCTCTGTTGTTACATATCAGGTATTTGTTTGCAAATACATTATTTCTGAAAGTCATATGAAACAGCGATAAAAGGCATGCTCAGTTTACTTAGTCCAAGATGAGAAGTTATTTTGATATGTTCTTCCCACAAACTTAATTTTCAAGTTTTTTTTATTTTTATGGCATCCTTCGCTTAGAGAAATCCATAGTAAAACATTCATGTTGTGGAACTTTGATTAAATCAACCACATGTCAGGAGATTTGAATTTAAAAAGAAAATGTTGGGTTTCAATTTTTTGTCTACACTATGGTTTTTATGTCCATGTTAACCACTTGTCACAAAATTCTAGTAGTGCAAATAAATACTAGAATACAGGGTTTATATTATCATTAATATATATAAATACAATCTACAAAAGACATAACAATAAAATAAGCAATAATAATTTGTATGTGCCCTTAATTGATTTACTTGGTCTTCAAAATACTATTTTGTAAAACAATTAGCATATTATTGTCTTGACCTCTTTGCTCATATTCTCATTCCTTCCACTCTTTAGTTGAACTTTGGGAGCTCAGTCTAGTGCTCCAATGCAGGTCTCTACCTCTGTTTCCATCAGTTGCTGCATGTAGGGTCTATGGTGATATTTAAGATATTCATCAGTCTGACTACAGGGCAAGGCAGTTTTGGCACAATCTCCTCTATTGTTGAGAATCTTAGCTGGAGTCATCCCTGTGGATTCCTGGGAATTTCTCTAGTGCCATGTTTCTTCCTAGATCCATAATTGTTGAACTAGGAGCAGTGGGGCCCTGTCCCGCCACCCAGCCGCCCACATGGCTAGCTTTATACCCGAAATAATTACATGGAAACTGTATTCTTTTAAAGACTGCCTGGCCCATTAGTTCCAGCCTCTTATTGGCTAGCTCTTACATATCGACCTAACCCATTTCTAATATCCCTGTAACACCACGAGGTGTCTTACCAGGGAAGATCTTTTTTTTTCATTTTTATTTATTTTTTTTATTAAGAAAAGGAAGAGAAAAAAAACAAGTTTCCACCTCCTCCCAGCCTCCCATTTCCCTCCCCCTCCTTCCACCCTTCTCCCCCTCCTCCCATCCTTCTCCCGCTCCTCCCACTCCTCTCCCCCTCCCTCTCCAGTCCAAAGATCAGTCAGGGTTCCCTGCCCCCGGGGCCATTGTCCTTGGCTTCTCATCAGCCCTCATTGTTCACCATGTTCAGAGAGTCCAGTTTTAACCCATGCTTTTTCAGTCACAGTTCAGCTGGCCTTGGTGAGCTCCCAATAGATCAGCTCCACTGTCTCAATGGGTGGGTGCACCCCTCATGGTCCCGACTTCTTTGCTCATGTTCTCCCTCCTTCTGCTCCTCATTGGGACCTTGGGAGCTCAGTCCAGTGCTCCAGGGTGGGTCTCTGTCTCAATCTCCATCCATCACCAGATGAAGGTTCTATGATGATATGCAAGATATTCGTCAGCATTGCTATAGGCTAGGGTCATTTCCGGTTCCCTATCCTCAGCTGCCCAAGGAACTAACTGGGGACCTTGGCTTGGGCTCCTGGGAGCCACTCTAGGTTCAAGTCTCTTGCCAACCCTAAGGTGGCTCCCTTAACTAAGAATTGTGGTTCCGTGCTCCCCTACCCTACCTTCCTTTATCCCAATCTTCCTTTTTCCCCAAGTTCCCCCCATCCTCCCCTTCTCCCTTTTCTCTCCCCATCTCCCCTTACCCCCATCCCACCCCACCCCAAGATCCCAATTTTCTCCCTGGCAATTTTGTCTACTTCCCATAGCCAAGATGATAACTATATGTTTTTCCTTTGGTTCAACTTCTTATTTAGCTTCTTTAGGATCACCAATTGTAGACTCCGTGACCCTTATTTATGGCTAGAAACCAATTATGAGTGAGTATGTCCTGAGTATGTCCGGTACCTGCGTCTGTGTCCGGTAGGAGAATCATGGTGACTCTCTCACTCGGCTTCTTTCTCCCAGCATTCTGTTCTGTTTACTCTGCCTATCTAAATTCTACCCTATCAGAGGGCCAAGTAGTTTTTTTTTTTTATTACTTAACCAATGAAAGCAACAGATAAGATACAATACCCACCTCCATCACATAATGGCTCCCTTAATCAAAAAATCTCTTTCCTTGCCACTGAAACAGTTTACTTGAATTAATGGGAGCTCACTAACTCCAGTCAGACAGGGAAGGAAACAGCATAGTTCCAAACTAGTCCCTCTGAATGTGGGTGACAGTTGTATGTCTGGGGGAGACTGCAGGGCATCTGGCAGTGGCAGCAGGATTTATCCCTATTGCTTGTATTGGCTTTTTGGGAACCTATTCTCTTTAGATGGATACTGTGCTCAAACTATATATATTAGGCAGGGCCTTGGACCTTCCCCAAAGCAATGAGCCTTACCCTTTCTGAGGAGTGAATGGGGGTGAGGTTGGGGGAAATGTCGGGGGGGGGGTAGAGGAAATGTAGAGGGGATGGGAGGAGTGGAGGGAAATGGAACTGGGATTGGTATGTAAAATGAAAAAAGATATTTTGTTTCTATTTAAAAAATAAAATAAAGGGAAAAACAAATAATATATTAGAAATATGTGAAAAGCATTCTAGATGGATATAAAGTAAGACAAAAGAATACATATAATTGAGTATAATTTTTATATTATCATATGTGTGCACAAAAGAAAGTTAATCATGGTATCAGAAGTTTTGTGTGTTAAACACCAGTGTAAGGTTACTTTTAACATTTTCCCACAAATTAAATAAGGAAAAGTCCTAATAAATTCCTCTTAAAAGACCACTTTCATTAACAAACTGGGATAAAAGCAATCATATAACTATTCTGTCAGATCAAATTGTCCTTAGGACTACGCTATTTGATTTGTATAACCAATAAATCATATCTAAAGAGAGCAACCCAATAAGGGCCTCATTGAATAAATGGGACCTCCTGAGACTGAGAAGCTTCTGTAAAGCAAAGGACACTGTCACTAAGACAAAAAGGCAACCCACGGACTGGGAGAAGATCTTCACCAACCCTGCAACTGACAAAGGTCTGATCTCCAAAACAGATAAAGAACTCAAGAAACTAGACCATAAAAGGCTAATCAACCCAATTAAAAAATGGGGCACTGAACTGAATGGAGAATTCTCCACAGAAGAAGTTCAAATGACCAAAAGACACTTAAGGTCATGCTCAACTTCCTTAGCGATCAGGGAAATGCAAATCAAGGCAACTTTAAGATACCATTTTAAACCTGTCAGAATGGCTAAAAAACAAAAACAAAAAAAAAAAAACAAAAAACAAAAAAAAAAAACAAAAAAAAGAAAACACCAATGAAAGCCTTTGCTGGAATGAAAGCCTTTGCTGGAGAGGTTGTGGAGAAAGGGGTACACTCATCCATTGCTGGTGGGAATGCAAACTTCTGCAACCACTCTGGAAAGCAGTGTGGCAGTTTCTCAGGAAATTCGGGATCAACCTTCCCCTGGACCCAGCAATACCACTCTTGGGAATATACCCAAGAGATGCCCTATCATACAACAAAAGTATATGCTCAACTATGTTCATAGCAGCATTGTTTGTAATAGCCAGAACCTGGAAACAACCTAGATGCCCTTCAATGGAAGAATGGATGAAGAAAGTATGGAATATATATATATATATATATTATATTATATATATATATATATATATATATTAGAGTGCTACTCAGCAGTAAAAAACAAGGATTTCTTGAATTTTGTATACAAATGGATGGAAATAGAAAACACTATCCTGAGTGAGGTAAGCCAGACCCAAAAAGAGGAACATGGGATGTACTCACTCATATTTGGTTTCTAGCCATAAATAAAGGGCATTGAGTCTATAATGTGTGATCCTAGAGAAGCTAAATAAGAAGGTGAACCCAAAGACAAACATATAGGCAACCTCCTGAATTTAACCTTCATCAGGCGATGAAAGGTGACAGAGACAGAGACCCACATTGGAGCCCCGGACAGAAATCTCAAGGTCCAAACAGGACCGCGAGGGGTTCACCCACACACTGAGACAATGGGGATGTTCTACTGGGAGCTCACCAAGGCCAGCTGGTCTGGGTCTGAAAAAGCATGGGATAAAACCGGACTTGCTGAACATAGTGGACAATGAGGACTACTGAGAACTCAAGAACAATGGCAATGGGTTTTTGATCCTACTGCACGTACTGGCTTTGGGGGAGCCTAGGCAGTTTGGATGCTCACCTTACTAGACCTGGATGGAGGTGGGTGGTCCTTGGACTTCCCACAGGGCAGGGAACCCTGATTGCTCTTTGAGCTGATGAAGGAGGGGGAGGGGAAGGGAAATGGGAGGCAGTGGCGGGGAGGAGGCAGAAATCTTTAATAAATAAATAAATTAAAAAAAAGAATTTTCCTGAGGCTAAATTCAAAATCACTGAATTATTAATTTTTATAAATAATAATTAAAATTTTATACATTTTATACATTTAAAAAAATCAACCTTATAAGCTGCATTAAAATAACTTAAGTTCTAACGGAGTAAGTGAACTCATAGTGAGATTACTCCTTAGACAACATTCAGGAAAGAGAAGGTTGAAACAAATTCTAATTTTTTGCATATGTATTTCTGCATATTCTTTCATAAATATAAAGCCCCCAACTCTGTGAACTACAGTAGGTCAAGCAACTAAATCATATAAAACAAAACTTTTGACATACAATTTAAATACTCAGTGATATCAATTGAGGCTACTTAGAATGACACTGAAATTTCATCTTGCAGGAGGACAATTGTATTAAAAATATTACAATAATATGAAATGAAAAGTGAGGTATGTGAGAACTGGTCGCATCAGTCAGAGTATCACAAAGAAATGGAGATAGTTTGTGTAGGGGAATAAAGAGACGGAGTAGCTTAGCCAGGGAGCAAACAAGCTGATGGAAGGAAAGAGCAGGAAGTGCCCATCATGCAAAGGCAGGAAGGAGGAGGAAATGATAGTGCTGCACAGATGTCAAGGCAATTGTAAGGACCTATTCCTTCTAGTTGGAAAACTGCAGGTGGTGCTGCCACTATTGGGTAGCTCTCAGTAAAAAGGAAAAGACACAATGCCTCTACCATTTCCTTTCATCTTTCCTCCCCTGCCATCTTCCATCAGTCCCCTGCCTTTGCCTCTCCCTGGAAACTAGAGGCCAACTGGTAGGAGATTCTGAGAGTAACAGTCTGCTAGCAAGAAGCGGGGATGGACCCAAAGGCAAGCACAACTAGAAAATGAAATTCTCCCTTCTTCTTAGCGAATCAGTAGTGCAAAGACTGCTTCCTCCACACACTATTTTCTCCAAGACTATGTTAAAAAAAAAAGAAAAGAAGAAAAGAAAAGAAAAGAAAGCTTCTTGATCTTAGAGTTAAGTTCTATAAATGAGCTTGTTCTAGTTTTGGATATTAAAAAAAAAAAAAAAAAACTTCCCTAAAAGTACAAAGAAGCAACAATCTAGACCTCTATTTAAACCAATTTCAATTTTTCCTTCTGCTCCCTTTGGTTTCTGTACTAGTGTGATAGATGGATCCTAGATCTGCCATTTTCTACTTTGTCTACCCACATCTGCTCTCTCTATCACTTATGGCATAGACTTGCTTTTCTTTGGAAAAGGTAAAATATACTTTAAAAGGTATCATGTTTTCAGTATATTCTTATAGATTGACTTTGTACTTTTCAAGTTAAAATTCTGAAATGATTAATCTTTTTAATTTAAAAAAAATGTTGTGTAAAATGTTGATTTCTTATTTTAAATACTAATTGGGATGTTCAGGAGCAATATTTGGTATTTAAAGAAATGCTTCATCTGTGGTGAAAAGAACGGACACTCACACAGAGGTGAGTGATAACACAACCATATAGGAGTCTCACTTTTGTGCATGTGAAAAATAAGAAATCTGTTTCATTGTTCTGTTCTGAATGCAGTTTGAGCATTGGGTGAAGAGGATGTCTTTTCTTCAGTGTGTACTGTAGGCATTTGTCAGGTGGTTGTAGAGTGTGACTCACATATCAGACCTCACTTATGTTGTTTTGATGAGTGTGCCCTTTCGTGCCGGTACTATTCTTTTTGTTACTATAGCTGAGTTTTATAGTTTAAAATCTAGGATAGTGGTAGCTCTTGCAAGTTTTTATTCATTTCTTTTTGTTGAGTTGTTTTTTATTACTCAGGGTTGTTTTGTTGATATTTGTTCTTTTTGTTATCATAAGACATGTAAGAAAAGTTTTTAAATTTATTTCAAGAATGCACTGGTGAGATGGCTCAGTGGTTAAGAGCACTGACTGATCTTCCAGAGGTCCTGAGTTCAATTCCCAGCAACCACATGATGGCTCACAACCATCTATAATGAGATCTGGTGCCCTCTTCTGGCCTGCAGGCATACATGTAGACAGAACACTGAATACATAATAAATAAATAAACTTTAAAAAAAGTTATATTTAAAAAAAAAGAATGCCCTGGAATTTTCATGGGGATTGTAATGAATCTGCAGATTGCATTTAGTAGGATGGATATTTTCTTAATATTAATCCTCCAACCCATTAATATAGAAATATATATATATATATATATATATATATATATATATATAATAAGGCAGTGGTTGTGCATATGAATTCAATGCATTCAACTAGATAAGTTAGTCAATAATCCAAGAATGGAGAACTGAGGTGGGCATGAAGTCCTACCTCAAACCAAGAGGCTGTCTGTTGGCTTGATGGGTAAGGAGAGTCAGTTTTGTTAAGAATGTGGTCCCTAGTGTCTTGACCATGTTATAGGGAAGGAAGGAAATGACACTTATACTTAATGGATTAAAAATTAAAAAAAGAGTAGTACTCCATTGTGTAAATGTATCACATTTTCTTTTTTGTTATTTTTTTTAAAGAAAACAAACTATGTTTTTTCATTTTACATACCAATCACAGTTCCCTCTCCCTCCCTTCCTCCCATTTTCTCCATCTACCCCCTACTCCACCCCCATCTGTGATGGGGGAAGCTCTGTTAGCCAATCACTTTTAAGAAGTGGAACCTAGTTAAGGTGTGGCTACCTGGAGCCCAAGAAGAAAATCTGGGATGGATCAGGTGCTTGCTTTCTCTGGGTGATTCCTGCCAGACACGGCAGAACTCAGACTTTCCATTCTTCTGGCATAAGTTTCCCCTTATAACAATTAAAAATATAATTGTTTATTTTTAAGCTGGCCTGGTTATTTCCCAAATCAAGTGAACCGTTACACATCCACTCCTGAGAGAGGGTAAGGTACATTGCTTTGGGAAAGGTCCAAAGCCCTCCCTCCCCACTATAATTTGGCTGAGAATGGTATCTCTCCAAACTGGTTTTTTTGGAGCCTATTCTTTTTAGAGGGATACCTTGTTCAGCCTAAATATAGTGGTCAGGACTTTGGTCCTGCCTCAAAGCAATGTGTTAGACTTTGATGACTCCCATGAATGGGAGCCTTACCCTTCTGAGGAGTGAATGGGGGGTGAGATGGGGAAGGAAGGTAGAGGGGGCTGTAAGGGGGAAGAGTAGGAACTGTGAGATTATTATGAAAAATGAGAAAAGGTAGAGTTTTTAATAAAAATAAATAAATTTAAAAAATAAAAAGAGGACACAAAATTGGATGTGTAGGAAAAAAAATGTTAACTGAAAGGTGTCTAGGGGAGTAAGGTCTAAATATATTGTATAAAATTCTTAAGATTTAATTTTGTGTGAGTGTATGTATATGTGTGTCTGTGCATGTGTGTGAATGTGTGTGTCTTTGTCTTTGTATATATACATTGTAAAGTAGACTAGGCATGGTGGCATACACTCTTAATCTTAGCGTTCAGAAGGCCAAACAGGCAAATCTCTGGCAGCTCAAAGTCTTCCTGGTCTACAAACAAGTTTCAGGCCAGCCAGAGTTATATGGTGAGATTTTATCTCAAAAATAAACAAATAGAAAATGCAAACACACACTTACCTGTAGTACTGGCCTAGGCATAGAGATAATTTTATGTGCTTTCTGGACTTTGTCCATACAAAATATACATATTTTATTTTAATATTGAGACATTTTGTTTCCATGGTCGAAAGGTAATACTGTCACTCAACATTAATATTTATGACAGCTATTATATTCTGTTATAATGTTGTAAGACTGGACATCTTAATAAGGAATTTTGAATGCATATATATTATACTGTTATCAGGATACAATCAATATTGTTACAAAGGTAAAAAGTGTTATGCCTTAGGGAAATATTGCTCGTAGGGATACATAGCTGCTAAATGTATTTAACCCTATTTTAATCCCTAATCAATTCATCTCTAATAAAACCATTATATCTTTTTATTTTGCAGTTCATTTGATGCTATCCTTAGTTGTAGTTACCTCAAACTACTTCCAAATGATACTGTAACTCTTTGTTTTATGAACTCTTCTCTCATACAACATAAACTGACTGGTACCCCACCTTTCTCCTCCTATCATTCTCTCCCTTTCCTCTCCTCTAGATCTACTTCCTCTCCATTTCTCTTCAGCAAAGAGCAGGACTTCAGGAATATCAATTGTTTGACATAACAAGATGCAATAAGACTAGGCACAAAACCCTCATATCAAGGCGGGCCAGCAGGACGAAGAGTTCAAAAAGCTGAGAAAACAGTCAGAGACACCCACCCACACACTCCCACTGTTAGGAGTCCCACAAGAACAACAAGCTTTATAACTATTACATATAAGCAGAGATCCTAGCGCAAACACATAAAATCTCTTTGATTGTCACTTAAGTCCCTGTGAGACCATATAAGTCCTGCTTAAATGGTTGTGTGGGCCATGTTCTTCCGATGTCCTAAATCCCTTGATCCCATCAATTCTTACTCTTCCTGGGGAGTCCCTGAGCTCTGCCTAATGTTTGATTGTGGGTCTCTATCTGCCCCATCAGCTGCTCAGTGAAGCTCCTGGATGAAGCCTCTCTGACAATTGGCCTAGGCATTGATTTATGAGTATAGCAGAATATTGATAGGAATAATTTCATTTACTATTTTGTTCTTTCTTAGTCAAGTCATGCTTGCTCTTCCCTAGTCTTATCAAATATTTCTGAACATAATACTCACTAGATTGCTCTGTAACACCAGTTCTAAACTGTTGTGGGATAATCTTTTTGAACACGGTAAAGATGTGCCTCTGCCTGTAGCAACTTCTGATTGAATAAGTGAATAGTCAATAGTTAGGCACCAGGTCTAGGCAAGATTTCTGGAGAAAGAAACTGGAAAGGAATCTAGGCATAGGGATTTTTACCAGCAGACTTTGAGCAAGTGGGCTATGCAGTGTTAAGAAATGGTAAAAGCCATATGACAAGACATATTTTAATAGAAGCAGGGTAATTTGAGTTATAAGAATTAGTTGGGAGCAATTAAAAACTAAAGGTAAAATTTTAATAATTAATAAAATTGTCTGTGTCATTATTTGCTTGCTTGAGCCCCACAAAGAAAAGTCCAACTACACTCAACCTGCAGGTAGTAACATCTTTGGGAAATCAAACAACCCTTCTACAATGGTTGTCTAAGGCCATTGTATATGTATATATATATATATATATATATATATATATATATATATAATACATTTCATAACAGTAGCAAAATTATAGTTACAAAGTAGTAACAAAAACAGTTTTATGGTGGGGCAGTCATCAGAACATGAGAAAATGTATTAAAGGATCATAGCATCAAGAAGACTGAGAAACCCCATTCTATAATTTATATAGCATTCTCAAAGCTTACCTTCAGAAATTCTATCTTTCTTTTGATGGGTAGTTGACTCAGTTAATAAAGCACTTTCTGTGTAACATTAAGGACCTGAGTTAAGATCCCAAGAACCCAAGCAAATTCAAACAGTCTACTTCATTCCTGTAATCTCGGAGCTCTTGTGCTGAGATGGGACACCAACACCAGTTTCCCTTGAGGTAGCTTGTGGTTCAAAGCTCTAACAAGAAGGGGACCATAACTCATACTAGGTGGAAGGTGAGGACTGAGAATGAAGGTTGAGTGTCATCTCTAAATACATTCTGACCTGCACATTTGCTCCATGAAATGCTCCTGCCAAGATTTATACATTTAAAGACATGAATACAATGTATACATATATGCAAACACCATACAAACACAAACATTTTAAGATATTACCTTATTCCATGAGTATACCTCTAGTTTATTATTCTATGCATCTAGATTTAGGAGAATCTTTAAAATACGTAATGAGTATAGTAACTTAAGATAGAAAAATATGATGAAAATTTAAATATTACTATTAAATGAAAGAGCTGAAACTCTGGGTGGTCTTGTAGAACCCGTCAAATATCCCTGATGCCGAGGACCACACAGAGGGAAACTGTAGTGCTTTATTATATTGTTAACAGCCATTTATAATGTTTTTTCTACTTATTAAAATGTAATTGCCTTTTGAGTCTGGAAACCTTACAATTTCTTGATCAGGAAGTCACGGGGACTCTTATCAGCAGGGAAAAATAAAACAGAGAAAAAGAAAAGCTTTCACTGGAAAACGCGTTTATGAAAAACAATCTCATCAGTAAATTTCCTTTTACCTATAGTTGACACCCTAGTTTAATTAGAGGGTTGTTTTGTTTGTGATCTCTTTGATTCTCTGCAATCCTCACTCTTTCAGATTTCTCTGTGGCCTACCTTTTGTTTGGCACTTCTGTGTGTTCTGTGTATTAAGTACTATAGTAGTTGAAAGCAACTCTAAATAAATTTAACATCCATAATTTCAATGATTATCTGCTTGTTTCCTTTTTAAAACAATTCACTTATAATTGCCAGAGGTGAAAACTGCATGTTAGTGTGGAATGTGGTCTATTGGACACTTCTGGATGTCCTTCCGTCACTGGCTTGAATACCTGAGGACCAAGAACATTACTGGTCCCTGCTATTCTGTTTTCTGGAGAAAATTTACATCTCTGGAGAAGAGAAAGCATTGGGTTTTATGAGAGACTTACAGCACTGACTATCAGTTTTTAATCTAAGAGTAACCATTCACACAGTAAGCCTGAGTTGATTATTACTTATTAGTGAAAGTTCACGTACAATAAGAAGTTGACCATAATTGATTACACCGTGCTTCCTGTACACTCTCCTTCCTCACTAGAAACTAAACCTAGGACCTTGGTCATGGTTGGCAATCATTCTCCGCTGAACCACCTCCCTGGTCTAATTTGCATTTTGAATACATGGAAACTTAAGATGCCTAAAAACAAAGAAGAAAAATGTTTACCTTATGTTTGCAGAATACGTTTGACTAGTTTTCAGGGACTAGTGGATTTTTAATCAAAGTCAGTCAGTGACATATTCCAAAGTAACCCTGCATAATTAATCCCTTACATGACCTGGGAGGACCCAAAGATTATCACAGTTCTTTCACTGATGCCTTTTTCCCAAGGACTAATAATTTAGAATCAGTGACAATGAATGAAAGAAGAAAAACTAAAACATGACAGGATTCCTTCATTTCAGAAAACAAATAAATCAAAGCTAAACATTTTTTAACTATTAATTCAAAGTATATTAGGTTGTATTTATTTTACATAAACTATGGGAAAATAAGATTGAGAGTTTTTTCTTTTCCCTTCTTCCCACCTGTTTTGGTGCTCAATGCATTTTGTGACATATATGTTTTTCCTTAGGTGTTATTCTGTGATGATCAGAAAGATGGCTAATGAAATATGTCAGGAGAAGCCTGGGGCCTGTTTCTCATCTGGAGCTTGCTAGATTGCAGATTTGTATTTATCCTGACGAATTGGCCCTGGCACTCTAGAGATTTAGTTCAATTTCCTGCCCTGACAGGCTCTGTGAGTATTACATCCCTTCTTAAACTTTTTCCCCAAAAGATGGCACACACATCATGCCTTTACCAGCTAAGCACACTCATTTCCCACCTCCTTTACAGAATTTATAAAAAAAAACATTGCAATGAGAAAATTATGAAACTGACTATATTTTAATTTGTCTTTCTACTTTTAAACACTAAAAGTTTGAGGCATGAAGAAAGAAGGGCAAGAATTAAAGGGGAAAGAATCTCAAAATAATATAATTTATAGTGATGAAATTGCATTTATAATTAGTAGAGATAAAAGTTTATATAAATATAATATAACATAATATAATATTGAAAATGAAGGTGTCAATCCTTAGATGAAACTTCAGGTATTTTGAACAATTATTCTAACTGCACAGAAGTTGGCTGAGAGGTACAGCGTGTGTGATTGCAAAACTGTTTGTGAAGGCATGGTGAAACCTGGGAGGAATTTTTGTCATTCATGTATACCAGCTCCCACAACTGCAGAAAGACCATTGGCATCTTTTCTCAGATGCTTTATTAATTATGAGTAGAAAAGTGTTCTTTACAGATTCACTACTCACTGTAGTTTAAGTATGCTGCGTGAGCGCTGCCCATTGACCCCCCCGCATGCTTATGATGTTGCCACATTGATAGCAAATAGATGCATAACTCCAGCCAGGAAAGTGTCCTCCTCTGTGCTCCTATATTGTACATTGCAAAATGCCTTGGATACCTTTTAGTTCTTACACAAAATTTGTACTGTTTAAACATTATGCACTACATGAAGAAATTATTACTAGGTCATAAATGTCTCTTGTGTGTTCTTTTCTGGTCTCCAGACCATAATTCTATAATATTAGTTACTATCATAGAAAATGCTGCAACACCGAAAGTGGTGGAGTGAACAAATTGATTGCTCATCAACCCTATCCAGAAATGCAATTCTTATGTACGATCGTATCGTATATAGTCCTTCTAAAACACCTGGAACCTGAAATTAATTGATCCTGAAAAATGAAGAAAACACTAAAATATATCATGTTACAAATCCATTGTTATCGGGGTGACATGAACCATAAGAACACATTGATCAGATCAGTAATCAATCGTACTCGAAAAACAAATAAATATCCTGGCTTCACAATTACATTGTTTCAAGATTTGGCTAACCTTATTTAGTTTTGTGAGTGAGTATTGCATGTGCAGTTTCTGTTGAATGTGAAAAAAATGTAATTTATCCTTTTTCAGGTTCATTCTGCCTTCCAAATTGTCCTTCTTTACAATCACCCTCTTGAGGTTTCCTTTGGCATAAACTTTGAGGACTGATCTTTTCTTTCAAGTGATATATCATTTTAGTTGATTTTTCCCTTCATATTTTTAGCAAAAAGATTATTTCTGCTACTTTGGTATTATATATTATCCAGACAGAGCATCCTTACAAAGCTCAGTTCAGTCCTCAAACACACGGTACTCCTTTTTTAACCCACTTAGCATTCCAGTGACATTGTTTTAATGTGGAGCCGTTTTTCAGGCTCTTTTGCAGTAGGACCCGAGGTAAACACTGATGCCTCATCAACATTCTTGAGGCTCCAAGAGAGAGATGACTGTCATCAACAGGTACCTCTGCACCATTGTAAGACTGTTAGACTACAAGCATCAGTTGCAACCATAAATTCAGTTAGAGACAAAATCATTTAGATCACGGCTTCTCAAATTCCAGTAAGAATATGTGATCCTCAGAGGGTCTTGTTAAAAGACAAATTATGATTTCTTAGGTTTGGAATGAGAGTCTATATTTTTGTTATGTCTCTAGGACATGTACCACAGACAAGACACTCAAAGGCAAATGTTACATTGTATTTGGTAAAGCACTTGTCCAGTACATGAGAGACCCTGAAAGAAAGTCTGCAACTTGCATAAAGAGAATTGCATGAATTAGGTCCTTTCATATAAGCAATCAGCAAGTACACTAAAAAGATCCTTTAAATATATCCAATGCTTCTTAGTTTGAACTTAGGCCCCCAACTGATTATAGGCAAATGTTCCTACACAAGATTTAATATAATAGCAGTCATTAAATTCCTACTGAGCACTTTAAATAAGCAGCACATAAAAATGAGATTAACATGAAATAACTTATTGGCAAGGATTACTATTTTAGGTGGCAATTTTGCATAAAATAAACTTGTCATTAAGCATAGGTATTTAATAATGGATGTTGCCATAGAATAACATATAACAAGTTAATATCGATATCAATCAGATAAGGGTTGGTGAGATGATGCTGTAGAAAGAGCACTTCCTGTCAAAACAAGAGAGCTGCCGTTCAGATCTTTATCATTTGCTAAGAAGCTGGACATGGCAGGCATCCAGCAGTAGGGAACAGAGAAAAACAAATTCAGAAAGCTCACTGTCCAGCCAGCTTTTAAAACCTTGAATTTCAGATTCAAAAAGACACTAACTCAAAATGAAAAGTGGCAAATAATAGATGCCAGATCATATCCTATGACTTCCACATACATGGTTCCCTGTATATGCATTCTATACCTCATACGTGTTCATACACACACACACACACACACACACACACACACAATTATATACATAATCATACTATAACTATACATCAAGAAGATAGAAAGTATGTACACTGAGTTTAAAGATCCCAGAAGGTCAAGCTTGGGATTTTTGCAGGCAATTTAATTCTATTATCTTTAATTTTTGAATTATTAATCAAAAATTTCTTACCTCTCACCTGAAAAGAAAATAGATTTTGCCCAAGCAGGACTTAGAAACAATAAGTTTTTTGGTTTGTTTTTTCATACTCAATTTCAATTAATACACCTAGTCTTTCTGAGCTTGCAAGTATTTCTCATTTCTTTTGGGACTTGTAAGCTCATGTATTTGAGATGTAGACAAGCGTAGGCCGTAGGATGCAACTGTGTCTGCTCTGTATGACAACTTGTGCTCATCAGCCCCTAAGGCCTCTATTCATTTCCATGTCCACATCATGACTGTGTGTAATTTCCTTTTGCCTCATTCTGGTTTCGTGCCCATTTTCTAAGTTCATTTATGCAAATATGGAGATGGGTTATTTTCATTCTGATTTCTGGCTATTATTTCTGAATGAACATCAATCAAATTCAGCGACTAGACCTTTAAAATTCTATGTCTCACGCTCTTCAGTATTTGCCGGCTGCACGTGAATGACAATTTCTGAATGTATGCAACCCCCACTTGCAGGCTGCATCCAGAGAAAATGTGCAGGTTCCCTAAAGAGGTAATCAGAAGTTATACTCCACTGGAACAAAAGAAAATCAAGCAAGATTATTTAGTTCTGTTGTAAATACCAGTGAGCTGCTTTAGACAAGAGAAGAATGTTGCAAAGTCTCTATCTCTTCTAACAGATGCACTCAATCTGAACACATTTCAGCATATTTAGAAGTGAAAATAGATACTGCATTTTGAAGTAAACATTGCCTTGAAATCCATGAATAATCATTTGAATACAATTGTGCATTTCAAATGAATTGTGTGTTTTTAATAATGGAAGAAGAGAAAAATTTCTTCATTCAAATGGAAATGGTTTTTCGTCTAATCTTCTGTGATGGTGGCAATCTTACAGCAGGACACTTGCCAGAGCTAAGGGGTTGCAAGAATTATTTTTAACTTCCCTGGTATTGTTTTATATATCACAACTTCCTCAGTTATTAAAGGGAAAGTGCTATGACATCAGACATTATTGCACTGAAGACTAACAAGAAGTGAATTTAACAACATTGTTAAATAATAGTAAACTAGTACATGCACATTTGATTTCAGTTATGATCTTATAATGAAGAAGTTATTTCTCAAGATACACAGTATTGTCTCTGTTTAATCTATATATGTATGTGTGAATATATGTGTGTATATATATGGTATTATATGTATATACGTATGAATGTAGATAGTATTAGACATAATATAATATTATGAAGTTAGAAACCAAGGACTGTATTTCACTTTAGTGGATATTTTGTAAATGACATTTACTTTGGTACCATTTTAAAGAACTTGTTTGTTTCTAAATAACAGTAATGACCAAGTTTCAGGTAATTCTGCAATAACAATAGGCAAAATTCAGGGCAGTGTCTAAAGCAGAAAGAGCAAACATTATTGTTCTTCTAGCAAATTCACACCCTTCCCAAGTTACTGAAACCGAATTTGTCTGGGCACTGAGATTCAGAAAACAATATCAAAGTTTGGAATCCAAAATGCCACAAATGAAAGTCACAAGTCTTTTCAGTTTAGTTTTCAATAATTCTAGCAAGATATGTGTCTTTCCACAGGCTTTGTTATTTTGAAACATCCCCACCCTCTACATAGTTCTCATACTAATGAGGTATTGACTAAAGACAATTGATACTACACTAGCCACTGGTTTTCCTCAGATAGACACAAGTTTATTTGCATTTTTTCTAGTCTTCTACATATTAGTAGAGTTGAATAATCTGTCACCATACAGCCTGGACCTTGACCTTCTACCTTTGTCAATATTGCAGTCTTAAAGAGGCTATGATTTTAAAGAAGTCTCTGATTTCTGCTAATCTCCATAGCATCAAACAAGACCCACATGTTTATTGAGCGTTTTAAGGAAATGTAAGTTATGCACATCATAAGAAAAGGAAGCACTCACGTAAACCCAATGACATCCCCAAAGATGCCTTAAGAAAACAGAAAATAAAAGTGGGTAGCATTTAGCACTTGAATTTTGATTGGACTCTATTGTTATATAATACCATGAATTTTATTAGGTGAGCGAGGAATTGCTTAAATTGCTAGTGCTATTTTCTTCAGAGCTAGATGAGTTTAACAGACGGTGTGGAGTGGGAACAATTTCTGGAAGGATCTGTAAAACGATTAGCCTGAGATTGTGAGTTGGAGCGTGGTAGGCATTGGTGCAAGACAGAGTTTTAGTCTCTGGTGTTTTGACTCTCCATTAGGATCTCAGTTTTACTTGAAGTAATTAAAAAATGTAGTAGTTAAATAATTAAAGCTAGTTTAACAAGTCATTGTGTTTTACTGCTGAGTAGTACTCTAATATATATATATATATATATATATATATATATATATATATATATATATTCCATACTTCATTCATTCTTCCATTGAAGGGCATCTAAGTTGTTTCCAGGTTCTGGCTATTACAAACAATTCTACTATGAACATAGTTGAGCATATACTTTTGTTGTATGATAGGGCCTCTCTTGGGTATATTCCCAAGAGTGGTATTGCTGGGTCCAGGGGTAGCTTGATCCCGAATTTCCTGAGAAACCGCCACACTGATTTCTAAAGTGGTTGCACAAGTCCACATTGGAGCACCAGACTGAAACCCCAAGGTCCAAATCAGGAGCAGAAGGAGAGAGACCACGAGCAAGGAACTCAGGATCGTGAGGGGTGCACCCACACACTTAGACAATGGGGATGTTCTGTCGGGAACTCACCAAGGCCAGCTGGCTTGGGTCTGAAAAAGCATGGGATAAAACCGGACTCGCTGAACATAGTGGACAATGAGGACTGCTGAGAAATCAAGAACAATGGCACTGTATTTTGATCCTACTGCACGTACTGTCTTTGTGGGAGCCTAGGCTGTTTGGATGTTCACCTTACTAGACCTGGATGGAGGTGGGAGGTCCTTAGACTCCCCACAGGGCAGGGAACCCTGACTTCTCTTTGGGCTGATGAGGGAGGGAGAGTTGATTGGGGGAGGGGGAGGGAAATAGGAGGCAGTGGCGGTGAGGAGACAGAAATCTTTAATAAATAATAAAAAATCTAGTTTAAATTTGAAGCCTAATGTAAGTGCAATACATACTGAAAATTATTTATATTATATTGTGTTTTTGGCTGTTTCTATTTCTATAAAGTCCAGTTAGTCTTTGATTTTTCCCATTGCTCCCTAATGGCAAATAGCTACAAAGAAATACCAACAAATGTTACAATGAGTGTTTGTATTTGTAGAAAACCTTTGGCTAGCCATAGTATTATTTTTTTTATTTTTGTTTTGTTTTGTTTTTTGAGATGGGTTTCCCTGTAGTTTTGGATCCTGTCCTGGTATCTTTTGAGGGTTAGAGAAATGGATCAGAACTTGCTCCTCTTGCAGAGGACCCCAATTTAGTTCCCAGCTTTAGTTTAAGAAGCCTATAAATGCTGTACTTTGTTCTTCCTTCTGTTATGTGTGCATTCCCTCATGCACACTGATATATACATACATACATGTATGTATATATATTTCAAAAGGAAAGCTTTGCAAGGCTCAGTAAGAAAACATGAAGTGGTCAGAGCAAACAATCTTAAAGAACTCTTCTGGTTTATAATATTTTCTAGTGCATGGTTCTAATTTCTAAAACATGAAGAAACATACTTTTTACTTATTTACCTTCTATAGTGGATATTCTTGGTCATAAGACAGTTCATAACCACTCCTCTTTCTGAACCAGGATCCCATGTCTGTTGTAGCTACATTGTCCCACACCACTTTAATCTTGAATAAAGCAGCAGAAAGAGAGGCTGAAGAAATTCACAAATGGCATTTAAATTGTTCTACAGTGAAGCCTAACGGGATGAGCACTTTGGATAATAAGCAACTCTGGAAATGCGGTCTAATGATGTGGCAGGGAGGAAGAAGGAATCCAATTGATTGTGATTGCTGGGAGGGGGGCTGTGGAGCAGAGGGTGAGTAGTCACAGAAATGACTTTAATTTTCTTTCTTCGGTCAAATAAAAGACCTATATGTTCTTAGGTTTGGCCTAATCTGTTGACAACTATGTGAAGATGTATCTAATAATTCTTTTAATAACTATGTTAGAAAAATTGCTATCCTGGAGTTGTGATTTTTGTTTTCTGAGAGCTTAATTTATGAAAATAAAATAATCCTAGCTCTCTCCTTATTCTATTGAGGAGATGGATGAACAAACAGAAAACTGTTTTTGGAAGAAGATGACCTATGCATAGGCTTAGTTCTTTTCGGTTTAAGAAGTGTGGAAGAAGAATCCAAGGAATTGTTTCCTTATCTATTTATTTAAAGGTGATCACAACTGACCAGAGGATTACTTAAAGAGACGTGAAACCTATAAAGGTTCAAATACAGTGTTTAAGGGCTGAGAGGGAGAAGTTTACACAAAGTCCTGCTCCTATCCAACAAGTTCTTTGTAATTGATCCCCATTAACAAAGGGAAAATCAGATTTTCCAAGCATTCTTCAGGGCAGATCCGATGCCAACGTGTAGCTAACCAAAACAAAAGAATCCTATTTTTTTGTTGTGGTTGTTGTTTGTGGGGTTTGGTTTCTTTTGACAATCTTTCTCTAATTGGTGTTTTATTTCTTAGTTTTGATTTTCAGTTTTTGTTTTATGTTTCTTTTAATTTGTTTTATATTCTGAATCAGAGCGGGGAAACAAATATAAAGCTGAGTAGATAGACGAGTGGGGAGAATCTTATAGTCATTGGTGGAGGGAAAATTTGGTGAAAATATATTGTATGAAATTGTATTTAAAATTCAGTAATAAAAATATTTGCAAAAAGAGAGACTTGAAAGATGAGGAGAAAAAATATATTGGAAGAGTTATGGTCTAACCTAGGAGGCCAAAATTTAAAGATATGGAGATAGTATTGGTTATTGTTCTATTGTTTTGAGGAGATACCATGACAAAGAAAACTTAACAGAAGAAATCATTTAATTGGATAATTCCATTCAATATCAGAGGATTAGTTAATGGTCATCATGACAGGAAGCATGGTGGCAGGCAGACATAATGATAGATAAGTAATTGGGCTTGTATCTTTATCACAAGGCAAGAGTCAGTAAGAGAGAGAGAGAGTCCACCTCGGTGACACCCTTCTTCCAACAAGGTCACACATCCTAGTCTATCTCAAACACTTACAATAACTAAGGATGAAGCTCTCACACATTTGAGCCTATGGAAACCACGCTAATTCAAACCACCACTGATATAAAAGTTAGTACATATTCCACTGGAAAAAGATCAGAAAGTACTTGACATGTATAAATGAGTGGGGTATGAAAAAAGATGAGTTTACAAAATAATGAGCCGGGCTGTGGTGGCGCACGCCTTTTCTCTTAGCACTCGGGAGGCAGAGGCAGGTGGATCTCTGTGAGTTCGAGGCCAGGCTGGTCTACAAGAGCTAGTTCCAGGACAGGCTTCAAAGGTACAGAGAAACCTTGTCTCTAAATAAATAAATAAATAAATAAATAAATAAATAAATAACAATGAAGAGTTTAAAATCTGTGAAAGAGAATCTTAAATCTATTTGAGGGCAAATGGGAAGCATTAGAAAGTGTAATTCCAAGACTACTGATACTGATTTAAGTCAGTGCCTAATGGTTAGCAGAGTATAAATATTCGCTGATTGACAGGGTGGTTGCAATGGCTCTAGAAGGAAGAAGCTTTTGAGGGGTGGGGGGTGGTGCTTTTTTTCAAGTTCACTACAAATAACGACAAGGCAAGGGGATGGAAGCCCTGGGCAGATGCTTTCCAGGTCGTGGGAACAGGATGATACAATGCAAGTGAAGTCTTTAAGTGGAAAAGAAACAGAAACACTGAGATGGATTGAATTCTGCTGACCTCTTGAAATTCAAAGCATTAGAAAGTGGGCAGTCCTTGGGCTTCCCACAGGTCAGGGAACCCTGACTGCTCTTCGAGCAGATGAGGGGGGGGGACTTGATCGGGGGAGGGGGAGGGAAATGGGAAGCGGTTGTGGGGACGAGGCAGAAATCCTTAATAAATAAATAAATTAAAATTAAAAAAAAACCCTAAAAAGCACTTTTTAAGGAAAAAAAAGATGATGTTTTTCTACAATGTTCTTAATAAACAAAGCTCAAAAGCAAAAAAAAAAAAAAAAAAGAAAGTCATAGTCAAATCTGATGGTTATACAGTTTAAAGATCTGAGAATTTTGCTTCATTAATCTTTAATGGTGTTTACATTTTATTTTGTGATAAGAGTAAATTTGTCATATTGTAGTGAAATTAACCAATTACAAATAAAGAAATGAGTCTTTCAGCACATGATGTTTAAAATAGAGCAAGTAACAGAGGCAATAAACCATCCATAAACAGCCTGCTCAACTCCATTCACTTGTTACCTTGTGCAAATGTAGCGAAAGTGTATCTCCTGTTTTTATTTGTTATTCACAAATATAGTCTTCTTTCATTAATTCTTCATTCTTCATTTTTTAATTCAAAATTGAGAGACCTTCAATAACATCCATTTGCTTGCCTGAGAACATTGGCTCTCTTTGCTTCCTCCAGGATTGCGCTGATAGGGTCACTTAACACTGACCAAGGGACTAATCAAGAACGGGTGTATCTCAAAGCCTTCTCACCCTGCAATTCACTGCTTACATGAACAACTTATGGGAGAAAAGATTTATTTCTGTTCTGGCTTTCTGAAGGCTCATGCAGTGAATCTTTGGTGGGTAGAAATCTGTGACAGAGGACAACTTTATGTGGAGAAGCAAAATGGTCAAGACAGGAAGCAGCCCAAGACAGTCAAACTCCAGTTGAGGATCATCAGTTGTCTAAAGTTTTGAGATTCCCATCAACACACCAACTTGGGAAAAGAGTGACATACATGAGCGTATGTACTAAATCAATTGATAGCACCAGGTAAAGAGTGAAATGTGAAGGTTACCAAAGGAAGCCCTAATTCCAATGAGAACCTCAAGAGATCTTCAATACTGTATTTCCCTTAAAAATATGTACAATGTTTATTACTCTATTAATGTTTCTAAGAAAGTTTAAAATAGATTTTCAAAAAAACCAGGAATCTTCATAAATTATCAAATCATAAAATCTCTTCTTATGTGACACTTGTTTAATATATGTGGAATGCCAGTGTTTGGGCAGATAACATGAGAAAAAGTGAGGTGTCCTCACTGTCATTTACAATGACAAAATCATTAGAACAGTACCTTGAAAATAGAGATAGACAGCTCTGTTTATTGATTGGATATACCATTCCTTTTATAGGGAGAGAAAATTCTTTCCTTTGTAGAATATCTTTATTCACTCTATGTAAATTTCAGACATGTATGGTCATATCCACACAAGTTGCCTTTTCTCATACTTAAACATACACTTTTAGGTTTTTTTTTTTTTTTTTTTTGGTTTTTTCGAAACAGGGTTTCTCTGTGGTTTTGGAGCCTGTCCTGGAACTAGCTCTTGTAGACCAGGCTGGTCTCGAACTCACAGAGATCCGCCTGCCTCTGCCTCCTGAGTGCTGGGATTAAAGGCGTGCGCCACCACCGCCCAGCTTAATTTATGTATTTTTGAATCTGATTTGAAACCTCGGTTATGTCTCTGAGGGAAGTTATAGAGATCACCACTCAATAATGATTTAGTATCAGCACTTTGATCTGTTTTGAGGCTCTGTACTATATGTCCCTGAGCATTCAATCAAGAATCTTCTTTGCCTATTCTATGTCTATCTATATGAGTATTTGGAAATCAGATTTTGACAACACATACATTTTGCAAAGGAACTGTAGTAGGATCTGCCCCTCCTCACACAGCCTCTGTCCTCCCAGGGCATGAGTTTTTTAATCAAGTTATAGGGTCTGCATTAGTTACTTTTATATTGCTGGGATAGAATATTACTCCAAAGGCAACTTTTGGATGTCAGAGTTTATTTTGGAGTAGGATTCTAACTGTGACAGCACTGTAGTCAGTGGCAGGGATGATGGAAAGAAAAGAAAGCTGAAGGGTCACACGCTAAATCACAAACATAAAGCAGAGTAAGCAAACTACAAAGAGCAAAATATTTTTGAACACTGAAACTTTTCTTCGGTGATATAATTTTTCCAGAAAGGGCAAACTTCCTAAAACTCTCCAAACAGAGCCATCAGATCGAAAACAAGTATTTAAACGTGTGGGTCATTTCTCATTAAAGCATGTATAGAGTATCAATCATGAATTCTTTCCTATGGAAAGGTATCAAAAATTTCAATCACAAGGCAGAGTAATTGCCACTCTATCCTTCTTTCCACTATCGCACCAGTAGGCACATAATACCTGACAGGTCAGTGTGGAGCATATGACATTTACTCCTGTGTAAAACCAGTCCTACTTTGTATCCTCTGCTCACATTAGGAACTTTCTCCAATAATATTAAATTTAACCAGTAGTAGTAAAGTCTTTAGGTCAGTTCTAGCTTGATATCCCTATGTCATGCAACTCAACTATATTGTGCCGTCAGCAATAAGATCTTTTCTAGTTACAGTGAGCAACGAAAGGCAATAACAACAGGCTGTGCTTGTCATGATCTCTGTTATTTCGCTATTCAATAACTCATAGTGTTGCATCCCATATCTGACAATGAATAACAGATAAAAGGGTTCCTGAGACGGGCCTGAGCAATAAAGAATGCCTTATTACAGTTATCTGGAAGAAAGCTTAACAGTCCTAAAACTTAACTGAACAAATAAAGAAAATCAATCATGAGACATTTCTGCAAAAATGTAGGGTAAAAAATGTAAAATAAGAAAAAAAATATGCATAGAATGAATTGGTGGTATGGTGGCTCTGAAACAGAAGTTGAATGTGTGATTGAGAAGGTCATTTATTTTTCATCTAGAATTTCTAATTTGCCCTTCAAAAACAAAGAATAGAGTGGCCATACAGTTAAAGGTGAACAAAAGACGAGTCCTTGTATATAACGTGAAATAACAGCAATTTAAATAGGAAAGTAGAGATTCTAAGACCTCAGTGTCACAGAGTACCAATGGAGAAAGGCTGAGATTTTAAAGCTTGCTAGTCGGTGGGAGCTCTACTTTCAAGGTACCAATAAAAGGGGCTTTGAGTAGTAAAGAGCTTATACATTCCTAAACCCTCAATGTGGAGCAGATAGTGTGGGGAGAGTAGGAGGAGTCTCAGAATGCTGAACAGAAACCAATTCCTGCAGCAAATCTACAGGAAGAAGATCACAGAAAAGAAGAGTAGTAAGACAGGTGGATCTCCTGTGTCTGGCAGCTCTAAGAAGCTGGAGCAAGTCCCTTGGCTGTACCCGGAGCAGCAAATCATCAGGAGTACGGCGGGAATAGTGGATTTCACAAGAGTAGCTTTCCTTGGAGCAGGAACAATGGAAGCTGGTTGAGCTACCCTCCTTGTGGCCAGGTCCCAACAGGTCTGCACTAGATAATCTGTTCCACGTGTGCTCAGGAGCAGTCTTCTTTCTTTTAAGAGCATCTAGGAGACAAAGGATATGGAGGCCAACTGTCTGGCCAGAGTTTGGAACAACTAGGAGATGGACTGTTACCAGGATCTAAACTGTGAAAATTTCCCTTCTCTTACTTCTTCAGTGAGCAATCCAATGAGGGTGTGCAGAAAGAATCTGCATACCCTGTTATATGAAGCTGTGCAGGCTCTGAGGGGTGGGTGTGGGCAAATGTTGTATAAAAATGAACTGGTCAGGGGAAAGTTGTCAAACTCACTAGCTGAAAGAGAAATCCTAATCAAAATAAGAGTATTCTCAATTAGGGTCTGTGCTCTGTGCCTTTTCCTACCCCTTTTCCTTTTTGCCAGCCAGAGATCTTTAACTTGCTTTGGGCTTACGTCCTTAGTTCTATGGTTCTTCATAGTTGAAAGCCGTCATTGACTGCTTCTGTGTAAGTGTTTGGGCCAGCCATAGGGTTTTGTTCTTCATTCCCTGTGCTGCCACTGACTTCATCTTCAGCGAAGTAAGAACTTGGCTGTAAGAAATGCAGCAGCTCCATTTGTCACTGGCACCCATCCAATTATTCTTGGCTGTGAGCAACCAAATCTGTGGACTTTTTGTAGCTGATGCAACGAAGGACCAATTACCTTTGCATCCAGGTTCCTCCAGTGCTGAATGTTGAGCCAAAGCTGAAAATGCTGTTGGGAATCCGCCCCCTCCTGTCTTCAGCTATGATCTTCATTCGGTACCTTTCTTACCTCAATATTATTAACAGGTAACAGAATACAAGAGCAAGAAATATAAGATTCCCACAGAGAAGTTGCTAATGAGGGTGGAGAACCACAAAACACTGATAACTCTAATAACTCTAAAAACAAGTGTAACTATCTAAAAGAACAATACTATTAATCTATGATTTCTGTACTCAAGGACGGAATTGTTAAGAGCAGGCAAAACGCTGAGGAAATTCCTATATCATTTGGGAATCTTATAAAAAAAAAGAATATTAAAAAGGAAAGGAACCCTATGAGTCCAGGTACCACATGAGAGAGCCCATGTCGTCCTTTGTCTCTACTCTACTGACAAGTTGCCCACAAGTAATAAAAGAAAGAGTTGGCATCATCCAACTTCCATTCCTTTTGCAAATTTCTTATAACAAGATAATGCATCAGAAAATGTAGGTCAAGAAACCTTAAAAATGTAGTACCTTAGACTTTGGAGTCTACAATGTGGTAAAGCATTCTGTTTAAACCTCTTTTTACTGATTCATGACATAGTTTTCTCTCTGACGTTTGATTCAGGTCAGAGGATAACTGTTGTTTGGGGTTGCAGCAGTGAATTGAGCCTCACAGGATGTACAGCACTCGGGGAAAGTGTTGAGCTGCTCTACAATAAACCCCTTTAGAGACAGATTGCCTCTCAATTCATAGCTTTTAAAACGTGGACCATGTTTGGACGGTAGTATTATTGGGGGATTTTCTGTTGAAAAGCAGAGTTTTCATCTTTCACAATGTGAAGCAAAGACTCTTAGAACTGCATTGTCTCTTTTTTCTGCAAAGACACATTGACAATGTAACACCTGTTCAACTGGGTAGAATGGGTCATGAGCTCTGGGTAACTACATAAGAAGAAACAAAAATATAATTAGAATAATCTAAATTCATCAAAAACAAGTTCATTCGTTATGGCAAAGTTGAGATCATACTATCTGAATCACACAATACTAATGTTTGACAAACTGGTAATTTTGAGAGAGCTGTGGACGTTTGCACTGATGAAACTTTGGGATGTGTAGAGTTGTGTTTTCTGTATGTTCCCTTCAATAGCAGTGATGGAAATAGTGTAACATGTACTTTACTACTATGTTTCTTTACTACATTCCTAATTATAGTTTTTGTTTTTGTGTTTTTGTTTTTTTTTGTTTGTTTTTATCTATTCAAGAACTACAGTTGATCAAGAACTGATTTTCCAGGTTAGAGTCTACTGCAATTTATGAGCCACAACAACATTCATTTTATGTTTTTTTAAAAATATAAATGATTTCCTTTCTTGCAGATTAATGATTGGACTATATCTCATGGATTACTTTAAAGAATAAATAAGTTATGTGCTGGCAAATATTTAACTACTCCAGGTCCAGGATCATAATTATTTGCAGTCTTTGTTGATTTTACTATTGCAAATGCTTTCACCATGGCATGCTCAACTTACCAATAGCTTGACTGCCAATTCAAAACAATCTCGAAAAACTTAACAATTGTCATCTAGTATGTACCCACTCCTTCTAAAAGTCATCCATATATTCCCGAGTAAATGGATCTGGCAGCTTAGCCTCCTAAGAAGCTTGAAAAGATAGAAGCACAAGTGTGTGTCAGTGCGACCCAAGATATATCTGTGATCCTCTCTGTTAAATATTGGAAATTCCTGGAATTCAAGCATCTTAAGCTGTAATATAATTTAGCCTCTGGGTTTTTTGTTTGTTTGTTCTTTGTTGATTTTTATTGAGCTCTATTTTTTTTTGTTGAAAACTTTAATAAATAACCACACATAGAAGCTTACACATTTTGATCTATTCTTTTTATTGTTTTATCATATATATGACATGCATATATGTATATAATCATATATATATAATATTTCATATATGTCAATATTATATATCTATATTCTGTATTTTTGGTTTCATGCTCACCATCCATAGAGTGGTTTTTCAAAGTCGAGAATGTACAAGATAAATAAGCATAATGTATCAAACTTATATTCTATGCAAGAAACTGTGATGAAAGCAGTATATACATTTTCTCAGACAGATCCCACAAGAGTCTTTTTTTTTCTTATTTTTATTGAGCTCTACATTTTTTTTTGTTCCCCTCTCTGCTTCTCCCCTCTCCTTCAACCCTCCCCCAAGGTCCCCATGCTCCCAGTTTACTCAGTAGTTTGTCTTTTTCTACTTCTCATGTGGATTAGATCTATGTCTAATCTTAGTGCCTGCATTGTTGTCTAAGTTCTCTGGGATTGTGATTTGTAGGCTGGTTTTCTTTGCTTTATGTTTAAAAACCACTCATGAGTGAGTATATGTGATAATTGTCTTTCACTCAAAATTATGTTTTCTAGCTCCATCCCACAACACTCTTGTAAGTTAACCCCTGCTATTTGTTTTATAGTTCCTAAAGAAAATAAAATTTAAATTAACCCAGACTTTCCATACTTTGTTCGTCTCTATATCTCAGTTTCTGTGTCAGGGCTTGTCTTGTAATGTAGAACTACCATCTTGCCTTTGAATAGTTCCTATTACAAGACATAATTCCAGATACTGTGTTTTCCCAGAAACTCACTAAATAGCATGCAATATATATTGTACAATACTTACTTGAAAGATAAAACAGACCACATCGCATTGAGTACTACTGTCCTTGATCTGAAAAAGGAAATGTGTAGAATAATAATGATATTTATAAGTCTCAAGAAATGAAAACAAAAAAAAAAACAAAAAACTTTGATTGAATCTAGTGATCTTCTAAAAAGAGAAGGTTTTCCTTTCCCATATCAAAATGAACAACTCTCCAATGTAATTTTTCTAAGAATGATATCTATATTATTCAAAGCTGCTTTCATGACTATTAGAAATTTAAATTTTTCAAGGTATGAGCCTGAAGCACATTAATAACCAAAAGGAATTTGGTGGAAGCATGTCCATATTATTCAAAAATAATGAGTATGACTTTTGATGCTACCATTTGTGAATGCTATTTGTCTGTAGAGAATCAAAGCTTTATCAAGGAACTCAATGTTACCATGTTAACATATTGAAAACATACAGACTGTATTCACAAATTGAAGGCAGAATATTTGGTATATCAACTACTCCTGAACACATTTTTACACACATTATACTTTTGATCTGATCAAAGGAAAATTACTATCATATGTTGGATGGACTTCCTCTTTTCTCCTTCTATAAGCAGAAACTATGATCTTAACTTGAAGCTGAAAGTATATTTATCAATAATTTAAAAAATCTGATATTTTACGTAATGCATACAAATAACATTTGACTAAAAAAATTTAAAAATTTATAAAGTTTTATAAAAATTGAAATTTCAATGTATTTCCATTGCATTTATAAAAGAATATCACTAAGCTCAGAAAATAGTATCTTTCCTTTTTAATTTTTTTAATATTTAAATAATATGTCTTATTTTTATCATCAAATTATTTATTCATTGATTATCTCTGATCTCACACACTGATTTATATTTTAAAATATTAGACATTGTAAGTAAAAAAAAATGGGAATCTCTTCTAATACTTACTATAAAATGATTAAATGGGCATTGAGTAAACCCACACTTCCTCAAAACTTCCTCTCAAATTACTGCATGAAAAATTGGATGAGTCCAGAAACTCCATTGACATTGAATTATTTACTTACTTTACTTCCATGGGATATAGTCAAGTAAAAGAGGCAATGTCCCACTGAAATAACTGGAAAAAAGGCAAGTTTATTTAGAATAAAGTGATGTAGAAAAAAGGATTTCTTTAAAAAGAACTCATGGTCTTAAACAAACTAGTAAAAATGAAAGGGATGCTCAACTGATTGGACAAAGCTGGAAAAATATCTCCCACAACCAAACTTAGGGAATCCGAGGGATTTTTCTCACCATGAATTGAGAAAATATTCACGATAGCCAAAATTTGCCATGGAAGAAGAGAACGAGTGTATACTCTGAGAGAGACAACGATAGAAGTTCAAAAAAAAAAGAGAGAGAGAGAGAGAGAGAAATAGAATTTTCAATCATTCGTAGATGGAGCCAAAATGCTTTGGAGATTGTGTAATAAAATTTCTCTCAAGAATTAGAGCCAAATAGCAAAGGTGAAATTGTATAACGCAAATGGGGATGGCTTCTGCTCATTTGAGTTAGTGTCTTCCCAGTTCTTTTCACCTCAATCTTTTTTGTTCCTCTGTTGTTATCCAGCTCCTCTGTGAGCATTATATATCAGAATATGAAGAATATTCATGCAACAAATATGAGTGCTTTTTATTTCTTTTATTTTTTGATGTTACCGGTGTTCACTTTTTGTTTGTATTTGCATACAGATCTATTAACTATTTACTGCAAAACTATTTTGTACTAAATACTGATTTAGGCTAAGGAGATATTTTTAGGGTTAGGGTCAAATGACTGGATCTCTGTTAGGTCCTTTTGATTTATGATATGTATCTTCAGAGTTACTGTACTTAATGTTTATCTGAATGCACTGTTGAACTGTTTAATGGTAAGATGTGGTTCTTAGGTTACCCCCTATCATTGGGAAATATCAATATATGATTATAGTTATAGCAGTCTTTCTTTTACAAAGTTGATTGTCCTTAAATTTTATGCAAAACTGTTTAGAATTATATTATCATATTTTCCTTTAATGAGTATGTAGTGTCCTTCCCTATCTCTTTTGATTAGTTTTGGTGTGAGTTTTTTTTTTGTCAGATATTAAAATATTTATACCTGCTGCATCTTTCTTGTTTCTATTTGCTCGGAATAAATTTTTCCTTCTTTTTTCCCAGAGTGATATTCTTTTTGTTGGTAATGAGGTGTGTTTCTTGAATGGAGTACAAAGTAGATACTATTTTCTGATATACTCTCTTAGTCTATGACTTTTATTGTATGATTGATACTGTTAATATTGAGAGTTAATAATAATGTGTGTTTATTGATTTCTTTTACTTGGTTGCTGGTGTGTGGCTTTTTGTTTTTACTAACTGTTCTGGCATTTATTTCTTGTATTCTCTTGGGATCAGTTAACCTCTTCAGGAAGAAGTACTTTTTTCCTAGTGTGTTTTGTTCAGAGTGATAGAGATTTCTTAAATTTATTTTTTAATGTTATTATTTTCTTTCTCACACAATTGTGGTTGCATCAAGATGTATTCAAGGTTGGTTTTAAAAGGAGTGCTGTAATAAGTACTTAAAGATTAAACTCAGGGAAATTGCAATAACAGAAGCCAGAAAACAAATTAAAAGCCTATTGCATACCAATGTGTTAGGTGCTGGGCAGCAATGATGAAGACGAATGTAGGATATCAATGTAGCCCAGACAAGATATTTTGTGCAGATGGGCTGGATGTAGTGGTTATAGAATGCAAACAAAAATAGACTTGACATTGATCCACCTGATTAGTGATAGGGAAATTTAAGGAGAAGCAGGGGTGTGTTTTGCAGATGGTACAAGTGAGAACATATGAAATGTAATATTCCAGGCATTGAATACTGAGGTACCACTTTCAAATACAGGTGGTAAAGATTATTTGCATATTTAAATAAAGACTGTCAGTCAAAACTGGTATCCACTGCACATACATGCACATACTACACCACACACACACACAAACAAACACACACACACACAATGTAAATAGTCATCTAGGCTAGTATAGCATTTAAAATCTTCATTAAACACAATTCTCAAGTATCTAACACAAGATTTGAACTTAGCTTGGAATCAACAAGCCTTTCTTTCCTTCTTTTGTGTGTTTGTATATGCACTATTTTTTTAATTTTTATTTATTCTTTCATACACACATCCCAACTGTAGCTTCCTCTTTCTCCACTTCTCATAGCTCCCCCACCTTCCTTCTTCCCAACATCCAATCTCCGCATGCTTTCTATCTCCCACAAGAAAACAGCAGGTCTCCCAGGGACATCAACCAAATATGACAGAACAAGATACAAAGACCAGGCACAAACCTTCACATGAAGTCTAGATGAAGCCATTCAGTAGAAGGAAAAGGGTTCCCAAAGCAGACAAAGGTGTCATAGACACCCCCACTTCTACTGTCAGGCATATCCCCAAATCACCAATCCAACAACCACAACATATATGCTGAGTACCTAGTCCAGGTCCACATAGGCACTGTAATTACCACTTCAGTATCTGTGATCCTCCATGTGCCTTGCTTAATTAATTCCTGGACCATGCTCACTTAGTGTTTTTGACTCCTCTGCCTTCCAAGAATCTTCCTCCCATCCTCTAGAGTATTCCTGAGCTCCAAGGGAAAGGACACAATGGAGACCTGCAACTTGGGCACTCTTTTCATCTAACATTTGCCTGTGGATCCCTGCTGCTGCTCCCATAAGCACTTCTTAAATGTAGTTCAACACTGAAATGATTTTTACAAATGCAGTAGGAGATGGCCCCCCACCTTGAATGATTGATCCCCGGCTTGCTTGTCTGTTTTTTGAGGTTGTGGGACCCTTAAGAAGATTCATGTAATTAGAGGGGTTGTATCACTAAGGCTGGTTCTATCGATTTGCTATCCCTGGCCACTCTGTGTGTTTCATTCTGATTTCTCCTGAAGCATGAAGTGAACAATACTCCTTACCTACATTCCTAGTGCCGAAACGTTTTGTTGTTGTTATACTAGAGGGACAAATTAGGAATTAAACACTCTAAAGCAGTAAGGCAAAATAAAACATCCCTCTCTCAGGGTGTCCTCTCAGGTAGTTTCGTCATGGTAATATTGCGGTGACCAATGCACCCACATAGATCATGCTTAGTCAAAACACAGATTAAAGAATAATATATTCAAAAACTGAACAAATGTGATAGACTCCTATCTCTGACATCACTAAGAACGACAAAGCAGGCAACATAAAAAAGTAGAAGCTTTCCTACTTACTGCTCTTGAGGCTGTGATTCTGAAATCAACACCATAGGGCAGAAATAAAGGTGTCATTCTTTGTCTCCTATAAAGACATCAAGAGTCTCTCTTTCTACTCAGTTTCTACTGACTGCTGGCATGATAGATCATAGCTATATCACTCCAGTGTCCACAGTCATAGGCTTATGGGCATCAAAGAGGCTCCTTATGGAGTTTGTTAGCCATTTGGGAAAGAAACTGCTCTTTGCCTGGACTGCTTGATGTTATGCTGTATGAACTTGCCATACAGTAGCTACAGAGAAATGACTGCTGAACTTGCCTAAAGGTAAGAACGTCCTTCAGGGTTACAGCTTCATGAAAGAGTCTTCCAGACATTCTGTAGGACACAGAAGAAAGCAACTGATGGACTTTGCAATCACAGAGTCCATCAGATTTTCAAATTTCCTGTTTCATGGAAAAGTCTTGGGGATACTATGGGCCTGTAGGCTCAACATGGATGCTCCAAAGATACAGAAAAACCTTGTGTGACTGTCCAGGCAGTGAGATATCTATCAATTCTAAAATTTTGGAAGTTGCTTATAGTGCACTTCCTATTTACTTAGGTAATATTATATCCTTCTGGAGTCTTTAATGGAGCTGAATAATAGACAATTATGACTATAGTTTTTATTAGTTATAATAATAAAGTAGTTATAAATATTGTAGCTGTAATTCTTGATTGATACCTGTCTTGTTATATGTAATTTTACTATGTGAAAGTTAAAGCCTTCCTTTTTATTTAAATATAAAAGAGGAGATGATACGGGATTCCCCTCTTTAGGCTGTGAATACCATTGGTTAATAAAGAATATGTCTTGGGCCTGGCGGGGCAGAATACAGGTAGGTGTGGAAAACTAAACTGAATGTTCGGAGAAAAAAGTAGAGTCAAAGAGACACCATGGAGCTGACAGAGGGGAAAGACACAAGCTGCCAGCTGGAACCTTGTCGGTAAGCCATAGCCTTGATGTAACACACAGATTAACAGAATTGGGTTCTGCTCTCCCTATAGTCATCACCTTCTTTATGACTATTTCTTATCTCAAATGCTTTTCTAACTATAACTTATGTACTTAAAATTAAACCACACTTTGATAATTTAGGATAATCTCATTTCAATATCCATCTTTGTTTTAATAGCATACGGTTTAACTTCTCACTGAAGAAAGCAATGGGTCTTAAGAAGTTGGCAGTTGATATTTGTGGGATTTATAGTATCAGTTAAGTAAATCATAGATAGTATTGAACATAACAAATTTATAAGTCATAATATTTTAAAAATTATAATTCACTGTCAAAACAAAAGATAATCAAAAGCTTCACAAAAAAAAGAGAAAATTTAAAAACTTAAATTTGCAACTGACCAAGGAATAATATTCTCATTCCCTGGGTCTTGACATAGGAATTGGAATTTTTAATTTTGAGAATAAGAAGGCAATTCAAGTACTGAAAGCTGAATGAAAATAGGTGAAAAATCTTTGAATCTACAAATGAAAAACAAATTCTTTTATAAAAACAGGTTTTTCTATCCTTATTGTTTATCTTTTGATGGACATAAAGCAATTTAAGGCATAATATTTATAAACATCCTAGATCATCTTTGGGAAAATAAGTTATGTTTATGTGCAAAATACAGAAAAAGATATCAATATGCAATTATACATCAATTTTTTTCTATGTGCTTTCATTTTAAAGATTAAAAGGAAACCAGTGGAAATATTTACTTCCATTGGTAGCAATTAAGGATGAATAGAATACCACATATGAAGAAGTTAATACAAACAAGGTAGTTTGTACAAAAGAAAGAAAAGGAGACAAAGAAAGGATAGAATGTGAAACAGAATTGATAACATCATAACAAGAGCATCTTTATGATTACAAAGACGTGAGCTGAATAACTAAGATTCACTGCTATGTCTCAATGAGTTAAGGTGAAGGACACAGAGTGGTGACTCCTTGATGCTCTCCTCAAATCATGCAAGTCATATCTACACTTGTATGCCAGTTGCAATGTTGGAAATGTGTACTTCCATTATACATAATCAAGAAAAGCTTGAAGCAACAAGAATTCCACCAGATGGTGAATTCTGAGAAAATTACATTAAAAATTTTTGTCTTCTAGACATTTCCAGGGCTGGAGACAAGAAGTTCTATAGAAAGTCCTTACTGAGCCAGATTGTGGTAGCACATGTCTTTAATCCTAACACTGAGGAGGCAGAGAAAGACAGCACTCTATGAGTTCAAGGCCAGCCTGGTCTACAGAATGAGTTCTAGGACAGAATCCAAAAGTTGCAGAGAAACCCTGTCTTAAAAAAAAAAAAAAAAAAACAAAATCCAAAAGAATCAAGAAATAAAAAAGGGAAAAAGAAAAGAGAAGAAGAAGAGGAAGAAGAAAGAAAAAGACAGACAACTGGGAAAAAATTTGTTACTGCAGATATGTAGTTTTTTCACACTACACAGAATGACCTAAAGTCACTCTTGTCTGGGTGGTAATGTTTATTGACCATACTTGAAATAAGAAAGGAATTAGGGAAGAATTAGCATATTGATATAGATCATCATCCTACACATATTCACAGCCACACCTACACACGTTTCTTGAAGAAGTGTTCATCTGGAACATAAAAAGTGCCTTCAGCCTGTCTATCTTGCTAGAATAGATAAGGTAATATTTGCAAATTTCTCTGTGAAGCATAGATGTTTTCTACTAATAAAAATATTTTCCTGAAGTGACATTGATTTGAAAGGTTTAAAAATTGTGCGTGTACACATGAAGGGTTATTATGAGCAAATGATACAATTTCAGTAATCAAAAAATAGAAATCTAGCTGTCTTCATGTCTCCATTCCACATATCGTTTTTTGCTGTTTTGCACATATTTCAGAATTAATTTCAAAACAAGAAATATACAAGACTGTGACATTTAACTTTGTTCTGTTTTCAGTTCTGAATGGAAGCAGCATGTGACCTCTGTGCACTGGTCCTAGATACAATTCTTTCTGCCTTGCTTTTCTCAGAAGTCACTTTCCCCAAGGCATTGCTGTAATTCAGACATTGTATTTAACTTTGGGATAGTACTGTTCAACATTTGAGATCTGATAGCATGTGAAAATAGTTGTAAAAATAGAAGTACATGTGCAAACATTAAAATGCAGTTCAAACAAACAGTCCATGAAAATCTTTTAGTGTAAATTTTGAAAGGCTGATTTCTGCCAAGGAGAGTCAGGGAAAAAGATATGGAGAGCTGCCAAGGAAAAGACATTCTTCCAGGAAAATCAAAATTCAGAGAGAAAAGAAATGAGAGTGATAAGATATTTAGATATGTGAAAATATTTAAAATCTCTAAGTGTATGATATGGAGAGATGGGTGTGGTATGAGGTGTAAGGTTATGAGAAATAAAAGTCCCCATCAAAAGTATAACTTGTAACTGTAGCAGAAGGATGATGAAGTTGAAGCCATCCTCGACTACAGAGGAAGATTCTGTGTCAAAACAACCACGTAAACAAACAAATGTAATTTTTGAAAAGACAAACAAATTAATAAAGGATGTTTATGGCCTCACAAGGATTCATGATAATTGAAGAAAATCTTGGGTCAAATCTACATTATGGATAAGTTTTCTAAGCTAGAGAACCTGGACAAATGAGATATAAGTTAACTATATTGTCAACAAGATTTAAAGTGTGATATTGTGTTTAGTAGTTAAAATGCATGATTTTGACATAGTTATAATTCTGCATTGCCCTACGCCTCAAGTCTTGGAAAGACAAGAAATCTTTGTTTGGATTTCTTATTCCTATACTATTTCCTATTTTGGAAGTTTGATTCCACTGGGTTTCTCTTTTTGGCTTTGTCATGTGGTTGCACCATAACTCTTGTTATAGTAATTCAGGAACTAGCAATCTTTGGAGGGCAGGTCAGGCCTCAGTAGAACCCACAGATAGTATTTAAGGAGGAGAAACCAAAGGAAGTAATTACTATAATACAGCATGTCCAGACAGCAAACTTGACCTTTTACAATCCCATGAGCTGAAGTACATGCTCTAGTTACTGTCTGCTTGTGAAGAGACACATTTTTTTTCTTGCTAGGCTAAATAGCCTTTGTGAGAGATCCTGCTGAGGAAGGGATGGAGGGATTGATGCCTGCTGAGTTAATGCAGCGCACATCTTTGTTTGGCAGCTCAGGGTTGGATGTTGAGGAAGAAAAAGAGCATGTGTAATCCTACAGGGATCCAACAGCCTAGAAATAAACAATGCTTGCACATAAGTTGTTAAAACTGATATAAAGTGAAAAAGAAAAGAAAATGTGTCTCTCTGAACAGTGCTAAGGGCAAACTTTAGAAATAATTACACAGCCAGCTGCTTTAACATTCTGACCAATACAATTTCCTCGATGATATGCATATTTGATATGCATATGTCTCACATAGTCTTTCATCTTTCCAGTTGGTAAAGCTGCTGTTGCAGACTACAGAACTTTGGAGAGGTATGAATCATTCCTGATGGAAGTCGATATTTGGCAGAGTGGGACTTGTGTTTATAGCCCTGTCCCACTTAGCGTCATATATGTTTCTTGTTCCACAAGAAATTAGTTGAGGAATCTCAGCTGCCTGCTCCCTCTGACACCATGCCATAACCACATCCATCATACCTCAACCACAGTGTTGGATGGCATTCCTTCAAACTCTAAGTCCATTTTCTCTTAACTTGTTTTTTGGGTATCATTGTATAACAATGATGAGAAAATGAATTACTGCAGAAAATCAATGCAGAGAAATAGGATCATTGTTACAATAAACCTGACCATGTTGTTTATTGGTCCTGGAAATGTTTTTGCAGTAGTAGTATAGAATACATTAATGAGTACATGATAGACAAGTATCAGAAAACTTTAAGGAAAACTTAATGAGATAAATGGTCTAAAGTCTGGAAAACCAGAATGTCAGTAGAAATATAGACAGCAAAAACTGTGCTAATGAAATCTCAAATAAAAACGAGGACTCTGTCAGGAACTGGACTCAGGGCCAATCATTTTATGCTATGAAAAAACTTCTGAATATATTCAGCAAGTGACATGACAGTTTGAGTGAGGCTGAAATCAAAAGCAATAAATTAACATGCTTGGTGGAATAATTTCAAGTTAAAACAACAAGCAGACTGTTGCCTGGACATTGCTATTTGTGTTTAGTGAGATTTTTAGGGAACGAAAGAGGAGGAGCACAAAAAGATGTATAATTTGATAAGAAAAAGATTTAAGCCTGAACATGGTTGAGTGGCAGGCAGAGCATTTACAGACAAAGAGGCTGTAATCTCTAATGATACTGCTGTCATTAATAGAAACAGGAGACTCTGCACCAGTATGATGGAAAATGTACTCTAAAAGCAATAGTCCACTCATTTTGAATTTCTGCAGGTAAAAACTCAAAGGTATTTGAAAGGAGAGACACTAAACTGGGACTCTACCAGTATAGGAGTTTCCAGCTTTAAACCAATTGCCCAGGAAATATACATTCCCAGCTGTCACCAGAAGCTGATCCACTAAAGCTGTGGTAGAACAGAGCCAAGCTAAATCCGAGAAGCGTTGCTTGCTTCTGATTTTCAGGTATGCAAGACGCAGAAGTGCGGGGATCATGAAGATTTACACAAAGATTTAAGAGAGCTGCTGAGGTCAGGACATGTGTGGCATGTTTGGATTTTCTTTAAGAACACCCAGAGAAACCGTTTTATAAAACTTCGAATGTAAAGCCAATGTCATAATGGAGACCTCAAAATACTGAAGATGTCACAAACATAAAACATTTGCTGAGAAATGTTACAGGTACCAAGTAGAGACATCCCGAGGTACAGAACATATGTTGATCAGGCTACAGATCTGGAGGAAACATTGGAACTACCCAAAGTATGTTGAACACAGATGAAGTCAATAATAGCCACATCTATTAGCTATGTAGAAGCAAAGTTTGCTGGGTTTGAGGTTTGATCTGATCCCTACTTCTTAGCTTTTACTCTTCTTAATTCTCTGAATAGTTTTTAAAACATTGAATTCATGCAAGTGTATATATATATATTTTTTGTGGGTATGAGCATGTGAGTGCAGATTCTTGTAGAGGCCAGAGGAGAGTCTCAGCTCTACTGGAAGTGGAGATACAGATGAGCTGAACCTTCTGACAGGGATACTGGGAAAAACAAATTGTATTCTTCAGTACTGAGCAATCTTTCATGGCCCTGATTCCTCTCTTTTTTACTGTGGATGTTTTTGTTGTTTGGTTTGGTGACAAAAAATAATATAACTAGTAGATAGTGGGGCCTCATTAAAACCCTAAAGGAAGTATCTCAACCTGCAATCAGCTTTTCATTTATGAAATTGTATCTGCCTTTCCAGCTATGGGCACAACATCTACTGCAAAGTTTGTTTTTCTATTTTCTTCAGTAAATTTTAGAACCCCCATGAGAAAGAAGATGACTTAGGAAAGATAAAGGATTTGTCAGACCAGTGATTATTAAATGTTGAGAAGTTCATTCAAGGCACATGGAAACTCTACTAGTCATGTACTTTTTAATTAAGCAGTGTTGATTTTGAGGGTAAGAAGATGTTATTAAACTACTATTATACTTTTCATCAGTCTTTGACCACGAAGCATGATTTGGGTTGAGACACTTAGGGGTAAATAACAGGTCAGGAACTTTAATATTAAGTTCAATACACAGATTAAGGTAGAACTGAATAAAATTCAAACCAGTGTGCTCCTTATTCTCAAAAGTAATATTTGATTTGCTTCAGTGTACTGGTTCACTTCACCTGTCAGTATAACACAGCTAGAGCTATCTGAAATGACAGCCTTGATTGTGAAATTGCCTGGGACAGTTTGGCCTGCGGGAATGTCTTGATAAAGTATTTTAGGAGGGCCTAGAATACTGTGAGCAGCGCCATTCCCTTGTCAGGTAAATTGGTCATCACAAACTGAATATCAGCCATCTAGCAAGCCAGTAAGCAAAAACTCTCCCTGATTCCTCCTGTACTTCCTTGGCTATGGAGTAAGAACTTTGTTTAGAGGAACTGGAGCTTGCAAGCATACATTCAAGTTTCAAGTCTTGACTTCTCTTGTCCTGGAGTAGTAAGCTAAAATCAACCTCTCTATCTCTAAGTTGCTTTTACTGAGGTAATGCTATCACAGCAACAAAATGATACCACAAGTTACTTCCTGCCTTTCTTTATTTGATCACACCATCATGCTATCTCCTTTAAGAAAATATGTATATGTTTCTTGGTTTTTAAAGATACTGCAAAAAGATTATGTCCTGTTTAGCCCTGATTTAGAATCGCCCTATGAAAGTGACTTCTGCCTTCTCAGAGACATGACACTATAGGAAGATTTTGCTTCTTGTTGAATTAAACTCAATAAGCTGCCTAGCTTAAGTTATAGCTAAATGTGAGTTGGTTTCTCCCAATATAAAATTCAGTCTTGATTGTGAAAGAAGATGAAATCTCTTTGCCCATCCCAGCTGTCTTTATTTCAGAGAAAGCACCATATATGAACCTAAATTAAACTTCAACTGGAGATGAAGAGTTCAGAGTTAGAGGGAAATGCAGAGCTTAGAGTCCCTTTCAGTAGGGAGGTTGTCATGACTGAAATTTATGCTTTGGTTTCTGGAAGGGCGATAATTAATATTGAAGAAAGAATAGCAACTCAACCTCATCAAAACTTTCTTTATTCGTTGTAGAGCATTTTGTATAAATGTGTGTTTGGATGACTCGCGTGTATAATATGGCTGTGATAATGTACCATATGGCTTTGGGTTTTCACTGGGCAGCATGTACTGGACAGAATAGGCAAGGTTTCATTTTTTCTCAGCTGCAAAGATGCAAGAATTTTAAATCAAAAATAACCTATCAGCTGATTCCTTGCATAATTGCTATCATGTTTTGCTAATACTGTGGCTAAATTATAACTTGAGGATTTGCATGCTGGTTTATCCTCTGAATTTGCATTGACATGGTTTTCAGTCAAGTGTGTAACTAAATCCTGTGGCTATGAGCAAGGCTGGCAGTATTTGCATTGAAAATCAGTGGGAGATTAGAGTAAAAATGACTCTATGCAGCTTCTCTAAATAGATTCCATGATGAAAATTCTGGATCTCTCAAAACACCATTCAGTCCCATTAACTGATTGCGGTTGCTGAGCCTGCTTTTGTAGAAAATACCCAAACCAACAAGTGAAAATAAGGGAAAAACATACAGCCAGCCGCCACAATATGACACATGTCTGTGAAAGGATCATTTGCCAATTTTTTAAAACCGGTATTTGGATAGGAAGTACGCAGACATTCAGATTAAATAAATTTTATGATTCAAACACAAAAACACAGGCATCGTTTTCTTTGCTAATAAGAGACAAAACACATTCAGTTCCTCTTATCATATCATCAGAGCGTTTATGGATTATATTAAAGGAAGTCAACGGTGCATTCTGTAAAAAAAGCAAAGCAACAACAAAAATCTATGTAAACATCTTCGTAATCTGGGTGTTTCCATTGTCACCTTGTACATTGCTTATTCATTGAGATGTTTATTTAATGCCTCAATTAGGTAAAATTATAAAGATCAAATGATCAACCTTTCACCATTAAAAAATGAAAATCAATTAGGAATTTCCTCATATCTAACCATTGAAGGGAGTTTTCCAAAAAGCTAAGAAAGATTTCCTAAACTACATATTAGTCATCATTTAGAATGTGCAAATGAAATTGCTGCCGAAATAATGGAGAAGGCAATGGAAAATATATGATGTTAATAAAGAAATTAGATGCAAAAAATGTCATTTATAATTACCTTGAAGATAAATCAAAGTTTCTTGTATTTCATTTATCCTTCGTGAACAAGAATGTTGTGTGAAAATTAGGTTAAGAAGCTGGGCAGTGTTGGTGCACACTTTTAATTCTAGCACTCAGGAGGCAGACACAAGCAGATGTCTGTGAGTTTGAGGCCAACCTGTTCTATAAGAGCTAGATTCAGGACGGCTAGGGGGGTGACACAGAGTAACTGTGTCTCAAACAACAAACAACAACAACAACAACAAAACTGTTGAGAGTCCAGGGCTCCAGAAAAATCACTCTATTGTTGGGACGGGGCTTTTGCTCAGCACAGTTAGAAGGTAAGCACAAAGGCAGAAAGGGTCCCTAATAATTCACTTGGATGGTCTGAAAACACATTGCTGAGTCCCAGGGCCTCTGTGGTACCTATTTCAACTTTTTATGTTGAAGATATGCCTTTCACCTCTGAGAGATTGCACAAACATAGGGATTTGTATGAAGTGTACTTTGGTCAGTGTTGAAGAATATACAAACAGCAACTTCAACCCAAAAGTCTTGTTGAGCTCCGTGATGGCCTGATGACTTTTGTGATAGCCCAAGTCATGGAGAACCAAGGGTAGCTAAATCAACACTGTTGGCAATTCCAAGAAATCCACATATGCTAGAACAAGAAAAGCCATACCTTGTGTGTCTGAAATGAAGCGATTTCAGAAAGAGCTTAGAGAACTGGGAATGTCTCCACAGGTCTAGACAAATGATATCTTCATGAAAACAGAAAAGATGGCTTTTGCAAGAATTTTCATGATAGCAAAAGCTTACAAAATCAAAAGATACAGTAATATTAATCATCAAAAGCCAGTACCTTAGTAAGGCAGATAAAGTCATGAATGACTCATGACTTAAATAGACTAAAAAAAGTTTTAGAAACCCTTTAAAACCAAGTTGCTTAGTCAAATTTCCTTCTTTATTTGTCTGCTTTTTCCTTTTTTAAAATTTTGTTATTGTGTTTTATGTTGTACATGTGTTTGTCTGCGGTTTGTAAATATGGATGCATATGTGTGATGTATGTTTGAATATGGGCATTTGTGTCATTCAGAGGGCAACTTTTGGAAGTTGCTTCTTGCTTTTTTCCTCAGTGAAGATCTCTGTTGTTTCTGCTGTTTCTCATGTATTGCATGGAACTTGGGCCATGGACTTTCTAGGTATTTTCCCATTTCTACTTCTCATATGGCTGTCTTAGTGCTGAGAATGCAAGTAGGTAAGAACACACCTAGTTTTCTTTTTCTTTCTTTTTTTTTTTTTATGTGAGAAACCAGGGAAGTAGAATTCAGGTTGTAAAGCTTGTATGGAACATGTATTCTACCCACTAAATCATCTCTCAAGTCCTCCTGGTTAGATTTCTGGGCAGGTTGAGGGAAAAAATAGTTAAAAAAATCCAGCCCTTTCTGTTAGTTTGTATGATCAAGTGTCTTAGCTAGGGTTTCTACAGATTTGATGAAAACCATTACCAAAAGCACCTTTTGAAGAAGAGTATTTATTTAATCTTATAACTTACATTGCATTGTGAAAAAAGTCAGTACAGAAACTCAAGGCAAGAACCTGGAGGCAGGAACTGAAGCAGACACCAAGGAGGAATGTTGCTGACTGGTCATTTTCCCATGGTTTGCTTCCTTATACATATCAAAACTATCTGTCCAGATTGGATTAACTGAGTTGTCCCATATAATTGTCCAACAGGTATTATTATGATGAGATTTTTTCAACCAAATATCTTCCCAAATAACTGAAGCTTATGTAAGATTGTCCAAAGCCAAACAATTAATCAAATAAACAAAGAAATAAAAATCAATCACAGCAGCAGGTAAATTTTAAAGATTCATTAAGAGTTGGAGACACAGCTTGTTTGGTAGAGGTCTAGCTATATATTCGTTTACCTGTTGGTTTGGTCTTTGGTATTACATAAACTCCCATGGAAATGCAGAAACATAATTCCTGTGTGTGAGAGGTGGAGGCAAGAGTAACAGAAGGTCAAATCAGCAGAGTTACAAGAGTTCTTGTCCCAAAATGAATAAACAAAAAAAATGAAAGAGGAAAAATAACAAATTTAAATTTTATGTATACAAAAAGGATATTTTACTTTCTTTGTGATAAATGTCCTTCATAATGTCACCACCGTGACCTTTTGTTATGATTAAATCATAATTGGTCCTTTCCTAGTCCCTGGGGTTTTCACAGATAAACTTGATAACATGGTTCCCAGACAAGTTTCTTCATCAACGGTCTTGGTAGAAACTGCAGCAGTTATAAGCCACCAGACTGTTCTTGAGGCTCTCCTGGCGATCCAGAGACATTCTGAAGTGAGAGAACTACTGGAATAGCTGTTAGAGATCCTGCATAACTTCTTTCTATTCTACCACGGCAATACTCACTTTATTTTTTTTAAAAAATAGACTACATTATATCTATCAACCTAAAGGACATTGATAAATTAAAAATTGATCTTATGAACTGATTATTTTCATAAGAAAGAGAATGCATACTGTTTAAGTAGTTAAAGTAAGTTTTGGTTAAGAATTAAATAACCACAACGCCATTTTCTTAGATCTGAAACTAAGATCTGAAGCTATTCGCCCTGATTTTGATAGAACCACATATTTTTTCCATGAAACATTTTCAGTATGGGAAGAATTTATTCTATAAATAAATTAAATAAAATGAAAATTGTTTTAGCAGATAGTCTTTAAAACTTGTACTTATTCCCAATGTATTGTGTTTTCAAGGTTTATTTCTAAGTTTTGATTACCTAGAAGTACCAGTGCAGTGTTATTAACTATTTAGAAGCTGCCATAAATTACCAAATGCTATTATGTTTCATTATGGCAATATTCAACAAAATTAATATATTTCTTTTGTTGTTTCCTCAGTAGTCATTTATGTTTACATTACAACCTATAAATATATAAAAATATATTATACCATAATATATACTAAAATAATTCTACACATATGTATATGGTATATATATTATATACATAGTATACTAAATGCTAGATATTAGTAAAAATTATTTTAACTGAACTTTGATATAAACTTGACTTAAGTTAAATATGCAGCAGATGGAATAAAAATGGAATAAAAGCATCTAAGCTAGTTTATGAAGACCAAGCCTCTTTTGATCACTGTTAATTCAGAAGTTATCATAATGATTTATTCCTGTCTTTTTAAAATTTCAGCTGCCTTTCTGAGATCAGGATTAAGATCAGATCTGCATTGAGACATGGCAATAAAGTGATTATTGTTTCTTTACATGTGTCCTCAATATCTGGAGATATTTTTCTTGATGTTCAATCAATGCAACTATCAACTTGTCTCAGAACCATATACTTAGGGGTTCATGTTGCATCCTGGATAACAATATTTAGATTTACAATATTTAGATTTACATACTTTTAAGCTAGTGTGTATCCGTACTGTCACATACATATGTCCCATATATGGTTTTTAAAAAGAAAAATTTATTTTCTACTTTTCTACTCAGCATTTTTGAAAGGTTTTTCTTAACTGCTAAGGCAGATGGGATTCCTTAAACTTCCCAGACCATTTTTTTTCCCCTCTGATAATCTGCTTCACCTAATCTGGGGGGGTAAAAGGCAGACATACTGAGGAATCTATTCTTCCCCAAATCTCTGCAAGGCATCTGCTAAGACCCCATCCGTCACAGTGAAATCTATGAATGGATAACCCTCTAATACCCAAAGGTCTCCTTGGGAATGAGGCTGCAATGGCTAACCACTTCTCAGGCAAAGCAAAAGCAGCATACCCCTTTGTCAAACTGTCAGAAAACACTTCTCCTTGATACAGTTTGCTTGACCCAATCTCCTGAAATGTCAACTGGTCAGGAATGTTTCCTTTCGGAAACAAAAATATATAAATAAGTAAATCTTCAACATGTGCCTTTATGTGGTTCTCACAAATGAGGACACTTCCCTCTGTGGTGAGGGGATATTGCCTCCAGAGGGGTCCACACAGCTTAGTGGGGAAAAGAAAAGGCTTTAAAAGTTGATGGATCAAATGAAGTTAGTAAGCCCTGTGTACTTCACAGCTACTGAATAAAATCAGTGTCACATATTCTCTTTAACCTGTCCCCAAATAATAAGAGATCAGTCATTTGTATACCCCAGAATTACTCTTCTGCTGACTAACTTGTAAGTAATGGAAGGTTGCAATAAAAGCTAGCAGACAGCAGTCCCTCATTGTCAGGCCGACTAGCTGGGAGTGAACGATAATGAGGTGTTAACTATATGGACACCCTTGCACTCAGTCGTGAATGTCATTTAGTTTCAACCAACTTCAGAAAGACTGAACATACATTTATGAATTATACGGGAAATTTTTAAATCATGTTGATTTTAGAGACGGCCTAAGAACTAAGGAAGAAATACAATGGCAAATTTCTATGAAGGACGAGAATTGGCCCAATAAATCACAGGACTTTTTCTCAACAACAACAAGTTTGTTGCTCATAATTCTATTTTTCTACTGGTTCAAATGCAAGACACTTGGGCAAACAGTGTACAAGCTAAGATGAAGGAGAACTCTTAAACATTCAGCTTACTTTATTTGTCATGCCTTCATTCACTAGGAGCATTCTTGTTTCTAAATGTTTTGTTTGATTTTACTTTTGTTGTAACATCTCTGGATTGCTCTAAGGCTCCCACATCTATTGGGAACTGTGGGAGAAGCATCTACTTCTACTAAATTTCTTCCATTTGAGTTTTGAATTCCACAGAACTTGCATAGCCGAGGACTTATTTCTTCAAAAAATATTTATTAGCCAGAGTAGCAAATGCTACTCATATTTTTGAAGTACTTCAATCAGTAGATATTCATTCCACTATCAAGCATGTTTAAATGCACACATTAACATGTTACAGTCTCACTAGACTCAACATACACTCTTTACTTCTTAAATACTCAGATTATTTAACAGTCAATCTCCCCAAATACCTAAACAACCTTTAAGTAGAAAAAAGCACTTTCTATTATCCACTAGTTTCTATAAATATTGCAAATATTTAATATAATAAAATTAAAAATTCAGATTGTTCAATATTTTCATACAAAATATTCACAAATCCAAATATGGATGATTTTAGTTGATATTTCTCTTCTTAATCTTCAAATTTTTATGGCTAAAAATATAGCCCATTGCAAAGTATTTTCCCCTTTTAGGCATTCTTCTTTTCTATTCTGATGTCAACAGTTGGATAATTACCAGTAGCACAATTTGGGGTTTGAATAATACATAAAAGGTTATTTTTAGAGTCTGCGATGGGAGTATGGTTAACCTAAACAAGTTTTTATGAAACAAATGCTTTATCATGTCACTATCTGCTTTCCAGAACTCATAGAAATCAACAGACATCACCAAGATGTCAAGTTAGAAGATATGATACTATAAAGACTTAGGAGAGGCTCTTTATGCTACATTTTAAATATTTTAGATAGATTATATTGTTTTTTAAAAAGAGAAAATATTATTATTTTTTTCATCATTCAACCATTCTGTCTACATCGTGCATTTCTACCATTAAGAAACGAGATGAATGCATTTGCTGTAAGTGAAGAATGAGCACTGACAGTTTCTCATCAAGATCTTTTTTGTTTATGTGGTCTGTGCCTATTGTCTTTGGCAATGTATCTTTCTTCCTCTGAGACTGTTTTGTAGCTAGTTCATCCTCCATAGTGATAATATCACAATCTAATCTTCCAAAATCTCATACTATCCTATCTCCCACTGCCATTCGTCAGTTCAAGTGCCTGTTTCTCTGCAGTGATTGTGATTGTTTCTCAATATTATACAACAGGATGATGACCTAACATGCAATTTGTAAAAGTTATTTATATATGAATCCTAAGTCAAATTCCATAAGATTTATGACATCATTCTCCATTATCTTAATCAAATGTAGTCACATATGGCATGACCCTTGAGCACAAAGTGCTCTTAACCCATCTATGCTGTTCACAACTTAGGAAAAACTACTAACTGGGTGATGAGAGAGAACAAGAGGCAACTAGCAGATAGAACTCTAAACTTTTCTAGTTTCCCTTAACCAAAGTGAAATTCTTGATTATCTGAATGATTTTTTTTTTTTTACGTAAAGCTTGAGTTTATATACTATACCATTCAAAAATAACAATACAATGTTTGGCTCAAAGAGATGGATCAGTTAAGCATGCACTTGCAGAGAATCTGAGTTTGGCTCCTAGTAAGATGTCAAATGGTTCAACACTCGCTGTATCTCGAGCTACAGGGAGTTTGATGCTCTCTGGCTTTCACTGGAACCAACACTCTTGTCTGTATACCATTCTCTCCTACACAAGCATATGCATAAGTTATAAATAATTATTATAATTATAATAAATAAATATAAAATAATAGAAACATCCTCCCTACTAGATTTAAAAAGCTAAAAATACATGGACATGTCCAAAATTATTTTTATTTCTCTCTGCCAGTTTGTAAAAATAATTTGTTGAATAAACAAAAAAATGTTGTTAAGTAGGCTGATATTATGAGAAAAATAAAGTGAAAAATAATATGGTATAATGGAAGGCAAATCGGGCTAAGATTTAGGGAAGCTGGATCAAACCCATAACTTGCTTGCTGTGTTAGTTATAAGGGTAAAGTAACCCTGTTGGTTAATAAATTGCAATTACACTGGATAATAATTACTCTGGTGGCAAAGTCACACACTGCTTATGAGAGGCAAAGCATTTTTTTTTTATTAAGAGCTGGCTTCTAAATCTGGGATTGCTCAAACTCAAATCCTGACTACACTTTATACTTCTGACCTTGATCAAGTCATATGAGCTTCCCAACTGTCTGTTCTGATGATTGTGAGATAGAAATAAGACTACGTAACTTATATACTGTGTGATGAATTAATCAATGAAATTCAATTTTCAGAAAGATATCATGTGCCCTATAAAGTTTTATATTCAATCAATGAAAAGGACAAATTATAATTATTTTTATTTATGTTAACAAAACACTGATATAATAACATCAACCCTGAATTCCTACCTCCAAACATGGCAAACCTAATGTCTGTCTTCTAAAACCTAATAGTGTTACATGAATTATTTTTATATAATGTTTTATTAAGTATTTGAGATTTTATGCAATATATTTTGTTCATATTCATTCCCTTCACTGCAATTTATCTCACATACAACCTTTGATCTATGCCTACCCATGTTCAACTTCTCTTTTCCAATTTGAACCCCATGGAATCCAGCTCACATCGACTTACTGCTCTTGAACATGGGATCTGTCTTGAAGTACAATCAATAGGACAAATATTACTTTGTTATATAAAATTGAGGGAAAGCCTCTCCCAGAAGCCATCAGTTGCCAATAACTTTACAGATAAAGATAGCAATTCTTGCCTTCCTTCCATCTTCCATGTTGGGTTTCTGTCTGGCTTAAGTTTGCATGTGTTTTGTGAATTCTGTCCCAATCACTGTGGGGTTTTGTTATTGTTTGTTTGTTTGCTTGCTTTGTGTATCTTCCCAGTGATGTCTGGAAAACAGTTTTCTTGAAGTTATTTACCACTTCTGATTTCTACAAACTTTTTGCCTCCTTTTCTACATGGATCCCTGAACTTTGAGGAGAGGAGTACAATATTAGCATCCCAGTTAGGACTCAGTACTCTGAGGAATCTTATTCGCTGTACATAGACCAATTGTGAGTCTCTGTGCTAACTGTTGTCTATTGCAAGAAGAATCTAACCTGATTAACGATGTACTTGTCTAGAAGACAAGCAAAAAGACATTAGGAATCTTTTTATTTATGTCCATTTTTAAAACTAAAATGAGTAGGTTTCCCTTATGTCCCATGACCTAGCTAGACATATATTCTTGGGCTTATTGGCAGTATCAGCTCCTACTTCTAATTTATGTACTAGATCTTAATCCAAATAAAATAGTGGTTGATTTCTCTTGTAAACTTTCCTCTTCTGTGCACAGTAATCATATCCTGACAGGTAGATCATTAGTTTACATTTCATAGTGCTGAAAGGAGCTACCAGAGGAGAAAGGTGATCAGCAGTCTCACCCAGCTGTGAACCATCACGTGCATCCTTCTTTATCATCACTCCTTCACGTGACCACACTAAGAGTCCAGCTACAGGGACGGCAACAAGCAAGGCCATGTACATCTCCAGTTTCCCACTTTTAGCACTCAAAGTTCCACTTCCAGGTACTGTTATCAGAAACATTCAACAGTTGGTTAGTGTCCCTAAGCTATATGTTCTATCCCCTAAAGTTCTGTCTCTTATTGTGTTCAATAAGTTCAATTAAAATCCATTGCATGACAATAATTTTATTTGTAGCTGGAGAGATGTCTCAATGGGCTAAGAGAAGTATCTAACAAGAGTGGCAGCCTGAAAACCTTCCCCATGTGTTTCCCATCTTGAAAGAAGAAATCTAAGCTGCCTTCTATCTTACACACATTCCTTTTACCATACACCCTCTCCCAAAATAAGTAAGTAAATGGATAAAAATTTCAATGTAAATAAATCAATTTAGTGGGCTTCTTCCCAAAATTCATCAGTCAGTTTGCTATGAATCCTGGCATAGTGAAAAATGTCCTGGGGAACTTGTAAGACCAAGAAGTTACAAGATAAAATGAAGAAGACATAGAAAAATCAAAGAAGTTCAAAGACAAGTAAATATGGTAGTATAATTAATCAATAAAAGCAAACTACCCGGAAAAATCTTAAGATTAATTACATTTCTTTTCATCTATTAGAAATAATGAGAGGTTAATCTTATCTAGCCAAAGTAGTAATATTAAATAACTGTCTCAATTTGGCAAGAAATTTCACTTTAATTTGCTAACAATTGCATATTTAATAAATAATAAGTTTATTAAAATATGGCTATGATCCATTATGAAAAATATTTCTAATTAAAAGATTTAAAATATTTGAATACATGGTATTTAGAATGTCATATTTAATTAGATAGATATTAAATATTTCAGCTTTAAAGAAAGATTGGATGAGGGCTTTTACTAATTATTAGCACTAAAGCAAATGATAGGAGTCTGTTTGAAGATTCATGTTTCAAAGCTCCATCAGTTGTATCTGGTTCTGGCGGTCCCTGAAGAGAGAAGGCAGGCCTGATAAATTCACAGTCTACATTCCCAGCTTTGGTGACAGTGAATCAAAGGGTTAGAGGTCCATAAGTCATATTTTTTGCCCCAGTCCCAGTTAGGAATAACAACAGAACATACCATCCAAAGTGTTTAAAGTACTTCCAACCACTGTGGGAAGCAGGAAGGGCAAAGGAAAAAAGGACACCACACCAAAAAAGAAAAAAAAAAGTAAAGAAACAACATCAAACATGAAAAACAAGGGAAGAAAGAAAGAAAAATGCTTGTTTTGCATTTGAATCCATGTTAGGATTTTTATTTTTCTTCCCACTTATTAGCTCACCAAGCCATGCTCCTCTGTGAGGGCAGGAAGTCAAGCAGCTTTGTCCTCTGTGTCCCTATGTACTCTGGGTGACTCTTCTAAGCTCTGAACCCCCACTGACTTCAAAGGAGGAAGGGCTGGGGAAGTCCTGACAGGGGGCTAAGCAGGAAAGACCAGACACAAAACACAGGGTTCAGTCTTCTGGATTTGGTGTTGTTTCTTGGTCATCATATGCTAGGATCCATTAGGTTATTCAGCATTATACCCAGATAATAAAGGCTGTATGTTTTTTTTTATTTGTTTTCCTTTATGAAGAATAAAAATACGTATGTTGTAAAAAAACAAAACTACAAAATAAATCATGCTGAAATTTCTGTGCCTATTGATCTCCAATCAAACACTGGCACTGTGTCCTAGCAGCTCACTGTGATTCTCTATCTCCTCCTGCTTCATAGATGTATGTAATATTGATCACTGTCAATGTTGATGACATTGGTAGTGATTAAGTCAAATGAGAAATGTATGGATTATTCAGGATTTGATTAATCCAAAATTGTCAGAATTGTGTTTAAAAACATGAAAGAGCAAGCTAAATAAAAGAATTAATAAGAACCTGGCTGCTTTTATGTAATAATTTCAATATACAGTAATTCTTTCATATGTAAACTTCTTCTTGCACCAATAACATCATCCTTCTTTTTTTTTCCTCACTGCTAAGTATTTTCTTGACTTAAATGTTGAGATGGACAGGAACCAAAATACTCACTATTCCAAAGCACTTCATTGAAAATAAATTATTCAAGATGTATACATTATTAATGTAATTCAGTTTGTGTTTGAGTCCTTTTTATGGTTGTTGTTGTTGTTACAATTCTTACCATGCTGGCTTGTATCCAGGTCTTACATCAACTTGATTTTTAATGTTATTTTCTGGCTACATCTTGGCCATTGACAAGCTCTCCTGTCAAATACTATTTCACAGTCTAATTTCTATTATTTCCACTAACGTTTTCACAGCTCCGGAGGAATTTTTTACTTGAACACCATGTTCATGCTATACTTCTTCCAAAACTCTGATAATGAGCCTTGAAACTGTGTGACTAATTTCTTCCAGGACTTGTCAGCACCAAGCACTCACATTGAATGTTACTCCATTGCTTTGTCAGATGATCTACGTATAGCCCAGTATTCTGTCCCCTTTACTTCTTTAAAAGCTAATTACTCATCCCTAATTTCACTACCAAAGTAGGACCCTAGAAGTTTTAGCCAGGTCTATACACATAGCATAACTTTCTGAGACTCATTGAAACCAGTGGAAGGATGGTAACATAGTAGGGGACATTCAAGCCATCGATATTTTCTGCTGCCTCCTATGTTCTGCAGGTAAAATTCAGGTTAAAAGACATGCTATATCACATGCTGTCTGTCCTATGCCCTATTTTACAAAACAATGGTCCTCACGGAGGAAGACTCTAAAGATTACATCTAGCAGGATAAATCTTATTATCAATCTCTTGTTTCCTTCTGTCTCTGGCCTCTAATTACAATAATGAAATTGAATAATTACAACAGAAAATGTGTCACAACCTAAAAATGGTGCAAAATGTAAACAATCTAGCCCGAAAGGATATTTGTCCATCACTTTTTTTTTTTTAGCAAAAGCAGTGATAAATTCTATAATAGAGCATCTCTGAGAGTTTTCTATTTCATTACCTTTTCCAGTAAAATGGAGTAGTGTGTCTCATAGTCATCTCAAATTTCTCTCTGATTCAGAAAGCAGTTTTTAAAAGCAATTTTAAATTAAAATTGTGTATCATTTTCTTCTGTGTCTATATGTATAGCCATTTTACAGAGCAGCACACAGTGTGCAGTTCAGGATAGGTGAATGGTGCTGGCATGTGATTCAAAGCTTATCCTTTGACTGCATGAGATGATATATAGGTAAATAAAACCTCCTAAAACTCAATTTTCTTATCTGAAAATATTAGAAAAACTTTCTGATACTTAAAAAAGCTTGATGAGAAAGAAAAGAAGCAAGGCATTAAATACTTACTTATCTGTATATATGCATGAATTTGTAACATAACTATAAAACACTATCAGCTCTTTGTCACTGAATAACAAGCTAGTTGAATATTCAGGGCCAAAATACACATGCTTGCTACTCATGTCTCTGACTCAGACTCAAGTTAAGATCGTTTAGTCCCTATAATGGTAACAAGTAAAGCTTACTAGCTTATTTGTAAGGAATTGCACAGAATATAGATTCATGAAGCACAGTTTAATGAACTTTAATAAAAGGCATCCTTTAAAAGCCTGATTTAAGTACTAGCTTAATTCTAAGAGTAGCTATAAGTAAAATATTGGCATCTCGGTAACCACAAAATTCAAAGTATTTTCAGAATTTTGATTTATTTCTATACTGTTATACTAAGCACACTGTGATAGGAAATTTAAGAAATACACGGTTCATTAGTTTAATGGTCTTTCAGAAAATATAAATCAATCCGGTAGAATTTCTAGAAGTCTGTTGAATTTCCTTGAAGGATATTCAGCATATATATGTATTTAATGCTTAAAATCGAGAGAAATTTTACTTAAGTAATGATTTGTTTAACACGGGCTTAAAGTAGATCTTAGAAGACAGAGCTGTTTATTTTCCAAAATTCCCATCTGAAGTGGTACCAGCAGTGTTCAGAGTGCCAATACATATGTTATGACTGTTTGCATTTCAGAAAGCCTTTGGTTAAATTCTGCATAATTGGTTCCTGCTTAAGACAGAGCTCACAAGAATCCAGGAGGAGACAAGGGAGCAGATAAAGAATGAGTGGAAGAAACAAAAAACAGACACTCCTGGAATGAGGAACCACATCCATTCTGAAGGGAAGTATTAAGAGGGTCCCACGTGGAGCCTCACTTAGATCTTGGCTGCCTTTTATCTGAGTAACTGATTCAGACAGGGGATCAGATTTAAGTGGTCACATTTGCAGACAGCGATTGGAAGGCAGAGTATGGAGATATTTGCCAGGGAAATTCAGAAGGCACGGATGTACTTCATTATACTATAGAAGCAACACATGGCATTTAATAGTTATAAACACATTATTCTCAGAACTCATTTCCATGAAAATACTGGGGAAGGGGACAAGAGGTACAACCTTAGACCCAGGCATACATGGTAAGAAAAAAAACTTTATAGAACCCTGGGTTTGAACATTTTTCCGCCCGAAACCCTAAAACCTTAAATGAACAGAGTGTCCTGTTAAAAATAAAGTCATTCATTTGAAATAAACTGCATTGCTTGAAAGATTAGGATAAATACAGGATCTCTTGAAGGAAAATTCAATGTCTTTGAATTAATAAGCAAATAAATTCAGATAGTTCTGCAATATGCCTCGACAAGACAATTTGAAAGTGGTTGGAAGAGAGAGAGAGAGAGAGAGAGAGAGAGAGAGAGAGAGAGAAAGAGAGAGAGAGAGAGGTTATACTCAATGCAGAAGTACAGTTTCCTCCAAAAGACTGTCAACACAAACAAAGGGGCATAGAAAGAATCTGGAAAACGTGAAAAGATGACCAAATGAATAAATGAATCAATCAATGACACCTGAGCAAGTGCTAAAATATTCTTTATTTCTATTTTATCAGTTTCAAAATCCATTGACAATAATTCATTTTCAGACACAGTCACACTGGGATAGTGGATTTAGTTCTTTGGTAGAACATTTTCTTTGCAATTGCAAGGACCTCACTCTGTTCCCTAGGTCTAGGAAAATAAAAGTAGTGCACATTGTAACTTCCATTTAAAAAAAACCAACGTTGTCATTACCATTTCTGTTTTCCAAAATGAATGGGAAAAAAAATGCAAGTAGCAGGAACTAAATTATTTCCTTAAAATACACAGCCATTGTATATAAGACATCAGATGACTCATGCTGACGTTAAAAAGAAAACACTCACACAGCTTGTAGTAGGCAGTTCTATTCATGCTCTTGTGTGACTGTGCAAAACACCCCAGGATGATGACAGGTCCTGAGCTGTCCTTCTGATGAATCATCCACACGTCAAGGACAGAAGGTGCCAAGTTAGAAAACAGATTCTTTAAAATTCAAACTTGAGGCGAGATATTTAATTCTTTTTCTGTGTGACTTGGCTGAATCTCATAAAAATAAAGCAGATTCTATATAGAAAAGGGATCTAGAGACCAGATTAAAAGTCAAGAATTATTTCACAAACATTAATTTATTTTACCAAAAGTCTCTTGTCTTCTAGCTTACAAAGGTCTTATTTTTTTTTTCCTAAGAAATTCTTAGCAAGTAAAATAAGAGCCAACAACCAAACCCAGTTAATTTTGTACTTGGAGAAACAGGTTAGACACAGCTAACAAATTTGTTTTAGTTTTTGTCTTTTTTTTATTCTACTGTGTGCTTGAAAGATTTTGAGGCCATATCTAGGCTCTTTAGTAAAATAACATGATGACTTTTTGAGTTCTTCTTAGAGGGAAACATTGATCGTAGTGTGTTTGCCATATGCTATTAGAGTCAACTATTCTAAACTATTTAATTTTTACGTTATTGTTTTTAAGAATTGTTTTTAATTTATTGCCAATTTTCTCTAAATATATTGATTTATATCAATATAAAATATAGCCTTGTTCAAATTAAATATGTTCTTAAACATGCTAGTTTTCTTGGAGATACTGATAATAGAATAATTGTCTATTAGAAGTTATTACTTATGTTTTATTTTTCCTAAATAAATTGACCTCTACCTGAAAATGACTATAACGCATGTAGGATAGATAATAACATTATACAAAAGTACAATAGAAACTTAGTAATAATATAATTATTTGTCAAGTATTATAAAATATTTTTTCCTTGACTACCTTATAGATAAAACTTAGAGTTGATGATGCTTATGAATAAGATTTGTTTTGTTGATGAAGAAATGGAGGCAGAGTTAGAGCAACTTCCAGAAGGTACGATTCCTCTAAAATTTAGATTCAACTTTGGTGTCCTTTTGGAGTTGGCTCAAGAAAGGTTATAAAGATTAGGTAAACCTGAAGTTAACATATTAATTGAATATCTATTTTTGATGTCTAGCAATAAAAGAAATGTTCCATTGAGACAGAATAACGAAAGTGATTGAAATATTCTTAGTAAAATTTTTATGAACCAAAAGAGGGAAATATTTGAAAGTATACGGTATGAATTTTTTAACTTCTCAGTGAATTATATGCAAGCTTATATAATGCCTTTCATAATTATTTTGATACCCAAAACTTTATGTTAAGAGTTTTGACTTTACAAATACAATTTAGTTGTTGTTAGATATGCCTATAGCTTATATTAGGAATTAATTAGTTCTTTAATTTGATGACTTTTGTACTTGGTAAAATCTGAGAATGTGAGGCCTAAAATGTAATCTATTTTCTTATATTAATAAAAAGGTGTATTAAGATAAAATAAAATAAAATAAAATTTCTCAATATGGGAGAAAATTCAGTAAACTCAAGAACTAGCATCTAACGTATTTGTCATACTAAATTATTTAGCATCTAGAAACTTCTGAAGATAGAACACAACAGATGATCAAAACATGCAAGGAGTAGCTACAGGTTTTTTATATTCATTTGAAATAATTTAATAAAATTATATCAAATAATAACACACCACCTCATGACCCCCCCCCCCCATATGATTGAAGATGCTTCACAAAACATTACAATGTGTAGAAGGAATACAATACTAACAGATATGTTTAAAATACAATGTCATCCTAGAGGGATTTGCATATTCTACCACTGTAACATGAAAGAATATAAACTCTCTTCAGATACTGGAATTGGAATAGAAGAGTGTGGGAGCTTTGCCGTTTTGCTCTGATTCCTTTTGGCTAAAGATGATTACTCTAATGTTCAACAATGAAGCTAAAGTATGCTCAGTATATACTCCATGGAAGTAATTCAGGCCGCTGTGGTTAAGAAATTGAAAAAACCCTAGTATCTTTGATCTTAGCCATTCTGACTGGGTAAGATGGAATCTCAAAATCATTTTGATTTGCATTTTCCTGATGGCTAAGATGTTGAGCAATTCCTTAACTGTCTTTCAGTATTTGAGATTCTTCTGTTGAAAATATTCTGCTTAGAATTTTTAATTAATCCATTTTAATTGAATTGTTTAGTATTTTAATTTCCAATTTCATGAGTTCTTTATATATTTTGGAGATCAGTCCTCTGACAGATGTGGGATTGATGAAGATCTTTTCCCATTCAGTTGGCTGCAGTTTTTCCTCTATTGACTGTGTCCTTTGCCTTATAGAAGCTTCTCAGTTTCAGGAGGTACCATTTATTCATTTTTGCTGTCAGTGTCTGTGCTACTGGTGTTTTATATACAAAGTGGTTTCCTGTGCTCATACTTTCAAGGCTACTTCCCATTTTTGCTTCTATGAGGTTCAATGTAGCTGAATTTATGTTGAGGTATTTGATTCATTTAAACTTGTGTTTCGTGCTTGGGGATAGATATGAATCTATTTGCATTTTTCTACATTCAACATCCAATTATGCCAACATCATTTGTTGAAGATGCTTTCTTTTTTCCCATTGTATATTATTAACTTCTTTGTAAGAAATCAGGTGATCATAGGTGTGTGGATAAATAACAGGGTTTTCAATTAGATTCTATTGGTCCACCTGTCTGTTTTTATGCCAACACCAAACTGTTTTCATTACTCTAGCTCTATAAAAGAGCTTGATATCAGGGATGGTTCTGGAAGTTCCTTCATTGTAAATGTTTGTTTGGCTGTCCTGGGTGTTTTATTTTTCTATATGATGTTTAGTATTATTTTTTCGATGCCTGTGAAGGGGATTTTTTTTTCGATGCCTGTGTTGGGATTTTGAGGGGATTACATTGAATCTATAGACTGCTTTTGGTAAGAATGGCATTTTTATTATGTTGATCCTACCAATCCAAGAGCATGGGAGATCTTTCCATTTTCTGATCTTATTTAATTTCTTTCATCAAAACTTAAAGTTTTGAAATACAGTTTTTTTTTTCACTTTTGTTGGTTAGTGTAACCCCAAGATATTTTATATTGTTTGTGCCTGTTGTAAAGGGTGATGTTTCTCTAATAGCTAAGATTAAAAACACCAATGATAGCATATGCTAGAGAGGAAGTGGAGTAAGTGCAACATTCCTCCATTGCTCGTTGGAGTGCAAACTCATACAGCCAGTTTGGAAATCTGTATGGCAGTATCCCAGAACATTGGGAATCAATCAATCTACCTTGAAGCCCAGAAATACCACTCTTGGATATAGACCCAAAGGATGCATACCACAAGGGCATTTGCTCAACTGTGTTCATGGCAGCATTATTCATAATAGCCAGAACCTGGAAACAAGCTAGATGCCTCAAAACTGAAAGATGGGTAGAGAAAATGTAGCACATTTGCACAATGGAGTACTACTCAGTGATTAAAAAAAAAAATAACAAAACAATGACATCTTGAAATTTGCAGGTGAAAGGATGGAACTAGAGAAAAACTTCCTGTGTTAGGTACCCAGACCCAGAAAGACATACATGGTCTTATGTCTCATAAGTGAATATTGTACATAAAATAATGGATAACTAGTCAATAGTCCATCAGTCTAGGAGAACCCTAAGAGAGACATACATGGATCCTCCTGGAAGGGGAAATATAAAAGTTCTCTTGAGGAAATTGGGAGTATGGTGTGGAGAGGGGAATGATGGAAGTAGAAGGGGATGAAAGAAAGGAAGGGAGGACCAAGATGGAAAAAATGGGGAAGGACAAAAAGGAGAGCAAGAAAAGTGATACCTTGATTGAGGGAGCCATTATGTGGCTAGAAAGGAACCTGACACTAGGGAAATTCCCAGGAACCCACAAGGATGACCACAGTTAAGACCCTAAGCGATAGTGGAGAGGGTACCTAAACTGGCCTTCACTTATAATTTGATTGATGACCTTCTTATTTGTCATCATAGAAACTTCATCCAGCAGATGGAAGCAAATGAAGAGATACACAGTTAAACATTGAGCTAAACTTTCAGATTCTAGTCAAAGAGAGGGATGAGCGATAACATGACTAATGGGGTCAAAACCCAACTGGGGATACCCAAAGAAACACCTAACATGAGCTAGTGGGAACTCACTGACTCCAGACTGACAGAGGGGAACCTGCATAATGTTACGGCGTAAACGAACAGCGAACAGAATTAGCCAGGCAAGCTCAGTATAATATATTCAGCTTTAATAAGGGGAGGACTTACAAAACCAAGGCTCCAGCAGAGAGCAGGAAACAGAAGGGAAGGAGGGGAGGACATCCGCAAGATTTATAAGTACATATTAGCCTAAGGGGATCCCGCCCTTTAAGCAAGGTGATTGGCTGGGCTTCCCCTACAGCATAAGACCAAAATAGGCCCACTGAATGTGGGGAACTGCTGTGTGGCTGGGGAAAACTGTGGGGCAATTGGCAGTGGGACCAGGACTCATCCCTAGTACTTAAACTGGCTTTTGTTCTCTTTGGAGGGAACCTTGCTCAGCCTAGATATAGGGGGAAGGGACTTAGTCTTGACTCAAAGTATATGTTAGACTTTGTTGTTTCCCTAGGGGAAGCCTGGACCTTTTTGAGGAGTGGATGTAAAGTGGGGCAGCAGGGAGGGTCTGGGAAAAAGGAGGAGAGGAGAGAGTGGAAACTGGGATTGGTATGAAAAATAAGAAATAATGTTTAAAAACAAACTAACAAAAACCTAGTGTCTGAAGATGCTTCTTGAGATCTTAAAATTTTCCTTAGGAATTTAGGCTAGAAAATTTAAATAATGGAGAAATCAGATGTTAGTTATCATTTCATTTTATTTTTTTATTATTTTTCATTGAAAATAGATTCTTTCACTTTCATACAACAACAGATGTACCCAGAGGCAGAGACCAACATTGGAGCACTGGACTGAGCTCCCACGGTCCAGTTGAAGAGTAGAAAGAATGAGAATATGAGCAAAGAGGATAAGACCATCATGGGTTCATCCACTGAAACAGTGTACCTGAGCTAATGGAAGCTTACCAACTCCAGCTGGACTGGGAAGGAACAAGTATAGAACTAAACTAGTCCCTCTGAATGTGGTTGACAGTTTTATGGATGGGCAGATTGAGGGGTCACTGGCAGTGGCACTGGGATTTGTCTCTACTGTATGTACTGACTTTTTGGGATCCTGTTTTCTTTGGATGTATACCTTGCTCAGACTAGATGTAGTAGGGAGGGCCTTGGACTTTTCATAATGCAACGTGCCTTACCCACTCTTAGGATTAGAGGAGGGTAGGGTGGGAGGGGATGGGGGAGGTGGGAGGACAGAAAAAGAGGGAATTTGGATTGGCATTTTTTTTAATCTAATAAAAAATAGGATCGTTGACTCTTTTGTCTGCTAACCATCATTTCATATACCATTTTTTCCCCTGTGGAGTATAGCTAAGCCCTAAAAACGAAAAATTTGCTTTTATTTCAACTTTTAAGTTTGTATTAAATATAATGAAAATCCATAAATAATTGCCATGTCTGTATGCGATCTATAAACTATAGGATATTCAGCCTATATTTCCTTAGATGTCCTGCCAGCTCATAAGTATTCTTGGCTATTTTACATTTATAGATCTCCTTGGGTAGCTATAGGTTGAATGACATTAAATTGTCACTTGATGTATTACTGTGAGATACAAAAGTGTTTGTGCATTGTCTTCATCCTCATTTACCTTCTTTGGAATTCCCCTTTTGGTTCTTACAGATGTGCAATGAACAACATTTGTACAAATGTCCTCTGAATACAGTTTTTGTAACATGAGCCATGTATTTGCTTTAGACTGAATGAAAGTCTGTGCAGGACTTTAATAAATTTCTCGTTTATTAAAAGTTGAATCACCTCAACTGTCTGAATTGGTCTTGGTCATTCTTTTCATTCATCTTTTCTACAACAGAGGCATTAATTCCTTATATTTGTGTCACATCTGTTCAGTTCATCTGTAGAAATTTTTCTTCTCCAGATAATACATAAGAGGTATGTTTGCATTAACTATCATCCTTCCTGATTTACTTTAATAAATTCCAGCCTTGTTCTGCTTTCTACAGAAAATGTGCAGCAAAAGAAATTGTAAAAATTTTGTTCCTTAGCAGAACCAAAATAACTATCCATGAAGGAAACTGAACAAAACCTACAATCAATTAACAGTGGGGAATTTTTAAGCCAGTATCTCTGAGTTCATAGTACCTTCCCCAGCTACCCCTCTCTCAAATCCTCTCAGTAGCTGTAATTTCATTAGCAGAGTATTTACCTTTTCCTCACTGAATGCAGAAACTTCAAGTGGAGAGAGACTTGTACAGATAGTCAGATTTAATTCACATGGTTTTGTGCTCTTTTCTTTCCATGAAGCATATCAATATGGTTTACAGATAACAGATATGAGAACAGACAGAAAAAGAGAAGTCAAATGCAGGCACAGCAGTGTATACCTGGAATTCTAGTTCTTGTGAGTGTTAGCAGATGGATCCAAGCTTTCAGTTTGTGGTTCCCAATGTCTTCTATTCCTCACAAGATGGTGTGTGTATCTATAAATTATTGTAGCATAAAAAATAAAAACCCAGAGACTGATAGTGGGGTTCAAACTGAAGATCAAAATATCAAAGCAGCCAGACCCTGGTTCTTACCTTTACCTCAAACTGAAAATGGGCAATCCTGCCTCTATGCGTCATCAAATTGAAACTCTGTAGTGCTGGGATTAAAGGTGTGCACCACCCCCTCCTGGCCTCCATGTTTAAATGGTGTTACTACTGAAATTAAAAATGTGTGCAGCCACTGACTGACGTGAATGCTGACTAGTGTGACTGCTTTGCACTAATCTGCAGACAAGCTTTATTTGTTAAAAAATACATAATATGCCACACTATAAAGTATAGTTTGTCAAGTTTCATGATTGATCTAACTCATATCAAATGCTTTTTTTTTTAACAAAGTGATGAGTTATAAGAAAATATCACAATACTAGTATTGGTAGTCATTTGATCATCACATTTTTAATCATGGGCTATTTGAGCAAACTCCATATGAGAGACCCCTCGTATTACCATTGAAGAATATACGCCTAGGAGAGGCCTGAAGCTGACCTGGAACAGTCTCTCCAACAACCAGAAACTGTTTCTCCTTCCTAATAGAGAGTGTTTTTTTTTTTTTATTTATCAGACTTTTTTTTTCTGTTTCTGCTACACTACACATCCAAGAACACAAACAACACATGCACACCACACTTATCTTCATGTTCACATATCATTAAAACACTTTTTGACACAATGCATTTAAAGATTTTAATAAATAATGTCCTTTAAGTGGTTTAGAAAGATGAAGGGCATTTCTGAGTGCAGGAGAGAAACCACAGAAGAGTTTTAAAGCTCTTCTGAGAAAAGGAACATGTTCCAATGTGTCAAGACAGGGCTTTCCTGAGTCCTTCACAGTTTCTTTAGGCATAGCTTCTATAAAGTAATGGATGTGTGAATGTACCCATCCACCTGGAGGATTGTAGACTAGAAGGGTAGTTGTGAAGCTGTTGTACAAAGTGTCTTAATCATCTTGATGTTCTAATTTCAGCTGTTTGAATTTGGAAGAAGAAAAGTCACTTAGCTTGTATGATGGCACAATATTTGTAAACCAATTGAAAATGAACATGTATAAATCCTCAGGAGGTGAAATCTCTCTCTCTCTCTCTCTCTGGACACTGCTGCTGTGGTTCTGAGAATTCATAGTGTTATAGTTGATTCCTGATTCAACTCACAATGAATAAAATGTTTCATCATTTTATTTCTTATTTAAATAATAATACATAACTGATAGGAGAAATCATTTGAGAAGAAATATGGGGTTTCTTGGTATTTAACTTTGCCATTGAACTGTATGATAATTTACAAAGGTTTATGCTCAATGAAATTAAGTTGATATTATAAGTAAAAATATTTATATTCTGTCTGACAAGGTTGACTCAACATCCTACAGCTACCGAAATTCTGATTATGGCAATAGGATATCTTCTTATTTAAGAGTCAGTAAGCTAGAAGACAGTTTGAAATAACTTGAAATCCAAGAGCTCTTCAAAAAAATAGCCTGAGATATTCTGCTGAAGTTTTCAGAAATACTATGGTTATATATATTTTATGTATGTATTCCTTACCCAGCAAGTTACTTAATACATTATTAGTGTACATGTTAATCATGATATAATAATATATGGCTTTCTGTGAGAGACACGAACTAGCTTCTATTCACCCAAGACAGGGAAGGAAGACAGACCAAGGAAATGACTCAACCCTTGTCTAGCTTAATCATCCAATGAGATTTTGGGGATTACTTAGAGGAACATTGTTGGTGGGTTGTTTCAAGAAGCTTGAATGTCTCAAAGGCAGCAATGTTGTTGTCCCCAGCTTGGGCAACGACTCATAAAAGCTGATATTGAGTTTGCTGCCTTTTAGGCAACTCCATTGAAAATCTTCTCTTCCTCAGCAACTGTCTCTAACTTTTTTTTTTTTTATCAGAAAGGGTTAAGAGTTAGAAGGCTTGCCAACTTTCTGAATTTCCTGAATCCTTTGTGGCTTCTTTATCCTTTCAGGGTGCATGTTTCAATTCAGCAGAAATAACTACACAGCACCAAATTGTAATGAATATATGACAAGAGGAAACTCAAGTTTCCCATCTTCAGTCACAGAAATTACAATCAAAATATAGTATATTCACAGACAATTAATGCAGCAAGAGGTCACCTTAGATATCTTAGATAATGGAAACAAAACAATGTAGAATTTTAAAAAATGTATCTGTCGAGTTATTAAAAGTAACCTCCTCTTTTTACTACATATGATGCATATGTACAATTTTCATCAACATCCATATTTAAATATCAATATATTGTTTAAATAACTCTATATAAATGGCGTCATCACACACAACCTTTCAATGTTATTAATCTCCACTGAGACTTGCTTTTATTCATAAATGAATTAATATTGAATTCATTAACATTGTCTCTTTTATACCCAGCAAACTCTCCTCTTCCAGAAGAATCAGTCAGGTGAACTCTACTTTCTCTATGGGAGGAAGTGAAGCCAAATTCAGAATGAATTGAGCACTGTGGTGATTTTTGCACCCTTACTTTAGAATGTTCTTAACACTACAAAGTTGCAATTTATTATGATTTGTACAGTTAAATTTTATGCTTAACTTTTCTTTCTTCTTGGAGTAAAGTTTATATTCAAAGAAAGAAAATACATTTCAGGTCACCAGAGCAGAAGGGCAGGTCCTGCATCTCACCTGGGCAGCACAATAGAATAAATCCTGTTGGTGGAAGTGGAGATGAGTCAGTCCTGAAGGAGGGAGCTTGAGAGACCTAGGCTCACCTCCCAACTGCCATGTGGCAGCATGAACTGGGGAGAGAAGCCAGCCCCCTCTCACCAGCTACAGAGTAGACCCTGTACCTCACCTGGGCAACCCACTATTGCTGGCCCTGATGGTACAGGTGTGGGAGATCTGACCCTAAGGGCCTGAAAGCAGAAGAACTGGTCCGACCCTCGTTCACTGCAGCAAGAGGTGAATTAGCCAAGGCAATCTGAAGAGCTCATACTGCTGACAAGGAAAGGGGAGAACAGGCAGACCAAGCCTACAACCGTCCAGGTTCAGAACCTGGGTTTTGACTTGCATCCCCTCAACATCTACCCCAACTATGATCTGCTGGAACATGGGAAGGGTCCTAACACAGACCCAAAGCTGCAGCATATCCACAACACAGTTCAACAACAGGATGTCCAAGAAGAACCCTAGTCAGAGACTAGTATCGATAGTGTAGTACAAACTAGATGTCTTAAATCAAACCAAAGACTATTTTCAATGAATTGAACACTTGCAAGTGAAGATAAATGGACAAAGGGGATTATTGCATGGCTCCTGCAGCTTCTATAATGAGATTTTAAATCTTCCCCTTTTATATTTTTTCTTTCTTTCTTTTTCTTCCTTTTTTTTTTTCCTCTTAAATTTTGCTTTACTTTTTAGGGTGAGGGGTTAACAGGTAGAGGGCAGATGCAAAAGGATGGAAAAATGAGTGGAATCAAGAAACATGATGTAAAAGAAATGTAGAATAAATAAAAAGAAAGTAAAAAAAGAAAATAAATACATTTAACAAAAGTTTGGGGAATTGACATCAGAATATTGGAAGAGATTGCACTCTAAAATAAATTGTTTATTCTGGAGCCACAAATAAGTATCTACAAAAGAATATATTTAAAAATACAAAAGAAAGATCTGTCATTAAAAATTCTCATTTTAAAAATAAATTTAAAAATTAAAGAATTATTATATGCACACAGATTACTACTGCCAATATATAAATGTTCAATGACAAAACATGAAATATAATAGTTCAGAAAGGCATTCCTTGCTTGTTTTATCTGAAATTGTGCTCATGAAAGATTTAATTTCAACATCTCCTATCTTCCTATTCATTGCTTACTTATCTGCTTTTGAATCTGTCATTTTCTCGAACCAATTTGAAGTGTGTTCTTTCAAATCTTCAGCTCTGGAATCAAAAGAAGACTCTGTTTTGTTTTGTGTAAAGGATCACAATAGTCTATAGTGGGATTTTATTTTCTTGTTTGCTTTGAAAGTATCATCTTTACGCCATACGTTTCATGTAATTTTAATACATACTTGGCATGTTTAGAAAGCCACAACTTTAATAAAGTCCTCAAGCAGAAGAGCAAGCCTTTGACTACAGTTCCCAGGTGAATCATGCTCCATATGTTGGTAGATTATCACATCCATCATTAAAAAGTTAGTTAAGAAAGGAACTTCTGCAACAGAAATAGGAATCTGAACTTTGAGTGGGTTTGTGTGTTCATGAGCCAATGAATTTATACTTGGTGAAAGCCAATATTTAGGATTTATATCAAGTATTTTGATGAATATTTGTTAGGAAATATTTCAATATGCATTGCCATCTACTGCTATAAGACTTCAGTTTTAGGGATTGAAGCACTGTCTCTATCGTGGAAGACTTGTTGGATGTGTATAAAGAAGTGAGTTCTATCACCGTACCACGTAAATAATTGGAGATCTATGATCCCAACACTGAAAAGATGATCCTCAGATTCTTGTCCAACTGATGAATTCTAATTAGCTAGCTTCTGGTCCCAGCAAAAGACCTTCTCTCAAAAAATATGGTGAGTGTCTCATAATGAAAGACACCTAAGGATTAACTCTGCTTTCCACATGCACTCACAAGCCTTTGCATACACATATGCACACAAAAATAAACAAAGAATCTGCTTCAAATGTTATCATATTTCCTCAGAGTTATTTATATTGTATGTAAAAGAACCAAAATATGTATCTTAGTTTGATTAAGACATTATATATCCCATTCCATTATATTTGGTGTAGAAATGGAATTAAATCATTCTATGATATCACCAAATGCCTAAAAAACACACAATATTTTCAGAGAAAAAAAATTATTTTGAAACATATTAGTATAATTGTATCAAGTTCTACCATATTATGTTTTTATCCTCTGATTTTTTTCAGTCTTTATTATTGCAACTATAGTACTGAATATCTTTCTTTTGTAAGTATAGCTTTCTTCACTCCTTAATATGAACCTATGCATGTACTTAATATCCTTGCTAATGAACTTCAAATACAGTAGAGAATATTATTCAAACACATATCATAAAACTAAAATAAACATAACTGATAATTTTCACTCATTTTTACACAAGTACCCCACTCAGTGTTCAAGTTAACAGTAAAGGGAGGCTCTGGGAAATACTTATTAGACTGCATCAGAATTAATTACTGGAGTGTGTAGCTGTAAACAGCAAAATGTTTTCTACTTAGTTTGGAAGAAAGTAATTTCTTTATTTGAAAAAAAAAATAACACCTTGGATGTTACTATATCTGCCAAAAAATTTTCTAGTCAAGAGATTCTAAAACCCCATTTCAAGATATCTTATATATTATTTAAATATTCAAATATGATGGGGGTTAATTTAGTAAGTACTAAACAATGAGAAAGACGCTTCATGGATTGAGAAGGTCCATAGATTCCTTCAGGGTTGCCTACTGTGTTTAGAATTAAATAACAATTTAGTGTGTCCTTCTCAATTTATACTGCAAACTCTCTCTGTCCCCATTGCCAGTTAACATCACTTATAAAACATACTTTATCATACTCTACAGAGGATGTGAACTTAGTTATGCCAAGGTGTTCATCATTGTATCTTGCCATTTTCTTTATTATTTTTCACATTATTTACAGATGTATATACATGAGAATCATATATCACAATACCATATATTTCAGGATGCAAAGTCAACTGTAATCTAAACAGTATGGTGAATCTTTAATGAACAAGTAAACCAAATACATTGTTTGCACAGTACTATGGCTATTTAGAATGAGATGTGATATACAGAGAACAAAACCACCAAGATTTATGAAACAGTAATGAGATAAGATAATTAAAATTAAGTCATTTTTACTTATACTTCCAGGTTGTCTGAAATATATAGTTAAAAATTTTTGTGCCTTCCAGAGTTCAAAATTTTGGTAAATCAGAGACAAACATATTAGATGTGTGAAGGAAGCTTCTCACACATGTGAAGGTGATGAGTGAAGTTATATACATGAAGCAAAATCTTCAGTGGAAGGTTCAGAAAGTCACACAGGTATGGGAAAAAAAAACCAAAAAACAAAAAACAGATACAGTGACCAGACTCAAACCAAGAGAGTGGCCATAGAGAATGCAACATGGGTGGCTATGAATGGAAGAAGGGATAGCCAAGCCCTTTGAAATTCACAGTATAATACCATGTGTCTAAGATGCCAACCTTAAAAGTTCAAGATTTAATGTTTGTCCTGCTTGTTTGACCTTGTTTGGCCTAATTCTCCCTTGGTATTTTTCTATTCTTTTCTTCTGTTGTGCTTGTTTACTCTGTCACTATATTTTGAAAAATTGCCATTAATGATTTTTTAATAGAAGCTGATGACTTGAGTCTCAAAGGCTGGGAATTGCATTTTTGAACAATGCTTAAAGTTTTGAGTATTGGGAGATATTCTGGCTAGTTTTATGTCAACTTGACATAAGCTAGAGTCATTTGGGAAGAGGAACTTTCAGTTGAGAAAATATTTCTACAATATTTGGTTATAGGCAAACCTGTATGGAATTTCCATAATTAGTGAGTGAGGGAGGAGTGACTAGCTGATTGTGAGTATTGTCACCTGACTGGTAGTTCTGGGTACAAAGAGACAGCAGGAAAATCCCAGGAAGCAGCATTCTTTCCTGTTGTCTGCATGAGATTCTTCTCCAACTTTCTCTCCTGCTTTTATTTCTACACTGACTTCTTTAGCTGTGCTTTTGAAATATAAACAAAACAAACCCATTCCTGCCCCAGCCTGCTTTTGATAATGATATTTTATATCAGCAACTGTGACTCTAAAATATGATAGGAAACTGACTTGCAGACCTGCTGAAAGAGATTGGCAGTCTGACCTACAGAACAACTTCATGGTTTTCACAGCTTTGAAACCAATTTGAGAAATTAGTAAGATAACAACTCTATTGCTGAGATTTCCAGATCGATTTTTATCACTCCAGAAGTCTCAGAAGGCGTTGAGGTAGCATGATTTTGAGAGTCGATCTGTTTTATCTGATACAGAGCTAGTTTGGTGTCTGATAATCAGAAACAGTCATAAGAAATGTGGGATCAGCGTGCCAGAGCCTTGAAGTGAAAGACAGAAACAAGTTCGTTGCAGATCAATCTCCACAAGCAACCATTAGCCTCTGGGTTCTCCACTTGCTAGAGGCCAGTCATTTGAGTGATATTTCTGAAACACAGCATTGTACTTGACTTCTTGCAGTTTCACTCATGTTGTCTATTGTTCAGTTCTGAAGGGTTATTTAAACTATACAGACTGGTTGTTGTGAATATATCTATGTCCTGTGCTTGCCTTTTTGTCTATTAATACATTTAGAGCATACACTTTGGCTAGAGCTATATCTGTCCTATGGCTGGACAGACCACAGTTTTGGATACATTCAACAACACACCTAGATCTAAAAAATATCAAGTTAATTGTGACTGACAGAGATTCCTGCTATGTAAATAAGGGACTATTCTAAAGGCAAAGGAACACATGAGGTATACTTCTCACACTGGCATACATTCAGCACTGGCCTAGCTATCTAGAAATATAAGCAGCACCAAAATCTACTCACCCACTTTGCTTAGCCAACAGCTTCGGTAACAAACTTAGGATACAGCTTCTCCAGTACTTTAAAGTTCGTTATGCTGTTGTCTACAATCCCCCTTTACCTACATGGTATATCAGATTTTGATTTATTTTTATTGCCAATAATATGAAATACTTTACATTTTAGCCTTCCTTGTTATATTTGTTTATTGTATTAACTTTTCTGCTTGTAGGAACTATAAAATCTTATAAAAATAAGATTTATTTTTAAGAAAATTAAAAAAAAACATGCATTATCCGATACTCTTCACCAAGGCTCTAATTGATGACTCTGAGAACTATAAAAATGATTATTTTTTTCTTGGTAAGTGCTACAGTCCAACTCACGGTTCTAATCATCTTCTTTGACGTCTGATGGATATTAGTAGAGGGAAGGTGTTTAGATCATTTCAGAAGTAGGGTTAAGGTGTTCGTGAGGAAAGAGAGGAATGATGCAAATGCTGAAAGACACCAACAGTGAGAATAGTCCATAAGTTAGCTGTAGTTCGTAATTTACTGCTATTTGCAATGCACCAAAAATAGGGGGAATACATGATTCATTTAAGAGCCTTTAGTCCTCCCACAATGGAAATTCATGGGATGAGAACATGGGTTGTAAGCTGTAAATTCTCTTTTCACCATTTGATCCTCATTCATTCTTCAGAGTCATGTTTTCATGGCCCTGCTTGAGAGTTTTCTTAACCAAATATAGAAGTCAGGATGAAGAACTGTCTTATTTATTTTTCTATACCCAATGGAAATCACATCTCAAATGTGTTCTTATGGTATTTATTTTCTGACTATAAAACTATCAGTTGGGCAAGCACACTCAGATCTCTTCCAACTAAAACTTAGCTCAGTGTTCTATCAAGATATTTGTTATTTAGTTGTTTAAGACTATTTTATATGAGGTGTCCATCGTAATTAATGTTTTAGCATTACTTTTTTATGTGTGAAATTAATGGAAGAAGACAAAACTATATAGTCATAAACTTATTCAGAAACAAAAAAATAATAGGGTGAAAGAAATTCTAACAATAAATTAAGGTAAAAAATGAGACAGTAATTTTACCATCAGTGGCCAAAAATATTTCAGAACCATAAACCATGTTAATCTGCATAACATTCAAACAAGACCCTAAGCTGATATTTGCCTATATCCTGTAGTTTTAGAAGCCATATTCGCTGCCATTCATATTGTAAGATGCACTCATTTAATTTTTCTATGAAAAGCAGTGTTAACAATTGTGACTATGTCCCTTTCATTATATTACACAGTTTCAGAGACAATGAATTCCTGGAATGTCTCAGATTATCCCAAGTTCATACTGTTTATGAATCAGAGACCTTGGGATCACATCCTTTATCACCCACATTCTAAATCCGTCTTTGAACTAGACTAGAATCATCACACTTGGGAATTCTATTTTTATTACATAAATGAATTATATGTGATAATAAATGAAATTAAGCCAATGACAGCTAAAGAAGAGGAAACACACTCTTTCCTTCTTTAATTACAAATCTCTCCACCAGCCATGTGAGAGGTCTGTGCACACTGAAAATCTTTTATTATGAATTTGAGAATGAGACCTTGACAACTTCCTTATAGGATATTTGACAAGAACTTTAAGTCTTTGAAGAAAGAAATTGAAGAGGATACCAGAAAATGGAAGGATCTCCCTTGCTCTTGGATTGGGAGGATCAATATAGTAAAAATAGCAATTCTACCAAAAGCAATCTATAGATTCAATGCAATCCCCATCAAAATCCCAACAAACTTCTTCACAGACCTTGAGAGAACAATAGTCAACTTTATATGGAAAAACAAAAACCCAGGATAGCCAAAACAATCTTATACAATAAAGGAACTTCAGGAGGCATTACCATCCCTGACTTCAAACTCTATTACAGAGCTACAGTATTGAAAACAGCTTGGAATTGCCATAAAGACAGAGACATCGACCAATGGAATAGAATAGAAGTCCCGGATTTTAACCCACAAACCTATGAACACCTAATTTTCGACAAAGGAGCCTAATTCCCACATAAAAAAGTTAGTAAAATTATTGTTAGCAATCTGGTACTTCAAGTAGCATCAAAACCAGTTTTTGCTGATTTAGACTTTCCACCAAAATTTTTTGAATATTCCAAATTCAGTTAAGTATTTTATACCAGCAAGACAGTATACACAACTGACAGGAATCCTGCCTTTATTTTTATCAAAAGATATCAGCATGAAATTTACCATTTTCATAAGGAGAAAATGCGATGCCATGGCTGAATTCAAGGTGAAAACCTTTTGGAAAAAGGAGGGTTGTGTGGGCATCTGGGAGAAAAATGCCATCTAAAATGGGCCTGGGCACGACACGAGAGAAGATATCAGAGAAGTGCAGTTGTAGGAAGATGCAGTGCTCTGGGTAGAGAGAGATTTTGCTAAGGACTAAGATAAACAGATTTCCAGGATCTTTCCCAGTGATCGGAAAGCAAAGCCCTTTAGAAGATGTTTTTTTTGTTTGTTTGTTTTTGTTTATTGTTTATTGTTTTTTTTTGTTTCCAAGTACAAAGCAAATTTCAGTTATTTAAATTTCTTTCCCTGAATTCTCACAGTACTACATACAAATCATCTATGTTGATCCCCAGATAAAGGTTTGATTCTTTCAAATGGAAAGTAGCTCCAGGACGTTTTAATATGCAACCTGAGAACATTTAGAACCTGCAGTTGAATTTAGATTTTTCTAAATATGGGAGGAAATTGGTAATAACAAAGGCATAAAAGGCATTTTATGATTATGCCTGAGCTAAAAGAAGATTGTTTTAAGGACGACAGTCAAAAGAAATCAATGTTAAGCACTAGCAGTGCTGATCCTTTTACTTTTATTGTCCGTGGTGAATCAATTAGACATCACCAAAGTAACCACTGTGACTACAACATAAAAGTACTTTTCATTAGCTGCTTTATTCTTAGTCCCCACAACAGTGTGAGGGAAAACTTTATGACTATGGCATACTTTTTCAATATATCCTGTCCAGGATCACCCACTCAGTCCCATAACTGCTTTTCTACAGTATTGAGACCAATTACCCATGTATATTTCAGCCTTAAATATAGAAGTACTGAGAGCCTATAGAAGCCTCAAATGAGTTGAATATTGAATTACTAAATAAAGCTTCATTACAACAGACCTCATTTTGGTTGCTCTTTATGAAGCTGTGTGACTATAAATGACTGCCTTATTGTTTCTGGGATTCAAAGTGTTTATTTTTCAGTTTCTGTAAATGTGGGGAGAAAGATTTCTTAAAGATTTTATTTCAACAAATATAGTTAACATGTGTCAAAGATGGCTCAATATGTAGGAGAGCATGAGTCTTAATTCCAAGAACCATGTAAAACGCAGGCATGGTCACAGGTGCCTATAATCCTAACATTAGGTAGGATAGGCAGGTGCTATGGTATGGTTCGTGAGTTAGGCAAGGGGCTGTAGATTAAAACCCACAGAGATGCAGGTAATGCCAAGAATGTCCCCTTTATTGTGTTCCACGGCAGCTTATATCGGGTCTCTTGACTAATGGCCGTACCCTAACTCTCAGCTGCAAGGCCACCATAAACCACTCCCCTGCCATCAGGAACTCCTGAGGGTCTCTAGCTCAGAGCAGCTGCAAAGTAAGTTGTTTGCTCAGAGCAGGTAGAGTGCACAGGAAATTCAGGGTCTGAGGATCCACAATCCGCAACAGGCAGGCAGATTTCAAGAGCTCACTGGATTGCCAGCATTTCTAAAATAATGAATTTGAGGTTCTATGAGAGACCCCACCTCACTGGAATTGATGGCAAATACCAGTGAAAGGCACAGAGGTCTCTGGCTCTCATATGTATGCACACACATGAATACATCATAGACATTCACCAGATACAAAACGTAAGATGATGGTGATGTCAAGACGTTGGTAAGGAGTACAGCAATCCCTTGGAAATATTTTTATAATAATATGAATATATGTATATATGAACATATATATGCATGCAAATTCTCATACCAAGCTAGTAAGCATGCATTAACTGTTAAAATTTGGTTCTTAACTTCTGTAGTCAAACAAAATTAGTTACTCACATGTGTCATTTGAGATGTCAGGTTTGAGAAGGTTGTTCTGTCCATCCTATAACTTCACTTGTCTCTTCCTGGGTCTGCAGAAGTTCCACAGACATATGAGTGGAGAATTTTTTTCTGAACAGAAAACTTTCATGAGCTTACAAGGACAGAGGATAGAACATGTTGGGTTTCGTCCTGCCATTATACTCATAGTCCCATGTAGCTCTCTTTTCCTTCATAGAGAAAGAGAAAGACATAGACCACTAACAATTAGAAAGCGATAGCATTGATTCAGCACCCTCGTGGCAGTGGTTGCTGAGAACTTTGGAAATTTACTTTGGATAATAATGACTCACACCACTTAACACTGACATCTGAAAGAGCAGCTGCTTTTAGTTGGTTAATAGAGAAAAGAGAATGGGAGGAAGAAGAACAGGAGTCAAACAAAACACTAACAACTGAAATTCACAAAAGAGACAAAAATACAGAGGTTATACAAAAATATTATTTCTCATTACTGGAAAAGAAAGAAAAATAAGGTATTTTTTGCAGCTGTTAAAATCATGTCTCACATTCACAATCTAGTAAAAAACTAAAGACCAAAATGAAAGAGAAACATCTGGGCACTAAACTAGAAAATCTTCTTGAAGAGTTTGATAACTAAGTTCTATTGGTGTGTTATGAATCAGGAGTAATCAGGAGAAGTAGGAGAAACAGTTAAAGGTAGAGAAGATTAAAAAATTATGTAGATGTGCAAATCTACATAAACCAGAGTATTATTCAGGGTTCTCCACCAAGACAGATCAACTAGCTAAATAGACAAGAGGGGTTTCAGTAGAATTCATGTAGAGACTCATGGAGAATGAAATTTCCATAATAAGATGTTTACAAGTTGGAGAATGTAGGATGTTGAAATGTGGTTCAGTCCAAATTTGAAGGGCTCGGGGCTTCGGGAACTGAGGGTGAGGGTGCTAGACACAGGAAAACCCTCATAATTTAAGCGGTGTGTACGTAATTGTGTGTACTAGAAATCCTAGGGTTAAAAGTCTGAAGCAAATGCGGTGTTTATATCAAAAAGGCAAGAAAGCAATGGAACTGTAAGTCCAAACAAGGGACTTTCATGTGTCCTCTAATGCTTCATTCTCCCTGGAATTATGATCCATTGGACATAATCCAATCACAATGGAAGTGGTTGTCCTAGTTCCCTAATTACATCTCCTCTGTAAAGACCCTGGCAGAATTACTAGAAACAATGTTTTATCAGCTTTCTATTCATTAATCCAGGAAATTTTAAACCTAAAACCAATAAGACAAGCAGGTATTCTGATATCAAAGAATGCGTTAGAATGAGAAAAGAAACATGGTACTTGGTTACACGGGCATGAAAAAGTCTCATTCACTTTCTGCTTCCCTGCTATACTTCCAGAAGACACGGTCTCCTCTGTTTACTAGAAGCTTTCACATTTTCTAGAGATCTAGAAATTTTTCCAATTCTAAAAGCTATCTTTTTCACAGAGACTTTAGAGTAGGTTATGTCACATAAATATATTAATGTATAACACCTTTCTTTTCCTTGAGCACACCCTTCTGATCGTATAAGGACACTTGTTCATTTCAACATGGCCTTATGTGGTCAGGGTGATGACGTCTTCCTCACCACTTTATATCTATTGCCAAGTACTCTTCTTAGATAATGGGTGATGCGTAGCACATTGAATATAATGAATAAAACTCAGCCTATCTTTCTCAGCCTCCTGAGTTTCTGACAGCACATGTCTATGCTACCAAATCCAGCTTAAATATTTCTTAAAACAAATTCTTGCAAAGTCTTCTACATGCAGCATTTAATATTAAATTCTCCTCTTTATACTTATGTTTCTGAAAAAAAGAACTATACTGAAAGGAGGCCATCCTCTCAACTAACATCATTTATTATGTGAAAATTGAGGATTTGTTCATGAGGATTTATTACATTTTTTTTCTGAGCATATTCACACATAGTAAGATGTTCTGAAACAGAAGCTTGGGTTTTAGACTTTTTTGAACATAAATTATTAGTTCAACATCTATTTTGTATTGAGGATTTTCCAAAACATGCCAACAAATTTTGTCACTAAATCTATCTATAAATGTATTTTTATTTTAACATAAGTTATGGTGACTCATATTTTAAAATATGACATATTGATATTTACTATCCTCATGAATATACTTAATTTTCAAGGGTTTCTATTGAAGACATATTTTATATAACTTTCTTTTTTAATTAATTAATTTATTTATTTAAGATTTCTGCCTCCTCCCCACCACCGGCTCCCGTTTCCCTCCCCCTCCACTAATCAAGTCTCCCTCTCTCATCAGCCCAAAGAGCAATCAGGGTTCCCTGCCCTGTTGGAAGTCCAAGGACCACCCACCTTCATCCAGGTCTAGTAAGGTGAGCATCCAAACTGCCTAGGCTCCCACAAAGCCAGTACGTGCAATAGGATCAAAACCCATTGCCATTGTTCTTGAGTTCTCAGTAGTCCTCATTATCTGCTATGTTCAGCGAGTCCGGTTTTATCCCATGCTTTTTCAGACCCAGGCCAGCTGGCCTTGGTAAGTTCCCAATAGAACATCCCCATTTTCTCAGTATGTGGGTGCACCCATCGCGATCCTGAGTTCCTTGCTCTTGCTCTCTCTCCTTCTGCTTCTTATTTGGACCTTGGGATTTCAGTCTGGTGTTCCAATGTGGGTCTCTGTCTCCTTTCATCGGCTGATGAAGGTTAATATCCAGGAGGACAATAAAAGTATATTCTCAACTATGTTCATAGCAGCATTGTTTGTAATAGCCAGGACCCGGAAACAACCTGGATGCCCCTCAATGGAAGAATGGATGAAGAAAGTATGGAATATATACATATTAGAGTACTACTCAGCAGTAAAAAACAATGACTTCTTGAACTTTGCATGCAAATGGACGAAAATAGAAAACACTATCCTGAGTGGGGTAAGCCAGACCCAAAAAGAGGAACATGGGATGTACTCACTCATATTTGGTTTCTAGCCATAAATAAAGGACATTGAGCCTATAATTCGTGATCCTAGAGAATTAAATGAGAAGGTGAACCCAAAGAAAAACATATAGGCATCCTCCTGGATATTAACCTTTATATAACTTTCAAGTTCTCTCTCCCTTTCTAGAGAGAGAGATTTCTTTTGTGTGAAAAGATATTTCTCAAAAAAAGTAGATTCTTTAAAGAAAATATAGCATTTGCACTCCCAAGAAAACACTAATACAAGGGTCCTACCTTGGAAAAATGCGTGACTCAGAGAAAACTATGCTAAGCACACTTTGTTTTCTAATCTTTACTTTCTCTGTGACAACTGGACTCACTTCTTATATAATTAATCTGACTAGATTTGAAATGAAAACATTTCCTTCCAGACCTTCATGACAATTAAAACCCACTGGAGCATCATCTAAAGGCAATAACACACATGCACCTAGAACATAGGAACAGGCTAGAAGAGAAAGGATGTTGCAATGCTTCTGTTTATGCAGTGCTTATGTTTTACATAATCAACGATGTAGCAAATATTTACCACTGTGTGCTGTGTGAGGTGGCTGTGGCAGTGGAGGAGATAGGAAATAAAAGAGACATTAACACCCCGATTCCCTGCTCAAAGGAATTCTTTGCTGACTGAATGAGGCTAACAGATAGGGAGGAAATTTCCATTTAAGGATTACTTGTATATATCCCTTTTTTCAGATGTGCTCTAGCACTCCCCCCCAAGTTCCAGATATGTTTGAGCAATAAAAGATTTACAAAGAAAGAAGCATCTCTACCTTTAGAAGGATTTGACCTATTTCTTTTTCAATATAATCTAATTTTAAATTATCATATGAAATATTAGCTATCATATGGATTTTCAAACAAAAATAATTTTTATTGATTCTCTTCTCCTCCAACCATTTCCACTTCTTTTGCACCCTCATCCTCCAGCCCTTGTTTCATTTACATGAAATATGACTTATCAGGTAGAAAGAAAACAAAATTCATAAATAAAATAGATCACAATAATATGGGAGAAGTTGCTAGACAAGGGCTTCTTTAGGTACCTTTAAAACAAACAAACAAACAAACAAAAAACTAGACACAATGGATCCTATCTATAACCTCAGCACTTGAGAGGGTAAGAGGATGAAGAGCTTAGAACCAATCTAAGCTGGCTGCACTATAAATTAAAAAAAAAGACTAAATAAATAAATAAAACAAAACCATAAACAATCTTAAAGGGTATATGTTAACAGAAGTTTCTTTTTTGCACGGTCTTGCCATTGTTCAGCCCTTTATAAACACACAGAGGCTAATATTAATTATAAATGGTTTGGACTGTTGCTCAGGCTTATTACTAACTAGCTCTTACAACTTAAATTAACCCATAATTTTTTTTGGTGGGGTTTAATGAACATTATTAATGGTGTTCAAGAGAGTAGGGCTTAAGCCCCTCCTGTTTTCCTTGGAGTCTGAAATGGATACTATTAGGGAGATGTTCAGTGTTAGGGGTTGTGTTGGGACAGGGTCTGCTCAGCAGTAGAGAGCCTCTTTCTCTCATGTCCTTGCTGGCATAGATAGTATAGTCCTTGGTTCTTACTGCTTGGAGGCCATTTAAGCCATGAGGCCCACCACCCTATTGCTGTAGCTGAATTGAATGTCATGCCAGGAAATGAGCTTTACAAAGTTGTAATTGAGATCAATGCTAACCAACCCCAGCATCAAAGTCAGAAGGGAAGGACTCAATGTTAAAGTCAAAGAAGACAACATGGTCCTCACATTAACCCAGGATGCCCTTCGGTGGCCCGAAGATGCCCACTTTGTCACCTTGTTGTTTTCATACTCGCCAGCTTTCTTCAGGCAGCATATTAGATTACAACAGTCACATTGCGGGTAGGGACACAGATCGCCATGCCCAAGAGCTTTCTGTTCAACCCTGGGATGACATTGCCTAAAGTCTTGGCAGAACTAGTATTTCTTCTCTGTGTTTAGTCAAACGGCTTGGTAACTTTTCTCTATAAGACATTCTCATCTTACTTCGTCTACATCTTGCTGACTATTGCGTCATTGCCTTTCTTCTTCCCAGAATTCTCCCGCTCTGGTTGCCCCGCCTTTAATTTCTGTCTGGCTATTGCTCAATCAGCATTTTATTAAACCAATAGGAGTAAAACATCCAAGTCTCTACAGTGTACAAGAGCATTATTCCATAGTCTAGGTGAGATAGCCAGTGACACAGGTCACTGAGGGAAGAAGGATTTAATAGAAAACTGGTCACAAGTGCAAAAAACTAAATTCTAATGGGATTTGTGTAACAGTGTGAGTGAGTGAGTGTGTGTGTGTGTGTGTGTGTGTGTGTGTGTGTAAGGGAAGCAGATAGGTCTGTAAGCTTGATATCGAGGATCAAAACCTGTCATATGGAAAATATTTGACAAAGAAAATGATGATCATATTAGAGGAAATGTCAATAAAGATTGTATGAGAACATGGTGCTTGAATGAGTCATTTTTAAATGTCTAATTTCACTAGCCTATTAGAATAAAATATTGTGTACACTTACATGAATGTTATATGATACAAATCGCTCTTCATTTTGTCAGATGTCCAGATGGCTAGTGCATAGTCATCTCATTTATGCCATATCTTGGTGACTTCTGATGTTTCTGGAAATATGTCTCATGTTTCTGCACAGAATATTCTCTCTACGAATATCAAACTGGTTCATTGGCCATGATCATTATTTTCCCTGTGACAGGTTTCTTAATAAGTATCCACTTCTGTTTATGACTCTGTATGACATGAATGTCCAGCTGAGTTGAGGTCAGGATCTCTTCCACAATGGACTCTTTCTTTGGTTTGAGGCCCTAACTATACTCATGAAGGCACTTTACAGTCTTTTATAACTATAAAGGATTACTTCATTGACTGTGATTCTAACCACCTTTCCTCTTGAGACTTTAGAACCAGAGGAGATCAGAGGGGTAATTTTTTGTGGATATTAATTGTCTGCTAGATGTTTGTGTACTAGAAATCAGGCCACAAGTATGATGTGTGTACTGTGGGAGAAGTATCTCATTGTAAGTTATTGGTCCTTATAGGTATGATTCTGAAATAAGAGTGGCGGTCTCTTGGAGTAGATTCTCATTACAGCGTGCTGGTGAGAAAACTGGATGATCCCTTATCCCTTCCTCTTTCTCCCTGTCTGGCAGTGGTATTTCTTGCTCCTGCATCTGGTCTTAACCTGATGCTGCATCTGTCAGGAAGTCTTCACCAGAGGTCATAAAAACTTATACTGATTCATCCAACAGGAGACCCATGTGATGAGACTGAGCCAACTCCTGACAGTGCCTGGAGTGCTAAGAAAAAAAAAAAAAGCATTTCTAGTGACCCAGCCATGACTAAAAAAATGTCATCTGTGTTATGACCAAACAAATAGGAATATAGAAGGGATGGGTAGAAAGAAAGCCACATAGAGAGTACAGGACCAAATTTTTCTTTACATTTAAAGAATTTGAGTTTTTTTTTTTGAAGGAAACAAATGATTTTAAATGAGAGGGGTGGGGACATAACTTAACTGTTCTAACAAAGCGCTGTTGCAGCCGAATGTCCATAGAAGGAACCAGGGAGATACCAATGTCAGAAAGAACAGATGGGAATACATGCGAACGCTTAGGTAAAATTTCCTGTATACAGTCACAGTGTATTCATTACCAGCTCTGCATGAGGCACTATGCGTGCCAACTGGGATGCAAACAAACTTAGTGAGAGAGCCCATAAAGTGTTTGATGAGAAGTACCAGTTAGCCCCATAAGTGACATCAATGGTACACACAGCTTGTGCAACTCAAGGGAATGACAGATCCTGAGAGGACAGATGGTAGAATGATGTCATAGAATCTAAGATTCACTTGAATAATGGCACTGTCCTGTGGATTCAAAGGAACTCTGGCTTTCAGTGTGGCTTAGATGTGGAATCCAAAGCACAACAAGAAAGGGCTGGCGTGTGTCATCCAACTCCGCTCACCAGTCTCAGTTCACTTTACAAATCGCTTCTACACTCAATTTTAAAGCCTAAAGAAGTGTCTTCTAAAATTAGAATGCTCTATTCCAGATTAGATTAGTTGCATCATGTGTTCAGTCTTCTTTTCCAATACTTTCCACACCATTTTCAGATTAAAGTGAAACCTTAGACTTTGTATGAATTTTATGTGACAAGCATATGGGACAGTTTTAATTTGAAAAAAAAATGGCTTACAAAGAAGCAAATAAATTACAGTCTCTGTTTTCATATTGATTAATATCTACTAAGCAGAGATTGAAACAACATGTATTAATTTGTATGTTATTTATCGTATAAAGTTAGGTTACAGTGGAAAATTTGGCTAAAATGTTGCATTCAAAACAGTGTTTCTCCTAGTTAAGAAGAAAACAAAATCTTGAAAGGAATCAAAGAGTTCATTCATGTGCATATGGGCACCTGGTCCAGCCTACGTAAGGAGCTCAAAAAGGCACATGTTCTGAGTTCAGCAAGGAGATGAGGCCAGTAGCCTGGACTTGCATGACTGGAGGAAGAATGATATGGGTAGAGATATGAAAGGATGAATTTAGTTGGTAGATACTGGCCTAGCATTCAAGAAATTGTGGGTTCTATCTTCAATAACCATTAAATTGAGCATGAAAGTGCATTTCTGTAATGCAAGCATTCTGGAGTTAAAAGCAAGAGAAGCATAAGTATAAGGTCTTCCTTTCTCAACTCAATAGAAAGTTTGAGGCCAGCCTGTTACAATGAGACCTTGTCTCAAACAGAAACAGTGAGTGTTATTTAAATATGAGTGGCAAGGTTGCTCATTGACCATCCTTCTAACATCCATCAACTTGGGATTTAACTTTGACACAGTCTCTGGACCATTGAACAATCTTCAAAATCAAAGTATCACGATAAGACTCCCTCTCAGCAATGTCCTAGTGGCCGCTGTGTTGAGAAGACTCTGCAAGAAGGAAATGAATCAGGAAGATTAATTATCAGGCACTTAAATTATCTAAGGCCATTGTGCTCTTAGAATTATACATTTAGTAATCTAGAAATCTATGGACATGTCAAGTAAATTGCTATTTGTCACTGGCATCAGAACTATATCAAGCACAGAATAAACGTTAAAAGTGGCATACTGACTGCTTGTTGGAGAGAGCATAGGCAAAAGTAAGACCAAGCAAATTAATCAAATGGAGAAAGTAAAAATGGTGCAAATGTTAAGAAAAGATATTTTGAAGTTGCCTCCACACTTTTTTGCTTATTTATTTATTTATTTATTAAAGATTTCTATCTCTTCCCCGCCACCACCTCCCATTTCCCTCTTCCTCCCCTGATCAAGTCCCCCTCCCTCATCAGCCCAAAGAGCAATCAGGGTTCCCTGCCCTGTCGGAAGTCCAAGGACCTCCCACCTCCATCCAGGTCTAGTAAGGTGAGCATCCAAACTGCCTAGGCTCCCACAAAGCCAGTACATGCAGTAGCATCAAAAACCCATTGCCATTGTTCTTGAGTTCTCAGTAGTCCTCATTGTCTTCTATGTTCAGCGAGTCCGGTTTTATCCCTTGCTTTTTCAGACCCATGCCAGCTGGCCTTGGTGAGTTCCCAATAGAACATCCCCATTGTCTCAGTGTGTGGGTGCACCCCTCACGGTCCTAAGTTCCTTGGTCATGCTCTCTCTCCTTCTGCTCCTGATTTGGACCTTGAGATTTCTGTCCGGTGCTCCAATGTGGGACTCTGTCTCTGTCTCCTTTCATTGCCTGATAAAGGTTAATATTCAGGAGGATGCCTATATGTTTTTCTTTGGGTTTTCCTTCTTATTTAGCTTCTCTAGGATCACTAATTATGGGCTCAATATCCAAAAAAGTATATGCTCAACTATGTTCATAGGTTGTATTAGCATTGTTTGTAATAGCCAGAACCACCCTTCAATGAAAGAATGGATGAAGAAAGTATGGAATATATACATATTAGAGCACTACTCAGCAGTAAAAAACAAGGAGTTCTTGAATTTTGCATGCAAATGGATGGAAATAGAAAACACTATCCTGAGTGAGGTAAGCAAGACCCAAAAAGAGGAACATGGGATGTACTCACTCATATTTGGTTTCTAGCCATAAATAAAGGACATTGAGCCTCCACGCTTTTAAATTCCTTCCTATCCCATCATTTTGTTGAATAATAATAAAAGTAATATAATAATCTTATTGAATGGGGAATATGAAAATTTGTTTTCATTGTTCAAATTTAACAACCAAAATTATTTAAGATGTGAAAGATTGCATGATTTTAGGCTATAAGAACATTTTTAGAAAAATCATTAAAAACTTTTGATTTATTAAACTTAATACATCAATACTTCACATTACTACAATGAAATATTGGAAACTAAATAGTGACAAATATTTGCTTTGCCTTATGGTTTTGGCCATTCAAGTATATGATTAAATGGTCCCATTGTCCTGGAATTTACTTGAAGACAACAGAAGCACCGTCTGGAGACTTGTATAGTATATGTATATACATATGATGGGATAGGTGTTTGTGACCTTCACTTATTGTTAACAGCTCAATTTAAAATAACTGGAGAAAACATCTCTGGGTGTGTTGGATGACACTTGAAGAGGCATTTATTGAAGAGAAAATAACTCCCCATTTCAACATGGGTTTTACTGTTTCTTAGGGGTAGGTTGCAAAAAGAAGGTAGTCAGTATTCATTTTTGTGTTTCCTATCTGTGAGAAAAGTGAAATCAGCTGCTCCCCATTTTTCCTTCCTTGTCATAATTGACTTGACAAACTTGAACTATGAACCAAAATAAATTCTTCCTTCCTGACATTGTTTTTATTTTTTTTTCTTTTTTAAATTTATTTATTTATTAAGGATTTCTGCCTCGTCCCCACAACCGCTTCCCATTTCCCTCCCCCTCCCCCTGACATTGTTTTTAAAAATTAATCAAAACATAATGACACTTTCCCTTTTGTCTTTCCAACACTTCCTAAGCAACCCCCTCCTTTCCCTCTATGAATTTCTCTACCCCTACTCTTTAAATTATTTTTCTACCTCACTGCTGTGGGATAATGCTCTTGTACACTGTAAAGATTTGTCACTCATATTAGTTTAATAAAATGCTGATAGGCCAGTAGCCAGGCAGGAAGTATAAACAGGGTAACCAGACTAACAAAATTCTGGGAAGAAAAAATACAGAGTTAGTCATCAGCCAGACACAGAGGAAGGAAATTGTGAATGTTTTACTGACAAAAGGGACCAAGCCATGTGGCTAAACATAGATAAGATTTATGAATTAATTTATGTTTTAAGAGCTAGTTAATAATAAGCCTGAGTTAATAGGCCAAACATGTTATAATAAATATAATCCTCTTGTATTTCTTGAGACTGAATGGCTTTGGGACCAGGTGGGACAGAAATTCTCTCTACATCGCCTACAAAAAAATCCATACATATTTAAAATATGTAAATACATTATACTCAGTCAATATAAACTTACTTGTAAGCATATGGTTTCAGGACTGACCACTTGGTATCAGATTGCCAATTTGGAGGTATTACTCCGGGAAAAGGCTATTTCTCCAGCTCTCAGTACTACTCACTCTGCTGCAGTTCTTTGTAGAAAGTTGAGATCCCATGAGAATCCACCATTACATATTAGCATGTTTTTGGTGTCATCATTGTCCAAGTCTTGTTCAGTCAACTATGGTGATGAGTCTTGGTGAGTGTAGTTTCTCTGACATTTCCAGGAGACAAAATGGCCATTTTTTTTTTATTCTGCTGGCTTTTAAAATATCTCTGCTCACTCTTGCTGATTTCTGAGCCTTACATCCAGGTGTTGTGATGATTATTTCATCTCTGCATATTAATCTGTTATGTTTTCCTGTACTGGTTTCTGTCCCTTGCAAGATGTTTCTTTGATGATTTATCAGGCCAATAATTACCTTTAAAATGATAAATATTTAGAGTGTAGATAAGGATTATTCTAGTTTAGAAAAGTGCCAGAATAGGTTCTCCTCCAATATTCTTGCACTCATGGAACTCCTCGTAGTTGAGTAGCTTTCTGTAACAAGGCATGATTTCCCTCCTGTTGGGTTGGTCTTAAGTCTACTTAGAGAGCTGTTAGTTATCACAAAGGTACATGTGCCACTATTGCAGCCTTAAGTTGTTCTTTTTCAGATATTTGTCAAAATAATAGAAAATTAAGGCAAAATTGTTATCTTTTGATCCTATAAGCATAGAAAGAAATGATATTTGGAATATTTTTGGAGGTATGACTACAATGACCTCAAAAATTGACATCATTTAAAGTCCACATCACCTTATAGTATTACCATTATGGGGACTAGCAGCACTTGCAAACATTACCAACCAAGGAACCAAAGAATTTTGTATGGGAACAAGAGACAGTCACCCAAACTATAGTAGGTTCCTTAAAAACATGTTGATATATTCTGTTGGGTAAGACTACTTGTTCATTTTCTGGCTGCCCAGGCACCCCAAATAATCACACAGAAATCTGTATTAACTGCAATATTGTTTGGCCAAACCTTAAGTGTATTTCTAGCTAGTTCTTACATCTTAAATCAAATCATTTCTATTAATCTGTGCCTTACCACAAGGTTGGGGCCACCAGCAAGGTTTCAGCATTTGTCTGCTCTGGTGGCGGCTACATGGTATGTCACTGACTCGGTCTACTTCTCCCAGCATTTTGTTTATTTATTTATTTATTTAGCCTAGATCTATTCTGTCCTACCACATGGCAAGGCAGCTTCTTTATCCATTAACCAATAAAAGTAACACATATACAGAAGAACTTTCCACATCATCTTCCCTTTCTGTTTAAATAAAAAGAAGGCTTTAACTTTAACATAGTAAAAATGCATGTAACAAAACAGGTAACAAACAAGAATTACAGTTACAATATTCATATATACTTCCTCTTTGATCATAACTAAGGAAACTATAATTTTAACTATTCTTCAACTATACATCAATCAAAGACCACAGAAGGATACAATATTAACTAAGTAAACAGGAAGCACATTTTAAGCAATTTCCAAAACTCTAGAATTGACAAAGACATCTTGCTTTATGTACAGTCACCCAAAGTTCCTTTGCAACATTGGGTTATCCATCTTCAGCCTACAGGCCCATAGTATATGGCAGACTTTCAATGAAGCAGGAAATTTCAAAGACAATTCCACCTATATTGACAGTTTTTCAGTCACTTTATTCTGTGTCCTGCATAATGTCTGATCACCTCTTTCATGAAGCAGAAACCCTGAAGGATTGTCTTACCTTTAGGTAAGTTCAGCAGTCATTTTTTCTGTGGGTCCTGAAGTCCACTTCAAACAGCAAAACATCAAGCAGTCCAGACAAGAGGAGTTTCTTCCCCAAATAACTAACCAAATTCGATAAGGAGTTTCTTTGATGACAATGATCCTCTTGAAGTAGATTGATGCTGCCAGGAGCAAATATGTCTCATTGTTATGAAAAGTCCTAAGTTCTTAAAACATTTTACATGTCATATTCTGTTAGTCTTTGAAGCATTGAAGATCATCTATCTAACTTATATATATATATATATATATATATATATATATATATATATTTCTCTGTATATCTAGAAAACATGACTAACATGACTACAACCCTGACTATTATAGATGACTATATATTTACCAGTATTTCTTAATTATCAACTACATTTTTAAATGAGATGCACAAACACAATACCTTAATCAAGAGCAAAAATATGCATGTAACAAAATTGACCTTAAATTTGTATCAGTAGACCAAGATCCATACCAATGCAACATATTCTTCTCTATATCATATCCCCCTATAACAATATTTGGGAATTTAGCCATATTTATCTCTAAACTTCTACCTGATTTTGGTTGGGGGAAGCAATTTTGGGGGGTGTTCACAGTGACTTTTCAAGGGGTCTTGTTCTATCAAACCGCATTAGTCTAGAGAATCCACAGATTCTCATCTCCTGTGGAAAGGGAAGCAGAACCTCTTTTTTAAAGCAGCAAATCCTTAGACCCAATTTTGAAGTCAAAATAGTTTTAAAATATTTATGATGGTTTAGCTTATCAGTCCCTACAATCAAATGCCTCTCTGCAGTCAAAAAAATTCAAAGAAAACACAATAGTATACATAATCCAGATTCTCTGCATATATTCCATCTTTTTGTGACTTATTGTTTTAGTCTATGACTGTCTGTACTCTATCTCTTTAAAGACATTTTTATTTTTTTTATGTGAAAACTTTTTTTTTTATTAAAAATTTCTGCCTCCTCCCTGCCTCCCTTTTCCCTCCTCCCCCACTCCCCTTCTCCTCCCTCTCCAGTCCGAAGAGCAGTCAGGGTTCCCTACCCTGTGGGAAGTCCAAGGTCCTCCCCCTCTCCATCCAGGTCTAGGAAGGTGACTTTTTTATTTTTTGAAATCATTTACTCTCTCTATAACTGTCTATATTCTCTTTCCTCTCTCACTGATGCCCACATTCATTTTTCCAAAATGGTGACCCATTTAAAGGTCTTTTCCATCTGAATTTATCTTTATTGCAATTTGTAATAAGTTTTGACCAGAAGCACCTTTAAAATGGTAAGCAGCTGGGTAGCAATGACCCTGGATGCTGGCTTTGCCTTTCCTGGGCTGTCATTATGGCGGAGGTAGTTCACTGCCAGCTCTGACACTGCTGGGTGGGAGCCGTCCTCGCCACTTCAACTCTGGGTAGCACCGTTGAACATCTAAACTCTTTTTATCTGAATAAAAGCTAAATTTGTCATGCAGCAAACTGTGAGGCCTGGAAATACCTCTATTTATGGCAGTGGGAATCCATTGTGCTTTCCTCCATTTGCGTTCTTAGCAGACCCAATCCCGCCATTTGCCAGTCAGGGACCGCTGATCCGTGGGCGTGGTTTCAGCTACACTCCTTGCAACACCTAGTGGGCACATGAGCATCTGGACCCGAAATGGGTGGCGTGCATCATCCCCAAATATTTCAGACCACATTGGCACACCATTCTGTTGGTGGAGGCCACTAGTTCGTTCCCCAGCGCCCTGACTCGAAACAATCACTCAGAAACTATATTATTTGCAATACTATTTGGCCAAGAGCTTAAGTGAGTTTCTTAGATCTTAAATCAACCCATCTCTATTAATCTGAGCCTCACCATGAGGTCATGACCTATCGGCAAGGTGTCAGTGCCTGTCTCCTCCAGCAGTGGCTACATGGTATCTCACTGACTCTGCCTACTTTCTCCCAACATTTTATCTAGTTTTCCCTCCCTAGCTCTATTGTGCCATGCTGTCCGCCAAGGCAGTTTCTTTATTTCTTAATCAGTAAAAGCAACACATACAGAAGGACCTCCCATATTAATATTCTTCTCTGTAAGATTTATTTTACTTGTGTGTACTGTCAGGAGCAGGAGAACACACAAAAATATGAAAACTGTTGTCAATGGAATTCAGAAAACTGCCAGCTGCCCTGAGCTGGAGTTTCAGTGGGTGCAGGTCACCTGAGTTAGGTGCTGAGTGCTACACTCCAGTCTTCTGCAATAGCATTGTGTACTCCTATGTGCTGAGTGTTCTTTCTAGCTCCAGTAGACATTTTTTTTTACTAAATAGTTTATAGAAAATTTGACTACAAAAGTAAATTGGTCATGTTAGAACAAAGGGAGGGCTATATTTTAAGTTTACCCAAATTTAAATTTCTGAACACCTAGCTGCATCTACTTTATCTAGTAGTCAAAATATTTTATTTCAATGTCAAATAATAATTCTTTAAAATCTGTTTGCATGTCAATTCCTTCTCATATATGGACACATGTGTGTACATATATATTTAAGTTAACTCTACTGCATGTAGATTTATAAATTATTCTGATGTCTATAGATGGGCCGACACCTTTAAGAAAATTTGTTTTTGTTTTATTCTGTTTTGTTTTTGTCTCTTGATGTCACAAGCATACATAGTATTGATAGAGTTATGTTTTGAAAATTTTGAGCTTCAACAGTGAAAAACAAACTTTGTATCTTAACTAAGTTAAAGGCTGTACAATATCTGTGCAAAGCTGTTTGCTTCAAAATAATTAGGGAAATATTTTACAGCAGCAGAAGAAATATAAACTGGGATAGTATTTATTTCTCTTCAAATCACTCAGAAGATACCAGCAGCCTGGCAGGGCGCTGTCAACCATGAGAAATTCCAATTGAGAAGAATAATCCTTTGAAAAAGATAAAAAGAGTGAAAATATTGGCCCCAAATTGAAATGTCCCTAAAATGCTGTAACATTAATGATATGATTATCACAGAAGAGACTGTCTAATCTGAGCAATACCAAGTGAAGAGTCAAATAGCCTTCGAGAGTAAATGTAAAGTCACAGCTTTGCTGGGAATAAAAATCACACACATGTGTTTAGGAATCTATGTAATCCAGTCGTATAACACAGTAAGAATCATACACATTTGAGTGTGTGGCAAATAGGAAAGAATGAGAAAGGAGTGCTGATGCAGTTGGAACGAATGCTCTGGACACTCAGGAACAGAGGCCACTGAAGGTTTTAGTTGGTGAGTTAAAGTGCTAAGAAGTGTTTGTCACTGAGATGTGACTTTGTTCACATGCTAGTCACATTATTCCTTTACTGTCAACAGAAAGATAATATCCTTGCACTACTCTCTAAACTACAAAATGGGGTCGTGGACTAAGGTGGAGGCTATCTGACTAAGTTGTGCACAAAAATAAAAGTAGATTGTACAAAGACAATTTTTGTGATCATTGAAGCAAAATAAACAGCAACAACATCTACTTAGGATATTAAGGAAAAAATAAAAGAACATGGAAAATTCCTGAAATCTCCCTTTTGTAATTTAGGTGAGCTGGGAAAACCTTCTTGTCCGGCAGATTTTTAGTAAATCTTCAAATTAAGGTACCACATTATTAGAAAAGTTGTCTATCTTCTACTTTCAAAATTAGATAGTAATCATCCAGATTACAACATCCAGAGGAGAGAGGCAAAGCAGGATTGAGTTAACCTACTTACTGCTTTCTGCAATAGTGATTGAAATGACCTTATAATTCCTCTCCAGATTATGATTATTGTTTGAAATGTTGAAAACTTTCAGGCTGCCTAGAAGACAAAAATGCCCCTTCCCATGGAGAGACTGTGACAGCCATGGTGAACACGGGCAAGCACCTCAGTCCACTCACCTCTCACCCTGACAACTGACACAATGGCAGATACAATATCATAGGTATAAATTAACCCAGTCTTGACTGAGATTAGGCTGGCAATAAATGCTCACAGATTTAAATTGTTCCTATGGTTTATGAAGGCAAAATTACCCTTTTGAATTCAAACTATGAAAATCAGGTGGCCAGAATATAATAAACAGATGTCATGTATTGGGGTTATTTATCACAGCGAAAACAGCCTGGAATTAGAAAAACAAAAATACAAAAACATTCAACACAGAATTTAAGTCAGTCTTCCGTATAATCTAGGGAGGGTGTTAGAAATAGTCATTCTTAAGTCTTTTCCCTTAAACTGCTGGTACAGAGGCTCTGGGAGAGGACTCGGGACTGTGGATTTCTAAGCAGCCCTCTAGGAAGTTTTTATGATCTGGCTAATTGGAGGATCATTAGATTTTGTAAATGATGTAAAGGAATAAAGTGCTATAGACTAATCAAAGCGATGCTGTAAATATTTATATTGTGACATAAAACTACTAGAATATATGCTAACTTTTAGTATTATTTTTTTTAAGTATTAAATAGATAACTGTGCTGATTCAATTGAAGTGCTCCCTTCAATCATCTAAAAACTAAAGATGAAGAAAAGAATGAAAGCAAAGAACTGCTGGGCCAGACCATGGGGCTGACTGTTTCATTGGATGGCAGGTGTTCACTTAGACCCCCATTAAAGGCAAAGTAATGAGATGGAGTGCAGAGGTACAGGATATTTCTCCTTCTCCCCTGGAGTGTGCTCCAAGCAGACCTAATCTGGATCTGGCATATCCATCTGTGTGTGCCCCTGGATGGACTCTCTCTACTGGGTCTCCCTGCAAGTGCTTTCCCAGAAGCATGTGGAATGAGGGGTTCAACTCCATCAAAATAAGAGAGGCCAGCTCAGTTTCTAATAAATTATTACCCTTTAGTAAATGTTTTACTTGTAAGGTAAATGCACTTCTGTGTTGCAGTGTCTAAAAATATATTTATTCAGCCTTTTGCCATCTAAATGCTGCTCCTTTTGCATGGCGCGAAGTGGCAACGGAATAGCCAGACTTCACGTGGACCTACACAGAATGACCCTGGTTAGAAAAGTCAATACAATTAGGCTTATAATTAGTTTCAACTGAGGATTGCTTTTCTCCAAAAAGAAACTCATTTACATTAAAAAGAAAAGGCTGTACTGGGTTTTTTTCTACTGCCCACTTTTTAAAAAAACACAGAATTATGTTGATAGAATGTATAAATTAGTGAAACCCTTCACAAATATTTCTATCATACAACAACATGTTTTGACAAGATTTTAAAGTGCCCACAGTACCTAAAAGCATTGCATGTTTGAAGATAAATTTCATTTTCTAAAAGCGTAGTGTTGCTATTCTAAGTATTACTATTCCATTTCAAACCACTGTACATATTAATCAGCTTTGTAGGGAGCTTTTCTTGCCTTCTGTTTTACCACAGCAAAGCAGATAACTCAGTTATGATGTCTTTTCTCTCCAAGGATAGGTCTTTTGTACATATAATAACTGTACAGATTAATTGAAGTACCGCAACTCATATTCTTTGAAAGCTTCACAGTTTTTAACCTTTTGGTTTTGTTAAAATTGCAGTCAATATTCATAGAGAAATGTATCCCATAGCATTAATTGGCTGAACAATTGAATAATCAAAGTCTAAGAGCATCCGCTTTGATCGGAATCTGTAAAATTGATGCAACCCTAATCTGCTGTCCGTTTGTTCTCCTGTTAACACATAAACTTTTTCAGACACATTTCATTTTTCTGCAGTTGGGTTTATTCCTAAGTAATGATTGCCAGTGATCGGCAGCAGCAGCCTCATATAGGATTTCACTGTACTGGGATCTTCAAAAAACTGTATTAAGAAATCTATGTTTAACCAGCTTCAATGTTATTTGAAAAAACAATGATTTAACTTTATCCTGTGGATATTGCTTAATTGCTGCTGATTTTGCTATTATAAATAAATTCTGTATGTGAGTATATCAGTTACGTCACCCTGGGTCCTGTAATCACGGTTCCTAAAATCAATAATTATTAACAGGACATTTATTGAAATTAACTATGGCCATGATTCAACTGATGGTGTTGATAGTTTAAACCCATACTAGGATGTTTCAATAATATATTATTAAAAATTCTACTACATTAACCACTTCAAACAATACTCTAAGCTTTTGAAAATGCTTAAGAACTTCACTTTCCAAACCTGATTAGAAACAACACCTTCTCATGCTTAGAAGGAACACCTAAAGGCAATCTATCCCAATAACATCTAAGATCAAAGTAATATACAGATTATTTAACACATAGCCAATAAAATGATGAGACACTGTGACATTATCTTTTTTGCTGACATTTCAATATCACAAATCTTCTGAGTTACTTCTGGAATCATACCTCTCCATGCATAGCTTACTGCTAGTAGATCCATGAAACTAGGGAAATGATTAAACAAAGAGTCAGAAAGAAAAAAATATGTTAGGAAAATGCAATGTATAAAACTTATGTGTTAGAAAAGAATAGACTGGGGGAGAAACTTCAATAGAAAGAAGGCATTAGGTTCTATGCCTTTTCTTTATCAATGTTCTTTCAGTTAACATGTATTATTAATAGCCTAATGTCTCTGTGGAATCATTATACAGACTGAAACCTCTAATTTGAGACAAATCTGTAAACAAAGTACACACACATACAGAGAGAGACACACACACAAAAGATGCAAACACATAAACACACACATACTCGATTATCCTTCAATACAATATTATATTTAAAAAAAAATCAAAGCCAGTCACATTTCCATGGCTTCACTAAATCAAAAATTGGCAAATTTCTTAGACACTGAGGAAACATAAGAGTTTTGATATTTTAAGTGACATTTTAAACTGTATAAGAGGTACATTTTTTTTTATTTTTGTATTAAACCCTTTAATTAAGCATACTGAAAAGAACCCAGATTACGTGAGGAGTTTAAAGAACATGTATCCACCTGTGTTAATACCATCATTATGACGGATTTAAGAATTACCAGCACACCAACCGTGTCATGAATTTCCTTGTAGAAACTTTCTTAACCTTAGAAGATAATCACTGTTTTGCCTTCAAAATTAAGCAGGCAAATTAAAATCATTGGTGAATTATAAAATATTATGGGTAGATACAATGTTTTGTTCCATTATCAGTACAGTAAAAAAAAAGTGTTAGCACATATTGAAAATAGCAAATGCTATTTTTTTGCATCTTGGTTCCCTATGTTGAAATTTCATTCCCATTATGAGCTAAGAATTTGAGAACATATTGATACTATTGTAGTCAGGTTGGGATATGAAAAAAGGTGATTTGGTAAAAGCTACCCCAATAGATTCCTTAAGCATTTGGAAGAGGAAGAAATGACATATGTACAGTACTTGGCTATTTCCAGACAATGTTTTAATCCACATCCAGATGCTGCCATAAGAACAATCTCCATAATAGCCCTTTGCACTAGTTAAAGAACTATTAGCAACCTAACACTATTATTTATAACTTACCAATTCTATGTAATATTTCTAGTAACAACTGGAAATTGAGTAAGATTATAGGATTATCAAATAAACTCATAACTGATACTGCATAGTTGATAAGAGTATGGAATAACAAGAATGATATACTGAAAATATTTGTTTAATCTGTTTGAATTATTATACAATGATAATGACTAGTCAATAAAAACTTTGATTAACTTTACTATACATAGTTTTATATCATAAGTATAACAACTCGACTCATAATGTTTTGTCATCTCCCCAGTCATTCTTCACACCATTACTATATATTGTGATACTTTCCTGCTTCCTCCAAAGGTCCTGGATCTGCAAAAATGTCTTCACTATTATATTTTGACACTTTAAAGACTAATGCAGAAGATGATTCTTAAATGTTGAAAAATATTTCTTTGATAATTTATTTAAGTAGTTTAAATTGGCAGATATTCTTAGTTTTGGTTTAATGAATTTTCATTTTATGAATGTTCTAGTGACAGTTTTTGGTCTTCAAATTTTGGAGATTAAAAAATATATTTTATATAAACATTCCTATACAGGGTTGCATGCCATCATATTTATATTTCCCAAGACTGAAGGCTGAAAAGTGAAACAGATATCAAGAAATGTATATTTACATTTATTAGAGATGCTTAGACCAAGATGATTCAGTGGATAAGAGCACTCCCCTTGGGTGGTAGTTTCAATGAGATGTCTACAACAATCCCAGGTATTTAGATAAATTGTCCCCAGTGAGTGGCACTGCTTGTGTAGGTTTATAAAGTGTGGCCTTGAGAGAGGAAATAAGTCACTGGAGAAGAGGACTTTGCAGCTCCAGATGTGATTTCTTAGTTGTTGCACCAGGAATATGCCTTTCTTTGCCATCATTAACTCTGACCTTCTGAAATCATAAGCACAGATAAACTTTTCTCTATCGGCTGCCTTGATTATTGAGTTTATTAATTAATAATAGGTAACTAAACAGCTTTGAAAATATGGTTACTTTATTTAGATGCCTGGAATCCATGATGTGAGAGAATTATAGCTTGAAAGGGTACCATGGTATATACACACTTATCATACACATGTGCACACACACATATTGCTACTCCTCCTAATAATAATAATAATAATAATAATAATATAATTAATTGTCATGGATTTTGGAATTTGACTCAGTAAGTAAAACAACTTCCTGTGAAAGCATGAGGCTCTGATTTCAGATCCTTACCCTCCACAAAATAAAACAACAGACAAAAGACAAAGAATATAGTAATGAGTGTGTGTAAGCCCCAAATTAACAGGCATAGAAAAGCTGAGTCCAGAAGTTCATAGTTTAGCCATCCTAGCCCACACAAGCAGTTTCAAGTTCAGTGAGAGATCTTAAAATAAAGAGGTGGAATGCAAATAAAGAAGGACACTCGATGAGTTTCTTTTACAAAACTATGATGTCCTGGCTTTTAGTTGATGTCATCATGTAATTTACATTTAATGTATTGTTATGTGTTTGGATTTAGTTCCATTATTTTATTATTTCTTTTCTATAAGTAGTCTGTAGTTTGTATTTTGAATTCTTATGAATTTCAGAGTTCATTTAAAAATTATTGCTTGAGGGAGGGGGACTTGATTGGGGGAGGGGGAGGGAAATGGGAAGCGGTTCTGGGGACGAGGCAGAAATCCTTAACAAATAAATAAATTTAAATAAAAAAAAAGAAAAGAAAAAAAAATTATTGCTTGCATTGCCTTATAAAGTCTATTGCATTTTACTGCATCTCTTTGTATACTTATTTATGTGATGGCTCAAGGCACTATCATACACAGAATTAACTTTTTATATTTTTCTTTATCAGTATTTTATCATGGCAAATGACATTATCATATTCTACCAAGTTATTTGTCCAGGTGTCATGTCTGTGTACTTTAAGAACTTCAAGAGAAAAGGGACATTTTCTTTCAACCTTCCAGGAGCTCAAATAATCACATAATCTAACTATATTTCCCTTCTTAATCATTCGTGTGTTTTCCTCTAGTTGCTGAAGTTGGAATTTTACTCTGAAATCATTATCCATATTAAGAACTTTGTCTGACAGGACTTGTAGAGTACTATTGTCCATACTACATTCTCTTAGTGTCTTAGACATAGCATTCCATTACTTAAACATTATTCAGAATATTGATTTCTCATTCTATATTTCACTTTTTAAATATCATCCTATTTCCATCTGAGTCAGGATTTCTGATCAAAAGTGACTTTTGCTGGTCATATCTGGTCATTTTCAAGGGACCCAAGTGATTAGGTTTATGACAAGGCAGACATAGTAACAATAACTTTCATTACATATTCCAACATAAAGATTACTTGCTTATTTTTTTCTTCAGTTACTACCTGAGCAGAAATTTTCTCATTGTTAGTAAAATTTCAAATACATAAAAATTAGTACAGGAATCTTTTTTTTTAGCTTTCCCACAACACATAGCAGATACTAGACAAAAGAATATTATTCAGAAATTGGTTAGTGAATACACTAGAGAATGAATGTTGACCAAGAGAATAGCACAGTTATACCTTTAACTGAACTCCCAGAGAGCTGGAGAAAATATATAACATTAAACCAAGCAGTGAAGCCCTGATGGCTGGGAAGATAGTGAAGCTTCAGAGTGAACCAAACTCATGTAGACATAGAGCATTCCCTTTGGAACAGAGCCTGTTCTTGCTATTAAACAATAATTAGTCTTTACTTAAAACATCAAAAGGATCCAAGACTGACTACAGATATTAAACAGACATCACACTGGCCACTTGGGTTTCAATTTGTAAAGCAAATAGGCCAATCCATCTCTTTTCAGTTATTACCAGACTTCATAGTGGACCCATTAGCAGGATCATGCTGGTATGGGAGAAAAAAAAAAGAAGTGTGTAAGGACATGTAGAAATTGAAATTCTGACCCAGATGTTAAATGTCTCTGCTTATTTAAATTCTGTAGCAGAGAAGCATATTTTACATTTTCTGCTAGCTTGTGCTTAGTAGTCTGAATTTCCCAGTCATAATATTTATTTCCTTCCAATGATATTGTATTTCTATATTCTATATCAGATAGTCTTTAATGTAAACATTTTATGTTTTTAACCTTATCATGTACTCCATCAAACACACACATTCACTCATTTAACAAATACATTGAACACAGGAAAAAAAGTACCTATAATATCTCAGGGAATAGTAAATTAATAGTTCACAAAGTATGCAAGGAAGAATTGGTTTTATTAAAAATCATTGCAAAATATAATTTTATATATAGGAAATATTTGAAAATGTAAGTAAAGGCAATAAATTAAAGTGCTTACCAAACAATATGAAATATTCTATGTTGATTAGGTAATAAAAATTATACCAGAAAATATGCATCTCCCTCACTGTCTTTAAAAATCAGATATGAGTTATATGTTAAGTGAAAGAATGATAAGAAGCTGAAAGGCATTTTTTTACCTATTTTTCTTGATTATTAAATACTGATAGTGAAAAATCACATTTAGATACATGGGCTTACATTACACATATATGTCTTCCATGTGCTAATTATAGCACCTTAAAGAACTCCATGTATTCAGTATGCTTCTGTGCTTGCTCTCTGCATTATGGGGCAACAATAGCAGTACCTAGGCCATGAGCATTGAAATGGTAACATCTTTGAGAAAATTAAAACAATATCTGGCTCACAATAAACCTTTTATATTTTTCTTTCTTAGATAATCAGAAACCAGAAAAAATATTGTGATTTTGCTGAGCATATTCATGTTCATAAATTCTCCATAGGAAAAGTCCAAATTCAATGACACAAAATATGAATGTGAGATTTTAAAGAAATACTCAATCATGTGACAGGGCTTATATATATGAAATATTGTTATCTGCATAACTAATGTATATTTGAATTAATTAACATATAGAGAAAATGAAAACGTCTACGAGGAAAAACATTCAAAAATGTTAAATTATTGAACATTTATGCATATTCAGATACTTTGGAGGACTCAATGCCTAATTGATAGGGTCAAGCTTCATGACCAGTTTGTAGTGTCCTTTGTACATAATCCTCTCTTAGCAAACAAATACAATATAAGCTCGAGTCAAATTTCTAGCTCTAAAAATGAGAGACAGATATGAGTGTTTGGTCGTTGTGATTACTGGAACTGCCTAGCTACAGTGCATCACAGGGAAGCAATATGAGAAATACGTGTGAAAGCTGAGAGTGCCTAAACATCAGTATCCAAGAACTTGCTATCTAAAACCTTGGCATAATATTTTTAATTGGGGGCGGGACTTTGTTCCCTCTTCCCTTCCCTTCTCCTTGCTCGGATTTTGTATGGTGTGAAACTGCAGGTTTCTGAGTCCTGTCCCATATATTTTATTAGATTGGCGGAGCGTCATCCTTCTTCTTTTCTGGAAAATGTTTTCTTGAAATCACCCTTCATCCTTGACTCTTCCCACCCCTTCTATTGCATAGATCCTGAAGCGCATCCCATTTAGCACTGAGTGTTCCCAAATTTCTCACTATCTGAACATTTTTTGTTGTTGTTGTTCTTGATGTAAATTTACATCCAATGCAAGAAATAAGCTTTTCTGATGAGGGATGATGCTACCCTGATACATGACTGTATCAACATATCTTTAGGAGTAATTTTATAACTATGTTTCTTTAGCATAATAAAGCATGGTTTTCTGTTTGGGTCCCATAATATCTGTAGTCTTAGGGTTTTGTCTCCCCCCTTTTTAACACAACCAATATATGTTCTATCTCATAGAGCAGGCCTTGCAATTATTACCTTCTTGAGAGGCTATATCAACCACACTCCAGAGCAGTCTTAGTGCTTAGGAGTACTTGGCTAACCCAAAAGTGATTCAATGGTGTAAGAAGGGATGGCAAGTGTGAATGTGTGTGTGGTGTGTGTGTGTGTGTGTGTGTGTGTGTGCATATTTAATTTTTGCTTTACCTTTTATTTTAGAAAGAGAGAATAAAAGACTATAAAGTTAGGTTTAAAAAGAGCAAGAAGTATGTATGGGTGACAGGGAGGAGTTGGAGGAAAGAAATTGCAAAGAAAATATGGTATAAATGAATTATTGTTCATCAATAAAGAGGAGAACTCAATCATTTTTAGCAAAATGTATGGAGACTAGGATGTTGTTAATAGAAATAAGTCTGACCCAGAAAGCCAGGCTGTGCACGCTCTGTCTTGTGTGGGACAGTTTAAAGAGTACATCTGAAAGTTGAGTTGTGATTAAAAGGAGGAAGCAGGCAGGAAGGGTAGAAGAAGCGAGGCTGGATTTGATCAGTGCACACTTCGGGAACTAAAATATTACATTGCATGTACTACATTATTGCACCACACTCTGTCCTTCTGAGTAAATATGCTGAAATTAAACAAAACTATAAATGGAGGAAAGTAGCCTCAAGGGGCTCTAGCTTTTTCTAAATACAAATGACAATTGTTTTTACAGACGTGGATAAATTTTAACATTTTGTCTAATCACTAAAGTCTATTTCTGGGTGATTCCAAAGGGAAAAATTATGGCAATAATTTTTATTTTCCTACGCTGATATTGTCATATGATAGAGAAGAGACATTATTTGTCCCCTGAAATATGAAATCTAAAGGGAAAAGGCAAAAAGTAGGACAGCATGGAACACAATTTTCTTATAGTTTCACATAGCCTGGATTTTTGGCCTTATTCACAACTTTGATATATTATGAAATTCAGGAAGTAAATGAAGAAAGTATTTTCACTCAATTCTATTTCTAGTTATTTACCACATAAATTAGAGTGGTGGGCAAACATCCAAATTCGAGAGAAAGAAAAAATAATGGAGTTTGGACCAAAGGATAAAGGAAGGGCAGTCTTCAGAAGTGATTTAAAATAGGTCAATGAGGAGATAGTCAAAGTGGTTTGAACTTGACTAAAGCATCAAATGGGGCTACTGAAGAAAAAGTATTACTCTGATGCCTAATACTATAAAATTGCTCAAAATCTGAGCATGGGGCAGTCAAAGGCCTATGGAGAAGAAACTTAATACTGATGTTTACAGTGTCCCAGTGCCTCCTTAATATCTATGTGTGTATCCATAGACAACTTCTATCTTCAACCCTAAAAAGAAAAGCATTTCTTTTTAGAAAACAGAAAAATATATGGGAAGAAATATTCAAAGGTGCCCTGCTTGCTTAAGAAATGCTGGTTAAAAATTCAAAACCTTATCAAAACCTTGATTAAACCCAGTGATTCAGAAAACAAAACAAAAATATGAGTAAGTAAATTAGCAAGTAAGTAGTGAGGGAGGTGGTCAAGGAAAGGAGGGAGAGAAGAGAGTGAAGGGGTTGAGAGGAATCCAAATGTGTTATGTAAATCTATGAAATTCTTGGGAGAACAAATTAAATAATTTTTAAAAAGTATTTTGTTTTGTTATTTTACCACTGAGTAGTTCTTTAATGTGTAAATGTGACACATTTTCTTTATCCATTCTTTAGTTGAGGGGCATCTAGGTTGTTTCCATGTTCTTGCTATTACAAATAATGCTTCTCTGAACATAGTTGAATGTATTTTTAGTATGATTGAGCATCTTTTGGGTATATGTGCAAGAGTATTACTGCTGTATCCTGAGGTAGGTTGATTCAGTCTACCTGAGCTAATGGGAGCTCACCAACACCAGCTGGGCTGGGAAGGAACAAGCATAGGACCAAACTAGTCCCTCTGAATGTGGTTGGCAGTTACATGGCTCCGGCAGACTGATGGGCCACTGTCAGTGCCACTAGGTTTTAGCCCTTGTGCTTGTACTAGGTTTTTGGGAACCTATTTTCTTTGGATTGATACCTTGCTCAGCCTATATATAGTAGGGAGGGCCTTGGACATTCCCCTAAGCAATGTGCTGAAGAGTAGATATAGGTGAGGTGGGTATGTGTGTGTGGAGAAAACAGGAGGAGGAAAGGGAGTGGGGACTTGGATTGATATAAATAATGAAAAAAGATAGTCTGTTTTCTTTTTTAAAAAAATTAAAAGGTATTTTGGGCTAGATATAAGTAGAAGTTCTATCTTCCTATATTTCTGATTTGGTCTTTGGAAAAACCTCAAGTTGTTTCACATAACTGTAAGACTGCTTCAGTATCATCTTACTGGGGACTTTGTTGCATATATATATATATATATATATATATATATATATATATCAAAGAAATCTGAATCAGCATATCTGTGTGTTACTCAGCAAATCTGTCTTGGACAAAAAAGTCTATCAAGCTACTTGTGTGAGAAATTCTGAGGTTAAATAACACAGCCTACAAATTTTATTCCTCAATCAGAATCATGGAACATGTTAAAACTTCATACTCTACTTTCAGATATGGATTGCATATGGCATGAATGAGGCTTGAGAGTCTGGGCTTCTTATAAGACCCTCTGGACTTGGCACTCTGGAGTTTCTGAAGTACGGGATCTGCATCACTCAATAGTAACACCTTTGATCATGCATTCATTGTTCTTGGCTAATTGGGAATGAATTAAAAGGTTTTCATAACACCACTACCCAGTATGGACTCTGGTTGTTTGATTTTACTATTTGATATATTAAGTCAAGGTTAACAATAGACATACTGTATTACAAAATGAATTCCCATCAACAGTATGGTGCTTATGTTTAAATTATTCACTAGTGAGTTAGCAATGCTACTTAGACCCCGTAATAGAAGACAGATTTACATTTAGTTGTGACCAATGAAAATAAAGTCAGTAACAACTAAATGATAATTAGGTTAAAAATTTTAGAGGAAACAAGAAGTTGATTCCTTCCTGTAATATAAAGGCATATGAAAAAGACAGTTTGAAGCAAGAGTGAGGAGGCTGACACGTGAATGACCCTGTTCTCTAATGTCAACATTTTTTATCAGCTCCTCTAGGTAGATGTTTTATTTTACAGCTCTATAAGAAAATGATAGAAGATGTTTGCCTCCATCATCTAACAACTTCACATGTCACACAAATTTAGCTTCTCAGGTAGCTCTCTTTTATTTTCCTGGTCAAGTTTCTTAGAAAATTTAAGCAAAAGTTTCCCCATCAATTTTATCAACTCTGCAGCCAGAGAAGACTGAGGATACGTGGCTGATGATACCATTCTCTTTTCCTAAGGCAGAGGATTGTGGTCTCACTTTTGAACTATGGACTTCAGAAAAGTGTTGACAGAAGACCATAAATCACATGTGTGTCATTGTTCTCTAAAACTGTGCTAGAGAAATAAGGGGATTGTTGATTTAGTAAAGGCCCGACCTTGCAAGCAGCAAGATGTGATTTTGATCACCATAAGCTGTATTTTTAAAAAGAGCTTGATGGGGGAGATAGTGAATAAAATTTCATCTCATGGGAAGATAAAGACAGGCAGAACTCTAGGACTTGATGCATAGACAAAGTAGACTACTTGGCAAGTTTCAGGTCAATTAGAGAACCTTACTAATAAACAAACAAACAAATGGTGGATGATATTTAAATAATGATGACAATTATGATTTTTCTATGGCTTACATGTGTGTGTACACATGAATTTATGCATAAATACAAACAAATACCCACACAAACACACACACACACAGAATGGGGAGAGGGAGGGAGAAAAAAAAAAACCACAGTGCTCAGAAGTGAAGTCTAAATAGAGAGATCAGGCCCTATGTTGATTATGGAGATCCATCTTCTCAAAGAGTGAGTAAACATAATAAAAAAACACATAATTTGTATGTTATGAACCATTGAAACCATTTAAACTTTCAGTTTCAGTATTTCTAACTTAAAAGGGAATGACATCATTCTTCACACACTACCAGGGACATTTTTCTTATGCTTCTCTTTTATCTCTGTAAGTATTTACCCCTAATTCCTGGAAATAATAGGCTTTGCCAAAATATTTTGCTAAACAGACTTTGTCTTTGATAAAAAAAAGAATACTGTATCTGTGGCTTTTTCTTTTTACCTCCACTAGTCATTTGTAATGAAAAGAGATGAGAGAGAGAGAGAGAGAGAGAGAGAGAGAGAGAGAGAGAGAAATGAGACTTCCTTAAAATTTGGTGCTCCCATTAACTTGGTACTGAGAATAGTAAAATATATAAAACATGAATTTTGATTGGTTTTTAAAAATCTTTATAATGAATTCTAGCTTAGAACTCAGTCTGATAAAATCTTGATAATTTGTCTACTCATTTGTTTTCTAAGCTCTTTCAAAGTTTTAAAGAGTTGAATTTCTTCTGGTCTCTGGATCAGTTACTTAGCTCTTATTGTGAGAGAATGACCTACAAAAAGCAACTTTGGGGATAATCATTTTATTTTGGTTCACAGTTCCAGCAGGAACACAGACAATAATGATGGGGAAGAAAAACCTGCAAAAATGTAATGGTGATCTCTCACATTTTATTTACACGTAGAAATAGAGAAAGAAAGGAACTTGGGTCCAGCTACAAAACTTCAAAGCCTGCCCTTGCAAGGATCCATCTCCTAACAGTTCCATACCCATCTGAAACAGTTCTATGAGCTGAGAAACCAGTGTTGAAACATGTGAGTCTATGAGGGGCATCTCAAATTCAAAGAAAATAGCCTTTGAAATCATGCATGTATGATCATGGCTGTCTGTGTTTGTGCTGGGGATTAAGTGCATGGTTTTTGTCTCACAAATTAGAAATAAATTCATAATTCTTCATTTAAGTACCTATTTTTCTAAATTTTCCTTGTGAGACTCAATCCATATTTGCATGTTGTGGTAGTTTGAGTTTAATTGACCCCCTTAATCTAATAGGATGTGGCTTAATTAAAAGATAACACTTTTTTTTAAGATAGGTGTGGCCTTGTTAGAGGAAGTGTGTCCCTGGGTGTGATGGGCTTTGAAATCTCATATAGGCTCAAACCACACCCAGTGTCTCAGGTCATTTCGTATTGCCTGCACAACATGTAGAACTCTCAGCTATCACTTCATCACCATGTCTGCCTGTAACTTGGTGCACGATGATGATAATGGAATGAACTGCTAAAATATAAGCTGCCAAACTAAGTGTTTTTCCTTCATAAAAGTTGTCATGGTCATGGTATCTTTCCACAAGGATAAAAACCCTAAGACAGAAATTGGTACAGGGATTGGGATATTGCTGTGCTAGACTTGACCGTGATTTTGTTTGATGATTATAGACCTTGAGACTGTGCATTAGAAAATCTGTTTAATGCTTTAAGTGTTGCTTAATGGGTCATACTAATAGTAACATGGAAGATAATGGTGATGAGTGTGATTTGATGAACTAGGGGTGTCTAGTTCAAGGTATTTCAGAGGAAAAGAATATTAATATGTGGCCTACAGATCATTCTTGTGATGTTTTGGTCAAATATGCAGTTTTCACTTGTCCTTGTGTTAAGAGTCCACCTGAGGCTAATATGAAGAGGTTTTGAATAATTTTATTGGCAGAGGAAATCTAAAAAACAGATTAGTATTGACTCTGTTGTGTTGTTATTAATAATCCCTCATATTCAGATTTTTTATGGAAAGAAGAAAGTTGAGTAAGAAAAATACAAAATGTACAATTTGAGGAGAAAAGTAGCATCACAAGAAAGTCCTCTGTTCAAGGACAATAAAAAAAAAAGATTAAGAACTGAAATAAATGGAGTGATCAGGGTATAATCCCAGACAGCTATGATTTTAATTTGTGAAAAGAAATTAAAGAAAATCTTATAACAGGAAAACAGGGAGCAATGATTCATGCCCTTAATTCCAACACTCTAAAGACAGAGACTGACATATCTCTGGGTTTGAGGCCATCCTCGACTACAGATCCAGTTTTAGGATAGCCAAGCATCATCAGAGAATGAAATCATGAAAATCAGAAACTTGGTGAAGATGTAATTGGTTAATGGGGCCATGTTCCAGCCCCAGCCAACAGCAGAACCTGGCAGCTTCAGCCAGATGGATCTGGCTAGGAAGTCACAGATAGACAAAAGGGATTCTTGAAAGTTGCTTTGTTACTAAGGAACACTGCTGAGAGCAGGCATGTATAAGGGGTATCCCTCAATGTAGTCCTTGAAAGGCCATTGTGTGAAGCTCTGAAGATGAATCCTGGATCACCTTGAAGACCCCAAGATGTTAGAGATGTCAGGGCTGTGGGATACCAGCTGAGGAAAGCTGCTAACAGGGAATGGAACCTGTCTAAGAGAAAACAGTATTCTTCAGTTGAAAAAGTCGAAAGAAATTGGAGATCTAAAGAGTGTTTTGTCATCAGACATGGAGATGCTGAGTTTTGAGTTTGCCTGGATTTTGATCTTGCTTTGGTCCAGTATTTTCTTACTATGTCCCCTTCCTTATGTTTTAAAATATTAATGTATATCCTGTGTCATTATATGTTGCAAGTATGTGATCTGTTTTTTATTTTGATTTTATAGGGGATTACAGTAAACTAGATTGCATGAATCTTGAAGAGACTGAACTTTAGACTTAAACATTGGTAAAACTGTGGTCGACTATGGGGACTTTTGAAGTTGGACTAAATGCATTTTGCATTATGATTTTTTTACAAGCTTTAGGGCCAGAGTTTGCAATGTGGTTGTTTGAATGTAATTGGTCCTATAAGATCACAGGGAGTGGAACTCTTAGGAAGTGTGGCTTTATTGGAGTAGGTAGGGCTTTGTTGGAGGAAGTAAATCAGCATGAGAGAGGCTTTGAGGTATCATATATGCTTAAACCACACCCAGTGTCTCAGTTAACTTCTTGGTACCTGTTCAAGATATAGAATTCTCAACATCTTCTTCAGCACCATGTCTGTGTGCGCTATGCCATGACAATGAACTAAACCTCTAAACTGTAAGTGAGACAATTGAGTGTTTTTCTTTATAAGAGTTGCTGTAGTTTTGATGTCTCTTCACAGCACTATAAAACTTAACTAAGAACATATGCAAACCAAAAGGGAAAACACTTTATTTTCTTGCACATATATGTCCTATAGACTCTTGAGGTATTCATTATCAAAGGGACATTTTCTTCATTTAGGGAAGGTCATATCTAAGCAATCAAGATCTTCCCACATAATGCTTCCTCTGTAGCTCATCAGTCTCTGCTCATATTATAAAGCTCTAACCAATCTCTTCACCTTATTTTCTCTTTAAACTACACTATCTCCCCTGTCTTCAGACTACCATGTGTGTTTAATTGAAGTTTGCTGCTCTTATTTTAAAAACAAATATTAACTGAGTAAGATCTTAAGTTCACAAATTCTTATGTGCTAAAACTTTGTTTCAGGTTCCTTTCATTGTTAGGTGGCAAACACCTTTTTGGAAACCTTTAGCATCATTAGGCCCTTAGAGGCATACTTTTGTAAGGATGCTAGTTTTCCTTACTAGTTGATAGGACACTAGACTTTACCTTATTCTTTGCCACAAGAAAAGATTATTACTGTCTCAGTAACTATAAGCTCCAAAACTATAAACAGAGACTGCTCTTTAATTTCCAGCCATCCAGACCCAAATAATCACACAAAGCTATATTAATTACAGCTTCATAGTTGACCAGTAAAGTTCTGTCATCTTTCTCTTTTGGCAGCTATATGGCATCTTCCTGACTCCACCTTCTTTATCCCACCATTGAGTTTAGTTTTCCCATCTAGTTCTGTCCTGCCATAGGTCAAAGCAGCTTTTTTATTAACCAATGGTAATAAAACATATTCACATCGTACCTAGAGGAATTCCACATCACAAAATTATGAACTTAAGCACACCTTTTCTCTTTATATGAAACCACACAGTTATTTGTTACACTGACTTAAAGGTATAACTATAGAGGACTAAAGTGAGCTGAAGGTGTTGAGACTATTGTTGAGATTATGTGGCTGGATTTTTGGAATTTCTTTAAGAAAAGAGGTCAGGATAGTTTATTTGGACTTAGCAAATAAAGTTTCAAATTCTATATGAGCAGAGGACAATGTGTGATTCTGATGGGCTTCAGAAGAACTGAGTGCAAATAGAAATGTGGGCAGAGAAAATAATGTATATGATGCCTCTGATAGAAATAGAGTGCTACTGAAGTTAGAAAAAACAATTCTTTTACAAGGTGGCAAAAGTTTTGAATTATTAGTCTATTCTTTGGTGGCCTAGCTTAAAGGTGATGGCTATTGTATTGAGTGTAAGATTTCCAATTAGCAATGCATTTCTGTTTATAATTACTGCTTTGTGATAAATTTACCATGAGAATTATGAGTGAAGAAAATCAGAGAGAAAAGATATGGAATATTCTCAGTGTTGGCATGGAAAAAATCCTTTATAGTGTTTTATAACCTTTATAAAACTATGCAAAGAAGTATGGTTTAGCTACTGTGAAGATAAAAATACAAATAGTTTATATTGGCACAAATGAAAAGGTCTTAGAACCTTTAGATTTAGTAAAAAACTTTTAGATCTGGAATCTAGTAAGAAGTAGGTTTTTTGTTTTTGTTTGTTTGTTTGTTTTTTGTCATTGAGCTTGTGACTTGGAGAGGAATTGTAAGGCACTGAGCATCTGGTACATCTCTGGTTTTTTGTCTACAACATGAGTTGGCTTGGTCTAGAATCCATGTCAACCCTGTTCTGCTTCATCACAGCCACAAAGCTTTTTAGTCAAACACCATAGTTGAAGTTCTAAAAAACTGAGTAACCAGTAATAAAAGTAGTCCATTTCTTTATACTTTGGTCTAGTAGAAAGTACATGTTAATACTGGTGGTAAGCTGACTAATAAAATTGTCAAACACACTAAAGGTATAATCAGGTAATGGACTTGTTTTCTATTCTGGTAAGTCCAGAAGTAAACCACACTGAAAAGTGATTTAATGTTGAAACAACGATTGAAGTTCTAAACAAAATTGACCCCCTGTAACTTGGTTTTCCATTTGGAAATCAATGGAATTGTCATTATAAGGCAAAGTTTTATCCAATGTCCTAAGATGCTTTCTATTGCTATGATCAAATCATGACAAAAATCAACTTGAAAAAGATGCTATCAAGTTGAGAGTAGGTGATCAGAGGAACTCAAATGGTAAAGAAATGTGAAAAAGTGATGTTACTGTATTTCAGGAGCACACTTTTCATCTGAGCAGTCAGAATGCAGAGGCAGGTTGATGGCTGAGTTCATCCTGAGCCTGATTAACAGAGTTCTAGGATGTTCAGAGATACATGAAGAAATCCTGTCTAGGAAAACCAAAACCCCCAAATAAGCAAAAACAACAGAAACAGCAGCAACAACAAAAAATGTAGAGAGAAAGGGGTTTATTTTATCTTACAACTTATAGTCCAACATGAAGGGAAATAACAACAGGAGGTCAGTGATAGGATCTTCATGAGAAGATTGAAGTAGAGTCCATGGAGAAGTGTTATGTACTGATTTGTTTCTCATGGCTTGTTCTGTCATATATATATATATATATATATATATATATATATATAAACTAGGACCACCAACTCAAGGCTGTCACCATCATCAACAGGCTTTATATATGCATTAATGACCTTTACCAATAATTAGTCATGAGGCTGTTCCCCCACAGGCTTGCCTATAAGCTAATCTAATGCAGGCATTTTTCCATAATGTCTCCCTTTGCTCAGATGATCTGAGCTTGTGTCAAATTTACAAAAATCTAGCCAGCACATTCAGTGTTTATACAGTTAAAGCTAGATGAACTCTTATATATCTGGCTGTTTCTTTTACCTTCATAAGTGTTAAGATCATAGATTCAATCCATTAAATAAATTAATGACTAAATTATTTAAAAAATCTTTCATTGGTGTAAAAGTTTTAACCTCATTTTTTCTTAATTAGGTTGAAAAAATGAATTTAGTAGTGCAAAATCTAAATTCAAATTATAACACATTTTTCTTTAAATTATAAAGTATAGACATTAATTTTCTCAGACAAATACAGGTCCCTTATCTCTTAATCTGGCCTCGTCAAATAAAGATAATGAGCAAAATCAAAATGTAAAAGTATCTACATTTTTGTTTGTGGGAAAGCATCTAATTCTGAGTTCTAAAACTGTTGTTCTTAATTCCCAAAAGGAAGAATTTTCATGACTTCACATTGCCAGAAAACTCTTCCAAAGAGAAGATCAGTAGGAAAAACAAAAACAGGAAAGACACAAATTAAATTTAATGGAAACTACCACACGGAGATTCTTCTATTGTTATTTCCACATCACTAGAGAAGAGCTTTTGCTGTCTTTGTTTTCATGTCTTTCTTTTCTCTTCCCCCAAATCCTCTTCCTTTTCCTTCTCCTTATCTCCCTCTTCCTTCTGTTTCTCTTCTCCCTATTCTTTTGGCTTACTTCTTTTACTGCTAGTTTAGAAAAGTGACAAAAGAACTTTAATGAAATCTGAATGCCAGCTACGTTAAGAGATCTTGGCTCCTCAATTTATATAGAAACTGAGCAGATTTTACAATGGTAAAATTGTATCATATTAAAAGTAGCATTCTGCTATATTCTCAGCACATACTAAAGTATCATTAGAGCAAACTGACTGGAGATTTTTTTTTTCTCAGTAGGCTTCTCTACATTCAAAGCCTTTTATGTATTTCAGGTTTTATTTAAAAGAAACCAGTTTGTCTAGTAATGGCACTGCTAAGGAATAATATAAACCTTCAACAAAACTGACGTCCTATTTCACAGAGTGTTTCCTAAATGATAGCACACTTTGGGTAACTTAAAGTTTTCGTGTTTACATTGAGGTAAGTTTTCACCCTTAAACTAGAATTCATTAAGTAAGTGAAAACCCCGCAAAGAACAGGAATGTGTAGTAGTAAGATGGACGGCTCAACAGCAGGGACAGTGTTTGATTTCCATCAGAAAAAGTACTTGTTTCAAATATGCTTACTCAAAATACACATTTACCTTATTTTGAGTTTTGTTGTATACATTGAATTTTTAGAAGCTACTTTTCTAATTTTTTTTTTGCCCTGAAAATTCAGACGTACATAGAAAACATGCCCTTTTGGGAATTAAGGCTTCATTTTATATAATTTTTTGGTTTATTTTATATTAACAAAAACCGTAGTTTAATCTTAATACTCAGGAAGCAGATTGATCTACAGAATGTTTTCAAGGACAAGAAGGGCTATACAGAGAAACCTCTGGCTCAGAAAAAAAAGAAAGTAAGAATAATAAAAAAAAGAAGCATTCTTCAGTCATCTTTTATTCTGAAATTAATACTGTATCTTCTAGGGTGCTATAAATAAGGTTACCACAAAAAATAAAATCAAAGTGTGAGAATATTGGTAAAACCTGAGGGAGTTATCGCTAAATTTTGTTGTGCTCAAAAACAAAATAAGCAAAATATTCAAGGAAGCACAACAAGAAAATGGCCATTTGATGTTACTTTAGAAATAGAATATCCTACATAGCAAAGGAATGAGGCAAAAGATGAAAGATAATCATGTGTTAATATCATGACAATAGGAAGTGTGGGAATATGAGAAGCTCAAGACTCCTGTCAAGAGAAGCAACTATTTCACATGTATAGTAGAGATCAAGAAATCTAGTTCAGTTATGTGCTAATATTGGCTGTTGATATTGTCATTGACAGCTTGTATGAGTGCCTAGCATCTGTAGCTTAAAAGTCATAATGCCTGCGTTGCCAGGTCAAAAAATGTTAGCCCACAGAACTAAAAGTGATCAGCCCTTCACGGAAATGTCTGTAGTCTCATAAAAATGATTCATGCAGTTTAAGACCAGTACAAGTAATCCTAAAACTAAGTGTTCTCACAGTGGATTAATGGAAAAAATATTCAGTATCACAGATAGGCTTATTAGAACCTGTACAATTTCCCCCTGTCTCCTCATCAGAGAATACCTTCATTTGGTCATTCTCAGCACTTTTTCATATTGGGATTATGAAGTGGCAAGTAATGGGGCTTTATTCAAGACTACTGGAAGTTCTTTAGGGTGATAAAAGACAATGCTACCTGAACACATAAACTGTGTCATTTATTATTTAGTGGATATTTGCACCTCTGATTGGAATCAACTTACAGTAACCTCCATTCTAAAGTTAGAATTATTATTAACACAATGATGCATACATTTACTCACTAAAAATTAAGTAGGTTATTAGGAGTATTTGTCAGCCTTTTGCTGAATTCAAAAGGACCACATGGCCATACACTTCCTGCTAGACAGCTGTCCCCATAAAAAATCTGCTCTCACAAGAAGCATCCTTGTTCACCATCTGAATGACCCACTTGTATCTGGGCAGAAATCCATGCATTTGGGCACCGAAACGCTGCTGCAAAGTAAGCTAAAAACGGCTCTTCTGTACCTACACTTCAAAAATAGTGAACAAGACATGGAAAACTTGATGGAATTCGTTTAAATTTAACATCCTGAATCATGAATTTATCAAAGCAAGATGGGATCACTACCCAGGATATTGTAGATGATGCTACAGTATTTCTAATTTCTCTCTCCTTGAAACTACTGTGATGAAGATTTTTTTCACGTTTTTTTTTTTGTGTGTGTGTAAGCAGTCACAGTATGAATAACTGTGGATGAGGAATTGTTCAATGACTGTAGACTGCATATTTTTTCCTTATATAATGCAATAATTCTTCACTCTCAAGGTAAATTAACCTTAAGTAAATGGTGGCAAAAAAGAAAATATCAGCATATATTTCCATGAAAATAGAAAACACATTTTAGAGAAAGTTGGGTATGGTTTGGAAGAATTCTTCACAGTATATTGGCAACTGTGCATACTGCCCTTGAGAATTGAACAAGAAGTCTCTGACTCAGAATTACTGAACACTTGTTCCACAATGCCTACAAATATGAGAGAGCAACAAAACTTTAACAAAATGATCAAATAAAAATATTAAAAAATGTGTATATCTAATTAATTTAACTTTTTTACTGCTTGTATCTATTCTGTCTGACTCTTTAATCCCATTTTTGAATTCACAGTTTTTCTATACATTAATATATTCATAAATTAATATACAAATATTACCTAATAGTTCATTTAGTGTTAGTCATATACATGGCTTTACAGATGATTTCCTGGGAATGGATAACCAATTAGGGACTCATCACAAGAGAGAACTGCTTTCTTTTACTAAGTCATGAAACACACTGTTGGCCATCTTCTCCCGCAGACTGCTGCTTTTGTTTTGTTGTTTAATTCAGTTTTCAATTGAATTTAATTTTTTTCTCCATGTGTGTCTGTAAAGAGGCATGAAAACATGAGTGTGGATGCTTGCTCACAACCTCAGAAATTGAAATCCCCTAGAGTTGGAGTGTCAAGTACTTGTGAGCTGTCCAACATATGTGCTGGGAATAAAAAATGAGTCATCTGTCATATAAATTTAAAGAGTAGAAATCTCTCATTACTAATGAGACATTTCTCCAACTTCAGAAATTACTTTGCTTTTTACTGCCTTTTATTGTTATTACTTTCATTGTTTTATATGTGTGGATATTTTCCAAGCAGGCATGTCTGTGAACATGTGCATGCCTCATGTGTATGGAGAACAAGTTAGGGCTTCAGGTGGTTGTGGTGCTGGGAATCAAAACTAGAACCCCAGAAAGAACCAGCTCTCTTCAATGCTGAGCCATCTCCCCAGACTCAAATCCCACTTTTAGATCTAATGTGCTTGTAAAATGAATGATAGACTATCCCTAAATGAATGATTCTCAGCAGAGGTAACAAGAGTAATTTCTCTAGCTTATTTTTCATCACATGTGTTATTGTAACACAAAATAAATTGTCCTGCTTGTTTCAAATATGAAATTCAGCTCAACAAATTACATTATTTAAATAAGGATAGTAAAGACTTCTAGAATATTGCTAATATACAACATGTTGCAAAGGGTAGGTTTCAAAGTGACTGAAATGTGCTAAATTCAGTAAATGAGGTAATTTCTCTGAGAAAGTAATCTGAGCCTTTGGGGCAATGGGAGTTCAGGCAGGACAATTGTCAAAAGATTTTTTTTTTCTCAAGTGAAAAGAGACAAAGAGACAAGATAAAGGGAGAGAGAGAGACTTTCCAGTTCCTGGTAAAGGGAAGATTTTTGAATGTTTCTTTTAGAGACATCTGCAGAAAGTAGCACTTTCTTTGTGGTGACGCAGCCTCATGAGATAGGCAAGAAATCGTCTGACTGTCTTGCTTTTGGTCAAGTCCTTAAGATTATTTTTTATGAAGCATGTCTCTTGAGTGTTCCATAGACTTTTTAAGTGTTAGTGAATACAAATAAAGGTGGGAGTTATAAGTGTCAGAGTTGTCACAGGAATACATCCTCCCCAAGGTCCATTGTTTTGAGGAATTTTCACAGTAACCTTCCTAAGGTCTTGGTGGAGAAAAGTAGTTTTTGATTACCAGCTAGATTAAGACATCGCAACCAGTCAAATCATCACTATCAAACAACCTTGCATGGATCTGTCATTGTTCTACAGGTTTGGAGACAGTGTCACACAAGAACATATTGATAAATTTTGGGAGGCTAGCAATTACAAGAACAGGATAATGGATAACTTTATAAATTTTGTCTTACCTTCTCCAAATTCTGTTAATTTCCATAGGCTTTAGTCAGAATCAGATTACAAAAAGCTTCAGGAGATGTTACATATAATAAGAAAAGAGTTTCTGTTTTACATAGCCATTGCCTAATATCATGGAAGTCGTGAAAAATTATCTCTATATTTAAAGTCAACTTCAGATCAATTTTCTTCCTCTCATGTCTATAAAATCAATGTGTCATGAACTTTGCTCTGGCATTATACCTGTGTGCCGTTCTCATTCTGCAGCATTGACATTTGTCTCACTGGAAGTCAAAGAAAAGGCATTTAGCCTAGGGGTCTGCCACTCTCCTTTTTATTCTGACTAAGTAGTTAGTCAAAACAGTTGTATTTATAATGTTTAAACTATTCTAGAAATCTCTGGAACAAAGATTCTCACAAAACTCGGTTCTGTAAGTTTATTGTGCATAGAATATTTCATGGAAGGTTATATCATATTGAAGAAAAGAGCAGGCTTGTGAGATGACTCAGTGGTTAAGAGCACTAACTGCTTTTCTAGAGGTCCTGGATTTAATTCCCAGCACTCAAATGGCAGCTCATAACTGTCTGAAACTCCAATTCCAATGAATCCAACACATTCACACAGACATAGATGCAGGCAAAACCCAATGCACAAAAATAAATGAATATTTTTTTTTAAAAAAAAGATAAACAATATGATCCTAGCATTATTTAACATAGACTTAGAGTACAGGAACAAAAACAGTTCCCACATTCCAATGAAACAAGTTTATCTATAAACTTTAAATGTGATTGTTAAAAGAATACATTGAAAATAAAACTAATGGTCAATACTTAATCAAATACACGGGTAAACCATGAGACAGCAGAAAATAGTTACCAAGTGGAGGAGAATATAAATGGCATGAATTGGGCTTGGGGGTGTCCTCTATAGCATGGCTTTGACATTTTAACCATGAAAATGTGCATAATCATGAAGTACAATTTGAAGGTCTTAACAAAATGTTAAATTTTATCAACTCAACAGAGCACCTTGGAGCTTAAATAGGTAAGCGTCTTTGGGATTCTTTGTCTGTGGACTACCATGGTCTCACACTGCATATTTGCAGCCAGGACCACAGATATTCTCTTTACTTTTATTTTCATATCGGTTACATATTTAATTTTTAAAATGTACAATGTTTATATATTCTTTAAGTTAAGAGAGTTTTCACTGAACTATTTTACAAATTTGGTAAATCCTATTCCTTAGATATATATTTTTTTAACTTGGTGAATCTCAGAGTAATTTATTAAACTTCTAAATAGTCACAAAATGTTCCTACTTACAATTCCGTATATTTATTTTTTTTTTATTTTTTTTTTACAATGCTAATTCTAACACTTTTTTTTTAATTTATTTATTTATTAAGGATTTCTGCCTCGTCCCCACAACCGCTTCCCATTTCCCTCCCCCTCCCCCGATCAAGTCCCCCCCCCCTCATCTGCTCGAAGAGCAATCAGGGTTCATCAGGCGATGAAAGGAGACAGAGACAGAGACCCACACGGGAGCACCGGACAGAAATCTCAAGGTCCAAATCAGGAGCAGAAGGAGACTGAGCACGAGCAAGGAACTCAGGACCACGAGGGGTGCACCCACACACTAAGACAATGGGGATGTTCTATTGGGATCTCACCAAGGCCAGCTGGCCTAGGTCTGAAAAAGCATGGGATAAATCCGGACTAGCTGAACATAGCGGACAATGAGGAATACTGAGAATTCAAGAACAATTGCAGTGGGTTTTTGATCCTACTGCACGTACTGGCTTTGTGGGAGCCTAGGCAGTTTGAATGCTCACCTTACGAGACCTGGATAGAGGTGGGCAGTCCTTGGGCTTCCTTAGATATATTTTTAAGTAATTCAATTTCCCCAGGAATGGTTAAAAAAACAACCAACCAAACAAAAAAAAATGCCAAAATAGGAAGCAGATATATTTTCAATGACAAATGGCAATGCTAATTGTCCTTTCTGAAATACATTAATACCTTTCATCTTGTACTTCAACAAAACTATTTTATGTGGAAATTTGCTATTTTTATTTGGAAAGCATATTATTTATATTACCCCCTTTCAAGTGATCATTAACCATCAGAAAGCAGAATCTTTGGAAACTGTTTAATCTAAAATTATAAGAGCCCTCAAATATGGTTTAGGAAGTAATTGCTGCCACACAAGCATGCAAGCATGCATTAGATCCCTAGGACCTACATAGAAGAGTCTGGCACTACAACACATGTCCGTAATCGAAACCACAGGAAAGCACAATCTTCTGCAGAGTCAACCTAATTGCCACAGTGATAGAGTGAGAAAGACTCATTCCCAAATAAATTTATTTATAGATCAATCAATCGATACATAGACAGGTAAAATAAAAAAATAGTTTTAAAGTGGTTGAGAAAAACAATTGATATCAAGTTCTATGACATGCACACTTCTTTGCATGTACGTTTTCACACACACACGGGGGCGGGGAGGGCAGGGGATTGGACTTGAAGATTTAACCTTTCCTATTTTCTTAAATCCCCAACACTTTGATGACTTGAATAATGACACACAAAGAATAGCTAAACTGAAAACACATCACTGAGCTAAGAAAAGGATCATATTCAGTGATTCCTGACACTCAGCTGAGTGAGCAAACCTCACTTTTAAGGTTCTTACACAAACTGCAAGTCTCCAGCACCTCCCTGTGCCACTGCTTTGTAACTGGGCTATGGGCTCCGAATCACTGCCTCATTGTAGCAGTTGTCCCAGGACCTTCTAAACGTCTACTACACAATTGCACAGTTGAATCATACCTTCTACTTGTGTAAGAAGCACTCTTCCTTTCTTCTATCGTTAAATCTGTGAGGGCTTCCTGAGTGATTTTATACGTAGTTCTGCAGACTGGATGGGTTGTAAATATTAAAAATCTGAGGCCTTTTTTCTGAATATCCTTGAGGAGCAGTATTGATAGGCAGTTTCAATGGCACCAATATATATATATAGGCATACTTGCCTATATATGAGGAAGGCATTTTTTTCCACAGTTCTGTTATGCTGTTGGATTTATCTTATTTGAGACCTAATTTTTAGTAATTTCATCTCTTGCCATCCTTGGAGCAGACTCCAGCAAGTGTGCCAAAATATATGATGCTTTAATGATGTTCTGAACTGTTTCACAGCCAAAACAAGGAAAATATTTGTTACCCGAGAAGACCCTAGATTCCAGATTCTGAAACAGAAAGGGAAGGACAATGACTTCAATTTATCCTTTTTGATTCATTCCCAGGACTTGTACAATTGAGGTCATAAAGTAGCAGTATTGATCTTTGAAAGGCTAAATGATCTCTGTACTTCTATGACTAACACATCTATCGACCAGTCTTTGGAATGTCATGAAGGTTTTCAGCACATTTTGTTGGGGACAAACACTAATGTATAGACTAAGAACAACTTGGTGGACCTGAATGATGATGCTTACATATAGAACCAGCCACTTAGATAAAGGATGTTATACTATACTTTTACTTTATCTTATATACAAATCAAAATAAAAATAGAGAATTTTTAATATTTCTGTTTTTTTTTTGCTTTGTTTAGGGTTTAGTATGAGCTTAGATTTTAGGCTATATTCTGATATATGAGAAAAACCCATCAACCAAGTCACAATACTTTTAACCTTCTTCTTGTTCTGTCTGCAGTGTGTTCTAGTACTAAAACTGAACAGAATTGTCATAAAGAGACAAGAATGTCTAATCCAGCATCTAATGGGAGCAGAAAGTGGCTCACAGCTAAACATTAAACAGAGTTTAGGGAGTCTTGCAGAGAAGGAAGAAGAAGGATCAGAAAAACCAGTAGAGTCAGGGACACTAGAAGAACACAGACCACAGAATCAACTGACCAGGACTCATGGAGGCTCATGGAGATCTGGGAGCCTCTAAGGGTGTGACTATGTTCTTTGCATACTTTATGGCTAAGTAGCTTAGTGTTCTTGTGGGGTTCAGAACAGTGGGAATGGAAACTGTCTCTGGCTCAGTTGCCTGCTTATGTGACCCTTTTCATCATTATGAGTTGTCTCCTTCTGCCTTGATATAATGGTATATGCCAGGCCTTATTGTAGCTTGTTATACTTTGTTTGGTTGATATCCCTGAGAAGACTGCTCTTTTCTAAGGAGAAGGAGGAATCTGGAGGAAAGTGGAGTTGTATAGGGAGAGATGGTTGGAAGGGAGGGAAGGTAAACTACAATCTGGATGCAATAAATGAGATAATAATAAAATAAAAATTAAAAAGAAAATGCATAAATAATAAAAATGCAAAACAGGTGTTATAAATAACAGTATTTTAATTGGAATTTATGGAAGCATATAATAATTTTGATGTAAAGATAGTCACTTCTTAGTTTTATACTTATCTGAAGTTTTAACTTAAATTTTTTCTACCTAGATCATAAGAAAATGTATGACGTTTGAAAACAAGCATAAATTGAGATTATGAAAATAATAGCATTTAGGAATTCTCTTTTCTCTTTCAAGAGTGGTAAAGAGAAACCAAATCATTTGAGCAATTTTTGTTGTTATACTTTGATAACATAATAGGTTTTCTGTTTACACAGATGGACTAGTGACCAGTGGTATAATCTAGAGAAAAACTTACTATATAAAGAAATAAAAACACTCAAAATATGTGTATATCCAAGCACTCCATTTCAGCAGACTAATTATTTTTATTATATCTTTAGAAAATATCTTAGAAATGTAGTTAAATACTAGCTAATAATGGTAAGAAATATATAAGAAGTGTTTCTTCAATTCCTGATATTATTCTCAAATTCTAAGCAGATTAATACTACATGTATAATATATTTAATATTAATTTTGAGTTTTCAAACTTCATCTATATGATTGGTGAGGAATGAAGATGAGATATGCCTATAAACAATGTTTAATAATGTAACAACTCAGAATAGCTTTAGAAAGTCCCTGAAAATGACTTATTCAAAAGGTGCCTCCATGTCAGAGTAAGCAATAAAAGCTGAGCAACACTCTCTGACAAGTCAAGCTGAAAAAAGAACAGAAAGGCTCTATAGAAGAGATTGATACTATCTGAGTCACTTGGAAAGGACACTCTTCAGTCTGCTGAGCTGTCTGAAGACTGTACATTGTCTTCCACGTTCACAGATTTTTGTGAGTTGTTACCGATATTGAAACAAGGTGATGTAGCTATCTATGAGTCATTTCTGGTCTTGTATATAGCCTTTCAACCATATTCCTATAAGTAACCCCAATACAACCCATTGGTATACACACACACACACACACACACACACACACACACTTCTACTCACCCAAAAAGCAAACCCATGACATGTCAAATAAGCAATTGCATCATTGTCCAATATGTTTAACAAGTGAGTTGTTAGTTGTGGTTACTATCAGGAGTATGGGTTACTTGCTTGTTTTTTTGTTTGTTTGTTTGTTTTGTTTTGTTTTTTTTGTTTGTTTGTTTGTTTTGTTTTTTTGTTTTTTGTTTTTTTTTTTCATTTTTCGAGACAGGGTTTCTCTGTGGCTTTGGAGACTGTCCTGGAACTAGCTCTGTAGACCAGACTGGTCTGGTCTTGAACTCACAGAGATCCGCCTGCCTCTGCCTCCCTAGTGCTGGGATTAAAGGCCTGTGCCACCATCGCTCGGTTTTATGGGTTACTTGCTAGAAGAAGAGATAGTTCAAATGTACTTCATTACCAGAAAGCACAATTCCTTATGTGTGTTCATGTCTCTTTAAGTGCCTTGTAGATCACTGTTTATTCCCTTTTGCTTAGGGCACCCAGAGAATCTTCAGAGTTTTGTTCTTTGGGACATATGAGCTTCTCTTTAACTTTTCTTTAGTATCTGAGGGTGAGCCTCTCATCTCCTGGAAGAAGTGTCTCAATTTGGAAGAAATTTTTAAATGTGGAGGGGCATTCTCTACAAAATCAAACTCATTTTCCTTAAAAATACATCTTTTAAAAAAATAAATTCTTTGCACTGTTGTATCTTATACCATTTTTGCGATGCAACAATAGCACAATTTTGCATATTGTTGTAATTAGAAATTTACATCTAAGTATAAAACCACTCTGATGACATCACATTCCACCTGTACTCATCTATTTGTGATCAGTCATTGTTGGGGATTTTATTTAGGGAATTCAGTAATTTTTAAGATCAGGTGACAAAAAACCTAAATTAATATCACACATGGACATGCTTGTTACTCCTTCAAGATTTATAATTTTTACAATGCAGTGAAGCAGTTTTGAGGTATTTCTTTATATATCCCCCCTCTCTGTATATTAACCCACAGAAGCACATATTAATTACACCTCATGGATGTATAAAATCAATGATAATTTTTAAATTCTTCAAGGTTTTTTCTTCCAAAGTGATTTTGTCTTACAACAAAAACCAATGGGAAAAGAACAGGAGCTATGCTCTAAAGAGTTTTGATAACTTTAGAGTAATCTTACTATCTGGTGTTTTACTGCCCTTTTATGAAAAAGATGTTTTCCTATGTTTTGTTTGGCACAGACAAATGCAAATATTATCTTTATGTGTAACAGAAATATGCTTCATTGTTTAAGAATATCCAAACTTCCTGAAGAGTATGAAAAACATGTGGGACCAAAGAATCTCAGGATTTAAAACATTTAAGATATTATTGAATAGATCACATGTATGAACAAAGACTGGAATGTGAAGAAGAGATGCGTAATGCAACACAATACTAAATGTCAAAGAGGCAGACTTGCCATCAGACATTAAACATATATGAGACGACAGAGACGTTTAATATTTATGACTTAGTAAGCCACATAAAGTGTTAGGAGCCAGCAGTGGGAAACCTTAATTAGCAGCATCCTTTTGCTACCAAACTACTTCTCCTAAGAACTACATGAAGTCCAGTGATGCTCATGTAGCTTTTTGATGAGTGTCAGCTGTGACCAAGGTGACTTGCTTTTGCATTCTTCATATAGAATAAATGTTTGTCATGGGCTCCAAGTATCTTCCAAAAGGCAGGACATCCAAGTTTTGTCTATCAGAAATGCTAGCTGTGAAATCTTCTAGTCAATCTGTATGATAACCTAAACTATCTTTTTGTTTATATTATATCAGTATATATTTCAAATTGATTCCCAAATTAAAAAAAAAAACATGCCAATGCTTTACATGTTCCTCCATGCAGTGATTAGATTGACAGTGTATTTTGACACTAACATTGTATCAAATCATTCCGTACATGGAAACATACACTTGCGTTCTAGCTTATATTTTACTCTTAGCTAAGAAGTACTTACTATATTAAGGAAATATCAACAGTGGTGTCATGATAAAATATCTTCTTTATTTACATTCAGAGTGGAGTGCATTAATTCAAGTTGCTTCAAGTATGTATTGCTTGTATGTTTTCCTAAAAGTGGTGCCTGGAGAAAACGAAGATGGATCATCGTACAATAATATACTATGAAATATAACTAACTCCTAGAGAGAGCTGTGCAATTTGTAATAATAACTCAAAAACTAAGATAGTCAGCAAAGAACATAAAACACAAGTAAATACAATTCTGACTTTAAGAAGGTCTGCCAGAGCAATTTCAATTTACAATTAGGCTGTCTTTTCTTTATTCTTCTTTCTTTCTTCCTTTCTTTCTTTTTTCCTTCCTCCCCCCCCCCCTCTTAGCACACTAATTGAGATCCCCTTGGGAAAACATATTTCACTATGTGTCTTTGCTTTATGATACTAGTACATCAAAACCAGTAAAATTTGCACACTGACTGGACCAAACAGAAGATGTGGATGACTACAATAGATACTGTGAACTTGGATACTGACCTTTCAGGCAACATTGTCACACACACAAAAAAAAAAAAAAAAAAAAAAAAAAAAAAAAAATCTTAACTGCATCTCATTTTCTAAAAGTTTAAGTAGAGAATGTACTCTTCGGAGATGGCCTAAACGCTTCAGCACATCATAGAAAAAGAAAAGAAAAATCTAAAAACTTTTTTTTAATATAAATTGATGTATTCTCTTTTGGATTCCAGCTAATTGTTTCGAAATTTCCAAGGGAATCTCTGAATTATATGTTCAAAGAATAAAGGCCATTTTAGATTTCCAAATTCAGACAGTACTGTAAGCTTTCAAGGGTATGTTTTACAATGATTGCTCTTGCTCACACCTGACCCCATTCTAACTGATACTTTATTCTTTTCATCATATAATCTATTGTAAACATAAAATGGGCGCAGTGTCTTGACTTTGTGAATTCTCTCTGACTGTATGTTTCTTTGGGTACTTGTGTATTAAGAACTCTTTCAGGTCTAGAACATGTATTAAGGAAATATAGATGGCAAAAGACTAAAGACAATTTTGTCAGCCATACATTTAAAAGTTAGTAGTATAGATCCATTTTCATTTTCTTTTGAAAATGTTTCTGTATTTTTGTGTATTAGTTTTCAATTTATTTTAGAATTATATTTAGATGTAGATGTCAAGTTCAGAAATCTGTTTTTTTAAATTGAAATCATCATTAATATTCAATGCTATAAAGGACATTTACCCCAGTAATAAATGTAATATATAAATAAAATTTAAATATGTATATACATACACACCTCTGAACTACCAATTAAAATATTATCTTACATAAGAAACACAATTTATACAACTCCAGGAAGATCAGTGTATCATATAACTTAGAGAATCACTGCTTTCTTCATGTGTGAAAATTATAATCCAGCCTGAAATGCAATTTAAAGTCACATGCTCTTCTTCAAAAGTAAAAATGTGATAGGTTTTGTTAAGGGTAATAGCTATTGGACATAATTACATTAGATATTTTGGAAGAACACTAATGTATGGTATTTTAAAAGAAATTAAATCCCCCAAAATTTAGACATTTTTATATATTGTCATATGTGTTTTGCAAATGAAGAAAAAATAAATGGCCCTGAAATATAATAGATTAAATTTGTAAAAAGTTTAGTTAACAATATTATTGATTATATGGTGTTATTTCTGCATGTTAATTTATTTCTTAAAGTTTATATAATAAAATATTAATTCATCTTATAGTTTTTTTTTTCAATTTGTGCACAACTTGAACTCAACTTGAATTGTTCATACTTTCCCCTTTTCCTTTTTCCTTCTTTTTAGTTCTTATTTTGTAGCTTCCAGGAGATCGAGGCAAGTATTATGTATACTAGGCAAATTTCTTTACTACTAACTATATTCCCACCCATATTTATTCTTTAATGTTTTTGTATCATCATTTTTTCACAATGTAATATGCAGTGTCGGGTTTAAATCAAATGTAACTTAAACATATTAATAGTTTGCAAATTTATATTGACAATAATTTATCTACAAAATAAAATGTATCATCAATGAATCCTACATTTTTTAATGGTTTTACCTCATTCAGCTTGTCTAGTCTCTTTCCAGATCATTGTTGGTGTTTACATTTTAAGATAACTTGGTCTTTTTTTAAATCTCTCTCTCTCTCTCCTCCCACCTCCTCATTTACAAAAATACATTTCAGCAAAATTCAGAGAGAGAGCTAGAGAGAGAGAGAGAGAGAGAGAGAGAGAGAGAGAGAAACACAAAGAGAGATGAGCTCATTTTACTTGATCTTCTAATATTTAACAACACTGTGAACATGGCAATGTTTTGTTTTCTTTTGTTGTTTGTTTTTAAGTCTTGTAAGAATAGGCCCATTTACTTATTTAGTGGAGGCCATTAACAATATCCTTTGTCTCACTGTATGTTAATCATGATCAAACTCATGATTATATTATTGTCACAGCAAATTATTTTAATTTCCTAATTTTCTAAAAGGCAGCAGACCACCTTCCACATGTTTAACTACAGCAGCCTTAAACTCTTTTCGTTTAATTTTATGAGGAATTTGAACTGAATTGGTTTCTTTTGCTGGCAGTGCGCCATCAAGAGGTTATATATCTGGTTCTTAGAATCCCATAGCTAAAGGGAATTCATTCTAAGTATAATCATACATGTGAAAGCTATAAAAGAATAAATTCATTAAGAATATTTGTTCATGGTCTCGACTTCTTTGCTCATGTTCTCCCTCCTTCTGCTCCTCATTGGGACCTTGGGAGTTCAGTCCAGTGCTCATGTGTGGGTCTCTGTCTCTATCTCTATCCATCACCAGATGAAGGTTCTATGGTGATATGCAAGATATTCATCAGTATTGCTATATGATAGGGTCATTTCAGGTTCCTTATCCTCAGCTGCCCAAGGAACTAACTGGGAACCTCATCTTGGGCACTAGGGAGCCCCTCTAGGGTCAAATCTCTTGCCCACCCTAACGTGGATCCCTTAACTAAGAATTGTGGTTCCGTGCTCCCCTATCCACCTTTCCTTTATCAAAATTCTCCTGATTCCCCAAGTCCCCCCTCCTTCCCTTCTACCTTTTCTCTCCCCATCTCCCCTTACCCCCATCCCACCCCACCCCCAAGATCCTAATTTTCTCCCCGGCAATTTTGTCTACTTCCCTTAGCCAAGAGGATAACTATATGTTTTTCCTTGGGTTCACCTTCTTACTTAGCTTCTTTAGGTTCACCTATTGTAGACTCCGTGGCCCTTATTTATGGCTAGAAACCAATTATGAGCGAGTACATCCCATGTTCATCTTTTTGGGTCTGGGACACCTCACTCAGGATAGTGTTTTCTATTTCCATCCATTTGCATGCAAAATTCGAGAAGTCATTGTTTTTTACCGCAGCGTAGTACTCTAGCGTGTATATATTCCATACTTTCTTCATCCATTCTTCCATTGAAGGGCATCTAGGTTGTTTCCAGGTTCTGGCTATTACAAATAATACTGCTATGAACATAGTTGAACAAATGCTTTTGTCATATGATAGAGCATCTCTTGGGTATATTCCCAGGAGTGGTATTGCTGGGTCCAGGGGTAAGCTGATCCCGAATTTCCTGAGAAACCGAAACACTGACTTCCACAGTGGTTGCACAAGATTGCATTCCCACCAGCAATGGATGAGGGTACCCGTTCCTCCACAGCCTCTCCAGCAAAGGTTATCCTTGGTGTTTTTGACTTTAGCCATTCTGACAGGTGTAAGATGATATCTCAAAGTTGTTTTGATTTGCCCACCCACTGAGACAGTGGAGCTGATCTATTGGGAGCTCACCAAGGCCAGCTGGACTGTGACTGAAAAAGCATGGGATAAAACCGGACTCTCTGAAAATGGCGAACAATGAGGGCTGATGAGACGCCAAGGACAATGGCACGGGGTTTTGATCCTACTTAATGTGCTGGCTTTGTGGGAGCCTAGCCAGTTTGGATGTTCACCTTCCTAGATATGGATGGAGGGGGGAGGACCTAGGACTTACACAGGTCAGGGAACCCGGACTGCTCTGTGGACTGGAGAGGGAGGGGGAGAGGAGTGGGGGGAGGGGGAGAAAGGTGGGAGGAGGGGGAGAAGGGTGGGAGGAGGGGGATGGAAATGTGAGGCTGGGAGGAGGTGGAAACTTGTTTTTTGTTTATGTTTTTTTTTCTTCTTTTCTTAATAAAAAAAAAGGCAATGAAGAAAGAAAAAAAAAGAATATTTGTTCATAAAATTTTGACCAGAAATTTCCAGTTTTCAGAGTTGCTTAGCAATAGTTAGTTGTTTATATAAACTTATTCATATAAAATATTCCATATATATACCTTGACTGTCACCAAGTGTTTGTTATCTTTATATTTCTATTTCATGCTCTCCCGACTTTCTTTTATTTCTCCACTATTTCCTCATCCCCTCTTCCTTCCCTCTTTTTCTTTCTTCCTTCTTTTCTTTTGTTCCTTCACCCAAACTTTTTAAATTAGTTGCCTGGGTCTTGCTTTGTAGCATACCGAGCTATTGAATGTGAAATATCACCTAGCCTGAGCTAGAACTCAGAATCTTTATACCTCACCCTTTTGAGTTATGCTAATAGATGTTACCAATCACTTTGAAGTAAACAATACTGTTGCAATGGTCATGGTTGAATTTAGAGATAGCATCTTTTCAAATGTCAAACATTTTGCATATATATTTCTCATTATCAAAAACTCATGCAAAATATACAATGCAAACTTTTACTTCTGATGAGAAAAGTTAGTGTCTGCAGAATATAAACAAATTTCTTGGCCGATTTTGTGGAATTGCTAAACTATTTTCTTGAACAAGGCTTCCTTCTTTCACGAAGGGTCATAAGGAGGCAGTTATTTATATTAAAATGTATCAAATTTATTTAAATTCACAAACACACATATGTATATATCTAGTAACTTCAATATCTTTGGTGCCTACAAGATAATATATAATATGATTTTAATACACAATATAAATACAAATAAAATGAATTGATAAATATATGATATGTGTATATTTCAAATGCTCAGTGTATGGTTATAGTGTCAATAACTGCATTGTCAAGATTTTTTTATTATATCTTTAAGGCCTTTCCTTAGAGGATTGTGCTGTCAAGGATCTGTAATAACTAAAGTTGTCTGAAGTAACACAAAGAACTTATGCATTCAGGCCCACTCACAAAGACAATTTAGAAACATCACAGAAAAATATCATGGTAATGAACTCTCTGACTCAGAATGGCCCTTATTTTCTTTTCTGATGGAGTTTCAGCTCACTTTGCTCCGAATCAACACCGAAAGTCTGTCACTTGGACTTGAAGGCAATCTCGTTGATATTTCAATGATTAAAGTATGATAAGTGAAACCTTCCAGCAGCTATACCCCTGAACTGACCTGCTTCTGATAGCTCCGAGTGTTGCACTTTCCCAATTGGAAATCCATTAAGCCTAGCCCTCAGGCAATGCATGCTGAGTAAAAATGATATGGAAGCAGATAGGATAATAAGAAAAAGTCAGAAAGATCCGGGACTGTTGGAATGTCATTTTCAGCAGATGAATCTGTTGTTGCTGTTCGCATTACAATTCACCAGATCCCCTAAAAAGAGTGGAGCTCATGTATTGGGCATTCTTGTATTTTTTCCAATTAGTTAACTTAGTGGTAATATTCTTAATCTTCTAGATTCAATTTGCCCTTAATTTTTGATTTCTAATACTAAGCCATGCAGTGTCTTCAAACTTTCTCATCAATGGATTTGGAAAGCAGACTATCAATTTTTCACCCCAAGTTTCCACACAAAATAAAAAACGGCATCAAATGAACATTTTATGTTGACATGAATGTGTGTGTGTGTGTGTGTGTGTGTGTTATATATATTAACTCTAGGTATTATATCATGTTCTTTATACATAAGTAACAAAAACTAGTGAGAAATAACACTATAAAGCATTAAACATCTATGTACATATTACATTTTTGCATCATTGAACAAACAGTTTCTGAGGACATATTTTATGAAATCTACGTCAAGTATGAAAATTTCAGTTAACTTATAGCCTGGTAAGGGAGACCAGCACAGAGATTATCAGCAATACAAATACACAATCAGTGCCGTAGTAAAGGCATGAGTCAAAGGCTTTGACATTACAGTGGAGTACATTATATGTCTTTTGAGTAAGATGCCATGAATGAATAGATCTTTTGTATCACTTTTTTTTTCTCCGAAAGACCTCTACATATTGTTAACTTTTTAAAAATTTCTCTCCCTGTATTATGGTTTGCCAAACTTAAAAATTGGCTAGAGTCTTTCTACGTAAGTTTTGAGGATTTTGAACTTGGTGGGTCTTTAAGGAGCATGCCCTTTTTGTTAGTGCTATCTTTATTTCCTATTCCATATTCTTGCCTTGTACACCTCTGTCCTTCCCACTCCATTTCCTCTCCTTCTCAGTCCTTTTTGTCTTCCCATCTATCTGCCCCCTTCTTCTTCCTCTTCCTCTTTTTCTTCTTTTTCTTTTCAAACTACATTTATACAGATTATAATCTTCCCAGACTCAGGCTTTCCCATTTGAATTGCTTTAAGGGACCATCTTCACTGGAAAGAGGGAGGGCTGTTTAGCCAGGTGGATCCTTTAGAATTGCAGAAGGCAGAACAGTAGATTCCAGATGGTACTGCTTATTTAACTTAAGCAAGATCAGGTGGCTACTAGGAAGGATGAGCAGAATTTCATTTTGATACCCAAGAAGGAATCTGTGTTAGTAGTTTCCAAACCAAAGTATTTAGTTTTGGGTTGATCTCTCTTAAATAAAGGGAAAGTAATTTTGTTGAATGGAATACCAGAAAAGTCAAATGAATAAAATTACGTAAAAATTGTTTGATGTTTGAAGGACTGGTGAGATGTACCAACTGGTTAAAAGTCCTTGCAGTTTTGGAGAGGACATTAGTTATGTTTTTGGCACTCATTATGGGTGGCTTATAAGTGTCTGCAACATTATATCTAGAAGACACACACCTGCCCGCAAGCATATACACACATCGGCACACTCAGACATATATGCACATATCCATGCACAGATGGATATTAATACACATACTTGCACAAAGACAGCCAGATATACACATATCCACACAGAGACAGACAGACAGACATATATCCACACAAACACAGACAGGCATATCCACAAATAGACACATGCACATATCCACTCATAAATAAACCTATACATATCCACTCACAGACAAGCATACATGCATATATTCACACCAAACATACATACACAATCCACAGACTGACACATACCTACACACAGATAAACAAACATACACATAAATACATTAAGGAACACTTTAAACACTTTATATTTTTTTCTATGCAGTGCTGTGACTGATGTCAATATTACATTTGTAATTTCAGGCTTACAAAAGTGCCTTTTTATTTAAAATATACCAAGAACCATCAAGGGTGCTCAATCAAGGGTTTCTATCTTTTACTTTTCTGAGGGCCCAGGCAAGATTGCAGATCTTATTTCTGGTAGCTCACAAACATCCTTAACTCCTATTCTTGGGACTCAGTCCATTACAAGCCTGTGCACACATGTACTGCACATACAGACCAGGGCATGCACACATACACATAAATATAAATAAATAAAGTGTTAAAAGAGCTAAAAATAGCAGGTTAAAAGCCTGTTAAACAAAGGTGTGCGGATGCAGCTTAGTGATAGACTATTTGACTAGCAAGTGCAACAAATAAGCCAACAATCAAAGCAGAGCAAAACAGTCACAGACAAAAAGTAAATGAATAAGATTTGTCTAGATTCCTAATACTTTAACCCATGGAAATCCTAATGAGTTTTCTGCTGCACAATTTAAAACCTGGAGATATAACAATGCTTTAAAAATAGAAAATGTCAGGTATGCTATATGGTAACATTAAGTTAGTCTAGAAACTTTAATGATAGGACAATTTCAAAATGGTATAATCTTTCTTAAGATTTATTTGCTTTTACTTTATATGTTTGAATGTTTGTCTGCATGTATGCATGTGAATCGTGTACATGCTTTGTGCCTACTGAAGCAAGAAGAGAATATGGCATTATCTGAAACTCTAGTCACAGATGTTTGTGAGCCTCCATGTGGGTGCTTGGAATGACACCAAGATTCTCTGTAAGAGCAGCAAGTGCTTCTAACTGCTGAGAAATCCATAGGCACGAAATGCCATAGTCTTGCTTTAAAGTTTATATATTTGTGGAGTATATCATCCCAGAGAATGAATGGGCAATGGAAATATGTGGCGTTCTCAAAATGAATAAAGAACAAACCCTATTACATCCTAAGCTCCAATACAGTGGGGACTAAGGAAGATTGCTTGAGCCTATTGGCAAAGAGAGAAGACAAAGGGAGTGGGTGGCCGAAAGTGATTTATTATTGCTAATTAACTTAGCCAAGAGGTTAGTGAACACAGAAATTAATCTCACCCAAGAGATCACAATGATAGTTCTCTCCAAACTGGTTTTAAGCAGAGCCAACTCATTCCTGAAGCTCTGCTGAGAGGTATATAGTCACATGAGCTGTAGAAAAAAAAAAATGAGTTAGCAGATCCAAAGCTGACTCTATGAAAAGAAGGGCCACTTCAAAGCAGAGAAACATACACGTGTTTGAACACTTTAGTGAGAGTCTGTGAAAATACATCTCAGTATTACTTCATAAAATTCAAAGGTAACATTTATACATGTGGAGCATCGACCTTGACCCTGATATCCTGGTAGACGATCAGCTACCTCATTATCCTACTGTTCGGTTTGAAGCGGTTAAGTTTTCAAGTTCAAAATCAACATGAAAGGCAGTCTGAGGAGTTTATTTTTCCACATATAAACACTGGAACATGCTGGCACTTCAGAGGATATTTGTTCCCTGTCCGTACATCACTGATGACTTAAAATTCTTTTATGTTGCTCTTGGCATGGAGAAAGACACCAAAACTGAAACAATGAACTGAAATATGTAATGCGCTAACCTTGATTGTGTTGCTATATTCGCTTTTCCCTTAGAGTAGCCAGCCCTACTGAAGAAGGAGAGAGTATTGGAATGCTGTTAAGCTGTCTCCATCATGCTTAGCTATTGAATGGTGAAGGAAAATTTGAATTCAGCTACTTCTTGACTTGGGACAAATTAATATTTAGTCTATTTATTTTATATCAATTTATATTTTATTAATATATTCAGTTGAATTTACTATTATATTACTTTCAAAAAGGAATTAATAAATTGCAGAAGTCTATGAGCACGATACTCAAATACTTCTTAGAATTTAATATTTATTTTGATCATTAATTAGATACAAAGTTGATATACAATATACTTTTGTGACTATATTTAATTATCTTATCCTTATTTTCAGAGAAATACATATAAAGTAGACAGAGCATCCATCATTTAAAAAGGCAAATATAATAGAGCAGAGCATGATATTTTCTGTTTAAATAAAGTTATTTCATTCTACTGGTATTATATTATAAAAATTAAAGTTGAAGTAAATTATTTTATTGCAGATAGATTTTTAAAATAAAGGGAGAAAATACAAAAATAGCACTCTTGCTTCTTTAAATACATTTGAAACAGTTGTTTATGTTTGTCCTAAATGTTATATATATGCATATATAATTGTGAATCTAACTTATAATTCAAATGGTATGTAAATCAGAAATATATGAAGTATTTAATTTGTAATAACACTATTTTCTAGCTAAAGGTTGCTTACAAAAGACTTGAAGTTCAAAGCTGTTCCTCCTTTGACTCTACCAGTTATCATGATTAACGAAAAAGTCACGAGTAACATATTTTTGGCAGCAGCTTATGTCTGTTTTTAACATATTCATCACACATAACGAGCTATGGGATTTTTCTCAAATGTTGTGAATTACGATCACCTCTTCATGAACCTTAAGCTTAGAAAAATATCAAAAGAAAAAAAAATCAGGAAATGACAGGAACTCAACAATAGGTATTTTAAATCCCTGGTTGTAAAGATCACAATTGTGTCAACAGTGTGATGCAGTTTCCCTGGGGGACAATCTTATGCCTAACCGGCTACATAAAAGCTATCACAGAGCCAAGAAAACTTATCAGACCAGAGACACTCTGGGGTTTAATAGGCATTAGCTTTCACTTTTGTAAGGACTTGGTTATCAACATATCATTCTAAGTAAGAGTGACTTCAAGAAATATGAACTGGGAATCCCATGGTAGAGGGTTGTGATTATTAACATTTTTCTTTAGGCTATGTCTTATTATTTTTCTGGCAAGCATTGAAAAGTATTGTTAATATTTTTCTTTTCACCCAATAAAAACTATTTTCTTCATTAAATGAAGGGACAACATGGTGTCACTGAGGAACAAAGAATAGCAAGTTTTTGGATGAGTCAAAATGCACTGGAGAGAGGAAGTAGTAGTCCTAGAAGTGTGAACTACCCTGTCTTTCACAGTTGTGGAAACAGCTAATTCATAATCTAAACAAAGAATGTTAGATTTCTTATGATGAACCTATGTAATGGACATAGTTCAGCTGTATAGTACAGTGCCATGGTTGCTGAACCTAAGAAAAATAAATGACATGATAAAAGACAATTGACTTTCAATTTCCAATAATTTTAATTTTGTGGAATATAAATGTCTACATTCACAATAAGATAAGTTATAGGTTACCACGTAATTTTTTTTACTACATGATGAATACATTTATCATTTTATGCATGTATATACATGGTAAATCCATGTTTGTGTGTGAACATATGCTTGTGAAAGGCACAGGAGGACATTGGATATCGTACTTTCATACTCTGCACATTATTCCCTTGAGACAGGAGCTGTTCCGATGATCAGGAGGACCCATTCATCATCCAGTATTAATTTTCTATAGTACTGGAGTTACAGTCACATCTAGCCATGTCTGGATTTCTTTTTTTTTCAGGTTTTATTTTTCATTTTTGTCTTTTCGAATGACACAGAATATATATATTCATGCATAGAGTAAATAAAGGTAAACTCACTGATAAGGATTCACTGTTACAGTGTTCTGTGTTGAGGATGACATTATTAGTGCTATGTCATACAGTCGCATGCAGCTATCCACGTGTCTGGGACTGTACTCATGAACCTGTCCTATGCTCAGGGAATCTAACTTCTTCACTGAGCTCAGGGAACTGATGTTTTGAAAACTGCTTCTGCTTTGCATGATCAACACACATACATACTGAAGTTGACGCCTACTTCACCAACATCCCAAGTCTATTATATCTTAAAAAGATATAATTGACAAATTGACTGTGGCTCTCACCTTTTCACATTGAAAACTATTGGTTTGTATCGTGCCTGAAGCTCCTTCTATCAGTTCAAGAAGGTAAATATGGGGCAGGTAAATATAATTGATGACATTTGAATTAAGGTCCTCCTGTCTCAGTAAGTAGTCTTACCCAAAGAGCTATGTCTCTATCACCTTAATACCCCATCTGTATATTCTTTTTTTTCCATTCATCTTTTATCTAGAATTGATTTTTTCTTGCTATGCTGATTATATTGTTGAATGAAGATTAGATTACCTTCCAACTTCTCTTAATTTTAATAATACGATAACATGCTATTTTCTAGAGATAAGCACAAAGATATAAAGAAAACCATGGGAATAATTCAGATGCAGTAGAGCTTGGGAAAGAGAGCAGAACAGACTAATACAGTCCCTTTGGTGGTAGAATCCCACATTTGCCTTTTCCTGTAGCATTCCTTGGGAAGACTGACAAGCATAGGTCAAGAGAAGCTGGCCTCTGTCTCCTCAATACCTACCAACATCAACAGTGACTTCCTCTGACAAATGGCAAAGAATGCACCAAGTGCAGCTGTACTATGGGCTATCTGGGCACTCACTTAAGGAGTATTTCCTTTCTCCTTAAGATTAGTTCTGAAAGACAATGAGGATAAATATTACTCCAGTGAGCAAAGAATCAGGCAGAATGCCTCTTTGTTCACTATTCTGCCTGATTATTTAAAATGAGATGATAAATTTCCTGAGTTTATGAACAATAGCTCTTGATATTCCTGGAGGCTAAGGACAAGAAAGAAATTATTAGAAGACTGAGCATTAGTGATCTCAAACTATATGTATTTCACAAATATTGCATATTTGTGCTGTGTGCATAAATGTGTGGTGTATATATGTGTTTATATGTGTGTGTGAACATGCATAGATTAGTTGCCATAAAATATCATCCTCCACCAATCTTCCCCTTATTTCATAAGACAGGGTCTCTAACAGATCCTGGAGGTTATTGATTAGGTTAGGGTATCAATGAACTCTAGTATATAATTGCTGGGGTTACAGATGTGTACCACTGTCCATAGCAGTTCAAATGTGTGGCAGATGTTTTACCGTGTGAAACATCTCCTTAGCCCCTAATTTGAATGCTAAACATTCACGTATAATGCAGAACAACTCATTTTGTATAGTACTTTCCAAGAACCCTTGAAAAATATTGACCTTAGATAGAAATGAATTAATCTCTCTCACCAACTGAACTGCTTTTTCATAAGTCTCATGAACAAAATATCTGCAAATAGTGACAATAGAAGCAGTGCATAAAGAAAACAGCTTGGATTTCTCATTTGCTATGTTTGAATTGGTAAATGCAGCTGCCAGAGCTTGATGGAAAAGTATCACCAAACTGGTGTCAATGAAATACTAGAAGGGAGAGAGATGTTGTCACTTAAGATTTAGTTTTGCTTTCTCCAATGCTTTTGCTATTTATACTGTTTGTAGAATCATCATAAGCTTTACGTGTTCTACAGGATACAAGAAAGAACCAAGAATTCAGTTTCATTAGTGTTGGGGACTGCAAACCACCAGACCCCGAATTTCTTATGAACAACTTGCCTTTCTCTGCTCTGAGCAGCCTGCAGCTGCTCTGAGCACAAGACCCTAATGGTAGGGGAGTGGGTTCTGATGAGTCTGCAGCTGAAAGATTCCGAGAGCTGGGGTGTGGCCAGAGCGCTCTATAGGCTGCCCCTAAGCACAATAAAGTGGGCATTCTTTGCATTCTTCTCTCAAGGATGCCCCCTTGGCCCCATCTGTCTGTCTCTCTGTCTGTGTGACTTTGTGTTTTTAAATTTTCAGCCTGGTTCCCATAGAGCATAGCCAGTGGAGCGCAGAACAAAACTGGTATAGTTTTACATGTAAGTGTGTTCATCACAATATCAAGGCTGATGAGGTTGAGTGTTCTTGTCATGGACCCATCTACCAGAGCAATTCATGTTATATTTTGGTGTGCTTTTATATTGTGTTATTCAGCTTTCTATTAATATAAAAAGAATGGCTACATCAGCTAGCTTAACAGAAAGAGAGTTTCATTTTGAGTCCCAGCTTTGAAGGATTCAGTCTGTCATTGGGCTCTGTGTCTTTTCAGCATGTGTAAGGCACTACTCATAACCAAAGAATGTAACAGAGGCAAAGTTTCAACTCATGGCAGCTCATCAACAGTGATAGACAGGGAGAAATCAGTGTCCCAGGACCACCTCCATAGACACATCAATAATGACCACAAAACCTCCTACTTAACTCATGTTTTAGAAGTGTCAGCACCTCCCCGACAGTGGCAAAAGATGGAAACCAGGCCCTTAGCCTGTGGTCCTTCGGAGGACAGGTCCATTTCACATCACTTCAGAATTAGTTGCAGTGTCAGGTAGAAGATAATACTATGTTCAAGGACGTAAATCACCGTGAAGTTTTAATGTATGCATTTGCTTAGTACTTGTAGGAGGAATGTATCTGTCAGAACTCAGGAGCATGAAACGAAAAAGGCACACACTACCATCCCTACAGATTTACCATATGGAATATTTAAGGTTTAGGTCCACAGATGTGGCTTCTGTTTCATCAAAGATTAGGAAATTAAGAATTTTCACTAAATAAATCCATTAAATAAAAATGTGACAATGTATTTTTATAGTAAATTTATAGAGAAAAACTATACATTACAATGTTAATGAAAGTGACTGATTCTAAATTTTGTATTTTGTAGAAAATGAATGGAAAATAATAGTTTTTAATGACTGATTCTTTTCATTCAAATATGACAACCATTATACCAAGAAGAACATTAAGCTGAATTCCTGTTAAATTTCATCTTTGCTAGATTTCACTCTTTCAGCTCTGGAGTACTGTTGATCAGCACAGCACACTCAGATGCCTAAATATTAGGACCATGATATGCTTTAGCTGTGACCTCCTCCTATAGGTTCAAGAATTGTATACTTGGTCCTGAGTATGGGACAGAGAGAGATGGCGTAATTTTGAGAGTTGAGGAGTTATGAGAATGTTTTTAACTTATTGATAGCATGGTCAGTGGCACTCTTATGAATCATACTAAAGTGGGACCCTCAGTTTTCATGAAAGTTCACCTGTTCATCTATAATAAAAACGGCATCCACCTTTGAAGATGAGATAAGATACTGTATAATGATGAGAGTCTGACTCCTAAATAGGTCTTTGGCTTCCTGCCTACTGATGTGATTTCTCACTCTTACATGCTTTTTACACCCCTCAAAACAATGCAAGACAACTTGAGATGACCCAGCCAAGGCAGTCTCTCAGAGGGTCCAGTAACATTCTGTGCAGGCATTCAGCCTCATAAAATGTGAGATAAATAAACTTAGGTTCTTTCATAAACTGTCTATTTACTGACATTTCAGTACAGGTTTTGGAAGTGGAGCAGTTCAGACCACAAGAAAACACAAACACTTATCATTTCTAAAGTATGTTGTGAGCATTTTCAATATTAGGCTGGTACCTATTTGCATTTGTATTTTTGTTCTGCAGTCCATACAATTTGCCACCTTTATATCTTTTCATGTAAGCTTTTGACTAGGATTCATCATGTTTGTAAATTTATAGACATGTTCACATTTATTTAATCTAGTACCTGTCTGGATGATCACAATTTATAGTCTTCTACTGACAAGTCAAGTAACTTATAAAATAGCCTTCTTTATACCCACCCAACTTTAAGTGTCATTAAGTTAAATGGTATTTAGGAAAATAACATTAGGATTAAAGCTAATATTGCAATATTTTAAATATGATCTACAAATCAAGAACAAAATGTACACTTGCATGAGCCTCCAAATCAAAGTCCCATATTGGTTATATTAAATTTGATCCCTTAATTTCCACCACAGAAAATAAAAGATGCATGTGCTCTACTCTAGATGAGAAAATTTATTTTTACTTTTGTGTGAGTTTAGTTTAAGTAAAACATACAAATGCAGCTTATCCTATGAGTTAAAATGTCTGTAATGAAATACAAATAAAGCTTTATATAGTTCCCAGAAAATTTTGTATGCATGTCTGCTTTTTTTATCAAATACATATCACATGCTACATTATTTATCACAGAAATGAAAACTATAATCAATATTATTTTCATATACCTATTAGAACACCAAACTTTACTTTTTAAGTAAAAGAAAGTATTTCATTTGGATTATGTTTTCAGAGTGTTAGAATCCCTGATGGTGGAATGAAAAAACAGCTAACAGCTCACATACTAATCCACAACCATGGGACAGAGGAATAACACTGAACTTCAAACAAGTTTTTTCAAACCTCAAAACCTGTGGCAAACCTGTTCCAGCACAGACATGCCTCCTAATACTTCCCAAACATTCCCATCAACTGGTGACCAACTATTTAAATTTACGAACAAATGTAAGTAATTCTCATTTAAAGTATCACATTCTACCCTGTGCCCACCCCAGGCTCATGTCTTTTTCATGATGCAAGATAAAATTAATCCCACCTCAAATATGTCTGAGAATACTGAAATGAATAATACAATTGAATGAAGGATGGAGCAACAGTCACAGTATTCTCAGTGTTTTATATTTGTTCTTTTTCTTCTTTTCTTCCATTCTCTTTCTCTTCCATTACCTTTATTACATACTCTTACCATTCTTCCTCTCTCTTTCTTTTTTACGTTTCTTTCTTTCTTTGTTTCTTTCTTTCTCCCTTTATTCTTCTCTATTTACTGCTTTCTAATGTACATGTATATGAACTATTCATATACACCTATGTGAGTATGTGGACATATGCTTGTGAGTCTATCCACATATGTACACACGTGTGTGGAAAGGCCAGAAGTCAATAGCAGATGTCTTCCCTATTTATTTCCTTTTACTTTATTCAGGCTATCTCTCTCACTGAAGTTGGTACTAAGAGATTACATTAGAGCATCTTGCCATTGAGTTCATGAGATCCATCTGTTTTGACTCCTGAACTGGGGTAACAAATGCACACTGCTATATCCAACTTTCTATGTAGATGCTTGGGATCTGAATTCAGGTCTTCATGCTTTCTCAGCCGTTTCTTTATGGATTAACTAGCTCTGGAGATCTCCTTCATCTCTTGCTCTCTTTGTGTGTTATTGTTGAATAAAAACGTAAGGAAAGAATGAAAAGGGGCCTGTTTTAAAACCTCCATTGCATACCTATCCTAAAATTTCCTTTGAGTCAGTTTCCAGCTATTTTGCTTCCACAACGAAGGAAAACAAGTAGCTCTGGTTCTCTCTGTAACCCCCATCTATAAAAACGGTGATACAAACTTTTTTACATCCTAATAATTGCTGTGGTGAATTAACAAGCTGCTAATGTTTTGATTTATAATAGGCAGCCCCTTCGGTTTGCCTGGTGCTGAGAATGATTGAGCTGTCTCCCTAGTGCCTGGAAGTAAGTAACTGACTGTTTATCCATTCTCTTGATTAGAAGGCTGCCCTCCAGCCAGATAAAAGAATTTCCATAGTAAATGTGAGACTCCCATGTTATGTTTTACTTTCTAGATTTAGTACCAAACATTAAAAGGAATTGGAGATTGATTTTTGTTCAAGGACCAGTGCCAGATAAAACAAGGAATAAGCGAGCAAACGGGCTGGTAGATTCATATTCCTTTAAAATGAGGCAAAGAATTGAGATTTGCTGAAAGTATAACTAGGTTACTTCATGTGTGTGTTAGTATGTGTGTATGTGTATGTGCTTGTGTGAGAGACAGACAGACAAACAAACAGAAAAAGATACAAAATATGGAATGATAGCTTTTATGTAATGGGTGTGTGTGTGTGTGTGTGTGTGTCTGTGTGTGTGTGTGTGTGATGCAGTGAGTAGTATATATTTAATGTGAGGAATGGTGTGATGGTGTGTGTGTGATATGTGAGGTAATTCATGTATGTACGTATGCATGTTGTATGTGAGATTAAATGTGTTATATGTATTTAAAGTATGTGATTATTGTATTTAATATACATGAGACTTTGTATGTTTTGTGTATATTAAATGGTTTGTGGTGTGTTTATTATGTTTGTGAGGGTGTTTGTGCTACTGGATAATAGTGTGTGTACATGCACACATTCCTATGCAAACTTTTCACATTCAGGAAGATTGTTTACTTAATTTTCTCTGATATTCTGCTGGTAGATGCTATTGTCAGGGATCAAAATTAAACGCAACTTACTCGTTTATTAAGGTACACAAGAAAAAAATCTTCAGTTTGATTTCTTTTTTTCTTAGGCCCAGTTCTATAGCAATATTATAATGACAAAAATAAACACACAAACAATTGCACATAAGTAAAATTTTAAGGAGATATCCATATATAGATATATACATGTCTATATAAAGTATATCACTTATAGGCATCTATACATTATTTTCTATTTTCCTCTACCCCTTCCCATCTTATGGAGAGTTTTTATATATTGCTTTATTGACATCACATCATGAGTCAGTTTCTTCTAACCCATCTCTTTTCTCCTTGTGGATGAGCTTTTACTACTTGAAGCAAAACTGCTATGCTTTCTGAACTTCTGAAGAATTGGCCAATAATGGGGGCAATTGATGTGGCCATCTTCTGCCTTTCTCTCAGCAATATATATGCTAAGTCAAAAGTATTGAGTCTTCAGAATCCTGAATCCAAAGGCGTACTCAGTTGCTGCTACAAATTAAAATGCTTGTCTGGTGTGGGAAAATGGTCTGTATTCTGTCAATTATATTTTAAATAAATGCTGATTGGCCAGTAGCCAGGCAGGAAGAATAGGTGGGACAACCAGACAGGAAGTAGAGGCAAGTCAATGAGAACAGGAGAATTCTGGGAAGAAGGAAAGCTTGGTTGGCAGTCCTGACACAGTCACAGAAGAAATAGAATGTGACTGCCCTACCAAATAAGTTACTGAGCCACATGGCTAGCATAAACAAGAAAAAAGGGCTAATATAAGTTATAAGAGTTAATAAAAAGCCTGAGCTAATGGGTCAATCAGTGTATAACTAATGTAGACCTCTGTGTGATTTCTTTGGAACTTAATGACTGTGGAAACCATCCATGACAGAACACTATCCAACACTTTTCCAAGTCTTTAAAATCAATAGAGCAATAAAAAACACCATATCAATTGCTAAGTATATGAGTCATATACAAAGAAGGAAAGAATGGACAGTGAAATACCAAAGTATAGGAGATAGTATCACTGAGAAATGATATTTGGGTTCCCTTACATATGTTTTCTTAGCCAGTGGGCCACATTTTATGTGTGGCATTTAGAACTATGAAAATAAAATGCTTGAATTGTATGCTTTATCCTATATTCGAAATGAAAACTAGAAGAAAAGGGAATATTCACTTTAGTGATGTATATCTGATGTTTTGTTTTTAACTCAAACTTGTAAGAACTCATCTTTTTTAGAAGCAAGGAAATTTGATTTCTATCATTCCTCTTCCATTTAAAGGGATCCATCTCTAAATCTCTAAAAATACATTTTCATCATGTTTTGGAATTCAGGCACAAATGACTTCATGGCTTATTAAGAATATTGAAAACATGTTGTGACTTAATGCTTGTCTATATGTCTATACATGAGAAAAATCATTAAAATAGGCATCTGCAATTTCCACAGAGGTATTAAATGAAATATTTCTTTATTCATGCATTTGTTCATCTCATAGGAGACAACAACCACTGCTGTTAAACAGGAAATTCTTCTTTCCTAAAAACACTAAATTTTTCAATCAGTTTTTCTCATGAATCAGTTACAGAATCAGACTCTTTATTAGTTCATTCTCAGTATTTGTGATAAGTTTCTTCTGAATTTTCTTTATTGCCTAAATTCCCTATGCTTACTCAATAAAGTATTTGCAGTCCTATTTGGTAGGATCTTATACAAGATTCTTACTAAAGATCTAAGAAGAGTTTCTGTAGATTCAGAAATACTCCACACTCAGGAAGACATATTTTCTCTCAGAAAAAAAAAATTGCCTGTATTTCAATGTATAATTCTTGTTAGAATTCTTCTTCTTTAACCTATTAAAATGTAATTCAATTTCTTGTATAAGAACTTTTCCTTTTTCATTTCTCTTATAGAATATTGTAAGGTTTAACATGCTTGGATTTGTGATATACAGTTTTCTGGGAAAGTGTGTCATACACATGGTTCAGCAACAATAAGGCATTCTTCCAACTCATGAAAAGAAATCAGTTGAAACCAGTTAAGATCTGTTGATGAAGTCAAACAAAAAAACTGTAGACAAATTAGAAAAGGATAATATTATTCAAAAGATGAAAATGGTATCTTCTTAATCTCCTCATAGCTTTCCTTACCATAACATAGTACCATATAATGAATGGGTTGGACTGGCCCTCTCTAAAGTTATCTGTCACATATAATATAAGAATTAACTTGTACCTGATTTCTGTACCTAAAATGAATGTTTAGCAGGTATAAAATTTAAGTCAGGGCATGGCATATGACAGAAGTAGTGGGAGATGGGAGAAAATAGAATGGATGGAAATATAATTCTGGAAAACTTTCATCTTGTCTCACTAAACCAAAAAATAGTTATTCTTTTGAAAATCAAATTGTGAAACAAACATTAAAATAAAGCAGAAGAGGAGAAGTAGAGTGACTGTAGGATTAGAAAGCTGCCTGCCCTGAGTTCAAACTATGACTCGGACTTCATAAAATGAAGACATTTTAGTCTGGCCTGGCTGCGTGTTGAACTGAATAATCAATGACAGACTGCCAATCATCAACAGAATATGTTAACATAGTCAACCTTGGAAAACCATGTTGTGATTTTATTCCATAAAAGAAATGGGTGGTTGATGAAATCTGATATGGCTCTGATGACGAAAAGTTTAAATTGTTATAATGATACCATGTGTAGGAGAGGACCGGGCAAAGAAGTGAAAGGAAGTTCACAGATTGGGATCTAACCACTGTCACCTGCTGCTACACAAAAGGGCAGAAGCACGTTCCTAGGTGCTTATTTGATGCAGAAATTAAGGGAGTAACTAGTAAACAGCTAAAGAAAGTTTGCTTTCTTGTAGCATATGTGTGTGAATACTGGGATAATTTTGTAGTGGTGAATGCTAAGTTCAATGATGACAATATTACTATTGGTTTAATGAAATGGCAAGTTTAGTTTAGATATTCAATTGTTTGAATGAGTATCTGCTAAACTTTCTGTATTTTTTCCCATTTTTTTTAGCCAAGTCTGAATAAATTTGAGGTTTTTCTTTCAGATATGAGACAATTATCTTCGTGTATCTATGTGATTCTTAAGAAAAGAAGTTTCAAATAATTCTGTAGTGGGTAATATTGTACAAAAGAAGTTGACAGAATGCATAATTTAACTAAAATTCCACAAGCAGTATCTAAGGGTGATTGCTGTTATTGCTTTGTTACTAATTCTATAAAGAAAAAAATGCTAATGTTTGCTCCTTGACATGTATTGTTATGTATTGCTATCTTAGAAATATCAAGCTTCAGTTATTAAGATTGTAAAAACCACAGAATAAGAACATGTCATGTAAAAAATAAACATAGTTCTGTAGTACTCACATAACAAACATTAAGGATAAAAGTTTCTTTAATATATGTTCTTTGGTATTCTTACCAAAGTCCCTGAACTCTTCATTTAATCATGGCTTCTTTTAAACAATCAAGACAATAAGGCAGCTGATGGAGATGCCAGTAATGTAATTTGGGTAAGCAAAACAGAATCACCAGTGTAGTCTCAATGCCTTTTCTTTGGCCGTCCAGAATTTTCTCCCACACATCTCCTAGTCTGAACCATTGGTTTTCCAAAGGCAAGCCAGATTTGGTAAGCTGGTGACCCATTTACTTTTATATATGACTATATAATTCCCCATAGGACTGTTATGTTTAACTGTTATTGCAGATTGCATTTTACAGTTGCCCCAGGCTGTGTTAAAGATGGTGTTCTGTTCTTTCACTTGGACGTGTTCTCTGAGATGTTATTTTACTGACTCACAAGTGCCTCGCAAGCTGGGAGTTTTACTATCCACATCACCAGTACACTACATTTCTTATCAGACTTCATCAAGTTCAAGTTCTGGCCTGAGAAACTGGCAAAGGAATACCTATTAAACAGCTATATTTTTGTAACCTTGAGGTCTATTTTATCATATAAATACCTTCTTTCCTTAATATTTGACACATTACTATAGATTTATAAAGAGCAGTTTGAGCAATGTTAAAATGTAAAGGAAATAACACTTTATTTTTTAAAAAAAAATAGACCAGAAAGAAAGAAAACTGAGGAATTAAACTAAATAAGTTTATATATTTTATTAAAAACTCATTACAGGACACATCATTAATACCTACAAACTTGGATTTTCAAAACTTTTGATAACTTCATAGGGATTTTAAAAATACTTTCGATTTTTGTTAAGAAGTAACAAAACAGAGATTAAGTAGGATCAAAATCACTATTTTTGCTTTAAAATTAATATAAAATGCAAAGAAAAATAGTCATGAAATAAAAATATGTAATTCATCAAGTTCAATAAAAGTACACTCTTTTTATAGTCAACATCAAAAATCATAATTTGAAGATTCAGAAATCTTGGCACACTTCCATATATTTATGGTCCACTTGTCGTAGAAGCACAATGGTTTGTATATTTACAAAGCTTTGAAAAAATGGACAAAATTTTACTGCAAACTTTGTCAACAGTTGTGTTGATTATCTATGGATTTTTTTCTTTTTTATTGATTTTTATTGAGTTATACATGATTCTTTGCTTTCCTTCTTTTCTCTCCCCACCACCTTCAACCCTCTCCTTTCGTCCCCATGCTCCCAATTTACTCAGGAGATCTTACCTTTTTCTACTTCCCCCGTAGATTAGATCTATGTATGTCTCTCTTAGGGTCTCCATTTTTGTCTAGTTTTCCTGGGATTGTGATTTAGGCTGGTTTTCTCTGCTTTATGTTTAAAAACCACTTATGAGTGAGTATGTAAAAGTGTCTTCTGGGTCTGGTTACCTCACTTGATTTGATTTTTTTTTTTTTAGCTCCATCCATTTGCCTGAAAAATTCAAGATATCATTATTTTTTTCTGATGTGTGGTACTCCATTGTTTAAATGTACCACATTTTTCTTATCCATTCTTTGATTGAAGGGCATTTAGTTTGTTTCCAGGTTCTGGATATGACAAACAATGCTACTATGAACATAAGTGAGGACATGTCCTTGTGGCATGACTGAGCAACCTTTGGATATATATCCAAAAGTGATATGGCTGGGTCTTGAAGAAGGTTGTTTCCTAATTGCCTGGGAAATTGCCATACTGATATCAAAAAGGGGCTGTACCAGATTGCACTCTGACCAGCAATGCAGGAGTGTCTCTTTTACCCCACAAGTTCTCCAGCATAAGTTGTCACCAATGAAAATAACTCTGAGATCCCATCTTACACTTGTAAGAATGGCCAAGATCAAAAACACTGATGACAGCTATGAAAGGAGTTTTAGCATTAATTCATATTTTGAAGGAAAAATATTTTCAGTTACTCTTGGTACATTTTATAAATGAATAACAGATACTCAAAAATTAAATATATAGTTGGATGTGGTGGCACATACCTTTATTCCCAGCACTCACGAGACAAAAGCAGGAAGACTTCTGAGTTCAATGCCTGGTCTACAGAGAGAGTCCAGGAAACCAGGTTTACACAGAAAAGCATTGTCTGAAACAACACAAAACAACACCAAACAAAAAACTCACAAGAAGGTTAAGTATAGTCATTTGAGAAGTTTCTGTGAAGTTCCTCTACTGACAAGCAAAATAGGTATAATGGCATAATGCAAAGATACATGAAATTAATCACATGATACATCCAATCATCTGTTGAGTCACTATTCAAAATGCTTAGTTAGAAATACACCAGTAAAATATAGGTACATAAATTGAATACATTATATAATTAACTAAATTGAATCATGAAAGCAGACAATCAGGGAAATTCTTAAGAAAGGATGATGCATGCTAATGGCTATGGACACGACTGTAACTCGATATCCACAATCAAAAGGGGACCTTTTAGCGACTTTTGTTCTTGGCTTCCCATAGAGTGTATCTGAAAACTTTCTGGATTTTTTACATACTCTCTTTTATGTAATTCTCTGCTCAAACTTGTCCAGATTTTATCACTGTTCTAACAGTTTTAGGAATCTCATAATTATTCAGTTTGGTCTGTTGATATTTTAGATAAGTGTTTCATGTTATCATTTCCATCAAATGATATTTATATTCATGTTTGCAAACAATAAATTGTTCATTCATTTTTTTCATATTATGACTCTACGTACATTACAGTGTAAGTAAAGGGCCTCTGGATGCATACACATGGGGTTTGGTGAAGGAATGCATTCTTTGGATTTACTAACATTCATAAAATGAAAGGAAACTTATGTACGGATACCAAAAAATGGATGGACCTCCCTTGCTCTTGGATTGGGAGGATCAACATAGTAAAAATGGCAATTCTACCAAAGGCAATTTATAGATTCAATGCAATCCCCATCAAGATCCCATCAAAATTCTTCACAGATCTGGAGAGGACAATAATCAACTTTATATGGAAAAACAAAAAACCAAGGATAGCCAAAACAATCCTATACAATAAAGGATCTTCTGGAGGCATTACCATCCCTGACTTCAAACTCTATTACAGAGCTACAGTAATGAAAACAGTGTGGTACTGGCATAAAAACAGAGAAGTCGACCAATGGAATCGTATAGAAGACCCGGATTTTATCCCACAAACCTATGAACACCTGATTTTTGATAAAGGAGCTAAAAGTATACAATGGAAGAAAGAAAGCATCTTCAACAAATGGTGCTGGCACAACTGGATGTCATCCTGTAGAAGAATGAAAATAGACCCTTATCTATCACCGTGCACAAAACTCAAGTCCAAATGGATTAAAGACCTCAATATCAGCCCAAACACACTGAACCTGATAGAAGAGAAAGTGGGAAGTACCCTACAGGAGATGGGCACAGGAGATCGCTTCCTATGTATAACCCCAGAAGCACAGACATTAAGGGCAACATTGAATAAATGGGACCTACTTAAACTGAGAAGCTTCTGTAAAGCAAAGGACATAGTCACTAAGACACAAAGGCAACCTACTGACTGGGAGAAGATCTTCACCAACCCCACAACAGACAAAGGTCTGATCTCCAAAATATATAAAGAACTCAAGAAACTAGACTTTAAAATGCTAATTAACGCAATTAAAAAATGGGGCACTGAACTGAACAGAGAATTCTCAGCAGAGGAAGTTCAAATGGCCAAAAGTCACTTAAAGTCATGCTCAACTTCCTTAGCAGTCAGGGAAATGCAAATCAAAACAACTTTGAGATATCATCTTACACCTGTCAGAATGGCTAAAGTCAAGAACACCAAGGATAACCTTTGCTGGAGAGGCTGTGGAGGAACGGGTACCCTCATCCATTGCTGGTGGGAATGCAATCTTGTTCAACCACTGTGGAAGTCAGTGTTTCGGTTTCTCTGGATCTTAATTTTTAAATGAATTTTCCAAAAATATTTTAAAAGTTTAATTGAGAAGCTTCAGTTGAAGTTTTTGTGAGGAGAGAGTTTCAGTGTGTCCTTCAAAGGCTCACATGAGGGTAGGTTGTTTTTGAGTGTGGTGATGTTCAGATACCATGGACTCCTTAGTAGGTGAGAGCTAATGGAAATTTATCGATATTGTTAAATGTTCTACACTTAAAGGGAGAGTGTGTGTGTGAGACCTCTTAATCTCAGAAGCATGTTGGCCACAGTAATGCCGGCCACCCAGGTGACACATGCTCAGGGACTCCTTGTCAGCTTTAGTGCCATTCTGATAATTTTATTCTTGAAAATTTGACTCAAGTATATGTAACAAATTATTCAGAATCAGGTATTTCATTTACAGTCATTGAAATTAAATGAATAAATCCTCCTTATGATAGTATGATCTTTCCAGATAATAGTCTGAAAATTTATCAAATATTTCAATGACTTTTTCAGTTATTAAATATGTCTTATACTATTAGAAATTTTAATGGTATATAAAGGTTGCAAAATGGCAAATTTTAAATGATAATTTTGTATTTGTTTTGGTGCCAGTTGCTAGAAAACAATCAACAAAAGGCACTGAAAGATCAATTTGATCATTTCTTACCTTTCCTAGTAGTAAATTATTCATTAATCTTGTTAGCTCTTCTTTTTTTCCTCTTAGATAGATGTATGGTTGCAGTTCCTAAAACTAACTGAAGTGAACTAAAAATTAAACCATTTTAAAGTTTGCATTGTATGTGATAAGCATGTTTTCTGACTGTTTTGGGTATGATTATGTTTGATTTAAATTAAGAATAACTAAATAATCTGTGAATAATGATAACCATATTCCTTCAAAATTGATTTATGTTTAAATACTTTAGCTGCACCGCATAAGACAATGTATTACATGTAGGTTTTGCTTCTGATAAAAATATGTTTATTGAGATAACTCAAATAATTTTTATATTACCTATTATGGGAAAATATTGTTTGATACTTTGCAAAATGGTAATTATCTACACAAATATTTTTTAAAAATTTTAAATGTGTACATTTTGAAATTTTATTTTTACACAGGAAAAAAACACTCTAAATTAGTGTTAAAATGTTATCCTCATTCTAGTTCTCTGGATAAAGTTGATAAAACTACTGTTTTGGATGCTTCACAATTACCATGTCTAATTTTATTTAATGTAGAATCCTCAGGCAAGACTGTAATGGATAAGACATTCTCTGTGAATTATATAAGGCATTATTTAAATCCTAGACTTACAGAAAAAATATTAGTTGGTTCAATACATACACTTAATCTTTTTAATAAAAACATTTTTGTGAGTAAATATATATTACTAACAACTAGACTATGAGAAGAGCTATAAAAAAGACACAGCTTTCATCAGCAAAATTTTAATTCACTAATACAACTCATATTTATTAATGTGAATAACACAACTACCATTATTTCACTGAATCCTTATGAAAAGTTGTGGTGTTCAATGTTCTCCTGTGTCCAACTTAACAGTCTATAATCTAAATTGAAGAGAATTTAAACACTTGTTATAACTCATAAAACACATAGTACATATAAATAGTCTTTTCTCGAAAGTCCTCAGATATGAATGTGTTGTTACACCCTGATTTTTGATCTACTTACCCTGACTATATTCATATATCATAATGGACCCTGTAAAATGCTTTTTTTCTATTTGAATATTTTCATGAGTAGTCTATTTTGTCATTTCCATCAAGAAAAAGAAAATGACATACTTCTAAGCAATCTTTGTGATTTCTAGGATCATCATTTTTTGTCTGTCAGAGTTAGTATTATCTTGACATAATTGGACACATCAGTAACACTTGGTACCAAAAATAATATCTTTTCTATGTCTATGCTTCATTGGCCACAAATTGAGCCTGGGGAATTTAGTTACTCTAAGTTGTAAAATACACTACTTTATGGACATGACACAATTGAGATTTCATGATTAATTATACAATCTGGTTCATTTTCTATGATCTCAGAGCCCTGGAACTAACCTCATGCAGCACTTTTGAATTTTTCACTTGCAGACCCTTAAACAGGAAAAATATTTTTATACGTCATGTAGACACTTTTTAAGCAAGTCATTTGTATGCTTTTCCTAAAATGTTGTATAGTTAAAAAATTCTAAAAGTGGTTTTACTTAGGAGAAGGAAGTATAAGGAAACATGTTAATTGTAATTACAGCATTTCCTATATTAATGAGTTAGTCATAAGCTTGTTGAGAATATTCCGTCAGGTTACACAATCAAATGGCTGCCACATTTGATACCAGATGAATATTTTGTTTCATTTTAAAATATATGCTAAGCATGCATGTCACATTTTTCAATACAACTTTGATTTTTAGTACTTGCAAGAAAGACCCAACATGGTTTAGCTAGTTCACACCTTAATAGCCAACTCATGTTCACTATAGTATTTTTTTTTCTTTCCCTGACTCAATATATTATAAAAACCAAGAAAATCATGGAAACTATCTAGTTTCTGGCCTAGAAATGCATGGAACCATCAAGGTATTTTAATCCCTTGCTCCTATCAATGGGCTGACAACCTGTTGAGATGTTCACTCGCATCCCTTCGACACAGTCAAACTGCACAGGGCCTTGGTTATTTGCTCAACTCTCAGACAGAACCACGTCCTTGAAAGTGATGGATTCATGAGTAAGTGATGATCACAAACACAATTTGTTTACAGTGCATTCAATTTCTTCAGTTCCTCCTTATGCCCCTTTATTGTTGCTTCCTGCAAATGTGGCTCCTTTTGATCACATATATTCTAGTCCTTGTTTCAATCGCTGCTTTTGAAGAACTTCAGAGAAGGGTTACATTTAGTTTACTCCTGAAACTCATTACATATCTCAAACTGGCCTCAAACTCATGATTCCCTTTCTGTCTTCCCCTGAATCTCTGGTGACTGACTTGCTTCACCCACCACTCATGACTTTTAGATCTTAAAATTTAAAAGTTATATGCGATTATCTTTATTTATGTCTATGTGTCTATCACTGTGTAAGTTCATGTGAACCAAATGCTTGGTGCTAATGATAGGAGACAGAATGGGTGTTGGATGCCCTTGAACTGGAGTTATGTGTGGTTGGAAGCCACCCAACATGGGCATGGGAGGTTGACAACAAGAGTAAAAAGCACTTGAAATCACTAAAGCAATTGAGCATACTTTCCAAACACATACATTCTTAATTTTAATTAAAAAAACATATCAATATATTCTTAAGTTCACTTTTTTATCTCCCCCAAATAATATGTTTTACTCTGTTTTCTACAGTTTAACTTTGCTTTTCATAGTCATGTTTAAAATTATTATACATGATCGAATTATTTATTTGTTATATATTTATTTTAATATATATTTTTAAATATTTTTATTTCAAGCCTACAGCACTCGGTATTCCCAGGCAGTATCCCATCCAAGTACTAACCAGGCCCGACACTGCTTAGCTTCCAAGATCAGACGAGATCAGGCATGTTCTGGGAGGTATGACTGTAGACTATACATTTATTGTTTTAATACATATATTCAGTTTGGTAATAAATTTCTTCTAAGTAATTTTCTCCTATATATTATAATGCTACTAAATTAATTGCTTGAATTTTGTTTCTTGGCCAATCTTCTTTAATTTACAGCCTTAATGCACATATAAACTCCATAATTTCTTGAAATATTTCACTTTGCTCATGTATGAGTTGAGTTTACCCTGTTAGGGCTTATTATCAGAAAGGTTCCCCAGACCGTCATCTGCCCATGGTGAAAGATTTGGATTTGGAAAGAGAGCTAGCACAGTATCTGAATAATGCCCAATACACCAGAGATGCCAGAACCACAAGAATGAGTTTAAGAGCTCATGGTAAAGTAAGAGGCAATGAAGAGAAAGCTTATATTACACTGCCCAAAATGTACCCATATTATGCATAAACAGGAGAGTTTAGCACCCATCAGATCATAATTTTGTTCTGGCTAGACTAGCACTCAGAAGAGAATTACCATTCTGTATCATTTTTCTTGTATCTGAGATAGTAAATCACATGAGTGCCCAGCCCAACAAGGCACCTTGTTTAATTTCTTCTCTTAGGTGATGAAGATTCCTTTCCAGTAGTTTAATTGACATTTGAATGCTGCAGTAGATTAATAGTTCTCTTTGATGCTCATGCTTCAGGTGAAGTACTTAACAAAATACTAAGGTAGTGTATTTTGTAACTTGGTTATTTCTTCCATTTCAATTGTGTGGATCCTAACAAATAAGCAGGTTTATTCATATTTGCCAGTGTTCTAGAGACTCCCTCTCTTTCCCTGCTTGATTATGTTATCTGTTGCTAGACCCAGAGCATTCTATACAATTTATTCAGCCGTAGGTTTAATACCTCTCTTAAAAATCCTGCAATCAACCATGTAACCCCTACCTGCTCTTTTACATTGCCCCTCCCACCTAGATCCCTTCCCAGGAGTAATATCTATAATATGTAGGGGTGCCCTGTTAGTTACTATTTTAGCTAATGAGCCTCAGGACAGCTTATTCTCACACATAATCCCAGATACTCGAGACTGGGTTTAGAATCAAACTTCTGTGACCAATAAAAACCTGTTCTGGCTGGAGTTAGAGCTAGATAGTTAGACCCTAAGTTGGGTGGAAGTCCTAGGAGAGAGACAGAATAAGAATAAGAATAAGAAGAAGAAGAAGAAGAAGAAGAAGAAGAAGAAGAAGAAGAAGAAGAAGAAGAAGAAGAAGGATTGTTCTGCTCTTAAGTGATCATGATTTCATTCTGGAGAGCCCTGTAGTGCAGTTGAACTAACTCCTCTTATCTAAGGACTGTATCTGCTCACCTTCTTCTTTCCAAAGAGAAGCTCCAAGTGTTTGCTGCTTTTCTGGCAACTTGACTGAGTTTCACACTCTTCTCTTTGCTTCATGTTTTAATGAGTAAGTTGGAACACTTCATTAACCTGTTCTGAAGTGATTTGGCTGCCATTCTGCCATTTTAAGTTTTATTTAATTTTATCTGCTAGAACATAATGATCAATGACTGACCTTCTTACTTGCATTGTCCTGCAATGTTGTTAGAGTGATATTTTTGTATATAGATTCATAGTTGGAATTTCAGAGCATTGATACCAGATATTTTCAGTTTGTTCTCTGGGGGAATTTCATTTGCGTCTATGATTTTAACTATCTGTGATAACTTGTTAAACATTAAAAAGGTATTTTGCTTCTATTTGAACATTTGTATACTCACAATAAATTATATTTCTGTAAATGGCTGCAGTCGAAATTAAACATTGAAAGTTAAAAGAAAAGAACTCACTCTGGAACAGGTGGAATCTGTTAAGCTGGGGAACTGTCTCTACTGGTGTTCAATATATCTGCTTGATGGACTCCACATTTTCTAGTTGCATACAGTAGTCACTTAGCACATCGCCTCTGTTCAGTATAACTGAACAGTACCAGGCAGGAGAGTGTGGGCATTCTACCTGAGCTAGGAAGGGCCATTACATAAAATGTAAAAAAAAAAAAAAAAGTGCAGTTTATTTCAAATGACAGCAGACAACTTATTTATCAACATATTCATAGCAGAACTAATGCAGCAAATTTTAAAGTTTCTTTCCATAAATGGAACTTACCTTGGAATATATTAAAAATTAATACCTCTTTTGTTCCTCATTATGGTTTTTATTTCATTTTTGTTCATACAGAAAAAAAATTAGAATTGACCAACAAAATTTCTTCTACTCTACTTAAGCATATTACATCCAACAAAAGACCAGGATCAAACGCTTTCCATGTATCATTCTGCATTTTTTAACCATCAGCATGATATATGCACATCTCTGTAAATTAAGCCCTAATTAACATATACTCTTTTAAAATTTTACATGTCTTCTGCAATTTGAAAAAATTGTTAGATTTTGCCATGAATACATTCTAGAGCTCTGGTAAATGTGTATATGTTTTGAATTATGAATTTACAGAATAAGAACTATTTCATGTTCTAACGAGGTTGAGTTTCTAGTCAAAAATTGATATAAAATCACATTATTTTGTTTTATAATGTGACTTTCTTACTTATTTTATGATCTCTACTAAAATTTTGAATAATTTGTTCAATAACTTTCTCATACCATAAAATAATAGAATTCAAAAACAGAATTTAATTTGGGACGTAATGCCCCATTTCTACTACCAAATACTTATACAAATAGTTATGCCTTCAGTAGAATTAGTATTTAAATACCTTTTAATATTTTAAACATAATTAAAAGAAATTGAATACATATCACATAGTCAGTCATTTTTATTTTCTTCTATATGGAATACTACTTTTTAAAAAAATGGAATAATTAAGCATATATTATAGCTTCAAGCTGTCAACAAAGTGAACTCTTGGAAATTCATCTTAGATAGTTCAAAATCATTAGTTATGAAGCAATATTCACAGGCCTGCATGGGTATGTGCCAGATACAGGCCTAGAAATGAAATAAGCGGGCACATGATTCCATTACTAATCCAGAAGCAGTCTTCAATTGACAAGCTCCTGCAAATAAAAATTTAGTTTTCACAACAGAAGTATCATAATTTGGAGAAATGATCACAAAAATCTTTTTTTATGTATTTATTTTTATCCCATCAGTATCGACATTTCCCAATACTGATCCCTTAATTCCTTAACATAAAGCAAAGTGTGTAAAGAAATGTAGTGTTGATGACTATTTCAAAACATGTTTGGAATCATCAAAAACTAGTTCTACTCACTACAGAATCTATAGAAGAAGATATAGATATAGGTATATATTAAAAAATAGAGTTTGAGGAGTTCTTGTTTTTTAACCTTATTTTATAGATGCTAACTTGTATGTGCCATGCTTTTCTGCCATGATTTTGACTTCAGATTAACCTCTTTAAGGATGAAGTATTTCACTCTTTATTTCAAGATTTAATATTTTGTAATCATTGCTTTATTCTCAATTTTTTTCTGAATATTAAAAATATTTATTATAGTTTTAATCATCTATGCAATATGAGTCTCTGAATCAATTAAAACTAATATTTTATTTGGGATTCCATATCGTTACATGTAAATATAAATTACATATAAATAACTTTTTAAGGCAATTCAGATGTTGAAATGATTATTAGATTTGAGCCACTTAAACACATACTTCAAAAGGCTCAAAATGTGAAATGTACTAGATACCTCTATGTTGAAAGAATTATCATTGTTTAAATATCCATACTTCCCTTGGAATAGCTACACTAAAATTTGTACACTTTGCCAAAATCCCAATATCATTCTTTATTCAAGTAAGAAAAACATATCCTTAAATCTGTTTGCTACACAAGACATTGATGAGGTTAATGCAGTTCTGAGGATAAAACAACAAATTAACAAAGTTGCATACATCAAAGTTCTTATATTAGAACAATGTTTCAAAAGTACAGTTAGCAAAACCATGTTGTATAAATATGAAAATATATTTAAAAATAAAAGCAGACAATTACCTTAGCACAAAGCCAGAACTATAAGCTCAAAGCATTTGACAATGACACACATACACAGGTCAATAAAAGAAGGAAATGATCTCATTAAAAAACACGCTGGAAAACTGTTTTCTACATGATAAGATGTGATATTTGCCTCTTACATTATACTATGCACAATATTAGAAAATCTAAAAACTGAAAACTATAGTACTCGAAAATATAATTAGAAATCTCTTTGCACATACTTTTACAAAGATTTATTTATTACTACACAAAAATCTATTCTTTAAATAAATGTATAGCTGGGCGGTGGTGGCGCATGCCTTTAATCCCAGCACTCAGGAGGCAGAGACAGGCAGATCTCTGTGAGTTTGAGGCCAGCCTGGTCTACAAGAGCTAGTTCCAGGACAGGCTCCAAAGCTACAGAGAAACACTGTCTTGAAAAACTAACTAACTAAATAAATAAATGTATAGAAAAATGACTAAATCAGTCCAAAAATGTTACACAGCACAGGAAACAATCAACATAAAAAATAAAAGCCAAGGCCTAGATTGTGAAAAAAATTTGCAAACCACTTATCAGATGAATTGTTACCTTGGCTATGATGTCAAATCATCAAATCTGAATGATAACTGCTGTGGGATAAAGTTCTTGTACTTTGTAAAGATGTGACACTCATACTAGTTTAATAAAATGCTGATTGGCCAGTAGTCAGGCAGAGAGTATAGAGTGGCAACCAGATAAAGATAGTACAGGAAAGTGGAATGGCAAGCAGTCATTCACCAACCAAATGCAGAGAAAGCAAGATAAGAATGTGTTACTGAGAAAAGATACCAAGCCACATGGCTAAACATAGACAAGGTTTATGGGTTAATATAAGTTGTACGAGCTAGTTAATAATAATCCTGAGCTAAAACAGCAAACAGTTTATAATTAATAAAAGCCTCTCTGTGTTTCTTTGGGACTGAAGAGCTACAGGACCAGGTAGGCCAGAAACATTCATCTACAAATAGCATCCAAATCTTTACAAGAATTTCCACATAAAGTCTGAGCAAGTTTGAAATGAATAAGGATTCTAGACAGGCAAAAACAGAGTCAAGAACAGCTTCTTGGTTGCTGTCTTTAGGGTCTATTTGCTGGCAGGAAGCAGAGGGTGGCTCCTTTAAGAACAGCTTTCTGACTCAGCATTGGCAGTAAAAACATCATGGAGGCTCTCTTAAGAGACCCTGCCAGCAAATACTAAAATGGTGTTTATGATAAGCCAGTGGCATGCTTCTTTATGGTGGCATGGAGCTAAAGATTTCACAGAGATTTGGCAATATATATGGCTCCTGACAGTACTTCTGACATGAAGTTAGACTCTCAAAATGCTAAGGAATCGGGTAGAGACAACTGCTGAATCCCCAGTTTTAATTCCAGCCATATAGATTAGCAGATTAAAGACTCATGTGATCAGAAAAAATTAGAGATACACAGTAAAAATAGATTCAGGTGAAAAGCCAACTAAATGGATTTAGTGTGTTTATACATAGGCTAGGGAGAGAAAAGTAAAAGGATAGACAAAGTCCTTAAAAAGATAGAGTAGTTGGGCATGTAGGCATGCCCTTAATCCCAGCACTTGGGAGGATGAAGCAGGCAGATCTTTATGAGTTCAAGGCCAGACTGTTTAACAGAGTAAATTCCAAGACAGCCAAAGATATACAGAGAAAGCCTGTCTCAGAAAACCAAAAATTAAAAAATACAAATAAAAGAAATATTATTTAAAAATCCACAGTGAGTCTGGATACTGTATATTACTATGTTGTCATAAAATTATTTGACTGCTGAGGAAGGAACAACAGCTACAAAAAGACATTTGATTATATATGCTGCTGGATTAATCCAATTTACATATTTTGAAAATGACTTGACTCCAAAATTTAAGTCAAAAGATTTGTTTCTTTGGAGAAGAGGTTTTGCTTTTATTTCTATGGGAAAAGAGAGGTTGTAGATTCATTCTGGGTTAAGAAAAATAAGGATTGACTAAGGAAAGACCTCTGAAAAATCTCCAATGGGAACGGATAGCACAGCAACCAAATATTTCAGGTGAACTCTGCTGTAGGTTTCTCTAAGTTCCAGAACAACCTCAATACTGCTGATAGAAATCATCCAGCCTCGTACAATACTCCAGTCAGGACTCAGCCAAAATCCTAACTTTTGGGGGCTCCCCATAAGATTATCAGTAGCCCCAATCAGGATGAAAAAGCCTAAAAAACTATGCTCATATTCCCCCCAAAATGGATTATGTGTGTTTGTCTTTGTTTAGAGCAGTTTACAAGTTGTTATGAATAATGTTCAGAAATAAAGGTAAACAAATGAGATTAGATTCAGAGTTTTTGTTTCAAAAAGGAAAAAAACGGGGAAAATTCTGTGGGATAATACTCTTTTACACAGTAAAGACTTGTCACTCATTTTAGTTTAATAAAATGCTGATGTGTCAGAAGCCAGGCAGGAAGTACAGGTGGGGTGACCAGACTAAGAATTCTTGGAAAAGAAAAAGCAGAGAGTCAGTTACCAGTCAGACCCAGAGGAAGCAAGATCATAATGCCTTACTAAGAAAACTTTCCAAGCCATATGGCTAAACATAGACAAGAATTATGGGTTAATTTAAATCTTAAGACCTAGTTAGTAAAAAGCCTGGCCTAATAGGCCAAACAGTTTATACTTAATATAAGCCTCTTTGTGTTTCTTTGTGCCCAAACTCTTGCAGAAACATTCAGGATAAAAACAGAAACTTCTGACTGCAGGTAACTTTTGAATACTGAAGAAACACTAAGAAAAATAATTATTGACTGAGTACACTAAAGAAAAATAATTATTTGCTGAATAGCATGACAGTGTCTTTGTTTTATTGTGAAACTTGATTTCTGATGTCATCCTTGTTTCTGAAAAAGAGTATATTCTGAAAAATGTCTGTCTCATTTCAAGTTTCAATTAAAATCTATTCAAGAACACATGATAAAAATGTATGAAAGGTTTTATTGTTAAGAATGCCAGATACTTACAGTTGAATAGACATCTTAAAGACAAGTCATAGCTAAACTTTGTGGGAACTAAACAGAAGCATGCCTTTATTTTCCTGTTCTTTTATAAATAATTTTCATTTAACTAAAATATTACTACACATTTTCCATCATCACTTTTTTACCTATACTACCTCCCATATCCCAGTCATACCTGTTTCCTCTCAAGTTTATGGGTCCTTTCTGTTTAATTATTATTGTTATATAAGAAGAAAAAAATAACAAAGCAACTAGCTAAGTCCATTTATTTTTGCTTATATGTATAAGATTCAGACTGAACAATTGCTATTGGAGACCTATTTATGGGGATTTTCCTTAGAGAAAACTAATTATCCTTGTCTAAGTAATCTTTATTACTTTTTACTCATTGTCTACACTTTTGAAACTTCTCCTATCAATTTTAGGGTGTCAACTGGTATTGTCATCATTCAGATCTTGATGAAGTACCCATGTTATTGAGATTTCATGACTTTAGCTTCCTTTTCTGGTATACACAATCTTGCAACAGACTTCATGGTTCTTTGGTGTTGACAGAGATTTCTGTCCCTTCTGGTCCTGCAACCATTCAGTTCCAAAAAAAAAAAAAAAAGACACTGAGATCTATATTAATCATAAACTGGATGGCCTATTAGCTCAAGTTTTTTATTAACCCTTATATCCTATATTAACCCATAATTTTTGTCACATGACTTGGTACCTTTTATCAGCAAGCATTCTCATCTTGCTTCCTCTGTGTCTGGGTTGTGGCTGAAGACTGATACTTTCCTCTTCTCAGAATTTCCTGTTCTGGTCACGCTGACTATACTTCCTGCCAGGCTTCTGGCCAATCAGTATTTTATTAAACCAATAAAGCTGAAAAATCTTTACAGGGTATAAGACCATTGTCTCAAGCACTTTCACCCCCTTTTCTTCAAAACAAAAACACTGAATCAATTCTCCTTTCTTATGTGTTTTACATAGCAACTTGTAACCAACACTCTAAACAAAGACAAATATCCATAATTTATTTTGGGGAGTAATGTGGGCAAAGTTTTCCAGGCTACCTTCTGCTGATTGAGGGCACTGGTAATCTTATGGGTTCTAAAGAAAATTTAGGGTTATGTTCAAATCCTGTCTGTAATATCTTGTGAGGCTTGATCATCCCAACCAACAGTTTTAGGGCTGTTCTGGATGTAGAATTCATATATCTGGACCATCTGTTCCTATTGCAGATTTCTCAGGTGGTCTTCCTTGATCAAACATGATTTTTTAAAATCCAGAATGACTCCACAGTCTCTCACTTACAGTGGAAACAAAAGCAAAACCTCTTATCCACAATAACATACCTTCTGACTTAAATTTAAAAGTCAATGCATTTTCAAAGTATATATGTTAGATTAATCCAGCAGCATTTATAATCAAATGTCTTTTAGCAACTTTTACTCTTTTCTCAGCCATCAAATATTCAAAGAGAACACAATTACATACAGTACCCAGTGTGTATTTTCCATCTTTACGTAGCTTTATTTTAAACTGTATTTCTTTTCTTTTTCTTTTTAAATTTTGGTTTTTTGAGACAGGATTCTCTGTTTATTTTTGGCTGTCCTGGATCTCTGTAGACAAGGCTGTCCTTGAACTCACAGAGATTCACTCTGCTTCCCAAGTGTTGGCATTAAAGGTGTGTGCTACTACACCCAACTACTCTCTCTCTCTCTCTCTCTCTCTCTCTCTCTCTCTCTCTCTTTAATGCCTTTATTCGTTTTCTTTTCTCTCCCAAGCCTGCATATATTTTAAACACAATATAACCCGTTTAGAGGTTTTCTTCATCTTTGAAACAATCTTTACTGTATATCTCTTTTTATGACCACATGAGTCTTTAATTTGCTAAGCAATTTGGCAAGGATTAAATCCATGGCTTTGATGGCTGAATCCACCCCATTCCTTAGGTTTCTGAGAGTCTAGTTTCATGGCAGAAGTACTGGAGGGAGCCATGTTTATTGACAGAACTCTATGGAGTTTCAAGGTCTGTGCCACCACCAAGAAACATGCTGATGGATATTCATAAACACTATTTAAGTGTTTGTTGGTGGGTTCTCTTAAAGCAGTTACAGTCTTTTACAGCTAAAATTGAGTCAGGAAGCCTTTCTTAAATGAGATGCACCTGCCTCTAGCAAACAGAGCCTCCTGGAGAAAATGCTGCTACTACGAAGCCATGCTTAATTCTGTTCTTTTGTATCTAGAATTACTTTCCAAACTATCTCAGGTTTCAAATGGATTTAGCTGTCCACAATGGTTCCATTTTGTTGACTGAGTTAACTGTCCTGCCCAGTCTCACAACTGTTCATTCCCAAAGAAATGTACAGAGGTCTACATTAATCATAAACTGATTAGCCTACTAGCTCAGGCTTTTAGTAACTGTTACATCCTATATTAACCCATCATTATCATCTGTGTCAGACATGTGGCTTGGTACCTTTTTATCAGCAAGGCATTCTCATCTTGCTTCATCTTCAACTAGGTGATGACACAGACTGACCCTTTCCTCTTCCCAGAATTCTCCTGTTCTGGTCTCCCCACCTATACTTCTTGCCTGATTACTAGCCAATTAGAATTTTATTAAACCAATAGAACTGATAAATCTTTACAAGGTACAAGACCATTGTTCCAAGCACTCTGTCTCTTAAATTCTTTCTGTCTCTTATTTTCCATTATTCCAAGAGCTTAGGAGTATAGTTTCTGTTGTAGATATACAACTAAGTCTGGGTACCACACCAAATTCATAAATAAATAAAAAATACAAAGTATAAACATGAATTCAACACAAATTTCAAAATAATTTTAAGCAAATTGGGAACATTTTAATGCTTAAAATAAAAGATGATTTTCATGTGTAATCTGGCATTATGTGTCAGATGTCAGCAATAATTTATTTTATTTCATTTTTGAGCTGAAAATATTTACAACATTTTTTTCCTGTTCTTGCATTAATCCAGTTACATAAACTTTGCCTGATTATCTTTCAAATTAAAAGTTTTCTAGAAGCTTCCATGGTAAATGCACTATTTCTAAACTAATTTTCTCCATGTCATCTTCTCTAGCTTCAACATTATGTTCTCCCTGCCTCATCCTCTCTAGGTATTAAAGTGTAGTATGTAGTATGATTCTTGACACCAAATGCACAACACAGCTGTCATTAAATTTTTTGTACCATGTATGTGAACCTGAGTATTAAAAAAAAAGAAAAAACACAAATGAATAAGACTCATTCAGACATTAAGACTTAGGGCTTACATGATTTAAATGAAATAACATACATAAAAATAAGAGAGAGAGAGAGAGAGAGAGAGAGAGAGAGAGAGAGAGAGAACTACAAATAGGCAACTCTTTCCGGCTGAATAATTTAATCAAGGAATAATATATCATTAAAAACTGTGAAAACAGTGATGAGGACCAAGCATATGTCCTTTAACCAGGTTGATAACTCAACAAAGAAAGAGTTTGGAGAGTACATTCAAGGTCTTAATTTTTGGTTTTGATTATATGTTTTTATTTTATTCCATCTCTTTATGTGAACACCTTGCAATCTCAGACATTAGAAGGGAAAATACACGTGTGCTCTACTCTGATGGAATCCTGGATCCATTCTTCACATATATAAATTTAGTTCATAGTGCTTCATAAGCGGTTGTTTCAGTTTGAAGTAGAATTATTTTTAGGGTAAAAATGTAAGGCAACTTCCGTGTGTTTCCTATTAAACACTTAAGTCACTTGAGAAAAGTCATGGAAACATTCCTAAACTTTTTACTATCTCTGTGACCTTCTCTTTTTTGATCTAGAATGGAAATTTGGCAAAGTATTCCATGAATACTCAGACACCAAGCAAAACAGCTATGTTACCACAAATGTTCCCTCTTTGTAAAAAAATATATTTTTTCACCTATGATATCCTGATTCTGGAATTTATTTTAATCTTTATCAGTGACAGAAATGTTTGTTTTTCAGCAATTTAGGGCTTATTGTTAACTTCAACTTCATTTCACAAATTGTTGGGGATTCTTGAATACTATCACCAGCCTTATCATAATTTTGATTAAAAATAGGGATGCAATTTTTACACCATACTCATCCAAGAGCTGAAATTTCTTTGTCCAGCAACAAAAAAAGATTTTTATATTAGAAAGTGGATCATATAAGAAGTCCCACATTTATTATAAAAGGAGTTTCAATGAAATAACAAAGTATTTCAGGAAGGCTTTTATCATATAGATTTTTTAACACTTATAAGTAAAAGAAAAGGCTTATGATTATTTTAAAAGATTTTTACCATGTCTGTCTCAGACATTTTCACAAAATATATGTTCTGTATCACAGAAGCATGTACATTTATATGCAGTCACAATTTAATAATAAAGGTGGTGGAAATGTATTGAATTTGGCATTGAGAATAAAGTAATGGACAGCATTTCTTTAAAAACAAAAGAAACAGCTTGCTGTTTATCAAACAAACTACAAAATAAATAGATGCTTATGAATTTTACTCTGTTATAGATTTTAGTGTCAAAGACAAATTAATCATATGCCAAGCATTTTAAAGTAAAGAATTTATGAAGGTGTTCAAATAGTTTCTTGGGTGGTGCTGATGCCTGGATTGTGTAGATCCCCCACAGAGACTGAATCCTTATATAAATGCAAAGAGCCTTTATTCAGTCTCGAACTTGAAGCCTCTGTCTGTCTGACCAACACAGAGAGTGCCAAGTTCAAGAAGGGTATGGTTTCTATGACAGTAGAGATAGAGGGTGAGGGAATTTCCAGGGTTAAGACCCTGATTGGCTGACATTTGTCTAGGAGTATCTTGACAAAAGGGTAATGGCTGTGTATTGGGCTCAGGGATGTCTGGTGTTCTTATCTAATCTTATCAAATGGTTGGAATGTGAGGTACTTCCCTTTAAATTGTGGCCCTCCCTGGGTGGTGTCAGCTTCTGGCTTTTCCTGGAGCCCTTTGCTGCCTTACAGTAAACTGGAACTCTGGGCCTACTTTTGGTGGTGAGCCTAGCCTTTAATGGCTGAGCCATCCCTCCAAGCCTCAGGCCTACTTTTGAGCTGGTTTTTATTAAGTGCCATGGCAGCATGGTGGACACACACCATCCCTAAGTCACCCATGGTGAGTATGGACTTCGGGCAAATAGAAACAAGGAAATTGTGTGGTTGAATATACTATCAGTATTCAGGGCAATGACTTAAGCTAATACTATAAATTTGTGTAATACAAGTGGATAATAATGAAAGTGAAAAAGAACCATCCTTTTTACCTTATGTCCAGGGAGACTTAAGAGAACCAAGATCTCTGTTAGGTAAAAAGACTAAGTGGAACTTCTGAATGAAGTTCCTTAATCAACTGTCTTTCAGTATTACTTCTCACAGTGAAATGTGACTTTCGTGTGAATAAAGGAATAGCTTACAAAAATCTTCATTTCCTTCACAACTATTGCTTTCTCTGTCCTATGTCAACAGTGGGTCCCTTGCAATCAAGCAATAATTTAAGATTCATGACACTGTGTATTGATGCAATGATTTAATGTTATTAAGAATTTACAGTTCTGTGTAATCCCTTACTATTTTGTAAGGGGCTATGGGAATGCACAGCAGTGGCATCTAGTATTTAACAAGTCGACCCACCAGATGTATGATTGCTATTGGGTGAGCCCCACCTGGAAAGGCCATAGGGTCACTGACTGTAGCCAGCTATTTGTCTTCCTCTGTAAATTCTCTCCTGAACCACTTTATTTCCTTCCCTAAGAACAGCTTTGAGTATATTTCCACTGCTTGTGTGGTTATCTTGTGTAAATATTCCATCTCCTGGGCACACATATATCTGTGGAAACTCAGGAAGATGATTTCTGCTTAGGCTGTATAATTTTGATGAAGAGAAATAATAATAGGCTGTTTTATATTACTCAGAGTGACACTGAATTCTCAGTCACAAAGACAGCCGTTTGCAAAGACCGCTAATTTTGAACTTCAAAGCAGGGTGGTTTTCCCTGGAAGCAAATATCTGGTTTCCCCTAGAGACAAATACACGAGGTCATTTTCCCAGTTTTCCTTGCTGAATCAAAATGCAAGAGTTTGAAGCAACTTTAGACATTGCTCCCTGCAGCAATGGATCTTTCTGTACACACTCCCCAAACTCAAGGTCCAGCTAATTAATTGTTATTACATTACGATGTCATTTTCCATCTGCAAAAGAGTTAAGTATACAGCCAGTCAGGATCACCTCCCTAACCAAAGAGAAACTATGTGAATTATCTTGTGTTGTGAGAACCGGTCAGGCCCTGAAAATGTAACTTATAATTTTCTAGAGTTTGGCTGTGGGAGCAGCAGCAGCCGAGAAACTATGGACAGCTATGTAGAGTTAATAATGAGCGGCTTTGTAGACCAAAGTGTGAGCCACTGGAGACTAAAGAGTGGGGGGGGGGGTGGCGCCTGCAGAGTGAGAGATGAAGAAGAAGAATCCGGAGAGAAGTGTGATGGAGTGAGAGGGTGAAAGAGTGAGTGAAATACGTGTGAGAGGGAATGAGTGTGAGAGTGAGTGTGGGCATGAGAGTAGTGTGTGTGTAAAGAGAGATAAACAGTGTGTAAAGAGATGCGGTAACAATATAGAAATGTGTAACTGAGCAGGAGAGAGAGGTAAGCATTAAAGAGAGATGATTTTAGGCGAAGGAAAAGAAAAGGTTACCATCAGGAATGCATGGACGCATGCCTTTTTGTGGGGTTACCAACAGAAAAAGTGTTTCCTGACTTTTTTCACTCAGATAGAATGGTCTAGCCTCACCAACTATAGATTTTCTTATTTGCCCTGGTTCTGCCTTGGGCTGGGGTCCCTCAAGTCAGTCCAGACCATTCACTTCTGAATTTTGCCTAATAACTTTATTTCAGATTTATTCATTTTTACTTTAAATGTATGCATGTTTTGTTCTTAATGTACATATGGATACTATATACATACCTGACACCACATGAGCCAAAAGAGAGTGTTGGATATAATAGAACTTGATTTCCATCTTATTTTGAGTCATTTTATTGGTGCTGAGAAGCAAATCCAGGTCCCATAAGAGCAACAGGTGTTCTTACCTGCTGAGACAATTTTCCAACTCTGAAATTATCTACTTTAAAATGAGCAGTGTTCTTTAATGGAGTATTACTAAAACAGTTTCAAGAAATATTGAGAAATTTTGTAATATCACCAGTGTGTGTACGTATAAGTGTTTGTGTGTGTCTGAGATAGGGTTTTACTGTGTAGTTCTGGTTGTGCTGGAACACATTATGTAGATAATACCGGTCTTGAACTCACAGATATATACCTGTTTTGCTTCCTGAGTTCTGGGATTAAAGGTGCACCCCACCATGCCTGGGCCACTGTATCATTTTTTAAAAGAAGAGATGCATATTTTCTTACAAGAAGCAATGGTAAATATACTTATAAAATGACTACATTTATGTTTAGGGGAAGGCATTGTTATGGTTATATCTAAAAAATATAAGAATAAAAATATATGCATTACTTGAGAGAAACTATTCCACAATAAATAGATTAGTATAATATATTCAGCGCCTAAGTACATATCTTTGTAGTAAGGATAACATAGGTATTTTACTGGATAAGGATAGAGAGAAAATCTAGCAATAAGCTGTTCAAACCACTGGTCAATAAGTTCTAGCAAAAGTAAAAATAACAGTGTTCTTAACATGGGTCTTTGATCTATGATAATCATCTAGAGTTTATTCAACATATAAAAGATGTATTGGAATATTTTATTGATATAATTTGCTATACAAAATGCTAAAAATGTCTTTTGATAATAACTAGAAATGAAAAGGATAAAATATATTTTCCTGCATGCTAAAATAACCAAATAAATCTATGAGAAGCAATAAACTTTCTCAGCACAGATAAGGTGTCTTTGGGACACTGAGGACTGTAATTGTAACAATAAGTCTTGGATACTGTCTTCTTCAGAATTAGAAATTTCTGGTTGATAAGCTTAGTTATTTATTTTTCATATTTTACTGAGATTTCTTGCCAATGAAATATAAGAAGAAACTTAAGTTAAACTTTGGTCATGATGATTCAAAATTGAATAATGAAAATCAAGTTTCTAAAAAAAACATAGTCTTATTATTAATAATTGCAGCCATAGTAGTATTTTCTAGTGGTGAAGATAGAACCAAAGGTTATTTCTGTGACAAGTATGTGCTGTATCATAGATCTTCGTTCCCATCTAGCCAAGACATGTTTTGGAGGATAAGGAAATCTTATCTGTCCCACTGAATACTAAACTAAAATTAATTTCCTGGAATTCAACCTGGGATAATGGAATAATGTCACTAATAGGCCAAAAGTTAGAGTCATACTCTAAAAAGAGAAACTGACATATTACTGAATATCCATTGATGTGCAATGTCATCAATTTTATTATTCTTATATAGGTGAAACATTTGTAGTGATTTGAATCTTTTAGAATATTTCTTTATTGTTGTTTCATGTTTTTTGAGACAGGAGTTTTAAAAATCTATTTTTAATGTCCCAATGCTAAACAAAATATCTTATTATATCAAGCAATATGCAAAAACGTGTTTTAAAGTTTAACTGGGAACATATGTAGCATTCAACAGTTACTGAACTCTACATAAAACAACATTACTCTCATAACTATGCTGATATTAGCTCAAAATAATAGTTTTAATATTCCAAATTACTACTACTTTACACACAAAGAAGCCAGGCTTGAAAATACTTCAATACTTTCACAAAAGTTTTATGATAATGATATAGAATTAAGATTTGAAAGTCAGAAACCAGAAAATGAGAAGAGAGAGACCTGTGTCATAGAAATAAATTCAACCATCAGTGCCCTCAAGACTATTTCTCTTAATTGGCAATATCTATAGCTAGAAAATCAAAATCTAAACCAACAGTAAATTCATTTGTGTGAATACGGGTGTTCATTTACAGTGATCCTTTTGAGAACATACAAAGTAGAAAAGAATTAATGAGATGTTGACCTATACAACGGTTACTATTAAATCACTGTTAAACTGGAATTCACAAATAGTTTTTTAATCATAATGTTATCTTTACATTAGAATGCTAACTGGAGTATGTTCTAACACAGAAATGAAGCTACAACACAGACTTGCCTATCAAAAAGGCACTGGTGGGGGCATAAATAGGAAAACACATTATTGATTTCCTTGAGGTATATGGAACCAATCAATTCTTTTCCTTCTTCTATATTCTTTATATACATCTTGACAGTTGGTTATGACTTATGCCATAAAAAATGGATAAATAAATGAGTCTTTAAGAGTAACTTTAGTTATCCATTTTATTTTTTATTTATAATCGAATTCATAATTTCCCTCTTCCCTTTCTTCCATCAAAGCCTCCCAGATACCCCTTCTTGTTCTCTTCAAAATTCATCTCTATTTTCATTAATCAACGTTATATTTATATGCCTAGCTGTAGATACATATGTATTCCTAAATATCATCTGCTCAGTTTGTTACTACTTGTATGCACAGTTACAGGGCCGATGATTAGGAATCAGAGATGATAAATGACTCCAAGCACACAGTGTCTTCCAAATACAACAGAACTGACACGTGTATGAGCTCAAAGGGACAGGAACCATGCTCAGCACCTGCACAAGTTCGGATCAGACGAAATCCAAGCACAGGCAAGGGGAGGTAGACACAAGCCACATCCTTCCCATGAAGCTATTTGGAGCAGATACTTAGCGGGAAATGGAAAATTAACTGTCATTGGATATTTCAGTCACACCCCAGGGAATTCCCAAGCTCAGGAACAGTAGACTAACACAAAACAGAATCCACTGCGTGTGTGGGGGGTGACTTTTTATTCTTTTTTGCTTCGGTATAACTGTTTTATTGTTGCTTGTTTTGAATTTTACTTTTTGCTTTGAATTGTTGTGGGGAACGGGAAGTGAGCATGAATTTGGTGGTTAGGGTGTTAGGAAGGTTATATGAAATAATGCAGGAGGGGTAAACATGATCTAATTATAGTTTATGGAAAAATAATAAAGAAAGAAAAGTGAAAATAAAAATGTCCAAAGCCTTTTAAGTTACGGTGTACAACTAAATGTACACTAATTGGAAGGGCTACCTGGCTTCTAGAGCTTTCCATAAGCTATAGACACTTCTGAACCTCATATTAAGTGAGAGCAAGCTCAGGCTTTCAACAGACCAGGGCACAAGGATGTTCTAGAAACCATATTAGATAAAGGGGGAAAAAAGGACTTTAAGACCTCTGTAGGCCTGCAGAGATAAGGTGCCACCACATCCTAGGAAACCATGAGGCAGTGTGGAATGGCACTCCTGTCATTTAATGGGACAAGAAGATCAATAACATGTTACTTTAAGCTCTCTCACACTCAGAAGACAGTTTCAGGAAGAAATCTTTGCTTCCTGACCTTGATTTTCCATTGCTGAATAGCATGCACAATGCTCTTTATATATTAGTAAAAATATCTGGGAGCAATGCAGTAAATGACATTTATGCACTGCTATTATCATCACAGAGTAAAAAATTTCAGAATATAAGACATTCAAAAAACAGGAAAAAAAGAAAAGAATGAAGGAATGAAAGAAAAAGAAAGAGAGAGAGAAAAAAGAAAGAAAGAAAGAAAGAAAGAAAGAAAGAAAGAAATATCACCATATTATCTAGACGTTAAAATTCAAAATCTAGCACGGTACAAGTATCAAACAAATTCAATCTCCCTCCCTTTCTCTTTTCCTCTCTCTGCCCTTTTCTCCTTCTTTTCACTCCCTTTTGTCATTTAGGACAGATAGCTTCCCAGCAGTACTTCAAACATGAGTCTGTACTTCCAGAGGACACTGTGGCTGGCAAAATGTACACATGGAAGCCTATGTTCTCATTAAGCCAGTGTGTGCTACAATTTGAAGGTTAACTAAGTAGGAATTTTTAAAAACCTCCCTCGATAAAATTTTGGCCTGCAAAGACACGGATAAGGGGGAAATGTAGACAACCTTGTGCTGAAACCCAGGCCATGATTTATTAATAAAGGCTAGTGCCATGACCATGAAAATGGGCTCTTTAAATTCTTTATTGCCTGCAGTTGTCTTTTGTGATGGGACCCCAAGGGAACACTCCTTAGAAAAATTTAAGTCCTTTTACTTTAAGTGCTTTTTTCCCTTTTAAAGGGGAACGTGACAATAGAAGAGCACTAATGCGCTTCCTTTGCAGTGACTCTCCTATATAGACCTACTCTTTAATTCCCTTTGTTTTGACAGTCATTTTTATCATTTACATAGTGTCTCTTCCTTCCTGTTTTTACTCAGTTTTTTTCATGCATTAGTAGTCAATAAGATAATTAGTATGAATTAGAAAATTTGTAATAGATCAGTTAGAAATCAGACATTACAATAGCATCCTGAAGAATCAAACACAGTCCCCAAGACAGTGGAGCTTTACAACTCTTAGATGACATCAAACTGTATTCTTTGTCACTGAATGTGTATATTGTATTACTTTCACTAGTAAGGAGGGGGGAACGGACAGATGGCACAGAATGGGACCTAGGAAAATCACTTATAGTGAACCCCATTTTAAACCCCTACTAATAAAGTTCTTTCGTTACATATGGGGCTGATTTTTTTTTCCAGGAAAAGAGGGAATTATTCTTCATTTTTTCCAAGGGAGTTTAACTCTTTGAATACCCTAGGGCACTTTATGGTGCATTAAATTATAGCAAATAGCCCGAAAGAATTAATACACTTTCCAAGTCAAGTCTTTTATTTCCTTCTGCTGGGTAACATCAGGCCATTGATCACATTAGAAGGTCTAACCAACTCCCACAAGGCATTCTTCCTGATGTCAGAGCTTGCCAGGTGTGGTGGTTTCCTTTCGTGAGCTCCAATAAACTTTATACTACCTACTCAAAATCACTCAACTAAGTCACGTAATGACGAATTTATAACCCAATGTAGCTAAGTGATGTCAGTGACTGTGCCTATTGCTGGCTAAGTATGTTAAATTAAAGCCATCTCGCCACTATATACCCAAACTGTACTATTGGTATTTATCATCACAACAAAGAAGAAACTTCATGTTGCATTATCTTTCTTTTAATTATGTCCATCAACAATTGATATTATAAAATAAAGAAGTCAGTCAAACCTTTTATCCCACCTCAGGGAGTCCAGAGAATAAGAAACCTGTCACTAATTCCTTCTACCTTACAGGCAAAACTCCTTCACCCAATTAACCAAGACCAGGTGCACCCTCCAGTGAGTGTGAGGAATGCCCAGAAATCACACACACTCCTTCCATCTTGGCAGAAAGGAGTTCAACCTGCACCTGATTAGCAGGTTTTGCTGGAGTTGCAAAACATTTAGCAAATTGACTTAAACCTCCAGATTAAATTTGGAAAATAGTGGGGCTGTTATCATGTAAATAATGAATTTTTGGCTCAATAATATCCAGAGAACTTTACTCATTGTAAGAACTGTCCATTTTAGGAATCACCTTTGCAGTATACAAAAACGTCAATGTTGCCTTCTGCTTCCAAATCAGCAGCCATAGTGTATGGAGCTTGTATTTTGATCTGAGTGATGCAACATGCACTGAGACTATAACTGGTTCTAGTCCTAATGAATAGATTTTCACAGTTTTCAAAAATCTATCAAAATAAAAAGTAATGAGAAGGAAGAAAAAAGACAGTAACTTATATGGGAAATAGAATAAAGAAAGCAAAAATGTCAATTGAGAAATTGGCATAGACTATCTAGTGACATTATAATAAAAAATAACAGCAAAATGTTCTAGTGGATGTATTGGTGTCCCAAAGACTTGAATTCAAAAATAGTATACATCATCAGTATGAGGACTGAACATACTTAATTAACCAAAGTTTCAAAATGATAATGTATTATTTCCTAGTAGGAAAATCTACTAAATAAGAAGCTAAGGATTTGTTTATTTATATGTTACAAAATGGCAGGGACCCACATAATTATGATATGGTTTCAAATGTGCTTAGTTGAACACTAAGGCATTTTAGAATATTCTTAATATCCATGTCACAAAACAAAATAAAACCAAAAGGAAAGGGTGAAGAGTGAGATACAAGCAGGCTCAATAAATACATTGCTTCACAGAGAAAGTTTACTCAATTGGAGTTTAGTTTTAACAGGATGGGAAAGCATATCTGATGTTCAACTGCACCTGGAGGTGATGTAAAAAAAAAATTGACTTTTTTATCATTAAGAAGTAAAAAAAACTTGGAAAAGATAGATACATTTACATTCACATTCATTTTGGCATCACATAATACATATGTACATTGAAATGTCTCATGATACCCAATAAATATGTATAATTTTATCCTATACTTTAAGAGTGAATGGGTGTACTTCTTTAGAACGTATGGTTCCAAAATGAGATGCTCCTTTCTGAGTCAATCTGTGCTTCACTATAGGATGCTAAGATCTGATAAGTCTGGTAAAGTTTTTTCATGCCACATAAATTTTTTATATTTGTTTTAATTAATTTTTATTCCATTTATTAGAAAATGTTGATTTCTCACCATAGAGTTGGTTATACATTTTAGCTTTATGTACAAAAGAAAATCAACTAAAAGTTGCAATGAAATAGACCTGTCTGTATAATACGCCTTTGGTTTCTGGATAATAGAAATCTATGGGTAGCCATTGATTCTTTTATTTGAAATCTGTGATGTAATAAAAAGAAAAAAAAAACAACACTGTGCCATCACTGAAAAGGACTTGGTGTATGCACTTTTAGAATTAAGCAACTGTTACAAATACATAATTGGGATAAAGATTTGTAAAACAGATGTCAATAGAAGCAGTTACAGATAATTAGGAAAATAAGAATTTTTTCAAGATGTCACCTGTTTTGTAAAATAAATCTACTTAAAATGCATTTGAAAGTCATGCAAGAAATTCTTTCAAATAATTTTGGCCATTTGGTTTATTTCCTAACAATTTAAGGCATAGCCAAAGCCTTGGTGAAATTATAATTTATATTTGAGCAGTTTATATGTAGGGTATGGTTCATGGCTTTAAATAGAAAATGATACTGGATTCCCCTCTGTATGCTTTAATTATCATTACTGAATAAAGAAAACTGTCTTGGGCCTGTGCAGGGAATAGAGGTAGGTGGGGCAAACTAAACTGAATGCTGGGAGAAAGGAGGAGGAGTTAGAAAGAAGCCATGTAGCCCCACTGGAGACAGACACTGGAATTTTAGCCAGTAAGCCACAGTCACGATACACAGATAAATAGAAATGAGTTAAATTAATACGTAAGAGTTAGACAATAAGAAGCTAGAGCTAATGGGCCAAGCAGTGATTTAATTAATACATTTTCTGAGTGATTTTTGGGGGGCTATGTGACCGGGAACTAGCTAGTGTCCTTCTTCAACAGCAAAATACTCAGATTAAACAGAAAATCTTTTCTCTAAACATCCAGGTATGCACTCACTCCTGAAGTCATCCCAATTGCTCAACTTCTATGTAATGACATTAAATCAATCATAAAGTAGTCATTTTAGTGCTCAGAGAACTAAGCTGAAGTTATAGATAACGTGAAGATAATGCTAAAATGTAATTAAAACAAATGACTCATCTGTGTGCTCACATATCTTTACATCTATTAGCTTTAGGAGTCTATTCTAGCTGTGCTTTCTCCTGTCTGAGAATTTATAAGACACACTTTCTAGACATTTCTCAGCACAGGACTCACAAGTCAGTAAATTGCCAAAGTTTTGGAAAGTATTAATTTTTTTGTTGCTAATTCAAGAATAAAAGAGTATTATTTCTGTAAACTCCATTTCCCCTTGGCCTGAAAGAAATGTTTTAAGATGTTTTTCATTAGGGACCAGGTACTTTAAAGCAAAATTTTCAATGATTTTTCCCTAATAAATCAAGGGTAAAAGAAATTAATGAAAAAAGACTCCCTGAAATAATCGAAGTCATATAATTAAGTTTCCTCAATAAATTTTAAAATATTTCCTTTTAATGTTCACCATCATTATGAACATAAAAGAACAAGAGCAATGTTTGAAAAGCATCATGGATATGGACCAGTTATTTATTGCATTAGGTGTGTGATTGAGGATAGTGAATATGGAAGTATGCTTCAATGTTTATCTAATTCCTTCTTAAACAAACAAGAACAAGCATTTTGAGCTCTTTTTTGGTCTGGCCAATTACTACTAAGACTCAAACTGTTTGTTGCCTGGAACCCCAACTAGAGGACAGACACATGTATACATCTATAGAAAATCTGGTATCAGTGAGTGTCTTCTGCCTCTCTTATCATTAAGAGGACACTTATCATTAAGGCTATCTGAAACCTGCTCATTTTTAGTCTAATAGGTACAAGGAGGAGGGATTTGCTAGTTTTGGGGAAAGGTCTCTGAAGGGTAGCAGTCTCAAGCAGTAATCATCTGCAAGTGGAAAAAAACATCTGTTAATTTTTGTACATACTGATCAAAGCTCCATAAGCATTCTATCTCATATTTTAACAACAAAGGAAAGCTTTGACATCCTTCTAAGCCTTACTCAGGTAAGACTTTGAGTCTGAAACACTGGAGTCCTTGACATGGTGGTTCCCATGTCAACAATGCACACTACTTGGGGCATCAACCAATCCCGGCTTCCTCCAGTCCCTAAAATTTGCTTTGTTAAATGTCTTTTCTATTAGGGTCTAGATGAGAAAGACAGAAGAAAACTGGCTGGTAGATTTGTGGATGTTAAGTCCAACAATCTACACTCCAGTTGTTTCTATGTCAACTGAAGACCCAGGAGTTATAGTGGTAATATTTTAGTTTATGACAAAAAAAACATTAATGTAAAAATTCCTTCAAAATTTTATTATAATTTACAAGGACAATATTCTAAACACACTAAATTATTAAAGTGTATCACTAAAATTAATTTCACCCATTACTTTTAGATTTTAATGCACCAATTAGAGAAAATAAAATTACATATATAGCCTGCATTCTAATTTTGTTGTATAGGTTTACTATATCTGAACAAATGATATCGACTTAAAATGCCATAAAATGGAGGATTTATTTTTAGACAAGAGATAATGTTTGATTGAGACAATTTAAAATAATGAAGAAGGTTCAAGTGACAAGATTTGTATTGCTAGTAGCAAGACTACAATGACTGGAAATCAATATTTGATAATCAGTTTTTGAACAATTAATTATCTGTATAATTCAGGTGGTAAAGGATACATAATTATATTCATCTGATGTTATATATATATATATATATATATATATATATATATATATATGAATGAATGATTGTGATGAATCTACCACAGAGCCATACTATACTTTCAGCCCTATAAGAAGCGAATGTGGCATAAATACTTGCCTGAGAGAGTTTCTCACTATCTTGGTACAGAAAGAGAAGCTATACAAAGTCCAGTTCTCTTTTAAATCCAGCTACTCAACCACTAGTACCTTTGAATGATTATTTTTCCTTCTAAGTATCTGTCAAGTGTCTCCCATGCCATTGATGACACTTTGTTGAGTCATTAAAAGAGATGTGCTTCATTAGCATCTCTCGCCCAAAAGTAGCAAGTCACATAGGAAGGACCAATCTGCCAATCTAAGTACCAAACTTGTTAAATTCTAATAATTTAGCTTATTTGAAGGAAAATGAACATTAAAGGATTATTGCAATAAATACTCATCAGTAGTACAAATATCTTTAATAGTACTCAATAATACTTAAATACTAGCTCAATGTTCTTAGGGAGTTCTAGCGAACTCAAGATGGATAAGCATTCATCTAGTTTCCGCATATGTAGATGTCATCATCACAGTCATGAAAATAAGGTTTCTTATCTTAAATTAATCCTACCTGAAATGTAGATATTTTATGTACAATCTTTTAATATTAACAATTTCAATGCATTCTCCAATGAATATGTTTCATATATTTATTCAAGAGATAAGTATTTAAAACCATACACTTGGAACTCAGAATACAAATATGGTTTGAGTTTATACTTTAAAGGCATTTTTGTGGGCATAAATATTTAAATTAAGAAAATTATGCAGGTGGTTGAAGATACAAAATTAATATGTAATGTCCATGGAATCAAAGAAATAACAACACTAAAGGGTATTTTAAAATACACATGGTCAAAGAATCTTTTAGATTAAACTGGAGAGATAATAAAATAAGAAATTAAATGTTGAATCTAGGGTGTGATTTCTGGAAGTCTGGGTAGCAAAAAGGGTTGTGAAGAAATAAATCTGTAAGTCAATAAGAAGTAAGAATTTTTGAGGGTTAGAAAACTAGATAAAAATCACTGAAGACAATGGAAGTAACCAAATGGAATAGAAGAGAGTAACAATGCAGAGGAGTGTGGGCAACAGGGCCCTGGAGGCTGCCATTGATGAGTTATAAAGCTAATGAGTGAAGTGGTCTCTTGTAGAGGCAAAGACACACATGGGAGGATCAAGAAAGCATAGGGAAAGAACACTGGAAGCATTGCTTTAGCAATGAAAGTGAAGGAATTCCAATTTGCTTTATATGATTTGTGCATAAAAGAAGAACATCTGCCAAGGCTTTGAAGATTTAGCAGAAGATATCAAATTATTACCTTAAGATATTCTTAAGAACAAAGACTGTAAGAAGTACAGAAGAAGCCCTTGAGATTATTTGAAGTTTATGTGTAAAAAAACTAAAGATATTGAGAGTAATTGGGTTTTGGATCTTTATTTTATGGCCACTATGGTGAGCTATCTTCTTGTGTGGAGAACTAATGTGACAGACTCATTAAGAATTGAGATTTTTTTAACAAGGTAATGATGAATATGATGAGAAATATCATCTAAGTCATAAAGACATAGATAGCTTTTCTTGTAAATAACATCTTCTATATCATCAATAGATATGAATCTGTCCAGGCTTAACGTAGACATTCATTTTACAAGATCATAATATTTTACTAGTTGTCCTTGTGACATACCATATAAACCCAAAGAAATAAAATCTGTAATGTTCATTTTCTCACAAGCTAGACATGTAAGTTGTGGCATAATGTCAATTTTTACATTAAAACTTCTAAGTCATTGTGTGGAATAGAAGTATTTGACGTGCTATTTAGAACATGAGAATTATGACTTTGTGTCAGCTTACGTGTTGAACAAAATTCTGATGTCTATAGAAAAAAGTTTTCTCCAAAATTGTTTGCTTCTATCATCATAGAATCTTCATCTGGTGATGGATAGAGATAGAGACAGAGACCCACACAGGAGCACTGGACTGAGCTCCCAAGGTCCCAAGGAGGAGCAGAAGGAGGGAGAACATGAGCAAAGAATTCGGGACCACGAGGCGTGCATCCACCCACTGAGACAGTGGAGCTGATCTACGGGGAGCTCACCAAGGCCAGCTGGACTGTGACCGAAAAAGCATGGGATAAAACCGGACTCTCTGAACATGGCGAACAATGAGGGCTGATGAGACACCAAGGACAATGGCAGGGGGTTTTGATCCTACTTAATGTGCTGGCTTTGTGGGAGCCTAGCCAGTTTGGATGTTCACCTTCCTAGATATGGACGGAGGGGGGAGGACCTAGGACTTAACACAGGGCAGGGAACCAGGACTGCTCTGTGGACTGGAGAGGGAGGGGGAGAGGAGTGGGGGGAGGGGGGGGAGGGTGGGAGGAGGGGGAGAAGGGTGGGAGAAGGGGGAGAATTGTGGGAGGAGGGGAAGGGAAATGGGAGGCTGGGAGGAGGTGGAAACTTGTTTTTTTTGTTTATGTTTTTTTTTCTTCTTTTCGCAATAAAAAAAAAAAGAAAAAAAATTGTTTGCTTCATATTCATATCCGATGCATTTAAATATTTCAGTGACACTAAAATCATTTTCATTGTAACATTTACACTTTTTCGTGTTTTTTATTTTAAGTTTGAGTTTATCACCAAAAGGCCATAATCTTCCTTTACATGATGTTTGCTTATTTGAGATTTATTCTGTTGGCAGAAACATACTACTATTTTAAATAAAGTTACTTCAGTAAAAACTTTAATAAAGATTTATGAATATAAAATTAACTTGAGCAATAATAAATTCAAATCATAACATAATGCAGAAATAAATTTTGTGGAATTTTTTTATTGTTATATTTCTTCATGTAGGGAAATCTTTAGTCTTAACAATAAACAACTGGTATTAAACAAATAAGCATTTAATCATATTCATATGTGGCTTTAATTTTTTATTTTTAAGTTCTATTTCTTTTGTCGGTTTATTTTAAATAGAAATAAATATTTGTAAAAGAAATAAAATTATAATTAAGTTATTTTTCTTTACCCTTCTTTTACAGTATTATCCATCATCAAAATGCTTTTAAATAATATAATTAAATTTCTATTGCTAAAATTTATAAATACATGAATTCATATGATGCATTCTGATAAAATCCACCCAGTTTTATCTCCTGCCAAACATACAATGACTTTCCAGCTCTAATCTAGTGCAGCCACTTTGGAAATAAGTCCAATAAATTTGCACTGTAATTTACTAATCAATTCCTCAAATTTACTCCACGTTTTACGTTGCTTTGGTGTTATACCCCTATGTTTTGCAGTACAGTTTCTCTCGAGATATTTAACTTGTTTCCTTTTGGCTTGGTATCCTTGAAGGCAATTTTGCGTCCTGTTGTTCTTGTCAAGTTTATCTTCCCAGTGATTAGCTCAGCATATAGCTAACATATCCAACTCCATATTAGATGTTCTCTTCATAGCAACAAAATAACATATTGAGGCACCATTCATTTAGTGCCCTAGAATGACTGATGTTGTTAACTAGAAATGGGTCTATTTAGGATTTCTTGAAATTTTTTGGCCAGCAAGATGAAAGTCTAAACTTTGCCCTTTGATAGAATATGCTATCTGACCAGATACATTTTGGTGTGTATAGCTGACAAAAAAAAATGGCTAAAGAACAAACAAATATGCTTAGCATGTAATTGACATTCTTTATTATGAAGAGAGGGTAAGAAACTGATATCACAACTGCTATATGTTGAGGTGCTTGGAAGAAAGTGCAGGATCTGACCCATAAGATCTGGTTCTTATGAAATATCATTCTCCCATGCTTAGACTGAAATTTCTGCAAGTTCTAAAAGGATCCTTCACAAAATACTGAAAACTGCTCCACCATCTCTTCACCGTTACCTTTGGTGTGTGTCAGAACACTTGAAATCTCCTTTGCCTCATCTCTTGTATTGTGGATTGTCTCTGAAAACGTTTTTTCTTACGAATAAACTTTGAGTAGACTTTGACAGCAGGTGTATCAAATATTCTACATTTAACCACAGGTGCTATGAGTTCAAGAATGCAATTGTCAAGTTCTGTCCAGAATACAGAATTCCACATCACTGTTTCTCAAGCTTCCACTTTTGTGTTATTTCTATTTCATTTTTCATGATGCTCCCTCTCCTTGGTGGTTATATGGCTAATATTGACAAATTGTGAATAATTGCATACTTGTCACCCAAGTTGGTAATGTATTCCTTTCATCCTACAACTTGGAAAGCAGAGGTAGATGAATCTTTTGAGTTCAAGGCCTACCTGATCTACATAATGAGTAACAGAATAGAAAGCCAGGGTTACATAGAGATGCCCTGTCTTGGCTAAAGAAAAGTACACTCATTAACTTATTTTCTTCTATTTGAGAGTAATAATTCATTTTTTCATTGATGATACATAATGCAAGAAGAAACTTCTTTAATCAACTCTAGAGCTGCTCAGATCTACATATATAAGCATAAACATATGCTTTTTAACAGCATGGCTATTAAGTAAAATAACAGTAGTGGGTTCTAATCTAAGGTTTTTTACATACTAAGCCATAGACTCAAATAGAATTCACGTAGTTCAAAGTGAAGAGAATACACACATATGCATCTGTACATGTGCATGTGTGTACACACAGAACACTTTTGTCTTGCAAAAGTAGAACCACAGAAATGTTAGCTGATGTCTGTTACTGGAAAGGCTAGTGTTACTGTTCAGGGTTCTTGTATTAAATCTTTTAAATTATGCTGTTTACCATCACAGCTGCCTCTTTACAGACTTTAATTTTCTTGCCTTTTGTTCTTCAGTGTATTAGTATTCAAGGTAAATGGCTTGCTTTAAGAAATGTGACTTCAAAAGGATCATATGCAAAACATTTGCATCTGGCACATAGTCCATAGAACAAACTCAATAGGATTAAACATTTTAAGTCTGGAGGCAAGAAAAAAAAATAGACAGGATGAATGACTGAAAATGAGAAAGTTATGCAGTGTTTGCCATCAAGATTTGGGTGAAGTCATGAAGAAATCATAGGTGCTATACTCAGCTACACTCAAGTGAATGAATGCTGTGCCAGCTCAAGATGCTTATAAATTCCACTCAAAGTATTGTGGTTTACTTTTCTAAAGAATGTGAACGTTGATTTAAACAAATTTCCAGAAACTGAACTGTTTATGCCAGCCTTTTCCAGAAGGCTTTGATATGTAAAGCAATTTGGAAACGGGGATATTTTTACTACTTAAAGTTTCCATCCTCCCCTTTGTGATGGATGACAAGTCTACACTAAGTTCACTTGATCTAAGAACTAGTCACAAGTTGGGATTTGTGCACAGTGGAATGAGATAAAGAGATTCAATCCAACCATTCCAATAAATCTAATTTGTGTCATTATTTAAATGATATAAATAAAGTGCTTGGAAATTGTGGGGCATAGCTTTAATCCTAGGACTAAAGGCAGAGGCAGGCAGATTTCTGTGTCTTCAAGGCCAGCCTGGTCTACAGAGTGAGTTCCCAGACAGCCAGGGTACACAGAGAACCTCTCTCTTGAAACCAAAACTGGGGCAGTATCTGGGGACAGACTTGGATTGCTTTAAGTACTTGCTTTACATTGTGATATACACAAAACCAAGGAGCTTTGTGGAGCCCCAGCTTTGGTACTTATAAGATGTGGAAGTTCTTGCTTAACTTAGAGTGTTTGAAAAAAATATCAGTCACATATGTGGTTTATTTAACCAAGTTCAAACTTAAACAGCTAACTAGCTAATATCTTATGAGGCTTCTTTTTTTCTCTCTCTCTCTTCTGATTAATTGTTTAGGCATGATAGTGGTCCTTGACAGATATGCTAAGAAAAATCATCTAGATTATATTAAAGAAAGTAATTCATTTATAGGCTTATTACATGGAATATGTCAGGAAAATCCTTGTTATTTTCTAGAACAAAAAATAAAAAGTATTTCAGCAGTCTTCAACTTTATCCTCAAGTCTACTTCAAGTGTACACGTGATAGGTCAATGGTCTTTGCTCTCCTCTTTCCTATGGAAAGAGGAACATTTAACCCAAATCCACACTCCAGAAAACTGACACTATTGTTTTTTATGGCTGATATTCACTTTTAATTGTCAGTTTTTGGATTATAGCACATTGTTATTGGCTCTTAAATTATGTTTCCTTTTAATGGAAAAGAACAAGCATGTATATTAATTATTAGTATGAGGAAGATGAGTATTCTGAGAATCTAACCTTCTATTAAACAGACATAAATCAGATTAAATTTACTAACTGTAAGAGAAAAATCAAAGATTCTTCTTTAGTCTGAGAGTTTGATCAGGCTGAACGCCGTCTTTCAAGTTTTCCTTTCCCTTCCTTATGAAATTGCCATATGATCAACAGCTGTGCTATTTTTAAACAAAGGCATTTTCAATCAAAACATCAGCACTGGCATTTTTAAATAAACATTTACAAAATTTGGCAAACTAGGAAAGAAAAACTGTTGAACTGTAGAAACATCACCTTTCATCACTTCCAATTATCCATTAATTCTATAGATGTCAGGATGATTAGTTTTCTGCGCTAATTCCTAAGTAGATCTTTTTCATTTTTCTACTGAAGTTAATAAGAATACTTTGTACCTGAGATTCACCCTTTTAAATTTTATTCGTACATAACAAGGCTGCCGTAGTAGAGACGTGTCATAGAGCAGCTCTGTAGAAGGTATCTGCATTTGCATGCAAGCATGTATTGCAAGCATGCCAATGTCCACATAGGGCAGGAGGGGATATCCTGTTCTGTGCAACTTGTGATTCAAGCTGACACAATATATGGATGCTGAAAACAAGCCCATGTCTGTCGAGAGAACAGTTAGTGTTTTAGCCACTGATCCACAACTCCAGACCCTAGATTTTTTTTTTAATTTTCAATAAATCCAACTTGTTGATTTTCACTGCTACCTGTGACTTTTGAGAGAATTTAGGAACAGAGATATTTGTGTTGCTATCTTTCATGAGTTTTATTACTTTAAATTTATATTTTAATCTATGATGTATGTCATTGAACTTTGTACAATCTGTCTCAGAAGTAAACAGAAATATGGTTTTCACATCAAAAGTTTAAAAGACTTCCCTGGTCTCATTGAAAAGTATAGGCATTTTATATGAAATCATTTGATAGTATAAACAATTTGTATTCAAATTTCCTTTTACTCTATTGTTCTCTATAATTGTATTTATGGTATATCATGTTGCTTTGATTACTACCACTTTCTTATGTCTCTTAAAATAGGAGTGTGAGTCTGTCTGCATTTTAAAATTGCTTAGGCTATTTCATATAAAATATAGACTGGATATTTCAAGAACATCATTAAAGTTTTAAGATTGTTTTGAATTTGTTTGTAGTTCATTTGTACATATTAATATTTTGGAATGTTACTAATTCTTCTAATTTATAAATCTTGTGTGTCCTTAATTTCTTTTTATTTAACATTTTCATATTTGCTTAATTCTTCTACTTCTAGTATGTACTGATTGTTGAACATTGTATTCATTTTGATGGTTTCACAAGTGTAGTGTTGTTTATAGTGTGTAATGATAGCTTACAAAAATACAACTAGTTTTTTATTTTTTAAAAAAGAAAAGAAACACTTTTCTTTTTCATTTTACATACCAATCGCAGTTCCCACTCCTCCCATCCTCCCATTTCCTCCATCTTCCCCCTTACTAATGCCGCCCATCCACTCCTCAAAGAGGGTACAGCATATTGCTCTGGGGAAGGTCCAAGGTCCTCCCCACTATATCTAGGCTGAGTAAGGCATGCATCCCAAGAGAATGGGTTTCCAAGACCCAGTAAAAGTAACAGGGATAAATCCTGGTGCCACTGCCAGTGAACCTGCAGTCTGCCCCAGCCATACAAATGTCACCCACTTTTCGAGCGTCTAGCTTTGTCTAAGCTTGGCACTTCCCTGTCCTGTTGGAGTTGCTGTGCTCTTATTAGCCCAGGTAAACTTAAGTTTCAGGGGGTGTCCCCATCATGGTCTTGACCTCTTTTCTCATACTCTCACTACTCCCCCTCTTCAACTGAACTTTGTCAAATGCTCTAGTACTCCGCTGTGGGTCTCTGACCTTGTCTCCATCAGTTGCTAGATGCAAGTTCTATGGTAACATTTAAGATAGTCATCAGTCTGACTACAGGGCAAAGCCAATTCAGATACCCTCTCCTCTATTGCTTAGGGTCTTAGCTAAGGTCATCCTTGTGGATTATGGGAATTTCTCTAGTGCCAGTTTTTTTTTTGTTGTTGTTGTTTTGTTTTGTTTTCTGCTAGCCTCATAATGTCTCCCTCAATCAGAATATCTCTTTCCTTTTCTCATCTCTGTTCTTTCTCCATCTTGACTATCCTGTTCTCTCAAGTTCTCCTACCGTCACACCTTCTCTCCTTTTCCCCTTCTGTCCTTCCTCCTTCCCTCATTGGGGAGGGTCTTTGATTCGATTCCATTGATCAACCTCTCTGTTTTTATGTATTTATTCCAATACCTAGCTGTTTTTATTACTGTAGCTCTATAATAGAGCTTGATGTCAGGGATGGTGATACCATCTGGGAGTTCCTTTATTGTACAGGACTGTTTTAGTTATACTGTTTTTTTCTCCATATGAAACTGAGTATTGTTTTTTCAAAATCTATGAATAATTGTGATTCTTGCTCCTGATTTTAGTGAAATCACTTTGAGTTTCTCTCCATTTAATTTGCTGTTGACTATTGTCTTGTTGAATATTGCTTTTATTATCTTTAGATACGGTCCTTGTATTCCTGATATTTCTAAGACCTTGATCATGAATAGGTGTTAGATTTTGTTAAATGCTTTTTCGGCAACTAATAAAATGATCATGTTTTTTATTTCCTTTCAATTTATTTATATGGTGGATTACACTGGTAGATTTTCATATGTTGTGCCATTCTGCATCTCTGGTATGAAGCTGAATTGATCATCGTAAATAACTTTTTTATGTGTTCTTAGATTTGTTTTGCCAGTATTTCACTGGGTATATTTGCATATGTGTTTATGAGAGATATTGTTCTATAACTCTCTTTCTTGGTTGAGTCTTTGTGTGGTTTCAGTATTAGGGTAAGTGTAGCCTCATAAAAAGAGTTTGATAATGTTCCTTCTGTTTCTATTATATGGAACTCTTTGAGTAGTATAAGTATTAGCTCTTGTTTAAGTTATGGTAGAATTCTGCAATAAAACCATTCAGCTTTGCTTGTTTTTTTTTGGGGGGGGGGGCTTTTGATGACTGCTTCTATTTCCTTGCAGGTTACAGCTATTTAAATTACTTGCTGGTCTTGATTTAGTTTTGGTATATGGTACTTATTCAGAAAATTGTCCATTTATTACATTTTCCAAATTTGTGGAGTGCTTGTTTTTGTAGTATGACTTAATGAATCTCTGGATTTCCTCAGTGCCTTTTCTTTTTTTAAAAAAATTTTGATGTTCTCTCTTTTGATTAGTTTGGTAAGGGTTTGTCTATCTGGTGATTTTCTTAAACCAGCTCTCTATTTCATTGATACTTTGTATTTTGTTCTTTGTTTCTATTTCATTGATTTCAGCCCTCAAGATGATTATTTTCTGTTGTCTACCACACCTGGGTAATTCTGCTTCTCTTTTTTCTAGAGCTTTCAGGTGTACTGTTAAGTCACTAATGTGAGATTTCTCTACTTCCTTTATGTAGGCATTTAGGGCTATGAATTTTCCTCTTAGCACTGCACAGTGCCCCATAGGTTTGGGTATGTTGTGCCTTCATTTTTTTGAATTATAAGAAGTCTTTAATTTCTATCTTTACTTCTTCCTTCACACAGGAGTGGTTAAATTGAGTGCTGTTCAATTTCCATTAGTTTGTAGGCTTTCTGAGAGCAGTGTTGTTGTTAAATTCTAACTTTAATCTATGGTGATCCAATAAGATACGGGGGGGGGGGGGCGGGTATTTGACTATTTTGCATCTGTTGAAGTTTGCTTGGATACCATTAACCTGTTGTGCCTAACCTTCCAGCTTTTTATTATAAAAAAGAGATTGGAATGTAATGGTCTGTCCTGTTCCTTTAAGAAACAAGCCCCAACCACTCCCTCCCCCATCCACTGAGGCAAACAGATCTTCCTTTTCCTTCCTGTCTGAGTTCCTTCCTTTCTGAAGAGGCAGCTTCTGCTTCTCTCCCTTCTCACTACATCTCCCCTCCTCCCTCTCTTTTTCTCTCTCTCCCCACATCTCTCTGCTCTTCCCCTTCTCCTCTCACCCTTTCCCTTTCTCTTCCATAACCCTCTAACTAAATACTCACGTGCTTTGCATGGCTTATCTCTGTCTCTCACCTGCCTGGGAGCCGCTGGCCCGAGTGGCCCACCTTTCAAGTGTTGTTGAACAAAACAGTGAGTTTATTGTATATTTGTGGTGCTTTGAATGCAATTTGACCACATAAGTACAGAGGGAGTGGCACTACTAGAAAATGTGGCTCTGTTGGAGTAGGTATGACCTTATTGGAGGGATTATGACACTATGGAGGCAGGCTTTAATCTCATATATGCTCAGACTTTGCCAGTGAGACAGTCAACTTCCTGTTGCCTTCTGATCAAGATGTAGCTAACACCATATCTGCCTGTATGCCACCATCCTCCCTGTTGATGATAATGGATTAAATCACTGAACTCTAAGGTACCACTTCAATTAAATGTTATCTTTTATAAGAGTTGCTGTGGTCATGGGGTCTCTTCATAATGATAGAAACCTTAACTAAGTAGATATTCCAAAATCTAAAAATGACTTCTAATTTATTCTTATATTGTGTGAAGTTAGAAATAAACATTACAACAATTCCATGTTTTAGGGTTGTTTAATATTAATATATCAATCATTTACATAGATTAAAAAACAAGAAATGCAATGGAATGCAAACCATTTTTTAAAATAATAATAGAGTACAGGTATCATTCCTGGTCTTTTCTGAGCTCTCTGCTCACATGACTTCAAGCTACTGCTCTTATGTTTACCTTAAGGGTCTCTTTCGTATTTGACAAAATAGAATTGGAGGTAACAATACCCCTGTTTTTACTTTATTTAATAACACTCTTTTTTTGGGTTTTTTTTTTTTTTTTGGTTTTTTTTTTCGAGAGAAGGTTTCTCTGTGGCTTTGGAGCCTGTCCTGGAACTAGCTCTGTAGACCAGGCTGGTCTCGAACTCACAGAGATCCGCCTACCTCTGCCTCCCGAGTGCTGGGATTAAAGGCGTGCGCCACCATCGCCCGGCTTTAATAACACTCTTAATCTAAGTCAAAACCATATAAACATCACAAAAGTTCTATCCCAAATCTTGCCAGTTAATTCGGAAGAACCATACAGTTTGATTCACTTCTGGCAGGGACACGTTTATTTGATTCTTTAGTGATTTAAAGGAGCAGTGACTACCAGCCAATTTAGTAGAAAAATGAAAGCATCTAATTCCAAACTTACACTGTTTTAGTAATGAGAAAGGAGTGGCATTAGCAGTCAAATGGGGATTTGTAGCACTAGACATGGAACTTGGGGGAGGGGGCTATACTTCATATAGGAGTCTAAAATGGCTGGAAGATGTTTACAGTGTTCATGTTTTGTAAATTTTCTGCAACTGAGTTGGATAAAATGCATTCTTTGAGTACACCTAGCATTTCTCATGAGCAGAATTGCACACAATTGAACAAGAAATTTCTTCCATACTCACATTGTTTCCTAACATGTCTGCCATGTAAGAACAAAGTCTCCTTTCAGAACATGCATTATAACAGAGCTGCTGTATAATGGTCTCATGAATTAGATTTCTAAAAAGTGAACAGTTTAAGTATCTTCCACACATTTTGGATTTTCTGGAAAGTCCCTGTATTGATCTTACATGATTTTCTTTAATCACACTGACTTTGAGTCAGATGGATTTAAATTTGAATCCTCGCTTAAGTTGTTTGGTATTAAATATACATCCTTGACCTCCTTAGGCTCAGTTTTTTCATCTATGAAAAAAATGTTTAGCTAATTCTGTATAGGTTATGGTAATTAAAAGATGAAATATATATATAAATATTATATATATATATTCCTTAGAGACAAATGTTCATACATATATTATGCAATAATGATAATTAATTTCAGTGTATTTATTCACAAAACATATTTTTCTGCTATGCACTTTTATATCTGTCATTGTTTAGAAATAAACCTCAGATTTTTAATAGCAATTTTTATAAGCTCATATTCCTTATTTCATGAGGAATAAATCACCCTGTCTCAGGAAACATATCTCATATCAATTAGGTGTATACATATTTGGGACAGGTTGAGAGATTTTAATAATTGCAATACATTGAAGCTGTGAGGTAAGCCAAATGCATTTTGTTCCCAGAAGTTCTCATAGACTTCACAACCAAAGTTGGCAGTTTGCATAATATCTGAAATATTTTTGCTGGCAATCTCCATAAGTTTACTTAACATCTAGGCAATATGGGGACAGTTCACCATTGGGATGGTGCATTTATGAGAATGAAATGATGTACAAAAAGTGTAGAATATGAGATTTTTCTGTTGTCCTGTGGATACTTGTGTCTCCGCGAATTTCTGTGATAAAGCAAGAAATATGGTTTCTGACCTATATAGATATATTAATATCAGATAAATTTAGATATCATTGTAAGTTATCATTCTTACCACTCTCTCCTTCTATATTGATTCTTCTTTGATCCCATTTATGCTAAATACATCAACTCTACTAGAAGATGCGATTTTGATATAAAAACATACGATCCTTCTCAGTTAACTTAATTTTATCTCATAGAGCAGGCAAATATAAGCTAAGTGATCATTTGCTTGTGTTATTAAATGTGCATTGATAGATGCATTTTATTGCAATATTACAGCAAGAAGAGAAAATTAGTTACTCATAATAAAAAAAACCTAAAGGAATGAAGGTAACTATTTAGACACTTTTTATTGAATTTAACATTATTAACATTGAGTGTTATGCAATACTAACAAGCACCTGAATTGATTTATTAATTTTTGGGAGAAAATTATCTATAAACACTATATAGACAAAGCTGGATTTGAACGCACATTTTCTTCATTCAGCCTTCAGAATACTGGCATTCCAGGTACATCGCACCACATCAGGTTCTTATTTATTTATTATTCATTTCAGTATGCAGTTGGAGCATCCACCTCCTAGCACTCATGGTCACTTTTAAATTGCTGACATCTAAAGTCCAGGTCTATATGCATCTGTCACATTTCTTCAGAGACTCATAAGGCTCTGTTGTTGCTGATTTTATGGACTTGCCTCCCTTTGCATGATGACCGTGTGATTGATGGATTTCTCATTGCTTCTTCCTGGATACATCTCATACTGTGTGTCATAATGCATATATGTCATAAGTCACTTTGTATCCAAGAAACTGCTGAATCTTAAAGCAAAACTTACTAGATGAAACGCTGATGTAGTAAATTCTCAGTGTATTATTTTTTTTTTTTTGCCAAACATGACATGTTGGAACAATTTAACACGTTATTTATTAAGTTTATTGGAATGGCTTATCTTGTTATAAATGTCAAATTATTTGTAGGGTTGTTAAAGTATATAAGACAGTGTTTTTTAGTTTTAATAAATGCTTAGAAAATATGTGATGCACAGCTTTTAAATTTTTATTTGTTAATAATGTAATTTGTTAAATATGTGTATGAAATTTGAATGAGAACCTGGACTTTGTTCATCAGAAAACAGAGTATTTTAATTTATGATTGGTTTGCTATTATTAAAAAAACCCTCTGTCTCGTCTTTATAATATTTTTGTGTTCTTTATGAATTTGCTTTCATTTTTCATATAAATATACTCACTAATAAAAATTAATATCTTCTTCCTAGTCTAAATAAAAGGCAGAGCCGGGCGGTGATGGTGCACGCTTTTAATCCCAGCACTCAGGAGGCAGAGGCAGGCGGATCTCTGTGAGTTCGAGGCCAGCCTAGTCTACAAAGGGAGTTCCAGGACAGGCTCCAAAGCTACAGAGAAACCCTGTCTCGAAAAACCAAAAAAAATAAAATAAAAATAAAAAAAATAAATAAAAGGCAGGACTAACAATACAGTTAAAATCTGTACCACCAAATTTTACTAAGATAAAGTAATTTTCTTCATTTTAATAAAATCAATAGTTAATGTTTGATTGCTTTTCATCTACCAACCTTTGAAGATGCCCTGTATTGGTAGTATACATTATCTGTAGTAATTAAGGAAATCTTTATTAATTTTGTGGAGTGTTATTGCTTTCATTGAACATATTCATGTCAACACAAAACTTAAAGTAGTTAAGAAAACAGTTGTATTGGTTGTATGGGTGCTAGAGTAATTGGAGCCAAGGCTCTTTACAAACCAAGTTTTAAACCACAAGCCAAATATTTGTTTATATTTTATAATTATTAAAAATCTGTTATTCATCACAGCTGTATCTTTTATTTCGCTCCCTAGGTTATTCTTAATGCCATTGTCTTCCTGTGATTTTCTATTGATATGACAAAATACCAAGACCAAAAGCAACTTGGGGAGAAAAGGGTTTATTTGTTTCAGTCCTGAAGGGAAATCAGGGTAGGAGTTCAGGAATGAATGTGGAAGCTGCTACTGAAGCAGAGACTACAGAAGAATATTTCTTACTGATTTGTTCCTCAGGGCTTGCCTAGTTTTCTTTCTTAAACTACTAAGAACTATGTATTTAGTGGTGGTATCACTCACAATGGGCTGGGTTCTCCGACATCAATCATTATTTAAGAAAATGCTCGACAGACTTTTCTACAGGCTGATCTTATGGAAACATTTTTTAGACAAGGTTCCTCTTCCAAAATATTGTAGGATGTATCAAGTTGGCAGAACACTAGCCAAAACAACGTTTCTGCTTCTCTGTTGACCCTGAAATATGGGAGAGAAGCTTAACATCTTATAATAAAAATGGTATAGAATAACTGGAGACATCTCAGATGCTAAAACAATGTTTCATACAGTGAGAAGGAAAGTAAATCTTCCTCAAATACAAGGAAAGTAAACCAATATTGTCATACCAATTTCAAGAAATATTAAAATTAGAACTCATTGATGTTGAACATACAGCTGAAGAATGGACCCAGATGATGGGTTTAAAACAATGTTAAACTGCCTAACGTGATTTATTACTGTGTGTGTATGTGTGTGTGTGTGTGTTTGTTTGAGATATAGAGAGACCGAGAGATAGAGACAGAGTCTATATCTGTGTAAATGTCAGAAATCCTTGCCAGATGTCTCTATCAATCACTCTCCTTATTTTAAGATGCCCTTTCTCTCTCTCTGAACCTGGAATTCACTGATGTATTAAGAATATCTCATTGAATTGTTCCAGGGATTATCCTGTCTTCTTCCCCAAGGTCTAGTATATAACCATGCCACCTTGGCTAGCTTTGTTTTTGGATTCTGGGCCTACAAACTCAATTCCTCATGCTTTATTCGAAGCAATTAGTCAGTCTCTCCATTCTGGATATGATAATTTTTTTAAGTATTACTTTAAAACTATTCTTCTGTAGCTAGAGAGATTGCTCAGTGTTTTAGAATAGTACTTGTTGCTATTGCTGAGTTCTTGAGTTTGGTTCCTAAAACTAACCTCAGACAACTCACACCTAGGTACAATTCCAGTTCCATAGCCTCTTCTGCAGTCCTCGGGAACCTTCTCATAGGTGGTACAGACATTTACCTGAAGATAGCAACAAGCACACATAAAATAAATAAATTCATCTTTGAGAGAAAAAAGTATCTTTTGGGTCCTGAAACTTCTTCATCTTTCCATTGAAATTACAACTATACAAGGAAACTTAATAACTCCCCATTCCATGAAATCAGATCCCAAGTTCTACAAAATAAGCTGTGCATAGAAATCTTTATTATATGGTTTTCCAAATAAATAAATAAAATCATCACAAGAACTGTTTCTGTGAGTCACTGAACTGACTGAAAGCTTGAAGACTTAGAAGTTGTAGTGGTTTGAATCAGAATGGCCCCATAGGCTCAAATATTTGAAAGCTTAGAGAGTGGCACTATTCAAAAGAATTAGGAGCTAAGGCCTTATAGGACTAGGTGTGGCTTTTATTGGATAAATGTTGCCTTGATGGAGGAAATTTGTCACTGGGAGTGGACTTTGAGCACCCATGCCAGGCCCCGAGTCTCTCTCTTCCTGCTGCCTGCATATCTAAATTCAGAGCTCTCAATTACTTCTCTAGTACCATGTCCACCTTTGTGTCACTGTGCTTCTCACTGTGATGAAAATAGATTAACTCCCTGAAACCATAAGCAAGCCTAAATTTAATGCTCTCCTTTATAAGAGTTGCTGTGATGATAGTGTCTCTTCACAGCAATAGAACACGGCTAAGACACAAGTATACCATATCATAGGCAACCGAATATAAGAATGGCTGTTTTAGAAAGGTTTGAACCTGGCTAGCCTGACTTCTTAATTGCCAACTTTAGATTTAACGCAGTCCTCCTGCCATTCACCTCCATGCCCTTTCTTTCCTAATGACAACTGAGTTCTAGATTTGATAATAAGAGCTCTGGAAACTCAGAAACACAATGCTTTTTGTTTCAGTTCTGTCTTAAACTAGTAATCACTGGCCAATGACTGTTTCACAGTTCTAATAGTAAATTTTGCCCTGCTGTCTAACAGGAATGATATGTGAGCAAACTTAAGACAATACATTTTCCTCTTTGTCTTATATGTAGATGCATGCTTTATAAGAAGAAATTATGGGGTTGTGTACCACCATTAAAATTTTTCATTCTCATGCTCACACACATCAGAACATTTTGATTCAATTAAATCTGAAAGCCGAGGATTCAAATGTTTTTCCATGGCATGAATCAAATTTTTATAATTCCATTGACTCTATCTTTATTAAGTGTCAAGATTTTAAAACTTCTGTGTTTGTTTTTAGGTTAAAAAAGTCTTTCTGTGGCATTTGAGCTTTGACATCTAATAGACTGCCACTTGTCAGGATGAATACCCAGTCTATAAACAAAATAAAAATGTAAGCAGAACATGAAAAACATATGTATAAAATTGATTAAGTAAAACATTCCACCTATGAAAATACCTACCCATATGGTCTACCACATAAATCACTTAATCTCTTAAAGTTAAATATCCTCTTTAACAAAATAGGAAAACATAATATACTGTGCCGAGTATAAATTTAAAAATAACACCTTCAGAGTTGTATTATGTAGAATGACACAAGAAAAGTCTACCCTCTGAACTGCTCTTGCATGCTTTCATTTTGTCTTTGTTGCTTTATATACACGCATTCAACAGACAGCTTGGAATACATATAGAAATCAATATCCTGGTAAGTTAAGAGACTACACAATCTTCATTAGGTCAATAAACTAATGACTTTGTCTTGTCTATAATGCAAGTAACAAATTTCATATTAAGATCTACATACAAGGAAGAAGAATCAAAGATTATTCCTTAGGGAAGTTGGGTTTTTAAATAATATTTACAGAAATTAGAAAGTAAATGTTTATGCCTACTTAATGGCTCATTTGCTCCTGCTGTGTTGTAAGTATCATCTTAATGTGAACTCTATGTGGGTAATTTCAGTTCTTTCAAAGTCAAGACCAGATATTTATTACAGCAATTTTGCCCCTAATTTTATTCACTTAGATATACCATGAAGTAGAGCAAAAGTAAATAAAAATCAGTGTTCTAGAACACCAACCTGTTCCACAGAAGCTTTTAAAGCCCTCCATATTCCTTTAAAACATGAGAATTAGGTAAATATCCTCTTAAAAATTGTAAAAATCCGTGTTAATTATACTCCAACTTTCATGCTACTATGTGAAGAAAGGATATCAATCATCTCCTTGGGACAATTACAAAGACAGCATCTTTTGTATTGCTATTAAGTGTGATGCTTGAATTTTTGTATTGAATACTTAAAAAAAGCAGCACATTAAATTAAGAAGTAGGGTCAGAGTCAGGGCTCAGTGAAATAAAGAATTTGAGATCACCTTAATGACTTGAGGTTAATCCCTGGTAACCTTATGATGGAAGGAGTGAACTGATTGAACCTCACAAACTACTCATTGATACACACACACACACACACACACACACACACACACATCCATAGGCACACACACACACGCATCCACACGCATGTGCACACACACACACAAACCATAATTTAAAAAATTAAATTGAGTAAGACAGAAACTAGAAGTAGTGTAGTAGTGAAATATTTTATGTGTTTTTTTAATTGAATGTCAATTCATTCTTTCTTTTATTTCTTTTGTTGGAGATCTATATAATCTTTATCTGTAAGCAAGTATAAGTAAACATTGTGAATTTTTTTCTTATGTTAAAGTAAATCAGTTACCTTCCATTATTCTGGTCAAATGCAGGATAATCTAACTAGTATAAAAGAAAATAGTTCAGAATGGGACAGATGCCCCTGCCTGCCATCAGGTGCAACACTGTAAGAACAGGCCCTGCACCACACCTGAGCAGCACAATAAAGCCAACCCCATTGGCGAAAGTATGGTGAGCCTGTCCCAAAGATGTGAACAAGGGAGAGCTTTGTCCATTATTCATCTGTCATGGGGTGGTTTGGGAAGAGAAAAGAAGTCCTTTCTCTAACCACCTATGCCTGAGGGAGGTGGAAGAGCTGGCCCTGAGGTCATAAGAGCAGGAGATCTGTTCCTTCCACTCATCAGCTGCAACACTCTGGAGAGTTGACCCTATGCCACACCTGGAGAACATAGTTGCATTGAACCTGAATTTGTGGGTGTGGGAGATCCAGTTCTGAGGACATAAAATCAGAAGAACTGGCCCTGCCCCTTGCTTATAGCTGCAAGGGCACAAGGGATAAACTAGCCAAGACAATGTTGGAGAGCTCACCCTGTCGTTAAAGACAGAAGAGACCTAGGGTATTGACTAACCCTGCAGCTACATAGGACAAAAACCAGGGTTATGTGTTGACTCACCCCAATATCCACCCCATTCTGATCTGCTGGAACACGTGAAAGGACAGCTTCTTGAGCCCAAAAGCTGCAGAATTTCCACAATTCAGGGCAACAGCAGAATAATCAAGAGAAGATCCAGTGAGGGTCCACCGTCCATAGTGTAGCAGGAACCTTGGGGTCTCAAATCAGACCACTTGTTCTTTTCAATGAACACTTGTAAGTAGAGAAAAGGGGATAAAAGGGTTTATTGCATGACTTACTCACTGTGTCACACTACAGTTTCCAGAAAAAGAGGGATTTATTTCCCTCTCTTTTTTTCTTCACTTTTTCTCTTAAATTTTATTTTATTTTATTTTTGGGGGAGGCTGCAAGGGCAGACGGTAGACATGAATGATAGGAAAAGAAGGGATAAAGGTGCATAGTGGGAAAGACACAAAGAACAAATAAAAAGAAAGTTAAAAAAGTAGAGAAGAAGAAAGAAATTAGCTTAGAAGCCAAGCTTGGTAGACTTATTATGTTGGTAGACATCCAGATAAGGACTTTAAGAAACTCTTAATTCAAATGTTAACTGATGCTGAAGTGTTTAATCTCTTAGATATCAGTTGTTTTACAATTTCTTGAGAAATCTGGCATTAGAAACATTCTTAAGATATAAGAGCAGTAGCAGAGGACTATAAAACTTTCTCTTTAAGAAACATTTTTTTCTGTTATAGGAGAAAAAACATATTATGAGCTAATTTGCAAAATAATCAAGAAAGTGATAGTTGACTAGTCATTGGTAGATAAAAAAGATGAAGATCCAAACTGTTTCTTGAAAAGGAAACACATTTGATAATGGGCATATAATTGACGTATTCTATGGCATCCCCTAACAAGGAACATGTAATTATTACTATTATAGTGATTATGACACTAAATGTCTTGGTAAAGTTGAATTAATTGCTCTAGGCACATCTCATAGAGGTGTTGTATTTGATTACTCTCCATTCATGGAAAATACTCTAGAGAGTATTGAACTGAGTAGTTCTATGCGACTATAAAGGTAAGAAGCAGAGGGTAGAGTAGGGACAACCCATTGTAGAGAAGCCATAAAAGTGGAATCAATCCTGTAAGTGCTGGTCAAAGTTGTGTTAATGCATGTCTCTTTAATTCTCAACAAGGATAAAGCCATGTATTCATGTATTGGGAACATATGTGCATGTATAGTTAATAATATATTTTATAATATGTGATAATTTTAAGTAAAATAGAGAAATGATATAACTAACATCTTAGACAAATTAATGAAGCATAGGACATTTATAACTCAAAATTGAAAAATTAACTGGGGCCCTTATGTTTGAAGATAGGTAGCCTATAACAGGAACCAAGGATTATTTGCTTTCTAGTTAAGACATTAAAAATGGAGATATGCCCATACAAGAAATCTGTGATATCTCAATATATCAGAGAAAATGAGAGAAGCAAGTTCCTTGCTGTTTTTGAAAAAACAAGGTAAAATGTTGGTAAAAATAGATCTTTGAATGCAATGACTCCCACTTCTTTCTCAGTTAAAATAAAAAAGCAAAAACATAAGGAAGGAAGGTTTTGTGATCAAAGTCAAGCCACATTGCATAGCAATTTTAAAGACAGCAGAGCTGCAGAAAAAGTAAAAGTAACATAAAATAAATAAAGCACAGTGTTAACAATTTAATTTAAGTGTTTACTTGCTCACGCTTGTCTCAAGTTTTCATATAGTTTTGTAGTATTATTAATTTGTCTAAATCAATCGGGTTTAAGAACTGTTTAGATAACTGGTACTGAGAATGCTTTTCAGTTAGGATGGTGCATGGTTTGATCCTAGACACCACACAAAACAGATCATGCTGATGTACCATAGTATTCTAGGAGTTTTAGGCAGGAGCATAAGGAATTTAAGGCCATCCTTGGCTAGTGGTCCTTGAAAGCTAGCCTAGGCTACATGAGATTTTGTATCAAAATGAAAAGATAAAAAAATTGATTTATTGAGCAAGTTTTCTGGAATCTGGAATTATTTAATTAAATATATTCTAAATTTTAAGGAATAATAATTTTGACAAAAATCAAGTAACCCAGAATATAGATGAAATGAGGTTCTTGAGCTTAAAGATAAGCAAAGAAAACCAGGAATGTTAAACACACAGTGAAAGAGATGTAATCCTGTTTTCTGCCCATTGAACTTGTAATGGATTTAGTGAATTGCCTGTTAATTTGTGCTCTCTATAGGGCCAGGCCATTCCTGAATTCCCCAGACTATTATGTTTATCCCAAATTCTTTCTCCTTAGACCTTGTTCTTGATCATTGTTTCTCAGTCAATAGAACCCATCCTTTCGGGAGATGCCAACTAGGTGACCTCTGTGCTATCCATAGGACCAGACCACACCTGACTGCCACAGATGATCATGGTTATTTCAGATATTTTTCCTAGACCCTTGTCTTGGGTTTTCTCATCAATAGAACATACTATGATGGAAAGGGTCATATGTATATTATAAAATGTGTTAATGAAATGCTTTACGCTATTTTGTACACAGGGTTGAGTTAATTATCATTAGGAAACTTTTTTTCTAAAATTGCACTGTGTTTAAAAATGCCTGAAAAAAAAAAACTGTCCAGAGTCAGACTAAAAGTTCTAATCAACACCGACTGCTAAACCAGATTTTCTTCTTACCTTTTACATACCGTTACTCTGCCAATACTGGTGTTTGGAGAGAGACACCCACACCAGACCTCTATTCTCTCAAGAATATTATCTGTTCTAGTACTTAAATATTCTTTAAGTTACAAACTATGTCAGAGTGGGAAAAAAGTAAATAAAAGGAGATGAAGAGCTCGGTAAACACTGAAAGTTCCAATGCCTAACACCCATTTTAAGAATGCCCATGAGTAGTTTAATTATTAATTTTATTACTTAATGTGCAATTTTTTGAAGAACTAGAAGAAATCTATTGTTAAAAGTGCAAAGATAGCAGACAGTTCAAAGAATTGTATTAACAATCCCTAAGAATAGAAAAAAGTGGTAAATTAAAAGATATCTCAGAAGAGTCAAGAATCATAGAGAATAAGCAATGATGGGATATTGATCTATAACCAAAATCTTCCCTTTTAAGTTAACTCTTTTCAAACCACACCTACAATACTTTCTTAGAATCACTCAAAAGTGGCATAGACTGGAATATTCTTTTTCTTCTTTTCTTCAAATTTTGCAAAAAAGAATACTTATAGTTAATTATTCTCTAACCTAATACAGCATATTAAGTTGGGGTAAGTAGGACACTATTTTACTTTTTAGTATCTATATCACAATACTGTGAAGAATATACTTTCTTAATATTTTAAATTTGTATTGAATGCAATGGCAAGATGAATACTGAAATTCACCACCTCGGGGAGAAGACACATGTGCTATATTGTAGTGGTGCATAAAGGAGAGAATTTTTAAATTATCTAAGTTGCCGACAACAGTAGAATCTGATCACTTTCTCATCCAACAAAGCTCAATTTTTTCTTGTGCTGAGGTTCTCCTTCCATGCCCCTTGTGTGCTTCTGTGTAGAGCAGGTTGCCTGAGTCTTAGTCAACGAACTGGGAAAGGGGCCCAAAGTTTACCTTCTTAAATATCGGCTCATAATTTCTCTACACAGTCATCTGCGTTTTCTTTATCTTGTGTTGTTAGTTAAATGGAAAGATCTAGGAGTGAGCTATGAAGCTAAAGAAATCTAAGATGGGAGAAGCCAGGCTCCTCAGATTCCCATCAAACGTTGTTATTGGTGTCCTGCAGAGAAGTGGGTCTCTATCATGTTTGTCCTTAGAAGAGCCAATGAATATAATGATATAGCGACTCCAAAACAGTTACGTGGCTTCAGGCTAGCCAACTATCATGTAAAGATAAATAATAACTTTACATTCATGGTTTAGTTCATAAGAAAAACAATATGAAAATGTAAAAGGAAACTAATAACAAAAGAGTGGGCAGGAAAGTGAAGATCAGTGAGAATGTGAAGGTCATAGAATACAAGGATTCTCATTATATTTTCAGTACCAGGGCATTTGATGCTCCCCTCTGACCTGTGCTGGCACCAGACACACATGCTGTACAGATATACATGCACAAAAAACACAAATACACATAAGATAAAAGTAATAAATATATCAAATCTACTGTTTTGTACTTAAAATAATATTAACATATGTCCCCCATTTAGTAAGCATTATATTTTTAAGGATAAGAGTTTATAGCTTAATCACTTCTTTATATTTCACATAATATGTGGTAAGTTATTCAGAAATATATAGTAGTTGATTATTCTTTTGCAAAGGATATTGCTCTATTTTACATTCTGTTGTTGCAATGAACATCATGACCAAAACTAACTTGAGCACAGAATGTTTATTTTTCTTCTACTTCTACTTCACAGTTCTTGATTGAAGGAAGCCAAGGTAGGGATTGGACTCCGGCCCTTAAGTAGGGTCAGGAACTTAAACAAGACTTTCTGGCTTGCTACATTTGAGTTTTCTTATACTATTTTCTTATACAGTTTGTGACACCACTGTCAGTGGTGACATCCCTCACCAATACAGTGACATGGACCTTCAAACATCAAATACTAATAAATAAAATATTCCAAAGGCATGATCACAGGCAATTCTGATAGAAAGCAGATATTCAGTTGAGGTCCCTGCTCCCTGGTGACTCCTGTTGATGTCAAGTTTACAAAATCTTACCAGCACAGGTACCTCTCATAGAATCAAGTAAAATCTATAGTCCCATCAGAGATAAAGGTACCACAATGGTAGGGCAACTTCTCATCATAGTTTTCATGCATAGGTAAACGTGAACTTGGGCTCTTAGAAACACTTTTCTAGGGGCAGTAACAAAATGCCCAGGCAAAATTGCTTGAGAATAGCTTTACATTTGGTTCATGAAGTGCAAAGCGTAATGTCCATAATGATAGAGAAGGCATGGCCATCAGAGATACATGGTCACATTGGGGCAGCACTCTAGAATCAGATAAATGTGAAAAGTCCAGAACACAATTTCTGTATGTTATTATTTATTCCTGTCTGCCAGCCCATGAATGACGCCACCCACAATTTAGGGTCGTGTGTGGAAGGGACTACTTGCCACTTCACTTAAGTTTATTGAGAACAAATTCACGGTCACATCCATGTTTCTATGGTAAAGATTAACCATCTTGCCTTTCAAAGATTAATATAATAAATAGCTGAACATTGACTCCGCAATTAGTTGAGGTGTGTTTCTCTGTGTAATGGAGCCATGAATTTAATTCTTCAAATCATAGAGTCCCACACCAGGTTCCTTGTTGTATCACATTTCACTTTAATCTTTTGAGATAAGATCTCTTTCACTCTTTGAGTGATTCTCCAGTTTTTATAATCCTACCAGTACTGGTGAGACAGGACCACGTGTCTTCTACTTGGGTGCTTTATATTCAAATCGAAGTCAGCATGCTTGTTCTTACCCACTGAGCCTTCTCCCCAAGCTATTAAGATGTTTTGTATAGACATTTCATTCAGTCTCCATAATTAGCAAGTTGTATAATTCTAACGACTTTATGTAAAAGAAAAACAGAGGCAGAAAGAAACCAAGAAGCTAGGAAATGATGAGAAGAGCTTTAGATTCTATCTTTCTAAATTATTTTAATTGCTAGATGATAACTGTACGTACTTATGGACTGGCATTTGATGTTCCAACTCTAACACCTTATGCTATAGCATTTCCAACAGTAACATTTTGAAATGCATTTGCGTTGCTTTATAGTTTGCCATGCATTTTTAATCATGCTAAGAAAAATACCAGGATGCACCTTATCTATAGCTGAGGAAAATAAAATCATACTGCATGATTTTCTCAAACACTCATAATAATATCCCTGAACTAGAAGTGGGGATTTCAACATGAGCATGATATTATATTATGTCTTCATTTCTCTGCCTTTTAGCCTGTTATAACTACACAGAGAATTTCTAATCACATCATGTACATGTGCATGTGATGTATTCCCAGTGGCAGTATTCAAATAAGAATTTTTTCATCATTACCTAAATAGTGAATGCAAACACCACACTAATGAGATTTAAATGGAGAACAAACATGGAGTAGTTATGTGTTCTGGCAAAGTAAAAGCTATACAGGAATTACAAAAGGTCCTGTCCAGGAACTTCAAAGGAAATATGCTATCCCTATTAATAGATTTTAATGCAAACCTATCTGAAATAAAATGTCTGTTCTGGGAATTTTCTATGCCACACTCATGCACATCATCTCCCACTAGTCAATCTGAGACACAGGAAAGAAAATAATGAAATTTTCAGGTGTTAAATTAACTACCCTGGGGCACTTCTACATAGTCCCTTGAATGCAGTAAAGGAAATATATGGAATGTGACAAAGAAAATTAATTAAAATGGGCAATAAAGACTGCCAAGTACAAACAATTTGTGGCCCCTAGCACATGCCAGTTCTATAGCTGCAGGCTGCACTTCATGAAACCCAGACAGCATAAAGCATGTTTATACTCCGTAATGGGAAAAGGGTGTTTTCATGCTTCTTAATTATTTGGAAACATACACTGACCACCTTGCATTCGAGAATTGCAATAAGGAGACTTTACTGAAGTGTATAGCTTTTTCTTTCGCAAGAGCAGGCAAATGTCCAGTTCTATTCTAGTATGGAAATTTACAGGGAGAACTTTTTAAGTAATTCAAAACCAACATTTGACTGAGAAAGAACTGAACTGGTATAACATTGAGGCTTAATTATATGACTCTGTCTGTTTATTCAATAGTAATTTAAATATCTTTCTATCTTCTAAAATATTCTTCTGTTAATTTTAAGTATTTCTATTGTTGTTCATAATGATTCCTTGCCTATTTCTCAGTACCGGCTAGAGGATGCCTTAAGTTTGCTTTTAACATGTTTTCTGTGAAATTTTCACCTCCTTTTCAAAACATAGGGCAATTTCATCACTCTTTTTTTCTCAATTTTGTCTTCTAAGGCCAGCATCTCTTCTCTTCATCTTCCTTCGTAGACTTGCCTGCCAAACTCCCACCTAGGTTTTAACACATGGTTAAAAATAAAATTGAGCTGCCACATTTAAAACACTTTTCCATCATGAAAGAAACAAATTTATATTTATCAAAGTGACACGTTTCCAGAACCAAATAATTATCGCTTATTAAATTTGGTGAGAAACAGATATTCAAGTTGGAGATTGAAGATTTTTATAACTTCTTGAATTTGGTCATCCCAAACAAAATTGCAAATGAAGAAAGAGACAAGTAGTATAAGATATCTTATTCTTAGACATGGATGAAGGGTACAGATATTTTATTGAACTAGGAAATATACAGGAAAAAAATCAAATAATAGTTTTAAAAAAATTGAACTGTGAAATAAAACACAAGGAAGTCACACTGACTCATAAAAAAGGATATTAAGATGTCATGGTAATGGTAAGTTTTATTGTTGTTGTAGTTCTTCCTTAATCAAACACACTTGGTAGATAAAGAAGTATTGAGGAATAAAGAACGATTTCTATAACAACTCTTATAATATAATTATAAGAGCAATTATAGAGAGGATAATTTGTCTCTGAACATTTAGGATGCCATCATTAGTGTGCAGTTATTGAAAAACTTTGGAACTAGACTTCAATCATGAAATGGTCCAAGATCCTGTAACTCTCGTGAGTTTTATTTTGATTTTTTTTTTGATTTTTTTTTATTGAGAAAAGAAAAAAAAACAAATTTCCTCCTTCTCCCAGCCTCCCATTTCCCTCCCCCTCCTCCCACCCTTCTCCCCCTCCTCCCACCCTTCTCCCCCTCCCCCCACTCCTCTCCCCCTCCCTCTCCAGCCCAAAGAGCAGTCAGGGTTCCCTGCCCTGTGGTAAGTCCTAGGTCCTCCCCCCTCCGTCCATTTCTAGGAGGGTGAACATCCAAACTGGCTAGGCTCCCACAAAGCCAGCACATTACGTAGGTTCAAAACCCCGTGCCATTGTCCTTGGCTTCTCATCAGCCCTCATTGTTCGCCATGTTCAGAGAGTCCAGTTTTATCCCATGCTTTTTCAGTCACAGTTCAGCTGGCCTTGGTGAGCTCCCAATAGATCAGCTCCACTGTCTCAGTGGATGGGTGCTCCCCTCGTGGTCCCGACTTCTTTGCTCATGTTCTCCCTCCTGCTCCTCATCGGGACCTTGGGAGCTCAGTCCAGTGCTCCAGTGTGGGTCTCTGTCTCTGTCTCCATCCATCACCAGATGAAGGTTCTATGATGATATGCAAGATATTCGTCAGTATTGCTCTAGGATAGGGTCATTTCAGGTTCCCCATCCTCAGCTGCCCAAGGAACTAACTGGGGACCTCAGCTTGGGCATCTGGGAGCCACTCTAGGTTCAAGTCTCTTGCCAACCCTAAGGTGGCTCCCTTAACTAAGAACCATGCTTCCGTACTCCACCATCCAACCTTCCTTCATCCCAATCCTCCCCCTTCCCCAAGCTCCCCCCATTCTCCCCCTATCCCCCCTCTCTCCCCATCTCCCCTTACCCCCATCCCACACCACCCCCAAGATCTCAATTTTCTCCCCGGCAATTTTGTCTACTTCCCATAGCCAAGAGGACAAGTATATGCTTTTCCTTTGGTTCACCTTCTTACTTAGCTTCTTTGGGATCACCAATTGTAGACTCCGTGACCCTTGTTTATGGCTAGAAACCAATTATGAGTGAGTGCATCCCATGTTCATCTTTTTGGGTCTGGGTTACCTCACTCAGGATAGTGTTTTCTATTTCCATCCATTTGCATGCAAAATTTGAGAAGTCATTGTTTTTTACCGCAGCATAGTACTCTAATGTGTAGATATTCCACACTTTCTTCATCCATTCTTCCATTGAAGGGCATCTAGGTTGTTTCCAGGTTCTGGCTATTACAAACACATTGCCTGGATTGGACGACTGAAGTGGAGAGGATGACTCTCATTACATACCTGACGCCATTGCAGCTATCAGGACTATGCGGAGACACTTGCCTCTTGGCGGAATACACAAAAGTCTGTATCTATTATCTAGCTTTAAATGTGAGCAAGAAAGTCGGGACCGCGGTGGGTGCGTCAACCCACTGAGACAAAGGGACTGATCTAATGGGAGCTCACCAAGGCCAGCTGGACTGGTACTGATGGAGCGTGTGATCAAACTGGACTCTCTGAATGTGGCTGACAATGAAGTCTGACTGAGAAGCTAAGGACAATGGCTCTGAGTTTTGATTCCACTGCATGGACTGGCTTTGTGGGAGCCTAGTCTGTTTGGATGCTCACTTTCCTAGACCTGGATGGGGGGGAGGGGACCTAGGACTTCCCACAGGGCAGGAAACCCTGACTGCTCTTAGGACTGGAGAGGGAGGGGGAGAGGATGTGGGGGGAGTGGGAGGGAAATGGGAGAAGGGGAGGAGGTGGAAAATTTTAATAAATAAATAAATTAATAAATAAATAAATAATAAATAAATAGATGTGATTAACTGGACTATATGAAGACACTTGCTTCTTGGTGGAATACACAAAAGTCTACATCTAATATCTTGCTTTAAATATGACTAACTCTTTAAATACTGATAAAACCCTCCTGAAATATAAACACTGTTGTATACTAAGAGGAATATGTAGATATAAATTACTTTTTACAGTGTGTAGGTTAATTATGAACATTCACACAATGAAGCAATACTCCCTAAATTTGGATAATTGTTTGAATTTCTTCCTCGTCTAAAGACTTACTTTATTTCTAATGCCTATGTCCTTGACTTCTGGTTTTCTTCTTTTTCCATGTTATTTTTCCTTATGAGAAACACCTTGGGGGACTTTCTATGTGTGCATATTTTCTCATAGAAAGATGAGATGATTGAATTCAGTTCACTAGAGAGTAACTTTAAATCATTAACATCCAGTTTACTAGAGAACAATTATGATTTTTTTTGTATTTTTCATTAATTTTTCAAAAAGAATAAGAAAGATTTCAGTATGTGTTGTATCTAAAATGAAAACAGAGAAAAGATCTTTAAAAAAAAAAACCTGGGCTTGTAACCCAACTGATAAAACCCATTTCTGATGAGTAAACAGAAAACAGAAGTTGGAATATGGCCAGGCAAAGGATTTGTGGGGAGCGAAAGTCAAAGAATTTTAGCCAGCATGGAAAATTGTGGGAGAAAATACTCTTTGTAGTGCAAGCCCTACGTTGTCTGGTCTGTTTAATTTTTGATGTTGACATATCACACACTGTTGAAATGGCATGCTGAGTGAACTTGTGTGCAGTGCAGAAATTGCTCAAAGATCCACAGGCCCTGCAGGCATTCATGAGTCATCAATGTTAAGAGAAAAACAAAAGTGGATCAGTTTGTCTGGAAGAATTTCCAAACTTGTCTGGATTGTGTGAGCATGTTGTGAGCAGTGACCGGTCATCTGAGAAACTTGAAACAATGTTTTGAAAAGCAATGCACTGGGAGCTGAGATAATAAAGACATATATTCATATTTAGAAAACCTGACGTCTTAATGAGATGACAGTAAAATATTTCAGACTATTGAAATATTTGGGGACTCATCACACACAGTGGTCATTAGAACATCTGAACTTCAACCCCACAATGAGATCATATAGAGTGCAAAAGCAACAAAGCATGTCTAGGGTGAAATTATGATAGGAAATAAAATTGCACCTCTCAGAGCAGCATTTTACGACATTAGAATATAACTCAGATTAAGTTTATTTAAGCCCAGATCAGGGAAGGACAGAAAGGAAGGGTATGACTAGAAAGGGACAGGGAAGAGGGGAGGGGCAAATGGTAATCCAAGAGACTCAGTGGACTGCATACAAGAATGAGGAGGTTTTGACATGAATAAGAAATGTTACCTTAAGTAGGATTGTGGAAGCCTAGCCAGTTTGGATGTTCACCTTCCTAGATATGGACGGAGGGGGGAGGACCTAGGACTTACCACAGGGCAGGGAACCTGGACTGCTCTGTGGACTGGAGAGGGAGGGGGAGAGGAGTGGGGGGAGGGGTAGAAGGGTGGGAGGAGGGGGAGAAGGGTGGGAGGAGGGGGAGGGAAATGGGAGGCTGGGAGGAGGTGGAAACTTGTTTTTTGTTTATGTTTTTTTTTCTTCTTTTCTTAATAAAAAAAAAAAAAAAGAAATGTTACCTTATTAGCCAGGTTAGCTAGTAATGTATTATCATGGAGAGGGAAGAATACAGGAATTAAAGTAGATAAATTTCAAGGTAAACATGAACTGAACTTTCTAACCATGGATTCTTTAGTGTTGTGGTCAGACAAACTAAATGGTGATTGAGCTGTGACCTAACAAGAGCTAATTAGGTGAATTAGCATGAAATGTCCCCGTGTATATTTGTAATAATCTCAGCACTAAAAGAAACAAATGGTGTTCTGGGTTCGATTTTCGATTAATTTTGCTTTGCACATCTGTCTTTTCCTGAGTTAATGCTGTTCATTTGGGGTACTCCTTTAAAAAAAAAAATGTAGTCCAGAACTTTTAAGAGAAATCTCCAAGGTCACCAGGTTACAGAAGTGTAGCCATGGGGTTGAGACTCTGTAAGAAAACATACTTCAAGGGTGGTTTAAAACAAAATATTTAAAAAAAAATATTTAAACTGTTGCTTCCAGCAACTTATGGGACTTATTTCTTTATAGTAAGAGGAAGCAGAAATGATAGCTTACAAAATAATGATGCAGGATGGGTGCCCCTAACCTATTAATTAGCCATGTAGTTCAGGATTTAGGTCTTCAATTAAATCTTCTACACCATGTTACATGTTTTTGAAGTGTTAAATATTAGCGCACACTATGGTTGGCACTTGTAGAAATATTGGTATAGTATCTGCGGTGGTTATCAATAGCAGAATTGATTTTCTTCCTACTTTTTCATACAAGTAATTGTGTCTGGACAAATACTGGTACTTTAAATGACCTGGGTAAAAGACTTTGTGTATACTATTGCAAAATGTAATTTTTCTGTCTCTATGGATCTTAGATAATTGAATGTGGACCATTAGGAATATTACTCTCTCAGCAGTTGGAATTCTAAATGCTGAAAACCTTTTCAAAACATTAGAAGGAACAGCAATGTAAACCAAATATGTTTGAGAGTTCTGTAATACTCCCCCTTATTAAACATTTTTTTTCACGCTGACATCAAGATAATATGTAGAAATCTTATCTTCCCCCTAAGAGCTATATACTTCACAACAGTCTCAGACATTCATTTGGGAAGGTGAAGAATTTGGAGGAATGTTGGCACCTTGTCAACTTCCTTGGACGTTGAAAATAATGATAGCTAAGGCAACTAATCCACCCACACTGTCGCTCACTGATAAAGCCAGTCACAGGCATTAGAGCTCAGCCAGAACAAGCGGTGGAATCTCTTTTCTGTCGGACAAGAATGAAAACATTATATTTTCAGAAGATGCTGGTGTTTGTCATAAATTCAGGCAAGATCCAAACTTTAGGACTTTGTGACGCTACACAGTCAAAAAGAGGTCTAGAGACTGGACTGCTCATCATACTGTCTCCACACTCTCACTTGGACTTGACAGCGTGGGAAGAATCAGGTGACCCCATTTATGCTGACAGCTAATGGTCCTATAGCTTATTACAACAGTAGTGACTGTGTTGTCTCTCATTTCTCCACCTGTGATTTCAGGATTCCTGGCACACAACTAAAAGGGTCTTAGCAAACAGTACCGGTTGGTGACTGAAATGTATATGTATATATTGGACAATTTGCTATTTTAGTAGCTAAACAATGAAGAAGTTGGCTTAAATTAAAATGCTTATCATGAAGAGCATTGACACAGTATGAAATAAACAGAGGATCTTAGTATGCATGTCGATGTCTTTTTTATAAGCTTCAATTACTTTTTGTTTCTCCTAGGAAGTGATGAAAATTTGTCTTTTTAGTCTATATAGTAATTATCCATTTCCATCAAATTTCAATTGAATGCTGTGTATAAGAAGCTATGAATATTAATAAATAACTCAAACACAAATGTACATATATTTACAAGGATAAGTAGGTTATAGATATGAACATACTGTGAATGCATTTTTACTTATCAAACTTGAGTAGCACATAAGTTACTCAAATACTTGTTTAAATTTGGAAGGACACTTTTGTTGGTGTTTTTTAATGTTATATAACATTTAAATCTGGACAGAGAAAATAAAACATTGTTTTTCTCAGTGTGTGGGGGCATACTGCTACTTTTTGGAAAAATGAATAGAAATGTAGAAGTATTAAAAAAAATCTCTGTATCTGTTACGTCGGTTTTTTGTTGGTTTTTTTTTTTTGGTATTTTTTTTAAACTGGGGAAGTGTTCCTCATTTTTGTGACTTTAAACTCAGAATCAGACTCCCAGGGTTTTGGACTCTAAAAAATACCCAGGTGGTTTTCCTAGATATACAAAGTTACAAAGCAAACCTTTAGACCTTGCAGATTTTCAAAACTGACACTTGAACTAAGTGAAAGAAAATATATAAATACAAATATGTATCTTTAGCATTGTCTCATGCATACATAAGATGAATTGTATGAAGAATTTATAAATACATTAAATGAACAATTACATCTATGTTTTTATCATCTATTTTCATCATCTATCTGTCTACATATTTATCTGTGTATGTAGGTATATATGTATGTATCTATCTATCTATCTATTTATCTATCTATCATTTATTAGTATCCTCTCATTTCTATTTCTAAGGAGACCCAAAGCAGCACACATTCACAAACACACAACTAATGGATTAATTGGGATACTAAAAATTACACTTATAATATTGAAAAATACTCATTTTGAATAATAGGTTAATGAAAAACAATATTTATATGAGAAGTGATGCAAATTATATATATATTATATATATATATTAGTATATATATGCATTTAGTGTCATAGATACAATTATTAGTTAATTTTTAAAAATACATTTTGTCTTGTTAATAAGTAGTCATATTGTTGATTTACTCAAGTATTATTGTAATGAATCTGAAAATCATTTATCTTTTTCTATTAGCTACCAGGTATAAGAATTGAAATTATAATCGATTATCTGAAGGTTGTCATCTGTAGTCTAGAGAGACAAGCCCATGAAAGACAACAGGCTTATGGTTTTTTTTTTCTATGAAAGAGAAGAGATACCTACATTAAACTGGTGTAGTGCATTCCTTTTGTGCTGTTAATTTTCAGTGGACATGGCAGATTTTGTGTATTATATACTATATTCTTTGTTCTTCATAAACACATTTATGTATCTCCTTTGAAATAATACTGGTTTTCAGGCTAGTTTAAGATGTCAGATACTTACAATTCTATGTGTGCTGCATTTATTTCATAAGACATATGCACACACGAAAGGTACACTATCCCATTAAAGGGTTTTATTCCTGCAACTCAAAAGACAGTGATATCTTTTCAAAAATCTTCATTTCCCAGTGATCTTCACATTCTATCTAGTGAATCATTGGGGTGAAATGGCCATATAATTTACTAGGTTTGGGCAGAGTAGTGTTAGTCTAGCAGTTAAATAGTTATGCCAGGAATAAAAAGTATTTAATGGTTTATTGGAAAGTCAATGGCATAATGTGTGAGGTGCCTCTATAATGGTACACTAAAAATGTCAAAATTCTATGTAATTTTCCACACATAAAAGTGGCATAATGTCTCACAGGTGCCACACATCTATTTCCTCCTGCTGTACTCATTAGTAAAATATTTCGATGCACAGTTTCCTATGAGTTAATAAGACATGCCCTAATGAACAGCCAACTTAAACATGAAAACAGGTAGGCTCATAAAAAAGCATGCTAAATACTAAGTGCTTATTATAATTTTACCCAAGTGCTGATATTTGTTATGATCAATTCCAGGAACAAAAATTATCTGTTTTCTTAAAGCCCCCTTTGTTAATTTTAGATTACTTGCTCAAAGATCACATATCCCAGATAAGTAAACTTCTCATTGCCTGATTCTCACTATCACAATAATAAAAATTGGTGAATACTAAATAGAAAAGACATATTTTTAAAAGCAATTACTGTTTTTTCTTGCATATATGCTTTGGTTGATCTATGTCTCATATAAGTTGAAATGTTGCGGGTAATGGTTTTTGTAAATTGTCATAGCAAGTCTTTCTTGTGTCTAAAATACTCTACTACTTAAATGAAATCTAACTAAAGAGAAGCAAATTGATTATTTATTGCAACTTGATCATTTATGGCACTTGATCAAGTAACCTGATCATTGATCAAATATTCATAGTTTGAAAGTATAAAATATGTAGATTAAAATATTAAATACTTTAATTATGTATGTTATTAAAGCATGTTCTGCTTTTTATCAATATGTTCAACAGTCTATTTTTTTCAAGAGTTCATTTTAGTTTTGTGGTCTGTAGATAATTACTTTAGGCTTAATAGTTTTCACACAAGAGAATTCCATCTCTCATACTTCTGCCTGGAGGGTTGAAGTAGAAGATCATGCCCTGAATAAGATCAGGTTCACGGCTGCACCTTCTTCACTGTTGTACACCTTTATATTTTTTGTGTTAAAACAAGGAGCTTGGAAAGGCAGGGAAAGCAAGCTGACTGGTTATTCCTAATGAAGACCTGCTTTCAAGATTTTATTTGATCCTAATTGCCTTCCAAGAGTTCAGTCTCCTGATACCACTGCATTAGGAAAAAACATAAATTGGGTACTCACTCATATATTACATTAGATTTTTCTCTCTCTGTCCATGTGTCTGTGTGTCTGAAAAAGCAAAAGCAAAACAAATAAGCAAAAATGTCAAATAAACCCTAGAAAAAAAAACAAAAATATAAGCCATCAAGCAAGTAAAATAACAATAAGTCAAGGCAAAAAAATAATACAAAATGATCACAAAACAAGAACAACATGGTTTCATTTGTTGGTGGCCAACTACTCCTGGATATGGAACCTGATCTAGAGTGTTGGTTGATATTCCCAGAAACACTTTCATGAAAAAAACTGATTTTCCATTTACCACTCAGTATTAATTACAAATAGTTTTTTGATTAGTGGGGAATGGTATCTCATTTTCTCCCTCTTAGTGCTGGGACTCTGTATGGCTTGAACATAAGTAGGTATTATAAATGCTGCCACAGTCACTGTGAACTTATAGTTACTGTTGTATCTAGAAGTTATACACTGTTTACCTGAAGGTTCTTTATGACCTCTATATCTTACAATGTTTCTGGCTTCTTTTCTGCCTGCATCCCTGATTCTTGATGTGAAGGGTTTGATAAAGAGATGCCTAGGCACGAGCAAGGAACTCAGGACCGCGAGGGGTGCACCCACACACTGAGACAATGGGGATGTTCTATCGGGAACTCACCAAGGCCAGCTGGCCTGGGTCTGAAAAAGCCTGGGATAAAACCGGACTTGCTGAACATAGCGGACAATGAGGACTACTGAGAACTCAAGAACAATGGCAACGGGTTTTTGATCCTACTGCACGTACTGGCTTTGTGGGAGCCTAGGCAGTTTGGATGCTCTCCTTACTAGACCTGGATGGAGGTGGGGGTTCCTTGGACTTCCCACAGGGCAGGGAACCCTGATTGCTCTTTGGGCTGACAAGGGAGGGGGACTTGATTAGGGAAGGGGGAGGGAAATGGGAGGCAGAGGCGGGGAAGAGACAGAAATCTTTAATAAATAAATAAATTAATTAAAAATAAGAGAGATGCCTAGGAATGAGTACATCAAAGTCTCTCATATGCTGCACATTGCAAAATTGTGGTTCTGTTAATTCCCATATACTGCAAAAAGGAGCTTCTCTGATGTGGGTTGAAAATGGCACTGATCTATGGGCATGGTATTATGTCATTAAAAGTAATTTTATTGCTAAAGTTTTTTTTTCAAGCAGAATAATAGTACTAAGTTTACCTCTATGCCCATGGACTATCTATCTAGTTTTAGATTCTTTGCCAGTTTAGCAATGTAAGTTACATTTTATCTAATAGTTGTTGAATTCAGTAAAAAAGTGGTCAGTTACTCCCATATCACTTGTGCCTCTGTTGTACCAGAATATCTTTCAGGCAAGTCAATGTTGTTGGTAGTATGGTTTGTAGAAGTTTTTTTGTTGCTGGTTAATTTTCTCTTATTTCAACATGCTGAAAAAAGGCAAGCACTAAGGATGATAGCCAGTAGGGGGAAGCTGCTAGTTAGAACCCGGTTTGAATATTCCATGTTAGAGAAAATACATATTTGTTTTCTTCAGGAATAGGGCTTTACCATCAGTTTGTATAGAGAAAACAATTACCTTGGCAATAATCTGTGATATTTTTGGGATTCCATGAGTCTACTTTGGCCAACAGTTCAACAAGATGTAACTTATTTCTTATACTAGAGGTTTCACTTCATAGCATAAGATGTCTAATCAGGCCACTGTCTTCTGTATTATTTGGTGATTAAATTTACAGTTTTTCATTTATGTATATGTTTTAGGAAATGTACATAGTAGTAACACCACAGGGTTTCTAAATGGTCTTTAGTGATGTAGGTGTCTCTTCTGTTTATGTGTTAATTTCACTGGTAAATAAAAAAAAAACTGCCTTGGCCTTTGATAGGACAGTAGCTTATATAGGCAGAGTAGATGGAACAGAATGCTGGGAGGAAGAGGGAAGTGAGGCAATTGCCATGCCTTTCCTCTCTGAGCAGACGCCATGGAGCCAGCTGCCATGTCAGACATGTTGAATCTTCCCCGGTAAGCCATGGTGCTACACAGATTATTAGAAATGGGTTAATCAAGATGTGAGAGTTAGCCAATAAGGGGCTAGATATAATGGGCCAGGCAGTGTTTAAATGAATACAATTGATGTGTTGTTATTTTGAGTGTAAAGCTAACCATGCAGGAGCTGAGCAGGACAGAAATGAGGCTTGCCCGCAGCTCCATACTACACTTTACTATTAGTTTTCTATCTGCATATTCAGTCTTTTCCTGTTTGTTCCCACCCCTCCAATTTATATCTCCTACTGTGGTTTCACATTTATATTTCTGTAACATTATGCTCTATTACTTCTTTCTTGGGACTCCAGGATCTTACCTACATAAATAGCTTCTGTGATTATTCAGATTGTAGCATACTAAAAGCTTAAAATCTAATGGTGATTATATAGCAGAATATAAACCATTTGTCTTTTGGTGTCTTGGTTACCTCACTCAAATGATTGTTTCTAGCTCCTTCAATTTACCTGAAAATTTGGTAACTTCATTTTCTAACTTACAAATAATATTTTATTATACAAATGTACCACATTTTATTTATTCATTAATCCGTGACTTGGTAAACATCTATGCTTTTTCTAATTTCTGCCTGCTGTCTATTATAAATATAACAGTAATGAGGATATATGAGTAACTATCTCTGTGGTATATTGTACAGCCTTTGGGGTGTACACCCAAGAGTGGTATACCTGAGTCTGTGGTAAAATGATTCCCAGATGTCTAAGTAACCACCATATCATTTTCCAAAAACGCTGTACCAATTTGCAATATTTTCAGCAAAGACAAGCATGCACTTCCAATCCTCTCTTTAATTGAACATGGCCTTTCTACAAGGGTAGGATAAAATTTCATAGTAGTTCTAATTTTTGTTTTCCTATTGTCTAAAACTGTTGAACATGCACAATTTTTTTCTTTATCAACTGTGTTTAATTTTGAGACTCTTTGCTTAGTCTGTACCTTATTTTCAATTTAGCTATTTGTTTTCTTTTTTTAATGTTTATTTATTTATTTAGTATACAATGTTCTGTCTGTATGCCTACAGGCCAGAAGAGGGCGCCAGACCTCAATACAGATGATTGTGAGCCACCATGTGGTTGCTGGGAATTGAACTCAGGACCTTTGGAAGAGCAGGCAATGCTCTTAACCACTGAGCCATCTCTCCAGCTATTTTCTTTTTTATTTTCTTTTCTTTTTTTATTGAGAAAAGGAGAAAAAAAAACAAGTTTCCACCTCCTCCCAGCCTCCCATTTCTCTCCCCCTCCTCCCCCCCTACGCCCCCTCCTCCCACCCTTCTCCCCCTCCCCCCACTCCTTTCCCCCTCCCTCTCCAGTCCAAAGAGCAGTCAGGGTTTTCTGCCCTGTGGTAAGACCTAGGACCTCCCACCTCCGTCCATATCTAGGAAGGTGAACATCCAAACTGGCTGGGCTCCCACAAAGCCATCACATTACGTAGGATCAAACCCCCGTGCCATTGTCCTTTGCGTCTCATCAGCCCTCATTGTTCGCCATGTTCAGAGAGTCCAGTTTTACCCCATGCTTTTTCAGTCCTAGTCCAGCCGGTCTTGGTGAGCTCTCAATAGATCAGCTCCACTGTCTCAGTGGGTGGGTGCATCCCTCGTGGTCCCGACTTCTTTGCTCATGTTCTCCCTCCTTCTGCTCTTCATTGGGACTTTGGGAGCTCAGTCCAGTGCTCCAGTGTGGGTCTCTGTCTCTATCTCCATCCATCACCAGATGAAGGTTCCGTCCTGATGGGATTCCTCAGCCTATTTGTTTTCTTGATGTTCAGTTTTTTTAATGCCATATATTCTAGATATTAATCTTATATCAGATATATAATTGATGAAGATCTTTTTGATGTGGGATTTCCCTCTGTATGCTGTGAATAAAGGAACTGTTTTAGGCCTATAGCAGAGCTATAGGGGAACAGAACTAGGTAGGGGGAACTAATAGGAATGCTAGGAGAAGGGAAGCAGTGTCAAAGAGAAGCCATGGACCCACCAGAGATAGATGCTGGGAACTTTACCCCAGTAAACTAGGAAATGGGTTTGTATATGAGTTAGCCAATAAGAAGCTAGAGCTAATGGGCCAAGCAGGGATTTAATTAATGCAGTTTCTGTGTAATTATATTGGGGCTAAGTGACCAGGAACTAACTAGTGGCCTTTTTACTACATCTTTTCCTTAAAAATAAAATAGTATATAAAAGCAACAGATGTTTTTTTCTGGAATTTTAATGAATATTTCATTTTTGGTTGATTCCTCTATCTACTTTTATCCCTTATGTTAGCTCTTTTTCTGTTGTTGTGATGAAACACCAAAACCAAGGCAACTTAGAGAATGAAAGATTTATTGAGTTTACAGTTCAGAGTGAAATGAGTCCATGGTTGTTGAACAAAAGCATGTGTAAATGGAAGTTTTTATCCTGCCTTGTCCCAAGCCATTCAGTCCCCAAAAAAACCACACAGAGGCTTACATTAATTATAAACTTTTTGTCCTATTAGCTCAAGCTTATTATTAACTAGCTTTTACAACTTAAATTAACCCATAGTTATTATCTATGTTTAGCCACATGGCTTTCTCAGTGAGGCATTCTCATCTTGCTTCCTCTGTGTCTGGTTGTTTGCTTTGTCTCTCTGCCTTTCCTCTTTGCAGAATTGTTAGTCTGGTCACCTCACTTATACTTTCTGCCTGGCTACTGGGAAACCAGGATTTTATGAAACTAATATGAGCGACTTTACAGTGTATGAGAGCATTGTCTTTCAACAAGCATGGAGGCTTGAACAGGAAGATGAGGATTCATATCATCCAATCTTCAAAAATCAAGCACTAACTAGAGAAATAACATAGAAAATGGCATGTAATTTTGATCATCACTGACATATTGTCTTAGGAAGGCCAAATGTCCTAAACATATTTGTTTTAGTTGCTTTTTTTTTTTTTTGCAAGAAATAAGAAAACCAAAGCAACTTATGTAAGAAGTATTTGATTGGCACTTACAACTCCAGAGGATCAGAGTCCATTGCTATGATAATGAGGACTATGACATTAGGCTGCCATGCATGGCACTGGAACAATAGCTGAGAACTTAAAACTTGAGGCAACAACCATGAGAGAGGAAGAGAGCTAACTGGGAATAATGTTGACTTTGGAAGCACAAATTCCATCTTCAGTGGTACACTTCCTCCAACAATGCCTCACCTACCAATCCTTCCAAATGTACCACCAATTAAGAGCTAAACATTCTCATTCAGAACACCACACCAAGTAAATAGCACCACCAACTGGAGACGGTTTTCAAATGCACAAGACTATAGGAGAATTCTAATGTAAACCACAACACTCTAATTATCACTGTGTTCTTTTGTCCACAGAAATCCCTTCTATGCTAATATCACAAATATTTAGTTGTGATCCTTAATTCCATCTTTTAAACCCTCTATTTTTTCTTTTAATGGGACCCTTTTCAGACTGCTGGTCATATGGTACTTTTCTTTTCACTATATGCCTCCTGTCCTGCTGACACTTGGACCAAAGTCTTCCAGCAAATGTACCTAATGGTTTCTACAATGTTTCCTTATACCTCCTGGTTGACTGAACTTGAATTGACTAACTGACCGTACAGCTATGGAATTATACACCCAGCTTCTAGTTTGGCCATGTTACTGCTATTCATATATCAGATACTCATCTTAGGTTCAGGTCACCCTGACCCAGTAGGCTCCTAGGAAAAGCAGACATCAGTAACTCTACATTGTCAATTCTGATGAAATAAAGGTTTTCTGAGAAAGTTGACCCAAAAATTTCTCCATGATCTAAGTTTGAGCCAAAGGGGCTGTCACAAAATAATCCTGTGGCCTCCAAAAAATATTTCAGGCTTCAGAAGTGTTTTGATCTGTGGCCCATCCCCTTCATTACTAAAGCTACTTCTTCTACAGAATAAATCCAAGAAGGGTAAGTGAAGACTTGTCTATATGGAGACATACTCCCGCTGTCTACTCCCTCACTGTTGCCTCTTCATATTGTCCTTTGTTAAAACACAGCCTCCTTAAGTGAGACAAACAGAGCTCATGTCACTTTTATGATCTCCCCAACTTCATTCCCTTCTCTTTGCTTTCCTTGAGAAAATTCTTTTGAAGCCGGAGTAAATATTACTAAATATCTGATGTTGATAGAAGAGTTTATTAGGATTAATAACATAGCACTTCATGTATTCACAGAATGATCTTTTAAAAGTAAAGCCAAGAACATCAGGAAGATAGCAGAAGGAAGATGTCAGAGGGATTGGACACAGAACAGGACCTTATCTTTTTCTGACTTTGTAGCTCTGGGTTGCTAGCCAAGGAATGCTGGTGGCCACTCTTATCTGTCAAAGATCTACAGCCAACAAAGGGACAAGAAACAGGGATGTTATCCATACAAGTGCTTGGACTGACTTCTCTATCTAATGAATTATTTTAGTAGTAGATACATTCTCAGGCTAATGTAGGGCCTGGAGTCCAGTCACTAACTTGACTGTAGCCTTGTGAGTTACTGAACAAAATACTCCATTAAATGATAGGACTAAAGTCTTAAGAAGGCATCTACTTCTCTTACATTTGCCACAAACAGTTTGTTAATATGCAAAATAAACATAAAATTAAGTTGAAAAATTAAATGTTAGTAATTGGTAAGCATATTCTTTATATACAATACAAATAATGAAATCATTATAATATTCTAGGTATATTCTTTATACATTAAGGATTATGATTTTATGGTTATGGCTTTAAAAAAAATACTTTTACAGATATGAAAAAAAAATCCGAAGTGTTCTAAATGTTGACAGTCCATTGGATTGAAGGTAAATTGTTATCTACACATTGCTACCTGCGGCTTTTCTTCAGTTGTGGCTAAACAACTTCATGACATCCCCCTGCGACTAATTTTCTGAGCAAGAAATTATGCAGAGGGAGTATTTAAAGCATTACATTTTGATGTGGGATTCTCATCTGTATGCTGTGAATATGTTTTATTACTATTAGTTAATAAAGAAGCTGTTTTGGTCAATGGTTTAGCAGAGGAAAACCAGGCAAAAAATCTGAACACAGACATAGAGGGAGAGTAGGCAAACTTTGGAAGACACAATGTAGCTGCCAAGGGATACAGATGTCAGAACTTTATCAGGTAAGCTGCAGCCTCATGGTGATACAGAGAGTAATAGCAATAGGTTAATTTAAGTTGTAAGAGCTAGCTAGGAGTATGCTTAAGCTATTGGTCAAGCAGTGTTATAATTAATGCAGCTTCTTATGAATATTGAGGTCAGGGAAACAAACGCACCATCTCTATTTACAACATTTTCAATTACAAAATGCCTCAAAGTATTTTCTTTGTTTCCAATCAGTATGGTAAACATAAATTAGCCTTATTTTTCCTCAATTTTTAAATCGTTTTTCTTCTCTCATTTTTTTCTCTCTTCCTTTTCCCCTGCTACCTATCTCCTCCACTTAGAATCTCACTCTACATTACAGGCTGACCTCTAATTAGTTTCCTTAAAACTCAATGATCTTCCTGCCTTTCCTGTAAGAATGTTGAGTAACAGGTATGTACCACCAAACCCAAATCCTTGTGGATATTTTGCTTTGTCTTTGACATCTGATAGAGCCACAACCTCTTCTCCTCCTTCCTTCTCTCTCTCTTTTCTCTTCTTCTCTACCTCTCTGTTGCTCTCTCTTTCATCTATATCTACTATCTGTATTTCTGGACTTTTTATTATGATATTTTTGGCCATGCCAATACTTTAATTTATTTATTGTGATAATTTGTTTTTTTTTTATTTTTTTTATTTTTATTTTTTGGATTTTTCGAGGCAGAGTTTCTCCGTAGCTTTTTGGTTCCTGTCCTGGAATTAGCTCTTGTAGACCAGGCTGGCCTCAAACTCACAGAGATCTGCCTGCCTCTGCCTCCCTACCATCGCCTGGCTTATTGTGATAATTTGAATAGTTTATTGAGTCATTGTGACTAAAAGAAAACCCTTCAACTATTTGTACAAAATCAGTTTTGATAAACTTAAAATAGCAAAAATATAAGATATTTGTTTCTAGTTAAAGAAGTTTTGAATAAACAATTTGAGAAATAATGAGTAAAACTAAGTTAAGAGAAAATAAAGTGGATAATTTTTATAATTTAATTTCAGATAACTTCGAGTTATTTTGATAATATCCTATATACACCCGTGTCTCGAATTGAAAATACATAATACACACATTAAAATTATCAGTGACCTAATTAATTATGTAATAATAATATTTATGGAACATATAAAGACTTTTAAAAGTATTTTCTGGATATAGTATGAAGTCTATTATTCTTGTGCTATGAATTAAGGCAACTATGATCAATTTATCATTCAATGTAATTTATATGCTGAGAACAAAGTAGTAAATATAAAGAGGTCTAAGCTTCTTGAAAACCATACTTAAACGTGTATGTATTTTTAAAAGTCTTAATACCACTTACTAAATCGAATGTAAGGCTATTGTATTAATATTGGTATTCTTTATGAAAAGCACTATCCTCACACAATGAGAAACATCTAAGCTCCTCCTGGAAGCAGAACTGATCAAGCACTCTGCTTTCATTTTTATCCTGGAACCTCCTCTCTGAATCCAATTGTAGAGTGCCTAGCATCCTGCATCATCCGGCTTGGCTTCCTCAGCAAAGCCTTCTCTGAATACACAAGGCCACAGTGGCATGACAAAACAATAGACAATATTTTTAGTTCTTATTGTATCCTTTCCAGCACTGTAATCTTAGAGAGGAGAGACAATTTTATTATCTGAGGAAAAACTTGCAAATATCAAGTTATGGAACATTTAGTTGGAAAAATAGAGATACGTAAATGATTTGTCATATTTTAAGGGAAAACAATTTTACTTGAATCTTTAAAGAATTATGGTTCCATTTTCTGGAAATGAGACACTGACCCTCACACCCAGGAAACTGATAGAGACAGATTTGCCTTCCATTGTTTCTAACAGCAATCACAGAAGAAGCCTTTGAGTGTCACTGACAGAGTAATTAGCGACAGTGCTGCCCTATAAGGTGTGTCCAGCCACAGTTACTGCAAAGGCTATCCTCATTCACACAACATGACAGAAGTGGAATAATGTATGTCTTTTCAATTGAAATCTGCATTTTTCACATCTGTTCCCAATAGCACAAAGCATGCCCGCTGGCATGCTTTGGATGACTGGTGTATGTCTATGATTGATTTCTCCCAAGTACATCTAAAAAAGTGTGTATGTATCTTTTCAGATATGCTGCTTACAAAGACATATTACAAATGCTTGAAACACAGTTTCCTCTTCCTTCCACACCCAAACCAAAATAGTCTGGATTTTCCTCGCTTTGAATTAACATCCAAAGTGACATCATTCTGTAAAAAATTGGGAGTGAATTCAGACAAAACTTCAACTGTGTTCACATTCATACCTGAACCCACAACAAAGAGCTTAAGATAGCTTCCTTTTGCCTGGCAGCTTCCCTGTGATGGAACAGGAAGTTTGCTATAGGAAGTCAAAACTTCTTCCTCACAGACATGATTATTCATCAGCTTAAAACACTTTCGAGGTTGGAGAGAATTAGAGGTGTTAATAATAGTACAGATTATATTTGATGGTATTTAATAGGGTGTCACTGTATTTTCAACATGGATAAAGAAAGCTGTATTAAAATATAGAATTCAGTGATAGAGGAGAATGTTTTTTTCATGGTAGATGTTTGTTTATCTTACAAAAATAATGTATAGCCAGTGAAGCTGATAAGCATTTTACTCTAGATAAGATAAAAACAAACAACAAAGAAAACCACACTGAATGAGACATTTTTTTGTTATGTGGCTCTTCTGAATGGGTGGTTATGAATCTGCCTGCTTGAAATGATGGGTATCTTGAATGGAGACTCTAGTTATATATGTTTATCATAACCTTCATGGCACATCTTCCTTGATTTGGATACTTCTATGGTTTTGTTCTCTCTTTATGTTCCCAAATTTGTCTTTTAGGTAGCTCTAAAAGACAACCCATTGGGGGAAAAATAGTAGCTGAGCTTTTTCATCCCAAGGATTCCCCAAAACAACAAGATATTTATAGTGGTTTGGTTACTGTCCAGAACATGTCAGGAAAACTCTATTATTTAAAAGACCACATACTTGAGGCATCTCAAATTGAGAAGTCAATATGGCACTGGCATAAGAAGTTTCATTCCTATTGGCTTGCTTTCATAGAGTTTGTAGGTTCTGTGCATACCACTGAAAGACAAGAGTAATTATCAATCTCATCCAGGTGTAAATGTTGTCAGCTATAATAACAATTGGTCTGTCAAGATACGTCCACTGGTACTGCAGTGGAACAAACATCATGAAAATGTACAACCACTTTCTTTTTTGATTTAAGTATCAGTCCATATTACGGTACTATTATTAGTAATATATTGGTAAAGGAATCATAGAGATTAGGAGAGAATATAGTTCTATTATTCTGCTAAATGAACATAATATTATACTGATGCTTAATGAATGATCAGTATATTCGCAGCTCAGTATACTTACAATACACAGTTGAGCATTTCGTGACTTTCACCAGATTAGCTTGTGTTTACATTAGATAATAATCAGCACAGAGACTCACACTGACCGAAGTGAAGACTATCCTATGGATAGTCCTTAGGAGATTGAAGACTCTCCAGCCCTAAGTGGAAATACACACCACACTCATTATTCCAAAGACTCAGTATCATTTCAGAAGATGAAAAAGAATGTAAGATCTGAAGGCAGTGGGCAACTATGAGGAAATGTGTCTTTAGACAGATCAAGACAGCACATATGAACTTACAACAGTTGTGACACCAAGTACAAGACCTATGGAAGCCTACATCAGATAAAACACTATAGTGGCATTTTCATTGCAAACTACTCTGCTTCTCTGATCTTCAGTTTTAACCCCTATATGTGTTTCTGGGTTTTTATTAGTTGCACTACAGAACCCCAACATGAAGAAACAGGAAGTGGGACATAAAGTCCCACCTCATGTTTAGGACCTATTGACAACTCTTAGCTGCTGGGAGAAGAAAGATCATTGTTTTCTAAAAGTATAACTATACCATACTCCAGTGGAAGGCAAACATTCAAGAATATTTGGGCAGTTCACATTGGATTTGATCCAGCAGAGGGCACAGAACTGGCTGGAAAGAAGAGGGACAGATCTGAAATAAGTTGAGGGTAGGAAGTATATATGATCAAAAGACATAGTATGACACTGTCAAAAATACTAACACAAAAACAAGAATGAGCAAACAAAAGCCTGTGTGACAGGGTGATTGCCATCCCAGTCCCATCCGCTACCTTACCATGCATCCATTGCTCTCTCTTCTTTGAGACGCTTTGGAACTTAAAGGTTAATCTTTAGTATAATCGATACTTAGAGAAGAGAAAATAAGTGTAAAGTTTGAAAATAATTTCTTTAATACTAAGTACATTGACTTTCTCCTAACAAAAAAATTTCTTGACATCTTTAGCCATGTGGATAGAGAGTATAGTGTTACATATATATCTTGCTATACACTTTTCCTCACCTCTCTGATGATGAACATAAAGCTCATCTTTCTCTTGTTATTTTCTATCTATCTATCTATCTATCTATCTATCTATCTATCTATCTATCATCTATCTACCTATCTATAGATATATCACTATTATATATAAATATACATACTACACACACACATATATATACATATATATGTATGTTTATATACATGTATACATTTTTGGGGAAATTATATCCAAAATAAAGTATTATTTATAAAGTAGTTAAAAAACAAATGTAGTTATACAATAAGATGCTACTTTATCTTACAAAGTATAAACTCCACAACCATCTTTCATAGCCATGTTTTTAAATTTTTATTTTGACATTACCTAAACCACGAAAATAAACAGGCTATATTTTTGTTAATCACGTACACTAATACTGAGAATTATTTACATATTAAAATAATCTGTTACTTTTCATGAAATTTTAGAACTAAAATTTGATAGCATTTCAATTTTGTTATTATACCATGACTTCCAAATAGTCATTGAATATCTCTACGTGGATATCATATGAATAATTGAAGGGAGATATTTTTTCTCTTCTGCCTTTTGCTTTAATTACTAGGTTTTTGGGGCTACCCTTGTCCACTGAGAATGTTACCATTACTCAGTACATCAGGATATCTTGGGATCTTCATTTCTTCTATCATTTCTTACCACATGCTACAGTTACCATTTGACTAAATGTTGAGTTTATATGTACACACCAGTCAAGTCAGTGGAGTATTACCCAGAATGCAAGTATATTCACACAAATGTATTTCTATTACTTGCTTAACCAAGAGATTCCATGCATTTGGCATTTATGCTATATCTGTATAGAAATGGTAGTATGTGTTTCATACTATTCAATTCAGAGAATTAGCAAGGAAGTAGCAGTGTGCTCTGAAATGAATATTGTCCAGAAAAAAACTTGGTGGCAAGGTGTCTTAATTATTTAATAAGTGGGAAGTAAAAAGCAATACTTGATGAAAAATAGACTTAACTTAAAAATAATAAGTTTTTTGTTTATTTTTAAAACTGGGCCTTGTAGTATAGTGTTTTTCATTTATCCTCAAGTATGCTTGTGGGATTTTCTTAGTTTTATCTCATTTCATCAGAAACACAAGTGTTGTATGCTGATCTAAGCTTACTCTTTAACCTCAAGTGGTGCTAATCATCAATTTAATTTTATTTGTCCTTTCTTCTCAGACACTTTATCCATCCCAACATACATCACTCTCTAAAGCTGTTGAGATTTTATATTTTTGTTCTCTTAACTGTACCTTCTCTATAAAATATCAGTTATAGTGCTTTTGATAAATATCTTCGATTGAGCCTCTTCTGATGTGTCTCTGCACCTACACAGCAGATGCAAAAAAAAAAAAAAAACTCAGACAATTTCTTTGATTTTTCATTATCACTATGACATCTCTAGCCTGTAGTACAAATTGTAGACCAAATTTATTGAGAATGCTGTCAAGTCATTCTTTGTTATGTATTTGCTCTATAAAAGTAGGAAATGATGTAGAAATGGACTATGTCTTTCCACTTCAATATTTTAAAGTCATTGACTCATGGATATTATTTAATTAAAATCAGATAAATTTCATTCATTACTAACTATAAGACTTTTTTGACAAGCTGTTTCTTAATGAACATATTAAGAAAAGGTGACTTGAGACCATATTCTCCAGTTGAATTCTGGACTGACTCAGACTTCCATAGGTTTTCTTTCATATTTTAATTCCATAAATTCAGGTATTATTATACAGTAAGAAATGTTTTATTTTTATAAATTCTTCAAAAAAAAACTGAGGCTATTTTCAAACAGTATTTTTTTTCCAATCATTACCATTTGCTTTTTAAGATTTCTGAGACTTGTCATGGTGGGGTCTGTGTAGCTATTGTCCCTAACGTAAAACATTCCATCTTATATAGTAGAGGGAGGCCTATAGATTCCAAAATTAAAGAAATGTACAATGCTTAGTAAACTTCTGAAATCTACGACATTTAAAGGATCCCTCTCCAAAGTTAAGTTAATATAAGTAACAACAACCGATGTGGAAAAAAGGCAATCCTTTTAGTTGACCTGCTTAAACAGAAAGTCTTGTGATGCAACTTTCATGAGTGCTCAACCCATGACAGGGTGCGATATTTGGTGATAAAGTTGTCTTTGAGTAACCTACTCTTCTGTAAGTATCCTCTCAAATCATCTCTTGTAAGCATTCCTAGTGATTTCATTGGAATTGTGTAGAACTATGTTCATTTTATCATCTGTTATTTGTTCTTTAACTGGGGTTAAAAATGTTCGGCGGAAATGAGGAGAGAACACAAGGCATGAACGAACCCACGTGTAGGAGTTTATTAAGAGGGCTATGTTCTCACGAGCTCGGGGAAACGAGTAGACAGAAAAGGAATAGGTAGGAATGGCGCATTTAGCTTTTAAAGGTTTCCTAGCACATGTGCACCGAGGGAAAAGACATGCCTACGTCAGACGCTGATGATGGGCGACGCTACCTCCTGTGCCTGCATATGGGGGCATCTAAGTCAGACTCTGATGACTCAGTTGGCACGCATGCGCACACAGGGGGTAATGCGCTGGCTTTAGAACCCGGAAGTGCAGCCTTACGGGTCGCTAAAAGGATTAGAGGGGTGAGCAGATGTTAGATCATATCTTCCCAAGAAAAGACACATAACAGTGGGCAAAGTTGTGTGTTAATTTTGGGGATATGAGGAAAGATTTTTTTTTATAGCCTAAGCCAGGAAGAAATGAGTGATCATTATTAGTGTTGACCAAAAGAGAGAGATGCTTCCTATCTGGGGAAATTGATAACTCTAGTTCAGACGGGGAGCCATTTTGTTGTAATAGTTTTCTGCCTACAAGAGTATTTATTAACACTTATTTCTCCCTTCCTTCCTTTCTTCCCTTGACAATGTAATTGTCTAAAAAGAGCACACTTAAAAATGTTTGACAATTATAATATTAATGGTGCTTAGTCATGCCATATTTCTTCAAAAAAAGATAACAGTGATACAAATCAAAATGTTCCTTTGGCTTGGATTTTCCCTTGCAGGTGTTGGGAGTAGACCAGTATCTCTCATAAACATTTTTTTTAAAAGATTAATGTAATGATGCTAGCAAGAAAGAATGTCACAAATAAGTTTTGCCAAGATAAGCAGAGCTGAGAGATGCAATGTGACACTCATCATTTGCATACTAGAAGTTACAGAATTGCAATTCCTCAATCTTAGGTGGTTATTTTTAATTGAGCATTAATAAAATATTAAATAACTTAACATTGATAATAATTTTGAGATGTTTGTTAGTTATCATGAGTAAATAGGAATAAGTCAGGGAGACTATATATATATGCTTTGATTTTGCAATAGCGAGAGAAGCATGTGTTCTAAAATCCTCTTTATGAATTTATTATTAAGCAATTAAAGGAATTGAGGAATTAACTTATATTAATGCTTTAAAGAGATCTAGAGTGTTTTAAATAGTTCAATTCATGGCAGTAATTCAAGTATCCGAAGCAAAATTCCCAATCATATATCAACAATTTTTATTTCTCATTTTAACATTGTTTGTACTTCGGTTGTGATAATTTGGGTTTTTGTAACAGTATTAGGAAGATAAATTAAGGATTGAACCTAACTTGATGGTATATATGATTAAAAACATTATTATAAACATCTTAATTGTAAGCTGGGCCCAACTTGGGATATTTAGTACAAATATTCCCTATGACAAGAGAGAAAAAATTGTGGGGTTAAAATGAAATAACTGGGCTGTAACTGTTGTTTTGGAGCCCCACCTAGTTAAGATTGCAACACCCAACAATTTTACTGAAACACAGTTGGCTCCTCATTGCAGGACAGTGCTTTCTTGAATCTGTTTTTGCTATGACTTTCTGAGTTTGCAATCAGCAAACTGCGAGAAGTAAGGATCTTTACTTCTCTGAAGTGTCATCATTTTCTGCTTTACCTAACTTGGTCTTCAGAGATAGCTAACAGTTATTAATTCAAAGACATGCTTCATAAATACAGAAGAGGAAATATAGAAACTTCTTTAAAGCGTTTATCTAAAATTGCATAGCTGTATTTCGGCTTCTCCACGTTAAGTCACAAAAATGATTTGAAGTATTGTGGAGAATAGTCTTTAAAATTTTTACTATACATTTTATGTGAGTTTGATAACTATCAAAGGATAGAATATAGCTATGATACCATCTCAGTCAAATCATGTATTTTCACTGGAATATTTCACATCAAAATTTATGTTTGCTTCATGTCATGCCAACATGTTTACATCATGCCATGATTATCACATTTATTTATATAATGTGAGGAAGAGAAAAAAATTTAATGTGTAAGGATTCTCTAGTTCAGCCAGATGCATTCCAGTACAGCATTTATATATAATAACCAAAGTGATTTCACCTTATCAATTAATTCTGAGTGACAAATAGAGAGAGGGTCAGGGGAGACAGTCTGCAATGGGAATGGATTATGCAGCTGTAGTCTAGACTATCTTCAAAGGCCACATCTGCCTTTGCCAAGGAAAGAGTTTTAGATGCAGTAATCTTTGTAATAAACTCAGAAGGAATTCTGGGAATTTTGGTAATACAGTCTTTAAATGGTATAATTTTCTACTTTATTGTTTTGTTAGCATAAACTCATTGTACTCAGTAAGGGTCTCATAAAGATATCTTCATTAAAATATTTCATGTGTTATGGATATATTCAAACAAATACATTTTTCTCTTTCCCACTAATACTTCTACCTTCCCCAGATAACCTCCCTTGTTCCTTCACATCTTATGTAAAACAAATATAAGAGAAATATTATATTTATTTGTCTATATGAATATTACTTTTTGCCTAATGTGATAACTTCCACTTAGATATATTGTCCTGAAAACTTAGAATTGTATTCTACTTCAGATTATTTTAGGTTGTGGAGGAAGGGGTACCCTCATCCATTGCTGGTGGGAATGCAAACTTGTGCAATCACTTTGGAAATTAGTGTGGCAGTTTCTCAGGAAATTCGGGATCAACCTACCCCAGAACCCAGCAATACCACTCTTGGGAATATACCCAAGAGATGCCCTATCATATGACAAGAGCATTTGTTCAACTATGTTCATAGCAGCATTATTTGTAATAGCCAGAACCTGGAAACAACCTAGATGTCCTTCAATGGAAGAATGGATGAAGAAAGTGTGGAATATATACACATTAGAGTACTACGCTGCAGTAAAAAACAATGACTTCTCGAATTTTGCATGCAAATGGATGGAAATAGAAAACACTATCCTGAGTGAGGTAACCCAGACCCAAAAAGATGATCATGGGATGTATTCACTCATAATTGGTTTCTAGCCATAAATAAAAGTCACTGAGTCTATAATTTGTGATCCTAAAGAAGCTAAATAAGAAGGTGAACCCAAAGAAAAACGTATAGTTATTATCCCTGCTATGGGAAATAGACAAGATTGCTGGGCAAAAAACTGGGGTCTTGGGGGTGGGGTGGGATGGGGGTAAGGGGAGATGGGGAGAGAAAAGTGAGAAGGGGAGGATGGGGGAACTTGGGGAAACGGGATGATTGGGGAAAAAACAAGGTTGGATAGAGGAGCAGGGAATCACATAACTTAATTAAGGAAACCACCTTAGGGTAGGTAAGAGACTTGAACCTAGAGTGGCTCCCAGGTGCCCAGGGCAATGTACCCAGTTAGTTCCTTGGGCAGCTGAGGATAGGGAACCTGAAATGACCCTATCCTATAGCAATAATGATGAATATCTTGCATATCACCATAGAAACTTCATCTAGCAATGGATGGAGATAGAGACAGAGACCCACACTGGAGTACTGGACTAAGCTCCCAAAAGTCCCAATGAGGAGCAGAAGGAGGGAGAACATGAGCATGGAAGTCAGGACCACGAGAGGTGCACCCACCCACTGAGACAGTGGGGCTGATCTATTGGGAGCTCACCAAGGCCAGCTGGATTGTGACTGAAAAAGCATGAGATAAAACCGGACTCTCTGAACATGGTGGACAATGAGGGCTGATGAGAAGCCAAGGACAATGGCATGGGGTTTTGATCCTACTTCATGTTCTGGCTTTGTGGGATCCTAGCCAGTTCGGATGTTCACCTTCCTAGACCTGGATGGAGTGGGGAGGACCTTGGACTTTCCACAGGGCAGGGAACCCTGACTGCTCTTTGGACTGGTGAGGGAGGGGGAGAGGAGTGGGGGGAGGGGGAGAGGGGCGGGAGGAGGGGGAGGGAAATGGGAGGCTGGGAGGATGCAGAAATTTTTTTGTTTCAATAAAAAAAATTGATCAGTGATATGAGACAACATAAAATTTTGATAAGAAATGATAGAGGATAACATTTAATTCCTTCATTGAGTTGTATTTTTAAGTACATCTCAAGTTGTTGAAAGAGATTTTAATTAAAATACATTAGACTGTATTAACTTTCAAAAAATTTACCGTTTTTATCTTTATAATGCAATGATAGAAATATTTCCCAAGATAATGTGAAATCTAATGTATATACTTTTAAAAAACATGTACAAAAGGTTTCTAAGAACTTTATATATTTTTTAAAAGGATGTTGTTTCAAGCCAATCAGATTGTTCAGTAGGTAAGAGCACTTGCCACCAGGACTGAGAATTTGAGTTTAATCCCTGAGAACTACATGTTGAATGGAGATCCAACTTCCATCACTTGTCATCTGACCTCTTCAATTTTTATAGCTTTCAAAATCTCTCAAAAAAAAAAAAAACAAACAAACAAAAAAAAAAAACAAACAGGCTTGCCAGCCAGCAAACATACACAAAACCCAAATAAATAAATGCAATAAAATATTTTTAAATGGTATTATTCAGTCCTAAGAAACGTGTATAATATGTGAAGAGGAAAGTGATATGTCCCAAAATATAAGCAATTTAACAGCCTTTAAAATATCAAATCAATATATGACTAAAAAGGAAGAAAACACTGTTGAAAGTTGTTAGATTGATATACTTAATGAATTTTGCTTATTAAACCTGAGTGTGTAAAACAGTGGTCATAATTTTGGCCATGTCATTTACAAAACTTGTCTATGCCTGCATTCTAATATGTACACACACACACACACACATACACACACACACAATATCTATTATGAGTGCAATCATAGGAATATTATTTCATACCCTAAAAAATGTGCAATAACTTCTCCAGTTCCCCTAGAAAGGGCACATGACATTTTTTGTACAAAATAAAAACTTGGCTGCTGAGATAAACATAAGAGAGCTCTTTATATGACTGCCACATAGCATGACCCAGGTATGGACATAATGACAGAAGTGAGGGAAGAGAGAAAAGACAGACACAGACACAATGATATGCAGAAAAGTTGGAAATGGGTTGACTGAGCACTCTGATTGAGAAGGCTAGGACCCCAGAAACTCAGCATGAATATCTTATGCAGTTGAGTAGAGAGGCAGCATTATTGTATACAGTTAAAAAGGATGTAGGATTTATAGGTTATAGCTGGATACGGATTTAACTCACCCTGGTAGAGAGCAGTCTCCATAGTGAAAGAGTATTGAATAAATATCCAGGAAGATAAAGCCATAGTGGAAATTTTCTGCAGACACTATCAGCCTTTGCACATGGACCAAAGAAAGGCTTCAGCATCTCTCTTAGCCTCATTGGCGGACAGGCTTTGCCATTTTCCATGGGTCCAAAGATTTGAAGGACTTAAGGAATCTGTCTGTACACATGTAAAGTGTTCACACTCCTATATTCCCCACATATGGCAATTTCACTTCTCTATCATATAGAAAACTTATTGCAATGTAAATGTATACCAAAGACTAGATATTGGTTGATAAGACGGTTTTGTGTTTTGGTGATTGTATTACAGATAATTTATAGCTATTCTTTAAAAAAGAAAAAAAAACTGTTTCTCTTTGTTTAGAAGGATTCCTCTTCATAATTTCATTTTCAATCACCCTTTTAAATTTCTGGCATACTTTGGCTAGAAATGAATTCATTTCATTCAGTTATTTTGTTCTGTCTCATTGCGGAGGACTTTCCGTTGCTTCTTTCTCTGCTTTGCTCTGTGCGTGTGCACATGTGTGTCACTCTTTTCCATTTGACAGCTAATCTTCAAAGAAATATGCATTGTTCCTGCGGCTGGGAAAGCCTCAAGGAAGCAATGTGAGCCGTGCTCTTTCAACCTGCCTGCTTCCTGCTGCTCCAGCCTTGCTGTAAATGAGGTAAAGTGGCATTATCTTCTTCCTATCTTGACAGTTACGAGGTTGAAAGAGCACTGTTTTGGGGGCCAGGCAATAGATCATTCTTTGTTCTTTCTAGCCTCCATTGCCAAATGACAAGCACAAGAGGCCTGGGGAGGTTCCGTACTAAGAATGCTTCAGGAAATCGCCTTTGCAGAAAATCCAAACATCAGGAGTTTAAGCACAATTTTGGTGATGTACTTTTATTGTGCTCTGTTTCTCCCCTCAATCCCAAGTGTTATCTTACAGCTTTAATGACAACGAGAAAGATTAAAATAAAATATTGGAATGCATTTGAAGGCCGTATTTTGACAGTAATACATTTTTAACCACCATCATGAGCATACATACCCCCGAGGAACTGAAACTGCCATTGGAATTTGAAAGAAGACTCCTGGGGCTCATTTGGCAATGGCATCTATATGATTTCACTCTCTTTACTATATATATTAAGCAACCTTTTGAGGGAGGCTTAGTGATACATGGAAGAGGAAAGAGAACTATTGATTACCAGCTGTTCACTTTCTCCTGAGAATGAGATAAACAGATCGACAAATCAGTACGGTATGGCTGGAATTCATCCTTCACCACATAGTGGCACTATGACGAGGATATGACACAAAAGTCTGAGGAACTTCAAATGATCGACAGTGTGTGCGAAAGGCTCCATAGAATTAAACCACTTAGTTTAATTGTCTTGAGGGGTCTTGAGACATTCAAAAGGCACGGTAATGAAGACACGGGAGAAATATAAAGGATGTAGAACGCTTAGCATGGTACTGTTTGCAATAGATTTGCAGTTGAGTAGGAATAGGACAGAGAAAGACTTGCCAGGGCTTTTCTGAGCCTGTTTTTAACCAGATTCCCGGCATTCAGACACCATGCGCAGAGAAGTTGTTTGATCGAATGACTGTTGATAGCCATTTCCTCGTCTCAAATATAATTGAAAACAAAGTGATGATATCTCCCTATATTTTTTTTCTTTAAGCCATCAAGGAATGTGATACAATGGAAGTTATACAACTGGATTTAACCAGATTTCAGTGGTATTGTCTGAGGAGGAAATGTCACAATACACAGTCGTCACTCACCTGAGCAAGGAAGGAACTTCTCTCCTCCCTATCCCTCTGGCAAGCCTGCATCTACCTCTGAGCAAGCGAATATGACTCTATGTGAGTGATGCACCTCTTATTTTCATGAGGACATGAGGAACTAAAAGATACTTTTGTAATGTTGGATGTCATCTATAAATTACTTTTTCTAGAAAAGAAAGTAGGCCTTATTACAAGCTGCAACAATTGAAAACATATTTCCACTTTAAAATGTATATAACCCAAAACACAAAATAGTAAATTAAAAATCAAGAGAAAAACCATCAATCAACAGATTTTCATAAATATGCAATATTTACAAATGGCGAAGCTTGCAACTTCTTAAAGTCAGGCTATCATCTCCAACAGAGGCAAACTTCATAACAAGGTTAAGTTAGAGATATATTTGTGTTAGGACATTCACTGGTATCTAAAAGTGTGCATGTTCATGTGTACCTATACACATATATGTATATATGTATGTCTTTCTGTGCATGTCTATGTGCATATGTGTGTTTGCATTTGTGAACACATAGGAAATCATCTAAACCACAGATCAGAAAGAATTATTAAATATTAACTCTTAAAGGAGTGTTTTTAATGAAAACAGTTTGTACTAATTAATATATACATCTTAAGAATGTTTCTAATACCATGTTAAACTATTGCTATTCGTACAAATTTACATAAGATACATTGAAAACAACAATAATGCATGCATTGTTGTAACTACTATCACTTACTTGTAATTTTGCTAATTTTGGTATAAAATAAATTTTCATAGAGTTACCTATATTTTGTGATTTATTATTCAGATGATTAAGTTGCATTTATGAACTCAGGCCTGAAATATCCTGTTTTATCGGTGGGAATTACAGTGTTTTTATTTCACAGTTGTGTGAACCTGAACGCAAGGCATTATGTCTGTCGTGAAGTAACACTATTTTTTTTTCCATTTTGACTAACTTCCATTGTGCGAATTCTGCTGACCGTATTGCTGTCAAGCTTTAAAAAGCATTCTAATCAGTGTATATTTTATCTCTTCAATACTTGGTCTAAGAAAGTGATAAAACCAAGAATGAATGAATCAGGGGTTTTGCCAAGGTTGAAGTTAAGAGAATTGGATAGATACTGAAATCTCAAGTTTACTTAAATTTAGAATCCGGAAATAGATATTTGGCCAAGGTAATACTCATATTTGGAAGCTTAGATAAATGTGCAATTATTTGTTGTATTTATCAAAGGAAATTTTACTTTATGTTCAACGTGGAAACAAATGATTTTAAATATCATCACTCTTAGCTTAAAAATATTATTTTAGCCCAATTAGAAAGTGTGCCTTTCCTTTTTCTTATTGCTAATATGTATAAAAGAACATGGAAAATAGGCCAAAAAATCTGAAAAGAAAAAAATAAATTCCTAGAAACATTGGATATTTAAAATTGGAAAGAATGTGGAGATTTAATCTAGTTTAATTTTGTAAGTGAGTCTGTATTTATTTTAAGAACATTAAATGCATTAACTGTGAACCAGATGGAGACAAGGGATCAAAATATATATCCAGAGTCTAACATATGTTAGAGGAAACATAGATATTGCCACTTTTGACTCCATATGAGATTCCTACAAGATCCAATTGATAGGTCAGGGTGACTCAATAAACAGCTTTTTTTGAGATAAAAATAATTGAGTAAAACTGTCTGCTTTGATCGTTTGAGCTGCTCTAATATCACCGATTCTGTCCATTTTGGTGGAAGAAAGACGTAAGGTTCCTTTTGAAGGTAAGATTGCCTTGAGTTAAATGGAAAAAAAAAAACTCTAACACACACACACTCACTCACTCATACTCGTACCCATGCACATGCACACATACCTAAGAGCAAAGAAACTAAGGAAACTGTTCTCACACTTAAAGTTTTGTTTTAGGAATTCAGACATACATCATTTTAGCCTCAAATGTCTTCTCACATTACAATGGGTCCCTCCTGAGTGCAATGTGTGGTGTAAATATCTTCCTACTATAGTCTTTGGTCCAGAGAGACCTGAAAATGGAAATTAGAGCTCTAAATTATCATGTGCCATGTTCATAGTTTATAGCAGTGACCCATTTTTCCAAAGATGACTTATTGTGTGTGTGCCACAAGAAGGAGGAAGAAAAAGCTTCATTCACATTAAGGGACACTATTTCTTTATGTATATGTTTCTTACATTTTCCCTTCTTTCAATAGGACTTAACATAACTGAAATAGAGCTGCTTAAAATGACTCAGGGTTCTTGAAAGATGGAAACATTTGAGTGAAAAGGTTAAAAGAAAGTGGACATGATAGGATTTACACGTCTTTGGAATCACTTTGAGAAATGTTTAAGTTCCTGTTAGATTAGGTGTCCGGGTGGGAAAAGATCCTCCTTTTATCCTCACAATGAAACCTCTGTTCACCTTCTAAAAGGGTCATTTCTGAGACTCATATTTTAAGCTTTGTCAAAATGCCAAGGCAAGTCAGAAAAGACAAAGAAAATTTTACTCGTCATTTCCCCTCCCTTAGTTCCCTTATCCCTCTCTCCCTCTCTTTCCTTGTTTCATTCTTTATTCATGATGTATATAAATGAAAGAAGTCTGCCACTGTATTTAACTAAGTTTCACCCAAGAAATCTTTAAATATGTTACTTTCTGAGTTAAATAACTTACGCTTGTCATGCTTTAAAAGCAGGTATTTAATTTTAAAATATAATAAAGCAAAATGCCTTTCATAAGTCATAATCTTTAGCTAAAAACATAATGACTACAAATTCTAAAGTGTTTTTCACTTTAGAAATTATATGAATAACTGGTGAATTTAGATACCCCATGCTTCCCTTGGGAGGAGAACTTCTCTCTGCTGGCATAAGTTCACTTGGTCTGTTTTCTGATCCTTTAACTTAATGTTCTGTATCTAGGCTCCTTTGTAGGGCACAGTTAAACATTTTTAAGATAGGTACTCATCATCTCTTTCTGATGTCATTCTCTATTGTATACAACAATACTGCTTGTACTTCATTTCTCACAAGTTTCCCTTTGGAAATATTTTTCATCCCTAAGATATACACTCTTGCAATCATCTTAATCTGAACTCATAAATCAAATCTGTCATGTCTTTCATGTTTTTATTGCTCATTTCCAAATACCATTTAAGTATGTCAATGGACTGCTTGTATTTGTGCGACACAAGTATTGTGCTAAAGCTTCAATCTATTTGATTTAATAAACAGTGCAGTTTTCAAGAGTCTATTAAAAATAAAGGGAAATAGATTCGGTTGTTCCTGACTTTTAGAAGGAAGTGTGATTTATATATGGAGGTACAGTATATAGCTAAAATTGTCCTTATAATAACATAATGATAAAATGGTAGAAATAGGATGATAATAATGGTTTATAAACACTGCTCTGCCTCACAAGAGGTATTTTCTCATTTCAAAAAAATTCACACAAGTTCCTATATTGGCCTGCTATACACAAATACATAAGAGAAATGATGAGTCAAATAGAAAAGAGTCAATAATTATAACAATAAAATTTTTGCTATGAAGCAGATATTGTTCTTTATTAAAAGTATTATTGTTATATATTAATTTTTCTATAACACTGCAATCGGAGACAGTCACAGACTAGGATAGAGGCTGTAGAAATGTTAAAAACATAAGTCAACCACCTAAAAATGTTACTGTCATAGTTAATGTTGAAGTATAAAATACAAGGAAGCTACAAATATTACTTTTAATCTTTTATTCTGTATGTGTATTACGGAACTTCTACCATAGTAGGTAACTTCTAATTTGATCTTTAATATTATTTATCCCTTCCATCATTCTTTCTTTTACTTAACCTTCCCAACCCCACCCCATAAATGTGCAGTAGTATTTGGAATAATTATGGTTGGGTACAATAGAAGATTGACAATATTTAACAAAAACCATTAAAAATATTCGTTCAGCTTAGAGAAATAGGAGATAATAATAACTACAGATTAATTTGCACATGGAAAAGGAGACTTACCAGTATTTCGAGTGAACCTGCAAATAAATGGGTTATAATATAAGAATACTTTAAGAAGTGCACGTTTGATCAGTAGGAATAGAGATCAGTAGCAGATGTCTTTCCCAGGATACACAAAGATCCTTGATTTATCCCTAGCCATTCAAACAAAAAGAAACACTAAATAAAGATATGAAGAAGGTGTGAAGGGAATAAAGATCAGAAGGAAAGAGTCAAGATTAGTTTAAGAAATAATTGTAAAAAATAAATCTTCTAAAGATATTTAATGGGGTCTACTGAATAGATAAATTGATATATAAGTCTAGATCTTAGTAAAAGGTTAAAGTTTGGTATCAATTTGAGAGTCATTGGCATAAAATCAATATAAAGGGGAAGTTACATGGAAAGCAAAATATTAGCTAGTAGTTAAAAAATCAATAGAAGAAAAAGGAAAAATGTACAGAAAGATAGACCAATTTTATTACATTCATTTGAAAAATAAAAAGAAACATAAAACGTTTAACAAATTAGATGCCGCAGAAGACAGCAGTTTTTCTCATTTCGTGTGTAACTGGTCAAATTCTGGGATAATTATTTTGTAAAATGATTAAAAGTGTAAGGACTTTGTCTTTTTTTAAGTTTGACCAGAAAGTTTTCTCTTAATTTAGTTAGCTTAGATATGTTTTCTTACTTTCTCAGGTCAAAATGATAACATTGCATAGAAAAAAATAGTAATAGAGTGTGATATCAGAAACTTCCTGTGGCTGGATTTTCCCATCTCTTTGTGAGAACAGACATAGCCTGTGGGACACCAAAACTGCTATATAAAGGGAATGGAGTGAAAATAAGAAGAGGGAGAACTAGTGGAGTATTTGTGTTAGGTGTCCTAATTATCAGTGTCCAAAAGCATCTAAATCCTGATTCTTTGTGCTATTCTTTCACTTTATGTAGAAATTGTGCAAAGATTCATCCCGCTCTTTGATCTGAAATAACAGTGAGATCAATCAATTCCCAGTGTGAAATAAAAAGACTATGACAATAAGGATTCAATGCAGAAAATTATTTTCTTAATGGCTACTTGCTAATGGTGTAGGAAACAAGAAAAAAGTGATCCAGAGGATGTGTGTGTGAGGAGGGGTGGGTGCGTGTGTGTGTGTGTGTGTGTGTGTGTGTGTGTGTGTGTGTGTGATGTTAATATCTAAAGATATAAGGAAAATGACTGAGGTCCAGATCCATAGAGCTTCCCTACTGGAGGTAATTGTGTATCTCATTACTACTATTAGAAGAAGAACAGAAACATCCGAGGATAACATCACATGAAGGAATTTCGAGAATTACATAGTTATGCTTCTCTAACCCTCAGGTCCCTATTACCCACTTCTTCCACAGAAGCCATATCAAATATTAAAGATACAGGGAATTTTAATGTGACTTCTGCAAGTTACATCAGTCCCCCTCAGAGGAACAGAATATGAGTGAGAAGAGAGGAAATGACTGGTAAGAGACAAAGCATCCAGCCTGGTACACTGAATTGATTCTGTGTATCCCTACTTTCAGTCTGTCTGTCTTATAATTTGTCTAGAGAAAAGATCTGCATCAAAGGTATGCCATTTCTCACTGAAATTCAGTATAATATGAACAATTAAATGAAAATTCCTGTATCAAGTTTGGGATATCTCCATAGGAATTGTTTTCTTAGCAACCATAGCAAACTGACAAAAAGTACAGGATATTTGCCTTTGTTGCTTACCAAAATAAACATGTAAAGTTTTTATTGCTAGGAGGCCCCACAATCAGCTACAGGACAAGGAGAAATCTATGTATGAGAAACTGAGATGGAAGATTCTCCCTGTTGACTTTCCTAATGATAGAACGTGCCCTGTAGGATATTGGGGAAGAAAAGTCAATAGCTTTGTCCAACTATGAACCCTAGAAGCTATAAAAATGAATTTCCAGGCAAAACAGTTTTAATGGGGCAAAAATGTTCTGATTATTAAGTGAGTAATTATACACTTAGTGATTGGATTTAATGCCCATTCCTCAAGAAGAATTCATGACTATTTTTGTCACTCTTATTGAAAAAAAAAAACATTGGATGCAGAGGTCATAGCCATCGCAGAGGAACCTATTACAATCCTTTTGTTTAAAAATGTATGTTCTAAATAATACAATAAAATGTTGTACAGATCTAAACAGAGAACTCTCAACAGAGGAATCTAAAATAGCTGAAAGACACTTAAGGAAATGCTCAACATCTTTAGATATCAGAGAAATGCAAATCAAAAGAGCTCTGAGATTCAATCTTACACCTGTAAGAATGGCCAAGATCAAAAACACTGATGACAACTTATGCTGGAGAGGTTGTGAAATAAAGGGAACACTCCTCCATTGAAGGTTGGAGTGCAAAATGGTATAGCTACTTTGGGTATCAGTATGACAATGTCTCAGAAAATTAGGAAACAACCTTCCTCAAGTCCCAGCAATACCACTTTTAGGTATATACCCAAAGGACACTCAATCATACCACAAGGACATGTGCTCAGCTACATTCATATGAGCATTGCTTGTCATATCCAAAACCTGGAAACAACTTAAATACCCCTTGACTGAAGAATGGATAAGAAAATTTAGTACATTTTACACAATGGAGCACTACAAAGCAGAAAAAAAATAATGACATCTTGAAATTTGCAGGCAAATATATGGATCTAGAAAAAATCATATTGAGTGAGGTAACCCAGACCCAGAAAGACAAATATCATATGTACTCAGTCATATGTGGCTTTTAGATATAAAGCAAAGAAAAAATAGTCTATGATTCACAATTCCAGAGAACCTAGACAAAATGAGGACCATAAAGGGGAGGGGAATGGAGGGAAGTGGAGAAAAATTTATAGCCCAATAAAAACAATAAAAAGATGTATGCTCTTTGCATATATTAGCATTGTTTTTTGTCTTTTTAAAATAAGAGTATCATTTCAATTGGCAGTGAATAATACAAAGATTCATAACTGGTCAAAGTGCTGAGGGTTAGTGCAGGTAGACTGCTTGCTTCCAAATTGTGTAAACACACCATCCCTTCTAAGACTCAGGAAGCTTTACAAAAGAGGAAGCAGAAAGAATGTAAGAGCTGGAGAATGGAAAGTAGTGTCACCAAAAGAAATATTCTAGTTATGACATCGTCACCATTGTAGTCATGAACTTATTGTCGCTGAGGATACTAGAATGTGAAATGCAGCCAGCGATTGTTCCATCAACATTCCATCACAGATAGGGACATAACTCACAATGGTTTCTGGGAAAGGCTTTCTTATTTTCCTTAATAGTTTAGGCACTGGTAAATTGCCCATGGTCTAATAAATAAGTTCCTAGACATGCTTATGCAAGCAACTCTGATTAAACTAAGTGGGGATAAAAAATAATCTGATTAAAATTAAAGTTATAAATTATCATTATGCAGTAAACGAGCCCCCCTCTACAGTCTATGACATATCTGACAAAGTTAATCTCTTGCATGTGAGTATGACAAAAATCATCAACATTAAAGACAGAAATTTTATTAGTAGAAACATGGTGAATTTTTTAAAAAAAGGCAATCACAGGAACAGAATCCTGGAACATACAAAATATTTAAGCAAATGGGGTACTGCACAAGAGAAAGGCAGAAGTGACACTTTTGAGATTTACTTATGTTGAAGTTTATTATTTCACTTCCCTTTTAAAGTCCAATATCCTAAGTGCTGAGAGTTTGTGAGATATTGTTTTGTACAGATCCCTATTCTGCAAAAATGCTACATTAAACTTAGTTTCAACACTAATACGCCCTCCCCTCAAAAAAGTTGAGGAGGAGGCAGGAAGAAGAGATGAAGGAGGAAGAGATTCATCATAGTCCCACAATGTCTATGAAGGAGCTCATGATTTATTCTTGCCATATTTGCAGGTCTCAAACTCCTTGTGCTTATTTGTTATTCCATTTTTTTTCTAGTGCTGCTATAACTTTTCTGACTAGTCTCAATTAGTAATTTGGATGTTGAAAACAGTCATTCGAAATGCCTGTGTGAAAAGTTGTAGGCCATGTTGATACTCCTCCTTCCAGAGGCACAGATCCACAACATTGGCTTCCATTATTCATGGTGATGGCATTCCAATAACACGCTGCATGATTTTGTATAGAATTAGCCTTCCAACAGCCTCCATGAAGTGAGGAAGGGAATTAAAGTTTAAGGCCACTTTTTATAACAAGTTGGTACTTTTAGAGAAGATATATTAAAGGGTGGCCTTTAAAAATCTGCTGCATTTATTAGGCCTGCATACAGTAAAAAAGATGTGATGTGCAATGTCAAGGTGGGGCCTTTCCTCCCAGAAAAAAAAGGAATTATCAAGTCATCACGGCAGACAGACAATAGTAAAGCTATCAGCCTGCACTGAGTTCTCAGGGCCTATAACTTTTCCATTAGAATTTTGTTGAGATTGGAAGTCAAAGCTGGTGGTAGAGACATATTGTGAAGATATAATTATAGCTCTAATAATGAAGATCCCTTATTTCTAAGCAAATAGAGGTTTCTAAACTATATGAAGGCTCTCTCCAGTAGGATTAGGTTAAAGGGTAAACTATTGTTGTAAAGACCAAAATGATTACTCACCTCTGAGGAATAACCTAGGGCATAACCAGGAATCGCTTTCCTTTACATAATATTTTTATCAGAACCAGGAAATGATATCTATTCTGGTGCATGCTGATAAATGAGTTTCCTTAGATCGTATTTTCAGTCAAAAATTAGTTAAGACCATTTTGCATAGTATTATCAACCTTCCAGAGGTCCATGGTAAACTGCAACATTTTTTAGTACTCATCAGATATATTTGACACAATAAGAGGGAGAAACTCTAAACTGTAATTTAATACTTTAAATTTGATACCATTTGGAAAAGGTAAAATTAAGATTTTAGCAACTTGAAAAAAATGTCATTGTTGCTTATAGGAAAAAAATTGAGCACACATCAAACTTATTTTGAGCAATATGTTTAATATACTAATTGGTACACATCGTCCAGTGTGTGTGTGTGTGTGTGTGTGTGTGTGTGTGTGTGTAATGTGCAATGCTGTAATGTGCTGGTTTTCTTATTAATTCTATGTCCAGTGAATTAGATATTATTTTAAAAGGCGCATTTTCTTTTTTTGTCTTTTTTTATTTTTTAAAGCACTATCTTTTCTCATTTTAAATACAAATCCCAGTTCCCATCCCTTCCCCCTTCCTACTCTCTTCACTTTCCTGCTCGCCCCACCCCCATCCATTCCTCAGAGAGGGTAAGGCTTCCCTGGGGTGTCAATAAAGTTTAATACAATTTTCTCATTTTATTTTTTTATTTTATTTTATTTTTCTGTGGCAGGACCAAGGCTCTTCCCACTATATCCAGTCTGAGCAAGGTAGCACTCCAAAACGGCAGTCAAAGCAGAAGGGAAAAATCCTGGTCTCACTGCCAGTGGCCCATTTTCAAAGTGTGAGATCTGAAACTGAGTTAACTTTTGTAAAATTTTATAAGAATATTAACAGCATAAAGCATGATATATTTGCGTGGGTAAGTTAGCTATGCTTATGTAAGCATTAGCTCTTGCATTTGTGCAAACTTTAAAAAGGCAAAAATGGAAATCACCAGTAAATACTTACTATATAAATAACAATAAACCAAATAACATATTCATTATTCAACCTATTTACCAGAAACATGGAAGAGTGACATGAAGAAAGTCAAAACCACAATCTTTAGTCTTGGCTTTTAAAAAATATAAATTCTAGCTTTTGCTTTTTTTTGAAAATAAAAAATATTTACATTTCTTCTTCCTTTTCTTACCTCAGACTCCTTTTACACATACCCCTTGAACACTCTCAAATTCATGGTATTTTTTTCTCTAATTATTTCATGTATGGAAACATAGTAAGCTTACTCCATACAATGTTACAAAAATATATACATGTATACATACATACATACAAACATACGTGTGTGTCTGTGTGTGTGTGTATGTATGTGTGTGTGTTTCTGGTTTGAACACTTGGTATTGGACAATAAAATTGTTTTTCCCCCCACTGGGTAAAACCATTTCTCCAGCTTTTCATATTTCTCAGTTCTTTGTCTAAGCTTATGACCCTTTGTAATTTTCCCCTTGTAGGTTAACAAGTGTTTAGCCAGCCATGGTTAGGGTTATTACTATATTATTATTATTATTATTATTATTATTATTATTATTATTATTATTATCATTAATAATAATTATTACTATTATTATCATTATTAGTATTTATGGCAGAATCTATGTGTTTTCAAAGTCACTAAGCCATTTTGGCTGCAATACATATTGGTATTGGATAGCCTATTGATATCCTCTGCCTAGGAGAAAAAAAAAATCTTTAAAATGTATAGAGACAATTAAACTGGTTTGTGTACTCAGTTTTGAGACCCAACACAATGGGTTAATGGAAAGCCTATGCAATTAGGTGTGTTGTTATACTTTTATATAATTACAAAGTATGGATATAATTCATTTTGCAAAAGAGTTACTTTAAAACATTTTCAATTCAGTACTTTTTATTTTTCATTTTGAGTAATATAATCATATTTACTTAATTTTAAAACATTACTGAAAAGGAACCATGAAAAACTGACATCATTTTCTTTTAGTCACTGATTACATGATTCAACAAAAATTAATCTATCTCTACCTGTTCTCAGAGATATAAACATATAGAATTATACACTATGTAGTCTTTTCCTCTTTCTTCACTCAGGGCAATACGGGCAAATTAATGTATGTTGTAGCATTCTTATTTTTAAACATTGTCTTACTGTTTGCAATAAACACTCTTTACATATTTACAAATGGAAACTTGGATTGTCTCCCCAATTGTCTCTTTGTATACTGTTACTCCAAACACACATTTGCAAATTGCTTTCATATTTCTTTTTCTAAAGATTCCATAAAGAGAAGAATTTTGGGGAAAGTGAAGCTAATTTTCTGATTCTGAAGAATGATTACACTTTGGAAAGGTGTTGAATCTCATTTAAATCCTCACTTCAGTTTTGGAACCATAATTTCTTTCTCTAACTCTCCATTACATTTTTTTATTTAAATGACTTTTATTTGAATGATTCTAGTAGGAATTAAATGATCTGTATTTTTAATTTTCTGGTTAAAAAGGCACTATTGGATTCAAGAGGTATATGCCTACATCTACTTTAAAGAAATGGGTATTTAAATGTTATTATTTAGTTTTAAATTTGATTATTTACCTTTTTGTTATTTATGTGATTTCTTCATTGCCTTGCATATATGTTCCTTATTAGACATATTCCTTAATTTATTTTTTATTCTCATGACTGTATTAATTTTCTTCATTGCACTGTGATGTGGGTCAACTAAAGAAATAAATTATAGAATATCTGAACATAGCTCTTAAAACGTAAGCTCAAGGCTCATCCCATCCCTACACACAGTAATCCATGTTAAGAATGAAAAAAAAATGAATCTACTAAGGAATTGCTTCTTTAATGTATTCATTTCTTCAGGTTTAATTTTAATGTTCATTTATCCTTTCTTTTAGACCGTCAGTGTTCACAAAAGGCATACTAATTTTTAATGTGAGACAACTAAATATTTTATTATTGCAACATACCTAAATTATTGAACAACTTTTCATTGAGTACATTTGGAAATATTTCATTGTATGGGATTCCTAATAGACTGGACTAAAAATTTGAAACATCATTGGGAACCCATTTCCCTAGGCTATACAATTCTCTAAACCAGAATGACCACATGAAACTGCACATGTTATTCTTCAACCAACAAATAATCATAATATTTCATGTCCATTCCAAGGGTTTCTGCAGAAAACAGTGAGCCAAGTATGGTCATTCACATTATCCTTATACAAGACTCGTGGAATTATTTGAGAGTTATCTTAGAAAGACATTAAACACATAGACAGCTCTACTCATTCTGGATATTAAATCCACAGGAGGCAACAGTAAAATTCTACTGAAGTCCAACTTGGTAAACTAATGAGGGTTTTATTATGGCTACTTAAAAAATATAAATGAGTAGTTAGCTACAAGGGCAGAGATGACTCAATAGGACCTTCTTCAGTGAAAGCCTGTCCCAAATTGGTGATAACTAATAAAAGCTGCAACTCTTGTTCTTAGTGCAATACTTACAGGCAGTTCAAGAGGTCAAACAGAATATTTTCTAGGTAACTTGGCTTCCTACAATTAGTTGAGTAGCCTTCCCTGGATTGTTTGCTCTTCCATAATCTTGAAGGTTTCAGTTTTCCAAGACATATGAATGTTGTTTACTTTTGGGTCTTATGTTGCTTCTTTCTTATTCATGAATGGAATATTTTAATACAGAGGAAATATCTACCCAATGCAATATCATCAATGTCACATTACATGACTATAGGCCAATGGTCAGAGAATGAGAAACGGGTGGCAATCAATAGAGTCACACAAAGAAATTTTAACATTTAGAATATTGAAATATTCAAATAAATAGCAGAAAATACAAGGTAAAATTATCTTTGTTGAAACAATTTTAAAATCAAATTTCTGTGTCTGTGTGTATAATCAGAAGCAACCATTTTCTACAAAAGTTATTCAGTACCATATCTAATAAATTGTTAAAATAGAATGCTATACATTAACAATTTCTCAGATCAAGTGTAATTTCTTATATGTTTTGATAGAATATCATGTGGAAAAGTTAAGTATCCATGAAACATTTTCAGTTCAGGTGCAGTTAGCAGACTATTAATATCAAATGTTGTTTTTGATAAAAGACAAATCAGTAGAGTGGCAGTTTCTAGTTTATTACAGGTGATGCTATATATTAAAGGTTTCATTAGAACTTTACTGATTTAAGTATTCTGGATTCTGTGCTCTCTCATATACTTGAATTATCAGAGCAGGAATGATGAACTATGTTGTTCTGGTTTTGAGACCTCAAGATCTACTGGGTAGTTTTCAATCAAGTGATTCTGTGGTTTGGGCATGCCATTGCATCTCTTTCAGGGCACTATGTGTGGGACAAGTAGTTCAGTTCGGCTCCTTAAACAGCCCTTAGTTTGAGTGTATCTAATCATTAACATCAACGTGGCCTTCCTACTGATGGGAGAGATAATAGCAAGATATGGTGGATGAGACCATGACACCAGTACTCATGACCTGGGCTCTTTTCATTCAGACAGATGATATGGGAAAATTATAAACACAAATCAATATTTGAACCGAATGCCTATTTTAGGTAAATGAAATCATTCTCCATAGTACAAAGATGCCCTGGAGTAGCTACAGATGTGGAACTTGAGCACTGAGGTTTCAAATGACATCATATGCAGTTGTACTTCTGCATTAAGTGGTTTTCAGTACATGCAAGTAAGTTGTGAAGCTCATTTATTTGAACACTTAAATCTATAACAGTCTTTCAACTGTTTCAATATACTTATGAAAAGTACTTATTTTTGTAACAGAAACCCAATTAGTGATCTCTTTTACTCATTGTTTGAAATATGCTTAAATCATACTTAATGTCACCATGGTTCTCAGAGTCTGATGGTAGTGATATTTACCTTGTCACTTTTAGTACCTTAGAGAATATGTTCATGTAACTGAATAAGTATTGATGGTTGGTAGGAAATAAATCTTAATTTAAAAAGAAATAAAAATTTGGAGGTACCACCCACTTTTCTTAAATTCAAATGACTTAATTTAAGGCTTGTGTTGTGCCACATTCGGAAGACATAATATAATTAGTGAAATATGTACTAAACTGGGAAGCTGATAATTTTATTCTAAAAACACATCATTGGATTTATCTTAAGTAAAAGAAATGCTCAGAGTTAATTAAGTTTGCTTATGCAAACCACAAATTGAGTTATATTATAGAAAGATTTCTGAATGTTAACAGGTCAATCTAGAGCACACAAACATTCAAATCACATTTTAAGATGGATTGACATAAGACAACATATAAAAAAACCATAATCTGTGCTAAATTCTCTTCAATTAGGAGAATTTTGTCAACAGATTAAAGAAATCTGATACAAGCTTTTCAAGCATGGGAGTTTCTGTGATGTATATATTGGCATTCAGTTCAAGGATGCTTCCAAATGACCCCAAATGGAGGCAGAGCCAAAAAGTCCGAGTTTGAACCTTTGTCTTCATGTGGAGTCACTTAAAGCTTAGTAAACCTCTCCTGGTATAGTCAAATGTCCTTGAACTATCATTTGAGGAGAGAACTTCTATTTTCACAATTTTATCTAAGAGCAAGATGTTCGTTCTAAAGTCCCACTATAAATAATTCTTATCTCTGATAACCTGAATTTTGTGACTTAGTTTATTTTGAACATAATAACTATTTTCCATCAACATGATCAAAAATGTGTTTAAAAGGCAATTTATATCTCACTTATCTGGAAAGCAGGAAGTTTAAGATAAAAATTGACAAATCAGTTATTAGGTGAAGGAAGTTTTATGGTTCCTCTTTTCTGGCACATGGGAAGGAATCTGGCGCATGAAGAGAATCTTCCATTTCTCTTCAGAAAAGGTGAAGCCATACATGGATATCAACCAGCCATGTTATATCAAGTGATAGTAAAACTAGTCACCTTCTGTCCTATTAGGCAATCTCTTAGGAGCAAAGGCTCTTAAAAGCAGGCTACAGAGTCAGAGATAGCCTCTTTTCCCACTGTTAAGAGTTCCATAAAAAGACCAAGCTACAAAACTGCAATGTATGTGCATATGGCCAAGATTAGTCCCATGTGAAGGCGTAAGTCATAAACAATGCCACACCAGTTTGGAATTATGATTAATAGGGTGGTATTTATTTAAAGGGGAAAAAACTTACAGATCACCATCAGCCCTCTGCGCAACCAGGAAGGGAATCTAGTCGCCAGTGGAGCAGGAAGTGAAGAGGGAGAGGAGAGGGAAGTGGCTGCTTTTGTGAAGGGAGAGAGACCACGCCCCAATGGGCTGGTATCTCAGCGGCGATAGGCTGGAGGAGTGGGAGGACCTCCCCTAACACCTCCCCCTTTTGTTTAAATAAGAGAGTTCTAAACCTACTATGAAATTATATACAATAAGTACAAATATCCTATTCTAACTAGCTTAGGTCTTGTATAATAAATAACTTGGCCAAGTCATGAGAGAAAGTAACTACATTTATATAGTCTTCAACCCCATCGAAGATCTGAGAAGGCAAATAATGTTACCTGGGTAATTAGGAAGTTCAGTAAAACAACTTCCAAAACATGCAACAAATCACAGAGACAACTAGCTACCTAGGCAATCAACCAAAGTAACATTAGCAGCGTTGAAGCAACCAACTTTGGCTAAGGCCTAACATAACTGACATACCATTTTCAAAGGCAAGCGACTTTTCAAAACTATCTTACCCTGTCTTGGCAGGATATGACAGTCCTGTTTTATCCATTGATTCACGCTCTGTATCTTTGTCAGTGGTTGAGGTATGGGCATTTCTTTGCCCCAAGGCCAGTTCTGCCAAAAAGAAAGGCTCCAGGTGGAGTGTCTTTGGTGCTCAACATTCTCTCGGGAATAGAGTGGTGTTGCCAGGAGCAATTGTGTCTCACTACCACAAAACTCTGAGTTAGATTAAAGGCCATTTTCTACAGCTCTTTGAAGAAGTTGAAGATTATCTATCTATACTGAGTATAATCTCTATATATCTAAAGAACCTGATTAGTCTAATTACAAATGACAAACTTAGATGACTATTAGTCTATATAATTCTCAATATCTATCTAACATAAAGACTAAGACAATAAACGACTGTGAAACAAATGAGGACAATGACCTCCAAATATAAACAATGTACAAATATACATTGCAGTAGGTAAATATGTATCAATACACAAACATTATATAAGTATCTTAATCAGAGGTAGAAATGTACACTGCAATATGCTAAATATATACAATATATATATATATATATCAATACAATATATGTCAATACATAAAAATGTTTTAAACAGAGGTAGAAACATGCATGCATACAATAGTCAATATAATTTAACTTTGTATCAATATACAAGAATCTATACCAATATATTTGTCTAAAAACAGTAACTCACAATTACAAATCTATTATCCCATCTTCCCTCTTTTTTTTTTTTTCAAAATGATCCCTGAGCTTATAAAATTCCTACCCCAACCCTCAATCATATACTAATTATAATCAACCACTGAATGATGTCCCTAAACCCAAGGGCAAACTTTACTGGGAGAGGGGACGTCATCCTCTAGAATTACTTCCAGCTGTCATGGGGGCGACGTTCTTTCTGGGGGATCCTGTGAAAGTAAAATGATGGTTAAATTTCAAGATCAATGTCTTTTAAAATTGCCAGTAGTCTCTGAGTATTTTGTGCAGGTCTGGCCAAAATGTTATATAAGATGTGCACCATTTCAGCTAACCAAGTTGGAACTGTCTTGTGCAGCTGGTACCCAAAGCAGGTCTTGTAGTAGCGCTATCAGTATCATGATGTCATATTAACCAGGTGGAGTTGTTGTTATGGGGCCCCATTTTCTTCCTGGAAACTTCAAATGTCACTTCAGGAAAAACTCATTGTTCATTATGAAAAACTTAAACATTAATCATATAGACATATATAGACATTATATATATATATATATATTCACTGAGAGGCATGATAGATATATTCAATGAAAAGTATGATAGATATGAAGAAAAGCAAAGATGTTTTCTAAACTCATATTTCTTTCTGTCCCACATCATGGCTCTTGACATGAGACAGAAACTCCAGAAACTCTGGGTTTTCCTCTTACTAACAAGCTAGGAATTGGAGAGGGACTGAGCCAGAGTCCAACTTCAAAACCAACTTTATAAATTTAGAAATATGGTTTAATATTACTTACACAACCCATTCAGTTTTCTTGATATTTCCTATTGGGCAGGTATTTTTCCATCTGTCAGTATCCAAACATCCAGGGTCCCTTGAATTTCTCAAAGATGAGTGTTTTCCTGTGGAGATAAGAACAGAACCCTGCCCCCATTCTACATGTTTTTCTTATCACCTGTATGAATATCATTATTGTGGATGAGTTGTCATTTCTCCTTTCCAAGAGGTTTCTCCTCTTCAAATCGAAACTTTATTAATTTTGATGGTATCCACAATTTTTCTTCTCCTGTGGAAACAAGAGCAAAACCCCTTCCCCAACGGAGCACATCTCCTGGCTTCCACTGAGAGGTCAGCACATCTTTGAAATAAATCGGTTGATTTAGTTCAGCAGACTTTTCCATTATCCAATGTCTTTCTGCTGCTGTCGTTCCTTTCTCATTAGCGTTAAGAAAATTCAAGGTTAGTAAAGCATTATGTAATCTATTTCTGGGGGTATTTTCGGTCTCTTTCTGTTTGTTCAGCATATCCTTTATAGTACGATTTGATCTTTCTATAACTGCCTGACCTGTAGGATTATTTGGTATACCTGTAATGTGTTTTATATTATAATAATCAAAAAAGCATTTCATTTTCTTAGATACATATGCTGGACCATTATCTGTCTTTATTTGCTCAGGTATACCCATGATGGCCATAACTTCCAATAAATGTGTGATTACTGAATCAGCCTTTTCTGAGCTCAGGGCAGTAGCCCATTGAAAACCTGAATACGTGTCTATGGTGTGGTGTACATATTTTAATTTACCAAATTCCATAAAGTGGAACACATCCATCTGCTAGATTTCATTACTCTTAGTACCCAGATTAGTTGATTGTATTAATTCCAGTCTTGAAGGCTCTGCCTTCATGATACAATCACTAGACAAAAAGTGCACATCCTAATTCTATCACTTTGGAAACTAAACATCAACATTTAGAGTGCTGATGATAAGGAAGACCACATAGACCATGGCAGTACCCTGCTATTTTTAAACTGAATTCTGCTATATGGTAAAAATATATCTAATAATTCTAGACATTATTACTTTTAACCCTAGTTTTTGGAAAGAATAAAAAGATAGGCTTCACAGTGTAAAGGTAGGTTCTCTCTCTCTCTCTCTCTCCCTCTCTCTCTCTCTCTCTCTCTCTCTCTTTGTGTGTGTGTGCATATGAACATTAGTAAAACATATCATAATTTGTGACAGAGAAAGTATAGAGCACTTTTAAATAATGGACACTATGTGTTCCATGAAAGTTCTTCCAACTCTAAAAGTTTACCCTAGTCTTCTTAACAGTAATAAAAGTACGTATTACTGAGAATTTGTCTCTGAGGATTGGATTGGGGTGGGGTGTGAGGGTATGTGGAAGGAATGGGAGGAGGGAAGGGAGTGGGAACTTGGATTGATATGTATAATGAAAACAATACATTTCTTTTTAAAAGGTATGTATTACAAAAACTTTGCACAACAAAGTCCATGGCTTCTATGTTCTGCTTACCCAATTACCTACTGTGAAGACTCTGTTGGATTGTGGCATTACATTTGATCTTTCCAGATACCTAAAAACTTTTTACCTTTTCCTTGCCTCAAGGAGCCAAAATAGTAGAAATACTTTTCTAGGCCTATCCTTGCTTTCATCTCCCGTTACAGGTAAAGCACTTGTTAAAGTCCATAAACTTGCATAGTCATTGGTGTTAGTTTCTGTGTTTAGCATCCTGACTTTAGTAATACTATCAGTCAACTGTCCTTTTCCTAGAAGAGTTTCCTGTCTATAGCACAATACATTCACTGATGTTTGTTTTTCTGTCATCTAAAGACAATTACCATATAATCCTTTATTTCAACCATTCATTGCTAATTAGAAGGTTTGATCATTAGTGCATTAACTGGTAGACATTCTTCTAGATTCTTGGGATATGAAGACAAATATTTCATATGGAGTTTTTGGCTCTTGTTTTTAAGTTTGTGTGTGTGTGAGTGTGTGAGAACATGTATGTATGTATGTATGTATGTATTTGTATACACTTCCTTTTTATTTCTTAAGTGTTTTGATTTTCTTAATTTTTGGAACTTCTTCCTAAATTTTTTTCAATATTGTAATGCAGTATTGATTCTGGTTAAGAAGTAAAGAGACTCAGGAATGTGGGAAACTGTATAAGATGTTCTAAGTTGATTTACATGTCCCCATTTTACTAGCAAAAAAGGTAAGGCAGTGTCAATAGATACTGAAGACATAGTATGATTTCAAGATAATAGAAACTATGGGCTTGGAATATGTGGTCCTTAATTTAAACATATTTTTTCATTGAATCTTGACAAGTTGCCTGATTTGTTATTCTTTAGTCATTCCCATTGGCTGAGATATAATTTCATGGTTTTGGTTAAAGATGACTTTTACCTCCACCTTACACTGTTATGTTATCTTCCTTGTGTCAAATGGCCTTTTCTGTATCAGAAAGTAGTAAATGAAACATAACTAACAACAATGCTTCTACTACCCAATTATGCTTATTTTCATACACACAGATACACACACACACACACACACACACACACACACACACCTACATACTGCTAGCCTCTTGTTTTAGGACATGTAATATTATCCCTTAAATTGTGGATATAACTGCACTCTCTTTGTCTGCAAAAACTGAAAATCGTTAATTTGTTCTTTGGTGTTAGATGTATATACAGTAATTTATTTAATCACACTCATTCAAAATCAGTTTGTTTTGTCAGATTCTTTCTTACTGATAAGACATTTTCTCTTTTTTTATTTGATCTCATGAACTTCACAAAACATATTTTTCATTCACTTATCATATAAAACAAAAGCACGCAAGCATTCAATAACTTACCATTTTTTTTTAATCAACAGGCTTCTAAAATATAGGAACAATTTCTACTGCTATATTTCAGATATAGGTGGATGATGGTTTCCTGTTTCTTCTAGTTAACATAAAGGAAGATAATACTAGTCATATCTGTGTGATTCTTCTTGGGATACATCTTGAAATCCATTGGAATAATCAGAACATATGGATAAAAGAGGTGTGGAAGAAATAATAGACAATGCCTGTCTATTATAAGAGGCTTTACAACAGATGGGATCTGTCTCTGTTCTACATAAGCATAAGAATTGAATATAAATATCCATCATTTTTTGAGGCAGATTGTATAATCAGGGGCAATAGGAGGCAAGTCTGTTCCTGGGGGATGGTCTCGTGAGGCCTCAGGGATTTTTGGTTATTGCTTGCTGAGTGCCTCATGAATAACCACTACTGGAAGATAACAAATGACTTGCAGGCATCACTGAAAGAACTGGATAGCACAGAGATGGTGGTCAGTGTACACTTTACTGGTCCTGGTAGTCCTGTGTCCTCTATAAAGTTAAGAAAGAAGTTATTTCGTCAGAATCCTTAGTGTTAATATGGAACTTTGATATTTTTTCTGAGTTCCAAGGTTGGGTAAAACCTTTACAAGGTAGGAATATCTCGTATTTATCTGAATGGATATAATCAGCATGTAAACTGATTTAATAAAGTGTTAAAATAATCAAAGGAGATAAGAGAAGAGAAACAAAGACAACATTGCCTGGGTCAAGTGAAATAAAATATGGCAAGAATATGTACACCCAGAGTTCCTAGAATAAATGTAATAATGAAATGCCGAATATTGTGCTGGTGATTTTTTGGAAGACACATTTATGTAAGACAGATCTGTGTAAAAAAATGAGAAAAATCAAGTCAATTTAAGGGAGAGGTAGCTATTCCCTGAGAGTATAATATATGCATTTTTCCACAAAGAAAAAGTATAATGGTGGTTATATTTTTCCTATCCATGAACTATTTCTGTAGCTAATAGAGAGACAATGTGTGGCTAATGGAGAGACAGCCAAAGCCAAGATTCTACCACAATGTGGAATTAACTAGGGTCATAAGAGAGACAAATAAGAGCATATCTCATTGCCAATGAACACACACGCACACACACACACACACACAGAGAAAGAGAGAGAGAGAGAGAGAGAGAGAGAGAGAGAGAGAGGGAGAGGGAGAGAGAGAGAGAGAGAGAGAGAGATATGAACCCATCCCTGTAGTAATAAGGGCGGCGGGGCTGTGTCCCCAGCACCCCAGTCGCCCGCACGGCTAGCTTATGCCCGAAATAACAACACACAAACTGTATTCATTTAAACACTGCTTGGCCCATTCTCTTCTAGGCTAATTCTCACATATTAATTTAGCCCATTTCTAATCATCTGTGTGTAGCACCCCAAGGTGCGCTTACCGGGAAGATTCTAGCCTATGTCCATCCTGGGTCAGAGCTTCATCCCAGGAGCGGGGCGTGGCGTCTCTCTGAGGCATCTGCCCCCGAGAGGAGAGCTGTCGAGTCTGACCTCACTTCCTCTTCCTCCCAGCGTTCTGTCCTGTTTTCTCCTCCCACCTATCCTCTAACCAATAAAATGGGCCAGGGCAGTGCCTTTATTAGCCAATGACCTTCCTCCATCACATCCCAGGATAATGAGATAATAAAATATATAGCACTATCCAAATAGTATGATGCCAAATATGAGGAAGGAAGGCTCATAGAGAATGAAAGTCTCTCACATACAGTTCAATAAAAGATGTTTTCCTGTATCTACATTCTGTATCTATAACTGGTTTTTCTACACAACAACTGATACAAGTGATGGGATGTTTATACACCCCGTTAGACCTTGCTAACCCTTTTTGTATCCCCTTAGCAACTAAGTCCCAAGACAAATTGATAATTGCTTGGAGCAGGTGGTGGTGAAGCTTCAGAGATCTTTCCCACTCTCTGTTATGCATTTTTGTTGCATGAATTATATAATGCAAATCCTCAAATACTGTGTATGTTTGGTAAGTATTTGCAAGTACAGTTAAGCTAGCATTTAAGGAGTAGTGGATGCTGTCTGGGCAGGGAAAGGTAAGTTCCTAAACCATAAGGTTATTGACTGGAAATCCTAGCACCATAAGTAAACCACTTTCATAAGGCTTATTGGCCAGTATTGTTTGTAAAGTCTTTCAAACTTTAATGGTTACCACTGTTGTTTGTGTGTCAGAAGCTGTTGGAAAGTACTTTAGCCTGAAGGTAAAATATACTTGAGTTGACTAACATGGAGAAACAAGCTGAGTCTGAGCCTGAAGACCCTTCCCCATTAGGCAGTTTTAATATTGTCAATTGAGAATAATGAACAAGAGGACTGTTTGCTTACAGATTATATACCTAACCCCGGACATCCCAGAGAATATGCACCACTGATGTAATTGGAACATCAACCATTTTGATTTTGGACTTAAATACTGCATTAGAAACTGGACAAATACATGGCTGGGAAGATCAGAAAAAGTATATGTCTGTCAAATGCCTTTTAGATATTTTTATGGCTATATATTGCTATTTATGGCTTGGCAAAAAACTTTTTTTTTAAAGTTAATTGGTTGGAATAGTACAAGACTCATAACCAGTAAAGCTACAGAAAACATATCACTGCTGCTGTGGTACAGCTACCAAATTTTCAACCACAAATGTCAGAAAATAAACATACACCAATTGCATCCCTTGCATGGCTCTGGGAATATTGGGGCAAAAGGGAATGAAAAGAAAATAAAAATTTGAGAAGGGGTGTATGCTATGCTTTTCCACAAGCTGTAACATTCCTTTCTAGAAAGAGAGAGATAATCATAAGTCTCAGGAATCTAACAAAACATTCATACATCAGGAATCCAATCCTCAATGTTGTATGAGAAGTAAGCAATTGCTGGCAGAGAGGAGACTAGACTCTTTGGTAGCTGAAAGCTGGGCAGGGAACTCCCCAAGGATACAGCTTTTAAAAGATACTATTTGTGTTGGGGTGGGCATTTGGTCATAGAGTGACATTAAAATAATCTATTTATGTATCTATTAATTTGCAAATAACTCCTCATGTGAGCTATTCTAAGTAGCTCCAAACAAACAAACAAATAAACAAACAAAATCTAGTTGGTTCTTGAAGCTACAGTTGGGTGGAATCATTTCTTGGGTCCATTTTCTGTGCTCTGTCTCAGGTGAACAGGTACTTGTACAGATCTCTCCAGGAAATTCATACACTATACTGTTTGTTTTACAAACACCGTATTGTGTGTATCTCCAATGGAGACAGAATGCAGTAACTCTTTTATTGTAAATCTACAGAAGAAAGAACAAGTGTAAGAAAATAAGAAAAGGATATTTAGATGTTTTTTCTTTCTTTTTATTTATTTGTTTTTGGAGATCAGGAACTCCTTCTTTTCTAGAGATGGCCAGACTTTGCTTTAATGTACTAATTTCTAAGTTTAAAAAAAATGCCCCATTTGGCTGGGCAGTGGTGACTCATGCCTTTAATCCCAGCACAGGGAAGACAGCACAGAAGCAGATGGATCTTTGTGAATTTGACATCTACAAGAGCTAGTTCCAGGGCAGGCTCCCAACGATATAGAGAAACCTGGTCTCAAATAATCAAAAAAAGTCTCCTTTGTAGTTAGTGAATATAACTTATTTCAGATAATATGAAAAATTGGTGATAATTTCTTAATTGAACAATTATGCAATTTTATAATTATTATAATTATATATATTATATATACTTATTATATACTTATGAGCATGAAAATATTTAATGTATATTTCTCATTTGGGAAATTGAAATTTCATCCACATTATTCCCCTATTGTAGTACTTTTATTTATATATTGATAATAATCCATGAATCTTATTTAATATTTTAAGAGCTATATTGAGAAAAAGTTGATTATTCCAAGGTAGATTCGAATACTTTTCATAAGTTCCAAAACAGTTCTGAAGACTGCATTATGTTAGAAATGATTTTAACCTAAGCAAACTATGGTTTATGAACACTGGCAAATCCAAACACATTGTAATAAAACTTCATTTTAATATACACCCAGTTTCATATCCTCTAACATTTACAATTTATTGTATTTATATAGTGCCTAGTATGCAAATACCTCAAGATATTGACAAACGGATACTTAGCCAATGGTTTTCATAAGATCTTCTAGAAGCACTGTGATAATAAGATCAAAATCCCAAGGAACCTATGGTCAAAGTTCACATTAGAAAATTTAGCATAATCTGCCCCTTTAAAATGGGTTCGGTTCCTACATCCACAGGCAGCAATTTTTCTTTTCATTCTGTTTTGATTATCAACTCAAAAAATTAAACAAATGTATATTGCTCTGATATACTCTTATCCTTAATAGCCACATCTTTAATATTCCATGTATATGTTAAGAAAGGTAAATACCATAGAAGTTAATTAGAATAGCAAAAAGATTGTTTGATACATACAATTTAAGATTATTCTTAATTTCTGCTATATAACAAAACTAATGTTTACTGTTACAGAGATGTATTTTATATTTGCATACAGCTCTCCACTGTAGTATTAGACGATCATTATCAGATACTTAAATTGGAATTATTGTTAGCATTGATGGATACATTCACACAGTTTTGAAGCACCTGCAAATAAATATCCTGCCTTGTTGGGCCTCATGAGGCCCAAATGTGAGGCCCATTGTAACTTCCTGAACATAACTCGAGTTTGGTGACCTGTCTCTGACTATGACTTCCACATGGAAGTGACTCATCACAACCCGACCTAGGTCTGCCTCTGCCCATCCACTGCTGACGGGGTAGAATATTATTGGCCCTTCTTCCTTACTGCACTTCACCGCATCCGAAGACTCCTGCTCCCTATCTCAGGCCTATATAAGCTCCTGCTGATGCAATAGAGATCCTGCTTCAACAGGCCTCCTGACACAGTGTGTATTTCTCCCTGGGGGTGGGGGTGGGGGAGTTCTGGGTCTTCGACACTCACCAGCCTGTTCAGCCCCAGGAAGAGATTGGTGTGATTAGCTCTGTCTCATCCCTATCTGCTGAAGAACCTGGCACTGCCTAATCACTATCCATTTCTCTGTATCAGCTTCTTTCCCTTGAAAATCAAGAGTTTGAGATATAAGTTCAGGGAAATGACCCGATGTCACTTTTTTTCAGTTTTCTTTGAGACAAACCTAGAATTATTCTTAGTACAGCACTTTTAAGTCTTTAAGATATTGTGTTTAAGAAATACCTTTGATTTATTTTCATACTCTTTCTAAATAGCTTGGGAAGAATGTGTTTCTTGGGATACCATCTCCTAGTGAACTGAGTCAATTGCACCTACAGGTTTTGTTCCTTGTAATAAACTACATGATCCTTTATGAAGAGCAACTTGACCAATTTTCATTTTCGTACTGCATAAACGTAACCATGCAAAGGTTTTAATGAAATAGATAAAAATCTGATTAAATTTTTATTCTTGTTGTTGAGATAGAATTTACGTAGGATGTTTAGACTAAACCAGTCTGAGCTATATTTGCTTCTCACTAATGATAAAGGGTCTCATACTCTGACTGCTGTGTTAGAACTCATTGTTGGTCTTACACCAGATCCTTTTTGCTGTTGTTGTTTTATTTTTTTCCATTTTTTTTTCAGATCATCTTTTTAGCTGCAAGGATAATAGATGTTAAATGTCTTGCTTAAGGTGACAGTCCTTGTTAACTGGTAGATTGACTCTATACTGTGTGCTGTGCTTTACAGCCTGGCAATAGCTTAGATGTAAGGAGAGAAAATGGAGAGGATGTGTGGTTTCCCTGACGATAGACCTTAACTCTGATTATTGATTGCTTGAGCTCCATCTGCCTAATTAACCCTGCTCTGCCTCAGTTAACTCATTTGTAAAATTGAGGTCATTTAACTGTCTACTTCATAGGAAATGATGAAGATTTATTGAGAGTATTTTTATTAGTTCACCTTTATCATTTTCAGCGGTTCTGCAAGTAAATAAAACATACACACAGATGCATATGCATGCATCACATATGCAAAAAAACTCAGCACACACATAGAGATATATATGCTCACAGACATAGGTGCACACATACATAAACACACAGAGAAACATATACACACAGATACACAACCAGGCATACTCAGATGCATATATACATACATACATGTGCACACATACAAATATCCATATATAAATACACACAAAATATACAGAGATAGATATACAGACACACACACATATGTAATATATATACACACGTACATGCAGACATAGATACATATAATAAATAGATACATGTATAAACATATGCACGTTCATGTATATATACATTCATACACAGATACGCAAGACATATATTAACTCATATGTTGATACACTTACACACAGAGAAACACCGATACACATACGCATATAGATACATATATACATATGCATAAACATACAGACATGCACACCCAGAAACATAGATACACATGCACACATGTAGAAACACACATACATGTAGATAAACATATACACACATATATCCACAAAAGACATCTACAAAAATATACATACACACATTTACTAACTTAACTAATACATATCATTCCTCACTGCTATAGTCATGGAAGATTTTTATCAAAGAAATATGGTGGAATTTTCGTACTAGATCATCAGAAAGAGAAAACTAACTATTATGGAGTTTGAGCGGAATACAGGAGTTCTTCAAAGTCATCCTTAACTCTTTCATAAAGTATTGTTCCAAGCCTTTCTCATATAGCTATACTATATGACATAAGAGAAAAACTTGCTAAGGAAGGAGATAAACAAAATATGGGGTATATTTGGGGATCTCACATCAATAAAATTAACAAAAAATAGAGAACATCTGTGAATATTAGAAAAGAATAACACATGTGAGGTTATAGATGCATTCAGTCATATAGTAATGATCATCATCTTTTTTCCAATCTCTGTGATTCAAGACCAAATAGTTACACTTGGATATTGTAATTTTAACATCTTTTCATTTATTTGGAACAGAATTTTTACATTTGCTGCATTCTATTAGTAGTAGTTTGAAAAAGACACTTGATTACTTTAGCCTTCGATTGTGAAGTTTTTAACTTTGAGCAAATATTGTGTGTAGCTATTTGCATTTCTCTCTAAGATAGCAAAGTTAGAAACATACAAAACTCCTTATCAGTAATAATAATAATAACAATAATTATAATAAAAATGTTTTCATTTCTTTTCTTTACATGTTTTTCTTTCAGATCACATAAATATTGAAATGTGATAACTCCGGATACCTGTCATTCTGAGAGGAGTTTTGTGACACAGAGCCGCTGACTCATGAAAGCATGCACACTTTGAGATTGCTGATGCTGTGCCATGGGAAATCGCATAGATTTTAACCCATATACTTATGCACAGGTTTGCTACATTCACTTTCCACTAAATATCAGATTTCTGAAAACAAGCATCTAACCTTAAGTTACATGATATAATATTATTCTATGTTCTAGACAGTCAGTCAATGAAATTTATTCTCTTAGATTTACTTAGGTCTTATGGACCTTAAATGTCTCTCCTTTTTTTATTATATTGAATTTAATTATTCTCTAGTTCATGTAACCTTGATGATTTATCTCCTGGCATTACTGGAGTCTACACTATTTGTGTATTCTCACAAATAATTTTGCTAATTACAAGCATCATCATACAACACATAAAAACCTTCTGTACCTAGGTAAACATTGAACAATAGCTTTCCTTACACCATGTTTTCATACTCCCCCATAGCTAGAATGGAAATGCTGTCTTTTTCAGAACATACACATGGTATTGAAAGATTATTTAATGTCCATTAGTAGACTTGTAGAGTCAATTATAAGCACCATACAAAATACAGAATCTCTCATTGCTAGTTTTGTAACAATTAATTTAGGCACTAGATAATAGCTTTGTAGACTTTGCTACCACAATAAGACATTCATAGTAACACCATGAATTTACTTATAAAATTGAAAGAAAAACAGCATTAAACATGTCTAAATTTTAAAAAATAATCATATGTCACATTATTTACCTCCTATTTTCATCCTTCAATAAGATTCCTTTCTTTTACATTGTCTACTTGCTGTCTTGATTTTATGACACTCTGCTAATAGAGTGTGCATGACTCCAATATCAATCATTTATACTCAATGATTGACAAGTTGGTAGCTATGTTAGCATTAAGTATATTCAATATTGTATGCAACATTTGCAGTGGAAGAATGACAGTTATGATTAGAATGTCCTTGCAATATTAATATTGTTATAATCTATAATCTAATAATAGCTAGATAGGATATAAAGTGTTCATTTATTGTAAATAATGAAATCTTTTAGTAGTACTTCTTTTTCCCCTCCATCCCTACCCCAGTAGCCCTGTAGAAGCAATGACTGGAAGATGCATTAATCACTGTGTTAGATATTTTTCTCGTCACTGTGACAAAATATCTGACAGAACCAATTTAAGGAAAGAGACTTTACTTAGGTTTGTGATTTAAGACAGATATAATAAATAATGGTGAAAAGTCATGGAAATATACATGCAATGTCTGGTCACATGGTGCCTCCAGACAGCAACTTGGGAGTGATGACTGCCTAACAGTGCTCATATTCGTGGACAGATACACAAACATATGCAAACATGTGAATCTTATATACATATCTAGAACAAATGAAAATAAACCTTAAAAGATAGAGTCTATGGAAAGGCCTATGTGAAATAGAGAATCTCAAAAAGAGAACATTTGGCTGAGCGGTGGTGGCGCACGCCTTTAATCCCAGCACTTGGGAGGCAGAGGCAGGCGGATCTCTGGGAGTTAGGGCCAGCCTGGTCTAAAGAGCTAGTTCCGGGACAGGCACCAAAGCTACAAAGAAACCCTGTTTTGAAAAAACAAACAAACAAACAAACAACAACAAAAACAAAAAACAAAAAAGAGAACATTTGCACATGCTGTCTTTTGAAGGATTTCAAGGCAACTGAGACAAACAAGTAGCACAATATCTGCCTTTTACTTTGATTGCCCTACTGTTAACCATATTGATTTTACTCCATGGGAGTAATATTTCAGAGATTTGTCTGTCATGATTTCTTTGGCATTTTGCTACACGGCAAACTTTAAGTATCATCTTCTCTAGAAAATAACCAGCTATAAAGAAAAGACGTTTATGTACTCGATAGCAGGAAAATTTGTGAATCTTGATGTTCATATGTGGGAATAAATGAACATACTACCGGGTTGCTAAAGTAGAGTAATCAAGCCACTGAGGCTCAAGTCAAGACAAAGACAAATGTGGTGATGAAGGATCAATGTACCCAATACATGACTTTGCCTCATGGAAAGAAACGATAAATTGGAAAATCTGAGGAAGGTACCTTTTACTTGAAAGCATGTATGCTTTACAGATGATAGATACATATTTAGAAAATTAAAATAGAAACAAAACAAACAAATAATAACAACAACAAAATTAGCTTGATAATGGCAAGCTAGGTAAATATGAAATAGCTAGGACAATGTCAGTATTCATCAGCATGCATCAGATTCGTATTTCAGACTTGTGATTCATTGGGGTAATACTTGAACTTGGGAAGAAGCAAGAAAATCACAGCTTCCTGTTGAATATAAAGCTAAAATAAAATTACAGCTGAGATATGAAATAAAGCCTAAAATGCACAGTGTTTCAAACTTCAACAAAGTGATAGGACATCTTTTTAAAATATACATAAATGTGTAGATATACATATGTACATAATACAACATATATACATATGCACACATGTGTATATGTGTATATTCATGTACATACATTCATAGATATTTATGATGTAATTTATTTCCATTGTGCACTTACTGAACATGCCTTTCATGGTTACAGAACTTGTTTCAAGTTTCATTACATATTTAGCTCCTGGAATGCCTTAGTTATATACTTTTTCGCAAAGATTAGGCTACAGTCCTTAGTTTAGTACTAACTCTGAATATTTTTTATCTCTAATACTTGTGTCCATCTTGCATATGTACAGAATGAGAACAGTGATGATATTACAATTAGGTGGAAGTTAGCTGATGCAGATTTCATCAAGAGCTCAGAATTGTGAAACAGTTTCCATATTGTAAGAACAGTGTGGTAAAAGAAAGATGAGTAAGTGTTCTACTTCTGAACTGTACATAATCCTCAATTAATAAAACATTAATTGTTCCCATGCCCAATCAGTGTTTAAGGTCACTACTTTGGCTTTAGACTCTTTCTTTTACCAGGAATTGGCTTGACAAAAAATGGTAGTCAAGTATTCTTTAGTACAAATGTGGATTTTTTTTTATGTCCTTGTTAGGTAAGTTGAAAAGGTGTATAATTTCTGCAGTGGTCTATTGAAGAAGGCTGGAAAAAAAATGGAAGAAATACTAAGACCTTCTAAGAAATATTTAGAGCTTGGCCATGCCAAAAGTTGGCCTGTAATGCAGTCCTTTAAATGGCCAGCCTAATAGTTTCTTCCACCTACACTCAGTCTGCTAAATGTTGGAATTATTGGAAGATAATTAGGCAGTGAGAAAGGGCCAAGAAACATGTGCACTTGGAGGAAATCAATATTTAATCTTTATTTTAATAAAGCTCTGCAATTGAGAATCCAGGGGTTGAGCATCTTATATACCGAACGAGGCACATCTCTTTGTCTTGCGAATTAACATGCAGAAAATATTAACACCAAACAGACTATGTCCATGATTGAAATACTTAGAAAAACACCATGAATAAACCCTCATTTTGATAAATTATCATGTTTGTAATACTTCATGGAATCTAAAACAACAGAGTTCAATTTTTCATCCTGACTTGTAACTAAAACCTCAGAAACCACAGTCTAGGTACTCAATACTTAGGCAGTAAATACTAACTTGTTTGTAGGCAATATACTTGGTTATGTTATGGATCTTTAAAATTATTTATTACTCTAAAATAAAACTGAGTCTGTTTTGTTATGATTCATGCCATATATGACTTACATATATCTTTATAAGATAGTATATAGCTTGGAAAATTTATGAGTTATTTTAAATTGAAATACACTTCTATTTAACTTTTGCAGAAAAATAAACAGGAAAGGGAAAATGATGATCTTTTCCCTTCCTTTTATCTTTCATTAAGATTAAGGCAAAAGATTGCATCTGAGAAATTGAAAATGTGAGAGTTCACTGAGTTCAACCTCCCATTCAATGCAGAACTGACCAGTGTAATAGTTTTGACTATTGTTCATCTAGCATAAAACTCCAGACTTAAAGTGGCTGCCTCCTTACCTTGATTATTCCATTTGCAGTAGTCCTAAAGGGCTGTGCTCCAGCATATAGAGAATAAATTCAATTCACTAGAAATTCTAAAATGTGGATATTATCCTTCACAAAGTATTATATAGAATACCTAATTTGCCTCCTTATATATATATTTTTTTTATCTGATCCCAATCCTTTGGAGAAATTCTGTGTCTAGTCAAAATACTTCCTCGGTAGAATTCCCCATACACCTTCAACTTACCTTCCAACATCCTGCTTTTCATCCATGTATGGCTTATTTTCTTATTATGCATTGGACCGTATTAGTGTCATCAAGCAATGAGACAGTATTTGATGTATAGTTTGAATGTTTGTAAAATCATGTTTCAGAATATAATTTATTCTTCAAGTTAATTCAGGGAAAGAACAGAATTGCTTCTGTTAAGTTTTGTAAAATGAAACCAATAAAAGCAGTTGATAAAGATCTCCTTCTTATTCAAGAATGGTACACTAATTTTTGAAGTATAAATATAGAACTATTTTACTTACCCTTATTACTGTGTATTTGTTTGGTCGGAATCTTACTCTAATTTGAGATGTATCTCATGATTTTAGAAACTCTGTTCACTGATGCCAATCTTAGTTAATTCTATAATATATTACTACTTTTGAGTAAGATATTTAACCTTAATAAAGGTACTTCTCTGTAAATATGTAATGATTCAAAAATTAAATGAACTTTGTAGACTATTAAGCTAAGTTTTGAAAACTCCTATTATGCGAATTGACCCATCTGATAAACTAATAAATTCCTTTTATTCAAGGGATGTTAAACCATTGAAAATTAACATATTATTTTGAATTGTTTACAGAAAAAAATTTAAGTTGTATATTTTATTAAAATGTAATGTCAACCCTGGAAATTAAATACCAAATATAATTTTCCCCGCCATATAAAGCAGCAGTAAACCATCTCTTTTTCCCACCTTTTAAAATACAATCTTCCTTTGCTTCTAAAGGTCACGTTCACTTTTAAAATTTTTAATGCATTCCCTCTACATAGATTTTGATCTATGCTATGATATAATGACTCCATTATCAATGAATTAATGGTTCTGAGACAAACTGAACATGATCAGGCATTTCAATGTGCACCTTATGTAAATATTAAAAGATAGACATGCACAGGAATAGACTGACTTATCTATGTAATGTTTTCGGTTATGTTATATTTTCTTCCCATTAATCTTAGATTTTAAATTTATTAGGAATGCTGAGGTGTTTCCTCCACATGTATAGACATATGGGGATTCAATTCTTTCAAAATACTTTCTCCTCTTTCAAACATCTGTTAAGGTCATTCTCATTAATAATACAGATAACAGAAACCTAATTTTCTCTATAATTTCTTAACTTTGTCTTCCAAAGTTCTGGATGAACTTTTTAAATTATAAAATAATATATAAGAGTCTATAAAATAATAAATATAATATAATAAAATAATATATAAGGGTCCACTTGATACGTCTCCTGATTTTTGAGGATAAGTTTAGAAGAGGTGCTAAAATTGTCATCATTATTTTGAATGTGAAAATTTTAATAAACTTCATATACATCTAATAACTTAAAATAGAAACTATTTAAATGGTTCTTATGTTCTCAGTATATCCTTCACAGATCACTTCACAGTTTGTACTAAACTGAATACTGTTCTTTAACAACTCCTTTTCTTTGCTGTGTATTTCTAATCAATATACTGGTATCACTAGAAAGACACTTAGTATGCAGCAAAATATACTAGGCATACTATGCCATTTTTATACATTTGAAATGAATCCACTAACCTGGGCTCGTAGGGTCTCACAAAGACTAAGCCAACAACAAGGAAGCCTGCATGGGACTGATCTTGGCCCAATTGTTATCACATAGGCTTCATTCAGCAATTGATTGGAGAAGATCCAGAGACCCACCTCCTAACATTATGTGGAGCTTAGGGTACCAAGAGCAAGAGTGTACAGGAGGATTGTAGGAGCCAGAGGAGTGGAGGACAACAAAAGTACACTCACCACAGAATCAACCAACCAGGGTTCATTGTGATTCACAGAGAATGAAGTGGCAAACATAGATTCTATATGGGTCGCAATAGGTCTGACACAAACACAGATTGCGTTTGTGTCACTTGTTGTTCATGTGGTATTCCTAACAATAGGAATAGGGATTGTTTCCTTCTCTTTTGGGTCTACCTGGGATCCCTTTCTTCCTACTTTGTTGACTCATCCTACCTTGATATGACGGTTGGTGCCCAGTCTTATTTTGGAAGTGGTTATGCCATGTTCCATTGAGACTCATGGGACACCTGTTTTTTTTTTTTTTTTTTTTAAGGGAAATAGAGGAGTGGATCTAGGGGAAAGGGACAGATGGGATTTGGGATAGGGAGTTGGGAAATGGGAGTTGGGAGAAGCTGAGGGAGTGAATTTATTCAAATTCTTAAAGAACTGACAAAATATTTTAAAATAAAAATCTAATTTAAATTTTAAAATTATGCAGCATTCTGCCAATGAAGCGATTTGGATGGCACTGGATTATATAAGTCAACTACATGCTTTTTCTAAATGTGAAGCACATTCTTCTGACTCTTGTAAATCATTTAAAAATATATTTACATGCAGGAGCCAGTAGTGACACATGCCTTTAATCCCAGTACTTGGAGGCAGAGACAGGCAGATCTCTGTGAGTTTGAGGCCAATCTAGTCTATAGAGAGAGTTCCAGGACAGACTCCAAAGGCTACAGAGAAGCTCTGTCTCAAAATGTATGTGTGTGTTTGCTTATGTGTGTGTATGTGTGTGCATATATATATATATATATAATTTACATCTAAAGAATATCATCTTCATACATGAATAAGATAATTTATGTCTTACATCATTTGTTATCATTTCACTACTTCCTCACTTTATTAATTCAATTATATTCTCATCAGCAATTCATGATATATCATAGGGCTTCAAAAATCATGAAGATTAGCTTTCATTTCCAAGAGAATTTGAGAAATTATTTTGATACTCTTACTTCTTTTTATAGTGAAATTAGAGTGACTTCCAAGAAATCAAGTAATCATTACCGAAAAGTAGCTATTAATTTCTTTTAGATTCTTTATGAAATAAAGATTGTGAGACAGTTTGTGTTCTTAAACTGTGCAGGATTATATTATTAAATACAAGATGTAGACAGAAGAGAATGGGATATCACAAAAATCAAAGGAAGTACCAAGGTTGATAATAAAGGGAGGCAAGCATCCAACAAATAAAGAGGAGATATGTATATGACATCAACCTTTACTTAAGGATTTTCAGATTTTCCACTGAAAATTTTGGGAGTCATAAAATTTCAATGATTCATTTAGAAGGATTTGTTCTGTTCCCTAATTGTTCAATCTACAGAAAATTGAGGTATTAGCAATCATATGACCAGCAATAAGAAAGGATGTGTGTGTGTGTGTGTGTGTGTGTGTGTGTGTGTGTGTGTGTGTATGTGTGTGTAGGATGCCTTGGTCTGCTTTCCTTACAATTAATTTATTCTTTGCCAATATTCTTAAACTTGTTCAAAATAAAAAGCAGGATTTAAAGAAGAGTCTGTATAATACCAAATTGTCAGTGAGTGTAACTTCTTAGCATCTTACCACTTTTGCTATCGTCATTACAACAAATGTCTCTTCAAGAAAACATTGATATGAAAGTACAGGGTTGGAAATCATCAAACATTAGCCTTATACATGACAAAATTTCTTGTCACTAATACTGTACAATAATTGATGTTTGAGTGGGTGACACAAAAGAATAAGCTTTAAACAATAGGAGAACTTTCTGAATTCCAGTGTTTCAATAATGATATTGTCATCATGACACAATCTATTATTTACTACATGTGTTTTCATTTGATGTAAGATGTGGAATAAGATCCTGTGCCTAGACACATCATATTATCATGCTTACTCCCAGCCTTGTTCTTTTAAAACCTGTTTGAAGTCACTGCCGATCATCTCTTGTTTAGATTTAAAATCCCCCATATTATTGCCGGGCGGTGGTGGCGCACGCCTTTAATCCCAGCACTCGGGAGGCAGAGGCAGGCGGATCTCTGTGAGTTCGAGACCAGCCTGGTCTACAAGAGCTAGTTCCAGGACAGGCTCCAAAGCTACAGAGAAACCCTGTCTCGAAAAACCAAAAAAAAAAAAAAAAAAAAAAAAAAAAAAAAAAAAAAAATCCCCCATATTAGAGAACCACAGAGAGGAATAGTTGAGAGAAAGAAAGGTTATGTTTCAAATAATGCCTGTGTCAAGGAAAATCATGTTTCTCTTTTGTTTCTCTAATACCTTATCCATAAAGACAAAGTGAGCACTTTCACTGAAAATTATTATTTCAACTAGTGGAAGATGTCATCATTAGGAAGGAATGATAACCAAGGCAGTGGATGACTCGACCCCACGGTATTTTCTACGCTGTGCTAAATTTCTACAATGCAAAAGCAGTTCTCATAACATAAGGACAGAACCTTATGGAGGATGAAAGCATCCTCCATAACCAGCCAGGCTAGCAGCTAGACATTATCATGTTCATGTGCAATAGCAGCAGGGAGGGCCTGGGCTAGAATGAATGAAAGGGAATTTAATCTTAAATGATGGTTTTTATGGTAAATATAGTAGTTGAAATTTGACTCTCCTAAACCTGCAGTATTTTATGCTTGGTCTTGACTTTCATTTGTAGTTAGTATAAACATCTTGAAAAATTCTATTGCCTGAAGATGTAGAAATACTTGTGGCGGAATCTATACCACTGTTTAGAAGAGCCCTGATATTCTTTTTCTATCCCATATGCAAAGTAGAAAAGTGTGTAAGACTGTGTTGGATGTGAATATGTGTGTTTCCTGTATAAAATATCACACAATGTTGTCAAGTTCAAAGGCTTTGGAAAGCTACATTAGTGTTGTGGTGGACTAATTTATTTAGACATAGACATGAGCTGAATCTTTAAGTTCTGTTTCTCCTTGTATTTCTTTATACAAGATTGCATAATTTCTTCAATTACCTGAAAAGTGTGGGATTTGATATCAAGAAAAACAAGTTTTGTGTGAATGATTATGTGCAAAAGTGTTGTGACAGATGTTAGATATACAATGAATAGCAAGAAAGTGATTTTCCAAACAGCTGTGCACAAAGAATCCTCAGAGATTATCCACATATTTTATTTTTTGAATAAAGCTCTACAGTATCTTACATTTTCCTGACAATGGATTGGGAAAATAGACCCTTCCATCAAAGATGCTTTTTCTTTTCTTATCATACCCAACATATAGGAGGAAAATGACAGGAGAAAATATGTCAAATACACAGTATTGATTGTCAAACAGTGAAAATGCACAATTCTGCTTTCTGTGATATTGTGTTGGCATTATATAATTTAACATTACACTGTTTATTGGGTGTTTGAACTGATAGGTTATGCTTTATTTATATGTTTATTCACAGAGAATCCATATAATTTTTAACAGTTAGGAAATAATAATAACATAATTGTCAGGACACACTCAAGAAAACTAGAATGACCAATATCATTGCATCTAAGTATGTGTTCCGTTTTGTCTTATTTTCCTTTTTCTCCCACAACTGGTAATCAGTTCCCTCAAAATGGTTTTCATTTGGTTTTGGTTTTGAATTTTATTTATAAAGTTGTAATATACCTTATAAGAAAATCTTTGAGATAATTAATTGTGTTCAATTATTACTAATTTATTTTTATTTTAGTCCACATATTATAATATATATTTATTACACTATGATACCTCATTGCATCTGTACATGGTACAATAAGAATATTAGACAAAACAGTATATCAATTATCTTCCACATTTATCCTATCTTTGAGTCAGAAAGATTCAAAAATCCTCTCTACTAAATATATTAAATTCTACAACTTACAGGTCTCAACCATAACTACATTATCAGATCTAAAACAGAGGGAGTACCACTTCTTTTTTGACTGGACCCCTTTATTTGTTCACACTTTTTTGTCTATCTTTTCCAATTCTATGTAGCCTCTCATAAACACTATTCTATCATCTGATTCTTAAGATGAACTTATCTAGCCTCTGTAAATGTGAATATGCATTTAATTTCATGTGTCTTGCATATCATTTAGCATAGTATCACTGAGGTTTACCCAAGCTATCATAAATAATGGGATATCAATTTTATGGCCAGGTAATATATAGATATAGATATTTAAACATTTTGTTAATACATTCACCTATCTATGTACAGCCAAATTTATTCTCGGGTGTTGTGAATAGTGCGGCAGTTAATGGGGATGTGTAAGATAAAGCAAACAATTATATAATTTGAGTTTAAAATATCTTTTGGGATGTTAGTCAATAATAATTAATATAGTTTGTTTTTCATTTGCATAAATGATTTACCACAACTGGTTCTAATTATTCTTTCTAAAAGTTTCTGGACTCAACATTTAATTTCATTTTTAATTAGTTAATTCATTACTTAATTATTATGCAGTGTTTCTATATTGAGAATATCTAAGAATCATTAAAACCCACTGCAACTGATAATTCCTTCTCTGATGACTACACTGCTCTTTCCCACTATTTATAAAAAAATATATAATTTGACATATTTAGCCAAGTAAATTTAGCTTGCATTTGCAAATATAATTAGCACAAGACATAATTAAATAACTGATGTCCTTCCAGAAAATGATTTGTTTCTAAAATGGAAACTTTGATAGCATAATATTAGGAATAGAGAAACATGTTTCATTGGTCTGCAAGTTTTAAAGATGTGGTGCTTGTTCAATATGGCTTATTACAGAGTAGTGGTCTTCAATCATCACATCTTCCTAATATTCTGTACAGAAAACTGACATGTCTGAATATTCTGATTTACTTTATATGATGCGGTGTCAGGCCTACACAGTTTAAAAGCTTCCTTGATGATTCAAAAGGGCAATCAGGGTGAAGAAGAACTAGTTAACTAAATTCATCTATTTAAGTATCCACATTAATCTAGCATAAAGTTGTAGATTATATCAACAATGAACAGTATCTATTCTGGCAGCACTGAAAGGCTGCCAAGAAAGGAGGAATCAATTTTCTCTAGAAACAAGCCCCCTTGATAAGTTATCCAGTCCCAAGCAGACATTACTAACCACATACACATAAGCACATAAAAGCAACCTTAAATGAATTTATCAGGTTATGTGTTTATGTATGAGACAATCAATAAAGAATAAGACGTCATGAATTAGAGAGGTTCAAGACACAGGGAGTTTAAAAAGTTGAATAGAGAAGAGAAATGATGTACATATAACACTCATTTATACATTTCTCAGAAATCAAAAAGAAAATAATTTAAAAATGACAGGAAGAAGCAGCTTGTTTTGTTAAAATAGGTGTAGTTGCTGAAGTCAGGTACAATTCTGTTATCAGATTGAATGTGCTTCCTCTGTAGCTTTAGAAAGTTTAATTAAATTTTCAAGGTATTTAAGAGTATATCCGATTTCAAATGCCATATTAACCCCAATTATTTTGATGATCAGATGAAATAATAGCACACAACATACAAGTCATTTGGTATATAGTAATATATTGAATTTTGTATTATTTGGGATATAAAACAGACTTTTGATGCCTGGGGTATAGATCAATTGGTTGAATGATATTCTAGCATACGTGGAACCCTGAGTTCAGTGCTCAATACTGCTTAACTGCGACATGGTTGTCCCACAACTGCATCCTCATTCTATAGAGAGTAAAGGTTCTATTTTACCATGAATCTGTGACTCCACATTTAGTCCCTGGCAACCGAGGCTCTATCTATCTTTAGAGATTTATTTCTTCTGGACATTTCATTTCAATTAATTGATACACTAAAACTTTAATCCAGTTTCTCAATTTTGTATTATGTCATTAAAATAGATTCATGTTATATCATGTTTCCTTAGATTTTTGGATGACAAACTTGCAAAGCACTCTTTGTTTATCCATTCACTGATTAAGGGGCATTTAAATTTTTTAGATTTTTAAACTGAGTCTAATGCTTCTATGAATATTCATGTATAAGGATCTACAGGACTTATACTTGTATTACTTACATAGAGAGAACTAAGTGCAGAATTATTAGCTTGTACAGCAAGACTCTGTTAAATTCTTTGGAAAATTGACAATATCTTCTAGCATTTTACATTTCTAGGGGGATATCTTGTTTCTAGTTTCTCCACAGGCTAAACAAAATTTGTTTTGCCTGGTATTTTTATTATCTTCAATAAAAATGTACACAAATTGAAACCTCAATGCAATTTTTGTTGTATTATTCTAAAGGCTAATGATTTGTAACATGATTTTATGTATTTATGGATAGTTGATACAGTAAAGTACTTTTGTTATATATCTCTTGATGTGTTAATAATTGTGCCTTCCAAAGAGAACTTTTGAAGACCTACATTCTAGGATTTACAAATGTGATCTTACACTACATAGGGTCTTTGGAAATAACATCAACTTAAGAAAAGTAACACTGAAAAGGGAAGTCATAAGTAAATAAGACGGTATAATAAGAAGGGACATGGAGAGAACAAACACTTCAAAAAGAGTCATATAGGGGGAGAAAAGAATTATCTATCCACCACCAAGGAATGCCAAGAATGGACATCATCCTTAAACAGTTGGTAGGGCAAACAAAGGGAGCTACATACAGTGATTCACTAGGATGGTGGTCCTCTTGACACCTTGATTTTGGAAGTAACATTTGTAAAACAAACAACAAATGTCTCCAGTTTAATCTTTCTGATTCATGCTTGTGTGAATTCCTCGGAAACAGATATATCGTTTGCCCATTTCAAGTTGTTATTCATTTCGTCCCTGTAGGTTTTAGTGTGCTTTGCAGAGTTTAATTAGGCATATATGTCATTTATCAATCTTTTCTTTTCATTTGTGATATTTCATTTTGTATCCATGATCATGTTTCCTGGAAGTGAGTTCTGTGTTTTTAACTGCTAAGCCATGCCACTGGTCCTTCCCGTTTTATCTCTCAAGCACCACAGATAGTGTCAACTGTAATTGCCCTTGCATGAGATTTCAAAATAAAGCCTTTGATGGAATTTTGGAAAACACAGCAACGTAAACATAGTTTGTTATAATTAGAGAAATCAGTGAGGCAAACATTCTTGACTAACAATTCCACCTAAGGCTAGCTATCGCCTAGCTGTTCATCTCAGATTCATGTGGAATTCTCTACTTTTGACAAGCACAATCCTGTTTGCTTTAAACCTCCAAAGACTTGGAAAATCAAGCTTTCATTTTGCCTCTCGTTTGACCTGTAAATAATTCCAAATTCCTAAAGTCATCAATTCCACTGTAACAAGTCTAGCTGGCTTTGCTGCTCTTTGATTGCACTTTTAAGAGTGTTAAGCTCTGGATTAAAAAGATGAAAAAGAAAAAAAAGAAAAAATATCCATGCTCTGCCTGGTTTTCCCTCCTGAATAAGAGGCCGGAAAATAAATGTTTGCACCTTTAATGACCTCCATTGTCCTGACTTCACAGAATCCCCAGAGGGTAGCTAATCCTTTGGAACAATACAGTACAGATGTTTCACAGGATAAGAAAGCTAATTCCAGACCAATCAGATTCACTCCAAATGTCAGCAAAGCAAAACAAAGTGAAAAAATGGGACAAACAGACACAGCTCTGCAGTTTGATCTACCACTCAGGACGGGTCATTCTTCAGTAAGCCATTTCTGCTTTGCTAGGGCCACAAGGGTCAGTTTCTCCTTAGTGGAAACTGCCTAGTGCACAATGATATTTTACACTAACAATATTTAGCATTCATAGAAGTCTCCTAAAGAAAAAAAAAACACTCCAGTTTACATGGTGAAAGCACATGTTGCCTGTCTTTACTCTGGAATTTACCACTAGACAAGAGTTTAGAAGTAATCATTTTATGCCTGACTGATAAACATTTCATCTGTGCTCAACAATCTAACGCTTGGATTGAGGCAGACCAAAAGTCCCCAAATTTCCACTGTAATACTGAAAATTTTCTTTGCCTCAAGGAAATAAGGTCACATAAATTGCTGGAATCTTTCAGATTAATGATATATTTATTATTATTTGCATGTTTGTGGAAAAGCGAATTTGAATACTATTAACTCGAAAGTTATAAAATAATACAATTTGATATTGATAATAAATTGATTGTTTCTTATATAAATTTTATAATTTCCTGTTTCAAAAACATATAGTTGCTTATTATAATGTGTTCTTGAAACTTTTCTTGAGGGGGAAAAGAAGAGGAGAAAGAAAACCTCTTGTTTTGCCCTTGAAATAATAGTAACAATTATTGTACCTCTAAAACTATAATATTTTCTTATAAAAACTATAAAGTATTAATACATTCCTATTAAAATAGACAAAATATAAAAGTGATATGAACTATTAGAGGCAAAAAAGCCTATTTTGTACTTCTGGTATTATGTTAGGTTAGTCTTGTAGTTTCGTTCAGAGTTATGTTTAAAAAAATAGCAACCATATTCCTCTTTTTGGGTCTGGCTTACCTCACACAGGATAGTGTTTTCTATTTCCATCCATTTGTATGCAAAATTCAAGAAGTCCTTGTTTTTTACTGCTGAGTAATACTCTAATATGTATATATTCCATACTTTCTTCATCCATTCTTCCGTTGAAGGGCATCTAGGTTGTTACCAGGTTCTGGCTATTACAAACAGTGCTGCCATGAACATAGTTGAGCATATACTTTTGTTGTATGATAGGGCCTCTCTTGGGTATATTCCCAAGAGTGGTATTGCTGGATCCAGGGGTAGGTTGATCCCGAATTTCCTGAGAAACCGAAACACTGCTTTCCAGAGTGGTTGCACAAGTTTGCATTCCCACCAGCAATGGGTGAGTGTACCCCTTTCTCCACAACCTCTCCAGCAAAGGCTATCATTGGTGTTTTTCATTTTAGCCATTCTGACAGGTGTAAGGTGGTATCTTAAAGTTGTCTTGATTTGCATTTCCCTGATCGCTAAGGAAGTTGAGCATGACCTTAAGTGTCTTTTGGCCATTTGAAGTTCTTCTGTTGAGAATTCTCTGTTCAGCTCAGTGCCCCATTTTATAATTGGGTTGATTAGCCTTTTACGGTCCAGTTTCTTGAGTTCTTTATATATTTTGGAGATCAAACCTTTGTCAGTTGCAGGGTTGGTGAAGATCTTCTCCCAGTCAGTGGGTTGTCTTTTTGTCTTAGTGACAGTGTCCTTTGCTTTACAGAAGCTTCTCAGCCTCAGGAAGTCCCATTTATTCAATGATGCCCTTAGTGTCTGTGCTGCTGGGGTTATACATAGGAAGTGGTCTCCTGTGCCCATGTGCTGTAGAGTACTTCCCACTTTCTCTTCTATCAGGTTCAGTGTGTTCGGACTGATATTGAGGTCTTTAATCCATTTGGATTTGAGTTTTGTGCATGGTGATAGATATGGATCTATTTTCATTCTTCTACAGATTGACATCCAGTTTTGCCAGCACCATGGGATGTACTCACTCATATTTGGTTTCTAGCCATAAATAAAGGACATTGAGCCTATAATTCATGTTCCTAGAGAAGCTAAATAAGGTGAATCCAAAGACAAACACATAGGCATCCTCAGGAATATTAACCTTCATCAGGCGATGAAAGGAGACAGAGACAGAGACCCACACGGGAGCACCGGACAGAAATCTCAAGGTCCAAATCAGGAGCAGAAGGAGACGGAGCACGAGCAAGGAACTCAGGACCACGAGGGGTGCACCCACACACTAAGACAATGGGGATGTTCTATTGGGATCTCACCAAGGCCAGCTGGCCTAGGTCTGAAAAAGCATGGGATAAATCCAGACTAGCTGAACATAGAGGACAATGAGGAATACTGAGAATTCAAGAACAATTGCAGTGGGTTTTTGATCCTACTGCACGTACTGGCTTGGTGGGAGCCTAGGCAGTTTGAATGCTCACCTTACGAGACCTGGATAGAGGTGGGCAGTCCTTGGGCTTCCCACAGGTCAGGGAACCCTGATTGCTCTTCGAGCAGATGGGGGGGGGGGGGGGACTTGATCGGGGGAGGGGGAGGGAAATGGGAAGCGGTTGTGGGGACGAGGCAGAAATCCTTAATAAATAAATAAATTAAAAAAAAATAGCAACCATATAAAACTACAAGAAAGTCAAGGAATTTGTCCTGTTTATGAGATACTATTATGGCTTTTATTAAAATATATATATACTGTTTTTAAGCCTTGTTAGCCATCCACTTTCATCTGTTAGCAATGAAGAATCATTCACAGTTACTATGCGGCTTGAATCCAATTGAATTGTTGAAATATAGTATGGAAATAGCTTATTTTACTAACAACACTGGAAAAGTTATCCTACAACATAATTTCAGTTGAATTTTCAAACTGAAAATAAAATAAATAATAAAATATCGATTTTATTTACACATGAAGAAAGAAAAAAATATATGTCCCATAAAGTTTAATATTATTTTGTTCAAATTGGCCTAAGGCTATTATTACAGCTGAGACTATGCAAAGCCAGCCTTTCTTTTAGATTTTCTTGGCCTCATTGTGTAATCTGTTTCTTTTGAAAAAAAAAAGAAGAGACATTGATTCTTATGCTTATTTGCTAATCATTTTCAAATTACTTTTTTCTATAAAATGAGTAATTTATTTGTATAAAAGAAAAAATCAATATATATATATATATATATATATATATATATATATATATATATACAGTTTAACCTATATCTTGTGGACCATAGTCTGCATCTATAGTCCAGTTTAATTTTTGGGGTTTGAAATAATTAGCTGTTGAACAACATGTGTGCTTCCTGAATAAAGACTCTTACATAAGTCTCTGTGTGTGTGTGTGTGTGTGTGTGTCTATCTTTTTCATAAACACACACAAACACACATGAAAACCAGGAAAAAAATATAACAATAAACTACAAAAACAAATTCCTTTTCTACCTTTTTCTCACCATCCCTCTTGGGTTTCTTGTCTGTCTTTGATCTACTGCCCAAGTTCCTTAATTCTTTCAATTTTGTTAATCTGTCATATTTTTGTACATTTAAAACTATACAACTTTTTTGGTGACAAAGACAGTTGACAGTAAATTGGAAGTTAAAACAAATAAAATGTTAGAATATTCTGGTAGTTCTAACTGGTAAATTAGCATAATTATTTAGCAGATCATAACTTGCACAGCATTTGTTCTCTAAATCCCTTCCTTTTTCATAGTCTTGTATATCCCAGGTTGGCCAATGGTGACCTCAAATTTTTTTCATTCCTGATTATAATTGTTGAGTGCTAGAATGATCACAGTCTCTGAGATCCTGGGATGCTGGAGAGGAGTTTAGGGCTTTGATGGGCGACAAAGCCTTGTAAGAACTGAGCTACATCTCTAAGCCTATTATTTTAAAAATGCTTTTGTCCTTCTTGCGTCTTCTTATTTCCTCATTTTTTCTTTCTTTTTCTTAATGAATATTATTACCATGTTACTGGAACTCTGAATTAGAGTTCAACTTTACTAACAGACTTATGACCAGCTCATTAACAGATTTTATTCCTGCTAATTTTCCTCAAAGTTACTCCCATCCAGAAGCAAATCAGTAAGGAGACCTGAACTCTACCAAGATGGTTCTTTTGTGATATGTTTTGCTAAGGGTGATTTCTGCAGTATGGCTGCAAATCTCCTGCTATGTGCTAGGACACCCTCTATCTCAGCATATGCTCAGATATCACCCCGACAGTTGAAAAAAATGAAACCAGAGACTGAATAGTACAATGTACAGTTAAGTAGTTCACACATAAATGATGACATGGCCTTTGCACTCACACAGATCCTTATGGAACACAACTAAAGATTTTATTTCTTCACAAGGATGTTGACTTAGCTGATCATGCTATTCTCATAAAAAACTTAATTCCAAACTTTTGGTTAACAACAACAACAACAAAAAATTAAGATTACCTAAGCCAAACTCTTTGAAACTGAAATATTTGGAAGTTAAGAAACTCACCAAGGCCAGCTGGCCTGGGTCTGAAAAAGCATGGGATAAATCCGGACTAGCTGAACATAGTGGACATTGAGGAATACTGAGAACTCAAGAACAATCGCAGTGGGTTTTTGATCTTACTGCACGTACTGGCTTTGGGGGAGCCTAGGCAGTTTGAATGCTCACCTTACTAGACCTGGATAGAGGTGGCTGGTCCTTGGGCTTCCCACAGGTCAGGGAACCCTGATTGCTCTTTGAGCAGATGAGGGAGGGGGACTTGTTTGGGGGAGGGGGAGGGAAATGGGAGGTGGTGGCGGGGAGGAGGCAGAAATCCTTAATAAATAAATAAATTAAAAAAAAAGAAAAAGAAAACTTAGCTAACAGGAAAATAAAAAAAACAAAAAAAAGAAAATTTTTTATGAAATAATAAACATTTGGTTATGAAGATGAGAAAAAACAATCCAGTGCTTGACATTAGCTGCTGGTTGTGTTCAAATAATACAAAAAAAAGATCATTCTGCAAAGGTTTTTGCATAAGCAAAGCATGAGAGCTTTATTAGATTAATAAGCTTTCATTCTGAAATTTGTTATATATCACCACTAAAACACCATTGATAAGTAGTTAGAAAAATATTATTTTAAATAAGATAAAATTCATGAGAATTGTATTAAGTAAGCATTTTGATTTATTATATGAACTCTATCCTTCTCAAATGCTTTGCAGTCTATTCACAGGTTTAGGGGACTAGTTTTTAAAATTTTAATCTTCAAAGTCTTAGTAACAAGAAAACTACGCACGGAGATAACTACCTGGACATCTGTGAGGTCATCCATCATTGTGTAGACATATTTTATTATAGTCGACATTTCTGTTTGGAACTACAAGTGGGCGAAAACTTATTTAACACAATAGGAATTTTCTGGTCACGTGCCATGTTTCCTGATCCATTGTGTTTGGCACCAGGAAAAAACTTGGCATGAGCTGCTGAGAGATCCATCAGCAACTGTAAAAACTTTATCACTTCCTGAGCGCAGGCATGCAGGAAGTGGATGTAAAAACAATGATTTGGAAGGGGAAAGGACACGGAACAGTCAGAAATAGACTGTGCACATTTAAAACTTACATGCCATCTCCTTGTCGAAAGCTAGAAAATCATTCTATAAATATACCTAGACCTCATCTCACAGATAACATGTATCTTCATAGATAAAATTAAACATACACATAGTTACTTTATGCCTTACTCATTTCTTTTTTTCTGATTGTCTATGTTGGAGTCAGAATCCATAGCTTTCTGAATGATTTTAAAGACAAATATAACTGTAAAATTAACAGTTGTTGTTGTATAATCACTAATGCCTGAATTTTGATAATAAGCATCCACATTAAAGTAGAGCGTGTACATACATGTGCAAAAATATGCACGTATCACATATAAGGGTAAAAACCTCAAAAAAGTAGATCTCAGTGTGTATTACTAGAAAGAAAATAATAGTAAAGACGATATATACTTAGAAACACTACCAAAATATTAATTTCCATTTATAATGGTTAGTTTTTGCATTATAAGGAGATATGATATTTCCCACAATGAAAAATCAAGTGAGAAAGAATATTCATGGATTATTATTTCTGACAATTAACTGGATACACTAGATTTGCATTCTAGTGACCAAGACTAAAGTTTTCAAGACTAAGGAACAGAGGGTAAAAAGACAGATTCTCCTTTACCATTGAAAGGAAAAATATTTAGATTTTCTAAATCATTTAGTTGATGAATTTAATCTGCAGTTGGTTGGTTGCTATGATCTGGGGAAAATCTAATATGCATAAATATGTGACTCAATTTTGAAGATTCCTGATATCAAAGGATTTTTTTTCTCTTTCACAGCCCATGATAATGTTGGATTTGTCCTCTCTTCCTTACTTCATCTTGGGAAGATCCTCCCACCAGCTTGTCCAACAAAAGAAGAGAGAGAACTAATGAAAATGTATAAAGGCATTGAACAGAAAGATGGAATACTAACATAAATCTCATATTGTATTGTAGAATATTTCTCTTCCTCTCTAACTTATCACCACAACAATGGGGTTTTGATAATAAAAAAAAACAATTATTGGTAACTGAAATATATGCGGTAAGAGGAGAACACTATTTAAGGAAGTCCAAAATTATAGGAAATATCCTCAGCAACACCAACAAACCATCTCAACATAGATGTGAAAAACATTTATGGCAAGTATTAAAGTTAGCTTGATTCCTAGCTAACAGAAAAATTCTTCCACTAAAGTGTTATTTATCTAAATAGGCACTGGGTTTTGATCCTACTGCACGTACTGGCTTTGTGGGAGCCTAGTCTGTTTGGATGCTCACCTTCCTAGACCTGGATGGAGTGGGGAGGACCTTGGACTTCACACAGGGCAGGGAAACCTGACTGCTCTTTGGACTGGAGAGGGAGAGGGAGGGGAAGTGGGAGTATGGGGGAGGGAAATGGGAGGAGGTGGAAATTTTTAATAATAATAATAATAAATGTAGGTTAAAAACAGAAATTTCTATTAAATGTTCTATGTGCATTTAGTTCTCAAAACTAAGACATATTGAAAAATCAAGACCAAAGCTTATCTGATAAGCCAAAGTGAAACTAACATTAAATATGATAAAATTTACATTTATCAAGAAAAAGTGTAACATGTGAGGGCCAGGCCTGCTTGTTTGTTGGGGTTTCTGCCCTGCCCCATTCCTTCAATTGTTTAGCCCTAAAGAAAAATCACACAGAGATCTCTCTAAGTTATAAAGCTGATTGGCCCATTAGTTCTAGCTTCTCACTGCCTAACTCTTACATCTTGATTAACCCATTTTTCTGATCTATGTTAGCCATGTGACTCAGTACCTTTTGTCTGTGGGTCAGATCGTATCCTGCTGCTTCGGTAGTCTGGGCAGAAGTGGGAGGAATCAGCTTCCTTCTTCCCCCAGAATTCTCCTGTTTTCATTACATCATTACTAGACTTCCTGTCTAGTTTTCCCACCTATATTTCCTGCCTGGCCAATCGGCGTTTATTTATAACATGATTGACAGAATACAGACAATTCTCCTGCACCAGAAAAATGTAAAACAACTAGGAATATCAGTAAACTCTGTAAAAGAGAAAAAAAAAGTGCTTTCAGTTTCTTGTTGATACATGGAGTATGAGAATCAATAGGACTGAAGCAATATTAGTAGAAATTTAAAAATTTGATACTCAGTCAATTGAAGTAAAAGACCACCCCAGCCAACCAAGAAGACAAGCAAACAAAATCTGCAGACCATTGGAGACCTATAAATGATTTCCAAAGTTATAACTGATATATGCATCCTTGAACTATCAGAAGAAAGCAAAAGTAAGCCAAGGGGGTGTTTGAAATGGTGTTAATCAAGTGCTTTCTAAAATTAAAGACAGACATTAAGACTTTGAGTAAACTTAAACAACAAAACAGGACAATTAACATAAAGCCACCCCTAGGAGTTCCAAGCAACTTTCTTTTTTTTTTCTTTTCTTTAATTTATAAAGCCTACTTTTTCATTTATTTATAATACCAACCAGTTTCCCCTCCTGCCTCTGTTCCCATCCCCTCCCCTTTCCCATCTACCTGCCTTCCCATACTCTCCTGTTTCATCTGCATTCAGAAAGGGGCAGGCCGTCCATGGGCTTGAGGAAAGCATGGCACATCAAAGTTAGGCAGGATCAAGCTCCTCCACTTTGAGTCAGGGCCATGTAATCCAGCAAGGTGAACAGGTTACCAAAAGCCAGCTACGAACCAGGGAGAGGTCTTTGTTCTCACTGTTAAAAACCTTACTATGAGACCAATATCCATGATTGTTTCACGCACATGCAGAGGGCCTAGGTCAGTCCTATTCAGGCTCTCTGACTTTTAGTCTACCTTCCATGAGCTCCCGTGAGCTCACGTCAGCTGTCACTCTAGGTTCCCTCATCATGACCCAGGCAGCTTTCTATCACTATGACAACAACTAGAAGTAAAGGAACCTACTAGGTCTTGAGGTACATTGATTCCCAGTTATCTGAGAAACAGCCATGCTGATTTCTGAAGTGGAGGGGGTGCCTAAATTGACCTTCCATTCAGATTTATGACTACCTTAATTGTCATCATAGAACCTTCATCGAGCAACTGATGAAAGTAGATGCAGAGATCCACAACTAAACACTGGGCCTAGCATCCATAGTTCAGTCAAAGAGCGAGAGGAGTGATACTATGAGCAAAGTGGTCAGTATTGTGATTGGAATACCCACAGAATCAGCTGACCCAAGATAGTGGGAGATCACTGACTCCTGACTGTCCAGCTGAGGAACCTGCTTAGGACTGAACTAGACCCTCTGATTGTGGATGATAGTAGTATGGCTTGGGTAGTTTGTGGGCCACTAGCAGTGAGATCAGGATTTATTCTTAGTGCATAAACTGGCTTTTTGGAGCTCATTCCCTATGGAGGAATAGCTTGCTCAGCCAAGATACAGAGGAAAGGGCCTTGGTCCTGCCTCAATGCGATGTGACAGACTCAGTTGACTCCCATGGGAGGTCTTACTCTCTCTGAGGAGTGGGTAAGGGTGGAGTGAAGGGAAAAAGAGTGAGAGGAGGGTAGAGAGGGCAAATTGGGATTAGTATGTAATTTTTTTTAAAAAAAAAGATTGATTACTTAATGAAAATTAAATTTAAAAAAAATCAACACGCCAGAAAAGAGAAAATAGTAGAAAAAAGCCTTAGTTTCAGATGCTAATAAGTTTCTAATTTCTTTTTACTTTATTTTTCTGATTGCATTTTCCCACTGCTTAGCAGGAAGAAGATATGTTGAGTTACAATGTGATGGGTTGTTTACCCATGGGTATATTTCCAACAGAAGTATTTATGATTAAAAAATGTGTAGAGAAAAAAGCAACTAAAGCTTAGTAACCTAGATGTTTGCAGGAATTTTAGAGCATTTCCACTTTTAAAATGGAAAAATTATTAGATTTTATATAGCACATTGATAAAATGATATTAACAAGGATGAAGGATTGTGGAGAGAGAATCTGTTTCTTGTTGTCCATTATCCATCTCCTTTAATGTGAAAAGCACTTTTTTAAGTCAAAATGCAAATTTATACTAAATCATTAGTTTCTTTTCATTCTCTGTGCAAACACTTTTCTATAATTTGTAGAATCTGAGAGTAAACAGTTTACCTCATTAGCATTGTCTAGGAAATAATCACACAGGTGTGTGTAATTTAGTTCTATAGTCAATAAGACAGTCATATGTCTATGATAATCCTTCTTCTGAATTTAAGTGAAGTTGAATTATTTTTACTTTACTTGAAATAGCTCTGTGATTCAAGTGCAATCACTGTAACCACGTTACATAAACTTCAACAGAGGCCTAATTTATTCTAAGATTTCACAAAACAATGACTAATTTTTCCAAAGATACACATAGACATATTCACATCTGAAATTTCAGTGAACTCTTTAAGAAATATTATGATTGTCTCCATTTCTACCATGAACAAAAATATCTCCCTATTTTTCTCATTTCAAAGATAGAAATAATGGTGCATTTACTTATATTGCTCTTAAGCCGTGTACCTTACAATGTCAACATTAGACAAAGTAGAAAAAATACTATTGATTTCAAGTTAGAGAAGTTCCAGGCAACAATATTAGTGATGCCAAGTAAACAGTTGTGGAACTTGGAACAAAGCAGTAACATGTGCTTTCTCAATTTCTACATCTAACAATAAAAGAAATCATGTTCATTCAGCAATATTATCTGTGAGGAAAAAGTGTGCCTTTTAGTTTGGGGGATTTTTTGTTGCTATCATTTTTTTTTTTCATTTTCATGAAAGCTAAGATCATTTAGAAAGAGAAAAAACTCAACTGAGAAAACTCAGTAAGAATGGCATGTAGGTATGGCTGTGATGGTACATTTTAAATTAATGATTTATGTGAGAGGTCCTAACATACTGTGGAGAATTCGATCCCTAAGCAGGCAGTCTTGGGATATGTAAAACATTGAAATAGACATGGCCAGAAAGCCAATAAGCAGTGTTCCTCTGTGGCTTTTGCTTCCGTTCCTACTTTCAAATTCCAGCTTCGACCTGTTGTTCTGACTCTCCTCAGTGATAGAGTGTTACCTGAGTGTAGTAAGATTAAACAAAGCCTATCCTTCTTAAGTTAATGTTGATAGCAACGTTAAATCATAGGAAGGACAGAAGTCTAAGTTAGGAAGCAATAAACTATTGGTTCTAAAACCTGGATATTCAAATTGTAAATGTCACCTTCTCAGCCTATCATAAACAAACTATTGCGTTCATCTTGGAATAGTGGTAATTTCCTATAACAGAGACGAGAGAGAGAGGGAGAGAGAGAGAGAGAGAGAGAGAGAGAGAGAGAGAGAGAATGTCATTAGACTGACAAATAAAAAATGGATTTGTGTTCCATTTAGTCATGAGAATTAGACATAGCAGCAAATTCATTCAATAACCTGGTTTTCATGTTTTCTTGATTTAATTGAATAATTTCACAGATGATGAAACTGATATTATCATCAGATTAAGTGCAGAAGTCTATTTCTATACTAACCATAAAAATGATTGACATTTTATTAAATGAGCAGAAAAAGATTTAGTTGGTCTTTTTTTTTTTTGTCTTAAGAAAGCTTGATATCATGGCAGTTAAGGTAAGACAAACACAAAATAAGAACAACCTTTACTCATTGATGTTCATTTTAATAAGTCTGTACTTAAATGCTCCTCATATCACCAAAGGATTATACCTCCATGGGAGCTAAGCAAAAAGTTCACAGTTATTCTGATGCAAGGGATGAATTGTATACACAATTATTTTGAATGCAGATTTCCTGCTGTGATAAAAGCTATTTGAACTAAATGATTATCATCATTCCCAGTCCGTTGGGAACAGGGTTCATTCATTTAAGAAGTGATATGTGTATTGAGGTTGCTCTAGCCATTAAGTCATTTACCATCGGTTTCACTGAAGAGGGGTTCGGAAAGAAAGGTAATACATAGACTCTGGATAATATGAAACTCTGGCTGCCATGATTTGGAAAAACATTTATCTCAGGAAAAGAGTCACATATAAAGGCATCCTCTGCAACATGGATGAAGTTATTATAAATATCAACTCAAACATTAAGTCTCACTCTTCCTTGCTCTTTTACAAGCCACATCCCTCAATTCATTATCTATATTTTTTTCTAGAAAAACAAATATATCAACATTTCTGAAAAGCACATTAAAGTATAAAATCGTTCGGTGCACATGCATGCAAAAATGTAGATTGAAATGGATATGGTGGTACATGCCTTTAATCCTACCAAGATGAGGCTACGACAGGCACATCACAAATTCAAGACCATCGTGTGCTATATAACGTGACACTGTCACAAACATAAAGGCAAATGTGTGTGTGTGTGGGATGTACAACATTAGACATGTTTTTCCAGTAACAAATTAGAGAGATCATTGGATGACAGCAAACAAATTTCTAAATTCCTCATACTTTTAAATATTATTCACTTAGGATTTGTTGTTGCTAATAACTTTCTCTGAATGTTCTGCTTTATATTCCAATAATATCAGACAAGTCAACAGAAAATGAAAAGAAAAAAACAGAAAACAATTCAAAAGTATTGCTGAATAAATATGTGCTCTTCAATAACATGATATTAACAATTCTGTATTGGGTGCCGAAAATTAAGCAAAGGGAAGTTGATATAATACAGTATTCAAAAATATTAAAAGCATTTTACATGGGGAAATTTATATTAACAAAGTGAAAACTATCAACTGTCTGAAAAACCTTTCAGTGTACATGGTGTGATCTGGAGAAAAAAATACTTGCAGTCACTACCTCTATTTTCTTTAAATTGTGACATGTCTTCTCCAGTTCAGTCAATACTCTGAAGATGTCAGTGAAGACTTTTTTTTTTTTCATCAAGCTGACTTAATAAACAGTCTTCTTGTGGCAGGATAACTGTTTATAAATTTTTATAATTATAATCCAATAAACATAACTGACCCTTAAAAACTTATAATACAAATTTTACTATTTAGATTTATTAAACTATATAGAATCAAACATGAATAAAAAGCTATTACAGAAATGTAACAGCTTACAGAACAATGGGGCTATGTTTTACTCGCCAGTTAAAAGGCAGAAAGAATTTTAACAGCCTTTCTGACATTTAGATATAGAAAGTAATCATTGAGATAGAATGATATTATTATAAAGTCAGTCAGTATTCCCAACAGAGAGAGTGAATCTTGTAGTATATATGACTTGCCTTGCAAAAATCACTGGACAACAAACTACAAAGCATTTATTCAATGTTTTCGGTCTAGTGTAAATCTTAAAGGGCCAATTCCCTGAATACACAAATGTCTTCTGCCAACAAGCCATTAAAACACTTAGATACTGCAAGTGATATTGTGAGCACTGTGATTTTGACCATGAATGCCGCGCACCGCGCCCCCGTGTCTGCGCTCTGTGTGCTGGCACCCAGTTCGCCAGCTTCGGGCAAGGGGCTGGAGGTTAAAATACACAGACACACACAGACAGAGAGACAGTGACACGGGTCATCCTTGAATTCCCCAAGAATGCCCACTTTACTGTGTTCAGGCACAGATTATATAGAGATAGCCACACCCCAGCCAAACCCACCAGAAACCACTCTCCTGCCATCAGGAACTCCTGAATGTTTCATGCTCAGAGCAGCTGTAGGCACTTAGATCAGGGGAAAACAAGTTGTTTACTAGAAATTCAGGATCTGGAGTCTCACTGCTCCCAGCATTGAAGACTCTGAAGATTCAGGAGGTATAAAGATAAAGACGACTCAGTTCTGACTTTTCATAAGATATTCAATATTCCTGTTTCTTGAGACTAAGCCGGGTCTCATTTTAAATGGTCTGCATCTTTATCAAGGTTATTGTTGCTCCTCTTCCACAGCCAGACTAGAAGCTGAAGCCATATGGTCAGTGACACAGTAGGAGAGCAAGGAAAGGAAAGCAGACACTGCATACAAGACTACCATTGACCAAGACAGACAAAAAGCACAGCTGTGCAAAACTCCCAAAAGCAAACAATCCCCCACCTTATTTCTAGTTCAGTTCAACTAATAGACACTTTCACATCATCCTAGACACTGTGTTTATTTTCCTGATGATTTCCCTGTAATCTGTTTCAGATTATCTTTGCTTACAGAAATATCCTTCTCCCTCAAGATTAGAGACCACCAAGGAACTGCATATGCAAACACAGAATTATCATTCCTGTCCTCAGAATTTAGAATGCTCTTTAATCTATTGCTGTTTCAACATAAGAACAATTACACACACACAATATTCACCCAACCACAAAATATCACCAAAGTAACAATATAATCGGTTTCACTAAATTATAAGGCTAATGGTGCAGTTTTGAGACATGTCCACACTTTGAAAAGTTTTGTAACCAGTATTACATTTCTATAAAACTCAAGATTCCAGGTTTCTGACGTATTGAGGTAGAATGGACTTTGCTTCAAGTTCAGAAAGACAGAGAAGCTGATTAAGTTTCATAGATAATGGAACTAATAATTGGTTGCTCATGACTAGAGTAAATGTTATGCTGGATAGTGCTCACAAAACATTTCTAGTGTTAGTTCTAATTATTTGGGGCTAAATGTAAAAACAAAAGCACCCCTTGATAACTGAGTTTAATCAAGGAATGTGATAATTAATTCACACAGTTTTTATGAACCAGCATAATTATGTGGTGAGTTGATGATAGATAGATAGATAGATAGATAGATAGATAGATAGATAGAGATAGATAGAGATAGAGATAGAGATAGATAGATAGATAATAGATACAGAGTGATGGTACATACATATATACATAACATATATACATAAATGTGCATAAATAGGTAAGAGGAGACTAGTTATTAGAATTAACTTAGGCAATAAGAAGGTCAAGATAACAAAATATGTGACAGTGTTTCTTTTGTAAAATAGAAAAAAAAAGAAAAACTAAACATGACAAAATTAAAGACAATAAAACAAAAGTTATCATTTCTAAGTTGGACACACAACCCAATAGAAGAAAAAGAGTCCCAACTGCAGGCATAAGAATCATAAATCCCTTCATTTTCATGGTCAGAAGCCTCATTAAGCACTAAGGTAATAGCTCTAATATATACACAGAGAAAATGGTGCAGACCTATGTAGGCATTGTGATTGCTTCTTAATATCTGTGAGCTTATTATCTGTAAGCTTATCTTGCTTAGTTGGTTTAGCGGGACTTGTTCTCTTGGTGGCCTCTATTCTTGTGGCTTTTATAATCTTGTTGCCTCCATTTTTTGAGGGATTCCCTGTGATCTAATTGGAGGGAGGGATTTGACAGAAACATTCAATCTAGACTCTCTCTCTAAATAATGTCTGACTGCAAGTTCCTGCACCTGTTTACATCTGTTGTTGGAGGAAGCATTTCTGATGGATGACACGATAAGTCACAACATTAATATGTGAGTGCACAAGAACATCAGTAACTGTCATTTTCTTTTTTTAACTTGATTTTACACTAAGTCTCTAGTCTCTGGTTCTTAGTTGCACAGACAGTATCAGAGATGGGATCTTTTTCATGCAGTTGTTCATAACTCAAATCTAAAAACATCTGGCTATGCCCAAAAGTTCTGTCCCGTAGTTGCGCTAGCATATTTTGCAAGGATAACAGATTGTAAGTTAAAGGATTTATGGCTGAGTTGGTGTTCATCTTTCTCTACAGGCATCTTCAGAGTTTTTTCCTACACAAAAGAGAATGGAACCTAGGGGATTCTCCATATAGATAGTAGTTCAACTTCTCCAGATTCAACGAATTATGTAGGTGTTGTCTTCTGCATAACACTGTGATTACCCAGCAGTGTTCCTGCAATTTGTAATATCAAGCAACTTTCCAAAAAAAATCACCAAAGCATCACAGCCATCACTGTGTAGTAGAGTGTGAGATATATTTTATAATAGAGTTCACCTGTAAACACTTTATTTTCTTAGAATTATTATTGATTTCATACAATTTTTGAAAATCATGAGAAATTATGGAAGTTTTAAGAATTCTGTAGTTATTTCTCAGGAGAAACTTAAAAACTTTGGACAACTGACTGATGGTATTTTCTTTGAATCAGTTGTTGTGATTCAGTTCCCAAAACATTCTCTATACATGTCTGTTTGAATATATGTGTGCATACATTATATGCTATACTATGCATGGTTACACAAAACTATGGTCTTACTAAGTGGCATTGTCCCATAATGTTTTAGTAAATAAGATAGGAAAACTGCAACTGTTTCTCACCATCCTACTCACAAACAATTCAATATTCCAAGCCCACTTTATTCCACCCTCAAGTAAATAGCACAGTCGGCCAGCTTAATTTTCCTCCAACAGAGGAAGAGATGACTGTACCATGACTAAAGTTATTGCAACACATCTGCATGGCCACAGAAATCCAGTAAGTCTAAAATTACATGCATTTGTCTCATTTTATATATAATGTTTTACTCTCATAAATTATAATGGCATCTGACATAAAAGTTTATCAAATTCAATTATTAAAGTAGGTGTTGTTGGGGGCAACACCTTAAGAAAACTCAGATTTAGAGATCTTTGCCTTTATTAAAAAATCCATCTGATTAAAAAATTCTAACAGAAGAGTCAAAGTTAAAGAAACTTTAGGAAGGGCAAAGTGCAGCCCAGGACCTCTCTGAAGCTTTATGTTTCTCTTTCTAACTTTTTCAGTTGACCTGGTTAGAAAAAATGAAAAAAAAAATGAGTCTCAGCACTGAGTACTACAATTCCATAGTGTTGTTCAAAACAGATTTATGATAGAGCAGACATTTTCAGACTTGGAAAATTTGGAAACAATTTACTGAAATAATGGATAGTCTCAAATATATCGAGTTACTGATGCTCTCCTTCACCTTGTGCTTTTCTGAGTTTTATGCTACTCCTTGGGGAACTGTTTTTATTTTTTAATGGTATTTACAATGTACATTTTTTTCTCCTAAAAGGTAGCCAAAGGACAATGCCCAGAGGAGCAATTTTTCTCAACATTGAAATCTTCAAGAAGTACCAGCTGAGAAAGAGCTGTCCAGCCACAGCCCAACATTGTCAAAGAAGATTTTTCAACATGTGACTCATTTTCTTTAGAATTGGGGTGATCATATTGTTCAAGCAGTTTTCCATAATTACACTCCAAAAGAACTAATTTTGTGTGTATAGAAGACTAATGCACTTGCAGTTCTATACAATGCGATATATTGCTACAATGTCATGCAGCTGGATGAAGTAGGCTTCTGCTTGAAAAGAATTCCTGTCATTATGACATCACAGAAGCAAGAAGTTGGATCGCCACAGTCCCAAACATGCAAATTTGAATCTCCCCGAACTATAAACATGCATCTTGGATGCACCGTCTTTCCAAATTCTAATATTAAAAACAACAGAATATAAAGGTGATTTAGAACAAATATCACAGCTTGTGTCCTGAAAATACCCAACAAGATATTTTCTAAAGATTTAACAATACTTGTCATTCTGCCAGTACATTGTGAAATGAAGCACACGTGCCTTCCCTTAACAACTCGGTCATGTGCTTCAGTGGTAAGAGAAGGAGGGCAAAGCAGAATTTAAGCTTCCACTTTATTCTGTTTAGACTGTGTGGATGATAATAAATATGTGATGAGAAGTCAGAAACAGGAAAAGAGTCCTGCTGAACAGATTCCAACAAGATGACTCCACTGCTCATAGGTTCTAATGCCCAACCTGATGACATTGTTTGCTCTCCCAAATGCACATGGTGGAAGAAGAGAACTCACTCCTACAGGTTGTCCAGTGACCTCTACACAACGCTCCTTCCACAATAAAAAATGAATGAATAAATAAATAAAGTGAAGTGTTAAAAATGAAGACCTAGATATGATGCCTTAGCCTGGTAAGTTCAGGGTTCATTGCTTAGGATGCATGAGAGGTTACATGAGAAAATCACTATAAGCGGGCAATCTTCCTGAACTTCAAAGAACTCCCTTCTATAACCTTCTAGATGCAGATAGAAACCATTGAATTTACTTCAATCATACATATAAGAGCAATGCATGAGGAAAAGCCCACTATCTAGCAGTAGAATTGAAGTGAATTAGGACAACCGTTTTGCTTCAAAGTTGACTGTAACTAGTCCTATGATCTACTGATGGTATCAACACTCTGAATTCAACAACTCTAGGCAGCATGTTCTGGCATAATGATATTGTAAAGTGTGGTGATTATAAAAAATAATACTGTACTATTTAAGAAGGTTAGAATAAGGTATCAGAATGTTTCACCATAACATAACAATCAATGCTTGAGAAAGACAATTTTTAACTAATTTAAACATTCTTTAAATGTCCTTTGAAATCTGGCATGGCATGACACTAATTTTACATATTTATTTGATTCTCTTCCTCTACTTAAAATAAAGCTAATTTAAATTTAAAATATCACAAAGGTAAAAGTGGGAAGTAATAGTAAAATGAATGTCATTTTATTATTACTTTCATGATTTAAAAAACAAAGTGGTTTTCAAAGATCTGTTTAAGAATGACAAATGGAGCTGGGTGGCAGTGGTACACACCTTTAACCCCAGCACTCGAGAGGCAGAGGAAGACTGATCTCTGTGAGTTCAAAGCCAGTCTGGTGTACAGAGTGCCAAGACAGGCTCCAAAGTTATACGGAAACTTTGTCTCGAAAACAAAAAACAAAAATAAAAAGAAAAAAAGTGAAAAATGATGTGTTTGTGTTCAGCATTTACTAAGAAAAAAAGTATGTTTTATGTTCAGCATTTTCTGTGGAAAATAGTGTGTTTACAAACTTGATGTGATTGCACATTATACTTTTTAATAATCTCTGAGAAACAGTTGTGTCTCACAGGTCAGAATATTATAAAAATATAGTAAGAATTTTTTAAAAAAATTTAACACATCTCTGCATACTTGTAACAAATTTAATTCAGTTTTATTTGGCTGCATTTTTAGCTAATTTTAGGGAAACATTTTATTTGTGGAACCTGGTGCAAAGGAAGACAGCTGAAGTTAAACTTTATTAAGATTCCAACTTTACTGGATATTTTATAAATTTTTTTATATAGATTGTTTTAAATAATAGTTCTTTCAAGTTGGTATTATTATGTTTAACATTTGCTAACATAAGAACATGTGTGGGTATGTATGTATGTATCTGTGTGTGTAAACTCAGTCTAGTTTTGAACATGCTACGTTGTTATGTATATACTTGACCTTCTGATCCTTCCAAAGATAACTCCTTGGTGGAATTACAAGTTTGAAAAAGTACAATTACTTTTAAAAACAAAATGCTGTATATTGAAAACAGGGATAGATGTAGACCATGCCAGGCAAAAATTCTCTACAAACTGAGTTATATACTCAACTTCGAGTACTTCAGATTCGGTGTCTATAAAAAGAACAGAGGCCAGGATATGCCGAGAATCTTCACACTTTATCTCGTCACTGTTCTATTTCTAAATGCATCCTTCCTACTTTGAGGCAGATACATAAGAGCCATATTTTTTTTTTTACTTTTTACAATAAATAAAACTGTATCTATAAGAAGTACCTAGTCCAAAGTTTAGTTATTTGCAGAGAGTGTGATGAGTGTAAAAGGAAACAAAAAGTCAAAGTTAAGTTATTAACATGGAAAGCATTAGGACTATCCCTCCTTTCAGGGTAAGGGGAGCTAAACAGGTTAAAAGGAGTAAGAAAGACCATGAAATGAATGGTTGACCATAGCCCTGCTCTGAGAAGGAAGACAGTGTTGCAACAGTATCCTACAGCGTAGGGGCTTTGTGTCAAACACCCACGTAAAGTTCTTCCTCCAGTGTGCAACGCAATTCAACACAAAAGAGCAAGGTGCTCCATGGATGAAGTCTCCCAACACAGAGTGCAGAGTGGGGTTTAAAAGGAAATGACGCAGAAGTGGATGCAGGAATTAATTGTCAGAAAATGTCATCACTCAGAACAAATGATCACAGTCTTGTCCAGCTAGAACAGGAATTCCTTGAAATCAAAGCCACTTGAGAAAGACTGCAAAGTACACAATGGTTCAGGGACATCATTCTCCCACACTGGAAAGGAAACTTGGTGCATACAGTCCAAAATCAGTTTCACACATGTATCCAAAATACCTCTGCCCTCTCAGTTCTGTTCTCAAGACCAAATTTCTTCAGCATACATGCAGAGCAGCCACAAGATACGATTAAACACCCCGCTGTCTAGTCCTGATATACTACTCTTACTCTTTGAGAGCAAGTAGAATTTTGATCTCCAAGGTAAATTATTATCTGATTTTTTTGTGAAGCAGTTTCCAGATCTCAGCAGATTCTTGGAGGTAAACACAAACATTTATGCAAACAAAGCAAAACTTCTCTGTAAAGTTCCCCAGTTTTATATGAATAAAATATAATATGTGAAGTTCATGTTGTACTATTCCCACTTTGCTATACTTAGCAGCGCTAATATTAACAAAGCACTATCTATTTTAAATGTATGTCTCACGTGAAAGTTATTGAGATAATTTTAAAGTAACTCTTAAGCCTTCAATAAAGAGGATTTAAAATTACAACAGACTTTAATTGGCCAGCATTTTTGGGTTTGATGGTTATTAATTAAAATTCCTGTTACTCCTTTACTCACCTTAAAGCAGGTGAGCTGAATGCAGGTTGTAAGCATTGTCCCACACATCAGGAGTGGTACTGTCCATTCTTATGAAGGATACAAGACTGGGACAGGAAGAAACATTCTGCATGACTGAAATGGCAAAGCAAACAGAAGCCCTGTACCAAGGATACTGAAGACAAGCATGGGGAGACATAGTTGTTGGATGGCAAAACCAGATTTGAATGCAATTTGAAGTCTATGAAAAAATATCTCTAGAAGGATGGGATCACATTGTAGATCTCAAAGCAGATGAGTAGTACTCTCAGATACACAAAACCATACAGACACACACACAGACACACAAATGCATACACAATCACAAATGTTCAATGCACATATATACTTGCATATATATAAGAATAGTTACATATAAATGTGTGTGTATGTGTGCATGTATATATGAGTTGTATTGATTCTGTTTGCCTCACTATTTTCAATGATAAAGCAGAAGTGATAATAGCATGATAGTAGATGATAATAGTAGTGTGATTTATTATATGTTAAGCGATCAGGAACATACATATAAATGGCTAACCTTGTGAATATTATTATTGTAAGTTTTCATACACTTTCATATAATAAAATTTTATATTAACAAATTATACTTTTATATAGTGCACTGCAGTCACTTTGACTTCTAACTCCCCTATCTCATTCTCTCCAAATCTCTGTAATCCCTTCGTCTATTTCCAATTAGTTACCTCCACCATGATGTACCTCCATTTCTTCCTTTCTCCCTTCCATTTTTCCTTCTTTTCGTCTTCCTTCCCTCACCATTCTTCTTTCATTTTTCTCTTGCAAGGTGCAGGCTGTCAAACCTGCTGTACTCTTGTAAATGTCATGGCATATCTAGAAGGCAGCACCCCTCTATACTCCTCCCAATTCTTTGGTCCTCAATCTTCTTTCAGAATTGGACTTTCAGGTATAGTATGAGAGATGCCACCGCTCCAAGAAAAAGAGTCATGTTGAAGAACAAAAGGACAAAAGCATGTTATCACTACTAACTAAAAATCTCTCAGGAAAGTGTCTCCAGTCAAGCTCAGTTTCATTCTCTGGTCATGTCTGGAGCTACCATTCTCTCTTTGAAACAAAACACATATTTTCCTGCCACCATTGCAAGTGTGTGGGCACCTGTTCTTAATCTTAATCTTCTCGGTAAAAACACTGTGGTAATTTTATTTCCATCTTACAATGACAAATGTGACTTCCTACACATGTATCGTGTGACAAAGAAAGACATCTGCTTGAGATTGGTGAGTCATCCCAGAAGCTACAGTTGTACAAAATATTTTGTTTACATATTGCTGATTTGAAGGACACCTGTCAAGAATTCATCTCCCCCCCCCCCGATTCTTTAAAGAAATGAATTATCTGCATGTGTGCATATGATTACAAATGTTTAGTAAAAGCAATGCATGAAGTTAGAATAAACAAAGTGGATGATTGTGAAATGAACTTTGGCTCTTAGCCTTTACTGAATGTTTTCATACTCCAAAGGCCACAGATTGAAGAGTGAACCCTCAATGTGGCTGTGATGGAGGTGAAGTTGTAAAAGAAATAATTAAGACTGAATGATATCATATGGGTTTGATAGGTTAGTGTCAATTTAAGAAGAACCCCCTAAAAGCTTGTCATCTTCCTCCTCTATGAAGAGGTCATAAGAGCACAGAAAAAGAAGACAGCCAACTACAGTGTAAGGAGAAAGTTCTTGCTCTCCTTTGGCAGTTTAATCTTGGAATTCTATTATCTACAAAATATGAGTATAAAGTTCTTTTTTTTATGATAGCCTGTTTCATTTTGCTATTGCTTAATAAGCAGATCAATACATCTACTGAGATACAGACTTTTGACATTTTGCACTGGGCAAGCAGAACAAAGAAAACACTCAAGGTCACCTTCTTAGTTGGATCCAAGTCCACGTCTTGAGGCAGAAAATACGTGATTTCAAGTATTCCATCTTTCGGAAAATCTTATTTCAACTTAATACTAGGCTCCCATAGCATTATTATCATGTTAAAGTTAGTAGAACAGAAATCTTATATGCAATTGATCCTGCAAAATAAAATTTGTCCCTTATTATGAATGTGTATTATGTCAAGAAAATGATCATATACTTGTTTTAATTTCATTTTACAACAACAAGAGTATATGTGCCTGGATGACTCATTTTGAACCCTGAATTTTCATCTGTGATTAATCACCCCTGTTCTGGAAAGTGTCTGACTAAGCTTTCCGCTGAGCACAAACCTTCCAGTTTAACGTTTGAAGGCTATACAAGATGTAGTGTCGGTGTGTGTAGATGGGGTGGGAATGAGAACAGCAGAGTTGGAAAAGGACTTGGCCAGATTTCTTTCAGTGAAGAATGAGGTGCTGGATAAGTTCCAGGGGAGGGGAACAAAGAAAATCTCATCAAGGAAATAACATGCAATCCATGTACTGTTGCCTCAAAACAAAGGAAACTAGCTGATCATGAGACATGTTCTGAGGTTGAAAGTAACTCAGCCTCTCCACATCATAGGAAGGAGCATTAAAATCATATGCTTGGGAGAACCAAGGTCTGCTGGGAGAAAGTTCGAGTTCAATATTTTCAAATATCAGACATAAAACATGTGTTTTCATGCAAGGCAAAGGACAGTCTGTCAATCTTATCCTTCTCTCTCACACATTCTTAAACACACAAAATAATGAAATGGGAATAAAACAGCAACTTCTAAAATTACCAAGTTATATGAATTTTATATTTATAAAACATCCTGAAAAATAACACATGTAGTTTGAAGATGAAAATTTAGCAATATAATTAATAAATTTATCTCAAAGCATTCTAAACTTTCTCAGATTTGATTTCACTCTAAACACATCAGAGGCACTGGTAGAGGCACCATGATATCAACTTTGATTAGATAAAGCTCAAATCATCCTTAGAAAGATCAGTTCTTTACTCCTCAAATGTATGTATACATCCACCATCAACTGTTAAGACTATCTTGAATCTGAAATATGGCCTAGGTGCTCATATATTTTATTAGCTGATTCTAGTTGAAAGTTCTATTGGACATAGAACATTTTAAAAAGAGAGCATTTCTGGAAGATAGATTCTTAGGAGATTCATGTTTTCCCACCACAAAACCATTTGTGTGTGCTCTTCTTGAAGGACTGAGAGCCCTTCAAACCACGAGCTGGAAACAAACCCTTCATCCTTTAAATTGTTTCTGTCTCATATTCTATCACAAAATGAGAAGAGGAATTGCTAAAAAAGATATATGAGACAATGAATACAGAGCACTTGCCATATTGTTGATGCTAAAAAATTGATTTAAATAAATAGCTACTTAAAATACCTCCTTCATTTTTACTAAAATACTCATCTTAAAAAGGAAGAATTATTATTAAGCAAAGAAATGTGAGTAATGAATACTGAGTAGTAGCAGCTCTAGGAAACAAAGAAGACAGAACTTAAAAAATAAACTTTTGATTTAGAGTTTGTTAAGTATTCAATAATCCTTCCCTAGAAATTAGAACCTTTGCCTTTCAAGCATATTGATAATAGCACCAATGAAAAAGCGATGACTGCTTACTGAACTAGCATGTATGTTTCTTTATCCGAGAAAGCTGTTCTAATGAGAATTGGAGGAAATGTCATCTCTCTCCTTGTCATGTGAGTAGTCTGAGAAAATCAGCAATTGCAGGTTAGAACCGGCACTACAGGATCAAGTCATCCTGGATATCTCAGTTTTGTAACTGTGTCAGAATAATTTCCAGATGTTTGAACCACCCAGAATACCATGATTTGGCATTCCAGAACCAGTGATCTGAAGCAACAAGCATTAAGGACTAATTGTTTTGTTTCATTTTTTTTTGTTTTACCTTGTTTTGATTTAATTTAAGAATATAAAGATAGGAGCAAATGTACAAATTAAATCACATTACTTGAAAACAGTGAGACAGATTATGTTATCATTTAAATCACTGGACTGGAAATCACCAGCTTTGGATTATGTGTTATAAGCAGCATATCAATCTACCCTACATTCCCACCTCAGGGAACAAGACAGACTGTGTAATCTTCATTTGTTTAATTATTCCATTAGAAAGAAATAGCACCAGGGACTTGGAGAAATAAAGTAGTCCTTAAGAGCTATTGCTGCTCTTCCAGAGGACTGAAGTTCACCTTCCAACACCCACATCAAGTGTCTCAAAATCACTGGTAACTCCTGTTCCATGGGGATGGATTGGATACCCTCTTATGACCTCAGCAGGCACTCCACTCATGTTCATATACTCCCCTTCACAGTACACATGTACACAAAACTAAAGTGGAAAGAAATGTTTAATAGGGCCTACTATCAAATAAGGAGCTTCCAATGAATATTTTTCACATGCATAAAAATTCCTCCAAAGAAATGTGAGAACAATTGAAATCAGACCACATGACCTGAAGTGTTGACTTCATGATGTTGCAAAGATTAATGAAGATGGTTTCGTTTAGGATGTAAGAGATAGCCAATAAAAACCTAGAGTTAATAGGTCAAACAGTGATTTAATTAATACAGTTTCTGTGTGCTTAATTCAAGTCTTGGGAGCCAGGAACAAATGAGCAGCTTTCACTAACAAAATTGAACCCATCATGGATTCCATCTATTTAAAACCTGAGAGAGTTTGGGAAGGAATTCTAGATACAAAGACAGAGCACAGCTTCTTGGTTGCAGCATTTTCTCAGGTAGATTCTGTTTGGTAGAGGCAAGCATATCTCATTTAAGAGAGGCTTCCTGATTCAGCTTTAGCTGCAAAAATATTGTAGTTTTTTAAGTGGCCCCAGGACCAAACACTTAAATCGTGTTAATGAATAAACACTTAATGGTGGCAGGAACCATGAAACACCGTAGAGTTGTGGCTAAAAATTATGGCTCCCAATGGTAGCTCTGCCTTGAAGCTAGACTCTCAGAAAGCTAAGGAATTGGTGGATCTAGCCATCAAAACCATGGCTTTAATCTTAGCTACATCGCTTAGCAAATTAAAGACTCATGTCATCAAAAAAAGAACGATAAACAGTAAAAATAGATTAAGATTAAAAAAAAACTCTCTAAATGATTTACAGTATGTTAAAAAATATATGCATGATTGGGAGATAAAAAGAAAAAAAGGATAAAGTGCTTCAAAAAAGAGAGAAAGAGATAGAAGTTGGGCATGGTGGCACACACCTTTAATCCCAGCACTTAGAAGATAGAGGCAGACAGACCTCTGTGAGTTCAAGGACAGCCTAGTCTACAGAGTGAGTTCCAGAACAGTCAAAGATACACAGAGAAAGCCTGTGTCAAAAAAAAAAAAAATAAAAGAAATAGAGTTTAAAATAAAGCCATAAATACTTTATGTTGGTATGGATCTTGGTTTACTGATACAAATTTAAGATTAATTTTTTGATTAAGGCATTGTGCTTGTCCAGTTTATTTAAAAATATAATGTATAATTAAGAAATATATGTTAATAGAGTGTCATCTATAATAGTCAAGCTTGAAGTCGTGTTAGGTTTTCTAGATGTACAGAGATGTATTTCAGATGGATATTCTTCAGATCTTTCAAAGACTAACAAAACAAGGCCTTTAAAATGTTTTAAGACCTTAGACTTTTCATGACAATGAGACACATCTGTTCCTGGAAGCACCAGTTTCTTCAAGAGGATAATGGGCATCAAAGGGACTCCTTCTGGAGTTTGTTAGCCATTTGAGCAAGAAACTACCCTTGCCTGAACTATTTGACTGGACTTGAAGGACCCACAAAAAAATGACTTTTGAAGCTGCCTAAATAAGGTGAGACAGTCCTTCGAGGTTCCTGCTTCATTGAAGTGTCTACAAGAGATTTTGAAGGACACAGAAAAAAGCAACTGATGAACTTTGGAATTATACGCCAGAATGGATCTTCAGATTTCCTGCTTCATGAAAATGTCTGCTGGATAACTTGGACCGCTAGGCTGAAGACTGAATGCCTCAAAGTTACAGAAGAACTTTGGGGGACTCTCCTGGAAGTGAGATATCTCTGTCAATGCTAGAGATTTGGAAGTTGTTTACAAATACATTTCCTGTTAACTTAGGTAATATTATATCCTTCTGGGGTCTTTGATGGAGTTGAAGAATAGATCTTTATGATTATAAATTCCCTTAGTTATGATAAAATATAAAGTTGACTGGGTTTTCAGTCTTTGCCACATAGAACTTGCCTAGTTTTATTAAGCTAATTAGATCAAAAAACAAAGCCGGGCGGTGGTGGCGCACGCCTTTAATCCCAGCACTTGGGAGGCAGAGGCAGGTGGATCTCTGTGAGTTCAAGAGTTCGAGACCAGCCTGGTTTACAAGAGCTAGTTCCAGGACAGGCTCCAAAACCACAGAGAAACCCTGTCTCGAAAAACCAAAAAAAAAAAAAAAAAAAAAACAACAACAATTCAACTACCCTCCTACTATTTCAGAGGCTACAAACCTTTTTAGCCATGTGAATATCTATTAATATCTTCCCACAGTGAGATATACTGGCTTTGTTCTTCTCATTGTGGTATGTTTGAAAGAAAAACATCAATTACCTAAAATCTTATTGCATGCCTCAATATTGTTTTAGATACATTTGGAAAGCATCTCAACATGAATAAGCTCTTACTATGAGCTATAATTTTGAATTTAGCACCTGTCTTTTCAGGGAGACTGTGAAATCTTTCATTGTTTGTATCTCAATCACTCAGTAATTTTCAGATTGTGGCATGATATTAAACAGAAAGAATGGATAAAATATGGTCAGTAGAATGGCCTTCTATTATGATGTGAATCTAAAATATCCTCTTTGTTAAGATCTTGCTTTTAATGTTTTATACTAGGCCCCTTGTGCTATTTTGAAGACAACAACTTCTTGGAAGTGAAGTCTGGCTAGCATAATTATTATTAAAAGTAATGTTGTATTTTGAATGCGAAATATACCAAATAGGTTTATGTATTTGAATACTCAATTCCTATTTGATGGAATGTTTAGGAAGTTAGGAACTTTACAGTATTGTGGGTTTACCTTAGGAAATACATCCCTGGGAATGATTTTAAGAATTCCTTGACTCATGCTCCTGAACTCATGTTCACTACTTTGATTTGCATTTGCAGTTGAACATGTGATCCCTCAATGCCCCTCTTCAGCTTTCTGATACAATGACTTGGATGTCACTAGACATGGGGTTTTGTGTTCTATATGCAAACAGGACTGTCTTCTGCTTCTCGTACTTGTAGAAACAATATTCTAAGATTTCTGTACTTGAATGATAGGAAATTACTTCTTTTAAGTGGTCTCCGATCAGCATGACCTCATATCTCATCCCAGCTACTGTTATTGTGGACAATTCCATGGGTAGTTTATCTCCTAGCCTCATTGCAATCTTATGGTGCCTAGAATAAGCAAAGTAGGTCCTCTGACTCTATGCCAAATATTCTCCTGTCAGTGAATATATATATATATATATATATATATATATATATATATATATATGGTAGATTTTGTATTTAAAAATCCATTTTATATATGTGGTATAAGGTAAACTAACAGATAAACTACTTCCTTCTCCTTTCTGTAGTAGTGGTGCTGAGACATAAAAGAAGGCTTCTTTAAAAATCCCCTGGCTCAAGAAATTTTGGCCCAAGATCATTTTTCTAACACATTTTTGGATCAACTTTCTGATTTATCCTTTCCTCTCATCTTCCTAAAATGACATTTCCAAATAAACTGCTTACTTCAGAGCCTTTGTCTCAGAAAACACACACCAAGAGACTGGATAGCCTTATTACTGAAGATATTCTTCATTCAAATGGGTCTGTCAAATTACAGATGGCTAATTAAAATGTAGTAACTCAGACTGATGCTATGAAGTAATCTTAGATATTGAAGGAAAATATGACTTCATGGTACTCTTGACATAAAAATTTCCAGAAATTTTAAGTTAAAAATTAAGATTGGAAAATTGTGTTACCAGCAGTGCTGAACAGAAATAGAGTATGAATTCAAAAGTCACTAACTAAAACAGCCAATACCCAATTATGTATGGCTAACTAATTAAATTCTCTAAGACAAGATTTCATCTTGAATCAGTGTCATTCATTTGAGAAGTCTTAAATTTCTATTTCTGCTTGTAGTCAAAATTTATTTGTATCTTTGTTTTTTCTTTTGGCTTTTGTTATATACAATTATAAACATAAGAAAATAAAAATATGACCATAGCTACAATTTTTATGTAACAGAATATTAAGATAAAACTAAAAGTTTATGGGTAGACTGTCCCAAAAATTACTGATAAATTGAGTTTTAAAAACATTTTAAATAATGAATCCTTAAAAGGAGCTGTCTTTAGATATTTTTAATTATATACAGAAATTTTGAAGCTATATTCATAGGAGATGCAATCAGAGTGCCATTTTATACTAAATGATATTTGTAAATTTTCTGATATAAATTATTTCTTATAGTTTTATCCCTGTATTTCTTTTAAACTATGAGACAACAACCTCCATGACTTCCGAAGTCCATCCACCTGAGAAATCAGTTGGTATTCAGTCAACGTCAGTGCAACTCAACAGCTGTTTCTGTTTTAAAGGTCATTTGGGCTTTCTACACAGTTCCTTCTTCCCTGTTTTCCTTGAGTTTAATTGTCTTTTAAGAAAAAATAGACAAATGTAGACTTTCTCTTGAGTGAACCCAAAGATAATAAATATGTAGATATTACAGTTCTCTTTTTAAAAATCTGCTAGAGACTGGGATCACTGAAATGACAGTTGCAACCATGTAGATATAGGATCACACTGTAACTCCTTCATTTTCTTTGTATAAGAAAGCCATCGTCACACATGCCACGGTTGTGCATTTGGGTGAAGATAGCATTAATTTAATGAGTATATAAAAGGTCTATATTTATATTGTTTCCTTATATAGAGTACATGTAAACAGAAACACACAGATACATTCTTACCCTGATATTTGATTGGCAGTACAGCATCAGGGCTCTCTTAGCTATTCATCAAAGACTGTACTCAATATTCTTTATTGGCAGAGCACCTGAAGAAGTATATGGGTATCAGAAAATAAAAGTTACTTCTAGATTCATCTTTACTATTTTTGAAATCTTGTACTCTTTTTTTCATTTCTTACTTCTTGCTGTTAAAATCATTCTGGTAAGGATATTTGAAAGTCTCTTTCTCTCTGTGTCTCTCTCTTTCTGTCTCTGTCTCTCTTTCTATCCCCCACTCTCTAATCTCTCCCAACTCCTGTCATTTCAGTTAATTTCTCTTTCTCATTTTCCTTTTTTTCCTGTCCCGGTCTTATTCATCTCTTCTTTTATTCCTTCCTTCTTTATGTTTTATTTTTCTATTCAACAGAAATTAACAAAAACACATAAAAATTTAGACATTTTGATTTTTTTGTGGACCAGCCACATTAAATATTCAATGATGACCAAAGCAGTAGAATTCTCAGCATTGGGACAAAAAAAAAAAAAAAAAAAAACAAACACTCCTTAGAGGAATCAGCTTCTGCTTCTGCTTCTCAGGTTGCTTCCTGCTGTGATGTGTGAATGGCTAAAAGCCTCATTGCTCTGTCCTATGTCACATATTGAATCTGAAATTTCTACCATCACTCACTGAATTCACTAAGTCAGAGACCCAAATTGACTAAATAATCCAGTACGTTGAATTATACTAGTCAAAGCTACGTCTTCAAGCAAGTATGGCATTGCCTTTCATTCTTTTCTGATGAAATTGGTTTAAGTTCTGCTTTGAAACAGTGGATCTCATATCCAACTTAAGTCATTGGTTTAATAAACAAGGGCTAGTTGAGCAACTAGCAAGGCTTTCAGGATTTTTTAGTATAGTAATGCTTTCTATCCCCTTTATTTTGTAAATAAGCGTTGCATTTTCAGAGTCTTTGCTGAAGAATGATTTTTGTTATTATTTATTTATTTATTTGGCTCAGATTCTCTCAAAATAGGGAAATCCCAAAGTATTTGGAGGTAATCAAATCAAAGAGAATTTCCAATACAAGTTTGAAAAAAAATAGAAGAACTTGACACCTGTCTGGGAAATCATAAAGATTTGTACTGCAGAATATTAGAGTGTCTTCTCAGGAGGAAATCTAGATAAAGTCAAGAATGTCCTACAGTATACTAAGAGAGACTTACATAGATCTAATCTACATGGGAAGTAGAAAAAGACAAGATCTCCTGAGTAAATTGGGAGAATGGGGACCTTGGGAGAGGGTTGAAATGGGGAGGAGAAAGGCAGAGAGGGGAGCAGAGAAAAATGTAGACCTCAATAAAAATCAATTGAAAAAAAAAAAAGAATGTCCAACAGTTACACATACCGAGACATCAGGAGCTTGGTTGACATGTATTACCCCTCCATATTCATGACTAATAAGGTTTCCTGGGGAGTGTTAATTTCTAGCACTTTCCAATGGCTCTGTTCTAGGTAGCATCAGCTTGGTAGCTAGAGAAAGACTTGCAGCAATAGCATTAGGCATTGGCAGTTAAACTGTCTTAGAATGACAAAGGTTCGTGGGCAGAAAACTAACTGGCAGTAGAAGTTTATCAATAACCACAGTTTTCACATGTAACAACCACAGATAAGGTTTGATTTACTCTTTCTACCAAAATGCACTGTCCACTCTAGAAATTTGCATAGAAACATGCTAAGTCTTAATTTAATGAAACCAACAAAGCATGCTTATTTTGATTTTTGTCATAAGTTCTTAAATATGGATCAAGGTGACTAAAATGCAGAAGCCACCCTTTCTACTTGTGAGAATGACTAGTGTGCTCTAGCCATGCTAAGATTCTTCATACATTAACAACTTAATAGCATCTCATTGTTTCAACAACTATTTCATCTTAAGTCAGAAAGATTCGCAACTTACGAGTGATATTGGTGATACCTTTATTATCCACAATCACAGTTTAGTTCACTTGAACCCAGGCCAGACAGGCAATTTAATTCCATCAGGAGTGCAATTGCCACTGCATTATAATCCATTTAACATATATTAAGTGCTAACAGTCAGGTAGAGGACTGTGGCTGCTTTGCTTCTTGGGCATATTGATTTGAGAAAAAATGCTAGCCTCTAAAGTATAAAGGGTCAATTTTCATAAGACATATTGATTAAATAATTGTCATCTGATTATACATTTTTTTTTACTTTTATGAAATCACATTCATATATTTTTCCAAGTAATTCATTAGAATTTTTCAAACATACAGCTAAACTGGATGAAATACATAGTAAACAGCAAATATTCATTATCTATTATAAAATTAGTATTTTATTTTGTTACCTTTTTTACTTAAGTTCATGTGTTCCTTGAAACCACTCTAACGAATAACCACAAATGCAATTGCTTAATGCAGTAATGTCTCTTTCTGTAACTTTGATAAAGCTTGGTTAGAAGAATCACTAATGTGGACTATATCATATGATCTGGCCACAAGGAAAAAGAAAAGATAAAAAGAACATTGGTCAATAATCAGGGGAATTATCATTTAGTAAATGAAGACATTCTCCTGCTTTGTGGTGAGAACTTTTCAATAGGAAGATAACATATTGAAAATATTATTAAGAAATATCTATTTTTAGAATATATATCAACTTTGAATTGACAAGTTTACTCACTATAGCTAACAAGTTATAACTCAACTTTTTTAACCTTCAGATTAGCAACTTCAAAACTATAATATCAACTATTATTTACTATGATGACACACTGAAATTGTTCAGAAGAACATGCTGCTTTAACCTTGACCATTATACATTTATCTAGCTATCTAGATGTGGCGAAATGTGAGGGTACATTAAGAAAAATGTTCATATTCATACAGTCAGTGTATTTAACAGTCAAAGTTAAAGAAGCATGGCAGAGCCTTCTGTCTGTTGTCTGCCTGTGGCAAGCAGGAAGGATGTCATAATACTTGCTCTTTATTTAGTCAGAGTTTCATCATTTGAGCTTTAGAGAGAAATAAGAGAAACACAACATATGCGTGTTTATTAGAGTTCACATCCAAAGACCACCAGGGTCCATCATAATGGTAGAAATCAACAGAATTTTCCAGCCCATAAAAACAGAATACTGAAGTTCTCACACAAACATTTATTAAAGGCAGACTTGTTTGCCTCTCCAAAGGGGATTTGTAAATATTAGTTGAAGTAATATTTTATTATTATTTGAAACTGATGGAAAGTTTTACTAAACACATATACAGTATTTTGCATTTGTAGATGACACTGACATCTACCAAGTTTTCTCTTGAGAACCCTACAATTGATTTACACACAAACACATGCATGTACACACACACACACACACACACACACACACACACATTCAAGAAATATCTAGTTTGGAACTATTTATCCACAAACTATCAAGACTTGAGTGTAAATCATTTGGGTCACATTTAACTAGAATGAAGGTTGAGGAATATAGTCTGGCTGTGCTGGATTGTAGATATAAACGCATTATTTACCTGCAGACCAGGCTCAGAGAGACATCTCTACTTTTACCTTGCAAATCTTAAAATGCAGATATGCAGGTATTTACTCAACTTGTTGATGTTCATACCATGGAAATAATAAGAGTCATAAAGCCCCAATCTCATTCTTTTGTTTTCTTTTTAAATTACTACTTGCCTCTTAGTAATTTTATATTAAAATTCTGGAGAATTAATTATTTTTATAGTTTTGTAAATTTATCCAATTTTTGGTAGGCTATTATAAAAGGTCACTTGCAAAGATCCAAATATGTGATTAATCAGCATGTAATTACTTAGCTTACGAATTTATAAGAAGTAGACTGTGGCTCTCCACTTGTGCTGAGAGGGAAAGTGAAATATAGCCTTTCTCTAATCTTACATTAATGAAAATTAATTAATGAATGTATACTTAAATTGCAAGAAAACACTTGGAGGCATGTGTAGATTTTCTAGTGCACCAATTTAATTAGAAATATGTAATTTCATTACCAAGTATTTTAACTGTGTTTTAGCTTCATGCCATTGGATCACAGTACTTCAAAGGAAAAAAAAAAATAAATGATGTGGTATTTACAATGAAATGTATTCATTACACTGTTCATTGACCTTTACAGGGGATCTATTTCAGAGAGACCTTTGTGACCATGGAACTGAGAAATCTCACCAACTTACGCTTGCCAAGTGGAAGCATGCTGTTTCTAGTCCAGGGCAATTCCTTCTGCTTTTATGTTAGACAGGTAAGTTTTTAAAGTATTTATTTCATGAATTGATAGATTTCTTTGTTGTTATTTCTATTTGATCTATATTCACATAATAGTTAGCTTATCAAAATTTATTTCTTTAACTGTGCCACCAATTGCAATTATTTTACTTAGTCACTTTTCTAGCTGAATAGAGTTGCAATTTTTCTCTGTGTAGTATTGGCTCTCCTGAAATGCAGACTCAAACTCACAGACACCCATGTACCTCTGCCTCCCAAGTGCAAAGATTAAAGGTGTGTGCCACTAGAAACCTTCATCAGTATTATTTTTAACAGAAATTTTACCACTACTGATTTTAGATTACTTGAAAATGATTAACATGCAACTTTAAAAGAAATGTAATGGCAATGGGTTTCTGATCCTACTGCACGTACTGGCTTTGTGGGAGCCTAGGCACTTTGGATGCTCAACTTACTAGACCTGGATGGAGGTGGGGGGTTCCTTGGACTTCCCACAGGACAGGGAACCCTGATTGCTTTTCGGGCTGGGGGGGGGACTTAATTGGGGGAGCGGGAGGGAAATGGGAGGCGGTGGCTGGGAAGAGACAGAAATCTTTAATAAATAAATAAATTTAAAAAAAATAAAAAAAATAAAAAAGGAAATGAAAACACATGTTATTGAACCTTTGACTATTTCTCAGGACTCTAATATTGTAGCGTATTTTTTGATAAAAACGAAATTACTAAATTTCAAATGGGCAAATAAAATACTTATTCAGTATAACACTGAAAAAATGTTTTCTATAGTCCCTGAGTCTTGGGGGTAGACTTTGGTAAAGATAAATGAATAAATAAATAGAGAAACAAACAAACAAATGACACATCATATGCACACATAAAATTCTCAAGTAATAAGAACTAACCATTAAAATAAACAGTCACCAGGGCTTATTTGTGCATGACAAATAAAACACAAACAAGCATAATAGAGTTGTATTTTATGTGTTTCTACTTAGAGAAGCACAGTACCTTAGAATCAACGAGCAGTTGCAGTGAGAATATTTGGCGGAATGTTTCATGATAACAAAGAAGGAATGAGCAGAGAAGAAAAAAAAATGTAATGAAAATACAACGATAGTCCTTAGCAAGGAAATAAATGTAATAAGAACAAATATAAGCTATTCAAAAATGTACTTGCAACTGAAATGCCAATATTTATCATATAATCGCCCACAATCATGTGTATGTTCATAAATGTCCTGGATACACCATCAACATTTCATATTTCATGAGGCAATACCGTGATGACAATTTGTAAAGCTTTGGGATTCATTGACTCATTGTGAAATATTTGGACTTTTTTACTGAAAAGGATTATGTCTGAACAAATGTTTATCTTAAATGGAAATGAAATGAAAGCAGGTTAAACCCACAACTCAGAGGGGAAAGTTATCCTGGCACACCTATGTGGCTTTTGTAGTACAAGTCAACAAATAAGGGAGCTATGTAATAACACTTACTCAGTAAAAAGGGAGAGTCAAGTGGTTAGAGCAGGATGAGAAATAACTGGAGAAGTGCAAGTCCTTGCTATGACAGAAGATGATGCGGGAGAGACCTGAGAGAAGCACAGCCAGTGAAGAGTGTGTGTAAGCTGTGTACGTGTTGCTGTTGGCCTATTCTTTTACTCTTTCATCCTCCTGCTGGGACTGTCTCCTAGCTCTCATTTTCCAGCAAACTTACAGATCCGTGTATGTTAATTTAAAACGCTGGCCATTTATACAGTGTGTGTTGGGGTGGGGAGAGACTAGACAAAAACACACAGGACTTGGTGCAGAGAAATAGAGAATGGGGAATGTATTTTTATTTCCCAGTCATTCACAGTATTTGTAAAGGTCCCAAGTAATATAAGATGTCATTAGGTGGGCCATTGGATTGATTGTCTAAGGGGTATTAAAGCCAAATTTGATAGCAAAAGTGAACAAATTTAGAGTTCTTCAGGTAGGGTGTTAGGTGGAGAGGCTGAAGGTTTTCCAAGAGACATTCTAGGGGAGAATGAGAAGGTATGAAAGACACATTCCCATGGATAAATGCTGTAGGAAATCCTTTAAGTTAACTTAATGTAAGTAACTTTAAGTAACTTAACTTTAAGTAACTTAAATGCCTTTAAGTTACTGCCCACTTGGGTGTGGCCCTTAAACTATAAACGCAGAAGATGTAAAGTGTGCTTGGTCCCTCTTTTTTCCCCCACTGCTTGATTTGGTTCCTCTTCCCGGTTTGTGCACAGGACTGTGATCTGTGAGTCTACCACTAAAAAAATAACTTTTTATTGTACTAAATTCTGAGCCAGTGTGGGATTTCTTTTTAGCGTCCATCTTCAGATAAAAGAAAAGAAAACATCACTGCAGTCTGTAGTCACGGATGTCCCCAGTTATCAGGGCAGAATGAAGGAGAACCAAGAAATTTCTTTCGTTGTCACCCCTCTCAGCAGGGTGACGGTCCTATCCTAGCTAAACCAGTGGAGAAGACACTCAGCGCCAGGTACCAGGGCTTCTATGGAGGTGAGAAGACAATAATAAACTGAGCTCTGGGGGGAGGGTCTCATGCACAAGAAAGTGTCTGGGAATGGGATCTCAAAAGTCATCGGGGCCTGAAGGAGCTGTGGAATTACAGCTCTTCTTCCAAGAAGATGGGAGAAAGTGCAGGATGGGGTGCAAGAGCCTTTTTTGGCCTAAGGACATTGCACGTTTGTAGCTCCAAAGGTGGAGGCATGGGGTATGGTGAAGAGGGCAAGTCATAGCTTTAAAGATTTTGACTGGGGGTACCTCTGCCTCCAAGAGTACCAAAGAAGTGCCACATACTCAATGGTCACTACAGAATCAAGTAAACATTTGCATCCACTAAGCCTAGGGGTAGAAACAGCTTTCTGTTGTTACAATACACCAAGTATCTCAGAGTTCATTAAGCCACCTCATATTTATGAATATAGCTATTATTTTCATATTCTCTTTAGAAGACTGAGTTTTATGAACTACATGTTCTTTAAAAAGTTTAAAAGACACTACTGTCTAACCTAATGTCCTCGGTACCTTTCATACCATCTGATATTGTCTACCCAATATTTATCTTCTCTTATAGAGTCATTTACTGTCTTATCATACGTATTGGTAGATGTAAATCATGAAAGCAAGTCTCCTTTATTTACCAGGGTATTCCTAATGCTTTCAAGAATATTTGATGCAAAAAGAAACCTTGAAAACCATTTACAGAAAGAACAGATAAATGCATCAATTTACTAGTCATATATAACGTCTCCTAGGAAACACTGCAGGTGCTAGTAAATATTGTTAAACATTTACATTACACTCCAAAATGGTATTTATTTATCTCTCTTTAAACTTAATAGATTTAGAGACTAGGAAACAGAAAATAGGTAATCAAGTAACACTTGTTGAATCAAATAAATTAATTCCTTTGAATTTAAGTTCATGTAAGTCAGTTGAAGGTTCTATATCCATTTCCTTTTTTAATTTTACTCATTAGGTATTTGATCTAGATAGTTCAGCATGGCATGGAAGACAAAGACAGAATTTCAGAGTTAAGTATGCAAGGAATATAAGAACATACTAGTTTATCAAGTATGATTTCAGGTTGGTTGGGGCCCTTATTCATCTTCTTTACACGAGTAATAACTATCCTCTATAGTTTGAAATGGCACAGGTTAGTATAGAATGGGAAAATACACAGCAATCACAGACTTCAATCATTCATTTCACAAAGTAGCTTACATTATTCTGTTCTCATATTGTTCACCAAAGCAGACGTCTTGACAAACCATAATTTGAAGAGAGAAAAAAATATATAACTACTCTGTGCCTTGGAGAAGAAAAACAGACAAATATTAGGAACAGGTATAAATTAGCTATCACTGGACACAATGGCTTGAATCTGTTAGAATGACACAGATGTTGCAAAAATATAAGCTCTCAAAATGTCTTCCACTGTTCACTTATCACATATTTATATATTAAAAACATGCATGAATTTAAGATTTTATAACAATTTAGAAAAAATAAGCCATTTAAAAATAGTTTTCCTTTAAGATCTGGGAAAGCTTATTGGAGGAGGGTTTTCTTGTGTATTTGCTTATCTCTGTGTAGGTTGAGTGTGTATGTACATAATGTGTGTGTGTGTGTGTGTGTGTGTGTGTGTGTCTATGTCTGTGTGTGCCAAAAGCCAACATTGCTGGCTAAGATATTTAGTGACAGGGCCTTTCTCCCGTCTTGAGCTTCCTGAGCAAGTGCTGAGATTACACCCACTCCCCAGGCACCAAGTTTTTCTTGTGTTTGCCACAGACGTGATAGCAGGTCTTCATGCCAAGGCAGCACTCACATTTGTAGCAGAACCATTTCCTCCATCTTTGAAATAGTGTTTTGAAAACCCTTCAAATCTATCTCTATCAGTTAAGGCATTTTTATACTTGTCATTCTTGGTCTTCAATCAATATCTTACTTCTAACTTTTAAGCATAAAATTAATTTTAAATTCATATTTGAGCAGAAATCATAAAATAAAATCTAAATGCATTGGTGTTTTGTTACTTGGTGGTATTATTTGGCCTGCCAAGCTGTGTCATGTGATGCCATACTGCTATAAAATCTATTCTTTAAGAAGAACCTATGGATCCATTCAATCTGAATCAAGGTATCTTTGTTTGTTTAAGGCTCAGACTCATCTGCTTTCCTTTTCAGTAATATTATTCAGTCATTTCTCAAGTATTTTTTTTAAGTGTTAAATTTAGGTAGCTTTTCTCACAGTGAATTCACACACAGAGAGACAGTGGAGAGAGAGAGAGAGAGAGAGAGAGAGAGAGAGAGAGAGAGAGAGAGAGATCATAAATGGTAACATTTGTCCAAAGAGACAGTTCAGTATATAAGTCAGGGAAAAAAATCATTACCCTCCTTGGTATTTTGGGGAATTTCCTAAAACAGTTCTGTGAGTTCAATTAAGATAAACAATGTCTTGAAGAAATGGTGGAATGATGCTGGTAAATTTTAAAGAGGAAAAAAAATGACCATTTTCCCCACTTCTGAAACTTGTTTAACAGATAAGAAAATATGATTTATCAGTTGACCACACAGAGCAATATGCCATGCTCAGAGATGCACCTTAAGTGAAATACCACTTTCTCTTCACGAATTGAAATACTATGCTGTCTCAACTGTGTTGTGATTTAAGTAACACTGAAATATTAAATAACACAAAAATATTGTTTTGTGCTCTGTGACATTTCTAGGAAAATGATTATAATTTGGGAACCTGAACAGTAGAATGGAGCACTTTACCTTTTTATACTATTTTTTAATTAAACATAGATCAGAATGTGATATCCTTACACCACTTGATTCCTTAAATGAACTCTGTCTTCCCACTAGAAGACTTCCACAGACCCCTATAACCACTTTGAACCTTCCTCAATGCATTTTTTTTTTAGTGTGAGCATTTTTTGGGTTTTGCCCCCAAATTATTAGCTCAAAGTGCTTAGCATATTTCAACATTTGCAAAATTTTTCAGGTTCAGAGATTGCAGAAAAACTTCCATTATTCAAAAAATCTGGTTTGAAAATGAATTTAACTCACTGTAGTTAAACCAGAATTTCTCCTATCATCTTTATGTTTCTCCATGGATATTGTCTAACCTTCCATGTAATTCATAATCATATAAAAATAAATTATTAGATGTTAATTTTATTTTAATATGTCTTGAAATTTATCCTAGCAATAATCAGAAGTAACTATCAATATACCAAATAATCTACAATAAAGAAAACCTAAATTGCAACTTTTTACATCTCCCTTCCCCTCTTGGAATTCTTTTTCTTGCTTCATTATGTCTTACTGATTCCATCTACTGAAAGTATTTAAACAAATCCCCTATTCTCCTAGCTCAATAAAAGAAAAATAGTCCCTTAAGATGTCTCTACTCTCACGAGGTGTATTAGAGGCAATCAAAGCCTTTAAAGGGTGAATTAATTAATCAAAGTTAGGTTTCAGAATCCATCTGAGAGACATAGTTTTGAAGAACACCTGGTCCCTTTTTATCACTACTGAAGTTCTTTGTTTTAAGGACTTTCTTTTAATTTCCAATGCACAAAAGAAGGCTCAAGGAATGTATAATTTTAGTATAGACTAACTAAATATAGACCTACAATTTGCATTGCAAATGCTGTGTTTTTCTTTTCAATAGCATAAATTATATGTCTCCAGAACCACGGTGGAGGAATTTTATTTTCCCTTACATTTCAATTATTTCTCTGTGTTAAGGTGAGAATTTTAAATGACCCCATTATCGATTCACTGGGTATTTGTCCCCACTGTAACTTTGTATTGGCAACATTATAAGCTTTGCTTGTAATCGATACGTCAGAAGAGATATTTATTCCAATTGCAGTGATATTTCATCCCATGGTGCTTGTCTTTACAATTGTCTCCTAGCCCTTCACTCTGTCAGTTTTATAGGTTTGAAAGAAACAATGTGGAATGAAACCCAAAAGAATAAGAAAAGAAATTTTGAAAAAAATCCAGAGGGGAAGAAGAGAACAACCCGAAGAACCACTTCTATGAGAAAACATACCAAGCTTCAGCCTTAAGTTAATATTAATGATAACATAAAGAGGTCTCACATAACCTGGACCTAATCTGTGGACCATTAAAGATGTAAGATTATAAATACACTTTAAAAACGTGCATGTTTTCAGTAAATGTTTTTTAAAAATATTTTTCTTTTATTTATGTGTTTATGTGAGTCTATCTGTCTCTACATATACCATGTGTGAGCCAGTGTTCTCAAAGACCAGAAGTAGGAATTGGATCTCATGGAACTGCATTTATAGTCATTTGTAGGCTACCTAATATGAGTGTTGGGATCCAAATTTTAGTCCTTTGCAAGACAGGTTGGTGATCCTAACCACTGTGCCATCTCTGAAACTCTAGGTCTCTATGATGTAATGTATGCAACTGATACACTATTATGCCACTGACTCTAGACTGTTGTCAAAACATACAATTTCAACACTTAGATTAGCAAACAGTAAATAGGTATGCTTCCTTTATGTGCTACATTTAGACAAATCAAGAAATATTGGTAACTATCAGGGAATAATGTTTCTTAACTATACCCTAAAAGAAAAGAAATGTGAGAAGTTACAAAAAAAAAATCTTGTCTCGTTTTCTGGCTGACGATTACTAAATCTATATCTCCTTAATAGACAGGGACAGTAAAGCAACTTCTTTGTAATAATGCTTTAAGCCAAAAAAAAATGCAATATAAGTGCTGGGAACAGGTTCTCTTCATGTGGAGTAGCATTTTTCCATATCTGTCTCAAAAGCTGCCGTGGTTTAAAAATAATGCATTGATATGAACATATTCTGCCATTGATTATATAACCAGAGAGCACAAGGGAAGGTTACAAAAATGTTAAAGGAGTTCATAGGGACGTGCATGGATTTCTTCTCTCCAAATTTCACTTGAACTTTCTTCTTTAAAATGTTTTTCTAGCCTGTCTTCTCCTTTCTCATCCCACATTTGCAGCTAAGAACTGAACTGCACCTACAGGAATTATGCTATGGGGCCTCACCATGAAATTCATGTCTTCTTTGCTCGTTTAGTGCACAGCAACTTAAAGATAGATGCTCATTTCAACATTTTGATTTCTTGCCATTTATTTTCCTCAAATACATTATTTGTGTATCTTGAAAAGTTTTCAAATGTACTGTATTTAAAGTTACTAATATTTTATATTTTTTTCCAGAAATACCATTTAGCTTTATTAGAGACGCAATTTGCACCCACAGATGTTAAACTGCACACGACTTAAAAATCTTAACACCTTTGCCTTGTACTCTTTGAAACAGAAGAACTGAAAAAAAAAAACAGCTTCTAAAAGGGATTATAATTTTAAAAAAATCCCTCACAGGGTATGTACCTCCTTAATGGGAAAAATGAATTTGCAATTGAGATTATTGACTATCTTATAGTAATATATCTTTGATGTCTATACCTTATGAATATTTTAAGATGAAAACAAACATCAATTTTAGAGAAAGAAAATAAAAGTTGTAATAAAAGGGAAAATAATCTCATGGTGTTTTCTTAGAAGATAAAGTGGAGGAAGTAAGAAATCTGGAGATGCCCTGTCTTATTACAGGTTATTAGGATATAATCAGATATTAAAGTTGGGTAATTCATAAAGATAAAACATTTATTTAACAGAAAAAATTGAAAATACAGAGGCATGTGAGTAGAATATGATTTGGAGAGAGGGGAGGAGAAAAGGGAATATAAAGGGAAAAAAAGAGAGGGGAGGAGAGGAATAGAGAATAGAAAAGAGACAAAGAGAGAAAAAAGAGGGAGGAGAGGGAAGGAGATAGGCAGAGGAGAAGACAGATGAGAGAAAAAAAGAAGAGGTAGAGCAGAGAGGAGAGAAAAAGAGAAGAGAAGAAGGAAAAGAGACCACCTTAACCCTTTCTTTAAAAGTAACGAATCATTGTCAAGGGACTCATTTCATTTCAATTAAAACTTTCCCACTCTATAAAAACAGAATGGCTTTCTCCACAACAGGACTGCCTTCTAATTAAGATTCATCTTTTTCAGGACCAGGATCTTTCAATTTTTTTTGTTGTAAAACTCACCGTCCTGTATGAAAACAAATGAGGAAGATACTAAAGATGCAAGAGAAGGAGTAGACATGCATATATTCTATTAACAGAAAGAGAAAGTTATAACAAATTTTAGTATCAACATTTGAGCTACAGTAGAATAATCCAGTTAACATAAAGATTACAGAGAACACATAAATAGACACAGTTTTTAGAGACAGGAAGATAACTGTGGTTTACTTGATAAACAGACCCTTGGAGACAATAGTCTCTGAATCCCATCTGTTTCTCCTGAAAAAGAAAAATAAATTACAGATGGAAGTCAAAGGGTCTTGGAATTTCCCTTTAAGTTCTGAATTTCCCTCTACAACACTTGTTGAAAATGCATGATATTTGTATATCTTTCCCTGCGAATAGAGATATATTCATAAAACAAATTTTTGTTTGTATAGAAAATTCTAAACTCTTTTAGAGTCCTGAAATCTTTTCAAGAACCCTCAACTTAAGCTCATACTATTAAACATACTATTAAACCTTTGGCAATGTAACTATACGTTATGATGGAATCACAAATGTGAAAATACCTGTGCTTGGGTTACCCAAATCCACAAATGTGAACATATCTGTGCTTAGGTTACTGAAACACTACTCTGTTTAAGTATGTTTTATCTTCCTCTGCCTCCCAAGTGCTGGGATTAAAGGCGTGCGCCACCACTGCCCAGCAACATTAGAACATTTTTTTTTATGGATCTTCTCTTCTAAAACCTCCTTCAATAAGAATAATTTAAAAGAGTTGTGTGTGTATGTATGGATATACACATATATTTGATGATATTTTCATGTGAGTGTTTCGCTTGCATATATGTCTGTAGATCAGGTACATGCAGTGCTTGCAGAAGAGAGAATCAAATTCTCTTGTAACTAGAGTTACATGAGCTTCTGAATCACTATCTGGGTGCTAATAATCCTACCCCAGATCTCTGAAAGAGAAGTCTGTACTCTTAACCCCTTAATTCATCTCCCCAGCACTTAGTCTACATTTGTGTTTGTTTCATGTGCTTGTCTAATCAGAATGCTAAACTCTTGCAAGGGAGACATTTGGTTATCTGGAAATATCACTTGGATTGCTTGCTTCCCTTTGCTTCTTTCTTGAAAATCAAATAGAGACTTGCATTGTAGAGTGGATATTAGGGGAATACGTCTAAAGACTTATGGGATGGCAATGATTCTTTTGTAAGTTATGTCAACTCTTTGCTATTAAATTTCTGATAAACAAATTCATTCTTTTATAAATAATAATAATATTCTTTCATTTTCTTAGTTAGTTTTGTCTTTTGCAAAGACCCTTGTCCAAATATATTTATTTTCTTTTGAGATGATTTGGTTTTTCCTTCTAAAGACTTTTTGTTTTGTTAAAATTTGTCTAAATAAGTAACACTATTAATTAATAGTGTTACTTTTTTTTGGTACTTTATACTCCCTTTCAACATGATGTTTATTCCTTCAATTCTGTGCAAAATATTTTTTTCTGAGCTACCCCATTGTGCTAGTAGAAATAATTATTTTTATATATTTGTATTTCTACATTTATTTGTGAATGGTAATATCTTTCTTTCAACTTCATCCTTTAATCTTTCTTCCATTTAATTATAACCCTTCAACTTTGTATTGTTCCATATACAATTCATTGTCTGTGCCCCAAGATTCTCCCTGACTCATTTTTCTATTTTTCAATAGTAAATGTCTCTGCTTTGGAGAGCATCAGTTAAAATCAACTCTAATGAACATCCTTCAGATCAGTTATTTACTGAGGTATTTCATATTTCTGCTGATTCTTCTGCCAGAGATGTGTTTTATTCATGGTCACCTAATAATTTAAAGGAAGATCAAGAAGGTCCCAAGATTATGGGCCCCAGGACACTCATCACTCAAATTTTATACTTCTTGCTTTCAATCTCCTCTGAACTCGTTTACCTCCGGGGAACTATATGAGTGTTTAAGAGTGGCAACCATGTAATTCAATTCCAAAATTGTTGTGTGCAGTGTCTTTACACTTTTGGACTTTTGTCCTGCAAAAGTCCTCCCATCCCAGACATGCTACACCAGGGGCTGAAACATTGGCCTTGTCCTTTTGCAGTATTTATTTTCTCAAGCAGGGTAGGTGAACATCGGTGGAGTCACATAAGCACAGACATTTCAAAAGAGCCTTTCATCTCCTCTCTAGATATTCATGTCTCCCTCTCTTTTATTTTCCTTCCTGACTTTCTTACGTGCTGATTTTCTGAATGAGAACATTTACCTGCAATAATCTAAATAGCATTATTCAATACATCTGAAAAATAGGAAACAAATTTATCCTTATTGCCTAATTACTCCTGTAAAAGAGACATAAAGTAACAAAAAACTTGAATGATTTATTTTATATACAATACTGCCTATGGCATGTTAAGCCTTAAAACAATGGAATTTCCCAAATTCTCACAGATATGAATTTCATAACATAATTCAAATTGAAAGGAAAAATGTATGTGTGTATAATTTTATTATTTCATTATTGTCTAGATGCACAAAAATTATTAAATAAATAGTTTCTTAACTTGGAGTAGATCCTTATAATCAATGATATGTCAGAACTAAATGGTCATTAGTTTTACTATCTTTGTTAAAACAAACAGAATTTTGAATACGCTAACATATTAAAATAATGATCTCAATTAATACTTATATAAAATATAAGGGATTTGAGAAAAATAAAATAAGTTATTTTTCTTGGAAAAGCCACATTTTCTGAGTAATGGTATTTAAACCATTTAACATATATAAATAATGAAACTTTGAAAAATCATGAGTTAATTTTTTGTTTGTTTTGAATTTTTTCAAGTAAAGGTAACACTGTACAGTCCTGACTTTCTTTGATCTCACTGTGTAGACCAGACTGACCTCAAACTCATTAAGTTCTTTCTGCCTCCAGAGTGCTCCTATTAAAGGTATGCACCACCACCACAGAACCTGAGTTAAATACTTTTCTCACTGTACCATTGCCTCCATTGTCTCCAGGCAAATAACTTAGTTATTTTTATATGAAAAATTTATTTTGAATTTTTTAATACCATGCCACAGTAATTCACTATATTGTATATTTATTTCAATTTAACTATTTTGTACTTAAAAGGACAATAAATTGTTCGAAGTGGATACATGTCTGGTTTTGAATGTGCTTACTCAGCACAATATTTTGTCATTTGAAATTGCTAAATACAACATAATGTATTTTAAAAGAAGTTTTAAAAAGTATCATGCTTTACTGAATTCCCTTAAATACTATCTCTTCTATTACAGTATTAGCAATTAGAATACATAAACATATTTTAATTTCATTTGTATTGTGAAATTATAACACATAATTACCTACTTTATTTATATTCTAAGTTACTTTAGGATTGATTAAGTGAATCAATACCTTTAAAAGTTTTATTTATATGACTATCTATATAAATTGTCTAATTACTCAGGGAAGCACTATTTCATTCTAAGAGTTCAACACAGTGCTATCAACAACAAAAACATAAATAGTTGATCCACTGAGGGTCATCAGGAGCATGAGAAGAGAGAAGTGTAATAGGTTTTGGACCAGGCAGAATATGACCAGTCTCTGAAGGAGAAAATGAGGGAAAGAAACAAGCTAAACAGTTTGATATTCTTCCTGAGCCCTAATTTAAAAAACAAAAACAAGCACATCAAATAAACAAAACAATTTAGGGCCAGTGTAATTTTTTTTTTTCTGGTTCTGATTCTAGGGACAAAGTGTGTTTCTTTAGCGCTGGTTTCAGGGTTTGGATGTGTTTTTCGGGTTCTGGGTTTACATCTAAAGTGGTTCTTTCACCAGCTTCAGTCTCAGATCCACAGTGTACTTCTTTCTCTAGCTCTAGTTTCAGGACCAGTGCAAGTTTCTTCAGTCATGCCCTTTTCCCTACAATCTTATTTTATATTGAGATAGTTCATTGTGTTTAATAAATCGATACACTTTGTCAGGTAGCATACATGACATAAGAAGAGAGTATATGGTCCTGTAGAATTGGAGTTATGGATGGCTGTGAGCTACCATGTCAGTGCTGGGAACAAAACCTAGCTTCTCTACAAAAACAAGCACTCTCAACTCCTCTGTCATCTTTCCTTCCTTGTGGGAACAATCTGAAACCAACTGAAATATTAGGACTCATTGATTTAAAGATTACCTTGCTCTCGTATGTATTTTATTTAAGCAAATTGTTAGGTTATGTCTCTGAATAATTGAAACCAATTTCTGAATCACATAGAACATTTTTTTTTGTTAAACTAAGAAATTTCTGTTTACAAAACAGGATAAAAATTTAAAACTCAATAGGTTATACCAAATTTACAAAAAATGACACTACAGTCACATAAAAGCATTTAAAAAGACCCTTCTTTGTGTAAAAAAAAATAGGTCTGTGGATGAATAATCTTCAACTGGCAGTTTAACTGTTTCAGCTCCAACAAAGCTTCATTGCCAAGAATCAGGTTATGTACAAGTTATTCATATTTATATTCAAGAACTTCAGTTTTCATTTTTTTTCTCCCAGATGAATTGACTTTCATCTTCCTGAAAGAACTGATAAATCCATAGTTTTACTCTTTGTTTCTTTTATTTTCAGTTTGTATGAGTAATACTAACTTTCATGTAGGACTTTTCATGGAAATTAATGACTGGTTGGAGTTAATGGACCAAAGAACTCTCCCTCTCAGGCATTCATTAATCTCCAGGAATGCCTTAAACTGAAATTGCAGTCACTTACATAAAAGCTTGAAGGAGAATTCAGAGAGAAATACCAGACCTGTCCATGTCACTACAGAACAAATGGCTGTTTCGATCGCAAGTAAATCTCCAGAGGGACAAATAATTTGTGTTTCAATTGTTCTGTTTTCCAAACTGCTGTGCAGCATTTACAACTTCCGAAGGCACCAGTGCAGGTTGTATTTCTTTAGGACTCAATGCTGCTGGATGTGTCCTGATTTGGAATTTTATCTGAAGGTGAAGATTGCTGACAGTGCTACGAGAAACTAATTTCCAACATAATAATTTTTTCACATTCAAGCCTTGAACTCTAAAAGGCCTTAAGCCAAAAAGAATATTGAATATTGAAGTCTAAGAATAAATTGCTGTAATTAAACACAACAAAATGCTTTTATTAATATGCTGCTGTTTCTGAATTAATTATGTAATCTCAGTTTCAGCCCCAGTAAACACTTTTGCCATTCTCTTCTTAAAACACTTTCCCTCTTTTAGCAGGATTACCTTGTCCTCTTTTCCTTCTTTTGAAATCTCTAGTAGAATCTAAATATTTTTAGCCCCACAATTTCTTTGTTAAAATCTTAACCTTCAGTGTCGTAATTAGTAGACAGAGTTATTAGGTTATAGTCACATCATAAATGCAGTACCATCAGAAATGGGACTAGTGCCTATCCCTTATTCCACCATAAGAACACACAAAGATGGAAACTGGCCAAATTCAGGGGTCCTTCACTGTAAACCTCTTTCCTCTGTGCTCTGACTCAGACAAATAGCCTCCGGTATCCTGAGACATTCATTAGTTTTTTACAGGCTGCTCCATTTTTTTTGCTATTATAGCTCAAACTGACTTAATACCTATTGCTGTGTTTTTCTAAATGTCAGTGTAACTTTGAGTACATGCTGAACCTCTTTTTACCTTATAATTAGAAATCTTCAGTCAGTTGTTATGAGAGGAAGGCTGTCCTTATCTGAACCTCTTTCTCAAAAACATCTACTTCTCCTTCAGTTATTTCAATCTCAGGGAATAAGTAGCCTCAACATCCAATTCAGAGAAGTATTTGTAAATTTTTTTTCTCCAATATGCCTACAAAGTCTTTTTTACTGAAATGCATCTCAAATCAATCAGTTCTTGTCAGATATGGAACCACTATCTAATTTGATGTGATGTTGTCTTCCACGTGTATGAATGAGTGGTATCCTCATCCTTTTACCAGTCCTTCTTCAGACTGTGATAAGTGATCTTCCTAATATGCAAAACCATGCTCTCCTACTACTTAAGACCATTAGTGATAGATCATTGTCTTCTCAATGCAGATCATACTATTTCATGTTTTTTACAAAGTTGTCAATGATCCGGCCCTCACTTTGAAGGCAAGATACATGGTGAATGATCTATAATGCCTCTGATGTTGTTCTTTAACTCACTTTAGGAGATGGATGTGTCTGCAGCTATATGATCTGAGGAGCAAGTTATCCTCATGTAGCATCGAAAATCCTCCTCATGAGAACTCAGGCTTGGCAGGGAGATTGCTTTTCTCCTTACAGAGACCCAGAGACTCTCTGCTTGGAATTTTTTTTTTTTTTTACTGAGACCACAAACAGTCTTGGATTGTCTTATGCTGTTAACACCTTCGTAGTTTGTTATATCTGGATTAACATCTAGTATGCTTGTTATAGTTAGTAATAAATTGATCAATTCAAATTAAAGAAAGGCCAATTATAAATGATATGTCAGGATGGCCCAACTCTATAATCCCAGCTATTCAGGTGGCTTACTGAGGGTGACGAAAAGTTGAAGTCCTGCCTGTTCTCGTGTTCTACATGGTGAGTTTCTGGCTAGCCTTGGTATGTTAATAAGACACTGTTTTAAATATTAATTATTATTTTGACAATTGTAATAATAATATTAAGGATTATGGGCATACCCAAGTCTTAGGAAATTTACCTCATATATTTAAGACCTTACTATATTCAATGCCTACTACAGAAAATTTTTTAAAGCAAATCTTGACAACATGTATATAATTGGGTGTCAAATTTATGAAGCAGAAAGTTATTTCTTATAGCCTAACAGAAATATATACAAGCACATTAATAAAGTGCAAGAATGATTTTTCATTTTAACATACTTTAGATAATGACAGAAAAATGTTTACTGCACTATGTAAGTAAAACTAAAGTTAAAATGTTACTTTGAAGGGGGAATATGATGGTTAGAATAAAAATTTAGTAAAGGATTCTTGCCAGACAGGGTAGGTCCGCAAAGGACATTAGAAAAACAAGGAACAGCCACCCCACAGGAAACTTGAATAACTGAGACTGAACTGGGCATCTTTTGCTTTATTTTGTTTTTCAAGACAGGGTTTGTCTAAATAGCAGCTCTGGCTGTGCTAGAATTCACTTCTTAAACAAGGGTGGCCTGGACCTCACAGAGATTCACCTGCTTCTGTCTCCTGAGTTCTGGGATTTAAGGGTATACAACAATCTTCTGACTTGAACTGGAAAACCACTCTAAGCTGAGGGCAGAGAAAACTTGTCCACTGGGAGTTTAGGCCTGGAAATCCACCTATATGTTCCTTACATTTTACAGACAAAGAAAGTGCATCTGCAAAACCTAACATAGCTTCTCTGACAGCTTCAAGCTCAAAAATATCGGAGCCAAAAGTAATCAAAATTGATGTGCTGCAAATGCCTTGTCTTTGATTTATTTTGAATTGTGTACTAATTATATGGTGTGATTGGTATATCCAAACAATTGCTCATTACAAGCAAATGTGGCTCTTTTAGGAAATCAACTTCTGGCTTGAAACTCAAACACAGATATATTTTCTTTTCATTTTTCTTTTGCTGAGTCTATTGATTCCTTCTGGACTTTCATAGAAAAATTTCCAAAGTTTCAAAGTAGTGAATTTAAAGTGATAATGACATTAACATATAATTTCTGGATAGAAGTCCTAAATCAAGGCTTCTTTCTCGAGGCTAGCAGGTTTTTACCTGGACACTCAGTTAACAGCTAATTACCTTCTCCTTGTGGATTGTAGAATGGTTATCATGACAATTAATGGAAAGAAGTTAAGTAAGAGCTGCAGCCTGTGAAACACAAACCTCAGAGGAGAAAGTCAGCATTTTCTAGGAAAGGAGAATGTTCAGAGACGAATATAACTGATTTCATCATCTAAACATCTTATATCTGGAGGGTTAACCAGTGGCAAAGGAAAAGAAAATTGAAAACAGGAAATTTAAAATGCTTTGTTGTATTTGCACGGTTCTTATTATCCAATAAACTAAATGTTGATGCTGTTGCAAGATGGCTACTTATGTTAAATGTGTAGACTTTCCTTACCTGCACAATCTCTTCCCATCTGCTCAGTCACCATCTTTGAAATGAGACCTGAAAAAAAAAAAGGAAACGAAAGATTTTAGAAATAAACAGTTCGTCAGCCCTAAGAATTGCATCATTCTGAATAGCATTATATAAGTTCAACCAATCAGTTCTGTCCTGACAAGCACACCCACCATCTTCCTGCATTGCATGCATGCTGTAAATGCTATTTGCACTTTAGTTACCTAGTTTTCATTTCTGTTATTTGGTCAACTGTTATGACATTGTAGTACTTGTGTTCAAGTAACTATTTTTTGTTAAATAACACCGCAGGGTGGAAGAGTGGTGGTCCTGCCTATTGAGATGTGCTAATAAGAATCAGCAAAATTCTTTGTGTGACTTCATAGGAAAAGAAGAGAATTATATGCTGCTATTAGAGTGTCTATATTATCTTTCCCATTTCTCAACTCATAGACAGTGTCTTCTCATATTGTCCCAAAAAGAAAAAAGTAAGCACAGCATAATTTGAGAGAGAATACAAAATGTAGCTGTACTATTTAAACTGCAGTAGATTATAATTTTCATCTTATTATTGGTTACTACTGACAATCTTGTGTTAATTTGTAAAGTTCATCATTGGTATATAGGAGGTAAAACTATGATATCAAGAATTAAGTAATCAGTGCAATCTCCCACACGCACTGTACGTCTAGGAATGTGTCCTTTGAGTTGAATAGAGGGTGACAGGATTACACAATTAATAGCTTAATTTGTTTTCATCTCTTTAACACTGAATAAGTAGAAAAGGAAGCAGCATACGGAACAAGCAGGAGGAAATAAAATAATCTTTATCATAAGAACCAATTGCATGCTGAATCCACAGTCCACTGCAGTTTGAGATCGCCATGGGATTATTTAAGCAACATTCTAAGATTCCAGCTCTAAACCTATATTTCACAACCCTCTTCAGGAGTTTAACAATGCTTTCACAAGGGTGGCATGTCAGATATCCTGCATATCAGATGTTTACATTATGACTTTTAACAGTAACCAAATTATATTTATGAAGTAGCAATGAAAATAATTGTAAGGCTGTGATCACCAAAACTTGAGGAACTGCTTTAAAGGGTTGCAGCAGTGGGAAGTTTGAGAGCACTGTACTAATACAACTGCAGGATAATTGTGATGAGGTCAACATTATCGCAAATAAAAATTGTTTATTACTATCAACAATTCTAAAGTCACTTAATGATGATCTGAGATTCTGTGTCTATTATTATTTCAAGTGTCTGTCCAGGTCACAGAAGTTTCATGTGATTTGAAGGGCAGTGTACTAGATGGTCAGTACATGACAGAAAGAGAGAGTAGCAGAAGTGATTTTGATAGAGCTTTTTACAAGCATCTGTACCATGGATAGTGCATACTTTTGTCAGTATAAAGTAGAAGGGTAACTCTGATGATTGCTGTGGCTATTCAGAACATCAGACAAGCAAGATAATTCCTATCACAAACATTGTAGGTGTAATATATATATATATATATATATATATATATATATATATATGAAGCTTTCAATTCTAATATAATTAATAAGCTACTTGATTCAATCATTTTATGGTAAACAAGAATTTGAAATTCTGACAGTGATTAAGCCTTTAGAATTATTTTTACTGTCACAAGTGTTCTATGATCAGAATGAGATTTATTCATGTGAATCATAATATTACAAGTTTATATGTTTCATTTTATTTATTTATTTTATTTTATTTTTTAGATTTATTTATTTATTAAGGATTTCTGCCTCCTCCCCGCAACTGCTTCCCATTTCCCTCCCCCTCCCCCGATCAAGTCCCCCTCCCTCATCTGCTCGAAGAGCAATCAGGGTTCCCTGACCTGTGGAAAGTCCAAGGACTGCCCACCTCTATCCAGGTCTCGTAAGGTGAGCATCCAAACTGCCTAGGCTCCCACAAAGCCAGTACGTGCAGTAGGATCAAAAACCCACTGCAATAGTTCTTGAATTCTCAGTATTCCTCATTGTCCGCTATGTTCAGCTAGTCCCTATTTATCCCATGCTTTTTCAGACCTAGGCCAGCTGGCCTTGGTGAGTTCCCAATAAAACATCCCCATTGTCTTAGTGTGTGGGTGCACCCCTCGTGGTCCTGAGTTCCTTGCTCGTGCTCCGTCTCCTTCTGCTCCTGATTTGGACCTTGAGATTTCTGTCCGGTGCTCCCATGTGGGTCTCTGTCTCTGTCTCCTTTCATCGCCTGATTAAGGTTAATATTCATGAGGATGCCTATGTGTTTTGCTTTTGGATTCACCTTCTTATTTAGCTTCTCTAGGAACATGAATTATAAGCTCAATGTCCTTTATTTATGGCTAGAAACCAAATATGAGTGAGTACATCCCATGTTCAAAGGCCCAGAAAATACTTTCAACAAAATTATGGAAGAAAACTTTCCCAACTATATGTTTCATTTTAAAGGAACAGAATTTGTAGATAGGTTCTAAACTTTCTGAAGGTTTATCTGCAGCCTGGCATCAAAGCAAGCGAGAGAAAAAGGTCACTCTAATATAAACTATTACATATCAAATTAATTCATTCATCCCCCTAATTACCTGCTACATGCTTTATTTAAATTTCTGTGGGTTTTATAAATATTTATTCTCTCCCCCTCGTCTCTTTGTTTGTTTGCTTGTGTGTGTGTGTGTGTGTGTGTGTGTGTGTGTGTGTGTGTATGAGCATGTGCGTGTTGAATGAAACTCTTCCATATTCCCTATCGACTTTACTGGTAACTATCATCCTCCTTACAAAGGCACACAGGAAAAAGTTCCAGGAGGGGATACAGGCTAAACCACATAGGCCCTTTTGGACCATTCTTAATCTCTATTATCCAACATTGTCAGTTATACAACTTCCAAAAAATGCTTATGAATTTGTAGTACTCATGAACCTTTGAACAGGCACAGTATGGGAAAGACAACACATAGAGATCAGGGGTTATTCTGGATGGGACACTGAGAAGGAGACACAAGAACATGCACCTCTTCTGTTTGCAGAGAGATACTCAAACATATTTTCCAAGGAGTGTCTTAATTGGTTGACTTATAAAAATCAGTCATGTGCTCTAAAGGTCACATAGTCATTATGAGACAACTATATAGATAATATAGATAATCTATAGAGTCTACGTGGGATGTGATGATTGGGAGCAAAGAAGAATCCTATGCCTGGCAATTCCTAGACAAGAATTACCAAGCAGCATATTAGGGGATCACCACATTGAGGATGGGAGAGAAACTGGAGCATAGGGAAGAATGTGGAGGACGACTGAATTCTGCATCTCATCTGTATCAGTACACCTTTTATTTCAAAATAAATAAAGCCACTAAATTGAATTTTAAAGAAGAGTAAGGCAATGCTGTGATATCTTCTCTGACCTTTATTTCCCAGGGTTCTGATTTAGTATCAGCATGACGGTAGCTTTCTCTTTTCCAACAAGGATGGAGTTTATATGTATTCTACTTAGGTGTTCCTGGATAAAATCCTGAGCAGAAGCAAACTAATGAACAAAGGATGGGTGTCATACTTTATCAAGAGAAGCCAAGAAAAAAAAAAAAACTGAAGCAGGAAGGGAGTCTGGATGCCAGAACTGAAGCAGAAACCATAAAGGAATGCTTCTTACTGGCTTGTTGGCTTAAAGTTTGTCCAATTTGATTTTATATACAACCCAAGACCATCTACACAGGGTTGGTTCCACCTATGGTGTGAAAGGTCCTTTCACCCTATCATCAGTTAAGAAAATGAAACACAGTCTTGCACATAGGCCTTTTTGGTGAAGATATTTTCATCCTTTTGGCTACCTCTTCCAGATGTCTGTCGCTTATGTGTACACAAACAAAAAACTAACCAGCACAACAAGTTAATATGTTCTATAATTCCAAGAGTTGATAAGACTAAGACAGAAACCTTATATAGTCTGTATAGAGGAACAATCAATAAACTTTTGTACAAATTTGTGATGTAAAATCTTAAATACCTCATTAAATTGTTTTCGTTTTTTATCTTGTATTTGATAATGTGTGAAAAACCCTGCTTGTGTGGACACTGCCTTTCACAGAAGGAATGGGTTAATAATAGGATATCTCAGTGAAGCCATAGAAAAAGTTGTTGTTCATGGAAGCTCAGAGATCTCAAAGACACCACATGCTATTGCCATTGCAATATGAAACAACTATCAAGGGGAAATTACCCGTTTTCAGATTGGATTTGAGACCTGCTCCACAAGAGGGAATTTCAGGCCTGGTCCCGTAATGTTAGTCAAAAATCCTTGGCAGGGGAAGCCAAGAACCTCGAGCTAGAACTTGTTGTTGCTATTTTTCTAAATCATCAGGTTATAATATTATTTCCAAATATTTGTATTTGTGCTCATAGACCAGGCTGCTTTCATCTTTGTCTGTAGAAACTTCTGTTTTGGCAGGGGATGGAGTCAATGTTGAGAAGAATACCTAGCAAACAAAAAGAACCTAAGAGCTGGATAATGGGGGAAGTGTGGTAAAATATTGGAGATGGCATGGCTATCACAATCATGAATTCATGGCCACTTTTGTTAACCTACAGAAATGCTATACAACAAAGCTAGTCTAATCTACCACAGAGATGGGCTAGGTGGTTCCTATACCCCACCACTTAATGAGGAGTTAGAAATAGCAGATAGTTGCTGAGAGAAAAATAATTCTTTCCTGAGGTTGTGGCTTCAGGTAGGTTTTTCATTCTCCAGTTGATGGTGCCATACATGCACATGTGTGGGCTTGAGCCATCAAGGGAAAAAACAATAAAGACAAACAAAAACTCCATGAAATTGGGAGAGGGGCATGTCATAGTGTCATAGGGAACATGAAGGAGTCAGAAGAGGAAGCAATAGTTAATATGACTATTAATACATGATGGTATTAAATTTTCAAAGAATAAAGTCTTTGGAAATTTCTTCAAGTATCCCATGAAAAGTTTGGTATTTATAGAAAATTAGTTGTTTTTTAATTCATTCATTTATTCGTTTGTTCATTTAGTTACTTCAGATTTACTAAGTAATCATTATATGATATTAGCTGCCTCTGGATTAAGATATTCATAGATAAATATGAGTTGGGATCAGTTCTGTCAAAGATCTAAGTAGGTGAAGAAATATAATCAACAAGCTTATAAAAAGTTTATATTTTTACTGTCCATGTTATAAACTATAGGGTCTCGGATCCCTTAGACAATTTGCCTTTCCTTTCTTAATCTCTATAATTGACCTGTTTATCTCAATTTCTTACTGCTTTAGTGAAGATTAAATGTGTTTATGTTTCACAAATTCCTGACAAATAGTTAATAACCACCCTACTGTAGATATTTCCAGTTATATAATACCATAAGGGGACAAAATATTTTCAGGGAAACTGAGTGGGTAATGATTAAAAAACAGGTAGAATTGTGAGAGTTTCTTTTCACCAAGGTCATAACATTCAATGTAATTTTTCTACCAGATATAAATAAAAATATTTCTGAATTTTGCTTATATGTAGAACATAAGAACATAGAATAAAACAGTGATTTATATGGAAGGAATAAACATGAAAAACAGTGAATCATGAGTCAAAGATGTCAATGAGTTATAAAAATCGGAAGGCAAACCTAGGAGATGGCTCAGTAGCTAAAGGGCAGCTACCATTGCTGAAGCTTCTGACCTGAGTCCACTCTCTGAGAGACAGGTAGTGGAATGAGAGAAACCACTCCTGTAAGTTGTCCTCTGACCTCAATGTGTGCTCTTTGGCACATACATAACCTCATGCAGACACATGGTGACACATACAGACACAAATATTTTTAATTTTTTAAAAAGTGGGATAAATATTCTAGAGAAGATGTAACACGTAAAGACCAGGTTTTCTTAAAGTAGTAGTAGCTTTAGAAACACTTACCAACATCATATAATTATGCCTTTTTATTTCAGTACCATATAATATATGTTATATATTTAATTTACTATATGTAACATATATTTTTCCATGTTATCTTGGATATCAACTATATGCTACACAATTTAGAAAAAAAGGTTTTGAATTACGTAAAAAAGAAGCAAAGAAGCATTTATTCTCAGCTGAGTAGGATGGGTTTTTTTATGTTTGTTTATTTATTTATTTATTTATTTATTTATCTGAAGCAGGTATTGCTAAATAAAGCCAGACTTGTCAAAATGACCTGTGATTGTGGAATGTGTTCCTTGATAGTATCTAAACTTATTTCAAAGTTGTTGTTTTTTTTTTTCCTTTTATGTTTGCTTATGATATATTGCTTCTTAAGGGGAGAGACTCTTTGCTTGGTTGTATGTTTTAGAAAGATACTTCTAGAAAAATCAACCAAAATTATCAGTGAACATTAGCCTGCTTTATTTGAGTGACTTAAAAGGAAACTTTTAGCTTATACTACTAAGTGTTCTACCTGGAATCATTCCTACCTGTCATTTCTGAGCATGTGATGGGAACATGCTCAACACTATGCCCACCATATGTGTAAGAAATAGTCTTCCCTGTATAAATATGTATAATTTGCTCAAACAGAATGTCTTTCCTTTCTGCATCCAGAGGAATGCTACTTGGAGAATTATTTCCAGGTCTCTTCTTGATTACAGTCAGTAAGAAAGCTGCCTTTATTTCGTCTCCTCTAAAGGCTGTCATTTGCTCTCATGGAAGGATGGATCCAGTGTAATGTGTTCATAATAGTGTCAGTCTTCAGCATTTTGGGTACAGTAAGATATACAGCATTTTCTAATAGTGTAAACAAGACAATTCATTCCATAAAATTTAAATAATTTTAAAATTAATTTTAAGAAACATTGACACTAAGTATTGAATTTGTAAGCATAGAATAAATTATGACTGTTGTTTAAAAATCTGTCTGCCATTGCATAATATTTTTAGCTCCAAAAGTATGCCAGGATAAATTTTAAATATAGATTATTCATGTTACTTTTACCCACATTTAGTATTTATTTTATTTTTTTTTATTTCTGAGTATATCTACTGAGGGTCTGACACTTTATTTGTACCCCAAGGAACAAGGAGAGGGGTTATACCTATTTGAACTGGAGTTACATTGCAGATGCTTACAAAATGAAAAAAAAATGGGAAACAAAACTCATGTTTTACCTGTGCTCCAAAACATCTTGTTCTGTACGAGAGCAGCAAGTGTTATCATTTGATCACATAGCAACCCCCTCAGCAATAACCCTACTTACAATTTTGAAGTAAAGAACAAAATTAAATTTATAATTTTAAATTTTAGAAGAACTACTGTCATCTATACAATAAGTAGATAATAAGTTTACTGAAGAAAATATTCTTTAAATTGTTATAGATGTTTAAGACCAAGAACTATTGTGCTGTAGGGTAACCCTTCTGCACCCTGTGATTATATATTGCTTTTATTTTTTTTTTTTTTTCCGAGACAGGGTTTCTCTGTGGTTTTGGAGCCTGTCCTGGAACTAGCTCTTGTAGACCAGGCTGGTCTCGAACTCACAGAGATCCGCCTGCCTCTGCCTCCCGAGTGCTGGGATTAAAGGCGTGCGCCACGGCCTTTAATAAAAGCTGAATTGGCTAATAGCCAAGTAGAATACATCTAGCCAGGAAAACTGCACTGAGATGCAGAAAAGAAAGGGCAGATTTGGGAGAGATGCTAGACAACCACTGGAGAAGCAAGATGTTTTGAAGCACAGGTAAAGCTATAAGATGTGTGGTAAAGCAAAGATTAATAGAAATGGGTTAATTTAAAAGTAAAGGCTGGTTAGTAATAAGCTTATGCTGTTTTACCAAGTATTTTGTGATTAATATTAAACCTTTGAGTGATTATTTGCAAATGACTATGGGACACAGCAGGATAGAGAAATGCCTGTTTATATATGACTTACAACACAGGACTGGGATTTCCACATAAGTGCCAGGGCCTACAGATATGAGTTCTGTTTCACCTTGACTGAAGGTCAGAGTGTTTGAGCTTATTTTTGCTCTTTCAAAGTTGTTGACAACAGGTGTGGCTACAAACAAGATATCCTGACCTAGGATGGGTACTGGGATGTTGGGAGAAGACTGCTCATTCATTCCCGGCCACTCAGACTCCAGAAATAATCACACAGAAACTATATTATTTAAATCACTGTTAGGTTGATCACTTACATGTATTGCTAGGTAGCTCTTACATCTATAATTAACCCATTTCCATTATTTTATATTTTACCACAAGGCTCATGGTTTATCAATAAAGTTCTAGGACACGTCTGTCTCCTTTGGCAGCTCCATGGTGTCTTACAACTTTGCCTTCCTTTCCTCAGCATTCACTTTAGTTTTCCCCATCTAGCTCTACTCTGCCCTACACAGGCTTAAACAGTTTCTTTCTTGATTAACCAATAAAATCAACACATATACAGAAGGACTTCCAACACCATTTCCTCTTTTCTGTTAAATAAAAAGGAAGGTTTTAGCTTTAACATAGTAAAATTACATATAACAAAGCAGATATCGAGCAAGATTTACAGTTACACTATTTATATCTACTTTATCTTTTATCATAACTAAGAAAAAACTATAATTATAACTATCTATTCTCCAACTCCATCGAAGATTCCAGATGAATACAATGTGACCTAAGTCAACAACTTGCAAAACTCTAGTATTTACAGAGACATCTCATTGCCTAGACATTCACCCAAAGTTTTTTTTTGTGACATTGGAGTAAATCTTTGTTTTTGACATTAAAATGGCCCACAGATGTGGATCCACTCCACCTTTACCAAATTCAAGTCTATACCTACTCCATTTTTATAATAGGAGGTTGGAGCCATGGAGTGACTGCCTGCAGGATTTGGTTCAAACTATCAGAATGCTTAACTCAGGAAATAGTGGCTTGATGTCTCAAGTACTCAAGCAAGTAACTGTTTATGTTTTGTGCCATGTTAAAACAGTCTTTTGTCTTCTTCCCTCCTTTTGGATTTGGTTATATAAGCATATGAAAAATTTATATGGGCACACTCAGTATTTGGGATCCACAAGCTAGCCTTCCCAGTTTTATCTTATATTTCTGTATTTCTTTAGTATCTCTATTCCTCCTATCTAATTTTTCTAACTCACATGCCCCTATACTAGAGTGTATAAACCTATCAAGGCTGGACACCAACATATAAGACCAGACACCACCTTAAAAAAGTTCTAGACACACAAAAACAGAACCAAGAGAAGCTTTGTAGTTTATGCCCCTCATTTTGGACCACAGTACAAATGCATGTCCCCTGGCCACAACAGGCTAGAGCTGCATCATGGCAGATTCCTGCTGTCTCTCACAGGTCATGGAATAAAGAGGATTCTCCTTGTCACTGCCTGTGGGTTTGAGAGCAGAGCAGTAGCCTTGAGAGAATAGCTGCATAATGCTTTCAAAATTTGGGTCTAAGGATGTGTTTCTTTGGAAAAGAGGTGAAACTTTTGCGTCCACAAAAGATGAGAAGCTGTGGATTCCTTCCAGTTTCCTATAGATTGGTAAAGGTAGACCCCCTGAAAGGTTTCCAATGGTCACCATGCCCCAGGTGATCCAATATCCACAGCAGCATCAAGGTTGCTGGCTGAGAAGGATCAGCCACACAAAATGCGCTAATAAGGGCTTGATCATAGTTCTAAATTTTCTCCGGGTTCCTCAAATGTTACCTCACCCAACAATCAGCAGGAAGTAATCTAGAGAACTATGCCCACATTCCCAAAACATTGTTTATGAATTCTTGTTTTCATTTTAGGGAGCTGATTATAAAATGTTATGTGTCAACATCAATCTCTTTCACATACAAGTTCGATAACAGGTTGTAGACCGTATTATGCATGAATTAATTTCATTGATTAAAAACTTTTATAAATATATGTTGAAAAATCTACTTTGTCATTTTTTTTCAAATTCATATACCACAATAGCTTTATCAACTTATATTGCAAAAGCAAGCTAGCAGACAACCAAACAACAAAATTTAAAGTTTGTGAAATGTGTATTTGGAAGCAAAGGTTCTTTATATGCTGTTTATGGAAAATGCATTTGCAGTAAAAGATCTGTGCTAAATTATACCTTTCTATGATCTTAACTGATTTAAGTTTTTAAATATTTGTTCATTTTATATATAAAGAGCAGCTCTTCTGAAGTCATGACATCAGGGCTTGTGAGCATTAGCCAGATCTTTCTAACATCCTTTCTTCTCTTTATCTCTAAATATCTTTAAAATTTATGGACTACAATCTGACTGTAGAAGATTATAAAAGGCATATGTCATAATATATTCAAATTCAAATAATTTTAGATACTTAGACTTATTGCTTAGAATAAATAATGGTCCTTTGATGTTTTGATTTAAATTAACCATAAATAATGGGATTTTGTACCGAAGCACACACACCAACACACACAAACAAAACTGTTAACACTTCCAAATTATACTACATTTTGACTTTACTTCTCATTTATTTACTTTTCTGATAAAGATTATTTTGGAAAGATAAGAACTATTACCATGTTCTAAATCTAATAGGCTCTTGACTTAAACTGTTTAAGGCTTACAAAGAACCCCTAATTAAAAAGTCTGCCTACCTCTAATTCTAAGAATTGTTTCATAATGCAAACTTAGCCAGCTGTTGTTGGCAGGATGAGATTAAGTAGCTTGTTGTGAGCAGCATAATAAATTTATCTATTATGCTGGCAGATAGGACTCCCATAGACAACAAATCCAGAGGGGCTCAAAGCCCACAGTCAAGGTCTGTTACCAAGGGCCACTTGTGCATTCTTCAACATGAAGGGTCTATCTCTCCTTCCTCCCAGAGTCATGCTCCCCCTTTCCTCTTTTCAGGTTCTTAAACTGCCCTATGGATTAGTTCTCTTTCAAGGAACCTCAAGTGGCAAAAGCTTTTATGCATGAGCATGCTTTCTTTTCTCTGAAGAATACCCATTGCTATGAGAAAAATGGAGCTTGGGAACCAGGGCTGAGGATGAGGCTTGTTAAACTATTCTCTTCATTCTGAAAAGCCAGGCAGACTTCTGAAATGTTTGTTAGATATTTCCTTCCACTTATTATTGCTCTAAACCTGAACAATTTTAAATCTTATACCTTCTCTCTTTTTGTGTTTGTTTGTTTGTTTCATTTCATTTTGTTTTGTTTTTCATACTCCTTTGGGAACAGACAAAATCTTGTCTTCTAGTCATGAGGTCAGATAAGAACCCAAATTACATATCTACTAAAAGGAGTGGATCTTTAGAAACACCTCACTCATGCTAGTTATAAGAGCTGTGGACATCAAATTGAATGTTGAGAGGGTAATTTCAGGAGCTACCGGAAGTGTTTGCATGGAAGTTCACCATGAGTAAACTGTCTGCATGTTCATACAAAACCCAAATTTCACCCATGAAGAAAGCCTTAAATATTCTGATCCTCAGACTACACAGCTAGTTTTTTTTTTAAATTGAAAAAGTCATAGATATTAATTTACCATTACATAATATTGCTGAATATATAGACATGTAATATATAATTTATTATATTATATATACCAATGTATTTCTTAGAGGGTGATGATACCCCCCAAGAAAAAAATGGAATTTTCTCCTTCACTGATATACTCCGAGTGACTTATACTTTCCATTAAAATTTACATTTTAAGGACTATATCTTCAAGCATTTAAATCAAGTTGGACTGTTTTTAGTGTGGCACCCTTTAGAGAATTTAAAATCTAAATTGTAGCAGTATTTTATAGTTTTAAAGAGGTTAGAGCATCAATAGGAAAGAAAAATTTGAGCAAGAATCTGAAAAATTTGCAATAATATCATGTCAGAAATTCATTTAGAAGCCCATTTTTCCTTTTATTATTAATGAACAATATTTTCGCATATAGTATATGCTGAATACAGATTCTTTTACCTCTTTTTCTTAATATCCTCCTCAACACCTCCCACATCTAGATCTACTCCCTTTTTGTAGCTCATTTGAAAGGAACAGACATTAATAGAAAATAAGAAAATAAAACAAAGCAAAATAAAATAATATAAAAAAATCTATCACCTTGAAACTGGAGAAGACAAACCAATGGAAGGAAAAGAACCCAAGAAAAGGTATGAGAATCAGAGACTCACTTTTCAGACACCCAGGAGTCCCATAAAAACACTAAACTTCAGGCCATAATGTATGCACAGAGAACCTGGTCCAAACTATGCAAGCCTTGTGCATGCTGCTTCAGACACTGTGACGTCATATGAGCTTTGCTAGAACTGTATGTTTTGTGCTGTTGTTGTGTGGTTTTATTGTTTCAAGTGTTCTAAGCTAAATCCCCAGTCTTCCAGTTTGAATAATTAAATTGCTTCAATATGTAAACTCCTTCCCAAAGGCCCATCTCTTTTACATGATCATTTAGAAAAGTAAAAGGTCACATATTTCTTTAAGACTGAGAAAAAGCCATCATTCTCATACCAGTTTTTATATTTAGCAACACATATTGATACATATTGTCATGCACTCTGTTTGTTTCATCCATGTATTTAATAAAGATTTAATCTAAAGTTGCCACAGGAAGAATGTCTTTTTTAATTTATTGTTTATTTCTTCCATCTTGAAAAACTTCCAGATTTTATTATCTCTTCTTTGCCAAAATTAAATTCTGCTGGTTGAGTGAACAGCTTCTGTTCAACTTTGTACTCTTATTTGTTACAGTTAAGTACTAGAGAGATTATCATGGGCTTTCACCTTGGCATTGGGCATAGGAACATGTTTGTTGAGCATTAGAGCCTTTCCCCAACAGTATAATCACTTTGCCTTCTGGAAGACATTATCTTTTTCATTTTGCTCTTAGTGTGTTTTCTTGATAAATTACCTTCCCTTTCCATATTTTTTTTTTAAATATGGCTGCAGGTATAGTAAAGTTTCTATTATAAGTGCCCAGGGAAAGTCCCCTATGACTCATGAGTTTTCCTTGTACAATAGGGAAGTGAGTATTGTTATAACAGTAGGGTCTTTTCCTTTCAACGGTCTGTGTAGTGGCAGAAGATTTCCAGCGTTACACAGTCTAGTATTGTGATAATAAGTGTCATAAAGAAAAAAAAAACAAATGGACTTTCTTGCATTTAGGGACCAAGACCCTGTAGCAGGTTTACAATAGAAGTACCAGCCTCCAGAGAGCTATATGAGAAAAAATTCCCCTGGAGGAGGAGGGGGGGATTGGATGTTATTTGACAGGGTTTTCTAAGGAAGGAGGCCTTTTCACTCTTGTTGGCTCTACTTGTGTCAAAGTAAGGACTGCACTCTAGTGTCAACAAATGTTGCTACAAGGGTAAAAGGACCAGAGAGTAGTACTTCTTTCGATTTGCCTTTGTTTAGACTTGATCAAATTATTTCATCACAGAAAGCAAACTGTAAAACATAGCCAATCTTTGGTTTTACACAAGGAGAAAAAGCATTCTACCCAGGATTGAGGCCACATTGTTTGTTTTTACTGTATACTGCTCAACTTGAATAATTATAATTATTACCTAAGAAATTTCTCATTTACATCCCAACCAGTTATGATCTAGTAGGTATAAAGGATAAACTATGAACACACACTTCAGTGTAGTTCCCAGAGAACATTTGTGCCTCTGGACTTAAGAATTCATATCAAATAGCATGCCTTAAAGTCAGCAGGAAAGTAACACTAGAAGGGATGTTGTACAGCAGAGAGTAGAGAGATATGAAGTGATTTATCAAAGGTCACATAACTACTACATTTCATAGCTGTAATGTTTTCCATTATACAACTAGAATGTTTTAATAGATTACTTTCATTATTCAGACTGCAGCCGAGCATGCTCTGTTAATGGTTTCTTTGGCACCCTTAAATCACTTACAAGATAACAGGGTTAAGATGAAGAACACTTTTATCCAATTCACACTTCTGTATGCCTTCTGGGCCTTCTAAAATTGTGGAACTATATTTTTACACAGCAAAAAGAGGTATTTGGGGGTGATGTATGCTTTCTTCTTTTAACTAACATTATAAGGCTCTCAGAGTCACTGAAGAAAGATCCCAGAATCAAATAGTATGCAAACACACAAAGCATTTATTCTACAGAAATAGACAGCATGCAGGGGTGATCATCCACACAAAATGGTGAGAACAGTCTAGAACAAAGGCACAGAGGCCCTTTTATTAGGGCACTTGTGGAATTCTAAGCTTGGTGAGCTAATCTTTGTCCTTAACTTGTCAGGCAAGGAGCAGATTCATGGGGTACAAGTTGATTGGATGGGACTAGTAATGGTTCCACTCATTGTAGGCTTTTTAGTAATATCTGATTAGTTACAGCCCAATCCTGTCTGGGTCCGCATCACCTTATAAGGTCAGGTTTGAAACTGTTTAGCTTATTGGCTAGACATGGCTGGGGGACTTCCTGGACTTGGGATTAGGTCAAATGGATGGAACTAGAAAACACCATTCTGAGTGAGGTAACCCAGACCCAAAATGATAAATATGGTTTGAACTCACTTATAAGTGGATACCAGCCATAATCAAAGCATTTTGATTCTAGGTAAGCTAAGCCACAAGATGAATACGAAGAAAAACATATATAGATCCACCAGGAAAGTTGAAATAGACAAGATCATCTAACAAAATTGAGAATATCCCTACTGCTTGTACTGGCTCTTTGAAAACTTATTCTCTTTGGATGATACCTTGCTCAGCCGAGATATAGGAGGGAGGGCCTTGGACCTTCCCAAACTAATGAGCCTTACCCTTTCTGAAGTGTGGATAGGGGTATGGTGGGGGATAGAGAATGGGAGGAGGAGAGGGTGTGGGAACTTGTATGTATAATGAAAAATGATATTCTCTTTTATTCTTAAAAAAATAAAGCAGAGAAAAACTATATTGGCCTCCAATTTAAAAATCTGGGGATTGCCGGGTAGTGGTAGTGCACGCCTTTAATCCCAGCACTCGGGAGGCAGAGGCAGGCAGATCTCTGTTCGAGACCAGCCTGGTCTACAAAGGGAGTTCCAGGACAGGCTCCAAAGCTACAGAGAAACCCTGTCTCGAAAAAAAAAAAAAACAAAAACACACACACACACACACACACACACACAATCTGGGGATTGCAGGTTTGAAGCCCTGGGAGAAGTCACTGGATTTCTTTGCATATGATGACTTCAGTTACATAGTTATATACTTGTTTGAAAAGTAGAAAATGCTATCAAGAGGATAACTTCTGCCAATTCTAGAATGATTGACAAAATTGTTTTATGTCATTTTGCACAATGAAGCCATTCGAAATGAGCATCACGCATAGTTCATGTCTAATGGATAGACAAAACATGGTGAAAAACGTTCACACTATGGGAGGAATTGGTTCTGATGAGGGGCATTATAAACTTTTTCATATGTTAGTCTCCAATCTTGGACAGACATTTTCTCTATCTCCATAGTGTCTTTTAGAGATTCATATACACTGCATTAATAAAGCAATATGAGAATGCTACACCCGCTAAAGATTGAGAGAAATGCGAAAAAGTGGTATGCTTTGAAAATCTTATGAGAAACAACCTATCATATGCAAATTTTAGAATGACTTGAAGGAAAAAATATGTACATGATGACAGGTGAAACGGACTTTAAAGTGGGGAAAATAGAAAATCCAATAGTTCTGTGTAAGAAGCGATCTAAAACAGAGCAACATACAATGTCAAAATGTATTTCCAAAGAATGGACATAAATACAAATTGTTAAGTTACAGAATTCTTCAGAGACATCTGACATGCCAAGTAATGGGAACCCAACATTTTCCTATCTATTAGTTAGTTTCACAATTTAGGGACATTGGAGAGTGCATTGTTCTATGTATGAGCATATGAGATGGTCACCCAAGATATGGAGAGTTTATATGACCCTCCCTTGCTACATTATGGTACTGATCATGAAAGAAGAGAAGACATATTTAAAGGACAATCTGGAGTTTAATCTCTTCCCCATCATCTGTTTTGGTTGGTATCATCTTTGTTTAGTTCACAACTATGTTTAGATAGTAACTTTTTGAGACTTTGTAGGTGTAATTTCTGACAATCTTAGGAGAAACAGTCTCACAGGAAAAACCCTGTTCCTTGGACTTAAGTCCAAAAAGGAACTTTCTTCCATTTCTTTCACTGTGTTCCCTGATTACTCAAAGAGGGTAAATTTAGGATCACATAACTTGAGAAAATGTTAAATTTTATATGCAAGCACAGATAAGAAAAATATATACATGCACAAACATACACATACACACACACACATAAACATATATTCCCCAATATGGTTTAGTAGCTTATTCAGTGTAGATTAAAGTAGTAAAAATAGAATTGGAAATAGCTACTTCTGAAAAGTTTGGAAACACTGTACTATCATCTTGAAGTCTGAATAGAAATTCTTTTACAATATTACCATTTTGTCAGCTTTTTCTATAATTAGTTATGTGTATTGTTTTATTTTTTTAAGGTCTGAGGTATTCCTGAAGGCTATACTTTTCATTGTAGGTTTAAATGTAAAATTGTATGTTTTAATTAGGAAGAATTATTTATTTATGATGCTTTCATTTTAGGATTTGTAGTAAATTGTGTTTTAGTTTAATGGAAAAAAGCTATTATGAATTAGAGAGCATGGACAAGTTTAGGGAAGCATTTGTAAGAAGGAAATGGAAGGATAAATTATAAAAAATAAAAATAATATGAAAATAAAATCCAAAATAATAATAAAAACTAATCAAATAAGTACATAGTGAGAGATGTTCTATAAATGACCTGAAAAATAGTTCCCAAAACTATCAATCATGAAAAATTACAAAAATAATGAAAGAAGGGAATATTACAGAGAGTAAACACAATGGTTAATTGGCAGTTAGTGCTGAGAGTTAGACCATGACTTGGAAGAAGATATTAAGTAATGGAGTTTTGACATGGGTACAAAATAAAACTTTACTGTTTTAAGGAACATTGCTTTTTAACAGTTTACTACCCAACATAAGCTTGTCTAACTTGTCTCATATAGTAAGGGTGAATAATAACATTGTGACAAATCATGTCAGACTAAATGACTCTCCAATTTGCAAGAATATTCAGTCCTCTAGGTTAAACATCACTCTTTTAGGCCCCCAGTCATCATATAAAAAATCAATGAGACATTAAATATTAATCAATAAAATAAGAAAACCTTCACTGATAAAAGAAAAAAGTGAACTCAAAAGTTGTTACATGGTTCCTTACTTCTTTATAGTATAAATTTAAGAATAAAAATAATCATTAATTATTTTTGTAGTCCAGCTACAGCAAATTCATATTTTGAAGCACTATTAATTAGAAGCTCAGGCTCAGAAACTTGAGTTCAACCTGAAGATCCAACACGGAAAACAACCAGCCACTGGCTTTCACCTCAACCTCAATCTGAAATGGTGATCCTGCCTCCTGGAATTTTAGAATGAGACTGTGTCTGAGAGCTGTCTTCCCGCTGTCTTACATTCTTCTCTAGGGCCGGAAATAAAGGTGCGTACCACTACTGCCTGATCCTATGTTTATTTTTTTTTTCAAAACAAGAACCTTAAGACTAATTTCCTTTGTTTAGCTTTTTTATGACCATTATCCATAACAACTTGTAACTAACATATTAAATAAAAACAAACATTGATAATCCATTTTTTGAGAATGTGATCATAGTTTTCTAGGTTACTTCCTGCTGATTGGGAGTGCTGGTAATCTTATGGGGTCCCCAAAAAGTTTAAGATTATGGGCCAGTCCTTACTGGAATATTCGGTGAGGCTGGATCATTTCAGCTAGCAGTCTTGAAGCTGTTCTGGATGTAGACCTCAGAGGAAACTGCACCAAATGTCTTCTGAAATGTTGGATCAACTGGGTCATCTGTTCCCATTGTAGATTTTTCAGGGGGTCTTTCTTGATCAAATCATATTTTTCTTAACCAAGAATGAATCCACAGACTCTCATTTCCTGTGGAAACATAAGCAAACGTTTTTTCTAACATATCTTTTGACTTAAATTTTGAAATCAAGGCATTTTCAAAATATATAGGTTGGATTAATCTAGCAGCATTAAATATCAAATGATTTTTAGCAGCTGTTGCTCCTTCCTCATGAGTCAAACAATTTAAAGACAACACAATAACATACAGTATCCTGATTCTCTGTGTATTTTCCATCTTTACATGGAGGCTAAACTGGAGTGGATGAGAGCTAGGAGCTGGGAGCATTAGTTTTTCTCCCAAACACAGGTAGCTAAATTTGGGTTCCAATTCCTAGAGCTGGAATTCCAACCCCAGTCCCAGCCTGGGCTTCTGACAAGAAAAAGCCTCAGGCAAGCAGCATTTTTGTAAATTCATACCCCAAAAAGCTCAGCACCAAATGAAGCACTATTAATAAAAGCTTGGGGTTAGCAATTGGGGTTTAACCTAAAGATTCAAAAAGCAAAACAGTCAGCCACTTGCTCTTACCTTGATCTCAATCTAAAATGGCTATCCTGCCTCCTGGAATCTGAGAAGGAGACTGTGTCTAAGAGCTGTCTTCGACCATTTTATATTCCTCTCTAGAGCTGGGATTGAAGGTGTGCACCACCATCATTAAAGGCAACTAGTATGGCTACTGGAATTAAAGGTGTGTGTCATTATGGTTACTGAGATTAAAGTAGTGTGTTACTATAATTTTGTTTGTAAGGCTAACCAGTGGGATTGTTTTAGTCACAAATCTTCAGGCAGTCTTTACTTATTTTATATTTATATTTAAAATACAGTTAACATTTCACTACAGTACTTTGAAAATCAATATAAAAGATAAACTGAAGATTTATATGACTGTTTAAGAGTATAAAAAACAAGAAGAGTCCAAGAAATTTTAACATTCCATAGAAACATGGCATGTACAGTTAGCAAATAGGAATTTAAAACTCAGTCTAACTGTACATAACAGATGGTTTATATTCATGAATTTTATTCATAATATTTGAAAAAGAATTATGCATTCTGAGAAAAGAAGGATTACCCTAGGAACATAATGTATGATGATGGATTAAAATAGGATATCTAATAACACAAAGTTTTAACAATATAAAAGACTAAAATGTGTACTTTGTAATCCAGAAGTATCTCTGAAAATTAAATCACCTCTTGCTGAGATAAAATTGGCAGTTAAGGGTTGGTGGGGAAAAACGTGTCATTTTCTTCAATAGTGTAACCAACAAAATGTTGCCTTTCTTTCATTAAATAAACTTACATCTGAATTTTAGCAAAAGACTCTAGCCCAGTGGATCGTGTATAAAAAGAAGGCAGTAAAGTAAAATGATCATTTATTGGAAGAAAGATTTCAATGGGCAAGGCAGGGGCACAATAGAGGGAAAGGATCATGGAACAAAGTGACTAAACTTCATTACATAAATGTAGGCCACTATCAAATAATCAAAGTAATAAAAATAGTAATAAATTTTGTAGAAAAAAACTGCATTTTCATTTGCTAGTCACCTAGACCCAAATAATCACACAGAAACTATATTAATTACAACACTCTTTGACCAAGAGATGTATTCTTAGCTAGCTCTTATACCTTAAAGTAACCTATTTCTATTAATCTGTGTATTGCCACAAGGCTGTAGCATACCAGTAAGTTTCTGGTGTCTTTCACCTTTCAGAGCCACATTCAGTCTCTGACTTTGCCTTCTTTATTCCTCTATCTCTGCTGAAATTGCCTGCCTTTCTATATTCTTCTCTGCTATAGGCTAAAGAAGCTTCGTTCTTAATCAGTGGTAATAAAACATATTCATAGCATACAGAGGGGATTCCTACAAAAAATTCTCAATGTCCATTTATCACACCTCAAAATGTTACGGAAGGTAATAATATCAGTAACCAATATTTATACATACATATGTATATATATATATATATATATATGTATATATAAAATGAAAACTGCTTTCTTTAAGTTTTAGCAAGATGGCTTAATGAGCAAGAGTGCTTGATATGCAAGCATGAAGACCTAAGCTAAAATCACAGAACCCTTCCCCAGGAAAAGAAGTATTGGGATAGCACAAACACATGTTAGTGTTGCTGGAGATAGAGACTAGAGTGTCACTGCAGCTTATTGTGTGTCAGTCAGCCTGGCACTAGGTTCAATGAGAGATATTTTCTCTAGAGAATAAGGCAAAGAGTAATAGAACATGACACTCACTTCTGCATTAAGGGTCTGAATACAGACATGTGTTATATACACACACAAACACATACTCACATAAATGATTCAGTTAGTCTCCTTAAAATGAAAATTAAGCAGTCTTGGTACCTATTTTTAGACTTTACTGAGAAAATGGGTTAATTAAAAAACAATTAATTAATATGGTGTACCACATTTTTCAAATTTACATTTATGAATCATTCTTGCATCATTGCTATATAAGCCTTGTTGCTAATTGCCAATGATTTTTAAATGAGCTCTTGAGTTTGGTTTGCTTATATTTATTGATGTTATCCTGCAGCATTTTCCACCTCTTATTATATCTTTATCTGAATTTGGTGTCAAGGTAAATATACCAAAAATAATTTTTCAATATTTCCATCTCTTCAATTTTTTTGATGAGTTTGGAAAGGATTGGATGTTTGGTGGAATTCAGAAGATGAACGATGAGGTCTGGGTATCACAAATAATTTTTCACGGTGTAGCTCTAATCTATTCCACATCACTGAAATGAATTATAATGTGGTTGAGTTTTGTTATTGTCTTGAATTCCTTTTAAAAATAACCACCCTAACAGGCATGAGTAAGATGATAACTCAACTTGATTGTTCTTTGATTTTTCCCTAATAGGGATTGTTGATAAATGTTTTCATATACCTATTGGTCACTTGCATAATTTTGTAAGCAAATTTTTTATATAAACTGTGATAAATTTTTAATATTCATGCATATTTGGTCTGCATGTATGTCTGTACACAACTTGTATGCAATATCCACCCAGACAAGTAGAGGCCATAGGAACCTTTAGAACTCGAGTTAAAGTAGTTTGTAAACAGCCATATTGGTTCAGGAACCAAATCTGCATGCTCTTCAAGAAGAGTAATCACTCATTGACACTGAGATGTCTCTAGGTCCTATATTTATTCCTTTATAAAAGCTTTTCTGTTTAATTTTATGGGTAGCTGTGTCTGTGACTTAATGAGGTGAATATGTATCTATGTGCATGCAGATGAATATAAGAACCATAAAGCATCTGAACCATTGAATGTGGAGTTGCAGAAGTCTTTTGTGAACTGCCTAATATAGCAGCTGGAAACCAAACTTGGTCTTTTGTGAGGGCTTAGCCACCATCAGCGATAGTCCCATGTTTATACTATACAAGTATGGATACACATGACTCAAAGTAGTACGTATACAGAGTATGTGTAAAATACATTTAGTTTTATGAAAATATTTGAATTATGCAGATGTTCATATGAATGCCCAAATAAACACACACACACACACACACACACACACACAGATATATATATATATATATATATATATATATATATATATATATATATATCCCACATCACTTTCTTATTCAGCAAGATAAAAAGATTCCAACTCACTAATAAAGTTTGATTGCTGCATCTGGTTTTTGATATTATTTCACATAGTAGCTCAACTTTTTAAGTTCATTTTCTTTTTTCTGAACTAATATTTCTTTCATGTGCTTTACACACCACATTTCTTTCCTATTGCTCTTGTACCTGCTTTACGCCCTACTGTTTTTATTACCTGTATGTGTCAATCAAGTTCTATTTTCTTTTGCATTTGTCTTGAGGTGCTATTGGTAGTTGAAGTCTTTACAACTACATCTTTGTCTAAAAGAACTTTTTCTCACCATTCAGTACACTTTGAATCTCTCATGTGCAATGTGATATTTTATTTTCTTTTTCACACATATTATGTGATTTCGTGGTTATGATTTTAAAAATATAATAAAATCTTGATGAAAAAGAAAATCTGCAATTTTATATATATGATTAATTTGGTAATTTGGTAAATCAAAGCTTATATATCTTCTGTTTCAAATGTATGTTTTCCTTTAAAATACTTCCTTTAAAATAAAATAATAGGCTTTTGTACTTGAGTATAGATAGATAGATAGATAGATAGATAGATAGATAGATATAGAGAAGGAGAAAGAGAGAGAGAAATGATAGTGTGAGAGTTAGCATGATAGGTAGAAAGAGATGTGTGTATAATTTTTGCAGGTTCTCTTAGGCTCCATAGTCATAATAATTCCAATTTGTAGCCAATTATTCTGTCTTCCATATACTCAAAGGACATCATACTCAAGAACCTTGGACTCTATTGTCGGTGTCTTGTCACTGACAGATCAACAACTGTATTTGCTTTCCATTAACATATGCTATTTCAGAAATCTCTTTAGCTAATATATAACCAATTCAATGAACAAGTATCTCCATAGAAATAATACAATCTTGTATTGATTTAAATATGACCCTATGCTAATGCTCAAGGGTGGCCTATTGAGAACCTGAGATCCACTGAATCAGGCTGATCCATCACAGAGCTAGTAAAACTCTTATTCGTGTTCTACAGTGGCAAGAAACAAACAAATTTCAGGAAGTGTTTAGAGGATTGTGTCTATATTTCATCTGTCATTATCTTGTTCCAGTCTTGGTACAGATAACATACTTCTTTTTCCATTTCTTTTAGTGCAGCACATAATTTATTAAAAACAAACAAACAAACAAAGGATTCTACAGTTTTGTGCCATCAGTTGATAAACTATTGAGAATTTCACATGGATGTATTTATAAAAGCACTGTAAGAGCCCAGAAACTATCATAGATGGGACTTTCTCTTGGTACTGCCTTCTCAATCGATGGGGTGATCTACTGGAGTCTCTTTAAAGTCACTGATGATTGAAAGTTGCATCTCTAGAGTTAGTCATATAGATAACAGTTATTGATGTTGCTTAGATATTGAAATTTTATTTTTAATATGCCTAATGATAAATAATTAAGGGATTATTTTCTTTTTGTTTATTTTAGAAATAGTAACTGAAGTTAGTTTAACTATAAATTTTTTTAAAAAAGTATCTAAAAGTCAACCTAAACCTATTCTATATTTCTATGGTAACTAAACTCCTTTCTCATGATTTATTTAACTAGAGTCAGGTTTTATAAAATTTTCCAATCAAGGGTCTCAGGGAGTAGAGGAAAAGTAGAACAAATAGATTAGAAATGGTTCTGAAGCCAAAATAAACTGCTCTAAGATAGCTTTGGACATACATGTATGTCTTTTGTTCTTATTTAGACTGCAGTCATTAGTTCAAAATACTTTCTCTCAAAGGAAATGTCATCAGTGTGTTTATGATTAGAACCTGTAAACATGTTTAAAAGACATATGAAGTATTTTGAGTTTGTAAAAATGCGTCAGAAAAGCATCTTTTAGAAAGAAAGAATTTAACTGTAGATGAATAAATTGCTACATCATACTTTCATTATTGTACTTAATTTTGTTTTACTGTGTAATATACTTTATAGTCAGATTATTTATGAAACATGCCAAAGATGGTAGTAATGTGTGTGCATGTTTCCACGTGCACTCATGTTTACACACACACATGCACACATATGTTTATGTGACACGACAGGCTACTTTGTTGCGGTTTCTATCCTACCCAGTTCCACAGATGACAAATCTCAAAGAAAATCACACAGAGGTCTCTATAAGTTATAAACTCATTGGCCCACTAGCTCAGGTTTCATATTAGTTCTTATAAGTTATATTAGCCCATTATTCTTATCTATGTTAGCCACATGGCTCAGTACCTTTTTCAGTGGGGTAGATCACATCCTGATTCTTCGGAGTCTGGACAGGACTGCAGGAAGAACTTCCTTCTTCATAGAGTACTCCTGTTCCCATTGCTCCTCCTCTACTTCCTCTCTGGTTGTCACACCTATACTTCCTGCCTGGCTACTGGCCGATCAGCATTTATTTCAAACCTAATTGACAGAATACAGAATTGTGCCACACCACATTTATAATTAATTGCAATGTAATCGAGCAATAATCTCATAGCTGAAGAGACAGAAGAAGAAGGATTGCCCCAGACAAGGAGCAATAAGATTTAAGATAAAGTAAATTCTTTTTCCCATGAAGAGAAAACAACATACATATTTATATAGATATGTTATTCATATATATATTCATATACATACATATGTATGAAGATTATGGTAGTTTCTCAAGGTAGTTGACTGAACCAAATTTAAAAGTATTAAAAAACATTAACTTATAGAAAAAATATATTCATGATATTGACATGCTGTGTTGTTCCCTAAATGTACTATCTCAACCTTAAGGGGAAACTAGGTGTCAAGTCTCCTCAGTATTTGATAATACACTCTATGTATTCATTCCACATCCTCCGAAAGTGTTTTTGTTGTTGCTTGAATATCTCTTGCAATTCTATATGTGTATGTTGCTTATCTTTTAAATTTTGAATTATGTGGAAAATAACGTAGAGAGCAAAAGAGCTTGCCATACAACCTGTAACCTGAGTTTCATCCCAGAAATACAGAGCTGAAAGAGAGAATAAACTCCCTATTGTTGGCTTTGGACCTTTACAATAATGTTTTTGCACTCTCGCCCCATACTTACACACACACTCTCACACACACACACACACACACACACCCCAAAATAAAACAAAACAAAATTTTATTTTATTTTTCTTAGGCAATCTTTGTAAATTCCAGTAACCAGGCAGGTAGTATAGGGAGGACAAGCAGACTAGGAAAATTTGGGAAAGAAGAAAGGCAAAGTTAGTCACAAGTCAGATGGAGAAGAAACTAGTCGAGAATACCTCACTGTGAGAAGGTACCAAGCCACATGGCTAAACATAGACAAGAATTATGGGTTAGTTTATGTTGTAAGAACTAGTTAGTAAAAACCTAAGCTAATAGGCCAAACAGTTTATAATTAATATAAGTTTCTGTGTGTTTGCTTGGACTGAATGGCTGTGGGACCAGTGGGACAGAAAATTTTGTTTACATTTTTTTTCCAATTCCACTTTACTTCCTTTCTCTGTTCATGTCCATTCTCCAAAAAAGATATCATTGGTCTGTATTTTAATTGTGTTTTTTTAACTGTCACACCAGATCAGAATTAAAGACCTTTAATTACTCTTGAATTTTGTTTAACCTGATTTTATATCTGTTCCATAACAGTAAACTTCATTGAGTCACTCGATTTCTTAAATTTGTATTGATAAGAAAAAGTCTTTATATGTATATATTCCTCTAGTGATTGAATAATAAAAGTCTTTGGGGTCCGCAGCAGTGTGCAAAATAAACTTTTCTCTTTGATTTTCTGAGGAGAAACAAATGAATTCTCTCATTCTATGCTTTTCTGAATCAGTCTCATTATTCTTCTGTTTCTTTTTTTTAATTTATTATTATTATTTTTTTACTTTCATTTTTTTATTATATTAAGAAAAGAAGAAAAAAAAACATAAACAAAAAACAAGTTTCCACCTCCTCCCAGCCTCCCATTTCTCTCCTTCTCCTCCCACCCTTCTCCCCCTCCTCCCACCCTTCTCACCCTCCGCCCACTCCTCTCTCCCTCCCTCTCCAGTCCACAGAGCAGTCCGGGTTCCCTGCCCTGTGGTAAGACCTAGGTCCTCCCCCCTCCGTCTATATCTAGGAAGGTGAACATCCAAACTGGCTAGGCTTCCACAAAGCCAGCACATTGAGTAGGATCAAAACCCCGTGCCATTGTCCTTGACGTCTCATCTGCCCTCATTGTTCGCCATGTTCAGAGAGTCCGGTTTTATCCCATGCTTTTTCGGTCACAGTCCAGCTGGCCTTGGTGAGCTCCCAGTAGATCAGCTAAACTGTCTCAGTGGGTGGGTGCATGCCTCGTGGTCCCGACTTCTTTGCTCATGTTCTCCCTCCTTCTGCTCCTCATTGGGACCTTGGGAGTTCAGTCCAGTGCTCATGTGTGGGTCTCTGTCTCTATCTCTATCCATCACCAGATGAAGGTTCTATGATGATATGCAAGATATTCGTCAGTATTGCTCTAGGATAGGGTCATTTCAGGATCCCAATCCTCAGCTTCCCAAGGAACTAACTGGGAACCTCATCTTGGGCACTTGGAAGCCCCTCTAGGGTCAAATCTCTTGCCCCCCTAAAGTGGCTCCCTTAACTAAGAATTGTGGTTCCGTGCTCCCCTATCCACATTTCCATTATCCCAATTCTCCTGATTCCCCAAGTCCCCCCTCCTTCCCTTCTACCTTTTCTCTCCCCATCTCCCCTTACCCCCATCCCACCCCACCCCCAAGATCCTAATTTTCTCCCCGGCAATTTGATCTACTTCCCTTTGCCAAGAGGATAACTATATGTTTTTCCTTGGGTTCACCTTCTCACTTAGCTTCTTTAGGTTCACCTATTGTAGAATCCGTGGCCCTTATTTATGGATAGAAACCAATCATGAGCGAGTACATCCCATGTTCATCTTTTTGGGTCTGGGACACCTCACTCAGGATAGTGTTTTCTATTTCCATCCATTTGCATGCAAAATTCGAGAAGTCATTGTTTTTTACCGCAGCGTAGTACTCTAGCGTGTATATATTCCATACTTTCTTCATCCATTCTTCCATTGAAGGGCATCTAGGTTGTTTCCAGGTTCTGGTTATTACAAATAATACTGCTATGAACATAGTTGAACAAATGCTTTTGTCATATGATAGAGCATCTCTTGGGTATATTCCCAGAAGTTGTATTGCTGGGTCCAGGGGTAAGTTGATCCCTAATTTCCTGAGAAACTGAAACACAGACTTCCACAGTGGTTGCACAAGATTGCATTCCCACCAGCAATGGATGAGGGTACCCGTTCCACCACAGCCTCTCCAGCAAAGGTTATCCTTGGTGTTTTTGACTTTAGCCATTCTGACAGGTGTAAGATGATATCTCAAAGTTGTTTTGATTTGCATTTCCTGATTGCTAAGGAAGTTGAGCACAACTTTAAGTGTCTTTTGGCCATTTGATCTTCCTCTGCTGAGAATTCTCTGTTCAGTTCAGTGCCCCATTTTTTAATTGGGTTAATTAGCATTTTAAAGTCTAGTTTCTTGAGTTCTCTCTATATTTTGGAGATCAGACCTTTGTCTGTTGTGGGGTTGGTGAAGATCTTCTCCAAGTCAGTAGGTTGCCTTTGTGTCTTAGTGAATATGTCCTTTGCTTTACAGAAGCTTCTCAGTTTAAGTAGGTCCCATTTATTCAATGTTGCCCTTAATGTCTGTGCTTCTGGGGTTATACATAGGAAGCGATCTCCTTTGCCCATCTCCTGTAGGGTACTTCCCACTTTCTCTTCTATCAGGTTCAGTGTGTTCGGGCTGATATTGAGGTCTTAAATCCATTTGGACTTGAGTTTTGTGCACGGTGATAGATAAGGATCTATTTTCATTCTTCTACAGGATGACATCCAGTTGTGCCAGCACCATTTGTTGAAGATGCTTTCTTTCTTCCATTGTATACTTTTAGCTCCTTTATCAAAAATGAGGTGTTCATAGGTTTGTGGGATAAAATCCGGGTCTTCTATAGGATTCCATTGGTCGACTTCTCTGTTTTTATGCCAGGACCACACTGTTTCCATTACTATAGCTCTGTAATAGAGTTTGAAGTCAGTGATGGTAATGCCTCCAGAAGATCCTTTATTGTACAGGATTGTTTTGGCTATCCTGGGTTTTTTGTTTTTCCATATAAAGTTGATGATTGTCCTCTCCAGATCTGTGAAGAATTTTTATGGGATCTTAATGGGGATTGCATTGAATCTATAAATGCCTTTGGTAGAATTGCCATTTTTACTATGTTGATCCTCCCAATCCAAGAGCAAGGGAGGTCCATCCATTTTTTGGTAATCCAGTCTTCTACTCCTCCTAGGTGATTCTGCTTCTTTTTTTTTTCTAGAGCTTTCAGGTGGGCTGTTAAGTCTCCAATGTGAGCTTTCTCTGTTTTCTTTAAGTGGGCACTTAGTGCTATGAACTTTCCTCTTAGGACTGCTTTCATAGTCTCCCATAAGTTTGAGTATGTTGTATCTTTATTTTCATTGAATTCCATGAAGATTTTAATTTCTTTCTTTATTTCTTCCTTAATCCAGGTATGGTTCAATAGTTGACTGTTCAGTTTCCATGACTTTGTATGCTTTCTGGGGGTAGCATTATTGTTGAATTCTAACTTTAATCCATGGTGATCTGATAAGACACAGGTGGTTAATAATATTTTTTTGTAACTGTGGATGTTTGCTCTGTTACCGACTATGTGGTCAATTTTCGAGAAGGTTCCATGAGCTGCAGAGAAGAAGGTATATTCTTTCCTATTTGGATTGAATGTTCTATAGATGTCTGTCAAGTCCATTTGATTCATTACCTCCATTAATTCTCTTATTTCTCTGTTAGGTTTCTGTCTGATTGACCTGTCCATTGGTGAGAGAGGAGTGTTGAAGTCTCCTACTATTAGTGTGTGCGGTTTGATGGCTGCCTTGAATTTTAGCAATGTTTCTTTTATGTACGTGGGTGCTTTTATATTAGGGGCATAGATGTCCAGGATTGAGACTTCATCCTGATGAACTGTTCCTGTTATGAGTATAAAATGCCCCTCTCCATCTCTTCTGATTGATTTAAGTTTGAAGTCAACTTTGTTAGAAATTAGTATGGCCACACCTGCCTGTTTCTTAGGTCCATTTGCTTGATAGGCCTTTTCCCAGCCCTTTACTCTGAGTAGGTGCCTGTCTTTGTGGTTGAGGTGTGTTTCTTGTAAACAGCAGAATGTTGGATCCTGTTTTCTTATCCAATCTCTTAGCCTGTGCCTTTTTATAGGTGAGTTGAGTCCATTGACATTAAGTGATATTAACGATCAGTGGTTGTTAACTCTGGTCATTTTTTTTTAGTCGTAGAGTTTGTGTGTTTCCCTTCTTTGTTTTGTGTTGGTGAAGGGTCTCTAGATGTCTGAGTTATTGTGGTCATTGTTGGACTCCTTGGTTAGTGATTTTCCTTCAATTACTTTCTGTAAGGCTGGATTTGTGGTTGTGTATTGTTTAAATTTGTTTTTATCCTGGAAATTTTTTTTTCTCCATTTATAGTGAATGAAAGCTAGGCTGGGTATAGTAATCTGGGCTTGCACCCATGGTCTCTCAGTTTCTGCAGTACATCTATCCAGGACCTTCTGGCTTTCATGGTTTCCATGGAGAAGTCAGGTGTAAGTCTGATAGGTTTACCTTTAGAAATAATTTGGCCTTTTTCCTTTGTAGCTCTTAATATTCTTTCCTTATTCTGTATGCTTTGTGTTTTGATAATTACATGGCGAGGGGATGTTTTTTGTTTTTTTTTTTTTTTTTTTGATCCAGCCTATTCGGTGTTCTGTATGCTTCTTGCACCTTCATAGGTATATCTTTCTTTAGGTTGGGAAAGTTTTCTTCTATAATTTTATTAAATATATTTTCTGGACCATTGAGCTGCCCTTCTCCTTCTTCTACTCCTATTATTCTTAGGTTTGGTCTTTTTATTGTGTCCCTTATTTCCTGAATGTTTTGTGATGAGAGTTTGTTGGACTTGCTGTTTTCTTTGATCAGTGTGTTTATTTTCTCTGTGGTATCTTCAGAATCGGAGAGTCTTTCTTCTATCTCTTGTATTCTGCTGGTTATGCTTGTTTCTGTAGTCTCTATTCGTTTACCTGGATTTTCCATGTCCAGCCGGCCCTCTGTTTGTGTTTTCTTCTTTGCCTCCATTTCAGTTTTCAGGTCTTGAACTGTTTCCATTATCTATTTGATTGTTTTTCCTTGGTTTTCTAGGGTATCATTCACTGATTTATTCAATTCTTCAAACTTTCTGTTATATTTCTCATCCATTTCTATAAGGGCATTTTTTACATGCTGTTTAAGGGTGTCAATCACTTTCATGAAGTCAATCTTTTCTCCTTCTTCTTGATTAAGGGGTTCTTGTCCTCCCGTTGTGAGGTTGCTTGTTTCTGGTGGCTTCATGTTGCTTTTCAGCTTGTTGGGCGAATTCTTGCCTTGACGTCGGCCCATCTCTTCTTCCAAATGCTCCCTATGGATCTTCTTTTACCGGATCAGGTCCCCTTGCCTACCAAATGCTGGCTCTCCCCAATGTTGGCTCTCCTGCTGCCGAGGGATCAGGCCTCCGTGCTGGTTAGGCAGCTGGCAAACAAAGCGCCTACCCCGCTTGGTGCAGGCAGGCCACAGAAACAAAGGAACTGCTGCCCGCCCGGGAGCCCTGAGTACTCGGACACAGCGCCCAGATAGGCTGGGCTGGGCGATGCCACGCGCCAAGAGAGGGCGGTGGGGCCGAAGTGGGGAGGGCTCTGGACGGACGCTGGGTGGGCCAGGAAGAAAGAGGCAGCACCCAGGGAGTAGAGGCCCTGCAGAGAGCCCAAGAAGGACAGGGCGCCAAGGAACCCCCGAGCTCCCCGTCCCAGGCGGGCGGCATGGGCCAGAAACTCACCCAAACGCTGGGTCACCTGGCGCCGAGAGATCTTATTATTATTTTTTTATTGAAAAAAAAATTCCGCCTCCTCCCAGCCTCCCATTTCCCTCCCCTCCCCCCACTCCTCTCCCCTTCCCTCTCCAGTCTGAAGAACAGTCAGGGTTCACTACCCTGTGGAAAGTACAAAGTCCTCCCCCCTCCATCCTGGTCTAGGAAGGTGAACATCCAAACTGGCTAGGCTCCCACAAAACCAGCACATTAAGTAGGATCAAAACCCAGTGCCATTGTCCTTGGCTTCTCATCGGCCCTCATTGCCCGCCATATTCAGAGAGATCGGTTTTATCCCATGCTTATTCAGTCACAGTCCAGCTGGCCTTGGTGAGCTCCCAATCGATCAGCCCCACTGTCTCATTGGGTGGGTGCACCCCTCGTGGTCCTGACTTCTTTGCTCATGTTCTCCCTCCTTCTGCTTCTCATTGGGACATTGGGCACTCAGTCCAGTGCTCCAGTGTGGGTCTCTGTCTCTATCTCCATCCATCACCAGATGAAGGTTCTATGGTGATATGCAAGATATTCATCAGTATGACTATAAGATAGGGTCATTTCAGGTTCCCTATCCTCAGCTAACCAAGGAACTAACTAGGGACATCGCCCTGGGCACCTGGGAGCCCCTCTAGGTCCAAGTCTCTTGCCAACCCTAAGATGGTTCCCTTAATTAAGATATGCGCTTCCGTACTCCCCTATCCAACCTTCCTTTATCCCAATCATCCCGTTGCCCCAAGTTCCCCCCATCCTCCCCTTCTCACTCTTCTCTCCCCATCTCCCCTTACTCCCCTCCCATCCCACCCCCAAGATCCCAATTTTTAGTTCGGCAATCTTGTCTACTTCCCAAAACCAGGAGGACAACTATATGTTTTTCTTTGGGTTCACCTTCTTATTTAGCTTCTTTAGGATATCAAATTATAGACTCACTGACCTTTATTTATGGCTAGAACCCAATTATGAGTGAGTACATCCCATGATCCTATTTTTGGGTCTGGGTTACCTCACTCAGGATAGTGTTTTCTATTTCCATCCATTTGCATGCAAAATTCGAGAAGTCATTGTTTTTTACCGCAATGTAGTACTCTAATGTGTATATATTCCATACTTTCTTCATCCATTCTTCCATTGAAGGACATCTAGGTTGTTTCAAGGTTCTGGCTATTCCAAATAATGCTGCTATGAACATAGTTGAACAAATGCCCTTGTCATATGTTCAGGCATCTCTTGGGTATATTGCCAAGAGTGGCAATGCTGGGTCCAGGGGTAGGTTGATCCCGAATTTCCTGAGAAACTGAAACACCGATTTCCAAAGTGGTTGCACAAGATTGCATTCCCATCAGCAATGATGAGGGAACCCCTTCCTCCACAACCTCTCCAGCAAAGGCTATCCTTGGTGTTTTTGATTTTAACCATTCTGACAGGTGTAAGATGATATCTCAAAGTTGTTTTAATTCGCATTTCCCTGATTGCTAAGGAGGTTGAGCATGACCTTAAGTGTCTTTTGGCCATTTGAACTTCTTCTGTTGAGAATTTTCTGTTCAGATCAGTGCCCCATTTTATAATTGGGTTAATTAGCATTTTAAAGTCTAGTTTCTTGAGTTCTCTCTATATTTTGGAGATCAGACCTTTGTCTGTTGTGGGGTTGGTGAAGATCTTCTCCCAGTCAGTTGGTTGCCTTTTTGTCTTAGTGACAGTGTCCTTTGCTTTACAGAAGCTTCTCAGTTTCAGTAGGTCCCATTTATTCAATGTTGCCCTTAATGTCTGTGCTGCTGGGGTTATACATGGGAAGCGATCACCTGTGCCCATCTCCTGTAGGGTACTTCCCACTTTCTCTTCTATCAGGTTCAGTGTGTTCAGATTGATATTGAGGTCTTTGATCCACTTGGACTTGAGTGATAAAAAAATTACAATACCTCACTTCCATTGGTCAAAAGCACATACTGAGCATAATCAATAGGAGCTGAGCTATTGCCATGGCAACAGAAGAGTCCACAATTACAGGAGTAAGAATGTGACCAGACAGAAGGCCCACAGTACCCACTGGCAAGCTTTGGGGCATAGGTCTTTGTCAGCAGAATATCAAATGAAGAATTGGCATGCTTTTCTTAAGATGCTTTTATATAGCATCCTGATTAAAAATCTACAACTCTGACCTTGTTCATAGCTGTAAAGTTTTAAACTTATGATTTATTTATAAGAAGCCTTTAGTCTAGTCTGAACTTTCTCTAAGGTGAAAGTGAACTAAGTGTGGAGTTCATTGGACCAAAAGAACAAATTAAGTTTTTAGGTGTCTACAGTCCTCTTGAGACAAATAGATATTGTTCTGGAGCATGTCCCAGCAATTCTATACACCAATATTATATGGTTAAAGGAAAAGCCATCTTTCTGAACAGCCACAGATATATGTGTCCATAAGATTGAGATGCAGTCATAAGATTAAATATACGTATCACATGTACATATACATACTACAATGCAGGTACTGGGGAGACACCAAGCTACTTTAACATGACTGAGCAATAGTTTCCAGAGACAATGATCTTGCTGACCATGCCTGGAGAGGATTAACTCCATGAGAGTCAGTGTTCTGGTGGCTTGATTTCTGAATTATCAATTGCCATATGCTGTATAGTTTCATGGTCTCCTACAATTGAAACACTTTTCAAATAGTTTTAATTACTCTTTTTTTCCAAATAAAATAGACTGTCTTGAGCAACTTATATAGCATCAGTTTCCTTTTTAACAATTTGGATGAATATAATTATTTTTTCTGCTCTAACCAACTTTCTTTAAAGAGAACAATGAAATCGATAATTGTCCATTGTGCTATGGACATGTTTCTGAACAATATTTTGAGGATTTCTCTGAATTTAATTTTATTGTACTATAAAGCTAATGGATATTTACCAACCCCCTATCTTAATATCATCTCTTCTCTACAGAGTCTTTTCTGATGATACGGATCCAAGCCTGAGATTGTTTTCTGTATTAGATGAATTCCTGTTGATGGGGAAAGGCACTGTCCACATTAAAAAGTATATGAATGTGTGATTCATTATAGAGGAATCATTGGAGGTAAACTGTAGTTCTTTAGGATTCGAAAATTTGTCAGCATTTATGTTGCTGGATGTTTGCGTGTGTTCTCATGTCATATTCACTATGCTGTACTTCACCACGGCCTCTGTCTTTTTTATGAAATATGTATATATTTCATATATATATATATATATATGTGTGTGTGTGTGTGTGTTTGTATTTATTCAAATTTTAGCATCTTAAAAATCCACATGTGTTATACAGTATATCTGTTCATTTCTTCCGTGCAACTTCTGTCTTCCTGTAGATTGCCCAGATTATTATCATCACATGTACTGAATGTTTTTATGTGTTTCATTTTCACTCAAACACAAAAACACAATCACACACATCCTAAATCTATCCTAGAGCAATACCTATCGTTTTAAGGGAAGAAAAAGCTAGTCACAATACTATTGATTGTCTCTAAATATGTTAATTAAAATTATTTTGAACTTTTTATGCTTTCTTTTGTTTCTTCTAAATCATGTTTCTGTTTTAAATTTATCTCTCTTTTCATTAAAAAAAGAATTCTAGAAATCTTTGAGTCAGTGTTTAATAGTCATTCACACATAACAATAAGGTATTAAAAATAGTTTGGAAACTCAGTAGACAGGGCAAAGTTATCTACTAGATTGAAATGGAATGCAGTCTGTTGTTAAAGAACACACACACACAAAAATAACATTATCTGTGGGCAGATGCTTGCTCTTACTTATTTCTATAAGCTCCATTTTTAGGAGAAGGTTGTTCAGATCCTATGCAGGATTAGTAAAGTGTTCTTTTCTTTTCACTTTCACAATTTCCACTGTATGCAAGATGTTGTTGAGTTCTGTCTCCCACCTCTCCCTGCAGACTGGTTAGTTAGTTCTAAACACCAATTGTTGACAATCTTAGATCTTAGTATTTATAATAAATTTACACACACATATACATATATATCTTTGCTTTAATTTATGACAAACATGGAGTCTGTGATTCAACAAGAAACACTGTAACTGATTTTTACTTTGGAAATCAGACCAAATAGTGAAGGGAAATTTTTCTCTTTTATAGGCTAAAAATATTTCTCATTGAAAGTGTGTTTTCTAATACTTTTTTTCATTTTTGTCTCCTTCCTCTCCTCCATTCATTCTCCCCACCCCACCTCTCTCTCTCTCTCTCTCTCTCTCTCTCTATATATATATATATATATATATATATATATATATATATATATACTTTTCTTTGCTCCCCTCTCTGTGTCTCCCTCCTCTTCAACCATCTCACAGGGTTCTCATGATCCCAATTTACTCAGGAAATCTTGCCTTTTTCTACTTCCCATGTAAATTATATCCATGTTTGTCTCTTTCAGAGACCTCATTATTGTCTAGCTTCACTGGGTTGTGATTTGTAGGCTGGTTTTCTTTGCTTTATGTTTAAAAACCACCTATGGGTAAGTACATGTGATAATTGTCTTTCTGGGTCTGGATTATCTCATTCAAAATGATGTTTTCTAGACCCATTTATTTGCCTGCAAATTTCAAGATGTCTTTATTTATTTCTGATGTGTAGTACTCCATTGTGTAAATGTACCACATTTACCTTATCCATTGTTCAGTCGAAGGCATTTAGGTTGTTTTCAGGCTGTGACAAACAATGCTGCTATGAACATAGTTGAGCACATGTCCTTGTGGCATGGTGGAGCATCCTTTGGATATATACCCAAAAGTGGTATTACTGGGTCTTGAGGAAGGTTGTTTCCTAATTTTCAGAGAAAATGCCACACTGATATCCAAAGGGTCTATACCAGCTTGCACTCCACCAGCACTGCAGGAGTGTTCCCTTTTCCTCCCAACATCTCCGGCATAAGTTGTCATCAGTGTTTTGATCTTGGCAATTCTTACAGGTATAAGATGGAATCTTAGAGTTGTTTTGATTTGCATTTCTCTGATGAATAAAGATGTTGAGCATTTTCTTAAGTGTCTTCAAGATATTTTAGATTCCTCCGCTGAGTATTCTTTGTTTAGGACTGTGCTCTGTTTTTCATTGAATTATTTGTTCTTTTGATGACCAATTTCTTGATTTCTTTGTATTTTTTTTTGAGATCTGTTTAAAGTGGGTTGGTTAAAATCTTTTTCCATTCTATAGGCTGTAGTTTCATTCTTTTGAACGTGTCCTTTGCTTTACAGAAGCTTTTCAGTTTCAGGAGGTCCCATTTATTAACTATTTATCTCAGTATCTGTGCTACTGGGGTTATATTTAGGAAGTGGTTTCCTTTGCATTAATGTATACTTTCCACTTACTCTTCTTTGAGGTTCAGTGTGGCTGACTTTATTTTGATATCTTGGATCCATTTGGACATGAGTTTTGTGCATGATGATAGAAATGGATCTATTTTTATTCTTCTACATGTAGATATCCAGTTATGCCAACACCATTTGTTAATATGCTTTTTTTTCCATTTGATAATTTTTGCTTTGTTGTCAAAAATCAGGTATTCTAAAGTATATGAATTAAGATCTGAGTCTTCAAAATGGTTCAATTGGTACTCCTGCCTGTTTTATGCCAATACCAGACTGTTTTCAGTACTGTATCTCTGTAGTAGAGTTTGAGGTCAGGGATAGTGATGCCTCCAGAAATTCTTTTATTATATGGGACTGTTTTGGCTATCCTATATTCTTTTGCTTTTCCATATACAACTGAGTATTGTTCTTTCAAGGTTTGTGAAGAATTTTTCTGGGATTTTGATGGGCATTGCATTAAACCTATAGATTGATTTAGGTAAGATTGCCATTTTTACTCTGTTAATTCTACCTACCCAAGAGCATGGGAGATCATTACACTTTCTGGTGTCTTCTTCATTTTTTTTTCTTTTTAGATTTAAATTTCTTGTCACACAAGTCTTCCACTTGTTTGGTTAGAGTTACTTCGACATATTTATGCTATTTGTGGCTATTTTGAAGGGTAATCATTCTCTGATTTCTTTCTTGGCCAATTTATCATTTTTATATAGGAGGGCAACTGATTTTTTGAGCTAATCTTGTATCCTACTGCATTAATAAAAATGTTTGAGTTGTAGAAGTTCCTTGGTAGAATTTTTGGGTTCACTTATGTTAACTATCATATTATCAACAAATAGTGAAAGTTTAACTTCTTTATGATTTGTATCTCTTTGATCTCATTTTGTTGTCTTATTGCTCTAGCTAGGACCTCAAGAACTATATTGAAGAGATACAGAGAGAGTGGACAACCTTGTCTTGTTCCTGATTTCATTGGGATTGCTATGAGTTTCTCTCCATTTTGTTTGATGTTTACTGTTGGTTTATTGTATGTTGCCTTTATTATGTTTCTGTATGTTCCTTGCATCCCTGCTCTCTCTGGGACTTTATTATGAAGGGTTTTTGTATTTTTGAAAGCTTTTTCAGCATCTAATGAGATGATCATGTGGTTTCTATTTTTCAGTTTTTATGTGGTGGATTGACAAATTTTTGTATGTTAAACCATCCTGCATCTCTGGAAGGAAGCTGACTTGATTATGATTGGTGGTGTTAGTTCTGATGTGTTCTTGGATTTGATTTGCCAGTATTTTATTTAGTATTTTTGCATCAATGTTCATGAGTGATACTGGTCTGTAATTCTCTTTCTTAGTAATGTCTCTACATGGTTTGGGTATCAGGGTAATCGTAGACTCATAAAAAGTTTGGTAATGTTCCTTCTTTATCTATTGTGAGAAAAAAATGAGGTGAATTGGTATTAGTTCTTTGAAAATTTGTAGAATTCTAGGCTGAAAACATCTGATCCTGGACTTTTTTTTTTTGGGAGATTTATAATGATTGTTTCTATTTTTTCAACAGTTATAGGTGTGTTTAATTTACATATCTGCTCTTAATTTAATTTTGGTAAGTGATAATTATTCTGAAAGTTGTCAATTTTCTTAAATTTTCCAATTTTGTGGAGTACAGGTTTTTGTAATATGAGTTGATGATTCTCTAGATTTCTTCCATATCTGTTGTTATACCCCCCTTTTCAGTTCTGATTTTGTTGATTTTGATATTCTCTCTCTGCCTTTTAGTTAGTTTGGGTAAAGATTTGTCTATTGTGTGAGTTTCTCAAGGAACCAACTCATTGTCTCATTGATTCTTTGTATCGTTTTCTTTGTTTCCATTTTATTGATTTCAGCTCTCAGTTTGATTATTTCCTGCCCTCTAGTTTTCTTAGGTGAGTTTGCTTCTTTTTGTTCTAAAGATTTCAAATGTTCTCTTAATTCACTAGTGTGGGATTTTTCCAGCTTCTTTATGAAGGCATTTAGTGCAATGATCTTTCTTTTGAACACTGCTTTCATTGTGTCCCATAAATTTGGGTAAGTTGTGTGTTCATTTTCATTGAATGTCTATAATTTCTCCCTTTATTTCTTCCTTGACCCATTGATGATTCAGTTGAGCATTGTTTAAGTTCTAGGTGTGTCTGGGCTTTATGGAATTAATATTGCTGTTGAATACTAGTTTTAAACCATGGTGATCTGATAATACACATGGGGATAGTCCATTTTATTTGTATCTGTTTTGGTTTGATTTGTTACCAAGTATATGGTCAGTATTTGAGATTTTTTCATGAGGTACTAAGAGGAAGTTCTATTCTTTTATATTTGTATGGAATATTCTATAGATGTCTATTAAGTCCATTTGAGTCATAACATGTTAGTTCCCTTATTTGTCTGCTAAATTTTCATCTGACTGACCTGTCCAGTGGTGAGAGTGGAGTGTTGCAATCTCCCAATATTAGTGTGAGGGGTTTAATGTATGCTTAAAGTTTTAGAAGTGTTTCTTTAACATATGAAGGTGCCCTTGTATTTGGGGCATAGATGTTCAGTATTGAGATTTCCTCTTGATGGATTTATCCTGTGACTAATATAAATGTCCTCTTTGTCTCTTTTGATTAATTTTAGTTTGAAGACTATTTTGTTAGATATTTAGATACCTACACCAGCTTTTTTTTTTAGGTCAATTTGATTGGAAATTTTTTTTCTCCTAACACTTTACTGAGGCGATATCTGTTTTTAAAATTGAGTTGTGTTTCTCATTGTCATTAATATCTCTACAGAAAATCCTACAAATAGATGTGGCTTTCTTGGCCATTTTATTGTTATGCCTGTTTAGTAGCTTTACTTCCAGCCATTTAATTTCAATTATCTAACCATCCTGTTGACATTTTAAAAGGAGATTTTAATTTGAAAATCATTTTAGATCTATAAAAAAGTGTAAACTTCATAGAGTATTGTAAGACATTGAATTCAGTTTCTTTTGTTACTAATAGGTTATCTTAGTATAGGATTTTAATGGTGAATCAATCAATAATAATAAATATTTATAATTATAATATAAATTCATATTCTTTATATTTCATTGTTTCATAAAATATTTTTGTTCCTTACACTCTTAATATTTTTGGCAATTTCTTATATTTACTTTGTTTTTTGATTTTAAAATGTTAAGGATCTTTTCTAAATGTATTACAAATGTTCTTTTTCAATTATATGATGCTTGTTCTCAAACATGCAAAAGGATTGTGAATTAACTGAAGAACACAGAAAGGGGACAGTGTTTTCTAGCACCTACTATCAATAGTGCCTACTATCAGTATGATCTATGAGTGTTTATGCTGACCCTGGTGCTCTGCATGGGGTAATGTTTTCTCAGACTTCTCCACTGTAATATCCTTCAATTCTGTAACACAGGTATAAACGTCTTCATTTTATTAGCATATTCTAGTATTTATCATAAAACTGGCCAAAATTGTAAGATCTGGAACTTTTCCATTCAGCATTCTGTCAAGAACATTGTGAGTTCCAAGAGTGCCTTGGCTATTCATCAAGGTCAGAGTCAAACTATGCTGCACAGTGGGATATCTTAAAATATGAATAACAAACAATAAAGGAAAAGAAACTGACATATTTCTAGGCAAATTAACATATTCTCTTGACATCATTTTCAGTGTCAGTTTATGTTTTATATTTAAATTTCATAATTTATGTTGTAGTGGCATTCCTTTTGTATTTTAATAAATAAAGATTGCCTGAAGATCAGAGAAGTACAATAGCCACACTGACCAGCCCTATAGACTAGGCAGCATTGACACACACCTTTAATCCTAGTCACCATATTAGCTTAGGTGTGTGACATAGGAACCAGGTGGTAGTAGTGCACACTCTTTATCACAGAACTAGAGGGGATTATAAAATGGGAGGGGTCCTCAGTCTCAGTCTCATTCTGAGGTTTCCTGGAAGAAAGATCACCATTTTCAGACTGAGGTATAGGTAAAAGTCACTGGCTGTTTGCTTTGCTTTTCTTATCTTCCAGATGAATCCCAATATTTTTCTCTGGGTTTTTATCAGTCATGCTACATTATGTTTTCAAGTCTTCCTCTTCAATAATTTTCTTATTTTCTTAACAAATTATTTTCTGATTATTAATAAATAATTGTTTTTTCTTTCTGATGCTATCACTACTTATTCACAAAAATGCTATCTAAAGTATGAAAATTTTACTATCGCTTCAAAATACCTGGATTAAACATAACTAATAACTGATGTCATTTCAACTAACTGTAATGCATGCCTTTGCTGTGCATACACTTCAGCCCATTCAAATTAGACTAGAATAATTTTTCTCAACAATGTTAACAAATATTCATAGAGTGATAATTATTAGCCATAATGATCATTCAGAAAAAGGTTAAATTAGTAGTTTTACTAATTTAAAGAGATAATAAATGTTGACTTTAATAAAAGACAAGGAAAGGGAAGAGATAACAGTAAGATATTTTTATTTCAGAAATAGCATTGTATTTCTCACCTTGAAACACTCTCATGATTTTTTTAAACATATTTCTACAAATTTACTATAGTCATTTTTGAGATTTCTAAGATGTTGCTCTTAGTATCAAAATTTGAAGACTTGCTCGTCAATAGGATTATTACTTTGGATTCGGGAAACTAAGGGATAAGAGAGGAGTCTTTGGGGAACCTATCTGGAGGAAGGATACTAGATTCTTGATGGCTGTCGTTCCTATCAAATGCTAGTTTTATGTTTTTCTTCTTAGTACATATGTAAGTTAAATTCCACAGATTCCAACTAACATGATGTTCAGTTCAAATTTCTAGGACCAAGAAACTATTGACCGAACCCATTGAAACTATGATAAAAAGAAATTAATTTCTCCTTTACAGTGATTTTTGTCAAATGTTTGGATGAGTTGTAAAAAGTGACCCCCACACAGGGTCCCATCTTAAAATCTACAAAATCTTTCTCCCATACTATCTGCAGAAGAAATCAAGATACTAAGCTGCACTCATGTTACTGCTATTGCTTACATATCTTATGTACAACTTAACTTTGCAGTCAAGTCAAAGAATCTATAGTTTGCTTAAATCTTTTGGATATTTAATATAAACACATACATTCTATTCATGAAATGTTTCATCAGATAAGAAAATCATATTGGGGCTGGAGAGATGGCTCAGTGGTTAAGAACATCACCTGTTCTTCCAAAGGTCCTGAGTTCCATTCCCAGCAACCACATGGTGGCTCACAACCATCTGTAATAAGGTCTGGTGCCCTCTTCTGGCCTGCAGGCATACACACAAACAGAATATTGTATGCATGATAAATAAATATTTTTAAAAAAGAAAATCATATTGAATTTGTAAGAGGAGCACTCAACATCTATTAAATTTGCAGATTATCTCTTAAAATTTTTAAGCAGGTAACAATATTTATGAGCTTATTTCTTTCCATATGTATTCTTTCATCTCTTGTATACATTCAAAAAGAGAAGCATAGAAACCAAACTATGACAGAGGAAATGAAGTAGTACCAATATTTTACATGATTTAGTATGTCAAGCATTATATCAAAAGCTTAAATAATTTTACACAGAGAATTGTTATGATTACCCTCAATTTGCAGTTGAGCCATCTAAGGATTAGGCATACCAAGTAGTTTGTCCTAAGCTAGTGAGTTCCTAAGTATAGTTCCAAAGGAATCAATTTTGGAAGCTGTGTTCTGTAGATACCAATTTTATTTCCAGTGTTTATCATTTACAGTAAGCTTCTGCAATCTTTTCTGTTTGTTCTCTTTATCCGTGGTTCTTTCTGTGTCTATTACTTTTATCTAGGGCTGTCTCAGTTCACTAGGTTTGGGTCATAGGGCATTTTGGCTTTGAAAAGAAATTGATGTATTCAAGCAGTATAAACCATATTTTCTCAGGGCAACTCCTTTATGGTATATCAAACGTGACTACACTAATTTCTGAATATCTTGATTAAAAACTCCAAAGTAGAGCAATGTTGAAATGACATTGTTTGTTGGAGAACATAGCATGGAAAAGAAGTATCTATATTTATGCAATCCAGTCATATTGTTTTTTTATTAAATACAAATTTCACAGAAACAAAACAGGAGATAATTATATATCTGGAAGTATATTTAGAGTGCAATCAGTCTTCACTTACCTTATCCAAAGCTAAGAACTTCCTCGACATTTTTGTTACACTAATACCTCATTAGAAAATGTGGAGGTATTTTGACCTTTTTCCATGATTATGTTAGACTTATTGCATTTGTGATTTATTGTCCCTATTTTTGAGATCTAAATTTTGTAAACCTATATGTTTTCAGTTGCCTGTAAAATGACAAAAGCATATTAAAAAGATGAAATTTCAAGTACTTGGAGAAAGTCTTTGGAAACAGTCGATGGTAATAATGAATTACCATTTTCCTCTATGTTTTCTAATCTAAAGTTTATCCTTCTTTCTTCAGATTTTATTTAGTATAATCAGCATCATTACAATTTGCTTATAGAATTAAAATTTCTTTCTAGTATTCATGCTAGATGACAAAGATTGTGTAAAGAAGATTGTAAAATGATGCAGGAATAGCTGTGTGTCTGGATCCCAGTTATAATCACAAATGCTCATTCTTTTTTATTAGGGCACAGTGGTTTCTAAGATAGTTCATAAATCACTTCAGCAAGCTTTGTGGGATTTGACCACCATCAGGAAGATTTTCCTTCTGCATTAAATGGTTTCTAAAATTCTCTGCTCCATATAGTAAGTATCAAAAGAAATTATTTCCTATTCAATCATATTTCTTTATAGTAATGTGCCAGAACTCTTAACCTGTACTGCCCAATGTTAGGAATTTCTGGTTAATTTGATCCACTCCTTTACATACAATATGTTTCTTTTGACAGAGAAAAAGCATTTTTTAGTTTTTTCCCAGTCCATTAGGAAGGAAAAATCATTATTAATTAAAGTCTATAGAGATATGTTTAATGTCCTTCTATACATTGGATCTGATGAAACAAAACAATCTGCTTATTAGTTCAGTTGCATTTATTCTAAGGTGTACATTTCAGAATACAACTGAGCCTTATTTGACTCTGATATGTCACAATATTTATTTAGTTAGAATAAATACATAAAAAGTAAAAAGCAAGAATAGCGTAATTTTTTTAAGGATGACATACTGCCACTATGCCTTTTCAACTTCCACATGGGTTCTGAATAACTGAACCCCAACCCTTATGTCTTGTATGATTGAACATCACTCTTGCCTTAATCCTAAAATTATAATTAATTATTACCAGATCATTGTTTTTACACTATAAAGAAGTATGCCTCGAATATGTAAATAGAGATAATTATTTTGTAAAAAAATAATGCAGATATTTACATTCTACATTGAAATTTCTCAATAGGAGTCAGAATTTTATTACATTTGAGACTTGAAAGTAAAAAATATGACAATTAAATTCACTTATAATGTGAAGGAAATATTTCAAATAGAAAAATTTTTAGAACCAAAGTGTCAACATGTTTATGATTTATTATATTTTTCAGCATTGAGAAACAGCTGCACTGAGGTAAGTTAAGCACAAAGATTGAAAGTAAATATCTTTTTGGTAGACGTATGGGCACGGAGATGGATTTAAAGGTTAGCTGATTTGGATGCCTATCAGCTCATAGCTAGGGATGTGGGTGTATTGTGATAGATCTGTTTATCTTTTTCTGAATACAAAAGCTGATATCCCTGTCGGTGTGTATAGCATCAATAAAAGAGGGAAATTACAGGCTTTGAAAGACTTTGGTCCTGAAGTAGAAATTTCGATTTATTTTCTTCTTACAGCACAGAACATTTTTCTTTTGATTCTGCAGCTCTGTCTCCCTCTCAGCTTCCCTATCATTTCCTCCCTCTCTTCTTTTCCCACTACACTAGTTAATGATCCACAGCCAGAGATTCCTTTGAAAGAGGCAGGCATGGAAGACTCTTAGTACTGAAAATGGACTAAGAATGCATCCTTCTACTCAGGAGTGATTCTTACAGCATTAACATGAAAAGATTCCCCATTCTTCTTTCTGAGTCTCTCTCTCTCTCTCTCTCTCTCTCTCTCTCTCTCTCTCACACACACACACACACACACACACACACTCACAGAGACAAGCACAATCATATAAATACATACTTCTTTCATATTTTTGGATGTAAGAGGCCAAAGTATCCACAGTGAATTCTGTAGCTCTTGCATAGCCTTTTAGTCTAACAAAAAAGAAAAATTTCCATCTTATCAGTAGCAAAAGCAATATGTGCATAACAGAACACACTGAATTTGCAATGAATAAAAGAAAATGAATGAGTAGATAACTCATAAAGAATCAAGCCAAAAAATAAGGTTGAATTATACTCTATCTGTATATTCAGCACCTGTAAGATGACATGAATTAAAAGCATTCACCACCCATCCTGTTCACATGGACTGGATCCTTAGAACAAAGAAATGGAAAGAACTCCAGCCAATGGCCTTGTGACATTTGTGTTCATGGTTGCCCTCATATGCATATACAGACAAATAAACAAAGACAAGGTGATGAAAAGAACATGTATTTTGATTAGCTATTACTGATTCCAACCTCTAGAGAAATTTTATTTTGTACAAATATGACATTAATAATGATCATCCTTTAATTTGTTATCATGCTAACATTATGGGTGAAAAGCTTTTCATGAAAGAAATTTCTAACAATTTAAAGATGGGAAAAAATCAAACAAAAAAATTCATGTAACAAAGAAAATATAAGTGGTCTCTTTAAACAGACTTCATTATCTGGTCTAAGAACTAGGTAAATATATTTTCAGAGATGTTTTCCATGCAGAGCAAGCCAGACCCCTGCAGTGATAAGGAATTAAACAATGAAAAGCTGGGGATGGTTGTTCTTCCTGATACTAGAAGAGATAAATCTTTGCTTGTTTTTGAAAATTGTGCTTTACCTCAAAATCTTTGAAAAGAGGTGGTGGTTAGCTCCAAAAATGGACCACCTTCTACTTGCAACAGGGCCCCACATATAGACTCAAGGAGACTGTCAAAGGGCATGAACAAGACCTGAACAAATCAAAGATGAATGAATCCCTGCATGAAGAAGGGGAGGTGGGCGCAAAGTCCCATCACTAACAAAGAAGCTATTTGTAATTGATAGCTTCTGGGAGAGAGAATATCAATTTTCTCCAGTGGAGTGACCCTGGGTATATCAGTCACATTCTAGGGCAGGTCTCATAATCAAGAGTAGTTGCCCTGTGCAAAACTGACTTCAGGATTTATTTGTGTGTGTGTGTGTGTGTGTGTGTGTGTGTGTGTGTGTGTGTGTATGCTATAGTTTGGTGAGTTTTGTCTCTTCGTTATTGCTTAATTTTACTTTTGTTTATGTTTTTCTTATCCAGAGAAAGAACTTGAAGCTGAGTGGATCAGGACACGAGGAGGATTTAGAAGGACATGATGTTGTATAACATATTTTAAAGCCATGGGTGAATATTAGTTGTTTTTTTTTTTATAAATACTGACACAGAAGTTTATCCTTGCCAAATGAAATATGTCTACTTTCTCACAATATTTGTTTCCATTTCATTTCTAATAAGGGAGTGAGGCCATTCCAAGTGTTTTTTTTTTCATCTTAAGATAAGAATTGACTAAACAAATCTTTCATAGCCCCAAATGACTGATTTTTAAGTCATGAGCCTGTGGCTCCCCCTAGCTCTTTTTGGTAACTGAAAAGGGCAGGAAACTCATCTGATACTATCATTCTAAATTTAACTTCAGGAAAAAAAAAAATATCGGAGGACTAAGAGCTGTGAAGTTAGAGTGATATATTAGACCTGCCTCTGTTGAGGGGGTACCTGGGATATCTGGGAAATGGGACATAAAAACACCTGAACCCACTGCATGAAACATTAATGCATATTCAATACATACACTGTGAATCCTGACAAAGTATATTTCTAGATTCTGTTTGAGTTTACTGATGAAGGGGCATGGCATTTCGACAGCATTCTTTAGAATTGGCTGCAAGTGAATCAGAAGCAAGGAGAAGTTGCCAGCCAAGGGCTGTTGTGGGTAATGAATCCCGTTTCTGTGAAAGCTACATAATAATGAATGGAAGGATATTTTGAGTGGCGAAGATAGGAAAAGACAAAAACAAAGTGGCAAAAATACAAGCCATTTGCATGAAATAGTGTATGGAATGATGAGGTATCTTCTTTGGCCAATAAACTATTGTCTGAGAACAGTTCACTTACACTGAGTTAGCTGACCTTAAAAAGCCAGAAACACTGAAGAGCATTGGGAAGGCAGATTAGGTGGTGAGTTTCTGTGACATCACTGTATCTGCTCATTATTATTATTATTATTATGCTCTATATCTTGCACAGAGTCTAACAGGGAGCACCTTCTTGGTAAGGAAGAAAACAACAAAAAATATTGCCAGGCATGGTGGCACATGCCTTAAGTGCCAGCTCAAGGAGGCAGAGGCAGGAAGATCTCTGAGTTCCAGTCCAACCTGGTCTCCATAGTAAGGTCCGATACAGCCAAGGCTACATATATAATGAGACATTTCCTCAAGGAATCATAAAATAAAGATAAAAATCAAAAGTATTTCTGAACATTCACTCAATGGAAAATAAAGCAGTACCAATTGTGATGGCAGTGGCAGCTGTGCTTCTCATTAATTTTCTCTTGGCTTTTTTAAAATTTTTACTCTAGTCTGGTTTTGGTTGTATTTTATGTAGTTTTGCTTGTTTATTTTCTAACCAAAGAAAGAAAGAAGCAATGAAACTGGATAGGCGGTGAGCTAAAGAGGATCTGGGAGGAAATAAGAGAAAGAAACTTTTATCAGAAAATATTTCATGGAAAATATCAATTTTAATTGAAATTTATTTTTCATATATCTAACAAAGCATAACTTTTTGAAATTAATTTTGCTTATTTATTTTTATACAACATGATTTTAATGTTTTCTTTCCTCTGCCATAACTTCTCCCCATCCTCCCTACCTCACTACCCACCTAACCAATCCAAACTCACATGATCCTCTTGAAACTTTTAAAATCGCTTTTTAATTTTTTTTCTCTTCCCTTTTCTCATTCAAACCATCCCATATTTCCCTGCTTGCAAAGGTTGAGGTTTCATTTTCTCCCGTATTCAAGCCCAGTTTACCATGTTTATTGCTGCTGTTCTTGCTCAGCTCATGTTTAAGTGACTCTCCAAACACAAGCTCTTGTCTTTGCCCTTGGTTGCAACTCAAGAGATAGGAAACACATGTCCCGATTGCTAAATATAACGCTCACTTGAGACATGGAGTCCCAGAGGTCCCAGAACTAGACCTGATCTAAAAGCCTCCTCCCTGAGGACTAGCTTTCATGGTCATGCAAGTTACCACTTGAGGGAATCAAACAACAGTCTTACCCATCTATGATGTCTGTGAACCAAATCAGTGACCTTTATGGAAAGATCGCTGTAACAATGCTATAGTGACACACATACCTTGCCAACTAGCAGCTTTCTAATTGGACTTAAGTGTGGCGAAACAAGAGGAAAATTGTTTTGTACTGGAAACGTTGCTACCTACATTGAGGTAATGAATTCATGGACCTTGGAGAAGAATCTACAACTACTACTTTATTAAACTAGCATAATCCCTAACTACACTCTAAAATACTTGTTCTTTTTTTTTTTTTTTTTTTTTTTTTTGGTTTTTCGAGACAGGGTTTCTCTGTGGCTTTGGAGCCTGTCCTGGAACTAGCTCTGTAGACGAGGCTGGTCTCGAACTCACAGAGATCCGCCTGCCTCTGCCTCCCGAGTGCTGGGATTAAAGGCGTGCGCCACCATCGCCCGGCTAAAATACTTGATCTTATACCTGCAGACAAGTGTAATCCTCACCCATCAAGAAGACTTTTTTTTTTTTTTTTTTTGCAACAGAGACATGGGAAAGCATAACCAATCAAAATGTAAATTTGGGGAGTTCAGTTCCAATCGATACATCTACAAAACAACTCCTGTTCCTAAGGCTCAAGGGACATTGTAGAAGAGGAAGTGGAAAGACTTTAAGGGCTTGAAGATCAGTGACAGTGCATTGAGACTGTGTCTTCTCATAATTCCATCAGCTACACACGTGAAGTGCAATATTTCATCCTAGTTCACCTTGAGTCACTAGTCAATAATGGTAGGTTATTAACAAATACAACATTAAAATGTGATAATGAAAAGACTTGCAAAATTATACATAATTCTTAAAAGCCTCTCTAAACTCATTTCTTGACAACTTGAAATATTCCATACAAAGCACTATGATCTTGGAAGATAAAGTTAGGAAAGCCAGATTTGTGAAGGAGCAATTCACCTTCTAGCTTTATCTTTGTCATTTATAAACTTCTTTCTTTTCCTATCCACAAATCAGAGACAAATTAAATTGGCCAATGATCATAGAATTTTTCTATAGTCCTTTATAATTTGGTCAGCATGTAAATTTCAGAAGTAGATGCTTAGAGTAATAATGATTTTATCCATGTTTTTAAATAATATTTTATTAGAAGGCAATTACTTATTTATGTGCTGTCAGTGGTAATTTTGCTTCCCATTAGCATTTCAAACAGAGAACTTTATTATAACATGTTCAATGATAAATGGCATTGTATTTTGCTCATATTATTGCCCGAATAATTGCAATTATCCTTTCTCCCCATCACTTGGCAGATTTCTTACTTCCCCAAATAACCTACCATGTGCTTTTGTATTACACCATACACACAAACTTGCACACACTAATACACACATTCACATATCATATTTAAAAAAATGCATGTTTTCACTTAGATGTGTTAATTTTGTCTTTTCTCATGCTTATCTAATACTCTGCTCCCTTCACTTTTGATCACCATATTTCTTCTTTGGCTTCCGTATTTTACAATAGAGAGTTGGATGCATGCATGCATGATAGGTAGATAGATCAACAGGTAGATAGATGGATAGATACATTGATACATAGATAGATATATGATAGAAGATTCCACATAGCAACAAAAAACCCAGCATTTTTCTCTTTGAGTTAGACTTATTTTACTTAAAAATGATGTTGTCTAGATATAACCACTTTCCTACAAATAACAGTTTTAGGTTTATTCATGACTGAATAAATATCCTCTGTGTTCGTGTTCATTTTCTCCGTCCATTCATCTGTTGATGTACATCAGCACTGTTTTCCCATCTTGTTTCTGTTGAAGAATACTATAATAAACATTGATGTGTATGCAAGTCTGTCTCTGTGTCCTCTAATATAGCCGCAAACCTGAGAGAAACAACAGATATCCTATGACATCCAAAGCCAAAGCCCTTTATTCCCAAATATTCAGAGACTTTATAATAAAACCTAATCACATTAATACTATGGTCAATGAGCTATTTAAATATTAACCATAACACATAATAATTCTTGTACCTAAAAAAGTATGTCATTGGGGATTTTTGTATGAAATGTAAGTGATTTGTACAGCTCGTTAACAAATCACCTAGTGTAAAATGTTGAACTATATTTTAAGTTGTATTAAGATATAATTGTTGAGAACAATGTAGAGCTCAGTAAAAATCAGTAAAAAAGAACTAACTAGAAAAAAATATAGTTGATGATGTACTGATTCACATATGAGTATTTTAATAATATTAATCAAGTCACTTGTCCACTGTCATTTACTTTACACTTCTATATCAAGCAATTCTGAAAGGTCCTTGTGTACATACTGCAATCCATGAGTAGTTGGCATACTTTAAATATACAGTCTGAAATTGCTTTATCTAAAAGCAATTCTAATCCAAAAATTTTCTAATAAAAAAAATAAATCATGAGAAAGTCTTATGACTCTACTTTCAAGAATAATAGTAGAGTAACTTTTTCATTTCATACATTTTTATTTTGATTTTGCATAACAGAGAGTAAACATATTTCAACCTGTATCTCAAGTGACATATAAATTCTACAGTGAAGTCACTTAGCTGAATGAAGGCTTTCTAAGTGATCTGTGCCTCTCCTATGCAGAGGTTATATATTCATACATATTTAAAAAGTCAGCTTTTAAAATCCAATACAACTGCAATCCATTTTAACAGTGAGAACTGAATTGTTTTTGCCCCCGTAGGTGAATAAGATAGACAAGCTAATTACCTTTTTAACTTACAAAGCTTCAATTTGAGATCTCATTATCATTTGCTCTCAGGAATGAATTTCTCTCAAGTTTTGATGGAGAGCATGGCTTCTTTTATCATAGAATCATGAACCCTTTCCTTTCAATATCTTTCTCTGAATTCCCAAATACAGTACTTAATGGAAGCCTGATTTTGCTCATCACTGTTTCAAGTGATCCTTAGAATAACTTCAGAGATAAAAAGGAATATATTCCATTTACATAACAGAATACATGAAAAATCAGTGACTATGCTAGGTATAAATGATCGTCCCCATTGCCAATATTCTTGGCATTTAAGCAGGTCATATAGAACTTAGTTAATTCTGTTCATAGGAACATTTATAAATGGCACATTCCTGTTTTATGTGTAATCTCTCTTATCTGGCATAATAGAAAATTATCCCAGCGGCAAACTACATAGGGAAATTCTCAGGTAGTAGAATATTCTAGTGAGACACAATTACACACAAATATGCATAAACACATACACACACACACACATACACACACACAAAGAAACAGAGGGAGAGAGGTGAATTTCAACAAGTATTGGAGTAGAAAGTCTAGAATATTTACAACCTAGAATGGGTTAAAACAAAAGATTTTTGAGAGAGAAATATTAAAATAGTAAAATGTATAAAAACCAGTATAGGTGCAAAAATTATTAGAATTTGATCAAATGTGGGACATTTAATAGATGATAGAAATTAAAATAATTATTAGTATTCAATCATGAATTTATTTCTGTTTTTAGTTGGAAAAAGTGAGTTCTTTTTAATACTGTCTGAATTTTCCTTTTGTTTCTGAGAAAATACACAACAATATAAATGTATACTGATACAAGTTTTTCATATTTTACTTTTTGTGTGTGTGGATTTTATCTGCCAGCATAATTGTGTATCACGTGTATGCAGTAGAATGGATACCAAGAATGGATATTCAATCCCCTGAGTTGAATTTGTAATGTGGGTGCTGGGAATTGAACTGAATTCTCTGAGGCTAGTGCTTTTAAACTTTGAGCCAACACTCCAATCCCTTTATATACTTTTTAATAAGACAATTAGGAGCTAAAAATGTCTTTTTTGCTTACTTCATTATTGTATGACCATCATAAAGGGGCCATTTATGAACAAATATGTGCTCTGTTTCAATTAAAAATATTTTTTGGGGACACTGGTAAGTGAACTATTTTCTATTTTACATTTTTTATTTTTTGAAAATGTGATGATATATACCATGCATATTACTCACATAAATTTTTCTTAGCTTTTTTATTTTGTCCTCACTTAGTGAATTTTATAGTCATGATGGATATTTATTTCAAGAATCATAAGTTTTACAATCTTGCAAGTATGCATTTTGTAAGAAATGGGTAAGAATATTACCCATAAACTAGCACTTTTACATTTTAATGAAAAAATTATTTTTATTGACATTGATGTGCATTTCTGTGTCTGTGTATGTGTGTAGACCACATGTTCATGGGCTTTCTCAGAAGCTGAAAGACTCTTTTGATCTTTAGAGCTCCAGTCAGTTGTCACCTCCTGACATGGGTGATGGGATCTCACTACCGATCCTCAGGACAAGCTGCAAGTGCTTTTATCTGCTATATCATTTCTCCCGATGACTTTACTTATGCATTGAGTCTTTCTTTGTATGTGTATATGTGTGTGTGTGTGTGTCTTTGTGTGTGTATGTATATGTATGTGTATATGTGTGTGCGTGTCTCTGTTTGTGTGTGTATATGTGTGTGTATGTGCATACATAACATGTTATTTTGTGGGGGCCAGAGGAAAATTTAGGGAATGTAACTATTTCCTTGTACCATATGAGAATAGGATTTATGTCATTGGGCTTAATAGCACACATCTTTTCTTGCTTGACTGTCTTCATTGTTCCAAAACAACTATTATTATTTGGGCCTAACATCCACAAATAAGGCATTCCAACTCTAGGTTTTCATATACCTAAAGGCAGTAAAAAGCTACATGTTTAAGGTAGTATTGTTGTAGATTTCCTATAAAGATTAATGAATTCAAATTAATTTGATATCTTTTTGTGATATATTAGTAAAATTAGAAGGTATTTTAAAACATAAACTTAGCTTAATTTTTTGTTATTATATTTGTTTTATTTCCTCTCTGGATACCTATGAAGTGATATTTATTGGGATATGAATGAATATGTGAGGGCCAGATAATTATAAATTTTATCACAATATCAATTGGTTAATGAATGTTTACTTATTGTGCAACAATGCATATTGTGATAACAATTTTCTTGCACATGCTTAGGCAAATACACATGCATACACAAATCAGCTATATTTAAGAGTAGCTAAATGAAAAGGACTACACTAAGTACCCAGAAGGGAAAAACAAAAAATAAAGGAAAACTGCTATCACAGAGTGTTCACAGAATGGTACATCCCACATTTTAAGGAGAAAGTATATACCATCACATACTGGTTGTTGACAAATTTTATCATAGAGACTAGTGACTAATTTTAATATTGATTAAATTAAGTTAATATGGACTAATTTTCTTTATATCATTGAACTATAGCATTAAAGTACCTAGAAAATTTATAAGCATAGGGCTATAAGAGAGAATATACAACAGTATACCAGTTAGGAAAGGTACCTTAGGAGCATTAGCAATGATGCTAGTTGTGGAGGCAGGTGCAGGAACTAATCACATGTGTGTGCCAGCTTAATTCATAGACTTTTGCCATCTCTCAATTTTACTGGACCCAAGGTCCTGGCAAGGCTTAGGTGCTTCCTGAATACAGACTCTTACAACGTCAGTCGTGGTTTTTCTGAAGTTACAATCCATCTGAAACTCGGGCTGTCTTCCAAGTTCACATAGTTGTTTCAGAATTCATTTCCTTGCAGCTGTAGATCTCATGACTATGTGCTTCCCCAAGGCCAGCAGGGAAGGGTAAGTGCATTTTTTCAAAAGCTTCCAACTGATTAAGAAACTATGAAACTTCATTTTCCATCATGAAAGTAAAGCCTTAATCTGTAAAATCTCACTCACTTGCTGTGTTTGTGCACTGTTGCTCCAGCTCTGCTACTATGGTCTGACTCAAATCCTCAATACCATGGTCTCACTTGTTTACAGTTATTTCCTAGACGTCCTCATGCTTAAATCTAACCCTCCGTTTTTCTCTCTATGCCAGATATTTGACTCCGATTAATCATACATTAGGAGTTAATGATATCAGCTTGATGTCACACAGATACACACATTTATTTCTTGTACGATAGCCAAATGTACCTCAATGTTCTGTATGTCAATGACAGAACTGAACAGTGTGAAATAAATAATATGGTTACAATAACTGAAATATTTGACATGTGACTTTCAGAGAAGTTTATTACATTACTCCTGGAAAACATGAAGGGAATGTAACAGATCCAGCAATAATTTTGGCAAGTTAAAGAAAAAAGCTTTAGGTAGGAGCTAGGGATTGACTATGGATTTAAGAATGAAGATTCTGAGACTAGGGTGTTGATTAATTAATCAACAAATGAAAATCACAAATAGTAAGACTCCTACGCACTGATTAGTGCTCTGCCCAGTCTACATCATAGAAGTTTTTAGTGCAGTGATAGCAGTTAAGCAGAAATACTATGAATGATAAAGGTGACAAAAGGGTTCAATCTACAAGGGGAAACAGCTAGATCACCTCTGCAAAGGCTAGAAAACATGCTTTACAAGTATGCAGAGAGAATATAAAAGCCAGAGGAAAGGGATATGTACAGTAAAAAAGACATCTTTTGGACATGACATAATTATTTCACTCATGAACACACTAGAGCTGTGGTTATATGTATAAGATATGTATATGTATATAGAGAGATATAGATATATAGAGATAGATGATAGATAGATAGATAGAGAGAGAGAGAGAGATAGATAGAGAGATAGATAGACAGCAGACAGATAGATATACACCAAATAGGAACGTTGGCATTCAATAAAAGATAAAAGACAACCACAAGTTTCCAGCTTTCATTGGAGTCTATTTTCTTCAGTGGTATGTCACTGATAAATTGTCGCTTGCTCCAGCAAGGAAACTGCATGGATGCTTGGTGAAAAAATATCCATTAAACTGAGTAGGAAACACAAAAGTAACTGATGAACACAAGATGAGGACATGTGAGAACATGTTTTACAGCATTATATAGAAATTTTATTCTTTGACTTGTTGATAAAGAGATGAAGATGAAAATAGAAAGTTAAAGGGAAAACTACTTATGCGTGTTCCAGGGAACTCACCAGAGGTGACCACTCAGACACAGTGTCAAGCCATTGAAACTGGCTGAGATTATACTCAGGTATTTGTCACACAAGAATAGCCATTTAGACAATTTAGAGCAACAGATTTCAAAGAAAAAAAATCCACAATCTGGTAGCTCTCTCTGAAACTGCAGGGGAGGTTTTGCTCAAGCATGCACTTTAACAAAAGCTGAAATTAGCAGTTAACTGGATAGCATAGTTTGAATAAACTGTCAGTTTAATAGAACCTAAGATAAGTTAGCTGAGACATAGATTTTAGGTTCTTAGACTATAGTTGGGTATTTTTTTCATGGATTTTCTGTCAAAGAGATAAAATTATAGTGAACCCTGAAATGATCTCAGCAAAAACACAGTATGGAGGACTCTCTGCCCAGTCGGCCCTTTACGGAGTAGTTAGCTGAATATTCATTTGTCTTGCATGTAAACATCTGTAAATACTGCTATATTAGAAATGTTCCTGTAGAAATACAAGAAGCTGTCATGTAGATTGGATACACACCTGAGATGTAAAGAACAGACCAAATGGCTTTGAGTAAGCCTTAATAGTGAGTTAAAGAAATCAGAAAAATTTCAACTTTCCTCATCCTTAAAGAGACTTCTTCATTACTCCCTTCTTTATCCTATCACATGCTTAAGATGGTGTCATTATAATATATCTTTAAGTAATTATGTCATTCTAATTAATTTTAATTAGAATAATTATAGGCAATGTTTAGAAGCTGAGAAGCCTTGCTTTGCTTTGCTTATCTTCTGAAATATAGAGGGCCAAATATTCTAAGGTAAGCATTTATCATTTCTGGGTCAAATAATTCTGAAACCACCAGCAGGCTAAGATTCATGTGTGCCATGAACTAGTGCATGCTGAGATGAACAGACACAAATATTACCAAATACATGTGAATCTATAGGACAAATATTAAGATTAAAAATACACAAATCACATCTTTTCCTCTTCAAAGAATAACTATCAGAGTTTAAATTTTTTAGGTGTCTTTAGAATTTTTTTAAAAACAGTATCTCAGGATTATCTTCCTCACCTTCAATGTGAACTATCGTCATTTTCTTGTTGGTCACTCACTGGCCAGGTAGTACACAGTAGGTCTCATGTAGAGTACTTTAAATAAATAAATTCCTTTCACTCCTGCAGGAAGATGATGAAGGTGCTAGATACTTCAATTTTCAATTTTTTATTGAAATATATTGAGTTCTACATTTTTCTCTGCACCACTCCCTGCCTCTCCCTTCCCCCTTCAAACCTCCCCCAAAGTCCTCATTCTCCCAATTTACTCAGGAGATCTTTTCTTTTTCTACTTTCTACTTCCCATGTAGACTAGATCGATGTAAGTCTCTCTTAGTGTCCCCACTGTAGTCTAAGTTTTATGCATAATACATCTGGATCATGAAGTTGAAAAGTGAGCTATTGCTTTGTTGTCTTGAATTTTTGAATGCTGCTTTGAATATTTATCGTATGGATGTATATGTAATTATTGTGCTCAAAATTGTACTGGATTTTAGGTGCCTTTGGAGGAAAATATTCCTACATATAAACTTATATTCTAAGATGTTACAGCAAATATGCCCTAGGGGCTTTGCAGCTCTTTATTCTCAATGGATGACTATTCCAAGGAATACCATTTTTCTATTGTACAGATATTCCACGGTCTTTTTTTATAGCAAAGGCTTAACCGAGTGAGTCAGAGCTCATAATAAGCAATGTAATATATCTGTATCATTAAACAGTACAGTTCAGTTTCAGATTCCATTTACTGATACATATTTCTGTGTCATAGTTCTCATTCTGAAGTATTACAATGTGATCTCATGGAAAGGTTACATTAGCATGCTAAATAATCAGTAGACATATATACTAGTTTCATTTACTTTCATTCAATTTATACTAAAATGACCCCGATGTGGATCAGCCTCTTTTTTCTCTATTGTAATACTATTTGTTGCATGTATGTCAACCTTTCTCATTCTTAAATGATTTTAGTAATCACACTAAAGACTATTAAATTAAATTTCCTTGTACATGTGTCAATATAAATAAAAATCAAATAAATATTCTCTTTTTTATGCTTAACAATGCTTATGTTGATACATTAATTGTGAATAGCTATGTTTTTCAACTATTGATAAAGGTTGTCATTTTCCCAACCCAACGTATGATACCTTCATTTCAAAATGAAAGATAAGAAAGTACAGAGCTATTCAAAATCAAGTACAAAATATCAAGAGGCCTGTTTGTTTTGAGGAAATATGGATTTTTTTTCATGATGTAAAACAGCTTGCAAGACTGAAAGAGAGTTATACAGAGTGTTGTCTGGGCTGATGTAATGTCACTCAAAATTCATGACTATAGATATTGCAGCCAAAGCTGAAAAAATTTATTGGATTTGATTCACATCCTATTGTTGAAAAGTACCAAAACAAGACTAACATGTTTTATATAGCTTTCTGTCCATTGCATGGTGCTTTCAAAAATAGCATTGGGATGATTTAGATCACCTATTAGAATACAACATCAAACCTAGTGGTAAGAAGGTGTTTGTTACTGGAAAATATTGTCTAAAAGGAAATTGTTTCATGGCAATTCTGTGTTTTTATTACTGAAGCATCTAAAAAGCTTAACAATTTTGAAAAATTCAATGCAGAAACTATATATTAATCTTTTCCTTATTTTTTGTATTTAATCAGGTTCAATGAAATTTACTAGCACTTTCCTTGGAAAAATTTAACTCAGAAGAGGTGACATTTCATTTTCTACATGATGGAGATTAAAAAGTAAAAAAAACAAAAAAAAAAACAAAAAAAACATGGAAGATATAGAATTATTGTGCTTATTACTCTCCTGGGATAATTCATATATGCAAGTAAAATATCCAAAGATCTATAGCCAAATAAAACATTTTATCAGAAGACAATGAAAAATATGTGAATATGCTGAAAACTAAGGAAGAATCCATATATTTGACGTGTCTATAATATAATTTTGGCATTTCAAAATGCAATGTTTCAAAACATGAATTCTTTACTAGCTACATAGCTTTAAAAATTAATCTTCAAGTATATTTAAAGTATACTTTTCATAAACAAAACATATTTATGGATACGATACGGTGCTAGTTCTATAATTTGTACTAATTTTTTAGCCTTCAGGTAATATTTAACTGTGAAAATATTACAAAAATTGAAAGTAGCTAGTAGAGTACCAGGAAGGAGAAGGAGTCTTCTAAGAAAGAAGAGAGTATGAAACAAGAGGATTAAGTGAGGAGAGTGATAGAAGGGCAGGTTAAAGGAGAAAATATAGGGAGGAACAACTTGTACTAAAGGCCTTTTAATGCCTTGTGGAAATCTCCTGCCAATGAAACTTCCTAAGACAAACAAATATATAAAAGGAATATAAATGGGATCACTATATAATAGGGAGTTAAGTCCATAGCTGGACATCCTATGCTACCAAGAAAACCACCAGTAAAAGAAAAGGGTACTCGGCATGGTGCTTGCTGTGGGCCTCTGCCTCTGTTTCCATCAGTTGCTGGATGAAGATTCTATGGTGACATTTAAGATATTCATCAATCTGAATACACGGCAAGGCCAGTTCGGGCACCTTCTCCTCTATTGCTTAGGATCTTTGCTGGGGTCATTGTGGATTCCTGGGAATTTCTCTAGTGCCAGGTTTCTTGTTAACCCTATAATGACTCCCTCAATTTCTCCACTGCCTTCCCTTTCTCTCCTCCTCTTCCTCTCTCTTTTCTCTCCCCACCCCCATGCTCCTAATTTTGTCAGGTGATCTTATCTATTTCCCCTTTCCAGGTGGATCTATGTATGTTCTTCTTAGGATTCACCTTGTTATATAGCTTCTCTAGGATCATGGCCTATAGGCTCATTATCTTTTGGTTTACAGCTAGTATCCACTTATAAGTGACTAAGCTCTAAAAGTCCAGTTGAAGATTGAAAGGAGTGAGACTATGAGCCTTTGCCTCTTTAGGTCAAGACCATGATGGGGACACCCACTGAAACAGTTTGCCTGAGGTAATGGGAGCTTACCACCTCCAGTCTGACAAGGAAGGAAGCAGTATAGGACCAAACTTGATCCTCTGAATGTGGGTAACAGTTGCATGGCTGGGGCAGACTGCAGGGCCACTGGCAGTTTCACCAGGATTTATCCCTACTGCTTTTACTGGCTTTTTTGGAACTCAATGTCTTTGGATGGATAACTTGCTCAGCCTATATATAATAGTGAGGGCCTTGGACCTTCCCCAAAGCAATATGCCTTACTCTCTCTGAGGAGTGGATGAGGGTCAGGTGGGTACAAAGGTGGAGGGAATGGGAGGAGGGGAGGGAACGGGATTAGTATATAAAATGAAAAAAGATAGTTTGGATTTTTTTAAAAAAAATAAAATAAATTATAAATAAAAAAAGAAAGAGGTGCATCTTATAGAATATTATCCAATGGGGCCCCATAATTTTTTCCCCAAATAAACATCACACAGTGTTGGCAAAACCATTGGTTTCCCTCCAACACCTGATGACAAGACCTAATTTCTAAAGATAGCACTTCTTTGCATCATCAAATAGGAAGAAACTGACCAACAAGAAGCTTCCCCACTACTGACAAGCATTCATGGCACTGTGAAGTACTCTGCAAGCTACTAGAGCAGAAAAGTAATTGTGAAGATCACCCAGTAACAAATCTTGCAAGTTGCAACCATGTCCTGTTTGTGAGATATATTTGTAAAATAGTGGCATAAATGTTATGGGATAGCCAACCATATTTTATTTGATTAAATGCCAACTCCATGAGATGAGATCCATACCAAACACTGCTAAAGTGGCCAACAACCTGAGATTCCATAGATTCAAGAGATTCCTGAGATTCTAGGGGAAATTGCATTACATGTATTCTGCTAAAGGATCATAGCAATAAAAAGACACCATTGATATATTGCTGTGCCCATAGACTAGTACATCACTCATCCCTCATGAGATAAATTTCTTCTTGTAGTAGATGGTTAATAAATGCAGAGAACAATAAATAGACAAAGTGCAATAAACACAAATGGAAAAAGTACAAAAAAGTGAGAGACTAGATATTCAGTACTAGATGTCATCATGAAGCTTCTCCCTTTAAAGATTAGGTCTAAGCAGATTAGTAAGGATAATATGGTCAGAGCTAGATGTAATAAATGGTTGCATGGAGGAAACAATGTCTCCATAACTGATGCATGGATGAACTCACAGAGAAAGCGACAGTATATACAAGATTCAATGCAGACAAGAAACCTAGGACAGAGAAATATGTGTGAACACCAAGTCTTACTCCTAATCAGAAAGAAATTTGTAATTGGTATCTGATGGGAGAGGGAAACCACCTTTCTCCAATGGAGTGTCATTGGGCATATCAATCATACCAGGACAGACTGCACGCCAAATAGAGTAAGGGCCAACACAAATAGACAGTGTTTTATGTGTGCTGCTTTTGTTTGATTTTGTTTAGTTTAGATATTTTTGTCCCATTGTATTTATTGTGTATAGAATTTTTGGTTTGTTATTGAGAGAGAGATAGCAAATATGCAGTGGGGTAGGTAGGGAGGTGAGGAGTATCTAGGAAGAGTTGGGCAAGGGGAGAAGATGAGCAACATCAAATACAACGGATGACAAATTAAAAATTGTAGGCATATTCCAAAAATGGCATCTGACAATATAATGATTAGTAATTGAGCCAAAAATCAATCAATGAACCAAACGCTCAAACAGAGAAGCACACAAGCAGATCTGATTCAGTCACACTTTCAACAAGCAGCATAGTGTGAATATTAAGCACATGCCAGATCCTGGGTAGGAAACCGGCCCCAAAATCAAGATATTTTATAATATAAGAGATAGGTAATGTTCAGGTGGATAGTTATCCTATTGCCAATGCTGTGTTATCTAGATGCCTAAAGTGATACCCAAAAAAAGAGATATCCATTACAAAATCCAGAAAATGACGTGGACATTTCCGTAAACAGAGACTGCACTTTGTTTCTCAGGCCCCGTAGTGAGATGATCCAATATATCGTTGCATGGGAAAGAGTTGTGTCCAATAATCCATACTCTGTTGAATCTTGCGCCAAGGGAGGGTGCCTATGGCTTCACAAGAGATCTACTGTCGGAATCTGTCAATATACAAAAGGAGATAGACCCAGTGTCTTGCAAACTTGGTGTATCACCCCCAGAGTACACTTGTTCTGGTGGATCAGCCTTCTGCTCTATCAGCTGAAATCTCAGTGCATGGATCCTGTGGCCCACTGCAGTATTGTTTCTGGCTTTGTAATCTTTATGGGATTTCTGTGTTTTGAATATTTGTATCTGCAACTACATATGTTTCTGTTGCTTTTACATTGGATCTTTTTTAAAAAAAAAAAAACAACCTGATCCATTGTTTGCTTGTTTTATCCTATTAAGGATTGTCTGTTTTCATTGTATTTCTTTTAATTATTATTTTATCTTTTCTTCTTTTTAATAAATGCCTGTTTGTTTTTTAATGAGAGGGAGAGAAAGCAAAAAAAAATGATATTGATTTAAGTGGTTAGGAAGACAGTAAGGATCTGGATGGTATTGGGTGAGTGGAAAGTATTAACAGAAGATATAGTATAAAAATATTTTTTCAATACTCATCCATAATCCCAGAACACAAGTCCCTGAGTAGGAGGCTGGCCATTGCAGTGTCTTAACCATCACAGTACTATTAGTTGATTGTCCTCTCACCTAACAATAGTACTGATAAATTAAAAAAAAACTGCAGAGATTCTTTAAAAATACACTTCTAACCCTTGGCAGAGAAGCAGGGAGATGACTAAATATCGGAGAAAAAAGAGAGTTTGGTATACATAGTGGGATACATAAAGAAGGACTGTCTTGAAAACTCCAAAACAAACTAACGAAGAAAAATTAGCACTTTCAAGATAACTCTTCTATGATTAATTCAATGTAACTTTTCTACTGTGTTTATGTACAGCATAGTGGGCATGCATGCACACATGCAAACACACAGACATACACAAACACATACACAAGCAAACACACATTCAGCACAATAGTCATTAAAATACGAAGACAGAAACATTCTCTTAGCATTTCTTTTCCTAGAGATGTAAAATAAAGAAATATGAGAACTTCTTACCTTCAAAGAATTATTTTATCTCTTTATCTTTAAGATCAAATTGTCAGCAATGTGATATGAAGCTCTTGAGTCATGTATGTGTATGTGTGTGATAAATGTTAGTGACAGTAAAAAGATGTCCTGATCCTGAACAAAAACCCGTCTACTTTTTGTTTTATGAAGCATTTCTCCAAAACATAAAGATTATTGCTTGCTTTCTACTATATTTATGGGAAATTCATACAGTGCTGGCTGCTAAACTGTAAAAATCTGAAAACATAAAATAAAACTTTTCAGGACACAAGCACACAGAATTAAACTTGCTATACTAGTAAGTACTGCTGTGTATTGTCCTAATAGAAAATCAATACAGCATGTGCACCATAGAATTTTCCTCACACTACATATAGCCAATGTGAATGTATGAACATTCCCAGAGCAGACAAAACAGAAGTTGAGTCCTAACGTTTATAGGCACAAGTCTCAGCAGTTGTCCTTTGGAACTCATAAAAATATATCTTAACTGATAAAATAAAAGAAAATAGCTTTTTTCTCATAAAAACACTCTGCACTTTCTTCCCTTTTTAATATTTTTATTTGGGGGGGATCAGAGATTACAATATGATTTCTGCGTGTCCTTTCCTTAAGATCTACAAATTCTGTTTGTGCGGAAGTCCAACACCTATCTCCTCTCCCACCAAAAGGGAACAGCCGTCTTCAAAGAGTGAGGGCGGGGCACGGGCAGTTTCCATAGAAGGCAAGAGTAGGTAACTTCCACCAGACAGAGGCAGAGGGCATAAGGACTAATGATGGTCCTGCTTACTCAAAAATGAAAACCCAAATGATGGTAAACGCTGAAAGCTGGGGACTTTCCTGAGTTATCGCCACTTCCTGTTTGGCATTCTAGGCAAAACCCTACAGCATACAATCAGTACAGGACAACTGCAGACCGAATACAGAGGATGGAAGAAGCCAAGGACGGTGCTCCCATGGCAGTCCTCACAGTTCCTTGGCTTCTGCACAGCAGCTTCTGTGTCCTGGAATGCCTTCATGATTAGGTCATGTGGAAGGCTGCTACTATAAGCACTGACAATAAGAAGCCATTTGGGTCACTGTGGGTGACTCCAGAGTAGACACTGCAGAGAACAGCCAGGGTCCCCCCCCCCCAAAAAAAAAAAAAAAACTGTGGCTAAAATAGCAAGAGCCTACGATGCTCGAGTGGGCTCTAGGAGGTGAAATTCAAGTCTTGCAAGCTGTCTTGGACATCAGCGCTGTCTTTGCTCTCACTGCCACTGTCATCTCCGGCCAGTTTCTGCTGACAGGCCTCTTCAGAACCAGGAAGTGTGCTGCCCTGGTTCTCCTTGGAACCCAGAACCATGTATCTGCCTTTCTTCAGCACCAGCTGCTGTGTCAGCTCCTCTGTCATCTGGGAGAGATCTCATTTCATGGCGTATGCATCTTCTCCATCACATAATACTTGGGCTCTGCCTCACTAACCTGGAAGTTCAGGGTTTTAGAATAAAGGTGCAGGGCCGCCCTGTTGCTCTTCCTCACGTGCAGGAATAGATACTTGGCGCTGAAGTTCTCGATCATGGCCCGTGAGGGCTGGTCTACTAGCTTCTGGGCTAGGCAGAGGCGCCGGTGGGGACGCTTTACTGCCAGTGAAGTGATGATGTGTCCATCTTGGCCAGGACATAGCCCAAGATCTTGCCATCCTCATCCTCAGCAATGTAGGAGAGCTGGGGCCAAGAGAGGCCGGGGTAGAAGTAGTACTTCATCTGGTAGTTCTCGGGCAGGCACAGCAGCCATTGTGCAGATTCGGGAGCATGTATGACATCTTGAGCGGGCCTGTACGGCCAGAAGCCGCGTGCTGCCTCGAGAAAGCCCACGCAGCCAGACCGACTGCGACCCCTTGCAGCACCAGTGCCTCCAATGCCATGGAACTCTGCACTTTTCACTAAGGCAAGAGGACCTGGTATGATGCTGACAATCGGGATGACCCTTATTTCCTCTGTCCATCCGACCACAGAAACTACAATCAAAAAGTGTCCGTTAATTGCATGTGACTTCGTGTTTCATAGTTTTTAAATTTATCCTGGTTTTCAAAACACAGTTCTTGGCAATGTAATCAAAATCATTTTTAGGAGCTCACCAAGGGAAAATTAGAAATATGTATAGAAAAATGTATCCTAATTATATTTTAAAGCATAATTTTAATTGACAGAATTACATGACATTCCCCAACCCTTTCCTTTTTCAAGCTCCTCCCAGGAAACATACCTCCAACCCTTTCCATGATCCCTTCACTCTCAAACTGGCATATGTATGTATGTGTGTATGTATGCATGTGTGTACATGTGCATGTATGTATGTGGGTATGTATATAAATACAATCTACTAAATTTGTTTTATTGTTTATGTTGTTATATTGTTTATGTGTACGTGGTTGTTTCACAGTTGACAACTCTTCACTGGTCAATTAGTCAGGGGCCTCATTCTTACAAGAGTTTGATTACTCTTATTTCAGGATCATTAGTTTCCTGTAGTTCTCTTCCTTGGGGTGGGATACTGAGAAATCGTTCCACTTCCATGTCTGTTGATATCACATTTTTTTCTCTTCTTGTTTATGAAGCCATTTCTAGGAGAGACTGTTTCATCACTAATTTTCTTGTCTTCTGGCACTTAAATCTTGTAGCTCCTCTTCTTAGGTGTTCGATGAGTCACATGCAGGAACTGTAATATCGAATCAACTGATAATTGGTTCCACACATTTCGTTGTTTTCTATATTGTGTCTAGTTGTGGTTTTCTGTAATGCTCTCCATTTGCTGGCCTGGTACTGAACACCAATCTGTTCTAGAGTAGGTTCATGGACAATATAAAAATTTCTAACACCGTTTTTCTGGACCAGTACAGGTCCTTACTGCGTTTTGTATCTGAGCTTAAGACCCACTAATAAGGATAGCTATCATCCTCACCAAAAAGAAGTCTCTATTTACAGAAGATTGAGGCATTCTCATTTCTTAAATTGTTTCAGTTTTCAATGTACATGGTGAGATTTTTTTTGTTTTATTATTTATTTAAAAAATTACTTTTCATTTTACATACCAACCTTAGTTTCCCCTACCTCCCCTGCTCCTGACACTCCCCCATCTCCCTCTCTTCCCATTCTCCATCCACTCCTTGGAGGAGGTAAGACTTTCCTTCGGGAGTCAACAAGGCCTGACAGCTTGAGGCATGACCAAGCCCTTCCCCAAATATCAAGGCTGATCAAGCTATCCTACCATAGGGAATGGGCTCAAAAAAGCCAGTTCTTGCACCTCGGATAAGTTCTGGTACCATTGTCATCTGCTAGCAACAAATCAAACAACATAATTGTCACCCATATTCAGAGAGTCTAGTCTGAGCCTAAGTAGGTTCCCCAGCTGTCAGTCCATTGTCCATGAGTTCTAATTTCCAACATAGAAACTACATGCAGTAACTGATGGAAGCAGATGTAGTGACCCATACCCAAGCAATGGGATGAGCTCCTGGAGTTCAGTTGGAGAGATGGAAGAGGGATCATGTGAACAATGAGGGTCAAGAACATAATGGGAAAATGTAGGACAATTAATAAAACCCACAAATAGATATTGGTGTTCAACCTGAAGGGCCTGAAAGCAAAACACTGGCTCTTACCTCTATCTCAGTCTGAAATGGCGATCCTGCCTCCAGAAGTCCTCAGAATGAGAGAGACTAAGATCTGTGTCATCCAGTCTTATATTCCTCTCTAGTGCTGGGATTAAAGGAATGCATTACTACCACCCCGTTTCTATGGCAAACGAGTGTGCCTACTAGGATTAAAAGTGTGTCCCCACTACCTGGTAAGTAAGACTGACCAGCACAGCTATTTTACTCTTTGATCTGCAGGTAAGTTTCATCTGTCAAAATACAAATGAATTATTACTACAGGGGAAAAACAGGTGAGATATTTTAAACTTTGGGGGGGGTGTATTAAATGTTCTTGATGAACTAACATCAAATAAAATTTGTCAGGTTGAAACTTAAGATGTATGTAATGTTTTACATAAACCACACTATTTAAGAACCAACCTTTACTTTCAGAAAAATAGAAGTGTAGGCACTATACAGAAATGATATTGAGAAGCAGTGGGTTATATTGCAGCAAGTAAAATTTTCATTAAACAAATATAATTAGTATCAGTATTTACTAATAAAAGAAATATCATTTTTCTTGTATATAGGATGTGTATATGTAGGCCATTACATGCAATTACTTTCTATTGAGGGATAGAGCTTGAGTTCTAGAAGAATCATTAGAATTCCATATATGCATTATACTCTAAATGTTTCCAAAAACTTCTCTTTTGAAAATTTAAACTCTAGTGTGGTAGTATATGTGAGTGGGCTCTTTGGTAAGGTATAAAGGTTCTTCTCCTCGTGAAGATTTTTTTCTGAGGAATTAATTCATCATCAAAAAAATAAAAATAAAAATAGAGTTCTGTAAAACACCAAATTCTACCCATCTGCTATATAAAGTTGCTGTTTCCCTTTCATGTAATGACCATAACATCAAGGACCTGGAAAACAAGATCACACAAATACCTGACAGTTCTAGAACTTGGGTATCAGATTTCCCTGTCTGTGGAAATGGGAGAAAAACATTTCTGTTCTTTATGTATTACTCAGCTTCAGATAATTTTTTATAACAGAAAAATTACTAAGATAGAATGGTGATAGTTGTTTTGTGACAATTTAATTATTTCACATTGGAGTCCACTGTAAAGCAGAATAATGTCCACACAAAGACTTGAAGGCTAATCTCTGTAGTCTACAAAGAAAAATAAAGCATGGTGATATGAATATATTAAAGATGCTGAAATGTAAAAATTATACTATACGATCCTGCTGAAAGCAATGTAATAACAAACATTCTTTAAAGAAAGTAAGAAATGCATTAACATAGAACTACACATGGTTCCTAAGGATAAGTATAGAAGAATCGTTTGGTTGAGGAATCAGGATACTTCTTAAAGGCTCTAAAAGGAGGAGAGATTTTCAGTCAGAGCCTTGGAAAAGAAGACAAAACATAATTTTTTTTCTTGAAGTAATGTTTCAGAGTTCGAGATTCAAGAAATAAAGATAATACACAATATAGTTTTAAGCCACACATTTGAGGTAGTCAGTTGCAGAACCAGTGGGAAGCTGACATGCACGCAGTGTTTCTTAGACCCTGTTCAAACTAGCATATTATAACAGTGTTTGCTATTAAGTCCCTGGAAAGTTAATTATTATCATATATTTAACACAGAGAACTCAAAACTGAATAATTTCGTGTTTTCCAGTGACTGAAAATAAATATCATTTTATTTGGCATGTATAATTGAAAATACCTGAATTTCAATAGTTAAGAGGTGGTATGAGAGGCTCAGGATCTGAAGAGCCTGAGGTTTGCGGCATTCATTCTCTCCAAGGGGGTGGGGGAAGGGAGAGGGTCTCAGGATAACTGGAGCAATTGAAAATTTCTACTCTTTAAATATTCATTTTTATTCATAAATTTTCTTCTACTTTATCAAGGCTTACTGATGGGCTGTGTATAAAATATTCCCATTCTCCACTTCATAGGTTCCTTCTATGCATTATTCATATGCAGTAACGGCTGCTTGCAATTGATTAGTTCATTTGGTTGGTTTTATCTGACAAAGAATAGATTTCCCTTTACAAGGTATTGCATTATTCTTTTCCTGCCTCACTGTTTTGGAACTTTTACAGGCGATTCCTTTACAGAGTTTTTCTATTTGCCAATATCTCCATTAACAGGGACTCATCTGAAAGGACTGTGTCAAGAAAGAGATAAATGCTGGAGTGATTGCCAGTGTTCAAAGGTATTGAATTCTGCGGATGCGTCTTTCATTTTCCTTGCTGTCAAATCAATGCCTTCTGCTTTTGAGTCTATCAGGATATTGAAAGACTTCAGGAAATACATTCATTTCATGCAATGTCTACTCTGACAGTGATCTGAAAGATGGACGGGTGCACTTATGATTAGTTTTCTCGTGTGCAGCTTGAATATCAATACCTTTGACAGCAATCAGCAAGAATAGTCCAAGGGTTAATGTTTCATGGTTGGTATAGCAAGAACTGACAAGAAAAACTGGCTTTTGAGGGCCTGAATCATTCTCTTTCTACCATATTGTTTGCATTCTGTCCTTGGTTAGAAACCAGAGAAGTGCATAGTACATACAGCTCACTTTTCTTCTCTTTTCAATGTGAGGAAATGCCAGTGTTTGGAATGGTGATGCCCACAGGTAGAGTGGGTCTTTCTTCTATATTTTACCCAATCCAGAAACTCAGTCAAAATCAAGCTTAAAAATTTGTCTCCTAAATATTTTTTTAATTTATTTTTTATTAAAAATTTCCACCTCCTCCCTTCTCCCATTTTTCTTCCACTCTCCCCTTCCTCTTCCCCTCCCTCTCCGGTCCTAAGAGAAGTCAGGGTGCTCTGCCCTGTGGGAAGTGCAAGGCCCTCTCCCCTCCATTCAGGTCTAGGAAGGTGTGCATCCAAACTGGCATTTTAAAAGGACAAAATGAACATACCATGGAAATAATTGCACATCTATTTATTGAATCCCTCTTTACAAAAGCAAAGATATGAAATATGCCTAGATGTCCATCAATAGATGAATGAATAAAGATAATATGATTGATATATATTTGATGGGGGCGGGAGGAAGGGAGAGAAGTTCATTAATCTGTAGAGAATTTTGAAGATACGTCATTAGCAAGGAAATTAATACAACTGAAAAACAGACTGTTAAACTAAAGTCAATCTCAGAAATAAAATGATCATGTTTTCTCTTGTTTGTGAATATGTTTTTGTAGATCAATAAAATGATATATGTATATAATATATGAAACTAAAAGTAAGTCTGAAAGAATGACCATTGACTGAATGGAGGAGTGGAAAGGAAAGGGAGGAGAGAATATTTTCAAGATACACATATGCCCTACTTTTATACAAGTATCGTTATGAAACTCATCTGAATGTACAGTGAATATGTACCAATAAAATGTACAAATGAAAAAAAAAGAAATTTGTCTCCTAGGTGATGATTGAACTTATTAATTTCACAATCGGCATTATCTATCAGAATTTATTGCAAAGTTAAATAGACTATTCTCAGATGATTAGCATAGACCATGGTCAAGGAGCACATTGTGATAACCTATATTTTTGGCAAATCTTGTCTTTTTAAAAATTCTATATGGCAGCCAGTTTTTTCTTGAAAGGATTTTTTTTAATTATATTCATTCTGACAGTGTCAGTAAAATGTCCTGTACTTTTAGTTGACTATCTCCATCTAGATTGTAATTTCTTTTGTTTTAGACAGATATTTGTTAATGATTTTCCATGTAGATCACAATGTCATGGTCTCCTCAGATTCCATTGGTTTTAGTAGACATTATACTTATTTACTCAATGTATGTGTTACTCATGTGCAATAAAAGAGAATGTGGAGGCAAGAGGACAATTTTAAAATTTCTCTTCCCACTTTGTGGGTCCCAGTGGTTGAACTCATTTTATGAGGCTAAGTAGCAAGTGTCTTTACCTGATGAGCCATCTCACCAGACAAGATACTATTTGCTTGATTCTGATTCCTGTTTTGTTTTTGTTTTTTTTTTTAATTTTCCACCTTCTGTAAATTTCATTTCACAAAAGAAATGCTAAGGGGACACACTTACTACATGCAATCAACCAACTTTTGCAGCAACATAAAACTAAAATTTGAGAATAAAAATACACAAATATCATCTATACATCATCAAGTTTAGAACATTAGATGAGGGATAATGATCAGAAGCAATATGATGGATTTTTTTTTTCAAGACAGGGTTTCTCTGTGTAGCCCTGACTGTTGTGGAGCTTACTCTGTAGACCGGACTGGTTTTGAACTCACTGAGATTGCTTGCCTCTCTCTGCCTTCCAGTGCTGGAAGTCAAAGTGTTTGTCACCATCCCCACCTTGATGGCAAATATTTATTATTATTATTATTATAAAATTTTATTTTTTACTCTGGCTGAAACTTAACTCTCCTCAAGTTTCTGGTTTTACAACCTGTTGATTGTGAGAAACGTAGCCCATCTGAATGAGCTCTAAACCATCTAATAGAAAACTAGCTGTTTTTCATAATAACTGTTGAATTTTAGGGTAAGAAACAAAATTACTATCAATTTCTTTCTTAATTTGTCAGCCTACCTATGAAAGAATTGATAGAGATATTAATTTTAAAGTGGCCGTCCTAATAGTTAACGATAAAGACAAGACAAAAAATCCCTAATAAAGCAATTATTTTCTGTTAAATTTTCAAAAAAATTTACAAGGTATATTTATCTAAACAATGTACTATTCACCTTCCATCTTAAGGGCAATGTATCCCCAATTGGACAATCAGTTTCCTTCCATGATAGGGAATGGTTCACTGACCAAGTGACTATAAAGCAGTTCTTTGTGAACTTCACTTTTCTGTGTTCATCAAGTGTAAATATTGGCTGATCCTATTCAAATCCTCATTTTAAAAGCCTTTCCTCTAATTGTTCTAGCATAGACCTCACAACTCTATAAGTATCCATTTTCGACTTCTTTGACGTCACACTATTAAGCCTACCGCAATACAAGGCTTTCTTTTCAGCTCTTAAGCAATAAATTCATCTTTGTCTGATCAATGGAGTGTTCTAGAATAGAGAATTGACACTGGACCTATTCTTATCAGCCAATTAGTACCTTGGTGCACAAGTTAAGGAAATACTGCTTGTGACCTGGGTTCTACCTCAGAAGGCTAAATGGTTTTGTTCTGGGTCTGATGCTTCTGAACAATTTTCTAATGGGCTTTTTTTGCTTTGTGTACAGATGATACATCATAGAGATAATTTCAATCTTTAATAACTGCTAAGTGCTGACAATATTTGATGCTCTCTAATGGATTTTAAAATTTCCACAGAAATGAATGGGTAAGCTCAAAGCAAAGATGACAGTTTTAAAGGGGAAAAGGTTATAAACACTTTTACAGTTTTCTGGAAAAATCTGTTCTGCATTTGAGAATAGGGAAGTAACACATATTTCTTCTTTCAGGGAAATCTCTGACCTTAAGCAGGTACTCCTATGACCTCTTTTGTTTCTAAGTAAAATATTTTTGGTTTCACTGAAGTTGTTATTTTAAAGATGACTATTTCACAACAGTTATTTTCCTTGTTATATTGATACTTTTTACTTTATTATTAAATAAAAGAATGGAGGTAATTTTCTACTTCACAAACATAAATTTGGTAGAAGTTGAAAGGTGCACATATGTTTTATATATTTGTATCAAATATTTATAGAATTTTATAATGACACCATTTTCCCATATGGTATTATATTATTTAAATTTTTAAAGACACTTTGTATTTTATATAGACTTCCTTAAACATTATTATATTCTTGTGATAAAGTCTCTAAAAGTTATTATTTTTTGTTGTCAACATGGTTACATGTAGAATGAACTCTAATCTAGAAAAGAGGGCATACACAAGAGAATATGGAAGACATATGCCTCTCATCCAGATCTTGAGACAGGAAAACAAACACCCTTTAATCAGGGACATATCTTCTACTGAAAACATCTATAGGGATATAGAACAAGGAAGTTTTTGTTCTTTGTCTGTTTGTCTTCACCTTGCTGGCACAGTCATTCCTTCACTTGCATTGGAGCCTACTTCTTTAGAATTCCAACATATACTAAAGACCCCTGAGACATCTAGCCTTGTGAACTGAGCAATTATCAGATTCTTGCACTTTACATTCACAGCTTGCCATTGTGGCATTAGTTGGACTTCAGTCTTTAAATCAGTTCAATAAGGTGTGTGTGTGTGTGTGTGTACAGAGAGAGACATATTCATTCAATATGTTCTGCTACTCTAGATAACTGTGAGTAATACAGTCTATCGTTTTATTTCTAAAACTTTAATTTATGTTGAATGATATGTAGGAAACGGGGCATGAAAGACCCTCTGTAGGTGTTTAATTCTCAGGCATTCTTTGAGGCATATGAAAACCAAATTGTTATCTTTCTCTGAAACATCTAAGATGATCAGTTTTTGATAATAGCCCTGCCAGATAGGAAAGTAAAACATCGTCAAGTAATGCTGCACACATGTGTGACATTCTCAAAAACCATAATAAATAAATTAAAAATATCCACTACAACATTTTATAAAGGAAGCAGAGTCCAAAACCTAAAGTACTATCATAGAAAAATCTCCAAGTAGAAATCTTCAAGAAGTTTTAACTCACTTTCATTGCCATAAAAATAAAATCAGCATTGTCTTTCAAAAAAATGATACAGATATACAGTCTGTATGTAACTGATTATAGGATAAAGAATAATCAAATGGATTGGTGTATTCTAGATACAAAATTAAAACATAAGTAGTAAGTTCTTCCCTGTCTTAGGCATTTTTGGAGTTCTAGGTCATATTGGGTAACATTTATTTAGGTGGAAGTTTAAACTAAGAATTAATAAGGATTAGAACCTTTCCTTTTATTTTATTTTTCTTGTTGTTGTTATAAAATATACTGAATAAAATTAAATTATGGTAGTTCAGAGTTTAATTTAGATTATAGACTATAGTCAAGTCCATTATCAAGAGCACCCATTGCAGGAACTCAAAAAAGGAATCTAAAAATGAAACAGATGAAAAACAGACACTACTTAATTCTTCCCCTTGGGTTGCTAAGCTACCATTATCCTAAAGCCAAGGCCACTTACTTAGACATTGTGCCACACAGGGAAGGCTAAACTCTCTTCCATCAAGAACTAAATAGGAAACTGTCATTCTTTCATGGGCATAGACCAATCTGATCCTTGAATTCTCTCCTTTTCAGGTGATTCTACTTTTGTGCCCAGTTGACAACTGAAGCTGACTGTCACACTCAGAAATTTTGAATCCCTTCAACAATCATGGAGCAAGAATTCTGGCATCTGCTCCAGTTCTAGTTCCTCTCCTGTGCACCTACATTGGCTAAACGTAGACAAGAATTATAGTTGAATTAAAGGTGTAAGAGCTAATCGGTAATAAGTCTGAGCAATAGGACAGTTTATAATTACTACATGTTTCTTTGGGATTGAACAGCTGTGGGACCAAGTGGGACAGAAACTTCTGTCTATACCAGCCTGTCAGGGTAACCAAATGAGAGCTCGTTGAAAGACAAGACAAGTCAAGACATACAACAAGACCTGTGACAAGAAAAGGCAAGAGAGAGGAGAGGGAGGAAGGAGGGAGAAGGGCACGAGAGCAAGGGACAGGGTAGACAGTGCTGCTCAGTGTTGGGTACAATCAGTTCTCTGCTCTGGCCCTCAGCTTCTGGAGCCTGTCACACTTGGCTTACAGATGTTAACTCTTCGTGGGACTTCAGCTGTCTTCTTGAAAGGACTTCGTGCCACTGGATTTCATCTCAAGACCTTTTTACTCCCATGTGATGATCCCTTTTCCAAATCAGGATATAACTAATCCTAGAAGGCTAGTGTATGACTACTGTGTGCCCTCAACAAGTGTGTCAACCTAGAATCTGTAAAGATGACCTCATTTGGAAAGTAGGAAGTAAACACATTTAGTTATTAGTCTAGACTTTAATGGCTGAGCCATCTCTCCAGTGTAAGTGTACTTGGAAATGGAGAACTAGCAAATCTGTAATTTCATCTGTGATTATTAAAGGGTTATATATTTAGAGCCTTAGGGTGACTAATAAACTCTCTCCAGGAAAGGTGACTTGAATGATAACACATGGAAAGATTTCTGAGAAGGAGTGCCAAATAAGAAACCTGCTGGTATCTACCCCTTCCTTGTAAGCTGCAGAGCAACCGATACATAGATGAAATCTTCCATCCTCGAAGCCTCTCCTCTTTTGTCCTGGAATACTCAAAACTTCCCTGTCGTCTAGGCAGTTTCCACTTCCATGGAGACACCATGACCTGTAACCCTTCAGTTCTTTTAGTTAAAGGCTTCTGAGGATGCTTGTCTCTTTTCTTTTACTTCCAAGTCACCTTCGTCAATAGCAATCCACAATCATCTTTTATTTTTGTTTATCTCTCACGTTAAGAAAGCGTTACAGTGTGCACTAGTTTCAAGGAATGTCACTTATTCATCACTAAATCCTGGCTTCATGATAGACATGTTAAAACCAAAGCTTTGATGCTGAATTTCTTTCCACTTACTATTTGGTTAGCTATATCATATGTCAAAGCTCAATTTATTAAATTACAGTATATAATACATCCCCCAATAGCAAAAATATGTGTGGGGGGGTAAGTTTATTGCTATTCATATTTTATAGAAACATTTAAACTTTCTAAACATCTAAATTTCCTGTGAAACAAGCCACTTATGTGGGGACTGTACTAGAACATATGAAACTTTTCACATATTTGAAACATGAATGAAAGGTAATGGAAACTATCATGTGAGAAGTGATCCCATGAAGTGAATGTCTTGACTTTCTTTTTGTTTCCCCCTTAGGGTCTTGCTCAGTAATGACTCTGTGTTAGCTGATTCTTCAAGAAAGGGCTAGGACCTCAAAGAAGTGGATGGAAACTGAAATTCAAAGCCCAGGTTCACAGGAGACAAGGCATAGTCACACAAGTTCTATAGAGACTGAACCCAAGTCTGTTAATCTAGTCATTTTGATGGGTAAGGCACGGTGATCATAGGCAGATATGTACAGATGTGTTCAGACACAATCATGGAGTCAGGGAAATAATGATCTAGAAGAATAAATGTTTCCCACTCTTGGTTCCCCTGTGTGTTCCTATGTTTCTGCACTGATCAAGGATTCATTGCCACCAGAGAGATCATTAGCTGTCACTCTGTTAATTATCACCTCTCTATGTTCCTTGCGGGCCTAGTTATATAAATTCAGTTATCAAAACAAAAAAATCATAAAATTGATCTTAATAAATTTGAAATGGTACACATGTTTCAAAACATTTTTTTTATATTTTCTACCTCCTAGTGTAGACATATTTTCATATCAAGGTATTCTGAACCACAGACATATCCTTCAGCTCTGGGCAGACTCATTACATACCCACACATACGCGCATACCCGTAGCATCACCACGCTGTCATTATCATTCCATTTAAGGCAAGATCTGAAATGGAAACAATATCACTTCATTTCCTCATTCTGAATTTATTCAGAGGTTACCATTAGGTCTTCCAGTAAATGTGCCTGCCAGACCAAAATAGAGACATGCAAAGCCAGTTCGTGACTTATTTCCAGTAAGCAGAAATCTTACCTTTTAATTTCTCTCAATTACTGACAGCAAATCTCAGTTATGCTGGACTGAAACTGAGAGGAGTAGTCTCACAAGCCACTGCCCACACATGTTTCGAATTTTGCAAATAAGTACTTCAAAGGTTATCACTGCTCACTCGAAGCTAACTTACAACCTCTGACATATTCGTGTTTTTGTAACACTGAAGTTTTCCCAAGGAGAGGTATGCTTTTTTTATTTTATCCTATCAAGACACTAGCATAAATATAGTGAACAACGGAAAATTCAGAGGTAAATGTAAGCATTTTGAGCATTCTCTGAAAGATCAGTTTTGTAGATTTAACTGTACATCACAACACAATTTAAGCCCCTTTTCACATAACTATTCTTTCCTTCTAAGGTGCTGGTCACATTGGTCATATTTAGTTATCTTCTACAATATCACCATTGGGAGAAAGATATCTCACTTGTCACACCATAGTTCGTTTATGATTATTTAACATATATCTCTGACAATGTCAAAATATCATAAGGAAAATGTTGAGGGATCATCTATACAAAATCATCTAAGAGCTAAAAACACAAATTTCAATACCACTCTGACAGATAATTTGTTAGTTGTGTCCAGCTTAAACAATTGTTAATGTAATCTTTTTCTGATATACAAGATGTTTAATCTATGAAGGGCATAGCTGAGCCCTTTTTGCTGCTGTCTTTTGCCTTGTCTGTGTGCTCATCAATTTCAAACATTCCCTTGACATTATCTGTCATCATCATCTAACTCATCAGAGCTAACTTCAAAATATAACTCAGCCAGAGGTTCCTTGGCCCCCTATCCTTCTTGAGCTCTCTGCAGGGCCTCCATTCCCTGCATACCTCCTCTTTCTTCCTAGCCCACCCAGCTTCCATCCAGAACCCTCCCCACTTTGCCCCACCGCCCTCTTTCTGCACATAACATCACCCAGCCCAGCCTGTCTGGGCACTGGGTCCAAATCCTCAGGGCAACCAAGCAGGCGGGAGTCTCTTTGTTTCTATGGCCTGCCTGCACCAAGGAGGGTAGGCGCTTTGTTTGCAACCTGCCCACCAGCACGGAGGCCTGATCTCTCGGCGCCAGGAGACACAGTGTTGGGGAGACCCAGCGTTGGGGAGAGACAACGTTGGAGAGAGCCAGCATTGGGTAGGAAAGGAGACCTGATCCGGTAAAGAAGATCCATAAGGGAGCATTTGGAAGAAGAGATGGGAAGACGCCAAGGCAAGAATTCGCCCAACAAGCTGAAAAGCAACATGAAGCCACCAGAAACCAGCGACCTCACAACGGGAGGACATGAACACCTTAATCAAGAAGCAGTAGAAAAGATTGACTTCATGAAAGTGATTGACGCCCTTAAACTGCATGTAAAAAACCAGCGACCCCACAACGGGAGGACATGAACACCTTAATCAAGAAGAAGTAGAAAAGATTGACTTCATGAAAGTGATTGACGCCCTTTAACAGCATGTAAAAAACGCCCTTAGAGAAATGGATGAGAAATATAACAGAAAGTTTGAAGAACTGAATAAATCAGTGAATGATACCCTAGAAAACCAAGGAAAAACAATCAAAGAGATAATGGAAACAGTGCAAGACTTGAAAACTGAAATGGAGGCAAAGAAGAAAACACAAACAGAGGGCCGGCTGGACATGGAAAATTTAAGTAAACAAACAGAGTCTACAGAAACAAGCATAACCAACAGAATACAAGAGATAGAAGAAAGAATCTCAGATTCTGAAGATACCATAGAGAAAATAAACACTCTGATCAAAGAAAACAGCAAGTCCAACAAACTCAAATCACAAAATATTCAGGAAATATGGGACACAATAAAAAGACCAAACCTAAGAATAATAGGAGTAGAAGAAGGAGAAGAAGTGCAGCTCAATGGTCCAGAAAATATATTTAATAAAATTATAGAAGAAAACTTTCCCAACCTAAAGAAAGATATACCTATGAAGGTTCAAGAAGCATACAGAACACCGAATAGGCTGGATCAAAAAAGAACATCCCCTCACCATATAATTATCAAAACACAAAGCATACAGAATAAGGAAAGAATATAAAGAGCTGCAAAGGAAAAAGGCCAAATTACTTATAAAGGTAAACCTATCAGACTTACACCTGACTTCTCCATGGAAACCATGAATGCCAGAAGTTCCTGGATAGATGTACTACCGAAACTAACAGACCATGGATGCAAGCCCAGATTACTATACCCAGCCAAGCTTTCGTTCACTATAAATGGAGAAAATAAAATTTTCCAGGATAAAGACAAATTTAAACAATACACAGCCACAAATCCAGCCTTACAGAAAGTAATAGAAGGAAAATCACTAACCAAGGAGTCCAACAATGACCACAATAACTCAGACATCTAGAGACCCTTCACCAACACAAATCCAAGAAGGGAAACACACAAACTCTACGACTAAAAAAATGACCGGAGTTAACAACCACTGGTCATTAATATCACTTAATGTCAATGGAATCAACTCACCTATTAAAAGGCACAGGCTAAGAGATTGGATACGAAAACAGGATCCAACATTCTGCTGTTTACAAGAATCACACCACAACCACAAAGGCAGGCACCTACTCAGAGTAAAGGGCTGGGAAAAGGCTTATCAAGCAAATGGACCTAAGAAACAAGCAGGTGTGGCCATACTAATCTCTAACAAAGTTGACTTCAAACTTAAATCAATCAGAAGAGATGGAGAGGGGCATTTTATACTCATAACAGGAACAGTTCAGCAGGATGAAGTCTCAATCCTGAACATCTTTGCCCCTAATATAAAAGCACCCACGTACATAAAAGAAACATTGCTAAAACTCAAGGCAGCCATCAAACGTCACACACTAATAGTAGGAGACTTCAACACTCCTCTCTCACCAATGGACAGTTCAATCAGACAGAAACCTAACAGAGAAATAAGAGAATTAATGAAGGTAATTAATCAAATGGACTTAACAGACTTCTATAGAACATTCCACACAAATAGGAAAGAATATGCCTTCTTCTCTGCAGCCCATGGAACCTTTTGAAAAATCGAATACATAGTCGGTAACAAAGCAAACATCCACAGTTACAAAAAAATATTAGTAACCACCTGTGTCTTATCAGATCACCACGGATTAAAGTTAGAATTCAACAACAATGCTACCCTCAGAAAGCCTACTAATTCATGGAAACTGAACAGTCAACTACTGAATCATACCTGGATTAAGGAAGAAATAAAGAAAGAAATTAAAGTCTTCCTGGAATTCAATGAAAATAAAGAAACAACATACTTAAACTTATGGGACACTATGAAAGCAGTCCTAAGAGGAAAGTTCATAGCACTAAGTGCCCACTTAAAGAAAACAGAGAAAGCTCACATTGGAGACTTAACAGCCCACCTGAAAGCTCTAGAAAAAAAAAGAAGCAGACTCACCTAGGAGGAGTAGAAGACTGGAAATAATCAAACTGAGGGCTGAAATCAACAAAATAGAAACACAGAAAACAATCCAAAGAATCAATGAAACAAAAAGCTGGTTCCTGGAGAAAATCAACAAGATTGACAAACCCCTATCCAAACTAATCAAACGGCAGAGAGAGAATTTGCAAATTAATACGATCAGAAATGAAAAGGGGGACATAACCACAGACACAGAGGAAATTCAGAGAATCATTAGATCTTACTACAAAAGCCTATATGCCACAAAACTGGAAAATGTAAAGGAAATGGACACTTTTTTAGATAAATACCATATACCAAAGTTAAACCAGGACCAGGTGAACAATCTAAATAGACCTGTTAGTCGCGAAGAATTAGAAGAGGTTATCAAAAACCTCCCTGCCAAAAAAAGCCAAGGACCAGATGGTTTCAATGCAGAATTCTACCAGAACTTCCAAGAAGACCTAATACCTATACTCCTTAATGTATTTCACAATATAGAAACAGAAGAGGCATTGCCAAATTCCTTTTATGAAGCTACAGTTACTCTGATACCAAAACTGCACAAAGACTCAACCAAGAAAGAAAATAATAGACCAATCTCACTCATGAACATCGACACAAAAATCCTCAACAAAATACTGGCAAACCGAATCCAAGAACACATTAGGAAAATTATCCATTATGATCAAGTAGGCTTCATCCCAGGGATGCAGGGCTGGTTCAAATTACGAAAATCTATCAATGTAATCCAACATATAAATAAACTGAAAAAAAAAACATATGATCATTTCATTAGATGCTGAAAAAGCATTTGACAAAATTCAACACCCCTTTATGTTAAAGTCATGGAGAGATTAGGGATACATGGGTCATACCTAAATATAATAAAAACTATATACAGCAAGCCGACAGCTAACATCAAATTAAATGGAGAGAAACTTAAAGCCATCCCACTAAACTCAGGAACACGGACAAGGGTGTCCACTCTCTCCATACCTCTTCAATATAGTACTTGAAGTTCTAGCAATAGCAATAAGACAACATAAGGGGATCAAAGGGATTCGAATTGGAAAGGAAGAAGTGAAACTATCATTATTTGCAGATGATATGATAGTGTACATAAGCGACCCCCAAAACTCCACCAACGAACTTTTACAGCTGATAAATAAACACCTTTAGTAATGTGGCAGGATACAAGATCAACTCCAAAAAATCAGTTGCCCTCTTATACACAAAGGATATGGAAGCAGAGAGGGAAATCAGAGAAGCTTCACCTTTCACGATCGCCACTAACAGCATAAAATATCTTGGGGTAACTCTAACCAAGGAAGTGAAAGATCTATTTGACAAGAACTTTAAGGCATTGAAGAAAGAAACTGAGGAGTATACCAGAAAATGGAAGGACCTCCCTTGGTCTTGGATTGGGAGCATCAACATAGTAAAAATGGCAATTGTACCAAAGGCAATTTATAGATTCAATGCAATCCCCATCAGGGTCCCATCAAAATTCTTCACAGATCTTGAGAGGACAATCATCAACTTTATATGGAAAAACAAAAAACCAGGATAGCCAAAACAATCCTATACAATAAAGGATTGTCTGGAGGCATTACCATCCCTGACTTCAAACTCTATTACAGAGCTACAGTGATGAAAACAGTGTGGTACTGGCATAAAAACAGAGAAGTCGACCAATGGACGCATATTGAAGACCCGGATTTTATCCCACAAACCTATGAACACCTCATTTTTGATAAAGGAGCCCAAAGTATACAATGGAATAAAGAAAGCATCCTTAACAAATGGTGCTGGCATAACTGGATGTCAACCTGTAGAAGAATGAAAATAGACCCATATCTATCACCATGCACAAAACTCAAGTCCAAATGGATTAAAGACGTCACTATCAGTCAGAACACATTGAACCTGATAGAAGAGAAAGTGGGAAGTACCCTACAGGAGATGGGCACAGGAGATCGCTTCCTATGTGTAACTCCAACAGCACAGACTTTAAGGGCAACATTGAATAAATGGGACCTACTAAAACTGAGAAGCTTCTGTAAAGCAAAGGACACTGTCACCAAGACAAAAAGGCAACCTACTGACTGGGAGAAGATCTTCACCAACCCTGCAACAGACAAAGGTCTGATCTCCAAAGTATATAGAGAACTCAGGAAACTAGACTTTAAAATGCTAATTAACCCAATTAAAAAATGGGGCACTGAACTGAACAGAGAATTCTCAGCAGAGGACGTTCAAATGGCCAAAAGACCCTTAAGGTCATGCTCAACCTCCTTAGCAATAAGGGAAATGCAAATCAAAACAACTTTGAGATATCATCTTCCACCTGTCAGAATGGCTAAAATAAAAAAAAAAAAAACTTCAATGATAGCCTTTGCTGGAGAGGCTGTGGAGGAAGGGGTACCCTCATCCATTGCTGGTGGGAATGCAATCTTGTGCAACCACTTTGGAAATCAGTGTTTCGGTTTCTCAGGAAATTCGGGATCAACTTACCCCTGGACCCAGCAATACCACTCCTGGGAATGTACCCAAGAGATGCCCTATCATATGACAAGAGCATTTGTTCAACTATGTTCATAGCAGTATTATTTGTAATAGCCAGAACCTGGAAACAACCTAGATGCCCTTCAATGGAAGAATGGATGAAGAAAGTATGGAATATCTACACATTAGAGTACTATGCTGCAGTAAAAAACAATGACTTCTCAAATTTTGCATGCAAATGGATGGAAATAGAAAACACTATCCTGAGTGAGGTAACCCAGACCCAAAAAGATGAATATGGGATGTACTCACTCATAATTGGTTTCTAGCCATAAACAACTGTCACAGAGTCTACAGTTGGTTATCCCAAAGAAGCTAAGTAAGAAGGTGAACCAAAGGAAGAGCATATAGTTGTCCTCTTTGCTATGGGAAGTAAACAAAATTGCCGGGGAGAAAATTGAGATCTGGGGGGTGGGGTGAGATGGGGGTAAGGGGAGATGGGGAGAGAAAAGGGAGAAGGGGAGAATGGGGGGAACTTGGGGAAAAAGGAGGATTGGGATAAAGGAAGGTTGGATAGGGGAGCACGTAAGCACAATTCTTAGTTAAGGGAGCCACCTTAGAGTTGGCAAGAGACTTGAACCTAGAGTGGCTCCCAGATGCCCAAGCCAAGGTCCCCAGTTAGTTTCTTGAGCAGCTGAGGATAGGGAACCTGAAATGACCCCAGCCTAGAGCAATACTGACGAATATCTTGCATATCATCATAGAACCTTCATCTGGTAATGGATGAAGACAGAGACAGAGACCCACACTGGAGCACTGGACTGAGCTCCCAAGGTCCCAATGAGGAGCAGAAGGAGGGAGAAGATGAGCAAAGAAGTCGGGACCACGAGGGGAGCACCCACCCACTGAGACAGTGGGGCTGATCTATTGGGAGCTCACCAAGGCCAGCTGGACTGTGACTGAAAAAGCATGGGATAAAACTGGACTCTCTGAGCATGGCGAACAATGAGGGCTGATGAGAAGCCAAGGACAATGGCACGGGATTTTGAACCTACGTAATGTGCTGGCTTTGTGGGAGCCTAGCCAGTTTGGATGTTCACCTTCCTAGAAATGGACGGAGGGGGGAGGACCTAGGACTTACCACAGGGCAGGGAACCGTGACTGCTCTTTGGGCTGGAGAGGGAGGGGGAGAGGAGTGGGGGGAGGGGGAGAAGGGTGGGAGGAGGGGGAGGGAAATGGGAGGCTGGGAGGAGGAGGAAATTTGTTTTTTTTTCCATTTCTCAATAAAAAAAAAGTTAATATATATATATATATATATATATATATATATATATATATATATATATATCTCAGCCTAGTGATTAGCTACATTTTACACTTTCATCATATTTAGAATTTATAAAGATTTGTAGTTAGAAGAAAGAACATTGGTATTCTGTGAAATACTAATATTCTTTGGAATTCCAGAGAGAGACACACTTCAACCCTACCAGTGTTCAGGGTGTCTTATACACAACATGACTATCAGTACCCATAACTGGACTATAATAAAAGTTTCTTCTTGGAGACTACCTATTCTGGTGAGATAATAAAAAATAGTGTCATTTGGAGCTAACCTAGAGCCAGAAGTTGCTCACATTCAATAACAGTTTTTTCCTATCATTATTTCAATTGTCTTCTTAACTGCTTGAAAAGTAGATGTGCTAATAAAACATACTTTATTGTGCTCATTCATCAGTGTGATCTTTAACCTACTGGTTATTGAAGAATGATTCTACCCTTCATTCAACGAAACTGATTTGTGCTTAAGTCTGGTGAAGTTTAGGTCTATATCTCTCACATCTACACTAAATGTTTCCGCTTTGTCCTCACACAAATTGGTTGTCTTTTGAAAATATCAGAGACACCATAATTTCTAAACCATCAAATCACCTATAATTAGGTATCAAGCTGATATTGGTGAATAGAATACTTAAATAAAATCCAATCCATGGTTTAGTTTGTGTGTGTGTGTGTATGTTTTTAGTGTGTGCCTGTGTTTGTGTATGTATATAAAAGTTCAGGAATATTGAGATTATATAACAGAGAAGAAGTAATATTATTTGATTAGTTTTTGTACAACAAACTTACTGGCAAAAGTCTTCGTAGACAATTTTTCTTTTAATATTTTTGGCATTTTATCAAAAGCAGTAAAACTTATTTTGAAATAAAATTTGCATATACTATGAGCTGATGGCCATTAAATATCTTGACAAAGAATCAGTTCAAGTGTTTTATTTCTTTTATGTCATACATGTTAACCTAGGAAAAATAAACAAAACATTGAAATATGATATGACGGTAATTTCTATTGTGATAATATAATTGTACTAATTTATAGGTTTTATTTGCAAAATAACCAAAAGATTTAATTATAGTTTCCTAACACCTTTTACAATTGTTATTGTTAATATTTTGAATCTTATTATTCAGAAGTAATGTGCATATGTGTGCGTGCTGGATAACCCAAGGAACAGCAAGCACATTCCTTTACCTAAAGGTCAAATGCCATGTCACCTCATCTTCTAGAACCTGGCAAGTGATCTGGAGAGTAAATGTATAACGATTAATTTGTCCAAGACATTTAAAACCATGAACCTGGACAGGACATGGAAAGCGAGAATTGTACTATATACCAGAGTGTCCTGCCAGTTGTGAGGCTTGGAAATGTAGCTAAAGTGACATGAAGATCTTGTTTTGTTCTTGCAAACAAGCCAAGCCCACAGAAAACTGCTAGCATGGTCAAATTGCTCAGCCTGGAAGATAAAGTGTTATGATAACTCCCCCAGGCCCATTTGCATTCATGGGAACTTAACTTTGTTTTTCCACTTAAAGGACCATGAGATCTGGATAGTCACTTACAAAAACACACAAAGGGAAAGTACCAAATTAGCTGCCAGATGTATTTTAGTATTTAAATAGATTATTCTAATAATGGACTCACTTTGATCATCCTTTTATTTTTAACCTTTTTTTGTTTTGTTTTATACTTCTTGGGATTAACTGTGTATCTTTGCTTTCTAAATGTCTATTTGGACTTTACATATGTGTATGTGTATAGATACTTATTAATATATAGCAGATGAGATGCACGGTATTTATATCTAAATGATTAGATTTAAATGCCAATAAACGAAGTGTGTATTGGTTTTTATTTAAACAGTTGCACTAATATTCCTCTTTTTAAACTAGCATAAACTAAAGTTGAAATGACTGATTGTTAAAATCTTCAACCTGAGTTAATTCCCAAAATTTGTCTGAGATGCCCAGTCACTGACTCAGAAAGGTCAGATTCCTTGCTCTGCTTTGCTTTTCAAAAATTGTACTCCCCCTAGTTATGTCATAAAGTATTAACATTTTTAACATATATACATCTTATCTTTAAGTTATATGGTTTTTAGTTGTTATCTGTGGTTTCCAGATTTACCAGCCTTTCTTTGGTTACTTTGGAATTAATGTTTTAAATTCATGCATGATTTTCATTGTGTCTGTTTGTTTCTTAACTGATGAATGGATAAGAAAAATTCAGAGTGGATGTACATGATGAAATATTCACCACACTGACTTGGATCATAAGCCATGGAGAAATCTAGTTTGTACTGACCAGGAAGTCTCCTTCCCAGTACCTCGTTTTCATAGTACTAGAGAATTCTATGCAAGAAGTAAGGGGGAAAATCATCCAAAGATGTTTCACATCTTTCCCAGGTGAGAAACATATAAGCTAAAATATAATGCCAGGCTTGGTATGAGATATTTAAGGGTGCAATAGTCGCAATGAACAATTATGCAGATACCCACCTTTATTATTTGAAGTTAAGACCTATGCCACCAACAAAGAGATGGTAATACTATAATTCCAGTCATAATCCTATGGTTGGGAAATTTAGATTAACCTAATATTATTTGGATAAATGTACATATTATCAAGTTACTCTCCAAATTGGTTTATTGTTGTCAGTAGATTAGTACACCTCTCAGACATCACAGAGAAGTTCCTTTATGTAGGGGATGATAATAAGTTTAGAAACTCAGATCAGATTGTAGTATAAATAATAAGTAGTAGGGGAGTACTCAGCCTTAAAGGGGAAATCTGTGTCATACACCTACTCAACAGACTCAGAAAACACTTCTTCAAATGGGGATGAAAGTTTGTAAAATGTCAGGATAGATCAGGGTAAAACAGTATCTTCTGGGAAGGACAGGATCACTTCACCCATGAACCCAAAGCAGCTGTAATTTCCCTGTAGAAGTCCCACTCAAGACAAGTCAGTCAATGTTCGAGCATAGAAGTGCAAGTGGCTTAAGGAACCCTAACCCATTCTGTGGAACTATAGTCAACCGATGTTCCCATGGGAAAAAAAAAAGTGTTTTTGTTTTTGTTTTTTAAAAAGATGGGTCCCTTGCTTCATTGGATGGCCCAACACCAATGAGTATATGACTAGCACAAATTGATTCAGTGGTTTTAAAAAGTAGAAAAAGCACCTAGGTGGGGTGGAGGTGGGAGATGGATCTAAGAGAAGTTAGGCCTAGGAATGGAAGTGAATGTACTCAAAATGCATTGTATGCTTGCCCAAAATTCTCAAAGAATTATAAATAAAAATATCATTTTAAAAGCCAGAAGAAAGCCCTTTCTGTGTTTTTCATTGTGGTGAATTTGTAAATGGTTGAAGAGCTGAATATATTGATGATTTTAAACCTTACACACTGAAAACTTGTACCAAGAAAACATAAACTGTCTCATAAATGTTTTAATTTACCATGTCTGTTTAAGGAATAAAAAGAAATCTATGATAATTTGAAAGAAAATGACACATGTAAATAAACTATGATCCAAAGGCAATATCTTCCCCTATGCTGTCTCGTAGTTTTGCTATTGAAATAGGGCTTTACATCACACAGAATAGACTAATAATATTTATGTGGAAAAGACAGATCTGGGAGCTTCTCATCCTTCTTTCCCTATCTCATGAATGCTCGGATTAAAGGTGTGACCCACCATGACTTGTGGTTTGGTCCAGTTAAGTATATTTTGTTTATAAATTTGTTTTATATTTTATAATTAAAATTTTAAATTTACTTTTATAAATTTCGTTGTGTGAATGAAATGTATGAACTTAATAATGGCAAATTAAACAAAACTTCTTAATTTCTATTTAGAACTTACAACAGTTCTTTTTAAAAATTTTCTAATGTTATCATTATTCTCCAAAAATCAGCTCAGCAGAGGATCAGGCTATCATTTATTCTTTCCTGAAATTTAAGTACTTTATATAAATTAAAATTAAAATACAATGGTATATTATGTGTCTTCAAAAAAAATGGCTAATTTGGATTTTAATTAGAATGGTTCCAAGCTGAGAAACTTCATGATAGCTTCAAAGGATTAGAATATATAAGGTACAGACAACGACTACATATTAATGATATTTTTAAGACATTGTGCACCTAAGCAATTATGCATGTATTCTAAAATGCATTTTCTCTTAGCATTATAGACTTCCTCTTCTTCCGACTTATATTTTTTCTATGAATTTTGCTAATTACTTGAACATGCATTTATTCTTCACTTTAATATGTGAATTGCTTAGTTATTGTCAACTTGATACAAATCATATCTGGGAAAGAAGAATTTATACTAAGAAATTGCCTCTATCTGATTGGCTAGTGGGGCAACATATTGATTAATTAATGATGTGGGAGGTCCTAGCCAACTGTGGAAATGTCCCTTGGACAGGTGCTCCTGAGATATACAGAAACAATTTGAGCAAGCCAAGAATTGTTCCTTTATGATTTCTGTCTCTACTTTTGCTTGAGTTCCTATCCTGAATTTCTTCAGTGAGTGACATTGGTAGGGACACATGTAAGTCAAATAAATTCTTACTTCTTCTAGTAAATTTTGATCAGAGTTTTATCGCAGAAGTAAAAATCAAATTAATCCATCATGCTTTATTTTCTGAACATCAAAATTATTAACATCGTTACTGTTAATTATTCATACTAATTAATTTTATGAGCATTCATTCATACTGTTTGGTAGGTAAATTCCCCAATATACTATGCCACTTTTTTCAGCACAGTGTAGGACTTGTAGACTTCCAATACATTCTTGTTGAGGAAATCAGCCCTTTTCAACTCAACTTTGTAGTCAATCACCTTCAAACACAGATTATTGAAGGAACCTGTTCTGTTGCGGGAGGTCCTCCCATTCCTCCAGCCTATAGCTGCTGTGATACCAGACCATTGGGGCGTGGTCTCTCTCTCTCTTTAAAAAAGCTGCCACTTTCCTCTCCTCTCTCTCTTCACTTCCTGCTCCGCCTGCGACTAGACTCCCTTCCTGGTTGCGCAGAGGGCTGACGGTGATCTGTAAGTTTTTTCCCCTTTAAATAAATACCACCCAATTAATCATAATTCCAAACTGGTGTGGCATTGTTTATGACTTACGCCTCCACTGTTCTTTCTTTATAAGACATATTTAAAAGGATACATTGAGCACAAAATTTTGAATTTCTGAATAACACAAGCAAAGTTTTGAGAAAAGAAGATTTAAATATCAAACCTATCCTTAAAAATTCTATATAATTCTAGAAAGGGATAGAATAAATTATAGGAAGATCTTTCCAAATGCTATAAAACACATTTATGATGTGTTTTATATTCTTTGAATATGCTAAAGCATTGAATGAAATGAATGAACTTAATTTTAACAGCTAAAGCTTTCTCAAGTGAAAGGTTGACCTGTTTGATTCATAGACAGAGGGTGATTGTGGATGAACCAAAGATTTGACATGTAACAGGAGATGAAGTTGAAGGCTCCTAGATGAACACATGAAGCCTCATACTGACTAGAGTAGAAAGTCAGTGGTTGTACTAGATGCTACCTAGTGTGTTCAATATGTTAGTATATCACTGTGCTGTGTCTATAGGTTGAGCTCTTGTAGTCTAGTTTGGGTATAAGTATTGTATCAAGGATTACTGGGTTAAGACTTTGATCTCCACCTAGAAGTACTCATGAGAAATTATTGCAAAAAAAAGAGTATTAGCTTTATCTAAAGATGAATCTTTTGTTTTTTATTTATTTTTTATTATAAATCTTAATCTATTAACTGCTGTGCACCCACCACCTAGCGCAGTGCCTCACAGATAATGGAGTTCCCATAGATATAATTATTAACGTGGAGCCATGACCAAGTTCCCATAGATATAATTATTAACACAGAGCTGTGCCCGATGGCAAGGATTTGTAATCATAGCTGTTAAGAAGCTGAAGCAGAAGGATCCACATGTTCAAGGCCTGCATGAGTAACAAAACGAGAACAAGGCTCATCTATGCAACTTAGTAAGAACTAGCTTCAAAGTGAAAAGGGGGCTAAGGATGAATCTCACTGTAGAATACTTACCTAGCATGATCGAAGTCTGATTAGGAGGTAGAGGCTGATTGGTGGACATAGGTCACTAGAGATATACCTTTCAAAGTTGTATGTGATTTTCCAGTCCTTCCTTTTCTCTCTCTTTTCTCTCTCTTATTGTCTTTCTTCCTCTATTAATTTCTCTGTTTCCTAACTGCTTGGGCTATGCAGAATTGTTTTAGCCTTTCTTTCATTTTGTAGTAAAATATTTTCCCAATAAAACAACCCTAAGAACACTGCAGGCAAATGACCATGAACTAACTTTTCTGAAAATGACAGAAAAAATAAAAATATGTTTAACCTTACAATTTATTTTCCTGAGTATTTTTTCATAGAGATACGATGTAATAAAATTTTTTAAAAGGAAGCATAAGAAATCATTTGAGGGCTATCACAGTTATTGTCTTAAAATAATAATTATGTCACGGAATGGAGTGACCTTAGCAGGAGAGGAGTAGTATCAATTCGTAATATATTTGAGTTAAAATGCTCATGGTTTGTGGATGAATTGGTATTTTAAATACAAGGCAATAGACAAATCAATGTGAACACTTCACAGCTAGTTTTTACTGTGACATTACTTAGAAACAGGACATCTATAAAAAGTACCTTTTATGTATGTAAATAAGATATTTTTTAATCATCTCATAAAATAAGATTTCCTTGTAAACAAGAATCATTCCTCATAACCTCTTGATAGAGTTAGAATACTGCATATTTCACACTCCAATCTTTTTATTTGTAGCTCAGAACCAGTTCTTGTCATTATCTTAGATGAAGAAACTATAGTAATGTTAGAAACAATGAAGTAATTGTCCTTACAAGCTTAGAGTATATTAGGAAACACTGAGGAAATTTTTGATGTTAAGATACTTTTAAAGTGATGTTTATATTCCTTTGTTGTTATGTAAATGGACTAACATGTATAACCTAAGGATTTCTTGACATTTTTCTGTTGACAGGAGTTTCTGTCTCACCCAGTTCTGCAGCTATTCAGTCCCCCCAAAAATACGCAGAGGTTTACATTAATCATAAACTAGTTGGCCTATTAACTCAGACATCTTATTAACTCTTATAACTTTTATTAGCCATAATTCTAGTCTCTGTTAGCCACAAGACTTGGTATCTTTCTCAACCAGGTCATCACATCTTGCTTCTTCTGGGTCTGGATGAGAACTGCTGACTGACCTTTCTTCTTCCCAGAATTCTCCTGTTCTCATTGCCCCACCTCTACTTCCTGCCTGGTTGTCCCCCCTGTACTTTCTGCCTGGCTCCTGACCAATCAGCATTTTATTAGACAAGTACAAGAAACAAATCTTTACAGGGTAAAACCATTGTCCCACAGCATTTTAGATTACATAGATATGAATGCTGTAATCCACATTAAAGTAAAACACTGAACTAAGATTAAGGCTTCAACTGTCTTTTATTTCCCATATAAGCTTAACATTAAATATATATATATATATATATAAAATCAGATATAGTGCCACCAAAAATGGAATAGCGCTGCAGTATGTAGAACTTACATATAAGTATATTTCCAAATAAAGTTAATGCATATGATGGGGAAAAACATGTGAATTTGAAGAAAGAGCAAGAAGGATTATATGGGAGAGTTTGAGGGTGTAAGGAAGATAAAAAAAATATAAGTATATTAAAATTCGGAAAAAAAGTAAAGTTAAAACAAGAATATATATGTATATATTCCAGACAAGTTATAAGACTCATAATATAGCTATCCTCATATGATAGCTATTCTTTGCTATCACAAAACATGTGAGAAAAACAATTTATAAAGAAAAAAACTTATTTGTGTTTATAGTCCAAAGTTTTATATCCATGGTCACTTTGACTGGTTCATTAAATTTGAGAAGACAGTACATCACTGTAGAAGCACAAATCAAAAACAATACTCAATCAAATAAGAAAACTGTTTTTAAAAGTTACCTAGATAAGAACCAGAGGAAAAAAATGGCTGGTGTCTTATTATCACCATTTCGGGTAGGCCCTAAGTGACCTGACTTTCTCCACTGTTTCTTACCTCCCTATAGAGACAAAGGCTGGTGTCCAATCATGTAGTTTATAATTATTTTAAAGGCATTTAATATTCAACCATAAGATCTTAAGAAAATAGATCTAGCCGGGTGGTGGTGGCGCACGCCTTTAATCCCAGCACTTGGGAGGCAGAGGCAGGAGGATCTCTGTGAGTTAAAGGCCAGCCTGATCTACAAGAGCTAGTTCCAGGACAGGAACCAAAAGCTACAGAGAAACCCTGTCTCGAAAAATCAAAAAAGAAAAAGAAAATAGATCTATTTCTAAACTGGTAGAATACCTTTGGTCACTTTATAGTGACTCTCAGGAACAGGAACAACTGAAAAAAACATAGTATGAACTCACCAAACATCTTCTTAGTTAGCCTTCATTTTGGAGAGTCTAAATGAGAAAGTATAAGAAAAATTTCTAAGTTAATGTGATTAGATATGAGTTCTGATCCTCACTGTCTGAAAGGGTTTCCTTGAGACAAATACAATCTGTAAACAGAGACTGTATGTTCACTTCCCAGCAACCCAGATCCTAATAAACACAGAGAAACTAAATTTATTACAACACTGTTTGACCAATGACCAGGTGTATTTCTAGCTAGCTCTGAAGTCTTAAATTAAGCCATTTATATTCATCTATGTATTACCATGAGGCTGTGGCCAAACAGTAAGTTTCTGGAGTCTATCTGCAGTGGCAGCTACATGGTGTCTCTCTGATTCTGCCTGCTTTCTGTACATATCTCTTTTCAGATTTCCTGTCTAGCTCTATTCTGCCTTGCCATAGATCAAAGGTGTTTCTTTGTTAACCAGTATCATTAAAACATGTTCATAGCATACAGTAGGGAATACCACATCAACAATCAGAGTAAATATAAATTATGCTAGATTTGAAAGGGATTGGGATGAAGTGTGTATATTTAAGGGTCAACAGGCTGAATTGTTAGAATGGCCTGCAAGCAGCAAAGGAGCAAACAATATTTATAGCATAAGAGCCCATCACAGCAGAGGAGGATATACCACAGTAGCATTGAAAGAAAACATGGGGTAAAATGAATAGAATTGTATTTCCTGTATTTAGCTTCAGGCCTTCATAATCAAAGGTACCTAGGAGTATGACTTTGCTTGTAAATATATCTTCTACTAATTTAATGGAAGAAAGAGAAAACCATGCATTATTAGAGCTCTACTTATTTAATAGATGATAATTATAAGAAGAGGGAAATTTGAAAATAGGAGGAACACAGGGTGAAAGTCAAGGGAAGGGAAAGATAGATATTGAAAGATATACCTTGAAGAGAGCACTTGGGGTTCAAAGAAATACCAGGAAAAACGGATGTAAAAGAAATAACTTTACCCTAAAGTTGCCTTGTTGTTTTTAACTTCCTAGGTTACACAACAATGAGAATGAAATTTTGCCTTCTAAGGCACCAGTATATGTTATCTCTTAAAAGTGTACTAGGATTATAATAGACAGTGATCTGAAGAAAAATATGTCATATGAAAAACAAATGAGGCAGGTATTGTCAATATACCACTCACAAAGACATTAATACAAGTAGGTGAAGAAATAGGGAGTTAGTTGAATACATGTCTAGAAAGGTAAATGAGAGAAAGCTTATGGATAGATAATAAATTGACATATTATAGACACATAAATATATATACTACGGTAGACAAATGGTAGATAAATAATATACACAATATTTATAAACATGTAGAAAGATGATACAGGCATCTTATGTTTATTATAGCATATTATAGAAAGCTATTTTATCATTCAGTGTTTTTTAATATGTAATGTCAAGTAGGATCAAAGGAACCAGAATAAGAAATGCCTATTAAATAAAGAAATGGCAATTGTTGAAGAAAAACATACTCTTCTTAGATCCAAGTCTGTTCCTGTGTGAGAAAGGAAGGGCAGGAAGCAAGAAGAGAGGGAGGGATAAGTAAAGGGTAGAACATTAATGTGGCGGGTAAGAAGAAAAATCCATGAAGGTTATCAGAAGTTATCAAGCAAGCCTCCCAAGAAATTTCTGATCTCCTGGGAATGTGCTTACGTCTGTATCTGCAGAAACATTCAATAGAAAGACGAGAGTGGTTCGTGGGAAAGAAGACCTCAGTATAAACAGTGATTTGAGGTGGTGAAGATTGTCACTAAATTCTTTATGCTTACTGGAGGCCTGAGGGCTGTAATTTCACAGTTACCGTAGGTAGCAGGATAATAAGAGGCTGAAAATATAGGAGTAGCCCAGCATTTGTTTTGCCTATCATGTTAAAGAAATTTATTTTGCACATTTCTTTACCATTAACTTATACACATAAAAGAATTGAATGGGTATAGAAAAGAGAGGGCTCCAAGTAGTAGCTGGAGGGCATGCATGAATTACATTTATGTTTGATAAAACATTCCTGAGAGAAAGGTTAACAGAGTTAGCTAGAATACCATCACTAGGCATGCAAACTGATCTCCTTTTCACATTTCTTCCAAGTTTATCATCATGAAAACTTTTCAGTGTAACATCCTGGGCCCTAACTACCAGTGAGAAGTTCAGACTGAGAGCTAAGACTATATTTTTCGAGACTTGATGGTGACATTATTTCCACATTTTGTTTTTCAGATTTTGACAGTTCTCAGAAGCCATTAGTATTGCTGTGGCATCAGTACTTGTACTAGTATCAAGTATCATAATGTCCTTGAATTGGCCAAGAGACCTGATATTTACTAGACTTTGAGTTAATACACAGTGACTTCACAGAGAATAAAATTTGTGTTTGTGAAGAGTTCATAAAAATTAAGCAGATGGTGAAACACTGCAAATTTTTGATATTGTGGTAGCATTAGGGCCAAGTATATTTAAGCACAAAATTACCTTGAAATGATATCTGGAATTCTGGTTATGACTGAATTTCTTAGTTGAATTGTACATTGCAGGCACAGGACTCCTCCACCATGTGCTACATTTGAGTGTGTCAAGTATGCCCCCAGATCACCCTTCTGATGTCTGCAAGTAACTCAGTATGAAATTTTGATTTACTAATTTTGTCATACTTCTAGAAAGTTGATACATAAAAATAAAACTTGATGTTTCCTGTGATGCTTTAACTGGGCAAGAACATCTAAAATTCGCAAATATATCCATTTTCATGCATTGTGTAAATGCAACCCTAGATGTGAATATACTTAATTGTAGGAAAATCACACAATTGATATGTGGATTATGCTCTCAGGTCTACTTGCTATATAAATTATTTGGAATTCATGATATAATTTTACCAGAGAAGACAAAAGTAAATAATACTGGATCAGTCCATGAAAGTCTAATTACCTTATAATGTAGCTGATGTATTATGTATTTATCATGAAAATCATATTATTCACCCCCAAAATTGGAAAGATTAAATATCCAATAATGATTGTAAGTAAAATAAATTTAGCTTTGACTAATTAGTTTATAATGTAATGCAATAGAACCTCTGAGAATTACCATATGAGTGGCTCTATCTAAACCTTATGAGTTTTCTGATTTAAAATGGAAGACAATGCAAATGTAAAACTGCACAAAGAACAAAAGTTCATTGTTATGCCATTCTCAAGAATAATTTTTCAGCAATACTTCAGCATGCATTGCAGATTTTAAAAGTACTTTTATAAGCATACAAATATTTTTAAAATATATATTTAATGAAAATATAATGGCACATGTTTAATTTTTAAATCTCATATAGTGTAGTGATAAAAAGAATGTTTTATTTTCTGAATTTATTTAATTTTACATGTTTATTTGTGCTTTTCCAAAATTATAGAATTTCTAAATTCTCTGTATTCATGACTTGGCTTTTGTGTTACTTTTGAGAGCGCCAGATGGAAATAAATCAGTATATAATTAGCAAAAAAACATATGCTTTCAAGATGTGTATATAAAATAAGCATAGCATTTTTGAACACTAAGTATAAAAATAGCCAAACATATACAAGTGGGAAACATACAAATTTCCAAATATCAAACTATGGTGGTCGAAGAAAGACATTTTTACATGAAAAAAGAGGTTTGTGTAGAATGCCTTCTTCACATCTTCCTGATGTGGTCTTTTGAATTACTTCCAAATTTATTATATGGTTGATTCTCAATCTAAGACATTTTCTAAAACATATGCCTTTTACTAGTTCATCGTCTGTTATTAGTACTGTGCATATCCATTTTAGATTTGATTTTATATTCTTTGCTCAAGAATAGAGTGGAGGTGGGCATAATTAAAGAGAAGACAAAATAGTGGCAGGTACTGGAAGGGCATGGAGAATTCTCTAAGCAACATTTGGATTCACTGATAGAAACAAATGAATAATTCAGACTATGCTAAATCACACTGAGACAAACACAATACTGTGGCATATTACATATTACACAATACTTGGACTAGACATGAGGTACACTTTCACTTACACTTCTGTGTATCAGATGGGATAGAGCTTCAAGACATCTGTACCTATTCAAGAAGACCTAGGGGGAAGAATCTAGGTTTCCTAGACAGATTAAAATAAATATTTCAAAGTAACAAAATAGGCGTCTTCAAAGCTGTTAGAATGTTTTACCAGTAAAGGACACCTGTCACTTTTATTTTTGTTTTACTTCTTTTACACAGGTTAAGTCAGTTATCAAGCATAAATTTGATGGAGTAGGAAAGAACAGTCTAACTCTGTACCCAGAAGCATGGCAGGAAACATTTGTTTTTTTGCACATTCTATTAACTACAGAGTAGGGAAGAGTGAACAGGAATCTAAATGTGTGAAAGCAGGGACTTTAAAAGCAAAAGGAAACATGAGCATCTAGCCGAGTGTCAGAAAAATAAATATTGAATATTCTTTCTCTCATGAGACAATGGATGAGTTCTGGAGATTTTTAAAGTTGCATGAATAGTGGGTCTTGGAACAGTAGTCACTACCTTCTTCATTCTGTTCGTGTTGCCATTTCATCTTCCTATGCTTTGTCCCATTTCAGCTACTAGTATTATTATGAATTAATAGAAATTATTAAGTTTTACTGGAAATGCCATCAGTATCTCTGTAATCGTGGATTTAAATCATAATGACAAAAAAAATAGCATTGGTTTAAGTGTTTTGTCTCTAATACTTCAAGTCATTAAAAGGTAGCCAAACAATATGTGTTGCACTTCAGGATAAGTACCTTGAGTATAAAGGAGTTCTTTAGAATGATTTGCTTTGAAAAATTCAGTTATTACTTATATTGATACAATTTGGTGACTTTTAGCCAACTTTGGAAGTAATTAATCCAGAATCTAACATATAATAGATTTTTCTCTGATTTCTGTGAATCTTATTTTCAACGTTAGTCCTTTTCACTGTTTTGTAATATGCAAAGAGATTAGTTTGCTTCACCTGGTTATGGCTAAAACATAAATTTTAACTCTGTTTATGGGCCTCACATCCTGCCAAGAGATTTCACATTGAGCTACAGATGACTATCACCAAATGAGTGTCATTATCCTGTTAGAACATTATTTTTATAGATAGAATTTTTTAAACAAACAAAAAAAATCAAACCAATGCCCAGGTATGAAGGAGTATGAAAAAATATACAAGAAATTTTTGTCATGAAAAAATTATTTTCTAGAATCATTGGATAATACATTGTGGATGTTCTTTATTTTTATATTTATTTCATATGCTCAACGTTCTTACCAATAAGTATAGCATTCCTTAAGTTTTACTACCTTCTGATTGCTTGAGGTTTCAAAGACACAGATTTTTAAAACCACTGGCATTCTGGTGTCACTCTGATTTGGATCCATAAGCCTGTAATTAGAGACCCTGATAACATTACTAGCAAAACTGAATTGTATCTGTTAATTCACAATAATAATGTATATAGGTGAGAAGGGGGTAAAGCATAGGAAATGGCAATATGTGAATGTATATGTATTTATGTACATAGAAAACTCAAAATTGACACTGAATATATGAGAACTTCAGAGAAAATTTTGAAAGAGTTCTATATTTGCTTTATTGGGAATTTATCTTTTTATTCTTTCTATTACAAGAAAGGGAGGTTATTTTTAGGTGTGTTTCCATATTTTTTTTAATTTCTCTTTATGGTTTTTCTTGTTTTTGTTTGTTATTTGTTTGTTTGTTTGTTTCTACATCCCAACTAAAGTCCCCCCCCCCCCGCCGCCCTCCTTTCCTCCTCCCAGTTCTTTCTCCTACCTCCCCTCCATCTACCCCATCAACTTTTCCTCCACAATTTCTCTTCAGATACAGTTGGGCCTCCTATGGATATCAGCCAGTCAAAGTTACAATGAGAGTAGGGGCCTCATCTTCTATTACATCTTTTTGTTTTGATAGTGACTTATTAGGAATTGTGGATCTATGACTTAGAGTTTTGATGGTAAACAATTCTAGTAACTTTTTGACCTCTTTTGTTCTATTCAATTTCAAGATCACATGATGCCTTCAAGATTATTTTGACTTTACTGTGAATATAAGTTTGTGGTTTGGGGGGACTTTTAAAAAGTAGTCCCTGATAAACATCTATCAACACATTCTGAATGTATTTTAGAAGTTGTCTTTGCCTTTGTCTTAGTTTTGCACATTATATTAAGTATCGCATGTGTATGATATATATGTGTGAGTGTGGGTGCATACATGGTATATTATTCATGTGGAGACCAGAAGTCTATCTTCCAAACCAGTTTGATAGTCCCCATTGTTCTTGTTTTTAACAGTCTAAAGTAAAATAAAATATCTATTCTATTATTTTTATTAGCAACACTGAATAGAATGAGTAGTTTTGAATATTCTAAAATAAGAAGCATGTAAAGTATTACAGTGGCTCTCCAGAGGGAATAGCGGACTACTGAGAATACAGTTAAGGTCAGTGACAGGAAATGGAGACAAGGCAAGCAACAGAGTGGAGTAAGAAGACAGGCACTTGTATCAGGTATTCCCCTCAGCTCTTGAATTATCCCTTCCTCATTGCCTCAGGGTTTCATTTTCATACCTCTCTAACTCTGTGTCTCCATGCCCCTTCTCTATTTCCCTCTTTCCTGTCTCCATTCCACCTCGCTCTTAAAAACATTTAGTGATTAGCCGGAGCCATCATTTTCTCAATATCTTTCCATAAATGTCTCCTATCTTTTCTATTCAACTTTTTCTCCTCCTAACAGTCCAACATGTATTTAAAATAGTAATTGGATATGCTCAGCTCTTAATCTTTGATTTCTCAAGTATCAGGATTAGTAGAGATATTTAATAGTGCTGGTTTCAATGATAATTTACTCGTGGACTACATATATTCATATAAACTATGTTCTCCCATCCTATGAAGCAAAATTTGAGGGAAAAAATAAAAAAATAATATGCACTCAAACTTTTGACTAAAGCTTTGAACACTTACATTCTCTTTTGCAACAGTTTAAAATAGACCGCAAAACAATGGTAATTTAAGTCTCTATCCTCAGTGACCTTTCTGAAACTCAAACCATTCTTAAAATATTGATTTGTCCACATAAAATTATGTAATCAAGCCTTTAACTACTGATAACTAAGATAATAAAAGTCTTACTTAGAGCAGTTAAACCTTTTTGACAATTATTAGCATTTGCCCTCTGAGTGTATTTGTGGTAGTCTGGATGAGAATGAGCCCCACAGACTCATACCTTTGAGTAATTAATTCCTACTTGGTGTAACTGCTTGGGAACAATTAGGAAGTGTGGACAGGTTGGAGAAGGTAAGTCTCTGGCAGCGGGCTTTGTGATTTGAAAAGACTAGGTGATTTGCAATGCTTGCTCTCTGTCTCATGGTTGTTGATTATCCTGTTCAACACCTCATGCTATTCCTTTGCAAGGCCATCATGGACTCTAACTAACTGAAATCATACGACCAATTAAATGCTTTCTTTTATAAGTTGCCTTTATCATCATGCATTATCACTACAATAGAAAAATAACCAAGACATAAATAGGTATAGTATAGGTATAGACAGAAATAGGTATAGACTATTGCTGTGTCAGGACTATCCATGTGTCTTTTAGAACAAATATAGAAAAATTAAAACATTTTTTATACAAACTGCTGGACACTATGAACAGAGCTTAATGATTCATCTGTTAGTAGGTGCCTGGAAGACAGTAATACACACAACAATGTGAATGATGAAAGCCCAAGTTCAAGGCATTTTACAGGAAAATAATATTTGCAAATGAATCAGAAACCATTGTTGTGTTATTTTTTTTGTCAAAGAATGTAGATATTTTCTGCTCTTTTCCTAAGAATTTACCTGAGGATAAATTGAAAAGCAATGGATTAATTCTCTTGGTAGAAGAGATACCAAAGCAGCCTAATGTTGACTCCATTGCCTGCACGTGAACTCTATCGTATGCAGGTCTACAATAAAAATGAGAAAGTTGGGCAAAAGGAAATATAAAATATACAGAGAAAAGGTACACCAGAAAATTTAACGTTGGAGACAATTCTTGCTATTGAAAGAGATGAAAAGGTTAAAGAGGGAGCCTGACTAGAAATGAAATAATGAGAGAGATGCCTTCAGGGCAAAACTTCACCCAGGTAAGATTTAAACTTGTAGAAAAAAAAAAGCCTAAGATATGTTTAACTCCTAAAGAGTAACAGCAAATAAAAACTCCTATGAATATAATTCAAGGGTACCAGATTTTGTTCCAATTTCATAGTCAGGCTTCACAATGTTATAGTCATTGTATAACATTGTAAGACCCACATCTAAGGTTGATGAGACCCACTGAAGCCAGGAATATGGCAAAGGAGTCCCTGTAATGATGTCTTGAGAAGCCACTGCTTTAGATTGTGAAATCCTGAATGTCATTGGGAAACCCAACATACTAGAGGTATCAGAGCTATTGGATTTCTTCCAAAGAGCTGAATACCAAGAGTGGTACCATCCCAAGAGAAAGAAGCATGCTACAGGCAGCAAAATGTGGGGTCCAAGGAAACATTGAAGGAAGAGCCCAGACTCAAATAGTATGTAAGAAAAAAAAGAGCATTTAATGTTCCAGCATAGAGGGGCAATACCTGTACAAAATAATGACAACCCTGAGAGGGAGCTGAAGGCTCCAAATTCACAGCTAAGTGGAGTTGCAGCAGCAGATATGTAATTGGTTAAACACGCAGCAGTTACATTGGTATATTACTAATTGACTGAGGCTTAGTCTTATCATTTTTGGACACACTTGGACAAACTTTGGCAAGTACAGACGTGACGCAGAAGGGGACTGCTGGATTTATCCTTGACATATTGTGGTGGTGACCTAGACCCTTCGTTTGTTCTTTCCCTTGAACCCTGAATGTGAGGGTATTGTGGATGAATGGCCCTTTGTTGGAAGAGACCCGAGCTTTACCTCACTCAAAGAATAGCAGTTAAATTCAGTTGTAAAAAGTAGAAGAGTTTATCCCCCTTCCAAAGCTAGAAGAGCGCACTTACTAAAGCCCTTTTATATCAGACATAGACCTACATGATTTGGGGTTTGATTTCTTGGGTTTCAGTCATGCTTTGGTTCAGTATTTCCTTTCTATCTTCCATCTTTTTCCATATAGAATGACATGTATATTCTGACATTGTAAGTTGAAAGCATACAATTTGTTTTTTCACAGTACAAGGGTAAACAATTAATAGACTGCCCTGTGTCTCAGAAGAGACTTGGGCTTTGTAGTTTAAAAAGAAAGACTATGCATACTTTAAAGTTAGACTAAATGAATATTGCTATATGACATGGCTCGGAGTTTATGTGAAACAGTGGGGCAGGGAATGTTTGGTTTGAATAAGAACGTCCCAAAATATTTTAAGAATTAATTTTCTGCGGGTTGAAATCATAAGGATGTGGAGATATGACCTTGCCAGAGGTGTGTCACTGAGGATGGGCTTTGAGATATTTAAAGACTATCATGGTTTCTGCCTCATGGTTGTGGATCAAAATGTGAGCTCTCAAGGTTTTTTGACTTTTTTTTTCAAACTGTCACCATGGACCTTAGCCATCTGTAAACAGTATGAGTAAGACAAATTAAATGCTTTAAAATATAGGTTGCCTTCATCGGGGTATTTATTACTGCAATAGAAAACTAGCCCTCTTAGCGTCTCATAAAGTAAATGCTCATCTAAGTATTTTCCCAAATGCCAGATGCTAATAAATTCAAATATCTTTCAATTCAAAGAAAGTCATATTCTTAGAAAATTTTCAGTAAAAAAAAATAATCTTAATGTTCTTATCTGACATGAAGATATCTAAATTGACAGTAAACAGGTAATGATATTTTTTCTATAGTCTATACTATGCCAATATGTGATTCTGCCAAGGTATTTAAAATAAGCTCCTGTAAGTCTACTGCTTAGATCCAAGACCAAAGTTTTATGACTTTTAGGAAATACATTTATGCTATACACTTTATATTAAATTGGGAGTCATATTGCAAAAAGTGCTTTGGCAACTAGTAAGTACAATGCAAAAGCACTATCCAAACACAATAAATATAAATTTAAAGGGAAAAGAATGTAACCCTCTTTCCCCACCAAACTCAAGAAGAACTTGACTGTACTCTAGGACTTAATGTTCCTACCAGATAACTTAAAAATGTGCTGAATTCAAGGAAAGAATTTATGTATGGCCATCTGAACTTCAAGAAATAATTGCACAGCTATGATTTATCTTCCATAAAATTGAGTTAATAATGGGCTGCATTTTTTGGAATGCAAAAAATCCTTTAAAAATATTAGGCAGGGTACCCTCTTATTTGAGAAGAAAGTTGTCTTAACATATAATCTGTCATAAACAAGTCAGCAAAATGCATGGCTGATAATCACATATGTAAAACTATTGCTTCTTGGAGGTTGAGAAGATAGACCAGATTCTTTCATTTATGGGATATTGAAAGAATTAATGGATTCCTAGGGGGAAACAAACCTTTAAGATTTCCAGAAACAGGCGAAGACAATACAGGAGCTGTGAAAGCAAGGATTTCTATTTATGGAGATGTTTGCCTGTTCCTTCTCCTAAGCATAGATTTCAGTTACAGAAATTATGTCCTTGGTGGGTAAAGGAATATCATTTAGGTTTTAGATTAGCTGCTGCTCTACAATCTATTTTGATTGGTTTGTGTTAAATGACATGGTTGTGAAATGAAATACAAATTAGACTTAACTGGAGGAGATTGCATTAAAAATGTACTTGGCTGCACAGGGAAGTTCAACCAAAGTTCAGTGAGTTCATGCTGGTGCGATGCAAAGGGCTGGGCACAGTATCATGTCTGCTGCTCTGTCTGGGTGGGACTTTGCTGAGACACATCTTCTGGCTCCCAAATAAAGGGGATGTAATTTGAACATATACAAACACAGGCTTTCAAGAAGTGACTGACATCCTGTCGGATGCGGTTAATTGGAGCCACCTGAGGATTGTTCGAGCGCTGCTCCTTGACCTGAAAGGAGATGTTGCTTCACACTTAATGCAGGCTAACCATTTTTCAAACTCGGTCCTTCCATGAATAGTGACTAGGGACTGTAAATTCACCACTCATATGCTTTTGAATAAAAAGAAAAAATTGAAGCACTTTAAAGTAGATACATATTTTCCAGGAAGGTATGCTTTCCTCACAATTAACATAGTTTGAAAAGGACTTTAAAATCATTTCGTGTAAACTACAAGGAAAACTGTTTCGTTGTTTAGATTCAAAACACGTAAATTTGAAACACTTGCCCTTTTCTTTTCGGCTTTTTTGTGTTATCACTGAAATTTGAACCTACCAATTTTCTTCTGATACATAACACAATTCTAAAACTATTTGGATTGAAAAACATGATTAGTACATATACTAGAAATTGTTTAGATACCTTACATGTTTTGTATTTTATAACATGTATAACTGGTGTTAGGAATGAACACTATAATTACCTTCATTCTCATCTCATAAATGAGAAAGCTGACTACAAAGAGGTTTAGAAATTTTTCATTGAATTCAGGTTCATATTAACAAAATTGAGATTTAAACATGGATAGATTAAAAGCAGCTACTGCATAGTCAATACCTTAACACACTATTAATGATCTGGCCATTCTGTGCTTATTTTTATTTAAAAAGGAAGAATTGCAAAAGATTAATAGTAATAATGTGTAAACAATCAAGACTAAGAAGATATAAATTATTTTAAGTAATCATATCAATTAAAATTAATGAAAAGTTTAGATTTTCACTTAAGAATGATGGAAATAATCAACAATTGACTGATGATTTACAAAAGAATTTATTAGAAATCATTGTCTATTACTATAGACATATTCTATTTTAATTATTATTTTTTCCAATATTCATATTAAAGCATGTTTTAGAAATCACTACTGGGCTTTGAGACAGTCCACCACAAAGCTGTATCTCCAGTGGATCATTTGGATGAAATCATCAAAGATATATTGGAGTCTGTTAGATTAGGAAAGAATAATTAATCTCCTGTAACCATATTTGGCTATGTTAAATGACAATTTCCAATTATAACATTTAATTACTCACTTGGTTCTTCTATGTTACAGTTTTATTTAGCTTATTCTGTTTATATAATTTTATAATTACATGCATTTGATCCTATCATGGCTATACCTGTGAATTATTTCCTATAAATGTAAACTTTTTTGTATACTTTTGTTTGTTCCAATGTGAATTCTATATATACAGAACTTTTCAAATTATGCAGCAAAACATTGTGTGTTCTCATTCTTTTTTAGTGAAATATAATTAAGAGGGAAAATATGACAAACAGAGCTTTTCCCTCATACCTTATAGTAATGCATCCTTATTTTTGTTTTTAAATATGGGAAATTTGAGAGGTTACTTTGGGATGAGTATTTTATGAGAAATCTTTACTGCTTAAATACATTAGACTTCAGCTGCTCTGGTTCTTACTTAGAAGCTAATGGGGAAAACAGCTACCTCATCTATCCAAAGTGTTTTGTCCTTTGTTTATTATCGTATTATTATTATCTTATCTTTCTTCATTATATCATCATATGTGAAGTCAAAGTTCTGTGCATATTGGTGTTCAACCCCAGTATATGTCAGAACATTTGTAGAACAAAATTTTCTATTTTGTTTCACTTCACACACTACATTAATTATTTACTTATTTATGTATGTATTGTAATAGACTGTTAGTCAGGGTAACAAGATGTACTTATAATTAATTTCATTCACACATGTAGTATGTTATACTTTTTCATACATAGAATGAAAATATCTTATTGACTTTTATGTTATAAGCCATGTGCCAAATTACATAGTTATATGTTAATTATAAACAGATTTATTCTTCACTGTGTTTGTTTTCTTTTTTAGCCTATATAAGCATAATCATTTCAAAATTTAAATAAAACATTTGTTTATGAAACTGTGTGCTTACTTTGGAACAACTACTTTTAAACCTGTTTTGGGGTCTGAATGAGAATATTATTTTTTAAGTTAAAATCCAAGCATTTCCTCTCAAAGTGCCTCATGCTTGATTTGATATGCTTGAATTAAACATACCCAATCTATTTGAATCTCTTCCTATTTAAGGAGAGGCATTCCAGTTAACTTCCTCTCTCTGTGACTTTCCAAACATGAATTAAAATGTGTAAAATGATTTGAGACTCATGGTGAAAGGATGCTTTAGAGTGCTAATCCCCCACAAATTCTTCCTCAGGATCCTGCTTAAATAAGCAGGAAACTTCTTGAATTGAACAAGCATTGTGGGTGGTCAAGCTATGGCTAACAGGAAGCGAGGGAGATTTCAATTAAAGATGTGAGTTCTCTCACATAAATACTCTTATTTGTCAGTGTGTGTACATGTGTGTGAGTTTAGGCCTGCGGGATGGAGCAGGCAAGTCAAAAGAGAAGGAAAATAAAATGTCCCACGTTGTGGAAAAGAAATTTAGGGAGAGCTTAGATACTTTGGAGAAAGTATATTTTAGCTCATTTATATATCAGTAGTTTAAAATGATATAGAATTTTGCTATCATCAGAATTTTGATGCATTGATAAACTCAAGGGCTACACCATATTTTTGTCTAAGATGAAAGAAGGACTGGAGATTTTCTCTCTTGAATATTATAGTGGAAACCTTACATATCTTATGGACAGTAAGTTTAAATGGATTTGTCTAAAAGAGCTGAATGATACTTTTCTAATTCTGCCTTATAAAAAATAACTTACTAATTGTTTCCTAGGTTTCCTTATTATTCACTATTATTGTATCACGATATTTCTAGGTTAGAGATGTTGAGTTATTAGAGTAGTTCTGAAATTTGCTAAAATTTGCACATAGTAAGATTTGTTTTTCTTATATGGAAAAGTTCTTAAATTGTGTTTCAAGAAAGTTATTCACAAATGCTTTTGAGCCTGTTTTTAAATAAAGGACACTTCAAGAAGAAGGCAGCTCCTGGGGTCAGTGACCTTTTATTATCAGAGTTTCAGAAGCCTCTATAGAACACAGCTCCCAACCCAAAGAAATATGGGACCTGTGACGAGACAAGATGGCCTTTATGATTGCTCAGGATAAACTCAAAACTACCTGTCTTCATAACTCCCTGCCCCTAATCCATTTCAACCAGTAGAGGAGGTATTTCTAAACCTCCAATTCCTGCAATTCTTGCTGGATAACAACACAAGAAAGTATTTCTTTAAAATAAAAACAAAACAGTATCATATACTAGCTTCACTACATATCACAAAGTGAATTCTCCTCCCTCAGTTTCAGTTTTTATCATGATTTTTTAAAACCATCAAACATACAGGAATATTTCCTGTGAGAATTCTAACTTCATACCAAGGACAGAGAATTTCTTCAGTTTCTAGACATCATCCCTTTAAACTTTTTCACATTTAGGTCTGGAGAGATAACAGGGCTTGCTGTGTGAAAAGGGTCTGAGTTCAGATCCTGATTTCTAAGTAGTAAATGTCAGACATTCCAACCATGGCTGCAGGACCAGGGTGAAGGGTCAGAGACAGTATCACTAGTGTTACTGCCTGCCTATATCCAGATTCAATGAAACTATCTGTCTTAAGGAAATACGGGAGAGAGAAATAGAAAAATACAACTGATGCTTTCTTTCAAATTCCTCACGTACATGCACATGGGACACACAAATGTACATATCGCACACACACACATGAACTCACACACAAATGCACACAAAATAATTGAATAAAGATCAAAATAAACATTTCCACGTGTTTTAAATTTAAATTTAAGTTTTAAGTTTCAAGTTTAAAACTATGATAAATATGAGTTTTTAAGTGATCAAGCTTTAAAACAAATGCCAACTGTGGTTATTCGATGAGGCAAGGTGTTAGATGGTGGGAGCACTTAGGAGACACAGGGGAGATCTTATGTATGCAGAGATGCGTGACTATGGGGTTAGATTAAGCACTTCATTTACATAAGGGGATTTGATTCTTTAAAGTGCTTTGTGATTCAGTGCCCTGGTGTCTTCAAAAGAGCCTTGTAGAACAATTGGAATTAAGCACTTAATCCTTCAACTTGTCAGTGCCAAGGAAAAGGAAAATGGATTAGCAGGGAAAGATGCTGGGAGGTTCTGTTGACTTACACTTGTCTCTAGAGCACACCTTATTCCTTGCACTTTGCTATATTTTTCACCATTCCTCATGAATAATGAAGTTGGTCTCTGCTGCTGCTTTAAGGGCCCAACTTATACCCCCATTCAACATGTCAGAGAATTGCCTGGTCCAAGAGATGCATCCCCCATGCTGTAATTAATGAATACCTTGCTCAGCCAAGACCCCTGAAGGAAATCTATTGATATATGATAGGACGGTCTCAGTGTCTTTAACTCTGGGCTGTCATTGCTCTCAAAATGTGCTTAGCATATTGTCTAATCTTTTCTGCTCCTTTAAAGAAATTTATTGTTGGAGAAACATCCCAATACCTTATACACACTAGACAATAGCTTTGTCCCTATACTATTCCACCCCTTCCCTTGCTAAATTCATCTACTCTTTACCATATTTAGAAAGGAATTGGTGCAGAGGCATTGTTGTTCTCTTGCAACACTACAGCTCCCAGTGTTCCCCTGGGGACACATTTCCCAGAAGCTTTTGCATTCCCGTTAAAAAGCGGGGGCCGCCACGAGCCCTCTCTCCCTCTCTCCCTCTCTCCCTCTCTCTCTCTCTCTCTCTCTCTTTCTCTCTCCTTCTTCCCCCCTTCTCTTCCCACCTTCCCTACTGTGTCTGCACGCCCCCCCACCTGTTTGTTGGCCCTCCTCCATTAAAAGTGCACCCACATGGGACCACCGCGTGTCTGTGTCTTTTCCTCGCGTAACCGTCTCTGCCGTCTAACCCGCAGAAATTAAGAACAATAGGCATGAATGCAGATAAAGTAAAATTAATACATATGTATGTGTGTGTGTATAAAGAGACATATTACTTTACCATGCTAACTAGAGAAAAAGTATAGCAATCCTAATCATACAAGCACAATGTCTTAGTGGCTTTTACCTGTTACTGGGATACAAACTCTATGATAGAACCAACTTAAGAGGAAATTTGTTTATTCTGCCTTACAGATCAATAGTACAGGCTATCATGTTGTATAATGAGAATTATACAACTGGACCAGTTTTCCTAATTCACAGGGTCTCAAATGCTTATGAAATAACCATTCTGAGGTTTAATATCAGTTTTTATGATTTTTTAAAAATGCTACAAAATCCCCGGGCAGCAGTAGGCAGGCAGTCCCAAGGCAGAGACCAGCAGGCAGCAGGCTCTGGAAGCAGCCAATCCCAGGCAGAGACAACAGCTGCCAGTTCCCAGAGCGGCTTGTGGTGGGTCCCGGGAGAGCCACCCTAGCAGTAAGTGGTTGAACAGGCTGGTCCCTCCATGCGGGGTAAGTGTGAGCAGGCGAAGGGTAGAAGGCACATAAACACATCGTACAGAAATAGAATTGGATATTTATTACTTAAAGGAGAGGGGGAGATAGGGAGAAGAGAAGAGAAGGAAAGAGAGAAGAAGAGAAGCTGGGAGACACGCAGGAAGAAGGAAGAGTAAGAGATCCAAGATGGCGAGGAGGGGGGAGCAGGTGTGGCTGGGAGTGGGCGTGACTTGTCTCTTAAAGACAGAAACCATAACATTAATTACAGTTATTTGACCAATGCCTTAGGCTTCTTACTGGATAGCTCTCTTTTATAAATTTCCCCATTTCTATTAATCCGTGTATCACCATGTGGTTGTGGTTTGCCAGTGATGCCCTGGCAGCTTGCTACCCAAACAGCTACAAAATGTCTCCCTCCCCAACTCTGCCTTCTCTCTCTCTCTCTCTCTCTTTGTTTTTATTTCCCACCTAGGTATTTTCTGCCTGGCCATTGACTGAAACAGCTTTATTCACTGGTCAGTAAGAGAAACACATAGTCCCAACATGTAGAAAAATGTCCTACACCAATCATGGTGATGTAATCAAGGCAGTAGGAGCTAAAAGTGATTGGTCACATTCATCTACCATCAAGAAGCAAATAGGGATGAATGCAGGGTCTGCTCACTTCATTGTCTTCATTTATTTTATTCAGGGCCCTATCCAGAGAATGCTGCTACCCACAGTGAGTAAGTCTTCCCTTCTCAAATAACATAGAGCAATCCCCCAAAGGCCTATTTAGAGACAAGTTGTTAAAGTGAATTTGTATTCTGGCAAGACTGTGATTAATACTAGCAATTGCCAATACTAGCCTTGGGTTTTGGTGCTAGTGTTGCACCTTGACAGGGTTTTCTATCAAGAAAAGTTAACGTGTGTGTGCTTCTTATGCTTCCAGGGAAGATGTCTAGTATTGGGTTTCTTAAATCATAGTTTATGAATTCCAAAAAGCAAGAAAGTTATATCACTAGCAGTTAAGATGTCCACCTTCCCTACACTCCTCCCCTAGGTGGTATTTTACATTTTACCAGGTGCCCATGCATTCTTTATTTTATGTATAGCAACAGAATTTGCATACTAAAAAGATGATAATATAAGGCTTTGGATATAGGATTGAAGAGATGAAAAAAGGGATTTTTTTCTAACTTTTATTGGGCCTTCCTGATATATGTCTGTTGGATATGCTAAATCAGTAGAGGTTGAATGATCAGATGAAATATTTCAATTTCAAGCAAAGAGCTATCCAACACTTACATAGGCAGATAATCAGAAAAGTATGTTAAATACTAAGTGAACTATATTTCAGGAAACTTGAAAGCAAATTCTGGGGACAAAAATCTTAACTAGTTTTTCTCACACACAAAAAAATTGACACTTAATTATGGGTATATTTTCTTAAAAATAAACAAAAATTAACTTCTATGATATAGCTTTAAAAAATTGAATTATATTGCTTAAAGTCTTTCAAGATCATATTCTCTTTTGACCCTGGGAAATAACTCTTAAAGATTAATGTTATTTATAAAATACAACTACTTTGTATCAAAATTTAATGGAATCCAAGTCTTCCGAATCCTAATCCAAAACTCTTCATCATTTCTCTCCCAGCAGATGAAAGGAATTTAGAAACCTTGCCAAACATCAAAGTAAATTTAAAAAAAAAAGAATTTATAGGTTTTGGGTAAAGCAAGTATAAAGATCTGCTACTTATAATTTTAATTGAGGAAACATGGCTAAAGATACGTGCACATGAGGTTTTAAATCAAAACAAAGCAAGTACAGGTTAAAGTGAGCATACTGTTGGTGGAAGGAATGGGCATTTGATAACAGGAAACCGTAAGCCATCGTCCACGGAATTCTTAAAATAATTGACAGCATGTCCAACCGTGAGAGCAATGACATATGTCAAATATCATTTAACAGACTTTAAATCTATGCTTAATAGCAAATTCATAACCCACTTAGACCTCGATTTCTGTCTTTGATTTCTTAAAACCATGTAGAGGAGTGGACTTTATAACACGTATTAAGATTCATGATTTACAACACACACAAGGATAGCATTACTCAAATCTTAGAGAAGTGGATAAGGAAAATTTCAGATCTGTGAGCAAGAGGGCAAAACTGTACATAATGAAAGGTCAGGTAGATAAAGTAGGAAGGACATGGAAAAGACTCTGCCCTGAAATCCATTCTTATTTCATTTCCTAAATTATTATAAACATGCTTCTTATTTGGCTTTCTCTTTTTCTGTCTTCTTGTGGCTCACGCAGTTTTTCATATAAAATTACGGGGACCTTTTTTTTTCACTGTAACGTTACGAATTTAGATCAGCAAGGGGTGGGGGATCATCTTCCTTAGCCAGTAGCTGCTGGGATCAATGTCTGAGCTTTTGGAATTGTGGTAGGATCCTAGTCAGTTTTCCATAGTAAGTATGTGGCTCATTGAGTGATAGCACCTGATGGGAAAACGTGTGCCTTTATGCCAGAGAGACCAGAGTTTGAAACTTTCTGCATTGCGTCTTGAACCAGGAAATCTGGAAATAAAAGTTGAGTATCTTCCTTCATCATGGAGTGATAACACCCTCTCATTTAATCTTTGGGGGGGGGGTGAATTTACTATTCAGATGGAAATGTCTTACTTTTCTTCATCATCATTATCATTTTCTTCTTCATTAGTACACACTTTATCATCAGCAGCATTACCATCATCACAGTCACTGATTTTGGAAGACTTCTTGTGGTACTGAAACTTTTTTTTTTGAGAAATTTATCTGATATGCTTCATGTGTTTTTGTTGCTTTTGTTTGTTTTTGTCTTTTTCTCACAAAATCTTCTACCATTATTTGTTTATTTTGGATCCTGTTTTATTTATTTATTTTTAGTTGTGATATAAGGAAAAGAAATGGATAAACAAAAAGACAGGAAAATACCTGAATAAAAGTAAATGTGCGAAGAAGCTTATTACTTAACAAATGTCTTTGAACTTACTACTTGTATGCTTACCTCTTTCAGGGTATAACTTAGATTCCCTCAAGTAAAGTCTGCAGAGCTAGGAAGTTTAAGCCTGCCAGTTTTAATCATGACCAACATCTGACTACATCTTCAGATAGAACAGGGGAGTCAGGGGTGAATTCAGCATGTAAGCAAATTGAATATGTTTTGGAATGGCTCATCTGGGAGACTGTATAGCAAGTCAAGCATGGGTAAACAAAAGGATTACAGAGATGTGCTGAGTGGGAAAAGAAGGCCTCTCAGCAAATCGACTTAGCTAGCTAACGTGAGTTTTCTTTAACCCTCCTCAGCAATTCCCAGACAGAAGTGAAGAACAAAGTGCTGGGGTTTAAAAGAGATGCTCAGCAGGAGAATTTAGAGAGCTGTGAGGACACTGCATCTTATATGGCGCCCTGTGGGCTGTTGAAGTAGACGTTTGCTCTTCTCTCATGCTTATGGTATCAGATGACAGCAGAGGGTGGGGAATTTGCCCTGTGTAATCTTATAGCTCTGATGATAGATGAAGGGACACTACTCTCTACCCTTTTCTCTGTGTGGAAACTAGATGGTGCCTGCTGATGTGGGGATGTTCACATGCTTCCATTGGGCGTCCTGATGTTTTCTGTCACGCAAATGTAATTAATCACATCACTTGCCTATTTCTCATGTCCTTTAGAGTTTATTTGTCTTTTCCTGCCAAGTTTTCCTCTATCATCCTTTGCTGACATCACAAGCCTCTCTGATGATAAGTATGCATCTATTCTTGGCCCAATCAGTCATTCCAGAGTGTATGAAATATACAAAATATAGGTCCCTCAACTTTACTACTGAAGTTCCCACGTGGTAGGGATTTCCTATCCCCCTGTACAAGTCTCATACTAAAAATGACTAAAGTTAAACATAAAATTGTTTCTTTTCTCACCTACTTTATTTTTTCTTTTATTTAGTTTTTCACTGATTTTATTTTCTTTTTTCCTTTCTTCCTTCTTTCATTCCCTCCTTTCTTCCTTCCTTCCTCTCTTCTTTTTCTTGCTCCTTTCATAATTTTCTGTCCTCTTCTTCATGTCCCAATGTAAACTTACCCTTGTTCCTTCCAGGAATTAAAAACCAAAATTTTAAGATAGAAAACAATTTAAGTTGGATTACTATGTATTCAATGATCCTGTCCATTGGCTGGTGACCTCCTCACAGATTTAAGGTTCTAAACCTCAGACTGATAGCTGCCCATATATTTCGGTCTGCTTCATTTCTTCCAAATTCTTTGATTTCTTTGTCATCTTTTAAACTTGGAGAATTCAAGAGACTCTCTCCTAAAATGCCAGTCCCCTAAGGCAAAGTGAATTGTACATTTTCTGAGAAAACAACCCTTGATTTCACAAGGTTAACAGTGAAAGACATGAAGCATATATTCTTTACTAACTGAATAATGTCAAACTTCTGAGCCCATTACCTTGTTAGTATTAAACACTAATCCAAATCGACTATAAGCTACCTTTTCTTAGCATCTATTTTCTAAACTCTTTTAATTAGTATCTGTCAAGGTATGGTGATAAGTTTATAGAAAATACCACACATACCTTATTATTTGAAGATGTGCTCTATATAGGAGGTATCTACTAAGCAACATGGGTCATTTTGTCAAAACAATATGAGCAATTAACAGCAGAATCAAAGCATTAAACACAATAGATGAGAAGATTTTTAGTTAGGAAGCATTGTTATCTTTTCATCAGCATAGATGCTTTTATTTCTAGACCAGTTCCTCTGAAATTTTGCAATGAGCTATTTGATAAAGTAGTGTGTTTTCAGTCATGGTGGTGGCAGAGGTGGTGGTGGTGGTGATGGTGGTGGTGATGGTGGTGGTGATGGTGGTGGTGATGGTGGTGGTGATGGTGGTGGTGGTGGTGGTGGTAGTGATGGTGGTGGTGATGGTGGTGATGGTGGTGGTGATGGTGGTGGTGATGGTGGTGGTGGTGGTGGTGGTGATGGTGGTGGCAGAGGTGATGGTGGTGGTGATGGTGGTGGTGGTGGTGGTGGTGGTGATGGTGGTGGTGATGGTGGTGGTGGTGATGGTGGTGGTGGTGATGGTGGTGGTGGTGATGGTGGTGGTGGTGATGGTGGTGGTGGTGGCAGAGGTGGTGGTGGTGGTGATGGTGGTGGTGATGGTGGTGGTGATGGTGGTGGTGATGGTGATGGTGGTGGTGGTGGTGATGGTGGTGGTGATGGTGGTGGTGGTGATGGTGGTGGTGATGGTGGTGGTGATGGTGGTGGTGATGGTGGTGGTGATGGTGGTGGTGATGGTGGTGGTGATGGTGATGGTGGTGGTGGTGGTGATGGTGGTGGTGATGGTGGTGGTGGTGATGGTGGTGGTGATGGTGGTGGTGATGATGGTGGTGGTGATGGTGGTGGTGATGGTGGTGGTGGTGATGGTGGTGGTGATGGTGGTGGTGATGGTGGTGGTGGTGATGGTGGTGGTGATGGTGGTGGTGATGGTGGTGGTGATGGTGGTGGTGGTGATGGTGGTGGTGATGGTGGTGGTGGTGGTGGTGGTGATGGTGGTGGTGGTGATGGTGGTGATGGTGATGGTGGTGGTGGTGATGGTGATGGTGGTGATGGTGGTGATGGTGGTGGTGATGGTGGTGGTGGGTTTTTTGTTTGTTTTGCTGTTCTTTGCTTTTTGTTTCTTGCTTTGTATTTGTTGTTGTTGCTTTTTGATATTTCAGGATTGTGGAAATATTGACAGCTAACAACTACGCTAACTCTTCATTTTTCTCTTAAGTCTTTCTTGTCATAGAATGAACTTTAAAGCACTGATGATTTCATGTGTTCTATTTACATAGCTTGGTTAAGTTGTCTCCATTTTTCATCTGTTATCAGGATGAGTCCCCAGTGCTCTCTGTTCAATATAAAAGTAGTTTTGGTAGTGTTTCTAGGAAAATCAGATGACTAATATACATATATATATAATTAATCCACTATTGCTCCAGAATAGCCTTAATATGTGGTTACTTCAAATAAAATTATGATGTGAAGCTGATTTCTGTAAATTAAATATATAAAAAAAGAAAGGATCATTTCTGCTATTTCAAATGTGCATTCATAGTCCTGTCAGAAAATGTTAGAGAAAAGACACATAGTAAATTAACTGAGTACATGTAACTTCAACTACACAATCTCCGTGATACATCTGACTATGGACTTTGAGAAGCCACATGAGCAAGCAATTGTTCTAAAGAAGTGTGGTTCATGGAAGCTTAACCATCTATCACGCAGTGGATTTCTACCACATACAGTCATAATGTTTCTGTGTATACATTCATCATAAATAAATTTCAGGAAATAATAGAGATTAACTGAAGAAGGAAGCAATTGAGAATGAAAGTGATGGGGCAGTGAAACAATTTACGTGGATAATTCACCAGCAGAAATTGGTCTACTCTAAAAACTGCAGCAGTTTGTGAAGTACCTGGAGCAATAGAGCTGGTGTATGCTTATTTTATGGAAAACCTTGGTAGGAAAATGAATTGTAAAAGTAAAAAGAAAATAAAGATATATGAAATAATGTTAAATGGAAGATAAGACTAAAGTTGCACAGCCCTAAACAAAACATGATTGTCTTACAGAATTGTGTATCCCTCCTCTAATGTTCCCTATCTACAATTTTCACTTTGTTTTCTATAAAATGGTTGAAAACATTTCAAATGCAGATCATCACAATTAGAATTAAAACCATTGTCACACACTTTTTATAAAAAAACATCCATTTGCTATAGAAAAGAGAGAATAAATATTTAAGGAGCGATATCAAGGAGAAGCCCTGAATTTATGCATCAGTTACTGTTCTAAACGGAATGAGACTCATTAGAGACAATGCAGAAACAGGATTTATTACAGAAGACAATTACACAGAGAGGATTTGGGAGAGCCATTTGCAAAAGAGTGTTTTCATTGTCTCTTTTTGGACTTATTATTCCTTTGTTAGATCAGCATTAAAAAGGGGGATTTGGAAATTGGTGAGGATGAACATAATTTCACAGTTAAACCCATTACCTGGCAGGCTGAAAGAGAATTCAATAGTTAAGAGCATTCGCTCGCCACTCACTGCTCTTGCATAGTCCCTAAGTTCTATTCCAAACACCCACATAGCAGCTCATAAGTATTATAACGACTGTTCCAAAGGTTCTGCTTTGTTTTTTTTTTTTTTCCCCCTGGCTTCTGTGGGCTAAATGCACACCACAAGTGGTGCATTAACATACATGCAGAACAATACTCATATGCATAAAATAAAGATAGACAAAATTTTACAAAAGCAACACAACAAACAAAACAGGTATCCAAAAGAACAAAATGTGGCCCATGCTCATCTCAGTGCTTATGAACTTGATGCTGTGAGTACAAAAGGAAAAGATAGCACTGTTCTATCTAGTGGTAACACAAGATTCGGCTCGTTCTCCTATCCTCAGCAATGGATCGAGAAGAAGAAATCTAAAGCAACTCATCATTTTGAAGATTCTTAGTCAAAAAAAGATAGTCCAACATCAACTTAAATGGAGAGAAACTCACGTCAATTACACTAAAATCACCATACCCTCTCCACTCTGAGACTGGTATCTCTGATATCTTGACTCAATACAAGTATTTATCTGTTGATTGCCTTTGGGTGGGCTACTCAGTCTAGGGGTTGTAACCCACCCTGCAATCAGTTATTCCAGTGTCACGGAGAGGCACCACCTGGAAGATAATGGGCTAGGAAAGCGGGAGGAGGCTAAGCGAGAATTCTTGTCAAAGCCTCAGTTTATTAGAGACGGGGTACAACTTTTATAGGGTAAAGAGTTGGGGGGTGGGCACAGGGGCCTGGGCTCTTGCCGCGTGTTTCACGTTGGTCACATGGTCCGAGTTGGTCACGTAGGCAGGAGGTTGTCTTCGGTCAGGTCACTGTAGGCCAAGAAGTCACTGAGTTGACACACCTAGAACCCTAGATAGTTTGGAATGTGGGGTGGGTTCCGCTAACAGATAGCTCTCATTAACAGCCAATTTGGGTGTGGGGTAGGCTCTGTCAATAGAACTATTCCTAACACAATTAAGGGTGTGGGGTTCTCTGCAGACTCCCCAGGGTGATGGTTCCTGCAATGATTTTAGGAGGAAATTGGCTCCTAACATTTATCCAGGAATTTGTTTATTTTATATATACATTTTTTTTTTTTTTGTGGGAGCCTAGCTGGTTTGGATGCTCACCTTCCTAGACCTGGATGGAGGGGGGAGGACCTTGAACTGCCCACAGGGCAGGGAACCCTGACTGCTCTTTGGACTGGAGAAGGAGGAGGAGGGGAGCGGGATGTGGGGAGTGGGGGGGTGGGGAAAGGGAGGCGGGGAGGAGGCAGAAATTTTTAATAAAAAAATTTTTATTAAAAAAAAGATAACCAGCATCATGCCAGGCAATTAGTCTTATAGCCAAACTTGGATCGTGTGTGTGTGTGCTCTATATGCACATTTAGTGATGGTACCTTTAAAATTTTTTCTCAAGTGCTACTGTTCAAACTATTCACAAACCATTTTCTGATTGTGTGTAGAAACCTACAATTTGTTTTAAAACATTGGCAAGATCTTAATTATAACAGTGCTACTGGGCACTATTAACCTCCTTCAAATACATTTATGCCGAAGACAAGATAACTGCGAGGTATCAGTTTGTTAAATAAAGACAGGTGTTGCCAAGTCCCCTCTGGTGTGCCATCTACTGAAGAAATGTTGTTTTGAAGGAGCCAAGATGAAAAAAGGAAGTATATTTGTCGGGTCAGTTGAAGACCGGCTGAATGTGGTAATAAAGCAAAGTTGGCTTTTCACAGCTGAATGGAAACAATGTTTACAGAGGTTCCCTTACAAGAATCTGAGCATGTTAATTTTTTCCCTTTGGTTAATAAAGGAGCAATCAGAAGAACAAGACCGATTTCAAGATGTGCATATGCTCACATGGGCATGCATAAATTTGCATTCTTAAGAGAAGGTTTTATGTGCATGCCAATGAGTTTAAAGTCCACTGGGTCCTGTGGTTGGAAAGCACAACAAACCTAGGAGAGGTTTTAATTTTTCCATTTGTAAAATGCATCTTGAAATATCTCTGAGAAGGCATTGTTTCCACACAGAGTATATCCAAGTTCAAAAGCTTGGTTTCTTTCAGAGGTGAGGAGATTAGCTGAGTCCGTAAATATAAATTCCATCAAAAGAAGACACATTGAGAACACATGGGTGTGGTGCTGAGGCTCATGATCTCAGTGATGAGGAAGTAGGGATGGACAGATTTCTGAGGGCTTGCTGGCCAGCCAATTCTGCTTTGCTGGTAAATTCCAGGTCTTAGAGAAGCCTAATCTCAAGAAAAGATAGAAAATGTCCTATGTTGTCGACATGTGTGAAGAAAGGAAGCTTTTGAACTTGGATATACTCTGTGTGGAAACAATGCCTTCTCAGAGATATTTCAAGATGCATTTTACAAATGGAAAAATTAAAACTTCTCCTAGGTTTGTTGTGCTTTCCACCCAGGCATGTCTGCTCTCACATACACATGCACACAATCTCAGACACATGGACATACATATATAAATGTATGTACTCATGCATGTAAACACATACAATTTAATGCCAAATATAAGTTCTGATTTTGATCACATTTCTGTCTTGATATAACCACTTAACAGTGGGGGGAAAAATAGCACTGAGAATGATATAGGGTTTTTACCAAGATAATGTTGCTACTAACCTCACCGTTCCTTAAAGTACGAGTAGTGGTACCCACCCACCCCACTCCACCCCCTAAATAAGAAAGCTAAGTGTTAAAGGATTGTGCAGAATGAATAGTTTTCCTTTGAATTCCTTTTAGAAAGATTTTCTTGAACAAAACTGCAAAGCAGATGAATTGAAAATATCCTATGCCTGATGCTCAGTTTCAGCAACTAGCTTGACTCCATTTACAGCATGTACGTGCATTTCTCCCTGGGAAACAGGTGGCATGCTGGCACTTTTTTTTTTTTATTCTTTCAGCACACATATTTCTCTCTGGGCATCCTTGCTTACAGAACATGAGCCTTGGTGTGAGGTCCTGTTAAACAAGTTATGTCTGTGTGAGGAATCACAACATGCTTTTGGAAAAAGAAAGACTTTCTGTTGTTTGTTTTTGTAAACTTTCTGTTTGCTTGTTTGTTTGTTTGTTTACTTTTTGAGACTGAGCAAAGCTGCAATGTCTGGATGTTTCAGTGCATGGACTGACTTCAAGTTACGTTTCTTCCTCAGCCTCCTGAGTGTGAGAATTGTAATGATTACAGTAGTGAGCCATCAAACATCTATTCAAGAAAAAGATTGAACAGTTTCTTCCTTACCCAATTTGAGATGATAGGATGCAAGGTGTCTTTGGGATAGAACATAATATTGGAGCTTATATATTTAGTATCAATACGCTTTTTAGAAGTCAAATTTAAAAGTTAATTTCTTATATCCAGCAGCTAATTATAGTTAACTTTCATCTCAAATTAATACATCAGGGAGAATATTCAAAATAAATTCAATCTGGAACACATTCTAAAGCCAGGACCATCAGAGAGAGAAAATGCAGAGCCAAACAAAGCACCCCTAGGGAACAGTTGCTGATAAGTTTATAGACAGCCAAGTGTATGCTGTCTTTACTGTTGCAAGAAACTAGCCCAGATTTAGAAGGAGAAAATATCTAAGCTATTCACCCTATTTTTCCAACCTCTCATTTTCTCTGCTTAAATGTATTAAGAGTAGAGCCTGTTTGCTTTGTGTATGGGGGTGAGTGCTCGTATATATGTGCATGTGTGTGTGTATGTGTGTGTGTGTGTGTGTGTGTGTGTGTGTGTATACCCCGTAATTATGAAAGAGAAAAAGCTGTCCACAAACCATGGAATCTCTCCTGTTTCAATTATTCCCCTTTCAAACATAATCAAACTGTCATCTTGTTGACCTTGGCTTCATACATCTCAAAGATATTTTCTTTAATGTTCACCAAGAGAATCTCAGACCGTAAACATAAGCTTCCAGAACCTGAATGAATGATTGAGCCATTTTTGTATTATCAGCAGTTTATGGAACTAATTCTTGTTTTGATTTAATGTCCTTAAGTTGATGTAAATTGCAAGTGAATAGTTAGATTGTATAAGATATCCTCTTATTTAACTGCTTGGACCAAGAATAGAGAAAGGCTCATTACTTATACTTTAAAATAGTCTTAGTTATACTTAGGAATAGATTCAAGTTTCTTTTATTTTTCTTCCGGTTGCATTCTTTAAAAGATTAAGATTTCGTTAAAAATGTAAAGTATATTTTCCAATACACATTATACTATTATGGTTGAATACATTTTAGGAACTTTAAGTGCAATTGTGGGCATGTGATTATGGCCCTTATGGTCTCATGGGCATAAAACACATTTTCCTTGAAATACCTTCTCTCTTATCTTTTCCCTACCATGTATTAAATCAAGACAAAAAACTAGTATCTCTTGTTTTCCACTCAAGAAACATAAATGTTAGAGTCATTATTGACTAAAAACTTAAAATCACCAGAATATATCAGCTAAGAAATAATCAAGAACAAACTGACAGTTTAGAAAGGCATAAAATAAAAACTGTTTTCCAAACCTGCTTTAAATGTAAATTTACTTCTAAATTCACAATTTTCTTATACAACCTAGCTTCTATATTCATAAGTTATATTCGGAGATCAATCCAGCCAAATTTGGGTTGAGAAAATATTGGGAAAAATTCTCATTGCTGCTGCTGTACTTTTTTTTTCCGTTTATAATGAACAGATTATTTTTGCCTTAATCAGTTGTTCCCTACACCATAATATAAGTTCTTATGAATCACTTAGGCATTATAAGTAACCTAAAGATGGTCTAAAGAATGAAAAAAAAACACATACATACATATGTACATATATGATTACTACTCTAAAAATGGTTATCAGCATCCATGGAGTTTTGTATGTTCATGGATTCCTTATAACCAAATCCCAATGTATACTAAAACGCAACTATATAATACATTATCCAGAAAAAAAGGTTTGATGTGGGATTTCTTTTCAGTATGCTGTGTATATATTTTGTTACCATTGGTTAATAAAGAAGTTGCTTTGGCCTATAATAGGGTAGACTATAGGTAGGTGGGAAAATTAAACAGAATGCAGGTAGAAAGAAGGCAGAGTCTGGAAGATGCTATTTATCCACTCAAGAAGCGAGATGTGAGGTCCATTGTGTGTGCTGGGAGCTGGGAACTGAATCCAGCAGAGCTTACATAGGTAAAAGACAGGGGGCTGGGACCTCCACTTGATTAGTTCTGTTATGTGTCACTCTGAATGCTACAACGTTCCTGTTTTTCCTCCCATAGATATGAAGTGTAACCATATGTGTGTGTGTGTGTGTGTGTATGTTAACTCTGCATGTTTTTATCTTAGAAATACACTTTCTAGGATCTTGGATTTGTAATTAATTTTCCAGTTTAGTTTTGGAATAATCAAGATTATTTGCTATTAAACATATTGTTGAAATATTTAATTTTTTTCAATAATGACACTATTCATTGACATTTTGATATTTATATTATCATTTTCTGTAACCGGGTTGAATCTAAACCTCATTCCATTACTTTATGATTTTTTTTTATTTTGAAAAAACATATACATATATATTATAATTAATTATGATCATATCTACTGTCTATTTCCCTCAAAATGCTTGTATAGTCTATAACTGACATCATGCCCTTCCCAATTGTTTTTGTTCTCCCTAGCTCGCTCTATCTATCTATCTATCTATCTATCTATCTATCTATCTATCTATCATCTATCTATCATCTATCTATCTATCTATCTATCATCTATCTATCTATCATCTATCTATCTATCATCTATCTATCTATCTATCTATCTATCTATCTATCTATCTATCTATCTATTTTTGATAGCTAAATTAGGTTACAGCTGTTGTTACATGCATGACTGTGGGACTATTCACTGGAACATGAGAAATGCCTTACTGGCCACAACCATCCTCAAAATGTATGTTTGCTTTCCTTCACCCACTATCCACTGGCAAATCTTCTCAGAAAGGGGTGGGGTCTGGGGATCAACTACCTCTCTATTTCAGGATTTTTTCTAGCTAATGTCCCACCTGCTCTCACTAAACCCCTGATTCTTTCCTGATTTCTGTGTTTACTTCATGTTACACATTCACATCTCATGATTTTGAGTTAGGAGCTCTGGATGAGAAAGAACATGCAGTGTTCATATTTCTGAATCCACATTACCTCATCAAGCCTTCCTAATTCTACCTATTTGCTAGCAAAATTTATGGTTTTATTTTTTATTTTTTGTAAATGAAGAGTGTGCCATTGTATCTATTCAAAATTTAACTATCCACCTATGAAACTGAAAGACATTTGGGTTTTTGAACTTCCTGCCTACCATGAACAAGGTGTCAATGAACATTTCTGAGCAAGTATCTGTGGAGTATATTACCAAGTTGTTTCAGTTTGCAGTATAGCTGTGTCAGATGGGAGACTTATCCTTAATATTTAAAAGATTTTTCATGTTGATTTTCATAATAGATGCAGCAAGTTATATTTATAATTGTGAACAGTTTTGAAATAGAGACCTTTATCAAATACAGTTTTACAAACATGACTATTCTTTGGACATCTTTTTTTTTTTTTTTAATTTTGGAAACCAGAACATTTATTTTATGACATATTGAAATCCTCAAGATGAACTGGATGCTGCAACAACTGCCCTCTTGGGTTTAGGGGTTGTCCCTTCACAGAATCCATGCCTGAATCTTCGGTAGACAATTTTTAGATGCCTCATCCGCCCAGTCCCGGTAGTGTTTCGTCTCTTAGCCTTGGCACTCCAGTTATACTTTCTCTTGCGCTTGGCAGGGTAGCCGCATTTGCCACAGGTAGACTTCTGAAGGTGGTAGGCCTTAGAGCCACAGCGGCGGCACAACGTGTGCGTCTTGTTGCGACGCTTTCCGAAGGATGACGTTCCTTTCGTCCGTCATCTTGCTTCTGCCGCCGAGGCCAAAGAGACCGGAAGAGCTCTTTGGACATCTTATATTACTGGGGTAACTCCCAAATCTGAAATCTAAATTATAAATGTTGAAAATCTGAATCTGAGCTTCAACATGAAGACATGTGGAGAATTCTGTAACTGACTCTATGTGTCAGATCACAAAGTTCAGGTTCATTAAAGTAGTGTGTAAACTTTTAAGCTATGGAAAAGACGTGGATGAAGCATAAAGTGGGCTTCCTATAAGAGATCTCATTTTTATAATATGCTTACAATCTAAAATCCAAAGCACACTGAAATCTGAAGACTATATTTTAAGACACCAAAGACAACCTATCTTTGTAATTGCTGTAATTTCTCTCCCTTTGGATTTGTTTGGTGCTGCTTGCTTATTTTCTGTTTTGTTTCTATCTTATACATTGTACCTATCTCTGGAGAAAAATGGACTAGGTGTGTATCATTATTCAAAGTGAAATTCTATGTACGCACAAATAAAAGTCTCTTAAACTTTTGAGTTTGCTTGAAGATGTATTTAAATATTGAGGGAAAATGAGGACAGCTTTGATTCTTAGGGAGGAAAACCACATTGCATTCTCAGAGCACATGTAGACCCCAGACAGGGGCGGCTGATGAAGTAAAATCTTGTTGTTCACCACTCTGCGTGAACTTTGTCAATAAATACTTGACAGCTGAACCATTCCATTTCATGTCTCAGAAGACCAGTCACTCTTCCTAGTAATTAAAGGACTTCAGAGAAATGTCTGTTTTCCATTTAGGTTAAGAAGAAAAATCTTATGTAACACATTACAGGGTTCTGAAGAATACATACATATGCCAGGAACACTTGTTTCAGCCGAGAGAAGACAGCTGTGCCTACTGACATGTTCTGTTTCTCTGAGAAATGTTCTTCATTGTTCTATCCAAATCAAATGTGATAAACTGCCACATAAAAGTTGATATTATTCCCAGTAGGCAAACAGGAATGTAGGATTTGGGTGAATACTCAGTACCTAGAGTATTACATACTGAGAAACTAAACGGTCCAAATTGTTTTAAGAAATATTTTTGGCATAACTCTGATTGTAAAAGACACGTAACAAAGTTGGGTATTGATTTGGATAGTATGCTTCCATGTAGTCTCGAAAGTTTGAAAGAAATGTGGTTGTTCAGTTTCTTCCTTATATTTTCAAGAAAATGAAAGTAACAGCAGCATCACTTGTTTCTGTTCAGAAATTCAGTTGTCAGTGTGTGCTGCCTTACGCTTATATATTCCCATGTCCTATCTGGGATGTTATTTGGTACAAATTTTTACAGTAGAAGTAGTCATTCTTATATCTGTTGTTCGACGAGAGATGACTTTTGGGCTGTAACTAATGATTTGGTGCTGCAATGCTGCCCTGGATTCAGAAAAAGTCTTGTTTTTATTTTTGTTTTTTTTTCCACTTTATATTCTAGTATTAGAACACTGTGTTCAACCAAAAAATTCTGGATTGATGAAAGAATTGCAAAATGCATAGACAATAATAATTATTTAACACTGCAATAAACTTCTCAGTAATATAATACTTGAAACAACACATCATAAAACAGAAGAGCAGAGTTTGTTTCAAGTATTATATAAAGATATCTTCCTCAAATGCTTCTCTAATCTTTCAAACATTCATTTATTTTACTTTATTTTCTCTTTCGCAATTTGATACTGCTCTACATCACAAAAAGTACTCATTAAAGACATCAGCATTTCTTTTATCCCATCATTTGATGTATATGGTCAGTATTAGCTGGTTATTTTATTTGTTTGCCCTATATTTCCATTCTTTGAGAATTTCATAAATGCGTACAATGTGTTCTGATTATGTCTACGCTTCACAATCCTCTCTAACTCTTCCAAATTCTCTCTTCAATATACCCTATCCAACTGCATGTTCTTTTATTTAAATGACTAAAAGAATACAAGAGTAGTTTTATAAAATTATCATGAGTATGAATCTATCTGCTGGTGCATGATCAACCTATGGTAGGTCACAACCACGAAGAAACTGATCCTACTTTTTTTAGTCGGCATCAACTGCCAAAAGCTTTTCTGCTGGGAAGGAACCTAATGAAGAACTCCTTTATCTACGTTTGAATGTTAATTAGCTTGATGTTATGCATGCCTTTTCCAAGCAATCACAGATGCTGTAGGTCTATAATGACAACGGAGGATACTACTTTTTTGTAGCAATTTTCCCGAAAACCTGGGCCAGACAATATCTTTCATTGAACTTGTTGCAGGTTGGCTGGCTGGCCAGCAAACTCCAGGGATCCAGCTCTCTCTGCCAGCCCTTACCACCACTGTCAGATCCAAGACTGAGTTGATAGGTGATTATTGATTGTTACACTCAGCCTTTAAATGGGATCTGGGGACTTGAACTCAGGTCCATAACCTTTTTGCAGCATTTCTTTTAGCCACTGAGCCTTACCCCATATCATGATGTTTGTAGAATAACTTGAACAGAATTTGTATGTATACGTAAGAAATGAGGTGTATTCTGACTACTGTATCTTCTACTCTCTGTGATTTATTGCTCTTCCCTAACCCCATGCTTCCCTTGTCACAAGTGCCTTTTACATACTGACATTTGTGCTTAATCCACTGAGTTAAAAAATTATCATTTTTGTAAATGCGTATTTGAAACTGTACATTGGAACTTGATGGTACAAGTACATCAGTGGGTAGAAGTACTACCAGAAATTTTTCAGCATAGTTCGATGGGAAAGAGAAGGAACCTGTTAACTCCTCCCTAGTCCACAACTGACTGTTGATAGGGTCAATCTTCTGGAGATTCTTTGTTGGGTGTCAGAGCTGTTGGGTGATCATAACTGAATTAGCTGTTGTACACCCAGAAAACCTTCCATACCCCTTCTAATAGTATTAACATTCCTCATCTTCTTACTTCTTTAGCAATTCTTCTGAGCATTAGGGAGAGTGATAAAATGTCTTGTTTATGGCTTAGCATTCAACCATCACTTATACTCAGCACTTTGGGCAGCTAGGGGTGCTTGTATTCATTGCCATTCATAGCAAAGAGAAACTTCACTGATTAAAGTTGGCAGTAGTGTTTAATTATGACATAAACTATTTATAAAGCACCTTAGCACCATGGTAATTTAGCTAAACAACTTCGGTAAGTTTTCCCCTAGTGCTTAAGCCCTGGGTTACAACTGGGTTTATAGGACAAAGCATGAAGTCCCTGTTGCTGAGAAGGGCTCAGATTCAATCACAGACTGGTGTTATCTCATAAGAGCCATGGCACTATTTGCACCACCGGGGACATCTTGCTTGGCAGTTTGGAACTGTAGTTTGTATGTTTCACATCTGAGTCATACTGTCAAAATCTTTTCTCTCCCGCCATCCATTATAGCACACTATGTACTATGATCCCTAGCCGGCCTGGAAGAAGCCTTCAGATCAGTACCAACTTGATTTTTCTATACTTTCAAAATAAATGAGTGTTGTGTCTTCAGCAATAGAGTCTTACCAAGTAATTCAGGTAGTAAACTAAAGAAAGTTACCAAAAGCCTTTCTTGTATGCATGACCCTCTAGGGTCTCTCGGAGCATCATGCTGTAATTTAATTGTACTTTTAATGTAATTGACTAGAGATAGAAGAGCATGATTGAACTTTAAATATCTTTATGCATAGTAGAAATCTATTCTATGAGTGTTATGACATTTAGCTTGTAAGTTTAGTAAAATGTAATGATAATAAATTATATTTGCATGGTGGAAAGATGGCTTATCAGGTAAAGACACTTGCCATCAAGGCTGACAAACCATAGAGGAAAAAACTGACTTTCTAAAGTTGTTCTGAATTCAACATATGTGGGTATCCCACATACACAAACATGGGAAGACACAGCATGTGATATATAAAGTATGTTAGTAAAAGTTAAAAATATGCAAATCTTAAATATATAATGTATATTTATTACATGGATACAATTGGTTTTGTATGGATATTTCTGCACTTCCCAGTTTTTTGTATTTTCAAATCAATGCAAATGGAAATTTGTTTATGCATAGCTATCACATTTGAAGGTGTTTATACATTGCTCTATTAACTATGAAAAAAGCTGTATATTTGTCAATAATACCACAAAATAGCCCCCTTTCTTAAAGAAAATAATGGTATTGCCATAAGAAGTATAAAATATTTATGAAATCCAAAACATTCAAAATAGGACTCTCTTTTCTAACGCCAGCATTTCATTCCTTCTTTCATTAAAGCATCTAGTCTTTAGGTGTTTCCTTTAATTTGTGTTTTTTTCAGATATATCAATAATAAATGAATAAAGAATAGTAAATATTTTTAGAAAACTGCCAAACCATTTAAGTTCATTGACAGAGATGTTATATAGATCAGTTTGCGTTTTCCCCTGTGTAATTAATTCTAAATTTTATCTTTTTATCCAGCAGAGATCTTATATTTCAATATTTCCTGTCATATAAATAGGCAATATTTACTTTTACTGTGTCCTATTAAAGACACAGCTATTGTTTCTATCATTAAGCATTTCTTTTAAGCCCACAGAAGATTAAAATCCCTTTCAGAAATTCAGAACAGCACACGAAATGTATTGCTCACTCCAATTTTTGCTTCAACTTTCCCAAAAGTCACTTTTAAACATGCATGTCCTGTTCTAGAAAGATCTACACTTTTCTTCACAATCAGGTGTAAAGTTTATAGAAACTCAACAAATCTGCCCGTGATGGTTTAAGTTGGTTTCTCAGAATATAATGAACATGTTATTCTTTTAGAAATACTTTTCTGATGCTTATCTCAGCATATGTTCATAAAGTACCATCTCTCAGTTAACTATGATAGTGTATGACACACTTTGTAGAACTGAGCTCTAAAAAGAAATAAATTAACCATAAAAACATGTGTCATGTCAAACATTAAAACTGATATTTTAAAAAGATACATCAGAATCATAGCAGAAAATGTGGGGATAAGGCACTAATGAATAATTTATTCTTATTGATTGAAGTTGATAGTCAATTATAGAAAGCCCAGGGGAGGGTCATTTCACTGTAATAAGTCATCATCCCTACTCTTAAGACTGAGCCTCAAAATGTGAGCAAATATAAAAGCAATGAAAACACATGAAGCAATTTTACTTTTCTCCAAGGACTTCTTGGCAAACCCAGAGAGCTTTTGACTTCGAAGAAAAGGAATGGCATGCTATCAACATTGAGAAGTGCCATGCCATTTGAAATTTTGGAATAGAACATATTATTGGATTGAAAGGAAATCCCTGATAAGGGATTTGGCTGGAAAGGATTGTGTTTGGCTGCTCTGTGTTGATAACAGCTGCTTCTGAGAGTGAAGTCTAGCTCTTCCCTCTGACCACAGGAATCCTCCAAGTGGAGCTGGCAGCCACAGAGAGTCCCAAAGGTCTATTCCCTCATGTCACTGGTTGCCATATGTGGAGCTGAGAGTACCAGCACATCCCTGTGCAACATTTGGGTTTTAGCACTTGCTTTGGGATTCTTATTGCCAAGACCTAGGCTGTATCCTAACACACTAAGGACCAAATAAATGTACAGAGCCCTAGATAAGACAAAAACAAAATTCTCTGTTCTCATAATGTAATGTAGCAATACCAATCTTACCTGTTTTTTTTTTTAATATTATGATCTTTTAAAGTGTTCTCTTGCTCATCCTAAACCTGGAAAACCAGAAAACACTAGCGTTTTTATTAAGACAAAAACAACAGAAGACTTACTTCTGAAAGCCTTATAGCGAAAATAAAGCAATAATAAACAAAGATGTTTCGGGGTATATTCTGTGTATATCTTGCCTGTTATTTGAATTCATGCAGAATGCTGATAGTAAAATATAGGAACAAAATATTCATCAGTCAATGAACACTTGAAATAAAATTGATAAGTAGTTCAAAGGAAAGAAAAAAGAAAAGAAAATGAACAACTCAACTCCTTCAAGAAATAGACATGAGATAGGATTGTAACAGAATGAGTGTGCAAAATAAGAGGCTTTTTTTCTTTTATGCATCTTTTATGCAAATAAGAGGCAGTATCATATTTCTATTAGGAAAGGGGAAATAAATACTAAATTCTATATGCTTATTTATTTCTTTAAAAATGTTCATGCAATCAACAAGTAGTTTCTCTTCAGAAGTTTCTGGAAGTTACTGTTTTGCAGGGAAGGACTATCCAGTTTCTTACAAATCTTTCACTGTATTTTGGTTTCTGGCGAGAAATTATGATTCTTCCTATTGTCTACAATTTAGCCCACTATTATGTTTTCCAGGGATATAACACTTCAGCAGGTTAAAAAATATCACTCCCATGTAGTTCCATATTCTATGATGTGTGTGTCTGTGTGTGTTCATTTGTGTTTATGACCTACTGAGGAGAAGATCAGAGTACATATTTTAATCACATGAAAAGCCACAATAATTGTGACATTGTAGTATGCATTGCTTTTCTTTTTCCTTTTTCAATTGACATGAAAGACCAACCAGAAACACATCAAACTCAGATTTTCCTTCCAGGTTTCATGGTCATGGCATTTTGGTCAATATAATTATTGCTGTTGTAGCAAGGATGTTGCAATATGACAGTATGATTATATGTCATACAATATGATGTATGATTATACTTTAGTATCCATTAAGGAATTATTTCAGGCTTGGTGGTGGTGGCACATGATATTAATCCTGACACTGCAGAGGCAGAGGCAGATGGATCTCTGAGTGTGAGACCAGCCTCGCCTATGGATCTAGTATCAGGGCAGTAAAGGTAATACAAAGAAATCCTGTCTGAAAAATACCAATAAAAAGAATTTGTTTCAAGGTCGTTCAGGCACAAAGAAATCATGAATGATCAAGTCCATTGGCTAAGATTAATCATTATTTGCTTATTACCATGAATATCTTCTTTTATACTGTGGATGACTATTATAATAGATAATAAAATAAAATGTAATTAATACATAAATAATTTTCATATGGAATTCACATACATAATAATTACAAGCAAAAATGATGTATGCTTTCTGTACTGGCACAATTTTCTTTTAATATTTTCTTCCTATAACTGCTTGATTCTCCAAGGCAGAGAGAAACATACACAAAGAACCACCTGCAATTACCATGTATCCCTAAACTATTTTAGGAGAAGAGTACACACCCAGGAAAAAAGTATAGATGGGCAATTGTGTGATATTATTTGATATAAATAATTCCCCTGAATCTTGCCTCTTCCTTCTATCATGATTTCTCTATGTTCACAGAAGTAGTCACTAAATAATATTCTTGTGGCTATCCTTTTAAAATGTGCCCTACTGGTTAGCTAAAGTAACCTACTGGGTACACTCTCGAGTTTAGTTTAGGAAACTTTCTACCTCTTATAGCTTCCTGCAGCCCCAAGTGTCTATTTTTCTTGGAAAGAGAGTAATCCCAACACCTGACTCCATCTTTATGATGCTTGCTTGATTTTTCCTGAGGTACTCTACATGTTTGTCTGATCAGTCCCAGTTCCCCTGCCCTTTTCTAACCTTATATGCAAACCAGCCATATTGAATTAGGGCCCAAAGTAACAAACTCATTTTAACTTTATTAAAATCTTCAAAGATCACATTTTAATACCAAATTTATTTTTTTTCTTTCTTTTCTTTTTTTATTGAGAAAAGGAGAAAAAAATAAACAAAAACAAGTTTCCACCTCCTCCCAGCCTCCCATTTCCCTCCCCCTCCTCCCACCCTTGTCTTCCTCCCCCCACTCCTTTCCCCCTCCCTCTCCAGTCCAAAGAGCAGTCAGGGTTTTCTGCCCTGTGTTAAGACCTAGGACCTCCCACCTCCGTCCATATCTAGGAAGGTGAACATCCAAACTGGCTAGGCTCCCACAAAGCCATCACATTACGTAGGATCAAACACCCATGCCATTGTCCTTGGCGTCTCATCAGCCCTCATTGTTCGCCATGTTCAGAGAGTCCAGTTTTATCCCATGCTTTTTCAGTCACAGTCCAGCTGGTCTTGGTGAGCTCTCAGTAGATCAGCTCCACTGTCTCAGTGGGTGGGTGCATCCCTCGTGGTCCCGACTTCTTTGCTCATGTTCTCCCTCCTTCTGCTCCTCATTGGGACCTTGGGAGCTCAGTCCAGTGCTCCAGTGTGGGTCTCTGTCTCTATCTCCATCCATCACCAGATGAAGGTTCTATGATGATATGCAAGATATTCGTCAGTATTGCTCTAGGATAGGGTCATTTCAGGTTCCCTTTCCTCAACTGCCCAAGGAACTAACTGGGGACCTCAGCTTGGGCACCTGGGAGCCCCTCTAGGGTCAGGAAAAACAAATTTAGAAATAGAAGTACTAGCGGATAGGCCTTACACAACGATTGAGAATGAGGGTGTGAAAGTGAATTCAAAATGAAACAAATTTGAAGACAAAAAGACTACAAAGCTTTTGTCCAGTTTCAGTGTGCTATGATTTTTGAGCGGCAATGTATTCATGTTTTCCTGTAGTTAATTTTTTTCCTAAAGTTTTTCCTATAGTTTGGTTTTGATTTTCCTACAGTTAGAAATAGTTCATTATTTACTCATTAAAGACTCCATACCCAGATTAATAATTGTCTAAAATTAATTTTGAATTGATTTCAGAGAGAAAAAGAGAGAACTAAACCTTGCTGTTTGTGAAATTTCTCATATTAACTGCTGATTTGTAAGAAAAATACCAGAAGAATCTCAAAACTCCCAAGGTGATAATATGAAATAGCCTAATATATTATCCTGACATCATCCCCACAGGCTGCTAAGGAATGTGCAATTCAACAAGGGAAGATGTTCTTTGCTGTGAAATTTTTCTAGTAGAAGCAAGATCACCTTCAGGAACAATTCAGAAGGCAAGTCTGGCTTCAAGGGAAATACAAGCACGGGGACGTGATATCAGGCTGAAAGCATGACGCATTCTAATGGAAGTATTTGAGCACTTTAGAGCAGAATAAACAAAAAGTACAAAAGCCTCTGTGATTCCTCTAGAATAAGTAAAACATATAGGGGCTATGAAAGTTTTACCCCATAAACATGGGGAACTGAGTTTAACCCCAAGCATTCACACTGAAATTAAAGGACAGATGAGGTGTGCCTGTCTTCTAGCTATGTGGAGGTTGCTGTAAAACTCTTGCTTTGTCTAATAACAGTTGAATTGTCTAGTAAAGAGCTCAGTGGTCAATAGCTGGGCAAGGGAGAGAAATAGGTTAGGCTGCCAGGCAGAGAGAATAAATAGGAGAAGAAAAATCTAGATTACAGCAAAGAGAAGAGCAAGAATCGAGAAAAGGAGGAAAGGAGGACGCCAGGGGCCAGCCACCAAAACACACAGCCAACCACAGAGTAAGAAGAAAAGAAAGATATATAGAATGAATAAAAAAGGCTAAAAAGCCAAAGGCAAAATGCAGTTATAGTAAAAAGAGATCATTTAAGTTAATTTACAAAAATTGGCTAGAAACAAGGCAGCAAAGACTGGGCATTCATAGGTAAGAATAAGCTTCGAGGTTTTTGGGAGGTGGGGAGCTGGTTGGTGGGTCCCAACAAAGAAAAAAATTAAACCTACAGTTGTTCGATAGTTACCTTGTTGGATTAAATAATAAAATTGAAAATTTAAAAATAAATCTATTTTGAATTTGTGTCATTTCTATTTCACCCTTTCCTTCATTTCTTTAAATGCTCCCCCATTCACTCTTAAATTCATGACCTGTTTAATTGTTACTTTTGCATTATAGTTCTCTCCCTCCCTCCTTCTCTCCCTCCGTTCCTTCCTCCCTCCCTCCCACTCTCTCCCATCCATTTATTACTGTCCATGCCTATGTGTTTAAGGCTGATGGTTTAGGACTGGAGAACTGATTAAGGAGTTCAATCCTGGAGAAGACCCATTCTCCCATTCTTCGCAACCATTCATCTAGGGGTGGAGTCTTGTGAGATTTATCCCATTCATGTGGCATACACTACCTGGTGTTGCCATTGAAAGTGTGTGGTTTATACAACTGCAGGGTTTGAATCAGTGTCAGTACATACTGATTGCCGACTTGCCAGTTCCAGTGAAACAGAACACAAGGCTAGGCATCAAGTTACATGAATGAATATATTTCTATATATTTCCCTAACACATAAGCAGCAAGCAACAAGAGAAGCTTAGAATCCATTTCTGTTCTCTCCCCCAAGCTCAGATATCTGTCCAGAGTGTACAGAGCTCAGCTGCCTTTGTGTCACTTTCTGTAGCTGAGGATCCCTGCCAAGAAGCCCACACAAGGTTTGGACAGGTTTGGACAGGGCTTCTCAACTTTCCTAAAGCTGCAACCCTTTATTTAACTCAGCTCTGCGTGTTGTGTAGACCCCCGACCATAAATTACTTCCATTGTTTCTTCCCAACTGTAATTTTGTTACTAATATGAATTATAATACAAATATCTGTGTTTTCTGATAGTCTTAGGCTACAACCACTCAAAAGGGATTGTGACAGGTTAACCACTGCCATAATGTACTGTGATGTGTTGTGTCAGGCTACTGAAGGATACATGTATAGAGAGACGGATGAAGAATTGTAGTAATTATGCTTTGTCCATCCCTATTTCTGAATGTTGCACTCATACATTTTATAGGTTGTAAAAACTGGATCTATCCAAAGTCTATTGAACAACTTCACAGACATAACTTTTATTGAATCTTATAGGTAATAAGTATCTACTTAGGGATTTTTTACAGTGTTATTGCATTGAAGTTAGAAGAATAAATTATTGGTATTTTTTAAGTTTGTGGACTTTTTATAGTTTATGTATTGTTATAGTGCAATGAAAATGTTTGAAAAGTTTTTGGATCTCATTTGAAAAACAGGGCAAAAGTCCATATATAACCTTGAATGTTTTGCATAAAACACTCGACACTAAGTATTCATAAATAAGTTAAGACCTTGAAAATATAAACAAAGTGTTACTAATTATTTATAGATTATGACCTATATACGTGATCACAAATTTCATAACACTTCAGGAATATATGGCATATTAAATGTACATATTATAGGGGAAATATGGTGGGATTATTTTTAACCCAACAATTAAATCTCAGCACTTATAGGTAGAACAGAAGAATCATGAGTTCATCCCCAGGCAAAATTGTTATTTTTATTTACATAAAAATCCTATGCTAGCTCAGGTTGAATCGAAGCACCCTGGACCTCCATGTAATTCAATTTGTCAGTTATGTGAACTGAATATTTCTTTCTGTACCCAAAGATTAGTGCTACTTGTGTCACAAAGAAGTTAGAATTCACTGGAGAGATTTAAGAGATATAGCTCGTGACGCAGCCGGACCAGCAAACATCTTTCTTTTAGTTAAATACACCTCCTTGAGAGATGCGGCTGTGAACTGCCAAGTTCTTTCTAGATGGCTCCAGTTTTGCCCCCTTATAACTGTACACAGGCACAAAGATGAATTTCTTGGAATATCCTCTCTTTTAAAATGACAGCCAGTTACTGCAGCTGTCTCTTGTTTTCACTGTCATTATGAGGTTTAGATTTGGGGAATATCCAGCAACCAAAGAATTTAGCATAAGGTCAAGAGATGCCATATTACCCTAATTTTACAAGCATCCCTCAGAGAGTTGGTTTCTACATTTGGAGTCATACCTTCCACTCTCCTAATTATTCTATTTATCAGAGTGACTGAGGGGTGCAAAGCTGAAATGTATTGTTCTTATGAAAGATTCTAGACAGCAAATCACATTGTTCATGACAACAATTCCTATATCAACTTGGATATATATTCCTTACATCAGTGTTAAACGATGTTTCCTTTAAGCACTCTATTCCTCAATAATTTTCTACTCAGTTCCAGGGAGAAATAACATTTATCTTGTAAATCCACCTTTTATATGAATCTTAAACACTCTTGCTAATTCTTTACCCTCCTTCCCATCCACAGTCATCCTCTCTCCTTCTATTTCTACTCTTTTCCCTCTTATGCTTTTTCTATCTAAATCTAAGTCCTAACCTAAACCTTAAAAGGCTTCCATCAGGGCCTGGAGAGATGGCTCAGTGGTTAAGAGCATTGCTTGCTCTTCCAAAGGTCCTGAGTTCAATTCCCAGAAACCACATGGTGGCTCACAGCCATCTGTAATGAGGTCTGGTGCCCTCTTCTGGCCTGCAGACATACACACAGACAGAATATTGTATACATAATAAATAAATAAATATTTTTTTTTAAAAAAGGCTTCCATCAAAGTTCACCTATTACTAAAATTGCATTTTATTTCAATTTCTCTAAAATGACAATGTATCTGTTTTATATTAGTAAGGCATTATTAATTATATGATACATTGAATAGTTGGCTCCCTGGTAGTACAACATATAATGTGAAGACTGGGTATGGTCTACACTCTTAAGTGTGAGTAACATATGGTTCATTCAAGTTCACACATGTTTCCCCAATAACAAGGTAGCTTTTAGGTAGTGTATTTCTACAATTTTAGCAATTTAAAGTCTATTTTCAGACAAAATATGGCCTATCTTAATGTATAAAGGTAACATTAATGTACAGGTCATGATTCAGAATAAGTCAAGCTTTTTGGAAATGTCAATTTGTTTTAATGAGACTACTAAAAGCAGGGTGGTGAGCCCAGAGATTCTTGTAGTTCACATGTAGTATCAGCTCCTACACAAGAAGAAAACATACTTACCAGCATACATGATTAGAAAAAAAGACTCATAAATATGGTATCTGGTGTCCAATGAAGTCTCACATTCTGAAAGCTTCTCTGGGAGTATGGTGACAGGAGTAGTTGAATCTTAGCTCATATTTTCTCTTCAAAGAACAAAATTTCATCTTATAAAACATCCTCTATTTTTAATGGAGAATTTCATTGGTTTATCAAGTATTCAAGTAAATTTATTTATGCAGATCTTTCAATACCCAATGATCCTATCAGCTGTTAACAGTTAAGCCCTTAGTGGAGCATCTATATTACATCTTTTCTCCCCCACAGGACATTTTATATGATGTGTAGAATGAATGTAAGAGCCTAAGGCTGGGGAGAAATTCAGTTCAGTGCTACCATACAGATATGACTTTGCTGTTGCAATCATGAATACAAAGGAGTAATAGATACTAGGCCGGGCGGTGGTGGCGCACGCCTTTAATCCCAGCACTCGGGAGGCAGAGGCAGGAGATTTCTGTGAGTTTGAGGCCAGTCTGGTCTCCAAGAACTAGTTCCAGGACAGGAACCAAAAGCTACGGGAAACCCTGTCTCAAAAATTCAAAAAAAAAAATTGATACTAGTACAGGACTGGGCCATCCAAACTACCATCATAGGTAGAGGGCATGTCCTTGATGTCATATCCTTTTCTATGGAGCTACTGACAGCTAACATTTGCTGGAATGGTTGGCATTTTGTTCAATGGTATATTTAAGGAGAAGACTACCATGAATCAGGAAGCCAGAAAATGAGTCTGAGGACAGTCTAGGTTACATTTCAATCTCAAGTGAGCCTAAGCTATACAATAACAAATTAATTCAAGAATCAGGTTAATATTTGCTTGAAGGCAAACTGATGTTTCTGGTGTTGATATTCTTGAGCAGTGAGTAGACTGATGGGAGACAGGGAGTGAAGGAGAAAATGGCCATCATGGGTAGATTGTAGGTTGGGAGTAAGTACATTTGTACAAACTGAGAAAAACTCACATTTGGGGGCAAAGCTTCTTTTCTTGAAGTGAAATTCTCATGAATAATGAGGTCCTTCAGGAATTGCAGAGATGAGGTCTTTTTATTTTTTTCAATGATCTGCCTACAAATGAGCTGTTGATGTACAAATTTCTCTTTCTGTTTATTTTCTGGAATCTTGCCTTTTGAAGGATTTTCTCAGACATATTGAGTAACTTATTGTCATGTAGACATTCAATTAAAGACATCACACCATTTAGTAATGACTGATAACTTATTAAACCCCATCTAGCATTCAAAGTCATGTGGAAACAGGGAAAGCTCTGTAAAATTTGGTAGTCTGGTACCTTGAAGCACAGTAACTCTAGGGAGAATAATTAGGCTTCGGAGTCAGAGAAGAGGGTCAGTTGGTTGTGTGTTAACGTATTTTTCATGAATTTGATCCTTAGCACCACAAAAACTAGAAAGAATATGGGTCATATATTCTGGAGTTGGACACAGAAAGATCAAAAGTTCAAGGCCATTTTTGGTTGGCTTTTAGTGAGTAAATTTCGAATTAGCCTGTGCTACTTGATAAAAAGTTACATAGTCAGAACAAGATAAAAAAGAAGGAGGAAGAGGAGAAGTAGAAGTAAAAAAGGAAGATGAACAGAAAAAGGAAGAGGAGGAGGGACTAGGCAACAGGAGGAAAGAAAAATTAAATCATGAGAAGACCAATACATAGGAATTGCTCCATTATACAAAAATTCCCTTAACATTTTTTTCATTATTTATTTATTTATTAAAGATTTCTGTCTATTCCCCGCCACCGCCTCCCATATCCCTCCCCCTCCCCCAATCAAGTCCCCCTCTCTCATCAGCCCAAAGAGCAGACTGGGTTCCCTGCCCTGTGGGGAGTCCAAGGACCTCCCACCTCCTTCCAGGTCTAGTAAGGTGAGCATCCAAACTGCCTAGGCTCCCACAAAGCCAGTACGTGCAGTAGGATCAAAAACCCAGTGCCATTGATCTTGAGTTCTCAGTAGTCCTCATTGTCCGCTATGTTCAGCGAGTCTGGTTTTATCCCAGGCTTTTTCAGACCCAGGCCAGCTGGCCTTGGTGAGTTCCCGAAAGAACATCCCCATTGTCTCAGTGTGTGGGTGCACCCCTTGCAGTCCTGAGTTCCTTGCTTGTGCTCTCTCTCCTTCTGCTCCTGATTTGGACCTTGGGGTTGTAGTCCAGTGCTCCAATGTGATACTCTGTCTCGTTTCCTTTCATTGCCTGATGAAAGTTAATATCCAGGAAAATGACTATTTGTTTTTCTTTGGGTTTACCTTCTTATTTAGCTTCTCTAGGATCACGAATTATGGAAAGCAGTGTCCCGGTTTCTCAGGAAATTCGGGATCTACCTACCCCTGGACCCAGCAATACCACTCTTGGGAATATACCCAAGAGATGCCCTATCATACAACAAAAGCATATGCTCAACTATGTTCATAGCAGCATTGTTTGTAATAGCCAGAACCTGGAAACAACCTAGATGCCCTTCAATGGAAGAATGGATGAAGAAAGTATGGAATATATACATATTAGAGTACTACTCAGCAGTAAGAAACAATGACTCCTTGAATTATGCATGCAAATGGACAGAAATAGAAAACACTATCCTGAGTGAGGTAAGCCAGACCCAAAAGGAGGAACATTGGATGTACTCACTCATATTTGGTTTCTAGCCATAAATAAAGGACATTGAGCCTTAACATGTTTTTAAAACCATGTCTCGCCTGATAAAATAACAGAAAGAGGACAATTTATTTTATCTACTGCTTATTTCACTGTTTTCATAAATGAGCATAATTGTATTTCACAGATGCCTTCATGGCTGAAAAGTAAATTATTCTAGTTCGGGGGCCAGCGCTATATTGTTACCTTTCTGGCATTGTCTCAACCACCTGTGCAGCTTTCTAAATTTTCATTTCTAGAAACCCAGGCAGTCTTTTTTATATGATTAATAAAGTCAGGCAAAGAAAACTCAGTGTTTTAGGGATAGAAGAATAGGGGAAAATTAGAGAAGGAAAATACATATGGAAAAAATAATACCAGAGTGTTATTCTAGTAAATGGTCACATTTGTTTTCAATATATCTCTGAATTTGGTGTGCAAGATTGAAATTTGACTTTTCTTCGAAGTCAGTCTCAACACAGCAAAGAATAGAAGACTTTATTGAAGGATACAATGAATACCCGGAACAAAGCAGCACTCAGATATGAGCAATTTCCAAGACATTACTTAGGTTAATTTGGTTACATTTTTCTCAAGGGTAAAATAAACATAATAATAATTGCCATGGCCTGGCACAGAATATTTTTAATAAAAAACTACTTTTTAAAGACTTCTAGCATTACAGGTAACGCCACTGTTATTTTAGTCAAGTCTGGCTTTGATTGGAGCCTGAGGCTGTGTGATCAATAACACCGGGAAAACAAAGGTAGGGCCCAGTGACTGTGACCCAATAGGAACAAAAATTGTGATGAGAGATTCCAGCAAAACTGCTCCCAGGTGGCATTTGCTACTTGTTACTCTTCATGTATTTCTGTTCAGGATTGGAGCAATGGTCAGCAGTCTCAAAGGAAAACACTCTAACAAAGGAGGAAACCAAAAACTGAAGGTTTGGTTTTTTTTTTTAAAAAAAAAAAACTCTTTAAAAACCCATTTGTTGCTATGCTTCAAAAATAAAGCAACCCAGCTCATAAACTGCACTTATTTCGTGATTTCCCTCCCTAGACCTGTATGCAAAGTCAAGTTTAACTGCACATATTGACATCAGAAGTTTGACACGTGACACTCAAATTTCCAGACCTTTAGCTAACTGATATTTTTTCATCTAGTTTCTGATGGTAGAAAATGTCAAGAAATAAGAAGCCAGAAAACATGTAGTTTACCTATATACCTTTTCCTTTCTTTCTGTCACCCCAGATCCAATTCTCCAGTTTCATGTCCAGCTCTGCAGCAGAACACCCGTGACAGCCATCCTTAATGTCTCACTCCCCTCTCCAGTGGATGACACAATTCTTCCCTTTCTAACCCCATTCTCCCCCAATTTGTTGTTTTTTTCCAAGTCCCCATCTCGAGCAGGCACTCTCTGCTTACCTATAGGATACACCTGCCAAAAAAACTAAGTAGGCTGTCTGCAGATTCTTCTCTTCTTTCAATCTTCTCCAAGATCTAGTCCCCAGTTTTTTTTCCAGCTCTACAGTAGAACACCCTTGACAATCTTTCCTGCTGCCCCATCTCCTGTCCCTTATGAATTCCATACATATTCCTCCTAACCTTCCTCCTCCCGACTTGTTACTTCGTCCCAGACTCCCCACCCCAGCAGGCATCCCTTGTTCTCCAAAGGGCCTCTCCTACTAAAGCATCGGAATGGTTGAAGAGAAAGTTACATCTGTCATATGGTCATAGTATATATGGTATATGTTTAAAATACATATTATATATATATAATATATACATATATTAAATTTTACTATATCTTTTACATAAGCATAAACATATGATTTGAGTTTCAAAATTGTCTTAACTGATTCAGAAATTATCACTGAGATTTTATCCAGTTTCTTGCTTTTCTTGCTTTCTTCTTTTTTAAATTCATTTTACATGCCAGCCGAAATTCCTCCTCCTATCCTTCCTCTTGCTATTCCCCTCCCCCCCAAAACACTCCTGTCCACTCTTCCAAAAGGGTAAGGCCTCCCATTGGGTGTCTACAAAGTCTGTTATATTCAGTTGAGGCAGGGCATAGCTCCTCCACCTGCATCAAGGTTGAGGAAGACATCCCACCATAGGGAATGTGCTCCAAAACGCCAGATCATGCCCCAGGGATAGATCCTCATCCAATTTCCAGAGGCCTCTCAAACAGACCAAGATACACAATGTTTTCCCACATGGAGAGGGCCTGGTTTAGTATGATAGCATGGAGGCTCCACAGCTGTCAATCTAGAGTTTGTGAGTTCCCTTGAGCTTGGTTCAGTTCTCTGTAGATTTCATCATCTTGAGCTTGATCCCCCTTGCTCATATAATCCTTCCTTCCTCTTTTTGTCTGGAGTCAGCAGCTTAGCCTGGTGCTAGGCTGTGGATCTCTGCAGCTGCTTCCATCTGTTATTGAATGAAGCCTCTAAGATGAGTTAGGGTATTTCCCAGTGTGATTACAGGAGAATGCCAGATCAGACACCCTTTCCACTATTGCTAGGAGTCTTGGATGAGGTCATTCTTGTGGTTCCTGGGAGTTTCCCTAGCACCAGGTTTCTCCCTAACCCCATAATGGCTCTCTATCAAGATATCTCTTTTATTGATTTACTCCTTTTTTCCTCCTCCATCCAGTTCCCTCTTGTTCTCATCCACTGCGTCCTCTCCTCTCCTGCCCCACCCCCTCCTCCAGTTTACCCAGGAGATCTCATCTATTTTCCTTTCCCAGAGTGATCCATATGTCCTTCTTAGGGTGCTACTTGTTACTAGTTTCTCTAGAGCTGTGGGCTGAAGTCTGGTTATTCTTTGCTTAACATCTAGTATTCACTTATGAGTGAGCACATACTGCGTTTGTCTTTCTGAGTTTGGTTACCTGACTTGGGATGATACTTTATTGTTCCATCCATTTGTTTATGATGTCATTGTTTCTTATAGTTGAGTCATACTCCATTGTGTAAATTTACCACATTTTCCATATCCATTCTTCATTTGAGGAGTAGTTTCTTGTTTTTCCATTTAACTTAGCTGGTACCTAATGATTGCTCTTAACTTATCCATTAGCTTTGTGATTAAAAATCATTATGATCCAAGAGCTTACCAAGGAGGAATTGGTGTGGATTGTGATCTTCTATGTACCAGATAACTGTTCTGAGTAATAGAATTACTTACTGGTACAGCTCCTTTCTTTTGAGTTTCTGTGACACTGCAGTTTTATTTTGTGTTATTCTCACATAATTAGAACAAGGTGATTGACTTTCCTGGGGAAAATAATCTCATGTGACCATAAGGCAAGTTCTTTGGATTTAAATTTTTAAAACTAAATTTAATTAACCTATGATAAATTTTTTACTTTTTTCTTCATTTACTTATTTGGTTTTTGTTTACTTATTTATTTACTTAACTTTTTTCCCTAAAGATTCTTAAAAATCTTATAGAAACCATCAGGAAAACCATTTATAAGGCTGGGAAGTCATGACACATGCCTTTAGTCCCAGCACTCAGGAAGTAGAGGCAAGCAGATCTCCTAGTTCAAGATGAGCTAGAGAAACTCTGTATCAACTTTCTCCTAAAACAAAACAAATCAAAACAAAAAAATCAAAAATAAACAAAAAAACAACCACAACAAAAATTCTTTATAAGAAAACTCACAATCCTCATCACATATACCATGAAGTTATAATTTGCTTGTTGTTACTTAAGTGCATTAATGTAATTAATATTTGCTCCTTATTTTTCTTCTTGAGACATTAATTTTGACAAAAATTAATCCTTGAAGGCAAATCTCAAAGGCCCAGCAGATGATTTTCAGTGATAGAGAACTGTGAAGACGTTAAATTGTCCATCGTGTTGGCATCTATAGTGAAGGTGACAATAGTCTTGTTCATAACTTTATAAATACAATTATACAAGCTATATCCACAGACTGTGTCTAATTTGCCATGAATTTTACTAAAGCAAGTCAAGTGAAAATTTTCCATGTATGTAAATAGGTAGTAAACCTATGCTATTTCATGACCCCAAAAATATTTTTTTTATTTTTATTTTTTTTCCCAAAAATATTATAAGATATTTAGGACTCATTTTCTGTAAATAAAAATTTTGTATAGCACAGCATCAATCATAGCCTCATGAATTGCCTATTAGTAATCTTGTACTCACCCAAAAAGTTGAACAGTTGTCACGGAGAATTTATGATCTGCACATCCTAAATATGTACCATCTGAACCTACATAAGAAAAGCTTGCAAACACTAATACATAGGCCACTAAAACTGTGCTAAAAATAGACCGACTTTGATTTGTGACATGCTAGACATACAAATTTTAAGGGTTGTTGGTCTTAGTGAAAGTGAGATTCACAAGATGAAATCAAACTTATGTTGGAAATTTTTGGAGACTCAGTAAATAGTTTATAGTAAAAAGATAGTAGTATAAAACAGCCAATGCCATTTCAATTAATGTATTCCACTATTTGTGTCAGTTAATCTAAATAATGTCAATTTTGTCAAGATTTTCTGTAGTAATAGGAGCAGCAGGCTGCGTCCCCGGCACCCAGCCGCCCACATGGCTAGCTCAAGCTTAGAAATAATTACACGGAAACTGTATTCTTTTAAACACCGCTTGGCCCATTATATCTAGCCTTTTCTCGGCTAACTCTCGCACCTGGACTAGCCCATTTCTAATCATCTGTTTAGCCCACGAGCTGGCTTACCAGGAATGATCTTAACCTGCGTCTGCCTGGAATTTTCTACAAAACATTTAACTAAAAGTACTTTTTGACGGGAAGAAAATAACCTGAAAGGGAAATTCTTGTATGTTACCAGTTTTAAATCAGTAATTCAACTAAGCGAAATTATTGCTATCCTGATCTTTACAAAGAATCTGAAATTTATGGAGTGCAATGTATATAAAGGTTAGCCTCACCTTTTCACTTCAGGCATAATGACAGATATATGTGTTCCTGTAGCCAGTGTGGGGGGCATTTTTAATATAAGCTATAAATGTCCGTGAAGAAGAGTACCAAAGGGCCTTACTTGTCTCCTATGCCTCTATAATTTCTCAGATTAGTAAAACTGTCAGTTTTCAAGTGACCATATTGGAAATAAATCACCAGAAGATTCATTTTTTAACAGAAGGTTAAAGGCAGGTATGTGTGTCTTTAAGAGGGCAAAGAACTCTGTGTGCAGACAATTGAAGGAAGTTCCTGAAAGCCTGGCTGTAGGAGCTCAGGGGCTTGCTCAAAAGAGCAGACAGACATCCTGGCCTTCCTGGCACAGTCATGGCCTTTCCACTTTACAGAATGATGCCACATTTGTCAAAATGCCAAGTTCCCAGCTCAAGACTGTCTGTCTGCTCTGAACAAAGGACAGCACCTGGGGCATGGCTGTTTTCATAGCCTGGCTGACTCCTGAGGTGGCTTACGACCAGAGAGGATGTGGATGACACTGCCTTTGACTTAAATCCTTCTGATGGCAGTGGTGGTGTGGTCACAAAGTGAGAAAAAGATAGGGTGAAAAAAAAAAGAAAAAGAAAACACTTTTCCTGAGTAACTAGAAACGCAAGGCAAGATTTTAGGGTTAAGTACTCATCAGTGAGTCAGAAGTGACCCCTAGTGGGTTCTGCTGCTTTTTTTTCTGTTTAAATTATTCTCTCCAAGTGTGTGTGTGTGTGTGTGTGTGTGTGTGTGTGTTACCTCTAAGTGAAGACAACAATAAAAACTACAAGTGAACAAAACTATGTAAAAAATCAAAGAGTAACAATGACAAAGAGAATCCAGAGAGATAGAAAGTAAGCAAAGAGCTTAAAAGGGAAATGTTAAGAGAGCTGTGTTGTGTGGAAATTTGTTTGCCTCAAAGAAGCTGGCATTGACAAAGTAACTGGTATCAATAAGATTTTATCTTTTTTCAATATAAACTTCCCCAAGGGCATGCTTTTGGTCTTAATGAAAAACCACACACCTCTGTCAAGCCTTCAGGATTTCATGTGGCCAAAAGGTGTCAATCTTTCTAACCCAATTCTAATTTGTCTCCTTGCTTTTATTGGTGCCACTGACTGATTTTGTGTTGCTCTTCTGCTCCTTCTTGTTGCTCTTGGATCTTTCTGATCAGTGCTTCAGCAGCTTTGAGTAACACCACAACTGGTTTCCTTTTATTTAGTCTTAACTTCAGGAACACCTACTCAGAGTGTATTTCTCCAAACAAAGTCACTCTTATGCTGTCTAAGGCACCCTACTGCATTCACCTTATAAACTCTAGTTATCTAAGAGTCTCATGTGAATCGGGGTACGTATACTTAAATTATGGAGAGAATTCCGTCCACAGGGACAGTGCTACACATCGTTGGTGGGCTGGTTCTGAAACTGATGTTCCCAGTATAGACCATATTGTGAAGCAGACACTAGAAGGTCTGGATATGGTGACAGGCATTATCTTACCCCTAAAGTTCTGTGGTCTGAAACTAAATCATGGACATGAGTTCCATGTGCTGAGTAGAAGGTTCTTAACTATCAGACTTTCTGTTCACACGGAGTCTGCCCAGATCCAATCAGAAAACTCTTTTTTTAAAAACACAGAGAGAAATTAAAATCACATAATATTATGTAATTACTTTCCCATGCTTGTGAGAAAGCACCTCTTGGTGCGTGACTTACAACAGACGTTTTCTTCCTCGCAGTTTTCCAGATCACAAGTCTCCAATGATTGTATCAATGACATTGATTACTTCTGAGATCTATCGGAAAAGATGTGATCCATTCTCTCCAATAGGCTCTAGTTGTTGACTGGCAACTAAAGACACTACTAGGATTGGACTTCTTGAAACTTTGTCTAGTGTGAGCCTCAAGGGCTATATCACATGTACATACAAACATATATCTCCAAACATTACATCAAATTAGAACCTAGGCTAACCAGCCTATGTTAACTTGAAAATCATCAGATATTAAAATATAATCGCAAAGCAAGTTACATTCTAAGATGGTAGGCAAGTATGGTTTCAGTATGAGTTCTAGGAAGACATAATTGACACCATTGGTATATAACAGCATAGTTTGGTTTCAGACACTCTATCAGGTCCATTATGGATGAAAGACAATTTTAATACAAAGTAGCATTGCTTAAGAAAACTTCTGTTCTGAACATTGCCCTCCCCTTAAAAAGACCACTGAGTCGAATCCCAACAACTTTCTTCTACACAAAATTCCCTTTATACCTCAGGAAGCCACAGAGTCATTTTAATTCACTGAGGCCCTGTTCTCCACCAGGCCCTATGTTTCAGCAGAAGAATCAAGTCAAGAGTCAAAAGTAATTCCTAATTTAGTAGAATACAGAATATCACTGCACTCTTGGCATCCAGCTAAATGCAGAAATTCTATTGACATTTTGGGGATTATGATAATGGTATGAACAATGGTGTTTTCAAAATGATAGTGGCTGTTGGATGGAATTTAGAAAGTAACTCATGTACTAATGCCAAAGGTAAAAACCAGAGTAATAAATCAAACTGTGACTCTAGAAAATTGTTTGAAACCACTGAGAAATATGTTTCTGGTTATCTCCAAAAGAACCAAGTATGAAGTTGTCAGCGATCTTCAGGGTTTATCTCATGGCAGAGCAACTTGGCACATCCTTGTTTTGAACACCATGTTGACTACATTTGTATGACATGTCTGAGGCTCCCAGTGCACACCTGTCTGAGGATAATGCCAATTAGATTGTGTGATTTGACTTTCTCTTACTCTGTTTACTGAAAGTCTTTTCTTCATTTAATGTGCATTTATATCTAAAATCTAGTCCTTCCCTCTATTGGAAGCAGCAGAATGTAATTCTGCAGAGACACTGTTTACTAAAATGTAACTTGCATCGTACACCTGTTTTATCTGGCCTCCTGTGTGGTGAAAGCCACTGAGGCTCAGAGCCATTTGTCTCTGTAGAGTCTTCAGAGATTTAAATAAGCTGTCTTTGGGTCACAAAGCAACAAAGAATACACCTCTGGGTTATTTGTAGATATGGTTCAAACTCCCAATATGCAAGCAAGTGTGCTGTACTTACAGAAGATAACCTGCAAAAGCCTGTATGGTACTTTATAACTAGAGAGAATGCCAGAATCGGGTATGTATGAAAAATTGCTCACCCTGAGCTCCTCAAATCCCACAGAGGTAAACACATGAATGAAGCAAAGCACTGGCCTGAGGCAAGAAATCTTAACATTGCTATTCACTACTCTGGCACATGAGACCAGTCATTTAATACCTCCACGGGCTAATGTTCTATCCATGAATTGGAGGCTCTAAAGCATACTGAGTTTCCAAATTCCTTCTACCAGCAACCTCATATGATTTTTCTCATGCCTGTCCAACAGATACCAAAACTGGAAATATAATTTTTTACTGAGTTATAAATATTCATTGTTTGTTGAGCTTTATGTCATATATTTCAGTTTTATTTTAATAAAGACATATAGTTAGGAGACAGATACTTCTTAAACACAAAATTATAAAGAAAATGGGTATTACCTTATGAAATTCAATCAGCCTGACAAAATAGCTCCTTTTGCCAGCTTATATCACTGGCAGCCTTGTTGAAATACTGCATATTCTTGTGCCACCTGGACTTCATGAAGCTAGATAAAGATTTCTGAATGCTGAAGATCTCTATTACATTTCTCCCTCAGAGTTTCAATGTCTGATTATTTACCCGCTGTATGTTAGGATAAGTATCAATCCCTCCATCATTGAGATTACCTAAATTATTATAAATTATCCGAAATTATTATATTATTTGAGGGTATTATTCAAATCTAGCACTATTCAGAACTATCATTATGTCTCAAAATAAAAGGAGACATCTTTGAGGTACAATAAATTTTTCAGATCACACATTGTACACTCAGCCTCATACATGTAGTAGAGAAAATTCAGGTTCTCATTTTCAAAGTTAATAATTTAGAATAAAGTATATACCATATAATTCTGCCAGTTTTCAGATGAAACTATACAAATTTCCATGCCATATTATTATTCAAGATTAAAACCAATAGTTAGAGATCAGGCTGCAATGATAGAAGAAGCATAAGAGCCCTGTTCCTTTTCTTGAGGAGTTAACAATCTATATAGATATGTAGGCGAATCATGGGGGAATCCAACAAAAATGGAAAATAAAGCCAAGGAAAGGAGTAGAGTGAAGTTCCTGATTTAGAGTTGCCGTTGGTGGCAAAGGGAATTATACAAAGTATGAATGGAAAGAAGAAGGGAAGCATGGAAGAGGTGGAGACAAATAAGTAGAAACTAAAGGTTTCAGTGGCTCAAAGGCTAGAAGCAATGACAGTTGGTTTCCATGTGTTCAGAAATGATCAGTTCTGAACAATTTGTCATTGCTGATGTTTTCAGCACTACAGTTGTTTCTCCTTACCTGAGTGAATCATTTTCAAGACCTCAATCAATACACAAATCTTAAGATGCTCAATTTCTTTAAGATGGCTGTGCATTTACAAATAACCACAAAATATTTTCCTATATTCTTAAATCATCTTTTGATTACTTATAAAACCAAATATAATATAAACTTGATATGAACAGATAGAAGCTACATGTGTTGTTTAAGAAATAATGAAAAGGGAAGATATCTAGAAGTGTTCAGTCTAGAAAGAGCATCTTTGTTCTGATTTGGCCCTTGATTGTTTGGATATACAGATGTGGAAGCCAGGAGCACAATGAACCAACAGTGTTTGTTAAAACATTTAAATATTATTTTACTCTCCTGTGCTTTTTTGTAGCTGCCCTCTGAGAAGCAGCACAGTGCAGGTGATGTCGATCCACTGGCTCTTCAGAGCTCACCTTGTCAAAAGAGAAGTTCAATTAAGAAAATAAATTCAGGTCTGCCATGAAATAAACACCCCTTTGCTATAATTTGCTCAATGCACATTCATCATGGATTAAAATCCCCTGGAAGTTTTTTCCACCATACAGATTCAACCACAACCTCTGCCTGTTTATATTATAAATCTAGTGAAGGCAAGCGACAAATTGCCTCATTTTCTCCTCCACTGAATTTATTTGGAATTAACTAGAACTCCAGAAATAGAGAAGCTGCATAATCTAGGAAGGACAATTGAAGATTTTGGATGGACCTGAAAAAAAAATCTGTGATCTTATCCTACCTCTGCCAGAAGTGAGTCCATGTTCACATGTGTGTGAGTGCCTGTGTATGCCTCTCTGTGAGAATGTGTATGTGCGTGGTTGTGTTTGAAACACAAGTAAGAACCTTTAGTTGTTCTTATGAATAAAGAAAGGAGAGCTACTTCAGCATCTTTATCACACTTTTAAGTTGAGTTCTCTTTGATGGCTTCCTGTTTATGTTTTTTGGGCAGTGAGGGTAGGGTTTGTCATAGAAGCCTTCCATGTCTCTCTTTCTCAAATGGGCATCTGTAATCATTGATGTTACTGCAAAGGAGGCTCTAGATAACACAATTTTGACTTATTTTTATTTTGTTTTGTTTTTACATTTAATTTTTAATTTTTGAGATGAGGTCACAAGGGTGGGGGCAGATAAGAAAGGACTGAGAAATAAGTATGCTCAGGGTGCATGGTGTAATTCCCAATCAGTTAAAATGTTAAGACAATAATGAAAAGGATGACGTATGCTTCATAAAGAGACATTGAGTAAAGACATAAAACAGTAGTGTTTTATGACTCTACTGTCTGAAATTATGACAATGAATTGAGAAATGTTCCCAAATCATTAGGAAACAGTTTGACAGTTAGGGGAGGATACAAGAACTTATATCAAAATCACACTATCTGCTTTAAAAGTCCTTGCTCTTCTGAAAGCTAGATTATCTGAACTACTTCTGTCATCAATGAATAAATAAATGAAATTTCAAAAAGTGTATGGAAATCAAATTCTGAGACATTTGAAGAGTTCACACTGGTTTAATTTGGCTTCCACAGGGAATACCACACTAGTTGGTTTTCTAATACCGAATAGTCAATCCTGAAAACATGTATACCAGTAACATTACATAGACTGAGCAGGTTACATCCACGTATTTAGGAATATAAATGCACAAAATTATTAAAAAATGATATTGAATTTGAACAAGAGCAAGGAGGGAAATAAGGAAGGATTTAGAAGAAGGAAAAAGGAAAGTAAGATTGTATTATTATGTCAAAAACAAGTAATAAAAAATTTTCAATGTCCATATCTTGAAAGATGTATGAATCTGTTGAATTTTTGCTCATAAAGCAGTGTTGGGACAAGGAACGTGTGTCACTGATAGACATAATGCAAATGTGCTGCTTTGGGTATTATTTTTTTCAAGGTAAATAGTTTTAATGTGTAACAGGCCAGATGGCGAGGAGGAGACCCCCAACACACAGCCCATCTCCGGGAAGCCTTGGAGCTCACATGCCTGGGATGTTTCATGACTGTCCCAGCCATAAGGTTCTCAGGTTCCAGGAAATGGTGGGAAAGGAAGTTTAGGGGCTCAGTCCCAAGAGTTCAGGAAGGCAAACACGGGAGCTAGTTGAATTTGGCTTTGGAGAAATCCATCTCTGGGTGCTGATCCATGAACTTCTTCAGGATTTCCTGTTTCTTCTGTTCATCGGAGGTGGGCAAGCCCGTGGACTTCTGTCTTTGGTCATGCATCATTTTCTCCACCATGCTGCGAGTCTCACTGTCCAGGTCCGGCAGCTTGGAGTTCTCAGGGTTAATCTTCTTGGTATTGATTTCGGGGACACTGGTAACCAAGCAGTCCCACCATTCCATCTTATTGATCTTCTCCAGGTGCACCGTCACCACTTTGACATCCTCAATGAGCCATGAGCTCTCCTCCACCTTTACTTCATTGTACAGTTCTCCATCAATGATCCGGTGGCTGTCCTTTGAGGCCCACCCGGAGGTGTCGCCGCTGAATGTCCACCACCACGTCCTTCCCCTTCAGCCGTAAGCTGACCCGGAAAGGGCACTGCCACATCTAGTTCTGACAGGGTCTAGGTCCAGGGGTAGTTGGGCAGGTCAGCTCCATTGCCTAGGTGGGCTTCAGCTTCCCTTTGTCTTTCTCATCTTCCTCCTGGTCCTCCTCGTCAGCATCCTGCTTCCCTGGTGAGTCAAGGCTGCCATTCTTGAGCTGGACCTTATGATTCTGGGCATGCTTTTTCTGGTCAATCTCCAGCTGCAGTCTCTCTGCTTCCTCATCGGTCAGCTCCTTGATCTGCTGCCCCAGGGTCTCGGCCTTGGCCTCCTTGGCCAGCCTGGCTGCCCGCTCTGCCTTCTCCTGACGCTCAGTCTCCTGCCTAGCTCGCCTCTCTCCGGGCCTTCTGTGCCAGCTGGTTGTGGTGGTTAAATGTCTGTGTGATGAGCTTCTCTGCCATCCCCTCATCTCCTGTAGAAAAAGTCTGTTTTGTTTCGAAGAAAGCTGAAGAAGGTGTTCACAAGCTCCTGCACACCGCCCACGTGCTGCTGCGCCATGGCCAGCAGCATGCCATCGAAGCGCTCCTCCTCCTCTTCCCCGCCCATCTCGCTGTCCTCCGAGCTCTGCACTGACGCTCTGCGATGCCTTGCTCCTCACGGTTCGAGTCAGGCTCAACGGTTCCCCTCGTTCTGGGTATTGTCTTTATGAAAACAGATATTTATATAAAGAGACTGTGGTTCTTAGGAGTGAACACAGAAGAGCCAAATGAAGTCATACCTACTCCAAAGAGTGAACACACACAACATGAAATAAATTAAAGATGATTCCTAGGTATCTGTGTTATGAAGTGGGATATGAATACTTGTTTACTGATTTTAGATAATTCTTGATGTCATGTTTTCAAACTTATTTATATAAACAACAAAAGAAACCACTGAGCAAAAACATGTTCAATTGAATATCCTGATTAATAATTAATTAATTTGTAAAAATAGAAAAAATATAGAATGATACAAGGACAAAGGCACTATTTCTTTACCACCCCTTTCTGGAATAAGCACAGTTTTTATATGATTTCTGACTTTTTGGCCTGCTCTTGGGGCTCTTCTCTTCCTATTAAGATGCCATATCCAGCCTAGACAAGAGGACTTGCACCTTGTCATATTGTATATTGTGTTGTCCTTGTTGGCTGCCATCTTTTGCTGACCTGTTCTTTTCTGAAGAGGAAATAGAGGGGAAGTGGATCTAGGAAAGCGGGGAGGTAGCGTGATGAGCAAACAGAAGTGGAGGGAGAGGAAAATGTGCTTGGAATATATTGCATGACAGAAGAATCTTCTTTCAATCATTAAAAAAAGAAAGAAATCACTAAATGCAAAATGGAAGTCCTAAATATTTAATTCTGTCAAATCCCTGTCATGAAATCGACTGCAATAACTTCTTGATATGTAAATGCACTGTTTATACCTGCTGTGTGTTTATGTATATACATATGCCTCTAGTAATAGGCATATTGACATTATATGCATTTAAACATGGTCTTACAGATCTTAAGGTTAAAATGCTAAAAATATGATGCCCTACTGAAAAAAATTATGATTGTAAATATAACTTCCTGTGTAATAGTTCAAAAACAAAGAAACATAATTTTAAAAACCTAGCAAATGTGTTACATTTAATTTCTTTCTGAAGATTTTTGTACTTTTAAAATATTTTAATAAATAAAACCTTGCCAGGTGGTGGTGGTGCATGCCTTTAATCCCAGCATTTGGTCGGCAGGGGCAGGAAGATCTCTGTGAGTTCAAAGTCAACCTGTTCCAAAGCTACAGAGAAACCCTGTCTTGACAGAAAACAAAACAACCAAACATAAAGCTCCTGAATCCAAGCCAAAGTCTCAATTGATGTGGAAGAAGCACAGGGTAAAATGTGATGCAATGCAGTGCTGTAAAGGAAATATGAGAGACAAGAGTATCTGGCTGGAACAACCTGCTGTGAAGTGTGACACTTATCATTTAGTGGTTAGGCCTGGGCACTGGCTACTTCAATCTTTAAGATTCTTGTTTTTCTTGAGGTTTGGAAGCCTCTGCTTTGAGAAACTTCCCTAATCCCTATATGTGAAGGACAGCAGATGCTCACACAAAGTGAGCATCAGTGCCCATCAGTGTTGATATCTGGGTAAAGGTGACACACTCAAAATGTTTTAAAATTTCTCAGTGGAAATTAAGGTAAACATCAGAAACTTCTTCTTGTGACCTTAAGCAAACATGAAAAAATGGAGTCTCCCTCCTCTAGTAGCCATCAAATGCTAGTGTCTCCTCCCTCCATGCTGGCTTGGGCTGTTTTGTTCTTCTGCAGGTTTTATTGTGCAGTCACAAGTGCTATGAATTCATGTGTGTAAAAGCCATGTCTTGGGAAGCAAGTGCTCTTTTATTTCACATGTATACTTCCTTTGGGTTTGTATGTTTTGACCCCTCTTCCTTGATTATCTTTGTGCCTTGCAGTATGGAATGTGATAAATGTCCCATTTTGCAGCAAGAACTTCTCTGTCTCTTATTATCTACATGTTGACCAGATGTGAGTTTCTGTATCCATCACCATTTAATGCAAAAAGAAGGTACCACAGTGATTACCCACACCATTGGAGATATATGCCTAGGGGGACTCCATAATTTAGTATGTAGTAGCAGTAGGCTTGTCAACACATCTCAATTCAGCGAGCATGTAGCTGAAGAGAACCCCAACCATACTGCAACTGTAAGCAGTGAGAATCTTCCTCATTTAAGAATAGATACTCATGCAAAAAATATATGCACTTATGGTCAGAAAGCCTGTTTTATATCTCCCAAACTGCTACTGGGTGAAATATGCACCAGCAATCTTGAAACAATCTAGGATGCTGCTTAGCTAGTTTGGGAGTCCCAGGAGACAGTCCTTTTGATATTTAGGATTTCATTAAATATATTAACTTATCTTCAGATTGGAAATGAAGGAAACTGAGGAGGAAAGGGGAAATATTTGTTTCATTCTGTTAATATGAAGCATTAATTTGTTATAATAAATGCAGATCATCTTTTGAAGGCCTGACCCTATGGCATTTTGCTTGGCTTCACACGTTTCTAAGATTACAAAGCACAGCCCACAAGGCGCAACAGAACTGTGTGTAGTTGGCTTGCCAGGGACAATGTCCTGCCAAATGCAGAGACAGTGGCATAGAGAAAAAGATCATATAGTGTTTATCCCCAAAAGTAATTAGTTAAATGCAAAGCTGCTGAGTGAGTAGACTAACAGGAATTGCTTTCACAACAAAACAGATGTGTGGTCCCTAGTGAAAGGACTTCAGCTCTGTCTCCGGAAACTTCATTCCTGAGGATGCATGCATTGATGTCCACAACAGCTGCTGCCTCCTATCACTCATCTATCACTTTAGCTTTGTGCTTGATTCTCCATTCAATAAATCTTGTTTCCTCCCTGATTTTGGCACTCTCATTTTTCCCCATGTAAACAATTTCACAGGTTCAAAGTTCCTATTAACTATCAAAATAGCTGTATTAAACAATGGCAAAAGTTTAATCTTGTTCTTTAAAATAAACAATTTTATTTGCTTTTGCTTTTGAAATTTATTAGATCGAGAAAAAAGTATATGTCTTTAAAGCCTGAGTTAAAAGTAATTGATAATCTGTTTTCCAGAACTGCAGTTTGGATGAAGCTTTTATCTGGCCCCAAATAGAAGCTTACGCATTAAAGCCACAGCAGAACTAAAAAAGAAAAGGAAGCAAAGAAAAAAAAAAACTTTTCTTTCTCACTTCAGAATCTTGGATGGAACTATGTGAACCTACTCTCATGAATGATGGAAAAACTGGGATGCAGAGGGCAAGTCTTGTTACAAGAAAGATGGGAAGTTAAAGTAACTTGTAAGTACAGAAATGCAACGCTTAAAAGGTTTCTCATGAAAATGTGAAGTGCCCTGTGCTCTGGGTCACTCTGTTCCCTCTCATCTATCTTTTAGTTACTAAGACAAGGAATAAATTGTTTCTGGAACATACACCTACTTACAAAAACATAATTGAACGGAAAAAATGAATTTTTTTAGTTGATCCTCAAAGAACGCTAGTAGAGAAAGATTTCTAAATCACAGTCTCACACTTTAAAAACAAACTCCTCAGAGTAGAATCAACATTCCAGTGCCAGAGAACTGGGTGGGTCCTTTATAACCAGTGTTCTCATGATTCTTAACAAGAGACAGTTCCATATTAGATAGGGCCCTGACCATGAACTAACTAGACCTCGAGGAGAACAATGGAAAAATTTGCAGATTTGCACTAGAATTAAATTATCTTCTCAGATCTTCATTTTCTTTGATTAGTTTGTTGTGATTATATTTCTATTAATATAATCTATCAATAGAAATAAAAACAAGAAAACATGGATAAATTATTTTGATTGCATTAAAGAATTTTTAATTAATTGGTTAGACTTTTCCCTTATTTGTCTCTGTCTTCTCTTCTATTTAGTTTTTTTTTTTTTCTTTTTCAGACCTGGAGCTAAGTATTCTTTTTCCAAGGCAGCCAGCTCCATTCTGGGTGAGAAATACGAAGAGGAAGTACTGGAATAGAGAAGTTCAGTATCTTTTAGCACTGAAGTCCAATGATGAAAAGGACTTCTTGGTGTTGGATTTGATCTGTGATGACATGTTGACTGAGGTTTCTGTCCTGCTCAGTTCCCCTAATCATTAAGTCCCAAAGAAAATCACAGAGAGGTCTGCATTAGTTATAAACTGGCCCATTAGCACAAGCTGCTTATTAAGTCTTATAACTTACATTAGCCCATTATTCTTATCTGTGTTAGCCACAGGGCTCAGTACCCTTTTCAGTGGCATAATCACATCTTGCTTCTTCTGTGTCTGGACAGGACTGCAGAGGGAGTGTCCCTCTTCCCAGAATTCTCCTGTTCTCATTGACCCGCCTCTACTTCCTGTCTGGTTTTCCAACCCATACTTCCTGCTTGGCTATTGGCCAATCAGTGTTTATTTAAAACATAATTGACAGAATATAGACAATTGTCTGGCACCAAAGACAGGGAACAGAAATGCAAGCCTCATGAAAAGACTGTTCGTATTTGTTCGTGTGTGTGTGTGTGTGTGTGTGTGTGTGTGTGTATACAAGGGTAGTTGCAGCAATTGCCTGGACCTAAGTGTTAAGACTCAGAATAAGATAAGGAGCATATAAACATTGAGGGTGTTCTCAAGGCATTGTGATGCTTTAAAGAGTGAGAAAAGTGCCCCTATAGAGTGATTTAGGATGTGGTAATACTTAATGCTAGCTGATTTTTGTGGATTGGGTTGCAAGATCAGATGCAATTGTTAACACAGGGTTTAAATATACATCAAGGGTTACAGAAGTAAATAGTATAGAGATGAATCTTTATTCTCTTTGAAAACATGCCATATACTTCTATCTGTCATTTAACAAATAACTATAGACTTATTTAAACAATACACATTTGTCACAGTTCTGGAATCTAGAAAGGCCAGACCAGGTAACTAGTAAATTTATGTTTGAGAAAGAGGGGGAGAAGAGATAATGAAAACATCCCTGCCTCTTTCTATCAGGACATTAATAATGTTATTAGCTTTTCATTTCCCTAACAAATACCCAAGATACTAAGACCTGAGACATTTAATATATAAGTGGACAAAAAAGTTGATTTATAGATCTCTATCCATGACTAAAAGACATTCTGCTGAGCTATACTGCCTCAAGGTCTGTCTGTACAATTTAGGAACACGTTAGTGTGTAGACTTTTTTAAAAAAACTGAATATCCAAACTTATCATGGACTCCAACCTTTGAAACAATAACTCATCCTAAATAATCCTCTCAATTTTATTATACTTATTTTATTTTAGATGCAATGAAGGAGAATGTAAATAGCCTGTTAATTGTAGTCTACAGCTTTATTTACTTCATAAAATAATCTATGGCCATTGAAAAAGGTATGGATAATTGACATTTCAAAGGGAGTGAGCACACCACTTTCCTAGATTTTGATATCTAAAAACCAGTAGCATGTATGAAGTCTTCGACCTCCTCGTAGTAGTAGCTGGTTTCATTCAGAAGTGGAAAATACAAAATAAGTCTAAAATATTTCAGAATTTAAAATATTCTCATGGAAGATTGTGTCTTGGTCAAGAGAACATAGGAAACAGCTCATGGTGGCTGCCACTGATAAGCTCTGGAATGAATTATGCATTGGAACAAATAGCTGTAATAACATTAGCATCCATGGACTAAACAGAATACTTTGAATAATAAATAAATTGATAATTAAATAACTTCCTTGAACATTAGGATATTTGCACACTGTCAAATTATTGCTGCATAAATGCCTATTAATTATAAATTTTAGAAGAACAACATTCAGTGGGCACTACTGACACCTGGGCCTTTATTCATAAGCCTTGAAGACAACCCAAGTCCAAGAGTCCTGAATTGAAGAAAATTTCAACTTCTGACACAGTTCTTACATGAATTGAGACTTAAACCAGACTGAGCCAAAACAGCTACAGACCCCACATGAGATGGATGCACTGACATAAGTGTTCTGTGATAAAAGATTCCCAGGTCAGAAAGGACAAAAAAGCCTGGAAAGTAATTCTCTGTAAACAGACTAAAGCAGTTTGACAAAAGGATGGAGAAATGGCTCAGCAGTTAGAAGCTTTTGCTTTTTTTTTGTTGTTGTTGTTGTTTTGTTTTGTTTTGTTTTCCAAGGCAGATTTTGCTGTAGCTTTGGACCCTGTAATGGAACTAGCTCTTGTAGACCAGGCTGGCTTCGTACTCGCAGAGATCCTCCTGCCTCCCAAGTGCTGAGATTAAAGGCTGCATTTCTAAAAGACATACATGGCAGCTAACAACTGCCTTAACTCCAGCTCTAGGCTACAAATCATCCTTTTAGCTTCCACAGGCACTACACACATGCGGTCCACAAGCATACATGCACAAAAAATTAAAAATAAGGGGGCTGGAGAGATGGCTCAGTGGTTAAGAGCATTGCCTGCTCTTCCAAAGGTCCTGAGTTCAATTCCCAGCAACCACATGGTGGCTCACAACCATCTGCAATGAGGTCTGCTGTCCTCTTCTGGCCTACAGACATACACACAGACAGAATATTGTATACAAAATAAATAAATAATAAAAAAATAAAAATAAATCTATACAGAAAAAGATAATTAATAATAAATAGAATAATTCCAGTAGATTTATATTCTAGAGAAGATTTTTTTGGCAATTAATAAAACTGAAATGATGGATAGAGATGTGCACACATTCGATGATAGTAGTGGACTATACCAATTGGCTTTATTAGGGATAAACAAACTGAACCTTGACTGATAGGAAGATATTAGAATGAATTGACAGGTAAATGTCACAGCTACAATTTGAATTGGCTCACATTTCACAGTCCTAGTGCCAAACTTTTTCCTGGCCAAGGAAAACTCACTTTCATGTTTTAGGGTTTTGGTGGGTAAATGAACCCTAGCCACAGTTTCCAGATCAGTGTCCTTCATTTAAATTAGCTGATTAGTAAATATTAGTCCTATCAACCAAATAACTTCGAACACAATCTTGATTAGTGTTTTTTTTTTCCAAACTGGGTGGCCTAGCTTAACCATTAAAATTCATAAAATTAATATATTAAAAAATAGTGCTATTCTGATTTAGACAGGAATTGTGTGAATATGTAGTGTAATATGTGTTCGTAAATATAAACCAAAGGATTTGAGAGTACTTGGCACCATGTCATCATCTCAAACACATTTGTTTGAGGAAAATTGAATTGGTATTCTCTGGGGGTCTAGGTGTAAACATGTTGTTTCTTCATATTTAAGGAAATAAAAGATGGAAAGTTTAGATGTGCTTTTATCTTGAATTTAAGAGCTTAAAATGAGGAAAATAAATAAAATACGTATGTGTCTGCCTTCAATTTTTACTGAAAAATGCTTATATATGTGTGTATGTGTGTATAATATATATTTATATTATCTTGACTTCAATTTTCTCTCCTTCTACTACTCCCAGTTCTTCTCCGTCTTCCTTCCAATCAGGATCCATCCATTTTGAATGTTAATTTAATAAGATATATAAAAACAAATGCACTAGAGTGATCAAAATAACAGGAAAAGAGAAGGAGCAAAGGTGGCAAGAAACAGACATAGAATAAAAGATCCAATGACTCTCACGCTCAGTAATACCATAAAAATGCAAAACTGGAAATTATGATATACCCACAAAGAACCTGTAGGGTAAAAAAGAGCAAAAAAAAGGTACAAAATGAAAGACAAAAAATAAATACAAAGAAAAATTTGACAGAACATTGTGAGAAAAATAACCTCCATATTACCTTTGAGTTCATGTTTTATAGGCTATAGACTTCTAGACATACAGCCTATCCAGAAGAGCAGTTTGTTTCCACAGTAAGCGCTCCTTGGCAAAAATCTAAATTTTTATTCGCAAGGCCTTATGAATTGAGGATTGCTATTGTTTAGGGTTTGGAACATGTATACACTCCTCCTTACAGTTCTAGGGTCCCCTCTGAGAATATAAGTGCTTTCCAATTTATCCATTAGTCCTTCTTCTAGAGTTAATGTGTATAGTTAAGAGTTATAAAAGCTATTCTGAACCTCATTCAGCATAACTATTTGGTGCTAGTCAACTAAACACTAGTGTAACAAGATTCTTATGTTCCTAATTTATGAAGATAAATGCTTACTTTTAACTTTTGGTTTTCATTGTTCACTCAACTATCTGTGGCTCTTATTACTTTGGAACTAATTCCATAGGTTTCCGGGGGTGGAGAAGTGCAATGAATGACCATATTGAGGGATGCCTGGATCAACCATGTGATCCCGTCATGTACAGGAAGTAAGAAAGTGGAAGAAGCCAAAGTTCTATAATTCTCTTCAACTCATGACATCTGTGATTTAAGTATCTTCTGGAAAGCCTGTAGTGATCCTTCTAGTTCCCAGTACTTCTTAGGAAAGGTAATTCTGAGATATGTTCTTTAATATGGCAGGTATGGGTGTCAAAATTTAAATTATCACATAATCCTCCCAGCTGTTTTTTCTTGTCTTTTGGTCTAGGTCTCCCAGCACTCTGGAGATTGTACAGAAGAATTCATGCAATAGAAATGCTTTATGGTTTCCTTGACTTAATTTGCTATTTATAATGCTATTTCCCCAATACAAGCACATGCTTATTTTATCAAATTCCCCAGTTCTGTTCTATTAGCTCTGGTCCCTGGTCTCTGGTGGCAGAGAAAAGATAAATATCAGAATTATTGATAAAAGAAAAATAGATTTTCTTCGCATCATGTTTAACATCTTATGTGTTCCATAATAGTTTCCTCTGAGACTCAACCATTCTACTCTTCTGGGAAGCTCCTTAAGCAGGAAGGCAAATGATTCAAAATTGCTTCAGGAAGTCCCTGAAACTGATCAGATTCACTAATCCCCTACTTCCCAAAGTAAACAAGTAAAACGGCAAAGACGATGCTCAGATAAGTCAAGTTACAAAGAAGACTCTGAGACCAGATCAGTTGACTAGAAGGAATAGAAATCAGTTAAGTTATCCTAAAAACATGTAGAGCAACTGAGCCACATGAATAGACAGCCTTCAACCTATTGAACTGCCTGCAGACTGTGCACTGTGCTCCAGGTTTACGGCTTTTGTTAGTTGCCATCTGTGCTAGGGTTTTGTTGATAGAGCTGTCTTTGAACCATTTCTGCTTCTGTAAGTAAACCCTCACCCATATGACTGCAAGTAACTTCAACCCAATCCATTGGTATACCAAACTGAACTTTGGTGGTATCCATACTTTGGTCTGTGGTAGGCTCCTTAAGTGTGGAGAGTAGACAAGTGTGTTGAGTCTTCCAGGAAATTTTTTTTTTCCCCACACAGGACTGTCTTCTGTGATAGGCCATTCTCAAAGGTAACACTCTGGATTATTTAATTATTTCTATGGATCCCCTTTACTAGGAACACTCACTTTACACCCATCCTTTGGCTTGTTTAAGGATGCCCCCTTGACTTTGCTTCTCAGATGATTTCCTCCCTAGACTTGCTCTGAAGGAATTCTATTGCATCTCCAGGCAGCTTTGGTATACTTTAAGGCTTCAGAATAATCACTTGTTTCTACATGGTCTCATTTTCCCTTTCTCTCTACTTCATCCCTCTGCTGTAATTTTTGGAAATTATAACTGAAGCAAGTGACAATTATTCTACCGAAGAAAGATGTTTCATTTGTACTCTTGGGTGTCCATCTGAGGTGAAATATAAGTTTTGTTTAGCTCCCCAATTCCACATGACTTAAAACTACCTGTGCGGTCTATCCCAAGGAAATGAAAGGAGGATCATAAGTATGTCACTTCTGTGTCTTTGGGAGAGAGGGAAAGACAAAGGTAAGGTTAATAACTTCAGACTAAGTTCTCCCATCAAAATCTGCTTTCCAAGCTATTATTTTTGGGAACTTTTATGCCATTGATTGATTAAGGATTATAGTGATAACTACTGATTGACAACATGATGAAATGTTGAATCATGAGGGCTATGGTACTCTGGGTGTATCCACAGTAAATTACCTTCATCCCATTTGTTTAAGTTGAAAGATATATTTTCTGTGTGAAACACCACTATTTCCATGGCTGAGATTTTAGACTACATAAATAGAAAAAGTGAACTGAACAAGAGTGTACAGTTCTTCATCTCTGGCTCTTGACTAGAGATAAAAGTTGACATCTTCCTCCAGTCTCTTGCCACTGTGACTTTACTGTTATGATGTACTGAAACTGTAAAGTAAATACATTATTTTCCATGAGGTTACTTTTTGTCAATGTATTTTATCACAGTAACAGGAAAGATACCCAAACATCATGCATACTTTAAAGTGAACCACAAATCACCTTGGGAATATTGTTTTTCTCAACACACATTATTAAAACTTTCCAAACTTCCGATGTGTCTCTCCCCATATCTTTCCAAGTACTTGGTAGACTTGTCTTTCTCGTGCTGCTCTGTGTGGCAGATTCTGTCATTTCTTCTGACTGACAGATTATGAAGTGGTTTATGTGCTACAAAGGCAGAAAAATATGATGGGATTGTGAAGAATCACCCAGATTATATCAGACATTGCAATAGTGATAAGTATAGGTTTCTTTTGATTGATATTACCTTGAAGTCTATTTTGTTAGCTATTAGATTAGCTACAAGAGCTTGTTTCTTAGGTCCATTTGATTGGATTTTTCCCCAACCCTTTAATCTGAAGCAATGTCAGTGTTTGACGTTGAGGTGTGTTTCTTGTATGCAACACAGAGATGGATTCTTTGTTTGTATCCAATCTGTTAGTCTGTGTCTTTTTATAGGTGATTTCAGTCCATTTATAGTAAGAGATATTAATGACCAGTGGTTTCTATCTCCTGTTAATTTAGTTTTTTTTAATTGGTGATGTTAATTTGTGTGTTTTCCCTTTCTTTGGGATTTGCTGCCATCAATTGTCTGAGTTTTTGTTGATGTGGCTAATTTCCTTGTGTTGGAATTTTCTTTCCTTCTGGTACTTTGTGTAGGGTTGGGTTTGTGACGAAGTATTGGTTAAATCTGGTTTTGTCATAAAATATCTTGGTTTGTCCATCTATGGTGATTGAAAGTTTTGCTGAGTATGGTAGTCTGGACTGGCATCCATGGTCTCTTAACATCTGCATAATTCTTGACCATGACCTTCTGGTTTTCATTGTCTCCAGTGTGAAGTCTGGTGTACTTCTGATATGTCTGCCTTTAAATGCTACTTGGCCTTTTTCCTTTGCAGCTCTTAATATTCTTTCTTTATTCTGTGTGTTTAGTGTTTTGATTATCATGTGGCAAGGAGACTATTTTTTTTTTTTTTGGATCCAGTCTATTTGGTGTTCTGTCAGCTTCTTGTATCTTTGTAGGCATATCTTTCTTTAGGTTGGGAATGTTTTCTTCCATGATTTTGTTAAATATATTTTCTGTGCTTTTGAGTTGAACTTCTCTTTATCCTATACCTATTACTTTTAGGCTTGGTCTATTCATGGTGTCCCATATTTCCTGGATATTTTGTGTTAAGCTTTTGTTAGACTTAATGTCTTCTTTGACAAATGGGTCTGTTTCCTCTATTGTATTTTCAGCACTCAAGATTCTCTCTCCTATCTCTTGTATTCTGCTGTTTATGTTTGAATTTATGGTTCCTGCTGCTTTCTCATGATTTTCCATGGAGTTTGCTATCTCAGGCCTGTTCTAGTTTAGGTTGCTGGCTCAGACCTATTTCTGTAAATATCCCTGGTCTGGGTCTGCTCCTGAGGGGGGTCCCTGGCTTGGGGTTGGTTTTGCAAAGGTCTCTGGCTCTTATCTTCTCCCCTGGAGATCCCAGACTCGGTTGCATATGGACCTGCAGAGGACCTGGCTTAGGCTTACTTCCTTAAAGGTCCTATGCTCATGCTCAGACATGCAGTGGTCTCTGGCTCTGGCCCACTCACATGGCAGTTACTCCCTTGTCCCTTTTCCTGCGGAGCTTGCTGTCTCAGGTCTGTTCTGCCCCAAGTCACTGGGTCAGTCCTGTTTCCACAAATGTCCCTGGTCTGGATCTGTTCCTGCTTCTGCAGAGCTTGCTGTCTCAGGCCTGCCCCAGCCTAGGTGTCACTGGCTTAGTCTTGCTCCCATGGACCTCACCAACTCAGGCCTGTGCCAGCCTAGGTTACTGGCCCAGACCTGCTTCTGCAAATGCCCCTGGTCTGGATCCACTCCTGCTCCCATTGAGTTCATCATCCCAGGCCTGCTCTGGCCCAGCTCACTTGCTCAGTCCTGCTCCTGTGAGGTTGAGCCATTCCAGGGCCACTACAACCTAGGCTGCCAGCTCAATCCTGCTCCTGTGGAGTTTGTGCCACCAATGAATTTTTAATAGCTTTAAAAATCTCATAATTAGTATATTACATCTGAAAATTATTAATAATTTTACAGTAATATAAAAAGAATAAAATATGTCCTGGTTGTCCTTTTCAACTAATATCCACTGAAGAGTGAGTACATACAATGTTTATCTTTCTGGGACTGAGTTACTTCACTCCGGTTAACTTTTTGATATGTAGCCTGAACTGGCTATCTCTTGTGGTCAGACTGCTGACTACCCCAATTGTCATCACAGAGCTTTCATCCAGTAAAGGATGGAAACAGATGCAGGGACTCACAGCAAACATTAGGCCGAGTTTGGGGAATCCTGCTAAAAAGAGGGAAGAAGGATTATAGGAGCCAGAGGGCTCAAGGATATCATAAGAAAACCCACAGAAGAAAGTAAACTGCCTCATAGGAGCTCACAGAGTATGAACTAACTACCAGGGAACCTCGATGGGACTGTCCTGAGCCTTCTACAGATATGTGACAGAGTGTCCCTTAGTCTACTTATGGGACTCTAACAATGGGGGCAGGGGCTGTTCCCAAAGCCTCACCTGGCTGCTGGAAATCTATCCTTCTTACTGGACTTCCTTGTCCAGACTTAATACAGGCAAATGTTAGTCACACAGAAACTTGATATGATATGCATGTTGATACCCATGGGAGGTCTGCCCCTTTCTGAATAGAACCAAAGGCTGAGCAGATCAAGGGGGAGGACAGAGAGGAGGAAGGAACAAATGGGAGGAGAGAACAGAGAGGAAAATGTGGTCAGGATGTAAAATAAATAAATTAATTATATAAAAAAGAACAGAGCAAAATTTCTTATGTGGGTTGTAAAAATATATCCTTCTTCACTTTTTATGTGGGGATTTACTAGAAACATTTCTGTGAATCTAAAGTAACCTTGGAATAAGTCTACTCTTAGAGCTTATATTCTCCTTGGATATTTATTTGGGGCTTTAACATTTTATTCTGCTGTAAATTTTAGTTGCTGTCCTATTTTTTATCACCAACTTTTCACTGTTTAATATCAATTCTTAATTTGCCTTTAACTTGGCAAGTTTTTGAATGTATACGATAGAGGACCAGCTTCAGTTTCCCTTATTAATCTCACTTGCTTTCACTGAATTCTTTTGGGAAACAGCAGAGCCAAGAGTGAGGCCAATTAAGCTCAAATGTAACTGTTATCTGTGGGAAGAAGATGTGCTCAAACACATGCCAAAAACAAATTCTTAGTAGTTTTTGGGTGATGAGGACTGTAGAAATATGGGCAGGAAGCACTTGCTTAACCAAAACAAGTTGTTGAAGAAATGATCTTCATGCTGTTTTTTAAGTAAGAGTTTTCTTTTTTTCTGATATTACTGCTTATCTACAAAGGAAATTTAGTGATAGAGATACACGCTATCCTTTTTTTTTTGGTGCAGAATTATGTCTTTAAAGGCAAAAAGATAAAACTCATGTTATTGAAATAAGTAAAACTGCTGGATCACTGTTCATTCTACCCTCAAATATCAAAGCATGTCAGAATTATATAAAACATTATCAGTTTTACTTATGATATAACTTCATGTTTTAACAGAAACCATATTTAATATAAATGAGTAAAATGTAACATCTCACATAAAAACTCAACATTGTAAACCACACAGCTCATATGTAATATACTCATCAAGGATAGCAAAAACCAACCAGTTATTTCATATGTATCTGAGCTCTTACCATGTTTTGTGATATAAATTTTCCAGTCCTTCACAAATATTGTTTCCTTTGAGATGAAATAAATGTGTTGATATTTTGTTTGTGATAAAAAGCTTGCTTGAAGATCAGAGTGTGTAACTAGGCCACTAGTTAGCCATAGAGGCCAGGCAGTGGTGGCTCATACCTTTAATCTCAACACTCAAGGCAGAGGCAGTCAGGTCTCTGTTAGTTGAAGGCCACCCTGCATTACACAAGATTGATCTCAGCAATTAATGCTTACACATTTAATTCCAGTACTTGTGTGTCTTGCATCTTTAATTACAGTGCTAGGAAGTTAAGAGACAGGAAGGGATATGGCTAGGCAGAGAGGAATATAAAGCATACCAAGTAGGAAGAGACAAGAGCTCAAGGCATTTAATCTGAGGATTTGTAGAAACAGGATACCGCATTAGGTCTGAGGATTTTGTCAAGGTAAGAACTAGTGGCAAGTTTCTCTGTTTTGTTGTTGTTTTTGTTGTTGCTGTTTTGTTTGTTTTTTGTTTTTGATCTTTTAGCTTTCACCCCCTAATATCTTGACTCAAGACTTTTATTATTAAGACCTATTAGAAATTGTGATACATATAAGGCAATTCATTCCACAGAGGCATAGAATTCAAGAAAGTTTTCTTGAGCTGCAGTTGGCAGATACCTTTGGGGGAAACTGGGTGATTTAAGAGCTTTCTGAGACTTTATGAAAACAAAACAAAATGAAACAAAAAGATGGCTTGGTGGAATTTCTTCAAAGTTACTATAAATTTATCTTTAGAAATCATTATCTATCCTTTCTGAAACCTTTCATTTTAGTAATGCATATTATGATAATTCCATGCCAGGTATCAGTATAATGAGAGGATTCCTGTTACTGAATCCTTGTGCTAGGTGCTGGGTACATTATTTCTGGCATTACACTTGGTGACAGTGATCTGGGGAAAGATTAGCAACTTAAAAAGTGTGAAAGTCAATGTCAGATCAAATCCCTCATCACAGATACAGCTGTTTGAAAATATAAGATTTTATTTTACAGTTATATTTCCTTTAGTTCTATCCTTATTTTAATGTACAATTTTTATAAAATTCTAAAATGATCCAATTAAGACACTTTTGAACTATGAAACTATGATTTGAATCATAGTTCACATTTTCTAAATTAATGAGGTTATCAGTGTCATTATTAATAAGGTGGTTTTAAACATGGACAAAGATTAAAATTAAAAAAAAATTATCTAGGAAATAATGAGACAAATGAAAGAGATATATCTTCCTAAAGTTGTTTATCAAAATAATATGAGAAATTTTTCAAAGAAAATTAAATTTAACTACTGTTAAATTCTTTGTTTAAAGTATTAATTTTCTACATATGCCTTATAAGCCTGTTTAATTTATTTTTTCTTTATGAATGAATGAATAAAGCTTGCAGAAAATGAATGGCAAAAAATAATGAAAGTGTGTCGTTTTTGTTTTTGGCCTGGGATCTGTCAGAGGGAGTCTGTGAGTCAACATGGTTTTCATTGTTGTTGGTGTTGTCTTATACTTCCAAAGATCTCTTGTCTCTGAAGATTCTACAGTCTCTCTACAATGATCACTACAGCCATATCTCTTAGTGAAGCTGTAACTTCTACATTCAGAAGATTTACTCTAGTCATGACACCAACTTTGTAAGGCTCAAACGCAGGCAAGACAAATATTAGCTCTACTAAACAGTCTAAGTTGGTGTATTATCTATAATTGTTCTCATCACAGAGAGGTTAGAAAACTGTCACACTGAGAACTTTGTGTTATCATGACCACATTTGTAAAACTTGTAGCTAATCAAACTGGAAGTCATGAAGGACAGTGATTTCTAGAATGAAAATCTTAGCATCAGCATGCAATGTCCCTTCTCTAGTCATAGAAGGGAGCTATTTCTGGATCAATTATGGAGATGTTTGTCCTGAGTTCTTGTCTAGTAATTCATTTCTGGGTTCCAGTAGAAGCATCTACTAAATAGCCTCTTTTTGCTTATTTGGGATTTTTATCACAGATTGAGTAGATTTATCTTAATGCCCAAAATACAATCTTGAACCTACAATTTTAATTTTGGACTGACCTGGTAGCAAATGAAAGGTGGCCAAAGTTTTCCAGAGTGTGGCCAGGAGATGAATCTGTCAGAAGTAGAAACTGCTGAAAGCAAGAGGCAATGGAGATCTCAAAGAAAACTATGACTCTCAGTTCATCGAAGTGTTTCTAAAAATCAACAGAGAGTTAATTTCAAAGGCTCTTCATACCCAAACTCAGCTTGTTGGCAGCCAGGCAAATTTTGAGAGCAATAAACAATTGACCTCTCCACCCTGATGTATTTTTCTCTAGCTCTTAAAAGTTGGATCAATATGACTCTGGTACTCATTGCCTGGAGCTGTAAGTCCTTGCATTTGTGAAGCTAACCCATAAACATTTGACATCGAAGAGCTCATAGACACCAACTCCAAGGGAGATTTCCATTGCCTGTTTATGATACCCATGACAAAAAGCGGAAGAATATCCACTTGGCAGTCTATAAGGAGAAGCTTTACAAGTGCATTAACATGTAAAGAGGAAATAATCATGGTAAGAAAGATTTGAGTTTGTGACCATTCACTAGCCCACTGCAACTCAGAAACTTAGATGATCCTTCGATATTTTTTTATAGAAATGTGTATGCATGACAAATATAGACACTTTTAAGATCTGTAGATGATTTAGAGAACTTTATAGTGCCTAAAGACTCAGGTGTCTGAAAATAAAGCTCTTTGTGTTCATACAGTGCACAGTAAATTTACTACAATTAAAAGAATGGAGAACAATGACGTGTGACACAAGCTTGTTCAGACCTATTGACAAACCTTGTCTTCATGAAATATAGATTTAATTACTGAATGCTTAAAGATGGAAACAAGAGACACATGTCATTTCTTGGGTGGGTTTGGGCTCAGTGGTTTTACAAAATGACTCTTCTCTCTATCTTTTTGGAGCACACAGAAGAATAAAACTTGTGTAAAGGGACTTTGATTCCTAGCCTTATTTTTATGTCTTTATTTCCCTAAGATCAATTGTTAAGGATAGAAAGAAAAGAAAACATTGCTTTTGTTTTATTTTCTGGGCTCTAACAAAAGCATTTGACTTTTACACAAATGTCACTATCAGGTTGTTAAAATTTATAATTGAAGCACTACTTGACTTTGTCATTGCAAGCATGCATTTCTATTTGTTTATTTATAAGTAGTTGTTCATTTGAGGAAGTCTATATCCTGTGGAGTAACTGCAGGTGCTTAATTGCTTGCCTGCTAGTGAACTATTACAGTAGGGAAACTCTGTGGTAATATGTAGAGAAAATGCTATAAATAGAAATAGCTTTTAAGTAATGTTTCACAACCCTATTTTGTAATCAATTTCCCTTTAATCTTAAATAAATTTACTTTATACAATGACTTTGGGAGGTGGAAGATGTAATGAAAAGAACAGTATGGATCTGCACCATTTTTACATTTCATTTTAGGTTTAAAAACTTTTAGAATTTAAGACTGTGCCAACACAAAATATGGCTCATATACAAATGTATTAATTTGAGATAAACCCAGTGAGTTCCAGAAGAAAACAAGCTATAAAATCAGGAATGAATTTCCGCTTATGAAAGATATTTTCTTTTCTAGTGTCTCTGGTGAAGAAAAACTCAGCAGCTATTTGTTACTAATTATTTGTGTGTGTGCTTAATGTACATAGTATGCATGTTCATATGAGCATATAAAGATGTAGTATCAGTACACATCGTGTGAAGGCTAAAGTCCAAGTAGGATGTCCTCCTCAATCACTTTCTAATTTCTTTCTTTTTTTTTTTTATGAGAAAAGGTCTTTGGTTGAACATTGCAGCACAAATATTTAAAACCCAGAGACAGATATTGGGATTCAACCCCAAAATCAGAAAAATAAAGCAGTCAAGCCTCTATTAAATTCATGTCTACCAATGCTGGGCAATCACAGACTGAGCAGGCTAAGAATACTGGACCTCTCTCTCCTTCCATTTTATATTTCCTCTAGTCTTGGTATAAAAGACATGACTCCCTAGTACTGGGATTAAAAGTGTGAGCCACCACCATCTGAATTTGTTTCATCATTAATCTTGTGTAGCCCAGGGTGTCTTTGAACTCTCAGAAATCCATCTGACACTCTCTCCCAAATCCTGAGATTAAAGCTGTGTGCCATTGCTGTCTGATTTCTAGTAGCTTAGCTTTGCCTTTCTGATCTTTAGGTACACTTTATTTATTAAAACATTAATAACATGTTATTCTATTTCCCCTTTTTGTCTAAAATAAAAAAAAGGCTATAACTAATTTCAGAAAATGATATACGGTAAGTATAATAACTAAAAAGTCATATATGCAGTCAATAAGTATATCAATAATGTCTAATTCATTTGCATTTGACAAATTCAGAGAAAATATTTCTTATCTATCCTTTCTTGGTGAGCCCAAAGTCTTGTACTTAATATACTTTCTATTATAATTTGTTTTCTGCATCAGGTTAACCAGGAAAACTATAACTATAACTAGTCTTCAACTCCCTCAGAGACCCAAGAAGGAAATAATATTAACTGAGTAAGCAGGGAATATGAGCAAGCAATTTACAAAAATGTGAGAAATGACAGAAACAGCTGGATGCCTGGTGTTAGAGAGCACAATATTATAAAGTGAATACCCAACTGCCAGACCAACAGGCATATTGATAATAAGGGTTTACATCCACATCCACATGGAGTAACCTGTTTTACAGAGCTACAATAACACTTGTCTTTGGGATAATCAGTCAGTGATGTGGGAGTGTCATATATCAATCTGTTGATTTCATTGGTTAAGTAATAAACAAACTGCTTGGTGTCATAGCTTAGAACATAGGTGGGTGGAGTAAACAGAACAGAATGCAGGGAAGAAGAGGAAGTGAGCTCAGAGGCCATGCTCCCCTCTCCCAAGCAGACACGCATGAAGCTCCAACCCAGGATGGACGTAGGCTAGAATCTCCCCGGTAAGCGCACCTAGGGGTGTTATACACATTATTAGAAATGGGCTAGTCCAAGTGCGAGAGTTAGCCATAAGAGGCTAGAGCTAGTGGGCCAAGCAGTGTTTAAATGAATACAGTTTGTATGTTGTTATTTCGGGGCATAAGCTAGTCAGGCAACCGGGAGCTGGGGCGGCAGGAACGCAGCTGCAGCTCCTATTACAAGTCAGATCTGTAAAAACCTTGTGAAGCCACGATTCTCCTTTCAAAATGGAATTCATTCAGAAAATACCTCAGCAGCATAACTTCTCATGCATGGGCAATGGAGTGACATTTCCATTCCCCCACAGCATAAGGCCTTAAAGCGGTAATATACACTCTTTGTTCTAACAGTCAAATGTACGTAGAATCAATCATGCAAAATTACCAGCTAACAGACCACATAAAAATTCCTAAAGAAGACAGGCACTGAGTAGAAAAGTAGTATGCCCTGCCCTTACCATACACATGTGTCTGGGTGTGGGTGATGCCCAGGTTCAGGGACATTTAGTAACTTTATCTAATCATTTGAAATGTCAAGTATTTTTCCTTTGGATGCTGTCTCTTTCCTGGGTGGTATCATCTGTTTTGGAGTGCTGCTTTGTCTACCTGCCCTTTTTCTGACTTTGATATGCATATTATCTTTGTGTTTGCCTATGAAATTTTCCAACTATGTCTGTAAAAACAAGCAAACACACACAAAAAGAAAATAAAGAAAAAAAAAACTTGTGGTGATCACCACTTATTTTTCTTCTTCCTCTTATTGCTCAAAGGAACCAAAAATAGGTAGAGGTAGCATACCTGAGTTGATTTATTTTGTTTGACCCTCACATCCAATTAGCCAGGTTTTCACCTGCCACAGTGAAATTTTCTGGAGCCTGAAAGCCTAAACTCACTTACTTAACCCAAAAATAAACTTTGATAGCCTGGACAGTCACTTGAAGTTCCTCTGCAACACTGGAGCATTCATCTTCAGCCTACAGGCCTAGCATTTACAGCCAACTTTTCTGTGAAACAGGACATTCTAAAGGGCTATTCCTCCTAGTTTGTTGTAACATCTTTACAATGTTTGGTGTCACTTTCTTTTGGGTCCTGCTTGTCCAATTAGGGCATAATACTGTTAGCAGTCAGTAAGGGTGTTTTTTTTGGTTTGTTTGTTTGTTTGTTTTTCCCAATGCTTTACTTTTGCCACAAAGAATATAAACTCCATGTGGGCTTTCTTTGATGCCCATTATCTTCTCTGAAATAGAGTGGTGCTACCAAGAGCAGATATGTCTCACTGTCCCAAAAACAAGAACCTAGGTTATTCAAATATCTTAAATTCCATATTTTGTAGACCTCTGAAGTGTTTAAAGATTATCTGTCTACCTAAAATATATCATTATTTGACCTTGAAATCATGCCTAATGTGATTACAAGTTTAATTATATTAAGTGATTAACTATTAACCTGCTTTCCTTATTATCCTAAACTTTTGGTAACAGTAATTTTCAAGGACAAAAGTTTGTATTATGTTGTTAAATGAATCATATAGGTACAACTTGAACAAGAGTAGAAATGTATATATAGGATGTTCTAACAAAATTAATCTTAAATTTGTATCAATATACAAAATTTGTGTACAATATATGGAAATCCAATCCAATGTAAAATATTTAAAACTAGTAGTTGCTTATTAAAAGTTGATTCAATAATCTATTTTTTTTATCTTATCATATCAATTGTTACAATTCAGCCACAATATGGCTGACACTTCTGGGTTCCAGGGCCATGGATGTTCGGACAAGCCCTCAGGCATGACCCACATGCGTCATGGTTGCATCACCTACATCTGACACAACTGTGTGAGCCATTGCACACATACGTGAGCTCCACGTGATTATATCTGTATATGATATAATCACATCATCTCCCTTGTGCATGGGCTAAGCAGCCATTAAAAGCTGACCACTCTCCACCCCAAAAAACTTCCAAGCAGGTTTGTTGAGTATTCCATGTTTTCTTCTCACTCATGCCAGGTAATTTCATCTATATCCTCCTTTTTTTTCTTTTCAATGTTGATTCAATAAAACAAGACTCTGAGGCCATTGGTAGAGGTACCAGGATTTATCCCTACTGCTTGGCTTTTACTGGCTCTTTAGAACCTATTCCCTTTAAATGGATACCTTGCTCAGCCAAGATATAGTACCAAGTGCCCTGGTCCTTCCTCAAAGCAATGTGCCATACCCTCTCTGAGGAGTGGATGCAGTAGGGGGGGGGGGATTGTGGGAGTGAAAGTAGAGAGAATGGGAAGAGGGCAAGGAGTTGGAACTGTTTTTGGCATGTAAAATGGGAAAAAAAAAGATTGTTTTTGCTTTTGTTTTTAAAAAATAAAATTAAAAAAAAAACAGAAAATACAAGAACCTTGAACCTTTTGAAGCTTTTTCCCTGACCATTACCAATAACAACTTGTAACAAATCCCCCTGAACAATGACAAATACCCACAATTCATTGAATGACCAAATACCACCAACCCTACCTCTCAGGATGTGGGTCTTGTATTCTTAAATTTAAATCCTGCTGCCTGGGGGCAGTGGTATCTTTACAGGATCCTGAAAAGAAAAATTTGGGTTAGTTGTCAAGTTCTGTGAGTGATAGCTGTATCACTTTTTTGTCTAGTTATTCATAATGGGAAAGTACAGGGCTTGTCTCAAGTCCTCGCTAGAGTAGTCTGTTATGTTGGATTATCTCAGACAGACACCTCGAAATTATTCTGAGCAGTTTGTATTTAAAAGCTGATCCTGAGGAGATGTTTTTCAGCTTCGTGTTGTTATCGTAGTCATGGAGGAATCATTATTGTGGGGTCCCATCCCCCTTATGGAGATTTCAAAGGTCACGTTTAGACATTTTTATAGTTCATTATAGAAAACTGATAGAAACTAAACCTGAAATCATCTTCAGTAATGTAGATAAAATCTTTTCTAGAATTGGTTAGTACTCTATATGATCACTAATATGACAAAGAGTTTAAAATACATACATTTTAAAGCTTATATATATATATATATATATTATAAGTCTTATCCCTTATAAAAAGCTATCAAAGTGTCTATATAAAACCACTCCTTATTTTTTTCTCTCTTCTGATATGAGACAGATATTTTGAATTTTACTTTAATAAGCATTCTTTAGTTTAGAAAAGGAGAGAACCACATTCCAACTCCAGAACCAGCTTTAATCTTTAATTGCACAGGGACTACAGAAAGACCATTTTCATTATATATCTGTAGAGAAAAGCAGAAACAATAGTTTGGGAAGATTTATGAAATTTTACCATGTTGGGTATGTGCTATACAAATAGGTCAATTTAATCTTTTTCTTGAGATATTTTTTTTTTAGATGATTGCTCATTTTCTTCAGAGGTCTTATTTGTCCAGTAGTTTTCAGATTCCTTAGATGGATAACTTTATTCTCCCCAAAAGACAGAAACAAATTCCTTCCCCAAGTCTCATTTTGGGGAGATTCTCTTTCGGCAAGTTATAACTGATCAAATGAAAAGTACTTGTTGCTTTTATAGGTTAGTTCAGATTAAAGAGCCATGATATTTGGTGAACTATCATCTCTCCTAATTAAAAAGTTGATCTTGTTGAAAATGAATCTTTATCAATTTAGATGTTATCCATGGCTTTCTTCTCCTGTGGAAAGAAAAGTAAAATGCCTTCTCCCATGTAACACATGTTCTTATTTCTGTCTTGAGGTCAACACCTCTTTAAAGTATATAGGCTGATTTAATTCCTAGGTTTTTTTTTCTCTATTTACTGTCTCTTTGTAGCTAGGAAATGTCTTCTAGCAATCTTTGGAAGTCATTAAGAGTCTGCAATCAATCTCACCCAATTTGCACCTTTTGAGATCTAATTTTCTGTAACCATTTTTTACAACCTAAATAATTAATAGAATCTCTTCTTTGTATTTTTTCAGGTGCAATTTGTATTCCCCCAAAATGCAAATTTTTCTTTTCTTCTTCAAGCATTCTTTCTAAAGTATCTATATTTGAATCAGTTAACAAAATGTTGTTCATGTAATGGCAAATAATAGATTGATGAAATTCGTTACATATCATTTCCAATGGCTGACTTACAAAATATTGGCACTATTTAACATTCTCTGTGGAGGAATCTTCCATTGCTATCTTTTAACAGACTGAGAATTATTGTAAGTAGAAAATGTGAAGACAAATTTTTCTCTATCTTTTTCTTGCAAAGTTATAGTGAAGAAACAATCTTTTAAATTGATAACTATGAGAGTGTCCATTCTTTAGGCAATAGAGAAGACAAAGGAATGCCAGAATATAGAGAGTCCCTTGACTGAATCACCTTATTAACAGCTCTTCAATCTGTTACCATTCTCCATTTTCCAGATTTCTTTTTAAAAACAAATGCAGTAGAATTCCAAGGGCTGGTTGATTCTTTAATATGCGGAGCATCTAGTTGCTCTAATATCAGCTGTGCTAAAGTCTGCAGTTTCTCTATTGCTAAAGGGCATTTCTTAAGCCAGACAGGTTTGTCTGTCAACCACCTTAAAGGTAGGGCTGTTGGTGCCTTTGAAATATTAGCAATTGTTGTGCCCTGTTCTTGTATAACCTGAGTGGTTGGTGACTGCTCTATGTAAAAACCTTCTAATATCTTCCCCAGAATCATATGTTAATTTATGGTTTGTTTTTTGTGATTGTGGGATTGTTAATCAGACTATTCCATTGTTGTAAAAAATCACATCTCCAAAATTTCATTGCTATCTTAGCTACATATGGTTTTAATAGTTCTCTCTGTCCTTCTGTTCCTCTACATTTGAACCATCATGCACTTTGCTTTATCAGACATAAAATTCTGATCCCTAAAAACTAAACATTTATATCCTGAAGAGGACAGTTTGGATAACAAGATTCTGATCGAGTTATTGTTGCATCTGCACCTGTGTCTACCAGACCTTCAATGACAACATCATTTGTTTGTATTTTTAATCTTGGTCTTTGTTCATTTATAAAAGTTTGCCAAAATACTCACTTTATGGTTTTTCCTGATTTTTTATACATTAAAATACAGTGGAAATGCCACTTCATTTCCCCTTTTGGTTTAAAATAAGAAAGAAGACTATAACTAATATAAGAAAACTATATACAATAAGTACAATTACTATATACAATATATTGGATACTATTCTATTATCCACAGTAGTATGGTTTCTTACAATAGACTATAGGTTCTTTAAATGTTCTGTTAAATAGTTTCCCAGACCTTTTTGCCACAATTATAGTATTTGCCATTTTTTCTCAAACTGCTGTAAATCAAGTCTACTATCAATATATCATCATGATCATGAGATTCTATATTAATTATATCTTGGATCAATTCCACCAAAGGTAATAATCTTGCATTTAGTGGTCTAATTATTCTTTTGCATAGAGAATAGGCATTCTCAAAAGTTGGAGATTTAATTATTATTTGTCTAGCTTCTGAACTATTTACTGCTGAAGACAATCTTTGTAAGAAATCCATGAAGGCTTACTTTGGGCCCTGCATAACTTTAGCAAATGACTCAGTTTTCTTTCCTATTCTCCAATTATGTCCCAAGCATTCAAAGCTGCTGCAAGCAAAAATGCAGCATATACTACCTGTCTTTCTATAGTAGGATAGTATCCTTCTCCAATAATTTGATTTTGGAAGATTTCCCTACATCTACCTTTCTCCATTGTTTAATAATCTTAACCTTTTCTCTGAACCACATACTCCTTTGTTATTGTGTACCAGTCTCTAAAACTCTATTATCCACATCTTCGCAGTCATTCGGGATAATTATGTTACAAACTGACCACAAGTTTAACATTTGCTTAATAAAACGTGAATGCATGGCATATGAGTCTATTGTTTTTTGTTTTTTTTTAATCTCCTTAAATCTAATAATGACATAGGTTTCCAGTTAGGTGTAACAGAGCCTCTGCCATTTGGTAATTCCTGTCAGGTTACTTCATATATTATGGTTGGTTGTCTGAAAACCTTAGGCTGTTTCTCTCTATTTTTATAATGCATAGCTGAAATTGGTTCTCCATTAAATTCTTCTGTCTAGATTTAAATCTCTCTGTGATCTGTTTTATGAGATTTTTCTAAGGCCTGTATCTTAGCACTCATATTAATCAACTTTTTTAGTGATAATACAGAACTGATAATGCTGACAATGTTTACAATTGACATTACCTAAAATCCATCTAAATCAGATATCCTCTCATTTAATTGTTTTATTTTCAAACTGTCTAGCATATTATCTTACAGAGACCCAAATCCCTCTATTATAATAGCTTTATTTACTAAAACATAAATAAAATATCACTATAGAACATGCTACTTACTGTTTTAGTAGACTTGCTAAACAACATGATCAAGAGATACCCCTGTGTCTGTCCCTCCTATTCTCTCCAATTCATCATATACAATTTCATTTGTATATGTGGTTTTGTTTATGATTTGAAGAGCATCTTTCCTCATATAATTTTGTGTTTTTATTAAAAGGGTAGCTTTTAAACACCTTCACAGTTTAAAAGTTTTAATGGTCAGAAAATTTTTATTTCTTAAAATTATTATGTTTTATAGTGAATCAAGTTTTCATATAAAGTGTTAAGTGATGCCATCATTTTTACACTTGTGGCTAGAATTCTTAAAAAAACATATATATGTGTGTGTGTGTGTGTGTGTGTGTGTATGCACATATATATTCATTTTACAGCTGCATCAGACCTGAACTAATCACTCAAAAACTATATTAATTACAACACTGCTTGGTCAATGACTCTAGCGTATATCTAGTCAGCTCTTACACCATAAATGAACCCATTACTATTGTTTTATGTTTTACTATGAGGTTTGTGGCCTACTGGCAAGGTTCTATCTGATGGTTTGCGTCTTTCTCCTCTGGTGGTTGCATGGCATCTCACTGACTCCACTTATTCTATGTAGCTTTTCTAGCCTGGCTATATTCTGTTCAGCCATTGGCTAAAAGTAGCTTCATTATTAACCAGTGACAATAAAACATATTCATAGCATACCGAGGGGAATCCCATATCACACGTATATATGGTAAATTTTAAGAAAAGAATATTTGAATTTTACTATGCATGTGTAACCTATCCTTGAGTAAATCTTAAATCTGTTTGTGGATGTGTCTGTAAGCTATATTTTTCTTTTAAACATGTGTGGACTTGTGTTGTATACACTCCTTTCCTTGTATGTGCATTTATAATTTATGAAAGCTGAAGTTCATAACTGAATTCAACCAGATAACTGAATTCTCTATTTTGAAGCAACATTTTTAACTACATACAAATTAATAAACACTGAAGAGTCGTAAGAAAAAAAAATAATTTGAAAAATTATCCATAAATATTGTTTTTAAAGTCGTTATGGTATATTCTTTTCTAATGTTCATGGTTTCACCACCTCCTGCGACTACCTAGGTATTCTGTATCAGGAATATTCATGCCTGTGCATGTGTTTGTGTCTGTGTATAAAAGTGTATGTGTGTTAAAGAAAAATGACTATCAAATGGAGGGCGGTGTGGCACATGGGAGGACTGGAGTAAGCAAAGGTATTGGGGAAAGAGATGCAATTGAATATTAAAGTGTATCATATATGAATTAAATTTTAGTTTTATTTGTAGCATTTGTGTTTGTTTGTATGTGCATATGCCACAGTGATGTGTGGTCATAGAACAACTTCCAGGAGTCAGTTCTTTTTTTCCATCAGATGGGTACCAGGGATTGAATTTAAGTAGTCAGACTTTGCAGTGGGGACATCACCAGCTGAGCATCTCATAGGCTTTGATGTACTACAATTCACGATGACCCTAAAACAAGCTCAGAATGTGACATCTCTATTGTAACTATCAGTTTTCAAAAAAAACAGAATATAATATTTAAAGTGGGCAGAAAATATTTGCTGTTCAATGGAAGATTTTCCAATCGCTTTACATAATTATCCCCCCACTATACAGTAAAGCACTGATGAACTGACCATTTCAGCTTCTTGTCCTATCCAGAAAAAGCATTAGACCTCTTCCGTTCCTCATTTCTGTCTCCTAATTTGTCATATTAGTCTAAATAAATAAATAAAGCTAGGCAGAGCAAATTTTCACACACATTTTTTTTAAAAAGAATTATACAATTTACAATGTCTTTCCCATTGTCCTGTCTGCTTCTCTGTTCCCATTCCTTCCTCTTCCCTCCCTTTCTACCCTCTCCCATGTCTGCTTATCTTGTACCTCTTCTTTGTATTGCATTTTTTAATTACCTTAAAATTTAAAATAAACACATTCTTTTATTTTTTTATCTCTTGACAGTTTCCCTGATTTTGTTATAATTCTGCTCTATAATTCAGTCATAACTGAGCTTTCAAACTGTCTAACATAGTAAGGCATAGTTGTATCATTAAAAATCATAAATTGTGAGTTATACACAACATATTAATATGCTTCCATTATAACGTCATTCATACTGATTAGTAGCCAATATGTTGAGTATTCAAATACCAAACATGCAAATTGTTCTAATATATCCTTTAAAATATGTTTATTTAATTTTAAATGCTATTGTAGCATTTTATAGTGAAGATAGCCAGAATGGTTGCAACTTTAAACACAAACTTTGGAGACTGAAAATATTGATAATTGATAAATATGCAGAAAAATATGCCTTTTTGTCTAGTGTTATATATCACACAATCAATGGGGAGGGGCTAATTGTAATTTATCTCACACCCACTTGGTGATTGTAAAGGACAAGATACTGGAACAAGGTTCAGAGGAGAATATGATATGGAATATTGACCTAACATTAAGGTCCAGGGTACTTTCAGCTGACCCCATGTAATTTGCACAAGCTGTAGAAATCACACAGGCAATCCATAGCAAGAATCCTAAATGTGTTGATTTTCTTTGACCCAGTTAAAAGCACTTTGCACACACCAAAATAATAAGGATTAATATCTTTGGATGATAATATTCTGAGCATCTAAAAGCCTCCTATATTAGAACATTCTTAAATTATTTATTTGGACCGTTGAGAATGAAAAACTTGAAGTGAAAAACAAGAGTCTCATGTGTCTAGCTTTTATATTTCCCAAGCCCATTACTAGCTTAGCTTTCGAAAGCGATTCTGTTCTCAGGCAGTTAGCAAATGAGCAAAGAAACTTGAAGCCACTAGCAGTCACTGCTTCCAGTACCCTTCTTTAGGCTTATTAAGGTGATAAACACCTTTGACCAAAGCTTATGGTCAGCAACATGGTCAGCAGAATCAGACACTCCTGTTACTTTTGGCTTTTATGGGTATAACAGAGCAGCTGCGTAAGCAGCTCGCCCTGGCAGTCCAGATTGCCCTAAGACCGTTAGTCACCACCTGGTTTGGGGTTTTCAGGGAGCGCAGGTATGTTTTAATAACCTTGGAACCAGGAACTCTTGAGAACCGTTCCCATCCCCAGCCAGTCACTGTATATTTTGGCAAAGGCAAGCTTATTTCTAAGGAAAGAGAAATATTTCCATTCTTTAATAAGTCATTCCAAGTTTCCTGTGATGTTATAAATAATCGGCAAACAGCCGGCTTTATTCTGCTTAATTTGATATGGCAGGTTTGCAGTGTCGAAAAGTTCACTCTCAACATAAACCATGCAACTGGACTCTGACCAATATTCTCCTTCATGATGGGAGAAACTTTATTATCAAGCTCATTCAGAAAGGCAGCTAAGACTGCCTGGCCTTCCCAGGCACCGACAGATAGAAAAGTCTGGGCTGGCCCCTACATACTGCTAGCGTGAGGTCAACCCTTCCTGGGTTTTCTCTGAGGGACCAACACTAGTCTGACAAACTTAGCTAATATACCTGTCATTCAAGGTCAGGGAGAAGGAGGCTAGAAAAACAAAGTTGAAATGAACCTGTGAGTAATCGGGAGAAGAAGCATTACATATCCTTTCCAGTAAACACTTCGATAAAAAGAGGCATGTTATTCTCTCCGTGACACTCTATGTCAAATGCCCTTTCACAACCAAGTTCAAGACTGACTTAGTTAGACCTTGTAAATCCACAGAGAACTGAATTCTGGGCACAGAGATGAAGGTCACCTGACAATAGTGATGAAAGATAAAACTACCATAAATTTAGATGTTTGGCCAAGAGTTTTAAATCTGCTGAAAGAGCTAAAAAGGCTTTCTGCCAATTAGGCTGTTTTTTAATGGGATGTTTCTGTTGTTTTTAGTCCTTTGCCTGTATTTACAAATTGAACACGTTCAGATGAAACAGTTCAAGTGTGGTTTTCATTGATTCACAAAAGTTATTTTGGAAGGAAGGAAAAAAATGAGCTTGCCTTTAGCTAATTTGAAAGTTAAGCAATATCTTTTAATAATACATTTGTTTAAGTTGTTCATAGTTCATCTGGTGTTATGTTTTAAATTTGTATTTTATCCAAATCTGACCTTCTTTTCTTTCCATTTTTTATGAGGCCTAAGGCTACTCCTGTTTCAATTAAGATCATTTTAGGAAATGCTTTGTGAAATGCATTTATCAAGCTAAGTAGGAAAGGCTGAAACCAAATGTAAGATGAGGATCAGGGTTTAGATCAAGGTTTTGAATATATTGTGTAAAAGGTATGTGGTTGTTTTACCCAGGAGAGAGGGAGAATAGAGGAAGGGAAAAAGGGAGAACAGGAATAGAGGAGGAGAAATGGAAGAAGGGGTGAGGGATAAAGATAAAAGATAGAATGGAGGAGGGTGGCCAGAGATAGAGAAAAAGAGATAGATGTCCATGTGAATGAGGAATTGGTTATAAAAGAGCCTGCAGTCCAGGGTTTTGCTTGAATGTGTCCTTGTTCACGTGAGCATTGTTTGAAGAACAGGCCAACACAGAGCTATAGAAAAATACCATCATTTATGCTTAAAAGATGCCAAACTCCTTACCAACCAGTCCTGTTAACCCCACCATGTTTTAGAATACCTGTGTCTCAAGCTTTGCAACATCTTATCCTTGGCTATAGGACAGCATCCAGCCCTGATTTCAAATTGTCACTTATCAGCAAGCTGTTGTATACTCTTACTTTCCTCTTGTGTCTACTAACTCTTGCTGTTTCAGAATGCATACCTTAGCTTGTAAGAAGCATCACATTCTTTTACCAGAAAGCCTGTGATGAAGTGCCCTCAGACAGGTGTCTTCAACAATCAGACATTTATTGTCTCACAGTTTTGGAAGTTGGAAGTCTGAAGTCACAGGGTTGATAGGGTCTTGTTCTATCAAACTCTGAAGGAAAAATTTTCCTTGACTCCTCTTTATTTCTGATGTTTTACTGGCAGCCTGTAGAGCTCCTAGGATTGTAAGTACACAACTCTAGCTTTTTTCTTCATTACATTATATTCTTTTTTAATGTTTATTTTATTTATTTTTATGTATACAATGTCTGCTTAATTGCCTGCATGCCAGAAGAGAACATCAGATCTCATTAAAGATGGTTGTGAGCCACAATGGCTGGGGATCGAACTCAGGACCTTTTGAAGAGTAGTCAATGCTCTTAACCCCTGAGCCGTCTCTCCAGCCCCATTATATTCTTTCTGGCTGTCAATTTTCACATGTTGAACTTCTTGTGAGACATCTACTCACAATAAAACAAGAAGCACCTTATTTTTAGCATAGCTTTGTATTAATTAATCATATCTGCAGTAACTCTATTTCAAAAAAGAAGTTCGTATTCTGATGTAGGGAGAATTAGACTTTAAAGACATCTTATTGAGAGAGGGCAACAAATGATGCCAATAACAGGACCTGAATTGCCACCCTTATAAGGTCACATTATAAAGCATTGGTAATTATATATACATTAAATAACCTTGCCCTTTTTTATTTATGAGACAAAAATACTTTCTGGAATGCCAGGATGTCAGTCACAAAAAAAAAATAACTCAAAGATTGAAGATTGGGATATATTTTTATTAACATTCCCTAAATTTTCTCCAACCAAAACGAGACAGGTGAAATGTCATCCATGTATGCTTTTCAGTTAAGAATCAGTTGAGATGGCCTTGTTTTAAAAGACCACTATATTTTAATTGGATATGTTTAACTGAAGCATTAAATGGAGACATTGCTGGCCTGAACAGATCCTATGCTAGATAAGGGCAAATATAATAAAGATGTCAGGATGCCTTGCTGCAGCAAGTGAGATCATTATACAATTATGTTACTTAGGGGAGCAAAGGGCAGACTACATCTTTTTACTATAAAATCTTACATTTGTGAATTTATTGAATTTATTTTTTCATGTATTTCTTTTGGAGATCTTCCACTAGGGTTGTAGGAGGTTACAATAAAATGTTACCCTGATTTCTTTTTTATACTAATAACAAGATAAATTAATTTAAAAGCCTGTGTCTTCAGACAGTTTGATGATTTTTTTTGCAATTAAAAACTATCAAATAAAACCTTTGCTCTTGTAGACAGCCATATAAAATTTTCCCCAAACACTTTGAAATTAAACCCCCGATTTATTAATTCAAATGATATCCTGTCAAACATTTTATGCAAGTAATGCTTTTGATACTAGAATAGAAAAGAGAAATTGAATAAAATTGTTTCCTCACTTACATAAATTATGTTATAGAAACCGCAGTACTTCCACCTTTCCAAGTAGCCTGTACTAAATTCTATTTACACAACATAAATGCAGGAACAACAAATAAAGGCATACAGTGCTTCTCTTTCACTGAATTTATCAGAGCATTAGATGTTATACCAGCTGCTGGCTCTAGGCAGAAGAATTTTGCTCATTGCCATTTCTCCATGAATTCTCCTTAAATCATCGTTTGAAGTCATCATTAGAACAAAATGAATGATAAGTAGTGTGAAGGTATGAGAGGTACGGCCATGAGAGTACACAGAAGTTGTAGTGTGTACTCTCATGAAATATGAAAATATTTGAACACCCCAGAAAGTTAGCAAGCAATGATAAACGTAGTCTGGAAATAAGGATTAGATCTATTGGATTAGTTTTGTTTTGATTCCCCAAAAACTGCCCCCTGAGATTGCACATAGGTAGAAACAATTTATATGTTAGCTTGGTTATTATATAATACCCAGTTACTCAAAGACCAGTTATCACCTAGGCAAAGATTCTGTAATCATACTTTCCAGATAAATTAATATTGCAGAAGGAATAATGCCCCAGATAATTAGACAGGATAAGTTTTGATACCATATAAAGAGTAGTGAAATTTTCTAGAAAGTTAATAAGTTCCTATAGACAAATTTTTTCTCCTTTCTTGGTGGGGTTCCAACATTCTCTTGCCATTTTCTGTATGCATCTCCAAGCATTCATACTGTTTTAGTCAGTTTCTGTATTTGCTTAATTTGATTTCCTATGATGAATCTCACATATATTTAACTCATACCAATTGTGATTTTTTGTTCAAATTCTATATGATAAAGAAATAGCCATAGAAAGAATCATAGAGAAACAAAACTTGAAGGAGGCAAAGATGCAATCCCCCCAAAATATGTTTTTATGGTCATATACTGTCATGGATAACCCAGCAAAATCTCTGGAAATACTCAAAACAACTGCTTAGAACAGACCTTCAAAGTATAGCATGGATGATAGAGGAAGCTAAGTAATTCAACCACAAACTCTACCCAGCTCCTTAGAGAACACATTTATCTTATACTTGTGTACTTTCTTCCTGTTCTATGTCACAGAACCCCCACAGGGAAAACATGGAGAAATTCCAAGGACATGGCCAGGGAACAGACAAAATCTGACATGAGGGTTCTGGAAAGATGGTAGTCTCTATCCTGCTGCCAAAAGTACTTTCTCAGATAAGGAGAAGAAATTGTGATTTCGCTAATCTATCATAAGGACCTAAAATATCCTAGCTACAATGAGGAAAGACGAATAAATAAAGAAAAAATATTACTGATTTTTAAGAATAATTTCAGATTCATTGAAAAGCATTGGCTTTTGAGGAGATGGCTCAGTAGGAAAAATTCTTTCTGAGCATGATGAGGACTTGAGTTTGGAGTCCCAGTACCCACAAAAGACCAGATGGAAGAGCAGACATCTGTAACCCTAGGGCTACTACTGCTAAGGGTGAGGTGAAAGAATGAGAAATCTAGGAAGTCTTCAGGCTATCTAATCTGGTTTATGAAGGAGTAAAATGACACAACAAAAGACCCTGTCTCAAACATGGAAGAAGATTATGATTGCCACCCAAGATTTGCCTCTGATCATACACATGCCCACATTCATTCACATAAATATGCATATGTTCTCATACACGTGCACATCCATTATGTGCAGACATTAATCCTAAACATAAAGATTTGAAAAAATAATAATAATAGAAATTATAATAATAGAAATAAATGTCACAGAGTTTTTACAAAGGACTTGCACACAGGTAGGTGTGTAGAAGAGTTAGTCCTGTCAAGACGTAACAGAGAACACAAAGTGATATTTATGAAACAAGCATGAGATGGGGCCTACTGATATTGTCACAGTTAGTTCTGGGTGCCATCTTTCAGTAAAGGTAGAGATTAAAAATGGAGAGTGATGTAGAAAAAGAAAACATTACAAAAAATGACCATTAAACAGGAATTGAAATTCATCAGTATATTTGGAAAAGAGAAGCCTGCTGAGGCTGGCCTTTCCAATACTCATCTAGAATCAGAAATTTCTATCCAGTTTGCCTACTGTCTTTAAGCAGAAGTTCCTTTAAAATATATGGAAGCTCTGTCTACATCTACCCTTGATTCTTTCCTTGCCCTAAATTGAGTTTCATTCGCATGCTCTTCCCTGCCCCACCCCTTTGCTCTGTTTTTCATTTAGATCTTCTATTTGGAAAAAAAATGAACAACTCACCACCGTCTGAAACCCTTTGTTATCTTAGTCTAGCCTCACATGTCATGTGCAGCCAAATCAGTGTGACATCAAATAAACATTTTCAATTGAAAGGACAGAAGAATGGAATCCCTTGTTCCCAGGGATTCAAGATTCCTGTTCAGTATCCAGGCTCATAGGAGTATCTTGATGGCTGGAGGCTCATGCTTGTTGCCAGTGTCCATGAAAAATTGAGACATATAAATGTGCAAAATACAGTGTTTCATTTTCTACTGGGCTTGACCTAATTATAGCCAGCATGTACAGCTAGGTCAAGACCATTGACTAACCCTACCTTGGCCTGAAAGCAAAAGTCAGCATCCCTCATTTATTGTATTTTTCTTAGAATACTGTTGGAGTATTTCACACCCAATCCTACTCAGTCCTTTCTTTCCCCCTTTCCATTCTAAAACCTTGATTTACCTGTAAAACAATCTTATAAAGGCCAGAGAAAGAACAGTGGCCATAAAACCCTCACACATCTGAGCACAGCTCTTGACGTTAGTGATCTAGAAAATGCCTCCAGCTCACAGCAGTCATAGTTTGGCAGCTCCTAACTCCACTATTTTCTTCTCCAATCATTGAGTTTTTATAAGCTGGTGGGGTGAGGATTGCCAAATCATTATTTCATGATCACTTGGCAATGTTTTCTTTAAACTTCCAAATCATATAAACATAGTGATGCCCAGGGAGAGGTTTATCCTGACAACTCAAAGACTGGTCCATGACCATGGAGGGCCAGGGAGAGGAACGGATATAAGGGAACACTATGCACGAGATTTCACAGACCCAAATAGGTTTACACACATTTTAGATTCACATAGGCCCCATTGATTTTCTATTTTGGATTTCTTGGGGCTATTTATATGATGCAAAGGAAACTCTCGGGAGAATGAAAAGTGGACAGTCAGCACATATTAGCTTGCAGCTTTTACTAGAAAAGTGTTATAGAAGAATGACCTTGCCATTTATCTCCACAGATAAAATGCCAGATTCATAGAAAACTCGAAGTTGGTGTGGAAGCTCACTAAGCTCAGCTTTGTAAAATGTCAGAAACTACAAACGTTGCAATAGTCGTGTTTATTCTGTATCTCAATGTTTGAGAAGGAATATGATGCCTTTCGTGATTCTGTTTGTGTGATTCACACATCTCAGGGTCATGCAAGTTAGAATCTTGATTTACGTCTTTGAAAATTAATTATTTTTATCTATTCCCATGGGACCTTTCTCAAACACAGAATCCTTAGTAAACAACTTATTATGACTGAAAATATCCCCAAGGTTCTGCAGCCTTTCTTCATGCGGAACCTTGGGTATGAAAATAACACAAGCATCTAGGACTGGCCAGGATAAGAATACTGGGAGAAATGCCATAAACAGGCTGTCCATGCGTGCTTAAGCCTTGCTGGGGCATAAATGATGATAATGATGATGATGATGATGTCTGAAAAACTAAATGGCTTTGTCTCTGCAAAGTCCCTCAGTAATTTAAGGGCGAGTGCACATGGAAGTCTCAGGCAGCAAAAGTTCTCCAGAAAAAAAAAAAAGATTGAGATGGAAGATAGAGAAGAGTTTATTTTGGTTATGAAGACACAATTTTTTGAACCCAGCACTAATTTCTGAACAAATTTCAACTTTGTTGAAATCAGTATGGCTGATCTTGCTAGGGACCTAGTTGGAAGGCTACTCTGTCTCCACATTCCACTACTAGAACTAGAGAGAGGCCATCCGTCCCCACCTGACATTCCCTTGTGTTCTGGTAATCTCAACACCAGTCCTCATACATGCATGCCAAGTGCTTTACCATGAAGTTAGCTCTTCAGGCTTTAAAATCTACTCTCTATATTAGCTTCTCGAGTTCAGTTATGTGAAGGACTGAAACCAATAAATGACATCATTAGTTTTGAGGTTGGGCATTGCCCTGTGCCCATTCCAGCATCTCATATCATTGTACCAAAATCACTAATACAATCAGAGGAGCCTACTTAGACATTTGGCATTCTTTTGTTCTATGCAAAAGTAATTTTATTTTTGGCTAAATATCAATATGTTCATACCAGTTAATAACAGACAGATAATAATCTGATAATAAACATAAAACAAGAGGAACCCTTCTTTAATTCATCTAAAACAAATAGTTAAGCTTTTATTACTTGCTGCAGTTTTTAAAAACACTTTTGCTAAAACTATAACTCAGAATTTAAATCTATTAAACTTTACTTTTGAAAGACTATTGAAACAAACATATTTTGCAGCTGATGATTGAATTATAATGAAGGCAAAAATTCATGTTAATTTCTACAACCATCTTCTTCTACATCCTTGTTTTCAATGAAAACTTTATTATAATTTTTACTTTCCAAAATGCAAGTTTTCATGGTTAATATATCTTAGACACTGGACATTATATTTGTGTCTTCTGAACTCTTTTCATCTTTTGTGGGTTACAAAGACTGATTCTAAAACAGCAAACCTGTACTTATCTGTAAAAATTTGTGTTCAACAATGCTAAGATACAACAGTGATTAGTAGTGACAAATATGCAGACTAGCAATGAGCAGGTGTGGCGGGAAAGCAGATAGAGCAGGAAAGGGACAAATTTTTGTAGGAATAGAATTTTAGGAGGGTCACACGGTTTGTAATGTCCAAATTAATTTCTTTCACTTAATGTCCACTTGAAGTGTTCAGAACGTGTGTGCTCCCACACTATATCATTAAAGACAGCCAAGTATTCAATCTTAAAGTATTAAGATTAACTGCTTTGTGAAGCTATGATGAAGATGGAGTCCTCATGAAGACAGAAGGGTGCTTGTTTGCCCTGATAGTCATTGAAAAACTCAGTGAGGTCTATATAGCAAAACACCCATGCCAATGATCTGCTGAGGCCTTGGTTATTCTCGAACTTTGCATCGTCAGAAGTGTATGAAATGAATTACTAATGTTTATAATCCAGGTGGTCTACGCTGTGTTTCAGTGGGGGTATAAAATGACGAACATGCCAGAAGGAAGGTGATCTCTGTGGTATTTGTGGTACACTCTAGGAGACTTTAGGGTTTATCTATAAGAAACCTTACATGTGTGTGAGAGCATTGCTTGTGTATCAGAATGGCAGACATGTATGATATTCTGTAATAATGGCCACCTGTGGGAGAAAGTGTTTGAATATGTTTTAGGTAAAAGTGCACGCACAAGCAAGCCCGGTATGGAGAAAAGAACAAAACAATATGCAAATGCACTCACCACGTATGACTAGCAAGTGATTGAAATACTTAAAAAAACCCTGAAAATTCCTTACTGACTTAATTTTCCCTATCTTGTTAAAATACCTGTTGTTATTACTCTAGTATAATCCAATCATTTGCTAATAGCTTTCTCTCAGAAATGCAGGTTTTCTATTAGAATTTATTCTTCATGCATAAACATAGGGTCTCTAGACCTATAAGTGTGTTGTAAAATCCATCTATTTATTTTTCTATCTCTTAGAATACAAAAAAACCTTATGAACACCAACAGAATATCTCCTTGTATTTCCTTTTTAATAGTCACAAACATAAAACTAAATGAGGTACATAGAATGACTTTTTTTTTTTTGGACGGCCAGTTCACAAAATAATGATAAATAGAGTTATTAATAATTAAGAAGGATCAGCCTATAGGTTAGGTTTATTCTTAACTAGTTCTTATGACTTTAATCTATTTCTATCAATCTATGTTTTACCACATTTTTTTTAATCTTTATTTCATTCTGCATGTCCAACTCACCCCCTCCCTCTGTGTCTCCTTGGAATCTCTTCTGCAACTCTGTTAACTCCTCATACTTCCTCCCTCAGCTCAGAAGTCTCACCTATATCTTCTGCCTAGCTATTGGCTGTTCAACTCTTTCATAAACAAACACAGCAATATATCTTCACACAATGGACATATATCCCACAACAGACGTAAGAACTTATATTACAAATTGCTAAAATATGTTGACAATATTGTATATACGACACAAAGACTTTCATGCACTGCAAAGCATTAGCATACCGTTCTTTCTGTCTCCCAGAGAGCAGCTTCTTGGCACTCAGATACATTTATAACAAATACTAAGTGAAGATTGATACAGGTACTTTAATGAAGTATGCGTATTCCTTTGGATTTTGAGGCTAGACAGGATGCTCCAAATATGTGTCTCTCAAATATATATATATATATATTTTCATGTTGTCTTTAGTTTTCTAAAGTAAGGGCTCAGGCAGGCAGGAACTTGGGAGGATTTATTGGATCCGACTCTTTATTTCAAACAAAGTCAGAGTTTCAGTGGCACGATTCATGCACTAAGCAGATGAGTAGAGGCAATTTGTGCAAATGCTCAGTAGTGAGACCCAAGGAATGTGGCCAATGTCAAACCCAGCCAGGGACACTTTGATGTCTGGGAAAGCAGACTGGTGTCACATTCAAATAGCTACACAGGCAAAAAGCCTGAAGCCAGCTGCTGAGCTGCTTTTACTCTTCATTACACAGCGATGATTGCTTTCAGAGTTCTCCATTCTAAGAAACAGCAAATAAAACACCACAGGCAAAGTAAACAATACTTAAGTATTTCACACAAAGAAAAAAAACTAAAGCTAAAATACCTTTACCCTTTTACTTTTGTCAGATCCCAACCTAATCTTGTTAGGAATGAATAAGCTTGGAAGCCATAACTTTTGACGTTAGTATTTTCATTTAATTAACAAAGACATATCTTCAAAAGAATTAATGAAAGCAGTAGGAATTATGGATATTAGTTTCATTTGCCTTTGATATATGAAATAAAAGGAAGCATTTTAATTACAGAACAGGTGTTTTGAACAATAACATTATACACTGCAAGCTAAAAAATCAAATTAATGAAGTTGTTTTAACAAGATGAGTGACAACTAAATAATCCAGAAAAAAAGCTTTGTATTCAAGAAAAAAGCAAAATACAGCCTAAAATACAAGAGAAAAACAGTATATTTTTAAAAAATAAGATTTTGTTATTCCTGGAAGACTGTTGAACTCATCCTCCAGTAAAACAAATAAAAAGACTGTTTATAATCATGTATTTTATGAAAAATATTACTAAACAAGGAATTTTTAGGACTAAAACAATCATGTTTTTGAATAAAATGCTTGTAAAACCACATCAAATATATATGGACACTGATAGCCTTTTATTTTCTTTAGATGGAGATAATTCCTCATAGTTGAGATTCTGTCTTCCCCAGCGGCTCTAGTTTGTGTCACATTGACAAAAACTAACCAGTACTTGTATCCAAATGACATCAGATAACCATTTATCACTTATATCAAAGCACATTATAGAATCTTCCTGGTCTCTCAACTGCTTCTGATACTGTTTTTTTTCTAATTTATTTTATGTTTTTATGATGCCAGCACTCGAACCTAGCATCTTATATGTGATGAATATATGCTGTGCTTTATAGCTATATTCCGAGCCCTGTTTTTTCTCTTCTTCTCTTTTTTATTTTTTATTTTCAGAATCTCACTAAGTTGTGCCGATTCCCTTGAGTTTGCTTTATAGACACAGCAGGTCCTGAACTCATGATTTTCCTCCTTCAGCCTTCTGAGTATCTGGCATAACAGTACTGAGCCATCAGGTTAGGCTTTTTTTTATTTATAAATGTAAATTCATACACATTGACTTTAAGTCACAATAACAACTTACGCAGTGGACACTGAAGTTGTTCTTGTCTTGAATTTTACCACTTGATGCAGGGGGGTCTCGGGATGTTTCTTCCTAAATCAGTTATTGCTAACCCGTGATTTCTCACTGCTTGGATGATGTGTTGAGTTTTACTTTGAAGAATTTATATGTCAATAGATGTAAAAATTATTATTTATTGAGCACATAAATAACCACCAATATCATTGCTCGAATACATATACGCAAATATTCCAAAATCTCTAGGATAAAATTGAAGCTCTGAAAAAAATTTCAGATAAAAAGTATTGATTGTATGACCCATAATCTTGAGAATGCTTTCAGGTTAAAATAAAAATAAAAACAAATACAAAACAAAACAAACAACAAAAACTACATTAAAGTGACCTTACCTAATCAAGATCTGTGTTTTCAATTATCAGTTCTCCCTCAGAACTTGACCTGCTGTAATTGTTCCCTGAGGCATCTGAATCCACACCCGTGCTCACTAATATGTATGCATGTACGTGTACCACCCGTACATTATTTGGATCCATTTTACTAGCAGAGTAAAAGCTAAGTGCTCTTTTTCTTTTCTTTTTTTGACCTCATAAAAGTTAAATGACTTTTTAAGGTTTTACATCAACAAACAAAAATTTAATTAATGAAATATAGTAAAAATATAAGCTATAATTTTGCAAATCTTTGAAAGCTTCACTGTACTTTTTGACATTAATATTCTTTTAGAATTAAAAGACAAATGCACTTGGCAACTTGTGAAGCTACAAATAAACTGTACTCAACTAAGAAATGATAAACATTTCATATGATTTGTCATATTTTTAAAAAATAATGTTATATGAAAATTTGCAATTTTTTGCTGTTAAAGAATCAAACCACTAACCTTTTTTCCCAAAGTTTCATTTACTTTTGTTCTCAATTAGAGTGGTATAGAAACACAGAATTTTCACATTTGCTCTCTAGATGATTTCAGCATTATAATATACGATATGTCTTATTTTGAGGTATGGATGAGATCATATGGTTTCAGCTTTCTTTAAGATACTTGCAGTTGTTTATAATTTAGGAATGATACTGGGATTCATAAAGAAGCATGGGGTGGGTTGACTGTTTTATACATCTAATGTCAGTACAATTTTCATAGCTTTATAATTTAAATAAAAGTCAAATACAGAGTGCTTATTTCTAATCCCTTAATTCACATAAAATGTTACTATAAAATTTTATATTATTTACTTTCTTCTAGTTTCCAGTAAACTATTCAGTATCTGTTTTAAACATGAACAAGAGGCTCAATAGAGCAGGCAGTAATTATATTATCTTCATTTAATGAATTTTTATTTTCTTCTGCAAAACCAGATAAAATGAAACATTGAATTTTTATTAGCATTAATTATCTATATAATCTAGCCTGCTAGCTAATTTTAAAACTGAGTATTAAACATAGGGCCTGTATTTCTTAAGAATGGAGTTTCTTCATTGTTAATTTAACAGAAAGCCACTCTACTGAGAATCATGTAATTATCTTGTAAAATGCTAACTCTACATTTACTTATGCAAATGAGTATACACCTTGAAATTTGCATATTTAAACAATTGAGTTTCATGTTAATTGTTGTATACAAACACAAACATATTGTATATATGAAAATACTTGTGTGTATAAATCTTCAAGCACATTTGTGAGTTAACAGCAAGATCACGTTTTCAAATGTATATGAAGAGGAAACCTTTCTATAGGTATCTGCTTTCCAGAATAGAATTAGAGAGGAAAACCAAGAAACACAATCTTCCTAGCCTAAGTATTACATACAATAAATTAATGTATTTTGTTTCAATGTAAATATATATGTATCTTTTATTTCAAACAATTTGATTTTTACTTATTCTTTCAAATGTTTGAATCTTCCACACAAGTACAACTACTTTTACATTAAATATTATATTTAATTTGTTATAAAATCACTGCACCATTCATATTGTGATCTGAAGTAATTTTGATACATGTTGATATATCATTTTCAGTAAATTAATATATAGATTAGTGAAACTTCAAGAAAAATACAAGCTAAAACATATATATGACAATTTTGTTAATTTTCAGTTTAATTTTGTTGCAAGCATAAGTTTTCTATGGTCCTCAGTAACAAAAAGCTTCATTTTTAAGGAAGTAAAAATGGGTGTATTAATGATATTTGGCAATTCAAATCATGCTATAGATTTTTTTATTCAAATATAATATTACTAGCCACACTTATACATATTTTGATGCTGTAGGAATTCCTACAGCCAATAGCCTTTAAGTTACCTACCCACTTGGGCATAGCCTCTTATACTATACATGCTCATGTAAGCATGTAGTTGCCCTATCTTCCTGCTGCATTTTTCGGTTGCTGTTCCCCATTTGAGTAGAGAACTGTGATCTCTGAGTCTACCCCTAAATAAATAACCATTTATTATACTCAATTCTGAGCTAGTATGGGATTTCTTTTTACTGTCTGTCTTCATTTTGACAGAGCCCCAGTAACCCCATGACATGACATGTCAAAGAGAACAAGATGTCATTCTGAGCCCCAGCTGATCACCCCCTTATAGAGTCTCTCTTCTGAGCCCCTGTGTTACCTCAGTGACATCTGAGACCCTTCCTGGAATCTAGTTAAATTGTACCCTTAGGCAAGAACTGTACCCTTTCTCCCACAAAAGAACAAATTTCATGGCCTGGTTATTTTTACTTTTCTTTTCCTACTTGCCACGTGTGTGCCATGCTTATAGGTCTATGAGATGCTCTGACTTCATTGCATCCCAGTCCACTGTGATTTTTCTTTACTCTGAAACATTGTCCCCCTCTGAGTAGGTCAAAGGGATTTCTTACAATCTCTTACACACTGAATCTGATCAATTATTCTTTAAAGAGTGTCAGCAAAGTTAAAATTACCATAGATATATTTTATGGAATACCATTTTAATTAATATTTTTGAAAGAAAAAAGTAGATTGATTCACCATACCCTCATTAGAAAGAGAAACAAAGAGATTCAGCAAAAGCCTAAAGTCCATTTTCACATATAGATTTTAGTATGTAATGAATAGCATATTTATTCATATTCATAAATATATTTCCAGGAAAAAAGTGATAAATGTATTTGCTAAATTATATAGCAATTGAAGCCTTCTTTATTTTTAATTTCTATCTTTCTTTTTTTTTGTTTGAATTTGAGGGTTTTCAGGTCAATGTTAAAATATTCGTGTTGCATTAGTCGAAGATCCTGCAGAGTTCACTGTCTCAAGATTCATTTTATTTTTATCAGTTTGTGTGTATGTGTTTAGACTGTGTTGTATTTGTTTATGCAGATGGCTGTGAAAGCCAGGAGAAGGTGCTAGAGTGCCTGTAGGTGAAGTTACAGGTCACCATTGGTACTGGAAACCAATGTTTCTTTCCCAGAGCAGTAAGTGCTCTTATGTAATTAAGGCTTTACTCAGGCTCTGATTTTTAGGTGTTCTAACCAAATCACAATCTAGATTTCTAGACTTTCTAACCTGAACACGCCACTGTAACATGAAACAATACATGTTAACATGCATAGGTACTTAACACACTGCACTTTTCCCCAATGTAGAAACAAACACAAGTAGATCAGTAATGTAGTGCCATGAAGATCTCTGCCATGACCCGTAAATCTACAGTAAAAACATTCTAGGAAGGATGCCTACCTATATTCAACAGTGGCTTGGCTGTTATGGGGCTTATCAATGGTCTCTGAATAGATTTGACATCTACTCCATCAGGAAAAGTCTGAAGTTACCTCTATAAATAGAATGAAAACCAATGGTACAAGAGGGCATAGGTTCCATGTACTCAGATTTTGCATGACAAAAACTTTTAGCTGCTGAGGCAAATCACAGACATGAGAAATGATTTGCTATTTAATATCTATGTATTTGGACTTGTCAACTATTAAAAAATAAGCAAAACATAGACCCCTTAATTTCTGCCCATCTTCAATAATTCCAATTTATATTTTAACATAAAATTAAATTCCTCAAATCAGCTAAAGAATCATAGAAAGTCCTCTTCTGCAATTTCAGAATTTCTATAATTTTATATGCAAAACATTTATACAACCCAAAAATTTCCATTTAAATGGTTAGAACAATATCACCTTCATGCTCAAATCAAATGATTTCCACACGACTTCATAGAAACAGTCACAATAAGAGTTCTCTTCCTTATTTTTTCTAACACAGTTTTAATGGGTTGTTTCCTCTATTCCTCATGAGGAAAGGGTTTTTTATTGTGTTTATATATGCCTGCTTTCTTGGACACCTTACCATAACCTTTTCTGAATAAATTTGTAATTTATTCCCTACATTTTCTCACCATAATATGGTTACCTTAACAAATAAAGAACAAATATGAACAGCATTTATATTGTTCTATAGACTACTCACATAGAATATGAATAAAATCTAAAATTTATTTCTGCATTTACTATTCTCCATTATTGAGTCATTGTCAAGTTTTGTCCATTGTTTCCCAATCAAAGGCTTTGAAAAGTTATTGTCTTCTACCCACACCATGAAGATATTTTAGAACGAACTCCCAGAAGCATACACATATCACCATTAACTTTAATATTATTAGAAATCAGTATAAATATTTCTTTGGTATTAGCTATGTTAATAACTAGGGTATAATATTCTTCATCATTACCTCATTGTATATAACAGTTTGTTCAGAAAGGCAGTAGGTTAGAAATAATTTAATGAAAAGAATCTAGCATTGAATGTGGATAACAGCATTGAATTTTTGGCCTTACTGCTCCTACCATTGCATTTAGTTCATCTTTTGACTGTATGAAGTGAGAAGCAGAAGCAAATGAAACATATGTTGGATAGAACTTTTAGCATTCTGCAGGGCAGCATGAACTATGTGGTGAATATAATATACAATGAAAAAATCCTATCCTATATGTGTGTGTGTGTGTGTATACACATATACTATTAAATGCCCTGTAGAAAAAAATAGAGCTGTGTGTGCTTTTGGATAAAATAAAATGAGAGAGTTTGGGTGGGAATGGTTAGCCATACTTACTAAAACATTGCTCAAGGGCACAGGTCTGTTTGTCAAAAGATCTGTGTAGAAATATTTTAACTTTTAATAAAGCCTTCTTTTAACAACTATGTTAAACTTTCTGGTTTATAAATATTAGATAAAAAGCCTTTCTCCCACTTATCATCTAAAAACAATTTTAATGTTTGGAAGTCATCATTTTTTCTCCAGGGTAAATGTTTGCTCTTTTGTATATTTTAGTCTTAAAAGGTTATTTCCAGATCATACATTCTTCTCCATGCAGTTTTTTTTTCTGGATATTCTTCAGTTAATGATTAACCATCTGTAGAACTGAACGGGCTAAACTTCATAATATATTTAAGTAAGCATTAACTGGTTTTCATACCTATTTTTGAAAAAAAAATAATGCCAACAGTTCACCACAGCAGTACAATTATCAGTGTAATTTCTGTTGCATGAAATGCAAATTTCTGTGTACATTATTTTCTAAAAATATCCCAAACTAGTTTTTAAAATCAAAATGTTATAGACTCTTCACTAATCAACTACCAACTATAGAGAAAGAATTGATCAAAATGTTCTATGCTAAAATTTAAAACAAGCCACAGAAATCTTTCACTGAGAGTTAAGTACTTGATCCATTCCAGATACTGTTCAAAATAAGTTTAACTTTAATTTTACATGCACTTGTGTAAAATAACTTGGTCATGCATTACTGCAATGACATCTAACAAGTTATCTCATGGGAGCTGAGCAAATATTGCAATAGAGATTACAAGTCTTTGACAGATTTCACTTAGCATTCTGTGAATATTCACGTATCACATTTTTAATTCTTTATTGCTGATAGAAAAGAAACACAACATCTTCTGTAGTAGGAGGAGCGGCAGGCTGTGTCCTAGCTGCCCAGCTAGCTTAACTCCTTTTATTAATTAAATTACTGCTTGACCCATAAGCTCTAGCCTCTTATTGGCTACCTCTCGCATCTTGATTTAACCCATTTCTAATAATCTGTATATCACTATGAGGTCATGGCTTACCGGGAAAGATTCTAACCAGTGTCTCTCTCAGGCAGGAGAATCATGGCATCTGCCACATTTCCCTTCTTCCCAACATTCTGTTCTGTCTTCCCAACCTACCTGAGTTCTGCCCTCTCAACTAGGCCAAGGCAGTTTCTTTAATAACCAATGAAAGCAACACAAATACAGAAAAATTTTTCACATCAGAAAAGAAATACAACTTCTTCTTTGGAAAAGATATCGTTATTAGATATATGCAAACATGATAAGAATACAAACCCACGCTTGCTTATTAAAAACAGAAACATACAATGTGCAGACAAACATAGAATCTAGAAAAAATGGTATTTTAAACCATGATAAACTTTAGAATTTATATTGACTTTGATCTTGTATCTTGTCCTTTATCCTTCTAAGAATTTCCACATATTATATCCCAAAGTTTTTTTTCTTAAGCCTCTCTTCGAATGCTTCATCTATTCAAGAGACTAATTAAAAAAAATATGAATTAAAATAATGTCTTTAACTTGATATGACCATTTCTTCCCAATTTTCAAGCATCATTCACTATTAGTTCATTTTCTGAATGTTAGGAAAGGTCTCATCACCAATGTAAAGTGACAATCAGCAAAACCTAAAAGGAGAAAGAAGATTGTTCATCGCTTTACTAGGCAAATGCTGTTCCTTCTGTCTCTGCACCATTAACTGGATATATTTATTAAACTTTAAACTTAGCAATACTTTTAATCCAGAAATCCCAAACTTTGCTTAATGTTTTGTTTATCATTATGTACAACAAGCTTGAGAATACTTTGGATCAGGTACCTTTCATCTAGCTTTTTGTAACTTGGATATTCCAAACAAGGAAAAGTAGAGTGAGCAAGAAAGAAAGGCAATTAACCCATTTCAGCATCACTGGCAACTGCTTCTGTGATTTGTGTCTGGAAAGATAATGAGGATCAAGAGCTCCAAATCCGTCCCTCAAAAATGTGATGTCTAAATCAAGTGCTAATTGATTCTTACAATTCAGTAAAGAATTACTATTTCCCTAATGAAAATTTCAACATCTATTTCTCAAAAGAAGACATGCAGATGATCAACAAGAAGTTATAAAGATGGGCAAGTTTTCATTCAGTATTGGAACAAAACCACAAATCATAATGAACACCACTAAATTGCTATGATAAAAAAAAATAATAAGTAATAGCAACTATTGGTAAGGATGTAGAAAAATTATAAGATGGTAAATGCTTTTGAGAAAGTAAAATAAGCTGGATACTTAAAAAGTACATGCCTGTTTTTTTTTTGTACTAGCTTGCATTTATTTTTATAAATAAGTAAATACTAAGAGTAATTAAAAAGACTTGAAAAATTATCTGAAAGGAGTTTAGTCAGACTCAGAATTCATTGTCCTGACCCCCTGAGAACATAATCAACGTTTGGTTTGCAAAGACAAGACTTTGGTCAAAATAAGCATGTGTTGGTGTATGCCTGTAATCCAAGCACTGGAGAGAGAGACTAAACATTGAGATCATATTTGACTTATACCTCAATTCTTCCAGAGAAATAAAAATAAAATGTTGACTTTATGATAAGAACACAAAATATTCTCTCTAGATTCCCTCATCTTGATTTTGAGCACTCTTGCTCATATAATCCCTACTCCCTCTCTTTGACTTGGCTTTCAGAGCTTGACCTGGCGTTTGGCTCTGGATCACTGCATCTGCTTCTATCAGTTATTGGATGAATGCTCTGTGATGACAGTTACTACTATATTCACCATTCTGATTACAGGAGAAGATCAGTTCAGGCACCCTTTCCACTATTGCTAGGAGTCTTAGCTGAAGTCATCCTTGTGGGTTCCTGGGAGTTTCCCTAGCACCGGGTTTCTCCCTAATCCTATAATTACTCTCGATCAAGTTATCTCTTTCATTACTTTCCCCCTCTTTTCCTCCTTCAACTCAACCATCCCTTTCCCTCATGTTCTCATGTCTGGTCTCCTCTCTTAAATTGCCCCAACCCACATATCAGTTTACCAGGAAATCTCATATATTTCTCCCTCCCAGGGTGATCCATATGTCCCTTTTAGGGACCTCATTGTTACCTAGTTTCTATAGAGCTGTGGTTTATAGTCTGATTATTTTTTACTTTACATCTAATAACCACTTAGCACTGAGTACATACCATATTTGTCTTTCTGAGTTTGGATTACCTGACTCTGGATGATATTTTCTAATTCCATCCATTTGCCTATAAATTTTATGGTGTCATTTGTATTTACAGCTGAGTAACAGTAAACCAAACATTCAATGTAAACAAATAATGGTATAAAGCAGATTAATATTGAACAGCTGCTAGGAACTTAGAGAAGAGTGTTCCCTACTGAAAACATGATGCCTCTGAGGACTATAAAGAATTCAAATCCGGAGTGTATAATGACGGGATAACTCTATGAACAGTCAACTGTAAATTGTATAGTTTGAAGAGATAATTTTAAGATATCTAAATTTCAATTCAGTAAAGTTTCAAAATGACAACCATTTTAACATAAACATATGTGCACTTAAATTTATATGCAGCAAAAATGCTTGGTATATATTATAAATTTTTATTATAAATTAGTATCTTTTCTGATTCTTAAAAAGGATTACATTTAAACACAATGTTATAGATATACAAATTGTTTTGTTTGGTATATATTTTCTAACTAAACAAGATGGAATAGATTATATTACAGCTAAGTATTTTTATAAAACCTTTTGATGCAACATGGACATAATATATTAGTAAATAATATTTTATTGAGTAAACTATAATTCAAAAAACTAACAATAATAAGCTTAGTGGTAAATGATAAAGGAACCCACCTATCATTCCATAGAGTTACTGGACAACTATTTGATTGAAGGTATTTTGGTATGAATAAATAGTTAATGTTCAGCAGTAACTTTCAATATGTATTTTTATTGAGGTATTCTTGAGGATACAAATTATTGTTCAAAATGTCGATTTCTAGGTTTTTTTTTAAATTTTTTTTTTTATTGAATAAAGGAAAAAAAGTTTCTGCCTCCTCCCAGCCTCCCATTTCCTCCCCCTAATCCCACCCTTCTTCCCCTTCCCCCACTCTTCTCCCCTTCCCTCTCCAGTCCAAAGAGCAGTCAGGGTTCCCTGCCCTGTGGAAAGTCCAAGGTCCTCCCCCCTCCATCCATGTCTAGGAAGGTGAACATCCAAACTGGCTAGGCTCCCACAAAGCCATAACATGAAGTAGGATCAAAACCCCGTGCCATTGTCCTTGGCTTCTCATCAGCCCTCATTGTTCGCCATGTTCAGAGAGTCTGGTTTTATCCCATGCTTTTTCAGTCACAGTCCAGCTGGCCTTGGTGAGCTCCCAATAGATCAGCCCCACTGTCTCCGTGGGTGGGTGCACCCCTCGTGGTCCTGACTTCCTTGCTCATGTTCTCCCTCCGTCTGTTCCTCATTGGGACCTTGGGAGCTCAGTCCAAAATAAGAAGTTGAACCCAAGGAAAAGCATATAGTTGTCCTCTTGGCTATGGGAAGTAGACAAAATTGCCGGGGAGAAAATTGGGATCTTGGGGGTGGGGTGGGAGGGGGGTAAGGGGAGATGGGGAGAGAAAGTGAGAAGGGGAGGATGGGGGGAACTTGGGGAAACGGGTTGATTGGGATAAAGGAAGGTTGGATAGGGGAGCACGGAAGCACAATTCTTAGTTAAGGGAGCCACCTTAGGGTTGGCAAGAGACTTGAACCTAGAGTGGCTCCCAGGAACCCAAGGCGATGTCCCCAGTTAGTTCCTTGGGCAGCTGTGGATAGGGAACCTGAAATGACCCTATCCTATAGCAATACTGACGAATATCTTGCATATCACCATAGAACCTTCATCTGGTGATGGAGATAGAGACAGATTTCTAGATTTTTTGATGCATATTTTCAACGATGGAACATTTTAGGGAAGTAAAATTAATCAAATTTTTTCTTTTGTGTCAGCTTGACACAGAGTCGTTTGAAATGAGGAACTTTCAGATGAGAAATGCATCTATAACTTATTAACAATATTATATAATAGTGTTATAACAATATTAACTTATTGGCAGGACTATCAGGCACTTTTTTCTTATTAATTATTGGTGTAGAAGAATCCCGTTCCTTCTGGCTGGTGCCACCCATGGACAGGCAGTCCTGATTTTTATCATAAAGCAGCTTGAGCAAACCCTGGGTAGCAATCATGTGAGCAGCACCTTTTGGCTACCCACTCTTAGTTCCTAACTTCAATTTCATACCTTGTGTTTCTGCCCCGATTTCCTTCAATGATGTGATGTGGAAGGGAAAGATAAATAAACCCCTTACTTTTCAGAATGTTTTTGCTCGTGATCTTTTATCACAGCAATAGAATTTCCAAGACTCTCACAGTTCAGCTCCCAGTGTTTACAAGCATGGGAATCTTCATTAAGAAAACTTAATAACTTAAGAATACATTCAGGTTGGCCGGGCAGTGTGGCACACACCTTTAATTCCAGAACTTTGGAGACAGAGACAGACAGATCTCTGTGAATTCAAGGTCAGCCTGTTCTACAAGAGCTAGTTCCAGGACAGCCAGGACTGAGAAAACCTGTCTTAAAAATACACACATACACACAAACACAGACAACAAACACACACACAAATGCATTCAGGACCTCTAAAGACTTGATTGGAGTTAATTAGATAAAGGTGAGACATATTTAAGAAATCTTTGAAACATATTCAAATAACTATTGAATCTTTGTCACTAATTAAAATATTTGAAGGTTTTTATTATCTATGTATTGATTATATATTACTCAGTGTAATTATACATCAAGGCATGGGACATTTATATGATATAAAATGCAAGAAGTCTCATTAAATAAATACTTTAGATTGGATTTCCAAATTGTTAAATGTAGGTATTCCGCTATTAAGGAAATATATTTTGAGCTGAAATTAAATGGGTGTCTCTTATTTCTTCATTCTTCTTGTTACTTTTTGGCAGTAGCCATACTAACATTAGTGAGATTATACATCATCCTGGTCAACCAGTTTATGATTTATATTTTTTTCTTGATTGGTTATACTAAATTTTTGATTACAATTTTTGAGGAATATTGTTTCAATTAATTAGCCCGTGTTTTAACATTGTTAATTGTTTCCTTAATTGTGAAGTATCCAAGTTCCAGAAGAGCTTTTATCAAGACAACTAGAAGAAAACGCATCCTTATTAGAGGGAAACTTTTCCCTGAATTGATCACAGCAGGCCTTTCTTCCTTGTATTGAATACAACACAAAAGACACAGATATCTAAAGACAAACAGATAAAACTACATCACAGTGGAATATTCTGCACAATAAACCAGTCGAAAGAATAATAGAATATTATACATACTGGAAAATGATTTCAACTCCCTTACTAATTTCTAAAATAATAAAACATGACTCAAATACATGTTATCTTTAAAAATACATTTTAAGTGTTAAAAATTGATTGACTAATATGAAAAGAAAACTGCACATAAATATGACAGTAGAATGACTGCTTGAATACACAAGGGATTTATATGATAGGATGAATATGCAGCCACATAAAAGTACTTTTTAAGGAAAAATGTGTAAATCAACAGGAAGACAAAACAATTTTCATTGTATATATTTCAATGAGTAATTCATCAAACCTGGGTAAAACTCGGAAATTTAAAACAAATGCATGGATATATCAGAAATTATATTTGAAAACGGAATCCTCTTATCATAGCATTTTCTACAACTGTTGAACACAATACCATTAATGGTATTGAAAACAACAGATACTATTACAAACAATGCTGCTCTGAACATAGTTGAGCATACACTTTTTTTGTATGAGAGGGCCTCTCTTGGGTATATTCCCAAGAGTGGTATTGCTGGGTCCAGGTGTAGGTTGATCCCGAATTTCCTGAAAAACCACCACACTGCTTTCCAGAGTGGTTGCACAAGTTTGCATTCCCACCAGCAATGGATGAGTGTACCCCTTTCTCCACAACCTCTCCAGCAAAGGCTATCATTGGTGTTTTATTTATTTTAGCCATTCTGACAGGTGTAAAATGGTATCTTAAAGTTGTCTTAATTTGCATTTCCCTGATTACTAAGGACCTAGAAACAACCTTGATGCCCTTCAATGGAAGAATGGATGAAGAAAGTATGGAATATATACATATTAGAGTACTACTCAACAGTAAAAAACAAGGACTTCTTGAATTTTGCATACAAATAGATGGAAATAGAAAACACTATCCTGAGTGAGTTAAGCCAGACCCAAAAAGAGGAACATGGGATGTACTCACTCATATTTGGTTTCTAGCCATAAATAAAGGACATTGAGCCTATAATTCGCGATCCTAGAGCAGCTAAATAAGAAGGTGAATCCAAAGACAAACATATAGGCATCCTCCTGAATATTAACCTTCATCAGGCGATGAAAGGAGACAGAGACAGAGACCCACACGGGAGCACCGGACAGAAATCTCAAGGTCCAAACCAGGAGCAGAAGGAGAGAGAGCACGAGCAAGGAACTCAGGACCGCGAGGGATGCACCCACACACTGAGAGAATGTGGATGTTCTATCGGGAACCCACTAAGGCCAGCTGGCCTGGGTCTGAAAAAGCATGGGACAAAACCGGACTCACTGAACATAGCGAACAATGAAGACTACTGAGAACTCAAGAACAATGTCAATGGGTTTTTGATCCTACTGTACGTACTGGCTTTGGGGGAGCCTAGGCAGTTCTGGCCCCCAAGTGATCGGATTAAAGATGTATAAGACTACACCCCAATATGATACACATTTTTAAATATACTTCTTGAAGTCCCATCAATGAGTTGCCCTAGTTCACATACCATCAATGGCAAAGTTGAGAAGTTAATATTTTTAGTTTCATGTGCCATGCATTATGGGCTGATGTATTAATGAATTATAAATGTAATAATTGATTTGCATCATACACATGAGGATGGTGATTCCATCGTGATTATATACTTTGAATATATGGATCTAAATACTGGGAAATGTATTTATAGTAAAAAATAAACTGTTTAAAGCACTCCAATCTCCTTTCCTCGGGTTTATTTCCTTCACATATTTATAATGGAGAAGAATTAATCTTCATTGAAGCTGCTGCTTATATTTTAGCATGTTCATTCTCTGACAACTTTAGTGGCTACACATAAGGGGTATGTATATTTTATCTTTTTTATATCTAGAAAAATTTAGGATTAATCCATATAAACTAAAATTGAACATAATTTAAAAATTGAAATATTTGTTTTAGGTAGTTGTCTTCAGATGACAGTTGTTGGTGACCAGCATCGACAAACTTATGAATCACCAGGGTAGAGGTGTTGATATTTAAAAATATTAGTAAAGAATATGAAGACATGAAAATAATAAGACAGAAAAATATAGAATAGTACTGGGAGGGGAGTTCCAGTGAATACTAAAATCATCTGGGTTTAATTTTCATTTTTAAAAAATACTCTTGACCCCAAAAGTTAGTTAATCACTCTGTTTTTAGAGAGAAAAAAAAATGAGTCATACTCACATCCTAAACCTAATCATTCTGTAGGCAAACCACTCCCTGGGTGGAATTCAATGTTTTCTCCTCAAAGAAACTGGTTCCTTAGTAGGATCAGTAGAATTTTGTTTGTGATAACAACTTATCTACTTCTCTATTCCTGGAGTACAGCGCCAGGCACACCTGTTGATAATAACCTTGAGCAAGCAGAAATCTCTGATATCTATCTAGGTTCAACCTGTGTTTGAGGTAGAAACACAATAACTTTAAGGAATAAAGGTAAGTTCCTTAGGTCAAAGTGGAAATAGGCTCACATTTTTTGGTCTCCACAAGCAATAAGAAACATATGGACTACTGAGAACTCAAGAACAATGGCAATGGGTTTTTGATCCTACTGCACGTACTGGCTTTGTTGGAGCCTAGGCAGTTTGGATGCTCACCTTACTAGACCTGGATGGAGGTGGGTGGTCCTTGGACTTCCCACAGGGTAGGGAACCCTGATTGCTCTTCGAGCTGATGAGGGAGGGGGGCTTGATTGGGGGAGTGGGAGGGAAATGGGAGGCGGTGGCGGGAAGGAGGCAGAAATTTTTAATAAATAAATAAATTAAATAATAAATAAATAAATATACCCCCCAAAAAAGAAAGAAAACAACAGATACTTGAATACTACTCTTCGGTTATTACACATGTTGTCTGTAGAACACTGTACTCCAGCATCCCGGATACCTAATGTTTTGAAGTGGACATGTTTCATAGTAAAACCAAAAGCCGGTTTTAATAGACATGATGATAATTAAACAGTAATGAAAGGGAGTGGATTCTGGCACAGCAAAATTAAATTAGGAAATGATAATCACAAAAGAAATGTTTGTACTCTCCTAATCACATGGAAGCCACAGTGCTAAGCAAACTTGCAGTCAAGAGTTGTATAAATAGAATTATCAAACATTTCAATAATAATTAATTGAGCTATGTCAAATATCATAGGGTGAAATAAAATGATCTACCTTAATCAAATCAGACTTCTGTAATAATTGATGGCTGAGAGATACACTAAGAACATAAACTTTTTCTCACTTTTTTTGCTAAATACAATTGATTTTAAGAATACTAAATCTACAAAAACTTGCTTTTTTGACAGCATCTAACTTTTGTACTGTTGGACACACACTTTGTATTGCCAGCACGTCAAGCTTATCCTCTTTTGTAGCTATGTTTACCTTAGATAACACTTTATTTCCAGACAGTTGAGATTTGAGTGGAAAATATTTAACTTATAGTTTGGTTTCTGTTGCTGTTATGGATGCCTTTGCCAAAATTATCTTGGACATGGGAGATTGTAATGCTGTTTCAATATGGAACGTTTTTTGTTGGGTTTTGTTTTGTTTAGTTTTATTGCTTACAGATCATGGGGCATCTTTGAGGGAATCTAAAGTTGGAATCAAGGCAGAAATCTCCTGTTGGCACTGGAACAGAATCAACAGAGGAAAGCTGCTTACTCATCTGCCCTCTGATCTGTGTTTAACTTGCTTTATTGCTCAGCCTCATCCCAACCACTTTGAAATGGTGCTGCCAACAGTAACCTTGGCCATCCAACCCTAATTAGCCGTCAAAGACACACCTCAGAGTCTTGTTCACAGCCCTATCTGATGGAGGCAATTGCTCATTTGCTATTTTCTATTTCGAAGTATGGCGAAGTTGACGATCAAGATTAACCTTCACAACAGTCACAACCATCAGAAGGCAGAACCTATCCATTCACTCTCCCTACCATATGCAAAATCCCTGAAATGGAATTCTTGGAATTTGCAAAGAACTGGCCAAATAGTTAATTATATTTGAAGGCAATTGAACCCTAACAATGCATTCTGGAGTTTACCTTTTGCTTTCGTGTTTCTTTGATATGCTGTTCTATTAATATGGTATGGAGGCAACTTCTACGATTATTAACCACAGTTAATGTTGCAGGAGACACCCAGATATCTTGATGAAGAACAAGAAGAGGAGTGGGGAAGTTTCTTCTGAAGGAGAGCTTTTGAAAGTCTAAGTATAAGGGGATGTTTGAAGTTTTGACTGATACACATATATACATGTGGGGAGTAGGTAGTTCACAATAAAAATTTAGAAAAAAAAGAGATGCATAACAGATGATAGTTAAAATAGAGAATGTGGGTCTAAGCGATGATTCAGTGGGTAAAAGATGCCACCCAGACTAATGGCATGATTTTTATCCTCAGAAAGAAAGAGTCAATGGAAGAATTAACAAATAAATCTCAAAGACCTGGTAACATTTTTGTCATTTTTTTAGAAGAAGAATAGTAAGGTGGGTGCTGATGAAAATGACTCTGTAGATATAGGGACTGAAAGTGAGTATAAATACATGCTTCTACTTTATCTCCTGCAGATAAATTTTACACCAATACATCAAGTTTTTTGATGGGAATTTAAATGAATGGGAAGAATTGATCTTAGCAAATAGAAAAGTTGACAAGGAATATGAAAGAACATTGCTAAATATCACTAAAGATGTCACTGAAGTTAGAGAAGAAACATCTTCAGTGATGCTTAATATAAGACCAGAAAAAAAAAAAAAACCTTTCAAGAGTTCTTACATCTTGGGAGTGTGGGAAATTAAGATTTTGGTTCAATAACTTCAGGTTGAAAAATAAATTCAATTCTATAGTTGAATAAATTGTCAGAAGATATAGATGATGAAATAGGTAGAGGTCTTCCTAAAGATAAAATAATTAATGACAATTCCTCGGAGAGGAGAACAGTGGATGAAAAGGAAAATTGGTGCCAAGTTAAAAGTCTCAGAGTTATTACTATCATTTGCTGTAAAGTTTTACAAAGGGAGATCTAATAGTGAATCTGAGAGCACAAACTGGAAGAGAAAAAGGTAAAGGTCAATGTGGGTAGAATTCTTAAGGAACAGGTGAGATAGAGCACCTACCTGGTTGATGATTAGGGAAATCCCAAAGTCTAGGGAAATTCCAAAGACTATTGACATGAATGATGGGAAGAAATATTTTTTTACCACAGTCAATACAGTAGATGACTGGGAAGGGGTGGCCTAATTGCCAGGGGGTGACCCCTGAGCATGTGACAGTAGATTTATCTGATGTTGAGCCTAAAAGAACACAAGTTTCTCTAATAAGAAAGCAGATAGTTAAAAATATCAGCCACCTATCTACTGTGTTATGTCCGAAGACCGGAATGAACTTTAAAAAAATCAGAGGTGAGAAGAAGTGGAAGAATTTTTATTCTCCTTTGTCTGAGCATATCTGTACTGAACAGAAACTGTACTTTCCAGAAAATGTAAATTGTATACAACTAAAGTAAGTGATGGTATTGGAGGAATGTTTGTAACAGTGAAGAAATCATTTTCACAGTCAGAATCATATTAAACTCAAAGACAAAGCAAGGGCATTGAAAAACAATTACAGAACAAATAAACCTCATTCTTCCTGATCTAAAATTAGTGAGCTATAAATGGCCCCATTAACAAAACACAGCTTTGTCATTATTGAAATTGCAGAAGGCATATTTATCAAGTGTCATTAATTTACATGATTGTCAAGTGGATGATTCATAAATTTAGGTGCGTTCAAAAGGCAGACACATCTCCCAGTAGGGGTCAAGGACCAGAGCATGGAAAACTAAATTAAACTCCATCCATTCTTTCTAAGAAATTTTAGCTCTGTATTAACTACTGAGACTGCAGTTTTGCTCAAGGCTCTCCAGATTCTGCAGATAAACATGCACTCACAGAAAACGCAACAATCCCTCGGTATTCCTTAAGTTGTTGCAAAGTGAAAAATTGTTATATTGAAAATTGTAGATATACTCTCATGCTATTGCACAAAGGTGGTTTTGTCTCAAGTTAATGATTTGAGTCACACTAATTAAATGGAAGGAGGAAATAAAGATGATTAGGAAAGCAAATAAGATGAAATCACTAATATAAGTAAAAGTTTTCAAAATCTATTTTGCTGCTTGTCTTTTTGCAAAAACCACACATCTTATTAATGTATGATATATCAGACACTCACTAAGTAATGCATATATATTTACTAGGAACAGGCATACATAAAACTCATGAATTCAAATGTGATTAACTGAAGCTGCTTCAATTGTTGAAATAACGAAGTTTTCCAAAGACCTAAACTCCTTTGTAAATGTCCCTGTAAAACTAGACAAACATATTTCTAAATCTATAGGCATAATTGGTATGCTGGCACAGTGATGAAGCGCTCTGATTTTAGAATTGGGAAATAAAACATTTCTGAAACAAAAAGGAGTGGTGAGGCCTTTGGTAATGAAAACTTCAGCAAAAAAATGGAATGACTCAGAAAGCAAAGCCATCTGGCTTAACTAATAAAAGCTAGAAACAGGTTTGTCTGATGCCACTGTTGAGCGTTTTGTGTTTGTGAATAGTTCTTGTGATGTATTAGTTTCCTAGAGTGGCCGTAATTGGGGTAGTTTCAAACAAAAACTATATATATATATATATATATATATATATATATATATATATATATATGTATATATGTATGCCTTAGATGTTCCATTCTCTCTGCAACCTATGGTGTTAAGATGCCATTCTCTTAAGGCTCTGCAATAACCATTCTTTATTTCTAGATAGTTTCTGAGGAGTTTCCAGCTCTCTCAGTTTCCCTTATACTATCACTCTGGACATATAACTCCTGTCTCCTCCCTTCTATATGTCTTCTATCTGTCTGCCTATAGAAAGCAGAGGTTGTATAATGGCCTACTCTAGCCAAGTATGAGGTCATGTTGAGTTGATCAAATTTACAAAGCCTTTATTTTTAAGTATAAGCACAATAGGCTGACTGTGTTGCATATTTTTGATGGAGCAAACAATTCAGGCCATATCTGATAAGGAAACCTCAGAACTTTGTCAAGGCCTTTGTTGTTTTGTTTGTTTGTATGGTTGGTTGGTTAGTTGGTTTTTAGAGACAGGGTTTCTCTGTGTAACAGTTTGGGATTTTTATTTGTGTCATTTATATTGTCCCTATGCCTAACTCTTTCAGAGTTTTCAATTCACTTTTCATTCATATTTAAATTAAAATCATCTCCATTACAATCTAGGGGTAAGAACAAAAAAATCTAATTGCATTGTGAAGGAATGTCAAAGAGCAACTTTTATTAATAGCAATGAATTGAGAGAAACTAGAGAAAAGTATGAAGCATAGCTATTTGCTTTCTGACACACTGATTGTTTCCTATATTTCTCGGTGATATTTTACCATTATGAATCATATCTCCTGTACTATGATTTTTCTTAGTGTTATTTACGGGCCCTCAGCAATGTGAACACTTCCCCACCACCTTATTATTCCTTTTACAATTGGATTTTACCTGCAGGCAACTTTCCTAGAGTACGCTTTTCTAAAAGTGCAAATATGTGTTTCTGCCAGACATATAAATTGAGAATCATTTATAAATTAACAATTAAATTCCTCTGTAACAGGGCAGTATAAACATAGATACAAAGACAGGTACCTATTTCATTCATGCTGTTCCAAATTCTTGGCCTGAGCAATTTTCATCAGCTCTCTTGGCATTCTGGCAATGTATCCTTCAAAGATACTAAAGCGAAGGCACTTAGTTTATCTACAGAATGAGAAAACAGTGTTAATTTTCATTCATGCAGAATAAAAGGTTTTGGCAGCAGGAACTCAGTGTTCCTAAGTGGAATCTTTTTATTCTTTACCATAATTATTTAGCATTTTCTAACTTTCTCTGTGTTCTACAAATCTTTGACCTAACCACATCCTGAATTATTTTCAAGGACTTCATTGTTCTTACCTCACACAGAAGCTGGGAATTTCAAGGAAGGAGTTTCATTTCCTGCCAATCAATCTACAAATTCTTTCCTGTCCCCTTCTCTCTCCTAGTTTCACCTCCATTTAGCAGAATTATTCATACCCCTTTAAAAATATCTGTAAGTGAAACCACAAACATATGGTCCAAGTCGAACTTATTGCATTGTTCTTCCACTCCACTTTCTCTCAGTAAAAGATAAACATATTTTCTTGGCTGTTCCCTCACTTAGTGTCTTAGTTAATTTTTTAGTACTATGATAGATACAAAAATAAAGACATAATTTATAAATAGAGTGAAGATGCTAAGGGGATAATTCAGTGGTGAACTCACCTTCCTCACAAGTATGTGGACTAGGTTTAGATCTGTAAAATTCATGTAATCTGGGCATGGTGTCATGCACCTGTAATCCCAATGCTGGATATGTGGAAATAGATGATCTCTGGAGCTCGCCTACTGGCTAGTTTGGCCAAATAAGTTTAATGGAGACCTTCAGAATTGGTGAGAAGAATACAGACTGTTGCTTGACTTACACCTCTGGTCTCCACACATATGTACACATGTATGTGTATACATGAACAAGTATGCAACACACATATTCATACTAATGAATTCATTTTTCAATGTTTCAGAGGCTGGGAAGTTGACTATCAAGGCACAGACATCTGACCATAACCTGTATGTAGTGTGAGATCCTGCAGAAGTTAAAGTGAGCTTAGCTGAAGCTGAAATAAGAAATTCAACTAAAGGCATCATTTTCATCAGGAATATAGTCTCACTCTTGAAGGCAGATCCTTTATGACCTCCTAAAAATCACAAATCTTACTGATGTTATAAGGCAAGTAATTTTCATCTTGATTTTTGGTGATGACATTCAAACCATAGGATTAAATAAAGGGAAATGCAGTAATCTACTTATCAAAAAAGTATTTTATTAGCTCTTATTGTATTACTTCATCCTCACTCCATGAACTGGGAATTCTTTCTAGTGTAATAAAGGTGGTTTAACACATAAATATGTGTTCACTATACATATGGGACACACTATTTTCTTGCTTAATGCAATCCAATTATATTTCCCCCTACCTCTACTTCTTTCTGAGATCTTTCCCACCTCCCCTTCCTTCTTGATTCCATCCCTTTTCTGTATCTTCTTAGAAAAGGCAACACTTCTACATGATAATAATGTAATAAAACAAGATAAAATAAAAAAAAAACTAATTAGTGAAATTGGAAAAGGGAAACAGGAGAACAGGCACAAGAATCAGAGACCCATTTGTTTGCCCATTCAGAAATCTAATAAAACACTAAACTTGAAGCCATATGTTCAAAATGGACCTCTAGGTTAAATGTAAAGAAATAATTAATACCTATCTATGTGTCTGGCTATCTATCTATCTATCTATCTATCTATCTATATATCATCTATCCATACACCCGTATCCACCCACCCAGTAGTCTGTCTATCTATGTATCTATGTATCTATGTATCTATCTATATCTATCTATCTATCTATCTATCTATCTATCTATCTATGTATCTATGTATCTATGTATCTATGTATCTATGTATCTATCTATCATCATCATCATCATCATCATCATCATCATCATCATCATCATCATCATCTATCTACTCTTCTTTCTACCTAATAAGATAAAAATATAAATGATATAAAATAAGCTACATTTGGTGACAAGAGATATCTACCTGGAGCTCTCTCTCTCTCCCATTATATTAGTTGTTTCTTTTAAAATGCTTTTATATAGGTATGTATTTTAAGAACTTTCTACCATATTAGCTTTTCATGCTACTCCTCAAATACTCCTTAATTTTAGTGCCTCTACCCTTATTCCCTCATTTTGTTCCCCTCTTTCCTCCTCTTCTCCACTTGAATCTCCCAACAGAGCACCCCCATCCATCCATTAGTATTTATTGTATTTCCTTTTCTTAAGAGGCTCTATCTGACCCACACCCACACCACAAATCCTTTACTCTATACCAAACTTCTGTGGTTCTAAGGACTGTGGCTTGGTCATCATTAACTTAACAGCTAATATCCAAATACAACAAATTCATACAAAATATGTCTTTTTCAGTCTTTGCTAACTCACTCATAAGGATTTCTTCTAGTTCCATCATCTTACCTGAAAACTTAATTTTTTGATAGTTTATAATACTCCATTGTATAAATGTATCATGTTTTTGCCTCTGTTCTTCTGTTGAGGGATATCTAGGTTGGTTCCAGTTTCAGATTAGAGCAGCAATAAATATGGTTGAGCAAGTGTCTCTGAGGAAGAATGAACCATCCTTTTGGTATATTGCCAAGAATGCTGTAGTTGGATCTTAAGGCACATCAATTCTCATCTTCCTGAGGAACTGCCATACTGATTTCCATTGTGCCTGCTCCAATTTGCACTCCACCAGCTGTGGAGAAATATTTTCCTTGCTCCTCACCCTTACTATCATAAATTGTCACTTGTTTTACTGATAATAGTCATTCTGACATATAAAAGATGACATTTCACAGTGGTTTTATTTGCATTTTCCTGATGACAAAGAATATTGAATATTTAAGCGTTTCTCTGCCATTTGAGTGTGTGTGATTTTTTATTTCAATTCTATGTATAGAACTGTACTCCAATTTTTATTGTGTTGGTCTTTTCTTGATATCTTGTTTCCTGAGTCTGTTATGTATTCTCGATATTGACTCTCTTGTAGCTGGTTCAAGATTGTAGAAAATCTTTTCTAACTGTGTTTTCTGTCACTTTTTTAGACTGTTGCTGTCCATTTCCATGCAGATTTTTGGTTTCATAAGGTCCCTGTTATTAATTGTGGTAGCGACATCAAGGAAATAAGTCAATCCACAGTGACTATGGAGGGAAGAATTTCAGTCAACACAATGTAAGGTGTGTAAGGTGCACCCTGCTTCAACCATACAGGGTAATTATGATTGATTTGTTTGACTAATTCTATGAGTTGATAGGAAATAAGGTTTTCTCTTTATACTCAAGTAGAAACTGCTTTTTATTTTCCTAACAAATAGTATCAGTTTAAGCACAATGTCAGAGATATTTGTACTCTCCATTCCCCACATTCTGAAGAGAGAGTAGTATTAAATAACACTAGTTGGAAGGTGTTAAAAATATTACTAGAGGATAAAAGTAATTATCAATCAATTTCAGATATGAAAGTTGTGAGTTATAATAACAACCTTCTGATATGTTGGTATCATGAATGTGATGAGAGCAACCGACCACTTTCTACTTGTGTTTATTCTCACTCCATAGGATGAAAACAATGCCTGGCAGAGACATCAAGGCCAAGGACCTGTGGCTATACAGGGCATATGCTGTTAGAGAGAACTTCCTACTATCACTCTGCCAATAGGACAGGACATAGTTATTAAACCAAGTCCCAACAGCATCCCCTTATACCAGTATATAACTTCATCTCTCAAACTTTAACAGAGAAGCTTCTTTTTGGAGTTGAAGATGATTAACACATAGGCTCAGAGTTGGTCAATGTCCAATGGTTATGTGATTGTGGAATGCTCAGTCCTAAATGGGAAATCTATAGCACAGGTCTCCTTTCCCAAGACCCAGAAATCATTGCAGCAAAGAACTGAGGAGGACAATAAAATCTAGATGTGATAGATGAGTACATGGTAATACTAAATTCAAGACAATGTGTCCACAAACTTTGCAAGTTCAATCAGATAAAGTCTTATCATGGAAGGAGGATGTAGACAGGGTCAATTCTACTAGGCGAGAAACTGTTGATAATGGATATCTTCCAGGAATGGAAGTGTTAGACATCTTTAAGGGTAAATCTAGCACACTATGATGGATGACAGCACCCACCAGAGTTCATAGGAAACACTAATGAGCCTAAGTAGGTTCACTTACAAAAAGAAAGACAATGAGAACACAAAGTTGGGCTGATATGGAATGGGAAAGAAGGAAATGGATCTGTGAGGAGATGGATATATGGGTGCAATTAAAATAATATGTATGAAACTCAAAGAATTAAAAATAATATAATAAAAATATAAGCAAATCATATAAAATGAGTATAAATGAAATATTTTTTAAGAAGTTAAATTTATGTCCAGCTTATTTGAGTACCCCTAGGTTTCTAAGTGATGTTAAAGTATCAATACATTGACTTTGAGTTTTAATAAACACAGTTAGAACTTTCATGGATTCTCATTTATTTTTTTATAGTTCCCTCTTTATGGTCAATCATTTTATATAGGGAAATCTGATATTGTAAGAAATCTTAAATTTTCTCTTTTGCAATTATTTCTTTTATTGAAAAGAGATTCCCTTCTCAAATTTCATACATTACACCCTAATAATAGTTTCCCCTTTGTTCTCTCTCCCCAACCCTGTACACCTCCCTTCTCCCCTAGATCCTTTCTTTCCTAGTTTTCCTTCACAAATAAGCAAACCTGCAAGAGACAACAACCAAACAAGATACAATAAGACAAGATAACCCAGCTGGAGAAAGAATCCCAAGAACAGACAATAGAGTAAGAAAAACAGGCTTCCACTGTCAGGAGTCCCAAGAAAACACCTAGGTATCAACAATAACATATATGCAAAAGACCTGGTACAGACCCATGCAAGCCCCATGCTTGCTGCTTTAGTCTTGATGAGCCTGTGTGAGCCTCAGTAAATTGATTGATTGATAGATAACATGGTGGGCCATGTTCTCCTCTTCCATGGGTTTTCCCCAATATCTTAGTTGAGGGACCTGAGGATGACCTCAAATTTAGACTTTTTTCCACAAAGCTCTCACTAATTTATCTCCACTTAAGCACTGAAACAATTTTGTAGCCACTGATCCTGGAATTAGGAATCCTCTTTGTACTCCTTAAGTTTGTAGTAATCATTCCTCTCTAATCAGCATCTTGAGCCTAAGATATGATTTTAACATCACACCTGGACAATACCTTGTACTTGATTTTTTTCTCACAGTACACTCTAAGAGTTAGAAGATATAGATTAGATACTGATTTTTATATTCATGCCCCATAATAGATATAAAATAATAGATGTTAAATTTAAAATAATGCTATTGAACTCGGTATATCTGCTGTTTACTATATTGATAAATTTGCATGGATTACATCCTAAAGTTTCAGTATACAAGAGATTTTAGGTTCCATATTAGCAGATTTTTTTTTCTGGCCAACCCAAGGCCCACCAATTTATAAGGCATGTTTTTATCAAGGATACTAACTTGCACCATCAGTGATATATTGAGTTTGCTAGTTCCTGGGATACACTATGTTCTTCACGAGGCAACATTAATTCTTGCTATTGGCTTAAGAGCCCAATAGAGTGAAGTGATTTATTTCTGCTTTCATCTTTCTGGCAATCCCATGCAGCAACTACCAGAATTTGGCTGCTGTATCAGCAAACCAAATGGGAAGCAAATGCATGTGTCTGTTGGTCCCCAAAGAGAAACCCATTTCTACTGCAGCTAAACTTGACAGTTTAGGGCTCCCATTTGACTCCAAAGAACATGAACTGCTTCACTACTTTTTGAAATCATTTGCTTCTATGTGGCTTTAGCTGACACATTCCTATGTGTCCTTTTCCTTCATCCCCCAAAGGAAAGAGAAATATGAACCTATTCCACTCAGAAATCACTGAATAATGTCTGCTGCTATCAGATTTCATTGGCTTCAACACTATTATTTGGTGGAAATATGTAGTTGAATCTCAAAGCCAACAACATTCCCCCCAGGGCTCCGATTATGCAGAAGGGGAACACAGTTGCACACAATCTGTTTTGTAAAACAGAGGTCTCCAGCAGCAAAGACAGCAAAACTGCATTTGTTGAATATTTCATAGCCTAGTGTATACCATTTACAAACAGTGAGGGAATTGTGGAGGATTGTAGAGGACAGTCACTGAGAAACATAATTTCTATGAAAGATATTTTCTGTCTTCTTTCAAAGGCTCTGAAGGAGAAGCTTGAATATCAGTGAATAGTGAAGAACAAAGAAAAGTGGGTGACACAAGGTAAAATGAGATGTCATGAAATTCTTGTCAATGAAATGGTGTCATAAATACAGTCCCAGAAGGATAATATACAATGTGGCAATACTGTGAGTGTGTAACTGCTGACTGAACGCTTCTACTCCCTGATGATATCACCACTGCCTTGTTGAAGTTCTTCATATTACTCATCTATTTAATTATGATACTTGGATTAAACAAAAAAAAATTCTTAGAGGCTTGAATGATGGAGCAGTAGTTAAGAGCACTGGCTGCTGCTGGGCAGTGGTGGTGTATGCCTTTAATCCTAGCACCCAGGAGTCAGAGACAGGCAGATCTCCGTGAGTTTGAGGCCAAAATGTTCTACCAAGTGAGTAAGACAGACTCCAAAGCTACGGATAAACACAGTTCCGAAAACTAAAACAAACAAAACAAAAGAAAACAAAAAAGGTTGCCTGTACAAAGAATCCATATTCAATTCCCAGCACCAACATGACTCAAAGTAGCCTATAACTACAGTTCCAGGGGATCTGATGCCCTCTTCTAGCCTCTGTGAGCATAAGGCATGGGCATGGTATTTATTCATGATTACAGGCAAAGTGTTCACACTCATAAATAATGCTTTATGTATTCAAACCAATATTATTCTAGAACTCATATAAAATATGACACTGTATATGGTGTCTAATGCTTGAAAATAGTGAATCAATAGGTTTCTGAAGTTATGTCTTACATTCTACCATTAGATACTCTACCAATACCATTGTGTTTTCTAAATGTTTACTACTTGTATTTCTCTTCTGGTTGACCTAATCACCAGAAATTTTCCTAATTTTATCATTTTGCTAGAGCCATTGATTATACTATGTACATTGGCTGTACAAAAACTATGTTTGTGTAAATGTACCCTATCATGCTCAACATTGCCAAAATTACCAAAGGGTGCATTTCTCAGAATGATAGCCCAATGCACAGCTGAATATGATTTGTCAAATAATTGAAGTTATTCATTCATATCATCTAATTACTAGTGCAAGTCAACAATAATGGTGAGATACATTAAATTTAAAGACTTATTGCGTCCACGAACAAGGTTTCACAAGATTGATGGAATCTGAAAAACTGCCCACTCTGTTGTGAACCTACACATATCCATATACTATTGATGAGAAGGGTACACATTTGAAAAAAAAATTCTTCTCTTCCCATTATAATTCCCTAAACATATAAAAACAACTACATAGAAAAGTATGTGTGTGAGAGAAAGAGATGTGAAAGTGAAAGCAGCAACAGCAGAGAGGAGGAGGGGGCAGCTGAAGAGAAGAAAAAGAAGAAAAAGAAGAAGAAGAAGAAGAAGAAGAAGAAGAAGAAGAAGAAGAAGAAGAAGGAGCCTACAGTTTTTGCTCATCTTTGTATCCTGATCTTTTGTTAAATAAAACATTGTAGATAATACAATAAATTTTATATAAGTAAATAAAATAAGTTTGTTTCTGTGGGTATGTCTGGTGTATGTGGATGTGTAGGCACATTCTGCTTTGTGGGTGCATATATATGTGGTTTTGCAAAAATTTGTGTTCCTATGTGCTTGTGTGAAGATCATGGGCACATGTATGTGCTTGAGTGTAGAGGTAAGAAATCATAACTTAGTGAGTCAGCTATTCCTAAAATCCTCTTCTCTATTTCCAATGTGCTAGAAGTACATGGGTGCTGCCACACAAACCAAACTTTTAAAATATCGTGCCAAGGATTCAAACTCTGGTCCTCAATCTGTATGACAAGGGTTTTATTTGTTGAATATCTCTCTCATCTTTGGATGAATATTCTTAACATTAGGAATTACATCTCAAGAACTTATTGTATTAATATTTATTTATAATATAAAATATGCCATATTCCAAGAGATTTCAAAGAACATCTCCAGTTAGATCTAACTAAATATCTATAAGGTATTTTAGATAAATTTTCCTGTACTTTTAAGGGAAAAAAGTCTAAGACATGAAACAGTATATTCATACATATAAAGTATCCATATGTATTCAAATAACTAACAAAATTTAGTGTTAGTAGAATAATTATATTTCTGATGAGTTAATCATAGAATAAATAATTTGTGTTACTATAATCAGATATCAATGAGCTTTTATTCCCCAATGTCTTTCAAACTACACAAATTAATGTACTGAAGGCCATGGAGAATCACAGTTCTATTTCCAGATTTATATCCATTACAGTTGAGATTCTATATACCATCTTGAGCCCCTGTTATGTGCAAGAGCTTTGTTTTAAACATGTCTTCATCATGTTTCTAGACACTATACTCTAAAAATTTGTGTGTTTGTTGTACCACATATACTTTCTTTTTTATTTATTTTTTCATTCAAAAATTTACACTTCCTCCACTTTTTCCATTCCCCTCCCTCTCCCCCATTCTCCCTCCTCCCTCCCCCTCCCTCCTTAAGAGAGGGCAGGGAATCCTGCCATGTGGGAAGTCCAAGCCTCCCCGCCCCCAACACATCTAGGCCTAGGAAGCTTTGCATACAAATAGACTAGGGTCCCAAAAAGCCAGGACAAGCAGTTGAAACAAGTCCCAGTGCCTTTATCAACAGCTTCTCAGTCAGCCCCCATTGTCAGCCACATTCAGATAGTCCAGTTTGATTGCATGCTCATTCAGTCCCAGCCCAGCTGGATTTTGTGAGCTCCCATTAGAACAAGCACACCGTCTCAGTGGGTGGACCAACCTTTCCTGGTCCAGACTTCCTTACTCATCTTCTCCCTCCTTCTGCTCTTCAACTAGACCTTGGGGGCTCAGTCTGCTGCTCGGATGAGGGACTTTGTCTCTATCTCCATCCATCGCTGGATGAAAACTCTATGATAATATTCGAGATAATCATCAGTGTGTTAGTGGGGCAAGGCCAGTTCAGGCACCCTCTACTCTGCTGCCCAAGGACCTAGCTGGGGACATCCCCGTGGACACCTGGGATCGACTCTAGAGTCAAGTCTCTTGCCAACCCTAAAATGGCTCTCTTAATGTGGATATCTTCTTCCCTGTTCCTATATCCACCCTTCCTCCATCTCCACATATACTTTCTAAAACATATGTATTTAAGTTCTTGACTTTTTTATTCATCTAAAAGCTTTATCGCACCATAATTTCTCGTCTAAATATTACTCCTTAGATAAAGTTGAAAATCATATGCAAGGTTCATAATTATTTTTTGTAGTAATAGGAGCGGCGGGGCTGCATTCGCAGCACCCCAGCCGCCTGCTCTGCTAGCTTATGCCCGAAATAATTACACGGAAACTGTATTCATTTAATCACTGCTTGGCCCATTCTCTTTTAGGCTAATTCTCACATATTAATTTATCCCATTTCTAACCATCTGTGTGTAGCACCCCAAGGAGCGCTTACCGGGGAGATTCTAGCCTAGTTCATCCTGGGTAAGAGCTTCATCCCGGGAGCGGGGCATGGCGTCTCTCTCTGAGGCGTCTGCTCCCAAGAGGAGAGCTGTGTAGTCTCTGAACTCACTTCCTCTTCCTCCCAGCATTTTGTTCTGTTTACTCCACCCACAGGGCCAAGCAGTTTCTTTATTGGCCAATGACCTTCCTCCATCAATAAATCTTTTTGAATAATGAATACATTATTTTGGTTGATATAGCACTCATTTTGTTTCAACTCTGCTAAGGCCATGTCCATACTAAAAAATCTTAATTTCCACAAGAATTTATGTTGAAAAATATGGCATTGAGGATAGACTTTTGATTAACCATCAAAAGCTTAGGATAATTAAACACAATATATCAGATAAGCACAGCTTCTGTGAGAGTCTCAATAACTGTGACTTACTTTGTATCTAGAAAGTACTTTCTATTTGTCTATATTGCAATAGCTGTAAATCAGAAAAAGCACATCAAAACTATTCAAGGTAAGATTGTTAGCCACGATATTGACTTCTCTTTCCTTTTTTTAGACTGTCACCAAAAGTTAACCTAGGTTGAACCTTAACCCATACAAAGCTGTAAATAATGGGATTCTGAATGAATATTATCATGGCTAATCTTAGTTGCAAACTGAATTGGATAAAGGCATATTGGTGAGAACAGTGAGGCAAGAATTTTGGGTATGTCTGTGAGGACATTTCCATAGAGGATAACTTGAAGAAGCACAGTTCTCTCTAATCAAGGGTAATGCAATCACATGAGTTGATGTCTTAGAAGGAGTAGAAAGGGAAAAGAGAGAAAGTCAGGTAAAAGAAACAAATCAATGTATATTAAATAAGTGAACTTCACCACCTCCCACACTGACTTTCTTATTAACACAATGTGATATGTATTATATATATATACTATATATATATATATATATATATATATATATATATATATATTTGCTGAAAAATAGTATCTGTACTTGTGATGCCAACTGGCAAAGTAATAGAATCTTGCATTGCAAGAACTATGGGTTTCTGTGCAAATTTATTGAGCAATATCTTAGTTAAGCTAAATGAAGTGAGAAGACTTACACTCTGAAGTTAATTTGGCACCATTAACTGGGTTGGAGCTCTGAACTATATAGGCAGAGAAAAGTGAGATGAATATGTAAATATATGCTTTTGCCTGTTTTCTTCTCTCTTATTATGGGTGATTTTTTTTCTAGTATCTTTAATCTCCTATTTTTCCTTGGCTGCCTTGCCAGGAATGATTGTCACAAACTGTCTGCCAATTATATATAAATACATATTAATATTTAATATATTTTATAATTTATAAATTCATATATATATACATATATATGTAGAGACAGACAAACACAGAGTGAGATTGAGAAAGCTGATAACATATATAATACTATCTACTTGTAATTTTTAAATTTTAAAAATTTAATGTAACTGATCACTAGCTATATGCATCATTCATGATAGCTAATGCTTTACAAAAAGCTTGTATTGGTACATTGTCACCTTTACAGGTGCTAAAATTTATAAAATTTTAAGTGGAGGATAGACACTTGGATCAGCATTTTCTGTATTTCATAGATTTTAATACAAATGTTTTCAGGACTTAGAAGATCCTGACGTCTGTTTTGGGAATAATGAACCACTAGCATGGGAATTTTGTATAAAGCATCTCTTGTTTCCCAGCTAGAGAGTAAACACATTGAATTCTTTTATCAATTATATTCTATCTACTTTATCATTAAAAAATAACTGGAGCATCTTTTTAAAACATTCTGCTCACAGACAGTGGAGGCACAAATATTTACTCCCAGCTCTTGGGAAGCAGAGGCAGAGGTTCAGAGGACATCTGACCTTCACGACAGCCTGGTCTACAGAGTGAGAGACTGAGTTCCAGAGCAGTTAGTGCTTCACAGAGAAACACTCTCTTGAAAACCTAAAAGAGAGAGAGAGAAAGAGACGGGGGTGGATCTAGGATAGAACCAAAGTAGACTGGCTGGGGTGGGGTGGGGGAATGTCAATGTAATGATGCCTAAAAATATTTTGCTATACTCATAGGTTGGTGCCAAGTCAACCCCAAGAGGGGTTTCATCCAGCAACTGTTGGAAACAGATGCAAAGGCCCATAATCGAACATGATCCTGATCTAAAGGAACTCTGTTGATGAGAGGGAGGATCAATTGTAGGAGTCAGTGTGGTCAAGGATGTCATAAGAAAACCCACATCATCAACTAACCTTGACTCATAGGAACTCACAGAAACCAAGAAGTCTGCATGGGACTGGCATAGGTGCTCTTCATATATGCTACAGTTTTGTAGCTTAGTCTTCTTGTGGGATTCCTCATAGTGGGAGCAGAGGCTCTCTATGAATCCTTTAGTGCCTTTTAGGACCATATTCCTCATACTGGGTTGTCTTGCCCAGCCTTAATACATGGGGAAGGCTTACTCTTACTTCAACATGACATGCTATATTTTGTCAATATCCATGGGGACCTGATCTTTTCTGAACAGAAATGGGGGAGGAATGGATGGCAGGAGGGGAGATATGAAGAAAGGTCTGGTAGGAGAGGAAGGAGGATAAACTACAATAGGAATGTAAAATATATGTTAGAAAATTGGTTGAAAAAGACTACTTTGCAGCAAATATATTTCTCTGTTAATTTGCTGAGGTTATCTTTTAAAAATATTACAGTGTGAGGAACAAAATCCACAGAAAAGTATTTTATCTGTTATGTATCAGTTGGGCTAGATTTGGGAGTACAAGGAATAGATCTGTCCCAGCTACTTCCTCTCTGCCTGAATTTCTTCATGTAAATTTTCTTCTAGGTATGTATGTATTTTTTTTTTTTACACTAAGCTATGGTAATTCAGAGCCTACTAGGAGGACTTTAAGTTGATTACATCTAAAGACCTTATTTCCAAACAATGTTCCTTTATGAGCTCTGAGGTGTAGAAATTTTAGGAAAAACAACTAAATGACTAACAATTGTCATGTGTAAAAACAAAGAGTAAAGGAAGGAAATTTAGACTGAAAACGTATGTTGCTTTTTAAAGGAATATTCATTTAATGTAAGAATCATTGTGAAAGAGGAATTGAAAATTCTAGATCAACAATGTTATCTAAAAATTTTAAGGTATTATATAAAATTTTTAAGGTAGTTTATTGAATGTGACACTGCCTATCAGTGTTTTTTGTTAAAGATTCTCTATACAGTATATTTTCAAATAAAAATGTGATTTCATTTTATATTATTGCATAATATCTGGATAGCTTGAATAGATCTCAGATAAATTCGGCTCTGCTCAAAGAAAAGTTGCAGTTAATTTAAAACAAGGCCTGATCCAATTTTGATTTCTGTGAACATATTTTTAGCCTGGTTTGTGAGGTCACAAAATAGTACCCAGTTGTTTTCTGCCTGGAAGAATTTAAAATAAAACAAATGAGCAGTATACAGGAAAGGAAAATGAGAGAAAAAAATCAACAGAGCAAATAATATTCCACTTATGCAAATCGCTCTCATTTCTATTTCAGTGCCAAAAATCAAGCATGACTGCAAGGCTATTCCATAAACAATAGATAACACAGCTGTTCCTCAAAAGGCCACTTTATAATTCCCTTTTATTAATTAGGAAACTAATTCTAGAAAGAAGGGAAAAGCTGTAACCTCCATTGATTACCTTAGATCACACTCCTATAATTGGTGTTGAACTGCCTCAATATGGCAGAAAAATGAATTTGAGAGTTAAGAATTCAGATGCCTCTGAGCACAAGGAGTCTCCCCCAGGTTTTTGCTACAGCACCCAGCATGCCCAGTTTTCTTCAGAGTTCATTTGTTTCTATGAAACTTCCCTGGATCAAGCAACCAGCACAATTTTCCATGGGCTCAGAAGACCAGAAATAAATGGGTATATGCATGGTTAGTCTTGCATTCAACATATTGGAAGGTATTTGATCCAGAAGCAAATTACTGTTTCCCTGGAACAATCTCAAACACTGGTATACCGCACACTAATTAGTATAAAGTCTAGTGTTTATTTTTTTCTATTGCATCTCAATGTGCATGGAGAATTATAAGATTATTCAAAAGCAGTTTGCTTTCCAACATAAAATATTGACTATGCGGAAGTTTGTGAGGTGATATAAAGAGAAGGTATATAATCTTGAAATTCGGGGCTATATTTTTACATGGTTAGCATAAGGAGACCAATAGCTTAGGTTCATAATGACCTCAAATCAGCCCAAAAAATTACTGTTAATATATGACATTCACAGTCCTTTGCAATTAGTTATTTAACCTGCACAAGCCTCCTTCAGAAATCGCACAAGAGAATTAAAATAAATTCATAATGAAATGTAAATAATGCTTTTCTTTTTTTTGCAACAGAGGCTAGTATGTTATAATCCTATGCAATGTTCCCCACAAGGAAAACTTCACTTTGTGAGTTCAACTGGCAATGTGTAAGTTGTAGGAAAAATTTTAAACTAGAAATATCTACTATGAAAATTTATACAGCATTCTGGGTTGGTGTATGGGCTTTGTTCAAAAACAGCACAAAATCTCTGATACATTATTCAATTCAGCATTAAAGATACTTGTGAGAATAAAATGTCTCCATGATTCATAAGTCAAGTTAAAAGATAAATTTTTTTTTTTGTCTGGAAAATATGTAGTCATATGTACTCAGTACAAAATGCCTTTCAAACTTTTAGAAAATGTTTATTAAAATATACTATGTGCCAAGCCCTTAAATGGTGTATCTCAGTAAAATTCTGGAAGTTCACTCCTTTATTAGTATAGATTTTAGAGGTGAAAATTTGTTCCTATTGCTTATAATCAAATCACTTTACAAAATGTGTCCCCCACAAAACAATGGATTTTTTTTTCACACAAAGCAGCCTGATGGCAGGAACAAGACAAAATGTGCCTTCCCATAATAAAATGTTTGATTGAATTTATTACCTGGAAGCTTTGATACATTGTTTGAATAAATAAGTGATGTTTCCTGGATCTTTCAAGTTAATTCCAGGTTCCAGAGAAGGAATCCCTAATTAGACACATGCATTCATGTTTTCCCACACCTCCCTACCTCCTGGTCCATTTTGTAGTTGGTTACACAAGTTGACCACACGAATTTAAAAATATGAAATTCCAAATGCTCCTTAAAAACATAAAGTATGTGTCATCAAAGTGTCAGAAGTAGAAAATTCTATCTCATGAAACTATTCTTGAACATTACAAACAATATAATATGAGATTATACTTGGGGTTTTTGTTATCATGTATAAGAAATATATAAAATAATATGTAAACTATGTAATATAATAAAATAACAGTATATCATGTGCAATGTGGTTAAGGACTTGACATGTTACATACATCATCTCCACTGTAGAGAAGAGAAAATGTAGGCTATAGAATTAAGTGTTAGCCCCAGGATACAAAAGCAGGTGATGTACTTTCATAATCCATGAAGACAACCATGAAGATACATGGCTCCAGTGTTATAGTCCCTGGTTAGAAATTAGCTTGCCATCTCCTGGAAGAAGAGTCTCAAAAGTGAAGTTTCTAGCCATATGTGACTCTACCAAATTACTTTAAAGTATATGTATCAACATCTGAAGAACTCTGAGTCATTTCTGGAGCCAAGAAATGAAGCAGTCAATCTGAATCTTCACTTTTTGATGCTGTCTTTCCCTTCATACTCTGGGGATCTATAGACTAAATGAAGTCATACTTTAGCTAACTAGGAAGAGAAGAGTCAGTAGAAGAAGAAAATTTTGTAGTATATCAAGTTGAAAAATAGCTAAGTAGATCTAGTGTCTAAAATTATATAAAGCATTCTGTATTAAATTTAATTGTGAAATTTGATTGTATAGACATTATGGTATTTTAACTAGTAATGGTAAAATGTAGTAAATTTGAATTCTGTAGTTTATTCATGTTTTATCTTGAATCTTCAGGATTGTTTCTACTAGACAGATAGCCATGTGTAGGAATTTTGTGGGGCAGGAGGACCACCATGTCCTCTGATTCCAAGTGTAGTCTGGATTTTATGTCTCCAATGGAAAATAATTCAAACCAGGGTTTATTTATGAAGTCTGGAAAGGAAAGGTGGACAGAAAATATCTACACCCTTCATACTAGAGAATGCACTAAGCGCAGTGGCAGGGACAAAAAGCTGCATCTAATACTTGGACTTGTATGTAATATAAGTAACAAAGTACCATTTGTCCCCATATCCTTCTCCTCCCTTTCAGGAGATCTTGGGTGATACCCTTCCTGAGATAAGTAGAGGCCTTTTTAGAAGCTATCATCACGTTATTCAGTCCATTGCAAGTAGTTATATTGGATGTAAGAATATTATAAAGCTGTAACTAACAACACAGTTGAGGAGTTTACTATGGGAAAGGATTACTAATATTTTTTTTTTGAACTCCTCACTAGTGAATTTCCTGGAGGCTAATTGGATCCTGTTAAGACTGAGATCAACTTTGCTCTTTTTCTCAGAGTACAATTCTTCCTTTTATCTGGTCACGTTGGCTGTCTCACTCCCAGCTAAAAGCCTTCTTGCTTGCTTTCCACAGTGAACCTGGTGCTGTTTTTGTTCTACTACCCACTTTAAGCATAGTATATGTTTTAACTATTAATAGTAAAAGTAACTTGACTGTCACTTTAGGGCCCAAATAAAGTTCTCACAATTCAGTTCTGACAACATCTTATATACTTTGACCATTACTTCCTGTGTCCATAATTACCTTAACAATGTGTTTTGTCATAGCAGAAGATTGACATTGATGTTCTCTGTGGTTGTACATGACTAAACACTTGAGTAAAAACAAATGAAAAGATGTTCCTGGTAGCTTGTTAATGATATCATAGAATAGAGTATAGTCTGTGATACTCATTGCTATCAATGTAATTGCAATAGCAGTAGAAAAGTGAAACATGTTGACAATGAGAGGAGGTTTACCGTTGGAAGCCTCCTCAAAGAATTCCAGCTTTAGGCTGATGATGCAAAATCAATAGTAACAACAACAAAACCCTTACTTGGTGCTACTTCCAAATAATGAACTGTCCTCTATAAAATAGTGAGGCATAAAATCTGTACCTGCTATAATGCTTCCTAATTAAAAAGAACAATTCTATTCAACTTTATAGACACGATGAAAGCTAGGGTATGCAGTAAAATGTGGTAGAAACTGTTGCTGTCTCTTAATAGTGAGACAAAATAACTGAACACATTCATTTATTGCTGATGACGCATTCTTATTTCCCCCCTCCAAGTGATGTCATGTCAGAAAACAAACATTCTTGCCAGGGGATAATTTCATTCATTCATTCATTCATGAAGTTGCACGCGGATAAAGCATGCACTCTACTATCAGTTTGTAGTGTGCCCATAATAGAACAGTTAGACTTGGAAGTGCTAAATTGTGGACCACGGGACAGTTTGGAAACAAAACAAAAGAAAAAGAACATTTCAAATATACAGTTAGAATTTAATAAGGAGTATTGGAAGTTCCAAAGGAGAATTGCAAGACTAAATTAGGTTCGACTGAAACCCAGGTCCCTTTATGCTCTGTACACCTGTATCTGACGCAGAAGGAAGGACAATTTTGCTAATGTACACTGAGAAGAATCAGTGTATGAAATGGGTTCATAAGTAGACATCAAAGTATAGGCTATATTTGATATGGTCTGAATGTTGTGGTCCAAGATCTTTTTAGAAAGCAAAGAGCCGTGCAGAGTAGTACTTGGATCAAGGTATTTCCCGGTGAAAACATAACAGCCATGTGAGCAAACAGACAAGGAACACACACCACAGCTTTGCTGTTTCCTCTGGTGTTCATCATGCTCCTAGCTCTTGCATATGTCTCCTTTCTGTAACATGACTACACCACTAACAGCTTTCCTTTGCAAATCCCAGGACTATAGACTTCTGCTAGATCTAGGGCTCTGTGTGATGTAACTGTGATAGAATATCATCAGTTTGGTTGGTGCAAAGAACTCTGAATTCTATGGTTTAACCCACAGGTCTTGAAGAGTAATGCACCTCTGCAAATGAGTGGCATTTCCCAACTTATGCTTTCCATTCTGTTTTCCTGTAAATGCAAATCAGAATTAGGAAGGAGGGGGAATGTAGCCGTCAATGTTTACGCTAATTTCTACTACAAGATGCAATTTTAAAGTGGGAAGAAAAGAGCTCAAATAATCTGAGGCTTGCATTAGCCAGCCAAGGCAATGCTGTTAATTGGCATCTTCTGCAGACTCAGAGCCTTTAAGAAACAAAAGCTCTCTGGAAATGTCAAGAGAGCTGACTTTCTTACTTCTTCTCTGGATGTTCCTATTTCAGGTCTTGCTTGAAAACGAGGGAAAAAAAAGATTGCTTTAATTACTTCTGTAGGTCTATTTCTCTATTTCTTATTCAGTAACCAGAATCTAAACAAAAAGATGAAAAAAGAAATTAAAATTATAGTTATTATTCAACATAAACTGTCTGATGGATTGATGTCACTGCATAATCTTTCTTAATAATATAGAGTTGATTATGTTCATAGAGCTTGGAGTGCCTAATCTCAGTTTCAATGTTTATTCTGCTTTGCTTAAAAAAGCATTTCTTCACACAAGACTCAGTCCAAATCCCTGCCCTCCAAAAATCACAATGTCATTATAGGAACCATGAGCTTCTACGAAAAGAGACAGCACTACTTTGAAAGTAGTTCAAAGCCTTAGTGCAAATGCTCACTCAAACATCAAGGGTTCTAGAGACCAGGCTCTGGAAAGGTGGGAGTATTAAATTTCTCCCATGCACCTGTTTGCCCATGGCTTTACCATAGAAATTAAGCTAAAATTCATGCTATAAGTCTAAAGCTAAAATTTAAGTATATGCAATGTAATTAAATATGAAATGTACTGAAAATACGAAGGTTTTTCCAATTTCCGTTTCACTAAAAGGTTTTATAACTTCTGAATAATGGTGCTAGTATCCTCAGGGGAAATGCTATTATGAACCTTTTTGAGACCTGTCAAAAACCACACTGGAAAAATTTACTGATGTGTTATTCAATGCACAAGAAAGTACATTTATTCTTATTCTTGTGATAATGGAGTAATGAGGTAGTTGGGGGTAGATACTGTACAAGGCAAATGTGGGGACATTCTAGAAATTACTTTACCATAATTCTCTACCACTAATATTCCTAGCATTAAATAAAAATTGTGTGTATATGTGAAGGTGTGTGATGATTTCATCCTCCTTTTTATACTTTAGATGGATGCTTTGCTGGAAATTAGAACATGAGACAGGTATTTGCCAGAGAGAGTTACGTTGCATTGTTTTCAAGATACTACTTCAGAGACAATGAAGAATGAGATAAGAGTGGAAAGAAGCCATTTCAAACATGCTTTAATGAAGCCATCGCCTTCCATGTTTAACCTGGGTTTCATACTGAGACACTGCAATGTCTAAGGAAAACATGTACTTCAGCATTGTTACAACACGAGGAGAGGAAAGGGAAGTCACTCACTGCTACTGGTGCTTTTTTAGAGATTATATCAATTGTTAGCTTTCTTTCACTTCTTTTTATGTCTTCAAAAATTTGACTGGCTCCTTGGAGACTTTTTCTGAAGGCATCGAGTGCAGTGCCTAAACAAGGGAAACAACATAGAACAACTGATGGGAGTTGGTGTTAGGATATGTTAGTACAGGCTCACACCTCAGCAATACCTGAAGTGTGGGGGGAATCTGACCTGACAGAGCAACAGATCAATCTCAATTCTAGATACATAACAAATAGTGTACAAGGGACAAAACACTTTGAGGTGTCTACTTACAAAGTATTGATGTGAACCAATAAGGAGAACATGCTGGCAGTTGAGCACAAACCCTTGAAAATGACTGTGTGAATGAATTCAAGAAACAGTGACAATCAGCTTTCGATGTATCTAGAATCGTGCTGGCCATTCACAAAAAGAAAAAAATCCCAGCAGTAGGTAATGTGGTTGGCTGATATGAAGCTGAGGAACATAGTCCTCGTGCACTATGGGGAGTCTCTACCGAATGAAACTGTATTCCAGGATAACATAGAGAGGGTCTTAACTGGCCTTTAGATGTGCAAGCCTTCTGAAGTAAGAAGTATGTAAAGGATGGTGGCAAGTAGAGCTAGTGATGCAAACTAGAGTTCTCTATTGCAGTGATTCAGTGAAGATGTTTAACTGAACACCAATGTCAATCCTTAACAATTAATGCTACATATGGGAATTTCATGGCCTTAAGCACTGCTTGAGAATTTAGTGGGCATCTTTCAGTTTTTCCTTACCATTGAAGAAATTAAAGTTTTGTTATATAAAGAAGTTTATTCCAGGCTGGACTCGAAATTATGATCCTCCTGACTCTGCCTCCGTCAGCATGTCCTACAGGTAAATTCGCCATCACTGTAGTACTTGGGAGTGTAGATACTACACCTAGCCTGGGAAGAGCTGACCCTGGTCAGGGGTGTTGGTGAGCTGGCCCTGAGAGTAGGGGAATGGGTCCCACCCCCTGATCTGGAATGTGATGTTATGGGTGAGGGAAAGATGCCCTCTCCCCCTTCTGCCCACCCGTGCCACCTGTGTCAGGCAGGATAGCTGACCCAAGCCCTAACCACTTGTAGAAATCAATCGTGAGAATGGACCCTGCACCTTGCCTGAGTGGCACCATTGAGCTTACCTTGTAAACAGGGGCATGGGTGAACCACCCCTACAATGTGAGCTTGCGATAAATTTCCCCCCTCTCCTCCCCACCACTCACCACAGTGGCAATTGGACGTGCTGGCCCTGAGGTCATTAGAGCAAGTTTTTAAAATATTTTAAATGCCATATTCTATAGGTCTTTGAGCTTTGAAGAATACCTATCCATTTGAAATATATCTTCTGTGATCTAGAAAACCTACGTTTTTGTTGGTTTAACTTAGCAAGATACCTTTTCTTTGGTTTAACTTGGGGGTGGGGTGGAAGGGTAAAGGGATATGGGGAGAAAAAAGTGAGAAGGGGGATGAGGAGAACTTGGGGTAATAGGACGATTGGGATGGAGGAAGGGTGGATATGGGAGCAGGGAAGTATATATCTTAATTAAGGGAGCCATTTTAGAGCTGGCAAGAGACTTGACTCTAAAGGAGTTACCAGGTGTCCATGGAGATGTCCCCAGCTAGATCCTTGGGCAGCTGAGGAGAGGGAACCTGAAATGGCCCTATCCTACTGATGAATATCTTGTATATCACCATAGAACCTTCATCTGGCGATGGATGAAGCTAGAGACAGAGACCCACATTGGAGCACTAGACTGAGCTCCCAAAGTCCAAATGAGGAGAAGAAGGAGGGAGGACATGAGTAAGGAGGTCAGGACCGCAAGGGGTGCACCCACCCACTGAGACGGTGGGGCTGATCTAGTGGGAGCTCATCAAGGCCAGCTGGACTGGGACTGATGGAGCATGTGAGCAAACCGGACTCTGAACATGTCGGACAAGGAGGGCTGACTGAGAAGCCAAGGACAATGGCACTGGGTTTTGATCCTACTGCATGTACTGGCTTTGTGAGAGCCTAGTCTGTTTGGATGCTCACCTTCCTAGACCTGGATGGAGGGGGGAGGACCTTGGACTTCCCACAGGGCAGGGAACCCTGACTGCTCTTTGGACTGGATAGAGAGGGGAAGGGAATGGGGGAGGGGGATGGAATTGGGAGGAGGGGAGGAGGTGAAAATATTTAATTAAAAATAAATTTTAAAAAGATGTATGGATAAAAGGGTATATTGCATGACTCACTGACAGCTTCCATGATGAATTTTTTCTCTTTAATTTTATTTTATTTGGGGAGTTATTGCAAGGGACAGGCAGATGAATGCGACTGAGATGCATGATTTGAAAGACACAAAATTAAATGCAAAATTTAAACAGCTTATCTATACAAAAAAAAAGAAACACCAATAAAACACCTATAATAATACAGCTCAGAAATAGTCACTGCAACTTTCTATTTTGCATACTTGTTATAAGGAAATTTGGAAACATGATTCAACCATTAAAAGCATGATAATCATGAAATGGTTCTTAAGATTAAGTGTTTGCTACCAACGATTAATTCTTTTTAAAGAGGACAGCAGAGAATGGAGATTTAGTCAAGGAAGTCACATGGGGAAAAGGGACAAGAAGATCCAGTGTGCCTCTCAAGTCTATCTTTGAGGTACTTAATATTAAGTCCCTGAAGCTGATATTCCTGTGACAGTGGGAATCAAGGCTCTGTGATGGTTTTTGAAAATTTTCTCTGATGCTAATTGAAGCCCCTTAGGAAAAAGGGACATATTGGAAGGGGAATTACTGATGCCCAGAATCTCTCTATGTACAAAAACATGAATGATAATTCATGATTAACAACCTTGTCCAGGCACTTGAAGTATGATTTGAAAACTAGAAGTGACTCCCCATGATTAAAATCATAGCATGTAAGGCAAAGAAAGAATGTTAATCTACTATTTCTGTGCCATTGGAATGGGAGCATGTAATGGTGGAGAAATTGACAAAGTGCCAATGGAGTTTGAAATAAACTTCAATAAATTATGTTTAAAAGACATATTCTAACAAAGTTAAAAAATTTGAGAATTGTGGTGTATGCCTATTATCCCAACACTAAAATTTCTAAGACAAAGTGTAATAGTTTTAAAAAGTACATTATCTGTACTCACTCATAAGTGGTTTTTAGACATAAAGCAAAGAAAATCAGGCTACAATTCACAATCCCAGAGAACCTAGACAACAATGATGACTCTAAGAGAGACATACATGGATTTAATATACATAGAAAATAGAAAATAAAGATATCCTGAGTAAATTGGGAGCATGGGGACCATTGGAAAGGGTTAAAGGGGAGGGACAGAATGGAAAGAGAGCAGAGAAAAATCTATATCTCGATAAAATCAATATAAAAAAGTACATACCAACCCATTCCACTGGGCTCCATATTCTGGTCCATAACTCCTGCTGATTTGTCCAGGTTGGTTCTAGGGACCCAAGGTAAGACTCTTCCCACCATCCTCTAAAACTGCTTAAACCCTACCAACAGCCCCAAACTGTACACCTCTCCTGGACTCCACACTCCTGCCAACAACTTTGGCCAAATACTTCTGCTTTACTGAAGGCCAGAGCAGTTCTCAGGACCCAAGGTAAGACACTGCTCACTGCCAGCTACCAATCACTAAAGTTTGCCCAACAGCTGCCAAATGTACTTTCTCTCCCAGTCCACATGTTTGACAGAGAAAAACCTTACTGGAGACCATACCTTTCAAGGAATCTAAGCGAAGAAGCATGTACATAGAACCACAGGTGCCAAACAGGTACTTAGCACTGGTGAAGACAAGTTAGTATCCAAACACTAGAGGTCTCACAGGCCACTAAAACCCCAACAGAGTCATCCTACTGGATCGGAGGACTCACATCAGAACACCTGACCATTTAGGCCAGAAGACTAGAGAAGAAACAGAAACCAAGGAGAAAATACCCATCTAAAAAAGAGAAACTTAGGAATCAGCAACCACACCTATAATCATTCCATACCCAGATGTTTAAAGGCCAGTGTAAGAATGCAATCAAGAACAGAAAGGGCAATATGGCACCATCAGAGCCCAGATATCCTACAACAGCAAGATATGAACATTCCATTGCAGTTGAAGCACAAGAGAACGATCTTAAAACAAACTAAGTTTTCTGTTTGTGCTTGCCAATATTTGTTATTTTTGCTTTTTTCTGCTAAATGTATTCAGTTTTTTTTCCATTGCAACCAAAGTTTTTCCTCCCTCTTCTCCTCACTCCCTTGCCACTGCCTCAAATCCACTTCTGTTTCTGTTCAGAAAAGTACATGTCTCCTATGGATGTCAACAAAGTATGGCATATCAAATTGAGACAGGACTAAGCTCATCTCCTCGTGTTAAGACTGAGCAAACCAACACAGTATCCAAAAAGTCAACCAAAGAATTAATGATAAAGCCTCCTTCCACCACCAGGAGTACAGGTGTTATACAACTGTCACACATATGTAGAGGGCTTAGGTCAGTTCCATGCAGGCTTTCTAGCTGTGCAGGGTCTGTGAGCTCTTCAGAGCCCAGATTAGTTGTTTCTGTAGGTTCCCTTGACTTCTCTGACTCATTTAATTCTTCCTCCCTCTCTTTAACAGAATTCAAGGTACTTGGCTGTGGATCTCTCCATCTGCTTCCACCAGTCACAGGATGAAGACTCTCTGATGGCAAGTGGAGTAGTTACAAATCTGGTAATAGATAGATAGTGCAGGCTACCTATTCACTATTGCTACGAGGCTTAGCTGGAGTCATCAACCTTATGAAGAATCAGGAAATACAATAAAATCATAGAAGAATATTTTCCTAACCTGAAGATGCACATGCCCATGAATGTACAAGAATCTTACAGAACAAGAATTATATTGGAAAAGAAAGAGGTCCTGTATCACATAATAATCAAAATACTAAACATACCAAACAAATAGTTATTAAAAGCTTCAAAGGAAAAAGGTGAAGTATCACATAAAGACGGACATGTTAGAATTATACCATACTTCTCAATGGGGACACTAAAAGTCAAAAGGGCCTGGACAGATGTGTTTCAGACTCTAAGAAGCCATGGATACCACCCCAGACTACTATACCCAGAAAAACTGTCAGTCACTGTAGATGGAGAAATCAAGATATTTGACATGACAAACTAAAATGTAAACAATATCTATCCACAGATCCATCCATAAAGATGGAACTAGAAGGAAAATTCCAACCCAAGGAAGTTAACTACAGCCATGAAAACAAACATAATGAATAATCTCATACCAACAAACCTGAAGGAAGGGAAACACACACACACACACACACATTCAGCACACACATTCACACACACACACTAAGACCACCACCAACAACAACAATACAACAGAAATTAACAATCATTGGTCCTTAATATCTCTCAATATCAATGGACTAAATTTCGCAGTAAAAGATACAGGCTAAAATAATGTATATGAAAACAGGATCCATCTTGCTACTACATACAAGAAATACACTGTAGGAGGAGGGCCCGCTTGTTCATCCCAGTCACCCAGCTAGCTTAGCCCCAAAATAAACATACAGAAAATGTATTAATTAAATCACTGTTTGGCCCACTAGCTCTAGCTTCTTATTGGCTAAGCCTTACATCTTAATTTAACCAATTTCTATTAATCTGTGTATTGCAACATGGCAGTGGTTTACCAGCAAAGCACGTCTATCTCTGGTGGTAGATCCATGGTGTCTGCCTGACTCTTTCCTTCTCCCAGAATTCAGTACTGTTTTTCCCACCTACCAAAGTTCTGCCCTATCAACAGGCCAAAGCAGTTTTTTTTTATTCATTAACCAAGAAAATCTACACACAGAGGGGACTCCCACATCACCTCCCCTTTTCTGTTTAAATAAAAATGAAGGTTTTAACACAATAAAATTACATACAACAGGTATCAAGCAAGAATTACAGTCACAATATATCTATTTACTTTATCTTTTATCATAACTAAGTTGTTTGTCTGTTTTTTTTTTTTCGATAACATTGGAGCACCAATTGTAGAAGCCCTTGTTCATCTGGGCCACCCAGATAGCATAGCCCTGCAATAACCAGACAGGAATTGTATTCATTAAAACATTGCTTGGCCCATTTGCTATAATTTCTTATTGGATAATTCTTATATTAATTTAATTCCATTCTATTAATTTGTGTATCGCCAAATGGCTGTGGCTTACCAGGTAAAATTCTCAGCAGCTGTCTCTTGTGGCTCTCTTTCCCTCTCCTAGCATTCAGTTCTGTCTTCCCACCTACTTAAGTTCCGCCTTATCAACAAGCCAAGGCAGTTATTTTTTTTTATTCATTAACCAAGAAAAGCAACACATAGACAGAAGGACCTCACATACCAACATACTTCAATATAAAGATTGATATTACCTCAGAGTAAAGAATTGAAATAAATATTTTCCAAGCAAATTGACCTAGGTATCAAGTTGGTATAACTATTCTAATATCTAAGAGGAGAGATTTCCAGCCAAAATTTAACAAAAGAGATTGAGAAGAACATTTTATGCTTATTAAGGGGAAGAGTCCACCAAAAAGGATTGCAATTCTTAACATTTATTCCACAAATGCTAGGTCACCACATTTGTTAAAGAAACATTACTAAATTTTAAATCAAACCGTGATCCACATATATTAATAGTGGGAGACTGCAATTCCTAACTCACACTAACTCATAGATTGTCTAGGCAAAAATTAAACAGAGAAATATTGGAACTAACATATGTTATGACTCAAATGGACCTAACAGATATATACAGAACATTTCACCCCCCCCCCAAAAAAAAAGAATATACATTCTTCTCAGCACCTGATGGAACCTTTATCAAAATCTACATAGGCTTGATCACAAAGAAATCCTCAACAGATTAAAAGAAAAGATTGAATTAACACTCTGTTCCTTGTCAGACCACAATGGATTTATGCTCAATATCAACAACTGAAACATCATGAAGCATACAAACTCACATAAACTGAACAACTCTCCACTGAATCAAGACTAGGTCCTTCTCAATCTCATTTGATCTGTGGAAATTGGATTGGGGAGATGGTATGATTAGATCTTGAAGCATCTTCTCATAAATCTCCAATTGTCTCAATTTATGAGACAACCACAATGAGTTCTTTAATACTAACCTCAGTTGTGTGGCATTCACCTTCTTGTGTGCCAAGAGAACACTTGAAAATACAACGTTCATGGAGGGAATAGATCAATATAAAAAAAATCAGAAAAAAGCAAACATGTCCAACAGAGAATATTAGCAAACATTGCTGGTGATTATGTCAGAGAAGCAGCAAGTAGCAATTGAGGTTCAAGGTGTCAACCTATCAAAAGGAAACTCTCTGATGAGTGAATCTTGATTAGGCAAGGCCACGGCACTACAGATCCCAGAAAGTCGTTTGCTTCTGCTGTGCCTCTTCATGTTTGCTATTGCAATATTTCTCTGCTATCTAGAATAGTGTGAGTGGATGTGGGGAGATCTCTACTGCCTGTAATGTAGTGTGTTTATCTCATAGATGCATCCCATTCTACTGGGAATTTATATTTGTGGATTCACAACAAGAGAATGTACATCCTCAAGATGTACTATCTAATTGATGATAACAATGATAGCTTATACAGTATTTTGGTAAATAAAAATAAAACAAGAAAGTGCTCCACAGTCAGGGCCTATGAGTTTCATTCCAGGAGCTTCATATATTGTAGATCAAGTTAATATTTATCAATTGTGTCACAGTAGCCCTGTTAGTTTATATTCTTTTAACCTTAATGTTAGGAGATGTGTTGACAAGTTTTGAAGGACATCATAAGAGATACAAAGCTTTGAAAATAACAAAGTTAGACTAAGTTGCTATTGTTAAATAGCTTTGAGATGAAAATCCCAAGAAGATAATCTAAAGCTTTAGAGAGGCACATAGTTGACTGGGAAACTCATTAAGATCAGGAAACAAGAATAAAAATGCCCAATTATCATTGGCTAGCATATCTTTCTTGCTAGGATGTTTGATAACAAGTGGTCATGGATCATTCATTATACCCATTTCTTTGCTCCATCTCTTGATACAAAACACTATTAATGAGTGGATATGTACCCTAAATATTTAAAGAAGAGCTGACTGATTCTTTTATGTATATAAAAGTTTATGTTTGTGATTCCAATAACGTTCCTTATAACACTACCTTTCAAGTTAAGTGATAAAACAATTGGCTCTTTCTTTGTAACTGCAAAATGAAGTCTGCCAGTAACAGACCTACCTGAGAATACCTGGCTTACCCACACTATTAATCTAACCAAGTTGCTTTGGTATGATTGTATGTGGGTTCTTGGGATGATTTATTTTTCACCTGCAATACATAAAATGTTTAATAATGCAAGGGAGATTGAAAACAGGTTTCATTATAATCATTCACCTGTATTCATTATAATCATTCACTTAAATAATAGAGTGTAATTACAATGTAATTTCTATATTGACTAAAATACTTTGTTAGAGTATGTAAACTGCAGAAAAATGTATACAGTAGAGAAAGAACATAGACAGAACACAGGAGAACAGAGAATAAAGAAGGAATATGTTAAGAGAGTGTGTAAGTGTCTTTTTCCTGAAAGACCCTCAGATAGAAAGTCTAGCTTATGCTGACTCCATAGATTCCTTTCAAAATCTTGTGATGTTGGAGTCAGGCCCCCCAGACAGCACTAGAACATTCAAACAAATATAGAAGAAGAAAAGTAAATATCAAATATCCAGTAAAACACCTAATGAATTGATAGAAAATGGCAAACCTTGAATATATGAATAATAATTGTAAATGATCTCAATTCTCTAATGCAAGGACTAACTAAATGTATTAATAAAAACCAATAGCCAACTATCTGCAATCTATAAGAAGCACATAGGAGAAAATATACCGCAAAAATGGTTTTCAAAGGATCAAAAAAATTAAAAACATCAACATCCCTATTCATCAGGGACAATAAAATTAATGCAACTTTGAGGTACTATCATACTACCACTAATAATGTCTATCTTAAAGAAATATAGCAAAATAGGTTAGATAGGTGACTAAGTGGTTAAAATAGTTGTTGCTTATCTTACTTGTGGTTTCTATTGATGTGAAGAGACACGATGACCTTGACAGCTCTTATAAAGAAAGCATTTAATTGGCCGGCTCCTTACAGTTTCAGAGTTTCAGTCTATTATCATCATGGAGGGGGGGATGGCAGCATGTGGGCAGATGTGGTACTGGAGTAGTAGCTGAGAGTCCTAAATGTTGCAGGCACAGTGACACACTTCCTCCAAAAAAGCCATACCAACTCCAACAAAGCCACACTTCCTAATAGTACCAGTCTTTATGATACTATGTGGGCAAATTACATTTGAATTACCACACTGTTCTAATAGAATAAATATGTTAGCTTTCAGCCGCCATGCCAGGTGGCACATAAGCAACTTTAACTCCAGTTCCAAGCACCTATTCATTCTCCTTGCCTTCATGGGCACCTTTATGCATGGGGCACATAATCATAAAGAAGTAGACAAATAAATAAAAATAAAAATAAAGATAAAAAATGACAATAAGTACTCATGAGGATTTGTAAGGTAGTACTGGTGTAAACTAGTATAGGTGTTTTGCACTTCCATCTGCTATAAAAAAATAAAAAAGACAAACAAAACAATAACAAACATAAAAATGCAATGAGAGGAGTATGCAGTAAAATAAAACCAAAAAACAAAACTCTCAGAAACGTTTACCTAGAATGTCAAGATTCAGAGACAAGCAGGTCAGGTGAGAGTGAAGTACATATGTACTTTTATCCCTAAGATCCATTTTCTTCTCCAAGACCCTGTTTGTCCAACTACTATATTCATATAATGATAAGGTAGCTCAAACACATAGCTCAGAGTACTGCTCAGCATTCATTCACATGTTTAATATCTAATGAGAAATGCACTCATGATATAAATGGTCATTGGACTAGAATTATAATATCTCCAATATTTCTTAACATTGGAACAGCAGATAGATTAATGGGGGCGCTTTAACCTACATTTTCGTATTCACCAATCTACTATAAATTTCAATCAAATAATACAAAATTTCAGCCTCCAAGAAGAACACTAAAGTTTTTCAAAATAAACTACTTTTGTAAAGAAATATTCTAAAAATATATATACACACACTATATTATATATATTATATATATATATTATATATATAATATATATGTCAACTTTTGTCTTAGTATGTTCTTTACAGAAAAAGTTAACATTAGTTCATAAACTAAAATGTTTAATACACATTTCAAGTGGCCAGGATTCAAGTACAACCTTAGTAGAGAAAGATATTTGGATTTTCAGATAATTCAGAAGTTGGGATCTGCTTTTATAAAATATAGATGATTCTGACAAGTTTAAAAAAAATCAATGTGTGTCACATCCAACATAAGATTTCCAGTTTTGTTGTAAACCCTACCACAAAAGGTAGCTCTAAGATTGGAAATAAATGAGATAACACATATTTAAGTACCTTGTTATGTTACATACAAAAATATAACCTATCTAAACCTAATGACTTGGATTCATGAGTGAAATTAACTTTTATTCTAGAAACTTTTCATTGGTTTTGGGTGTGTTTCAAATTTACATGGTTGTCCTTCAACTCCGAAAACACTCACTGTTAGTCCTTATTAATAGTTCAAAAATTGATTTCTAAAATGGACCCTAAAGGAGTTGAAGAAAATGATTGAGGAAACTCACTTCAGGTTTTACATTATTTTTTTTGAAGTTCTATAAAATTAATACGCAGTGATGGTTACCCAAGACATTTAAGGCAACTATTAAATCCCCTCTAAGTGGCTGTTACGGATTTTAATTATTCAGAAAATTAGAAATAATTTTCATCCTAAATTTATTTACTTATTTTTCTACAGAATATTAGAAAGTGTTTTCATAATAAAGTTGATGCATTAAACATATTAAAGCTAATATCCAGAAACATGGCACTAAATCAAAGGTGACTATTAGCTTTACTAGTCAATGATTTTCAGTAAATAAAATTCAAATGGTTCCTCTGAAGGAGATTACTGTTTTCAAGCTTACTCACTCCTTTGGCACTAGTGTTTCTGAAGGAATAGATGTTTCAGTAACCGGGAAAAGAAAACAAACCAAAAAAGATGTAGGCTTGGAAAAAGTTGTTTGTCAGATTTCGTATTTAGTTTGTACTTACAGAAGCTGAATTCAAATGAGAACATGTAAAAAATAGAAAATAAACAAGTTTGAGTCACTAATATATCTGTCTACATATTAATAATGCCAAGCATACCATAATAGCATTGTAGCCCTATTTTAGAATAATTTTGTATATGACCTTCTACATTGATATTCAGTCAACCTTGGCCATTTTATTTCAGACAATGAACAAAACGCTTCATAGGAAAATATTTTCCATGACAAAAATTACATGTCTTAAAGATGGTGCTAATATGGGAGATATATATATATATATATATATATATATATATATCCCATTGTCAGTAGTGAAAAAAAAGACTTTTATAGAAATGGAATTGTGGGCACTGGTGAGATGGTTGGATGGTGAAGAGTGCTTGCTGCTCTTTTATAGGAACAGATTTGATTGCAAGTACCCACTTTAGGCATCTCACAACAACCTCTTACTCCAACACAGGTAACCTAATATCCTCTCTGGCCTCTACAGACACCTAGACACAGAAAGCATATTGTTACAGACAGACAGACAGACAGACACACACACACACACACACACACACACATACACTGACATATATACACACATACTACCTTTTAAAATAATTGTATAAAATTTCTATATCTTTAAATGTTAATTATTAAAACTTTATACATATTCTTAAATTTCTATGGCCACTACAGAGTTCTTACTGATATATTTACAATGATTAGACTGTTGATTTTTGCATTTAAATCACTGCTTTAAGGTCAGAGCATAATATCTGCCTGGATAAATGGAGAACAAGAGCCACAGGTTGTGGCACTCAAGAAACAGGCAGGTAGATCTCTGTTAGTTTGAGGCTGGCCTGGTCTACAAGAGCTCCAAAGCCCTGTCTCGTAAAACAAAAACAAAAACAAAAAACAATGAGAACAAGAGATGAGATATGCTACTTAATTAAACATTAGAAATATACCACATATGACTCAGTATGTGATTTTCCCCCTGGATCCATAATAATAAATGATGACTAAGAAATATAGATATATCTTACTAGCATCACATTCTTTTCACTTTTTGAGAGGTACGTGAAAAATTATCAAATAGAGAATAGTGAAGATGGCCCAGAGATTAAAACTGCTTTCTGCACAAGCCTAAAAGCCGGAATTTAATTCTTGGGTCCTTTAGATTAAGGATAGAATCAATTCCTAAAGGTCCTTTAACCTTCATGTCTGTGATGCTGACACTAGAGTTCTCTCTTTCTCATACAAACACATACAAAATAATAAATAAAATAATGTAAATTGTTTATAATTGTTAATCTTTGTACTTTTGATCATAGATGTGTTAGGTGCATTCACATTTGTATCTGTGTGTGTCAAAGACAGTGGATGGCATCAGGGTTTTTTGCCATGAAGTTACACTTTATTTACTAAGGGAGTTTCTCCTGGTTAAAACAAGGCTTTCAGATTTTCTTAGTTCAGCTACTTAAATTGCGCCTGAGAGCCCTTACCCCCAATTCTTAGAGTGTTAGGATTGCTGAAGGCTACCAAGTCCTTTTACGTGAATTGTGCAGATCTGAGATCTAGTGATTATATTTGAGGCACATACTCTATGGAATCAATACACAATACTTAATTTTTGTATTTTATAAAATATTTTATAAGTCTATAGTTTTATTTTCTCCAGGAAGTGCAGTTCAGTCATATAAGCATAGACCCACTAGATATACTAGTAGACTACAGTCAGCTTGGTATCCATTTAAGATTATGTATTTGGTGGAAGGAATATATTTATGCTTTATAGTCACTTTCCAGTCTACAAAAAATAAATGCTGCATCACATGACTCTCAGCTAGTCTAAAGGATCAGTATCCATATGTATAAAAGTCTGTTCCTTTTACTACTTAAGTAGGCTACATAGAGTTTACACAGCAGTTTGGGGGTGGGGATGCAAAGAGTGGATTATTTCAAAAGTTTATACAGCAAAGCAAACCAACAGCCTGCTTCTCTGAGAATGAAACTACCAAATGTTTGCTGCTGGTAAATGGATATGCTCTGAAGTCTTCCCATGAGTTTGCTTTGACAGATGTCTGTTGATGGACATTTGCACAAAAGTCTCTGGAATGCCTTATTTTATACCCAGTGTCAGTTGGCACATTACTTTCTTATACCTTCTGTGTTTCCATTAAATTAGGCTGAAAACAAAGACTCCTATTTACTGAGCAAATTCTTTTCTTTGTGAAATGGTGAACAATTACGACCATTACCCTGTCAGCCATTTCTATCAGCTCAATTAAAAACCGCCTCCACGCTGCTTTCTGAATCACTGTCACCCTGAGTAGAGCCTGCCTTTGGCATACAAGAGTGTGAAAGCATCTAATCAAACTGGAAAGAAGGTAGAAGGACCATTCATTTGTAGCCTTCTTTAAGATTCTGAGAGAATTGTGTCCTGAAAATTGTTGGAAAAATGCCATGTCCATATCCCAAAAAAGAATATTCCATTAGTTATGAGACAAACAAAAACAAAAACACACACAAAATAAACAAAACAAAACAAAGCCAAACACCGTTAATATAAAACAGGCAACATGAAAGTGTGTTTTGATGAACTAAGTGTCAAATGAGAGAAATATTTAAATTGAACAAATTGTTTGGTATTTATTTTAGCTGAAATTCAAATGTCTTTGTATTCCAGACATTACCAGTTCCAAAAACAAGGGGAAAATAAAAATAGAAAAAAATATGCGAATTCTAAAAAAAAAGCCATATGCTCGAATGTTTTCAGAGGTGTTCTTTTTAAAACATATAATAATTAATACTTTGAATTATCCAGTATATTTGATCATATTAATCAACCACTTCTACTTCTAACTCCTCCCAGATCTACCCCATGTGCCTAATTCCCACAGCTTCATTTCTTTTGCTTTTTATTTTTTTTCTGAATAAGCCATCAAGTCCAGTTTCTTTTGTCCACCCATTCCTAAGTACAAGGACATCTCCCAGTGCATGGTCAACCTATCAGGAGCCACATCTTTTTTTAAAAAAATCTATTTTAATTAAAAGAAAAAGAGTACTTCCAACTTCAAAGTTTAAACTACTTTTAAATTCATAATGCCTAATTTGATTATAGGTATATGATGTGTTTTGCTAGAAATCTAAGAACATTTACCTTATTTTTAAAAGTTATCAAATGATATTAATTTCAGCTCTTGGGAGGTAGAGGTAGGAAGATTTCAGGCTTCAAGGCCAGCCCAGCCTACAAAGTGATTTCCAAGATAGACAGAGCTACAAAGAGAAACTCTATTTCAAAAAACAATCAAAAACATTATCAAACTTTATTGCCTGAGTCTCTATATGTATTAATGGTATTTCAACACTATGAAGATGAATAAAACCACTTAACTGCCTTGAAATTCCTTCCCACTCTAAGAAGCGTTCCAGTTTTCGTTTATCCTCAGTTAGGAATGAAAGGGTGTGAACCTCATCTCACCACATATTTAATATCAATAGGATGACTTTATCTTATATAGGTATTGTAGAAGTAAAATTATGTTCTGTGAGTTCATGCCTGTGGTGGTCCTTACATATCTAGTAGACATATTTCACCTCAGCCCTTCCTATTATGTGTACACCAGGTTCATTAATGGTCCCCTCAATTTTCAGGGTAGGGGTTGGGTGACCAATGTCCTATTTGTGGCAGAGCATTCAAATGTTTCTTGTTCTTTCTCTTTTTTTCTCCAACCTGTTGTTAGTAAACATGGTTCATTGGACAGAGAATCTGTTCTGATGCCCTCTGAGATCCACACTAATTCTGATCCAGGACTGTTCCAACCCTTGACGTCTCAGTAAGAACTCTAGAAGTGCTTTTAAATATACTGGATACAAAACATTACATCAATCTGATCAAATGCAGCATGATAGACACAGAACTTTGGTAAAACATGAAAGAAACGTATTCAATAAATTATAGTCATTTATATATAATGCTTTTTAATACTACACAGCACATTAATTGAAAGAGATATATTAATACAAGTAAAGCATTATTATAATTAAGATCACCTATTATATTTTTTAAATATTTATTTATTTACTTATTATGTATACAATATTCAGTTTGTGTGTATGCCTGCAGGCCAGAAGAGGGCACCAGACACCATTACAGATGGTTGTGAGCCACCATGTGGTTGCTGGGAATTGAACTCAGGACCTTTTAGAAGAGCAGGCAATGCTCTTAACCACTGAGCCATCTCTCCAGTCCCTAGATCACCTTATATTAAATGGCTTGATTTGAGGGCATAATGACAAAGGGAATTTGGATATGTATACTATGCACATGCTAAGGTTTAATATTTATTTTTTTCATAATTACAATGGCTGCTTAAATCTGTAATTGACCAATTAAAAGTATAAAGCAAATGATTATTCATTGTTCTCCCATTAAATTTATTGCTTGGATCTGGTATGTGTTTTTGAGAAAGAATACAAATCAAGATTTATTTATTCCTCATGGAACTTTAAAACACATTAAAGGCATTTTATTAGTTTGTTTGGCTGTTTGATTTTTATTTATTTGGGTCTGTAATTTCTAACACTCAGTTAAATTCATGGTGAAACATAATTATAAAAGTAACAAGTACTATCAAATCAATATGTTATTGAAAATATGATAATGCAGTATTGGAAGGTTGCAGGTAATTTAGAATTTAAAATTAACAATGTTTCATTCAGAAAATCACAGGTAGAACTTAGAAAACATTATGAATGAATAGATTTATAGCACAGAGAGTCATATCTATTAAATGGAGATGTATACAAACTCATATGTCATGTGGATTCTGAGTGAAAGCACATGAATTTGGAGCAAGGCTATGTCATTCACTAATTATAAATGCATAAAAAAGGATTTAGACCAATCTCGTACCAGGAAAAAGAAAATTAAATATGCTAAGGGAAAGTAAAATGGGATTTAAATAATATGATGAAAACATTTGTATATTAAAATTAAAGGGTGTCAGGATTAATTATAATTATAGCCTAGGTCCAAGAATGATTTCATTTTGTCATCATGCCATAAGAAATTTAATGTAAGAAAAGAATTCTGAGAGGAAAGAGATATGAGTAAGGGTTCAATATTTGAGAATAATCTCTGTTCTTACAAAGGTTCAGGGTTTGATTCCTAGCACTTACACATGCTCCAATTCCAAGACCTACTTCACCATTTTGGCCTCTACAGGCACCATGCACATGCTGTACAGCATTATATGCTGGAAAAAAACTGATAATAATAAGATAAAAATGAAAGACAGTAATTCTGTTTTAGAAGAAGAAAGGTTGGTAGCTCGTGTATATCATCCACTACTGGGGATGCTGAGCTAGAAAGCCTGGCATGAGTCTCAGGCTACCTTCCCCTACATGGTGATTTCTCAGCCAACCTGGACTATGAAGCAGGACGTTGTCTCCAGAAATCAACTAACTAACTAGCTAGCTAGCTAACTAACTTACTTGTTAACTATATAACCAAATAAATGCATTTTAAAATAAATTTCAGAAGGAAAGGAAAATAGGGACTATTATAAGTTCTCAGAGGTTTAAACCAAAACTCTAGCTTTACTGTTTCCAACACTAATCATAAACAAATGTAATTGATAATATGGTGTTATGTCATAATAACTCCATTTCAAGATCTTAATATTAATATATAATTGCTAATCATTATAATATTATGCCAAAGAGCTAAAGATTATGTCCATCACCATAGAAAGTTCTTTTCTTCTTTAATCAGTCTAGCAATGGAGGCTCAGCATGTTAAAAGCACTTGATGCAATGTCCAATAGCTTGAGTTTGATCTCACTTCAGAAAAGGTTCTCAGATGTTATCCACTAGCCTGCACTCTGGATTTTGTCACAAGTACACACACACACACACACACACACACACACACACACACACACATATCCATCTTTCAAACAAGGTAGATTACAAATAAGTCACGGTCTATAGAAATGTTTTTCAAGTGAAGCAATTATCCTCTTGATGAAATAGTTTCTTAGGTCCAGAGATAATTTTCCTTGTCACAGATGAATAGTAGAGAACAAGGATGAAGCCAAAAAGCCTTCAGTTTGTACGAATGCTCACAAAGAACACAATCACCTGACTCAAAAGTCAACAGTGTCATAATTAACCTTTGTAGCTTAGCACAAATATCTTGAATATTTAAATATCATTTTCCCAGGCATGTGAAACTTTGGCAGAAGATATTATTTTGGGAAGAAGTTCAAGGTGCTACAAATTTGTTAATAGCTTGGACACGGAGAATGCAGAAAATAGTCCTCGGAAAGACATGAAAGTAATCCAACAGAGCACATGCTATGAGAGGTGAGCACTAGCTTAGAGCCAGGTCATTTAGATTGGGAAAATTGTTACTTTTAGATTATGATTAGTAGAAAAAATGCAGAGAATAACAATAGGTAAAACTTGACCACCCAGTGTTCACCTGGGAAAATGGTGGATGATGTAAGAAGAAATAACACAGCCAGCACTCAACCTGCATGTTTTGTTTGTAGTGAGGAGTAGGAAGACATGTGTCCTGCAGTACAGGAAGATTATATCCTTCAAATACTATTTTTCTTCTAGATAAGGAAGATACACAATAGTTGGTGCAACAGGAAGTTCCCAGAGCTCTTTAGATTTACTGTGTCTGTCCTGGGTCCACACCAATACATAATAGGGTGTGTGAGATACAGCATGGAAGTTGCTTCCTTTCTTGGTAGGTGCATAGGTTGAGAGTATAAGTTGAACTCCACACATTTGTAGGATCACAATGAGGTCAGTACTTGGCCTAGAATTACATTTTATCTTAGCTTTTGGCCTCTTATTCTCATCTCCACTATATGATTTTATTTATATTTTTTCCTTATGATTTCACCTTTTTTGTAACTCCCTAGAAACACATTTCTTGGCCACCAAGCATCACTAGAGTATCACATATTTCAGTAATTTTTAATTGATTTTTGTACTTATTGTAATTATTTTCTTCTATATTGTTGCTTTAGGCTTGTATTCCTGTTTTCTCCTTTTAATTTCTTCAGATGGAAGTTCAAGTCATGATTTTCAATTAATTATGCTACACTATAAGAATGATTACAGTATTTCAAATATTACAGTTTCTTTAAATGACTACAGGTGTTTTATTTATTTATTTATTTTTTTGCTGTTTGTCGTTGTTTTTCTTTTTCTTTTTTTTATTTTTTAAATTTATTTATTTATTAAGGATTTCTGCCTCGTCCCCGCAACCGCTTCCCATTTCCCTCCCCCTCCCCCATCAAGTCCCCCTCCCTCATCTGCTCGAAGAACAATCAGGGTTCCCTGACCTGTGGGAAGCCCAAGGACTGCCCACCTTTATCCAGGTCTCGTATCAGGGCTGGTTCAACATACGCAAATCTATCAATGTAATCCACCATATAAATAAACTGAAAGAAAAAAACCATATGATCATTTCATTAGATGCTGAAAAAGCATTCGACAAAATTCAACACCCCTTTATGATAAAGGTCTTGGAGAGAATAGGGATACAAGGGTCCTACCTAAATATAATAAAAGCTATTTACAGCAAGCCAACAGCTAACATTAAATTAAACGGAGAAAAACTCAAAGCCATCCCACTAAAATCAGGAACACGACAAGGATGTCCACTCTCTCCATACCTCTTCAACATAGTGCTTGAAGTTCTAGCAAAAGCAATAAGACTCCAGATGTTTTAAAGGTTATTTTTTCCAACATAATATTGTATTGATTCTTCAGGAATTTCACATCATGTACTCTAAGGATAATATTCATTTTTCATTCCTTCCATGTCTGCCATCCTCATGATCTTTGTAACCCCCCAATAATAATTAAAATAAAATAGAAACAACTTGCACACAAAAAGTTCAATTTGTGTTATCTATATATTCACTGGAACATGGTCAAACTCTGTGTCTTGCCTCTTAAATACAACCAACTGTTTATACTCTTGTGAAGTTGGAAGTTACAAAATAATGCCACAGTAGCTCAGAATTGCATATAATAAAGGGATTATTTATTTAGGGGTAGATTCACAGATCATAGTTGTCTACATGAAGAGGGAACAGACAACAGATCCAGAAGCTAGGAGAGAGAACTAGCACACTTTACATTGACATTTATAATATAAGAGGCCATGCCTAAGTGGGCTGGTATCTTAAAGACTACTGGCTGAAGGAATTCCTATAACACCACCCCTTTTGATTAAATAAAAGTTTTCTAATGCTAATACAAAAATATTTATAATAAGAATATGTATCAAGTATAAAAATTTAAATTACAACCAGCATAAACAATATTAAGCAGGGAACATATGCTAAATATTCTAATAATCATTCTATCCTAAGGAGTCTAAGTCTTGTATTAGAAAAAGCCTGGCTAAATTATAAGAGGAAAGTAACTGTAGCTAATCTTCAAACCCATTGAAGGCCTGAGAAGGGAGATAATATTAACTTGAGTAGAAAGGAAGTGCAATCAAGCAGCTTCTAAAATGTGCAGTAGATGACAGAGACAACTGGCTACCTGGGTAATCACCCAAAGTCTCATATGCAATTTTGAAGCAACCAACTTTTGCTAAAGTCTAGAGTATCTGACAGACCATTTTCAGAGGAAAGAAAATTTGAAAAACTGTTTTACCTTGACTTGACAAAATTTGGCAGTCTTTTTTCTTGTATACTGCTTGTCCTGTCCAAATCATGCATTTCATCAATAACTGAGGTATGGGAAGTTTCTTGGCCAAAGGACAGTTTTTCCAAGTAGAAAACAAATTCCCAAAGTGGAGTATTTTGGTGCCCACCATTCTCTTGGCAACAGACCTATGAAGTCAGGAGCAATTGTGTCTCATGTCAACAGAATCCAAAATTATTTAAATGCCATGTTCCACAGTTCTTTGAAGTGTTTAAAGATTTCCTCTCTATGCAGAATACAGTCACTATGTATCTAGCAAACCTGATTAGTCTAACTATAATTATGACAAACATGAATGAATATCGACCTATAATAATTAATATCTGTATAACTTAAAGAGTAAGACTTCATATTAGAATGCTAAACAATCTTTAAACAGTTGTGCAGCAATTGAGAACAATGACCTCAAAATGTAAACAATGTACATGTATCTTGATCAGAGGTAGAAATGTATAATGTGGTATGATAAATATAATCTAAAATTGTATCAATATACAAGATGTCTTAAACAGAGGTAGAAACATGTCAGATACGTGAATACAATTTGACAAAATAACTTTGCATAGGAATACAAATATTGAAAACAGAAATAGGAGAATATTTAATGTAACAAATATAATTTGAACTTGTATCAATGTACAAGAATCGATACCAATGTAAATTGCCTATGAACAATAGCTCATAAATATTCACTCCATTACTCACTATTATTATTAGTGTGAGTAAGCTCACATTAATCTACCTATTATTCCATTCAAATTTCCTTTTTTTTCCAAAGAGATTCCTAAGCTTACTTAATATCTGCTCCACACCCCAAGCCTATACCCGTTTAACCAACCCCTAATTGATGTTCCTAACCCTGAGTTCAAAAAATGTTGGGAGAGGGGATATCATTTTCTCGAATTACTTCTAACTGTCATAGGGACAATATTCTTTCTATGGGAGCCTGTAAAAATAACATGATAGTTAATTTTCAAGATTACTGTCTGGTATAATTTTAAATAGTCTCTAAATAGTTGATAGGGTTTTTCTGAGGTTCCTATTTGGAGTTCTGGCCAGAACTTTGTAAGAATTTAATTTCATGGGACTATTTAAGTCCTTGTCACCAATTAAGTGTTTATTTAAGTTAATTATTAGATGAGGTATTATTCCAATACCTGGTCATAGACTGGAAATGTCTCCTAACAATAACTTTGAAAGTCATTAGGAGTCCATAATTGGTCTTTCTTAATTTGTGTGTTTTGTGTTCTAATTTTAGGTAAAGCTCTTTTCTAATCTAAGTAATTGATATAATCTCCTCTCTGTATTTTTTCAGGGGCAATTTGTAATCCCCATTTAAGCAAAACTTTCTTTACTTCTTCAAACATTATTTTTAAAGTATCTACATTTGAATCAAATAACAAAATGTCATCCATGTAATGGAAAATTATAGACATAGGAAATTGCTTATGTATTATTTCCAATAGCTGACTTACAAAGTATTGCACAGGGTGGAGCTATTGAGCATTTCCTGTGAGAGAATAGTCCACTGGTATTTCCTAGTACGCTGAGCATTATTATAAGTAGGTACTGGGAAGGCAAATTTCTCTCTGTCCTTTTCTTGTAAAGGTATAGTGAAGAAACAATCTTTTAAATGAATAACTATAACAGGCCATTGACTAGGTAATAGAGAAGCCAGAGGAATTCCAGATTGTAGAGGGCCCATAGGTTGAATTAATTTCTTGACAGCTCTTAGGTCTATCACCATTCTCCATTTTCCACATTTCTTTTTAACAACAAATACAGGAGAATTCCAAAGGCTAGTTGATTCTTCAATATGGTGAGTATATAGTCGCTCCCATAACAAATTGCATAAAGTCTGCAGTTTGTCTTCTGTTAAAGGCCATTGTTTAACCCATATTGGTTTCTCAGTTAACGATTTTAAATGCAGAGCCACTAGCGCTCCTGAAGGTTTGCTAGTTGCTTTGTTCCTATACAACCTGAATGGCTGGTGAACTTTGCTTATAACATCTTAAAATATCCTCCCAGGAAACATAAGGTTTGGGGACTGCATAAATATTAATCTGGGTATTCCATTGCTGCAACAGGTCACAACCGCATAAATTCACTGAAATATTAGTTATATATGGCCTCAGGCTTTCTTTCTGTCTTTCTGGTCTTATGCATTTAACCCATCTCATGCTTTGTCTCACTTGAGATAGTGTTCGAATTTTTAGGAATTTATTTTCAGCCATTTGAAGAGGCCAATTTGGATGCCAAGGTTCTGGATTAATGATACTCATGTCTGATTCCTTCCCCAAGCATTTAAAGCTGCTGTGCTGCATTGGGAGAAGGTGTGTTAATCATAGACAACTTGGTTTGGATTAGAGTAATGACCCTCACCTAAAATTTGATCTTGGGAAGGCTCAAATCCTTTTGTTTTTCCCTGTTGTTCTAAAATTTTTGCCTCTTTTTGCCAATAGCATTTCCATAAGCTGCTGGGGTCCATTCTCTAGGACAACTGTGATTAATTGAAGCCAATCATGTGGGTTAGCCTTATTGCTTGAAGTCCACATTTTCACCTTTTCCATAGCAAATGGTGAAAGCATGCCATAAGATACACTTGCTTGTTTAATTTGTTTTTTTTTTTAGATCACTCATACCTATAGGTTGCCATGTATGTTCTTTGACTACCTTAGAGAATTTTGTGCCAGATGATTTCTTAGATGATATTATCAGATAAGCAGCTAAAACTCTGGTTAAGTCATACTGGACTCTGGCACATACTGAAGAGGCTAAATTCTGTCCTTGTACCTTTTCTCCCTGCTCATCAGTTTCAATAGTTTTCTCAATCTTTTGAAATATCTTTATTATTGCCTTTTGTAAAGTCTGAATCTCCCATCCTATTTTCCATTCTAATGACCTCATTGATGATTCCAAGGTATGAAATTTGTCCAGTAACGATAATATCTTATCTTTGGACATAATTTTTATAGTATGCATATTGTCTTCCTGGAGAGATACCTTATCCATTAACCTATCATAACTTTTGAACAGATTCTGATTGTTAAACTCTGCACCACAAATTCTTTCAGATAATGTCTCAGCATTATCTGATTGAACTTTGTCAAATTAATTTTAGCCTTTTTAATAGTATATTTTAGTATTTTTTTAACTAGCTGTTAGTTATTTGTCTGTAAAGTGTCTCATTCGTGACTCTGTTATCAAACCATCTTCTTAATGATATAATATGAAAAACAAAACTAATTCCCAAAATCAAATAAATGGATGTAAAAGGAAAATTACATAAGCCTTGCAGAATACCATCCATAGTATAAATAAAAAGGTTATTAAATTGCTAAATGGTGATTTTGTTTACAATACTACATCTTTCAAATATATTAATTTATTTACTGTTGATAGATTTTAGTAAATTATTGGAGGTGTAATAATATTTATTGACCAGCAGGTGTTATGGTTGTAGCCACATGGTGGGGAGACATGACCAGTAGCAGCAAGGTACTGCTTGTAGCATTTTGACTCTGTATTCCTCCCTGGTTAAATACTGACAAATATGCTTGATTAACAAATTTAAAGCAATTAAATAAATTCCATACACGGAACAAAGAGCCCAACACTTGAAGCAGAGAACACAAACCAAAAACTGTTGCAGGGAAAGTGGCAGGCATGGAGGGGGATGGAAGGGGAGCATACACGAGCTTGGACAATTGACAAGTCACTGCAAGGTAGCTTCGCTGTGGCTGTGTAGTAGGCGAAATCAAGCCAGGTGAGTGGGGGTGGGAGACTTTCTAGGCCGTAGACCTTTAGGGTCTTTTTTGACCTATCCCCATAGGTGTGGATTTGGGATTCATGTGGATACCAGCCAGTAGAAGATAGAAGTTATAAAACAATCTCACACTAGCTCAGAATTGCAGATAATAAAGAATTATTTATTTAGGGGTAGACTTACAGATCACAGTCCTCTGCAAGAACAGAGAACAGGAGCTGAATCCAAAAGCTGGGAGAGAAAGAGCGAGCGTGCAATTTATGTTGGCATTTATACTATAAGATGAAATGTCCAAGTGGACTGGTATCTTAACATGCTGAAGGATTTCGTACAGCACTCCTGCACCCATGCAGAAAGCTATCAATTACAGAGAGGTACACTTCAGCATCCTTATCACACTTTTTAAAAATTCTCTACACTGGATCCCTGTTTAGGCAGTTACTTTTTCTTGGAGGAGTTTGAAATTTGAAAATGACCTTCTGAAAATAGCCTTTTAATTCTCTTGAGATTATAAAATAATTGTATCATTTGTTGCTTTTCCTTTCTTTCTCCAGTCTCTCCCATCTACCCCAGTAAAACTTTACTCTCTTTCAAATTCATGGCTTCTTTTTCTTTTGCACATGTGTGTATGTGTGTACATATATGTATGTGTGTGTTTATGTTATACATATATACTCTTAAATATCTAAATATAATCTACTTAGTACTTATGTTACTTTTATGTATATATTTTCATTTCATATTGGATTACCAACTAGTGTGTTCTTCTGTGGGAAGACTGTTTTTCCAACTCCCAGAATTCCTTAGATGTCCATAGTTATGTTAGTGTTGAAGCATACCAAGCTTTCCTCCTTCCACGTTTTTATGTCTATTGTTGTTAGCCTTGCTTAGCTCCTCTTTAAGCACCCCAGGCAGCTGAATGCGGACCAGTGAGATGGCTTCAGATTCAGAGAGCTATAACTGCCTGTACAGACAGGATATGGGGCAGCTGTGGTGAGTGCAAGCTGTTCTCCCAACATCATCCCTTTCTCCACCCACTCCCCTCTCCTTCACCCATGTCCTCATCCCCCAAGGCATTGGCAGCCCCCAGAGACACAGACACCACTTGCACCCAATTAGAAAAAGTTGGGTGACTGGTCTCCAGATTGGACTGTAGGTTTCTAGGCCCCAAGAACAGGTCATGAGTAAATCTCCTGCTGGTGGGCATCTCCACCTCCACTACCACCCACTGGACTCTGTACCCCATAAAACTCACTACACCCAAACTCAGCTAACACACCAGCCCCGAGCCTCCCACCAAGCCTCAACCATCCCTCAGAGCATCAACAGCCTAGGAAGCAAAGGTACCACCTGCACTGAGCAGAGACAGAGTTGAGTGACTGGTCTCTCCAGTGGACTGCTCAGGTCTCTAGGCCTTAGGCCCCAGGGCACAACCAGTGCCCATTAATTATTCTTATGCTGCAGCCATTTTAAGAGACTGGTTTCTAAGTTTTCCTGTCCCCCTACTGGGAATATGCAAAATTACACCCAGCATACCCTAAAGCAAAAGTTGACAGGCTCTCCTTTGATGTGTCAATAAGTAGATAAATTCAGAGTTGATAAATTGTTGGATGTAATTTATTTATTGTGATCTCCATTAATCTCTGTCTTTATTATGTTTCTTAACCTAACTGTGAATTTCCTGTACCTGGACGTCAAGACTCTAATACTTAGTAACAAAACGAGGTAAAGTGGACATGAGTCGAAGAAAATTTGAAAGATCGTCGCAGTGCTCGGTTCACACGACCTGCCAGTGAACTGTTACCTAATCACATGATTTATTATTATTATTATTATTATTATTGTGGTTATTATTATAATCATTATAATTATTATTTCTAAGAGATAAGTTTTGAGGATAGAGGATATGGGAAAAGAGCACCTTATGCATTATTTCTTTAAAATATTTGCTGAAGATGTATAAAAATAACAGACGAAAGCCTGTGGGCTTAGGAGAATCATTAGTGTGAAATGATGTACCTGGTTCCAAAAACACATCCAAAAGCAATATGGAATACAAGCCAATTCCCAGCAGTTTGAATTTATTATTTATGATGCCAGTTAAACAAGGCTAATGTGCTCTGCAGAAGTGGTTATAGCAGCTCTGCAATATTAGTAGAAATTAGTCAGATGTTACCAGCTCAATACAAAGTGAATTTGCAAAGGTTCTTCAAATGACAGTTTGACTGAGTTAACATGACAGTTGAAAGCATTCAAGCTGTTTCAGTATTGGCAAGTGGGTTGAGAACTGAAGTCAGCATTTATCAGTGTTGGAAGGAAATTAAACTGAGATCTGGGAGGAGCAGTAATGGGCTGCAGCATTTTACCTTGGAGCAGAAATGTCCCAACCTCCACTTCCTCCACTCTAATCAGGCCCTGTTTAGATGCAGGAGAAAAAACGTGAGGGTTACCCTCTTGGTATTGTGTGGATTCTTCTCTAGTCAGCCTTGTTTCTAAAATTAAGTGCCCTAGGATTAATCTCTAGCACTGTGTCCCAACTTATAGGCTAACTATTAGGTCAGTTTCCCAAGGATATGATACAGAAGAATCCCAAGGATATGATACAGAAGAATTGACAATATGGTGCTGATTAGTAGATTATACTGGTGCCAAAAATGCTTAAAATAATATTTAATTTGAAAATATATAATGTCTTCTTCATGAGTATATAGATAATATATATTTTTATACATTCTTAAGGTACTAAAATACTATTTTCTTTTTGAAAATTTTATAACACATCAAGAAACAGAGAATGTACAAATACCAAAGCATTCAAAGCATAGGAATGTTAATTTCTCTAAAACATTCTGTGCAAACAACCTGTAATTGTTATTTAGAGAGATACAGAATATTTTTCAGACTTAGGAAAAATATACTTTCAATGGGAAGAGAAACATGAGGACATCCATAATTAGTCTGGGTCTAAATAATTTCTTTGCTATTGCAACTCCTCTCCCTATCTCTTATTCCTTTCTATTCATACTTGGTGCACCTGCAACTATTTCTGCTCTTGTATGATTCTCCTCACTTATAGTAAAAATGTGAGATACAATGATGCCTGACAATCTAGCATTTATTAATTAGAAGCAAGAAGATTCAAGTCTAGCCTCAGCTCAACAGTTAGTTCCAAGGTAGCCAAAGATGTATGAGACACTTCTCACAAAACAAACAAAAAATGTAATGATCTTTTCCCTATGGTGGGTTTGTCCATTCAATGAATAGTAAACAGTAGGAGCCTTAAGAATGGGTATGAGTTTCAGTGAGTATAAACACAACATGATTATCTTTGGCATATAGACCCCAGGAATTGCATGTAAATTAGATGAAAGTCATGTTAGAATATAGTAGTTTAACCCTTTAAAGCAAAGCATTTCTTTCAAGTTACATTTATGACAACTTTCTGTTTTACTTCAATGTTTGAATATTTGGGGAATATTATTTTGTATTTTGATTTGTTTTGAGAAAACTAAGTATTGTTGTATGCCCTAGTACTCACTAAACAGCATGTATTATTCAGTCTCCCAAGTGGTGGATTACGAGTATGGACCAGAGTCACACACTAACCGTATTTTGCAACCATGCAATCTCTGTTTGACGTCTTTATTTCTCTACCTATATGGTTTCTCTGGCATCTGACTTAGCCTTAATGACATTCTGAAAACTGTATGCATGGGCTGGAGAGATGGCTCAGCGGTTAAAAGCATTGCCTGCTCTTCCAAAGGTCCTGAGTTCAATTCCCAGCAACCACATGGTGGCTCACGACCATCTGTGATGAGGTCTAGTGCCCTCTTCTGGCCTGCAGGCATACATGTATTCAGAATAATGTATACATAATAAATAAATAATTTTAAAAAAGGAATGAAAACTGTATGCATTTTTATAATGTCTCTAGAACATAAAATAAAATACAATCCTACATACTTAAATAGTAATATGATAAATATTTCAACAACCAATTGACACTTGCAGCACCTACTACATTTTGCAGCATTGGTTTATACCCATCTCTATAACCATGGGCTGGAATTCTGTCACTGTCTCCAAAATAGATTGAACAGGGATGATTATTTTTACATAATATTAAAACAACCTGAGTCCTAGAGATAAGAGCAGGTCTGCTCCAAAGATAAGAAACTACCTTCTCTGGGTTATCTGGGGAATCGACAACTAAATGAATCCGTTTGCCAGGATGATTGTAAAAGCCTATCTAATTTGGGTAGTCCTGTCAAGAGCTTATTATCCACAAGACTGGGTAACAGAAACCCAAATTCAAGAGGAAGCTGGATTGCTTACTTCAGAGAGCAGTGAGGGAAGACTTCCCCTGAGTGCCATATGTTTCACATAATGGCCTCTTTACACGGGTCTGTTATTCAAATTTCCATGTTTTGTACATACCTAAGGGAACTTGCATTACAGTCTGCCCTGATAGTTCCCTTTAGCTTGATTCTCTGCAAATACCACGTTTCTGAATAGTGAAGCTGTGAAGCAGAGCAAAGCTCACAGACTGAATATGAAAAAAATCAAGAGAGGGATGCAGTGCAACCCATCCATGTCATGAAAATCAAAGTCTTTAATTAACTACTATTTCTCAAATCCAGCCATCCAGCCACAGAAAGGTAGAGAAAGATCAGAAAATTCCAGAAAAATTAAAGTGTCTCAAAAAATGCTCATAAAAATTAATGCTCTGAAAATAGGGTAGACAGTGATGGCTGCTGCCTTAGAGACAAAACTCAAGGAACACAGGTGAAATCCAGTTTTCAAAATTAGTCCACGAAGTTTGTGAATTTACAGACAATTGGATCTCTTCTTAAAATTTGATTGGATTACCTAAATCAAAAGGAAAAAGTAGGAGAGAATTAAAAGGGTCTTGCCTTTATATTTAGTTAATGGTAATAAATTCCAATTATTTTGAATTGACATTGTTCTATGCTATGCATACCTGACCCCATGAACTTTCTCCTTGCTTTGTTAAAGTACCAAAGACAAAGGAATATTTTAAGTTATTTGGTATAAATCTATTTATTCATACTTGCCTAGGCCTCCCCCCAAGCCCCTTTTCATTTTAAAGAGTGCTTTGGGTGAAGTAAATATGCACTAACCAAATGCTGAGGCTGTGCAGATGATACGATCTTTGAAGAGAGGGGAGCAAAGCCTGAGCTCTTGATGCTTTGTGTTGGCAGCTTCAGGAGAGAAATTATCCTAAATAATAAGAATTGATGCCTGCTTTGTGTTATTAGCTTCAGGAGGGAAATTATCCTAAATAATAAGAATTAATACCTGTTTATTGTATAAACTTGGCAGGGTTACCGTCTCTGCATTTCTTTCTGCCTTTTCCCCTACTCCTCTAAGACCGTACAACAACAACAAAAATTTTTGTTAATTTAATTTAAAAACATGGTCATATTCTTATTTGATTCTCTACCAAAGCTTACTTTCATAAATACTTGAAAATTAAAGCCTACACCAAATTTTCCTTCTCTCAAAGGAAAACTGCAGGCTTATATAACAGTTCAATGTGTAAAGTTCCTCAAGGAGGGAAGTGAGAGATGATGAGATTTGGGGATGGTTTATGGGAGCAATTTGTAAGGCACACAAGAGTAATGACAGCTTGATGACAGATTCACTTTTTGGTCCTGAACCTTAATTAATCAGGCATTCTTTGTGACTCACTGAGAATCAAAAGGAAAGTTCTTCTGAGCATTTCCCAGATTACTCACTCCTCATACATGGGAACTTCTTTTACTATTACTTTTCTTTTTTTGTGAGTTGCAGCTCTGTTGCCCTGACATCTACACTCAAAAGTTTTTGGTATCAAACCCAGCTATATAAAAACTATCAAACACTTCTCCAGTTTTCATAGTTCAAAGGATCATTGGCAGCCAGCCAGTCTGGAAAGATGAACTGAGCCTCAATTTGGTGAGTGTGGTTATGTGTATAAAGGCGAGCTTGAGGGGTGATTTAGAAAGGGCTTCCAAAATACAGACTCCCAGAAGGAAGGGAGCTGAATGCTTCTTCAAATAAGGAAGGGTCATCCTCTCTCTCTACTAAGAATAAATGTAACTAATATTGTTATGCTTAGATACAGTGATGCTAGAAATTCTACTCCCAGAATCTCAGATCTCAGTCTCTTTCATATGTATGTCATATGTAAGATAGCTCATATTTATGAGATACATAACATGTATATTCATGCTTGCATGTGTGTGTGTGTGTGTGTGTGTGTGTGTGTGTGTGTTTGAGAGTCACAGCCAACAGATCACCTGTTGCAGGCATTATAAGTAGCTATGACCCACTAGACATAGGTACTGAGGTTGTAACTAATGTCCCCTGCAGCAGAAATACGAACTCCTAACTGCTGAGCTACCTTCACCCCCTCTTTCTTCTTTCATTCCTTTCTTCTCTACCTTCCTTCCTTTTTCCTTCTTCCTATTTACTCCTTATTTCTTTCTCTTCCCTTTTTAACAATGGCAAAATATATCAACAATGATCTCATTTCCCTGCAGATGATCTAGAAGTTTTAAATGTTGATGTCTTGTTTACTTTTTTATGGTTATGTCAAAGCACCATGGGAAAAAGAGTTTATTGGGGCTTATACAGTTCCAGAGTATGAGTCCATGGGTATGAAAGAAGGAAGAAAGGCAGAAGGCAGTCAGGCATCCCACTTGAGCAGTGGTTGAGAGCTTACCTCATGATCCATAAGCAGGAGGCGGATTCACTAACTGGCAATGGCTTGGTCTTCTGAAACCTGAAAGGCCATTTACAAGTGGCATATGTCTTTTTGCAATGACATATCTCCTAAAACCTCTAAAAACATTTTACCAACCTGTAATTATGCTTTTAAATATATACTCAAACGTGCAAGCCTATAGATGCTTTTGATTCAAACCACCACAAATGATACTCTGTTGGAATGAAAACAAAAATATTTGGGGCCTCCATTAATAGACCTCTCTTCTCATTGTCAGAAAATATATAAATAAGGCAAGTCTAATAAATCTGAGTGATGTGAAGTAACATTGTTTCTGTTGAATTATTTTTAATGTTATATCCCATGTTCTCTCACCCTAGTGGGTAAAATATTTGAAGACACAGGACATGTTTTAGTTTGTTTTCATGTTACCAAAACATGATTATGCTTGGTGTTTCCATGGGACTTGTGTTGAATTTTGATTTTAGAAGGACAGTGAACAACAGTGTAGATAGTACTTCCAATATTTCAGAAAAGAGGATCATAGGAGCCAGAAGCTAAATTCTAAGAAAATTCTTGTAATTAGCTAGCAATAAAAATGGCAGCCAGAATCAGCTGTTATTCTACCCCTTCATTTCCTGATGCAGGAATGGTTGCCCTTTTAAATAACATGTCTAGTTATAAACTGGAGGCCTGCTGCCAGATTGTGGAGAACACTATGTTTGCATTAGAAAATTTTCCCACCAGTCATCTGTGGACCTTCTGTGGTACAGAGATCAAACGTGAATATTAATGCCTAGAGTGACCAGAATCAATGAAGGATGAAAACTGGTTGAGAAAAAAACACGACATTCTCATCCTTCAGTGACAAAATTATTTTCCAGTGTATTTCAGCATAGCTTCTCAGAGTGGCTGCAATGAGCTGAGTTTTCTTGGTCAAAAGTAGTGACTGAATTTACTTGCATTCCCTTCTAATTACTGTTCCACTGTCTTGTAGCCTCTAGTAATCACATCCAAATGCACCATCTTCACTCTGCTTAATCCAATGTAGTAGAAAAATCAAGGGGACCCTGGGTTACTGCTATAGGTCTTTCGTTGTTCTTCTTGTCTTTCACCTGAAACTCTTTCTAAGATGTTTTGCAAACATGATTCTTAAGAATAACAGAAAAGCTAAAAGAAAATAAATATATTTTTATAAATTCTATCAACAGGAAACAACCATTTCATCCAACTGAAAATGTATTTTTATAACTATGTTTCTACTATGAGAAACAAAATTAAGTAATTTTATATATCATGATGAGTTCGTAAAGTTTTTACTTAATAATAAAATCCTTTGACCTTACATAGCATAAAAGATTAGCTTGATCAATAAACAAGAATTTTAACATTTGGAAGGAATTTTCTCTGATTTGTACTAATAAAACTACTTTTTGAAACTAACCCTCACCCTTCAGCAAAGAAACTTCTCTTTGTATTATGTGGTGGGAGTTATAGAAACCCATAGCCAATGAAATGAAAGCTGTAGTACCCAGTCCCAACTGATACTTGTACAACACAGCTCCTATGATCATTGTGAAAGAAGAAACAAATATTGAAAGCAACACAGGAAAAGGGAGTTTGCTGTGACATTTTCTCCTAGGAATGTCAGAAGCAACCCATATGACACCACCATGACTGCCTAGACATGAGAGGAACAAAGAAAACTCATGTGAAATGCCCTTCTCTATGCTGTGAATATGTTTTATTACCATTGGTTAATAAAGAAGTTGATTTGGCCAATAACCATGTAGAATAGAGCCAGGTGAAAAACCCAAGCAAAGATAAGAGGAAAAACAAGAGACACTAGCAGCTCCTGGAGAATCAAGATGTAAAGTACGAAGCCACGAACCTCATTGTAAAATAAATAATAATAGAAATGGGTTTATTTAAGTTGCAAGAGCTAGTTAATAATAAGTCTGAGCTAATAGGCCAAACAGTTTATAGTTAATAGTAAGCCTCAGAGTGGTTACTCGGGAACTGTCAGGCAGGAGAAAAACTTACAGCTACAGAAAACAACAAGAGACATGGTAACATAGTTAGGATAAAATCCATAAGACCTAAATCCTACATAAAAATTACAGGCAGTTAAGAAATAAAGAGATTGGGAGGGATAATCTTCCTCCCAATAGATAAAAACTGACCCTATACTAAATGGTCAGCCCTGAAATCAAACATATGAACAACAGTATAGAGATGAAAAGATTCTATGTATATACTTACATGCAAATATGTGCAAATATACACAAATATGTATATAATAACAACTAACTATAAAGTTCATAAATTTGAAAGAGAGCAAGGTAGGGTATATGGGAAGAATTAGAAAGAGGAAAAGGAAGAGAAGAATAATGTGATTATCTTTAAAAATATTTATAAAGAAGCCAGGAAACGAATATCTTGCATATCATCATAGAACCTTCATCTGGTGATGGATGGAGATAGAAACGGAGACCCACACTGGAGCACTGGACTGAGCTCCCAAGGTCCCAATGAGGAGCAGAAGGAGGGAGAAGATGAGCAAAGAAGTCGGGACCACGAGGGGTGCACCCACCCACTGAGACAGTGGAGCTGATCTACTGGGAGCTCACCAAGGCCAGCTGGACTGTGACTGAAAAAGCATGGGATAAAACTGGACTCTCTGAGCATGGCGAACAATGAGGGCTGATGAGAAGCCAAGGACAATGGCACGGGGTTTTGAACCTACGTAATGTGCTGGCTTTGTGGGAGCCTAGCCAGTTTGGATGTTCACCTTCCTAGGAATGGACGGAGAGGGGAGGACCTAGGACTTACCACAGGGCAGGGAACCCTGATTGCTCTTTGGACTGGAGAGGGAGGGGGAGAGGAGTGGGGGGAGGGGGAGAAGGGTGGGAGGAGGGGAAGAAGGGTGGGAGGAGGGGGAGGGAAATGGGAGGCTGGGAGGAGGTGGAAACTTGTTTTTTTTTTCTCTTTTTCTCAATAAAAAAAAATGGAAAAAAAAAGAAGCCAGGAAATGCTCCTATATATAAATATTCTCTCTCTCTCTATCTCTCTCTCTCTCTCTCACACACACACACACACACACACACACACACACACACGATATTTATATACACTTGAAGAGTTTTTAAAATAGATTTATTTGTTTGTTTATTTATTTTATATCCCACACACAGACTTTCCTCCCTCCTCTCCCCCCAGTTCCTCTTCTCCATCCCCCCTCTGTTCCTACCCCTAAATTCACTCCTTATCCTTCATTTTTGTTTTGGAACGAACAGATATCTCATGAATATAGAAAAATACATACTATATCAGGTTGCAGTAAGACTAAAAACCCCCCGCCCCCGTATTTTAATGTTGGACAAGGTGATTCACTGTGAGGAATAAGGTCGCAAAAGTTTGTAAGAGACTCAGAGATCATCCCTGTTCCCATTGTTGGGAGTCCTACAAAAGACCATGCTACAGAACGGTAACATATATACTGAGAGTCTAGGTTAGTTCCATGCAGGCTCTTTGGTTGTTGGTTCCAACTCTGTGATTCCTATGATCCCAGGTTAGTTGATTCTATGATTTTTCTATGGTGTCCTTGACCCCTCTAGCTTCTACAATCCTTTTCCTCCCCTTTTGCAGGATTCATCATACTCTGCCTAATATTGGATTGTGGATCTGCATCTGTTTTCATTGGCTGTAGATAATGCTTCTCTGATGAGAGTTGGGATAGGTACCAATCTGGTCACAGAGGATGGTCAGTTCAGGTTACTTATCTGCTTTTGATAGTAGTCAAAGCTGGGGGTCATCCTTGTTCTTTCCTGGGAGATTCCCTTGCATTAGGTTTTTATCTGACCCTGGAATCCCCCCCCCCCATTTCCAGTGGTCTCTTTTAGTGCTCTTCCCTCTAACCCGTCCCAAATTTGTTTAATCACGATCCCATCCCTGCCCACTCTGAGACCATTCATGAAATCTCTTCTATTTCCTTTATTCTGGAAGACCAGGTAATAAGGCAACTAAAGAAAATCAGAGGGATACAAATTGGAAAAGAAGAAGTCAAAGTATTATTATTTGCATATGATATGATAGTATACATAAGCAATCCCAAAAACTCTACCGGGGAACTCCTACAGCTGAAAAACACATTTAGTCAAGTACTGGATACAAGAATAACCCAAAAAAGTAAGTTAACACTTCTATATACAAACAATAAATAGACTGAGATAGAAATAAGAAAATCAACATTGTTTGCAATAACATCAAATAATATAAAATATGTTATTTATACTTCAACATAGTTTCTGAAGTATTCTTCAAATTATGCCACTTTCTGACACTTATTTTTCTACTAGTAAGCTAAATTATTTTTTATCTTCTATTTGTATGATTTTCTTCTTACACATGATTTTATTTTTACTTTTATCACTTTAAAAGTCTGCCATACTTCTTAAGTCAATGAAGCCAGGAAATTCTTTCACTGAATTCACAAAGAGACAGCAAACATAAAACTTTACTTAGTGACAGTAGGGTCAGTCATAGAAAATAGGTAAGTCCTAATATTACAGTACTGCTGTCATTGGAACAGTTCAAGATGCTGGTATAGTTAAAAAAAATATGTAGTCTGTGAAGATGCAGACAATACAGTTTTTAACAGACAGGTTATAACAAACTATGGTAGTTTTACAAAACAGAAAAATGCAGAATTGACAAACAACTTACAAGAGGGCTTAAATATTTGCAAATTCCTTATTCCAACTAAGGGCTGATATCAATAATCTATACACATCCAGGAAACCATGCTCAGAAAACAAATAATTTGATTAAAAATGACCAAAGTCGTCTGTTTATGACTATCATGAATATTACTGCTTCTGCTTTTTGAGACTGGGAAACTTTTGCTCTGAACTTTTCAACCTGAATTTCTCTGTGGTTGAAAAACATTCCCAGCAGCTGTCTGAAAATTCCATTCTAGGCAGCTGCTGTGTTTTGGTGGTGAGAAGTGTTGTAAGAATGTGCCAAGGGATGGGGGGGATTGATTTTTCAAGTAGTGAGAATGAAGTTTTAGTAATATATTTTCTTATGAGTTTTTTAATGTACAAGGGAAGGACTTTACACAAGACTTATCTACAATATCTTAATCAACCATACCATGTTTGTTTCTAAGCAAGCTTCTTATAAGAATGGAGCCCCGTGTTAGCCCACATAGACACGTTAGCATTTTATTTCCCTCGAGATGTAAGTTGTACCATAATTTTCCTTGCTTTCTTAAAATGGGTTTCATATCTTCTGGGGAAACTGATCCACTTCAGGGGCTTAAGGAGAAAAGTGAACTCTCTGGGATGTGATTCATGATCGTTAAGAATTCTCACAGATTTCAGCAGGAAATTGTTTGGACGGAAAACAAAACCATGAATAACAGCAAAGAAGTAAAAGGAGAGGATAATGAGAAGGAATGTAGGAAAAGAAGAGAAAGAAAAAATAAGAGGTAAGGAAGAAATAAGAAAATAGGAAGGAAGTAAGAAAGAAGGAAAAAAAGGTATTTAGTGTTAGCCTACTAATAAGAAAGCATCATTTGGAATACCATTGTCCCACAAGAAGAAATTTCTGCCTTTATGTCTATCACATAATAATAAATACTGAAAATAAGAAAATGATTCATATAAACTTTTTTTCATAGATTTCCACTAACTCTCATAATTCAGGTTGTAAGGTATATGCAGCACGTAACACACCTCTATGATTCGGACTAGAGAGTAATCCCAGACATATTTAGGTTACTAATTTTCTACATTCAGTGCCATCTACTCACTTTTATGTACAATGTAAACATGTCTCTCTAATGCTGTTGCCCAAAATGAGATGAAAATATATGCTTCTAGATTTTCCTGTGCACTACACCAACTGTAGCATCGCTTCTGCCTTCAGATATAATGTGATCATCTCCATGAGCCAGAGAGGTTGGTATGCTTGGCCCTACAGAATGCAGCTGGGTGGCGGTGGTGCATGCCTTTAAACCCAGCACTTGGGAGGCTGAGGCAGGTGGAGCTCTATTGAGTTCAAGGCCTGCCTGGTCTACAAGACCTGGTTCCAGGACAAGCTCCAAAGCTATGGAGAAGACCTCTTTTGAAACTGCCCCCCTCCAAAAAAAAATGCTTGGCCCCCAGGTCAAGTTGATGAACTAAGCAGAATAATACAATGAAAGTTGGACTTATGGTGATGGCAGTGGAGTTGTTCTCACTTTACACGAGAAGTGGAAGGAAGGCTCATCAGATTATCATCTAGGAATCCAACTAAATCTCTGCAGTACTTTCTCCAGCTTATATGGTTTGATGAAGGGTTGCTAGAGTATGTAGGAAAGTTAAGGCAGGACTCTGATACATTCTATGAAGCCCTTATCTATGACGGGATGGAATTTTTAGGTTACTTAGCTATCACTAAATCTTCCTCTATCCACTTAGTAACTCTGCATTGATATTCATATATGTAAGTCTAAGAAAATGCTGGCGTGCCCAGTTGGAGAGTAGAATCATGTTTTTATTTGTCATAGTCATCTATGAGTTTCATCTATGTGCTGTAACACAGCACTTCCTCCCTATCTTGCTCTGGAGAGATGCAATATCTTGATACAACTCTTATTGCACGGACCAGCTCTCACCTCTAGCATATAATGCCCCAGAGGGGATTTGTTACTCTTTTCTATCTTATTGCCTCAACCAAATAGCATCACAGTAATTTTGACTTTCTTGAAATTGTTTTAAAAAGAAGAGCCAGTCACAAAACTTTTAGTTCTGAGAATTTATATAGTCATACTTTTGTCAATAAATATTTCATCTACAAAATGCACTTATTCTAGTTTTTCAAGTAGCTTCTTCAGCCAGCCATTGTAAAGATATGGATGCTAAGTAGGAATCAATCATGAAACCATTCAGTATGTTTCGCTCACATATTTTCTATATCCCATCTGAAGCCAAATATCAGCATATTGAAGAAAGAGAGATAAAACAGGTTAAGAGTTGTCTTTGACCTTTAAAGTAATACAGAACCCAGGTATGTGCTACACACCTTGATCTCAGGACTGAGTTTTTAGAGGAAGGCAGATTTCTGCAAATTTGAGGTCAGCCTGGTCTATGTACTGAACCCCAGGTCAGTTAAAAACTTCACAGTGACACTTTACTCCACCCAAATAAACATGTAACCATCGTATCAGGTAAGTCCTTAAAACTTATAAAAAAGTAACTGAAGTTCCTACTTATTAATAGAAACACTAGAATCAGAGCAACTATAAAATGTTAACATCATACCACGGAGTGAATATTTATTCCATGCCAATAATAGAAAAACATGGCTTTCTTATATTCATCCTCTACACAGCCATTATTGAATGGTTGTAAATTACAACCATTGTATACTTTCAAAAGAGAAAAAGAATCTGTTTCTACAAGAGACCTGTTTATAGACATGTTAAATCGAAGATGAGTAGATAATTATTGTTCTACTTTTAATCTTTTCTAATTTTCACCTTTATTTTAATTCTACTTCTTTTTCCATCATTATGGCTGTTTTTATATTTCAATTTTCTCTTGACAAAAGCAACAGTCTCTTTGTTCTTTAAATAACTTGAAAAAAGTGAGAATTTGAGTTCAAGAAAATTTTATTTTCTATTTACCTTTACGTCAAAAATTTCTCTCTCTGTCTCTGTCTCTCTTTCTCTTATGTGTTGCTACAGATTAGTATCTTTGAATGTTGGGACACTGCTTGGCCTCTGGGCTATATATTCAATCCTCAAATATTCATATTAAATTGGTTTGTTTTCATTGAAATTTAAGGACATTAGATGTGAAAGAGAATCTTTAAAAAAAAAAGTTGCAAGGCACCATATGCCCATTAGGTACAAAAGCATGTTATAGAAGAAGTAAAATATTTTCAGGCAGGAGAGTGAGTTATTAGATCATTTCAGAAACAAAACTTGTTTTAATTTTGCTGAAGTGCCTTTTTTTTCTGCATACATCAATGGATCTTTGGTTTTTAAGAGAACACAGCATAGCCTCCAGGATTCCAGTACAATTTTTTTTCTCTCCCATAAACAAGGTATGTTTACATTATCTATATCAATATTACAGCTTTCTTTTTTAAGTGATAATCTTGAAACAGAGCTTGCTCCAATTCTGAGAGGACTTAAAAGGTGAGTTAAACTTTACTCTTAGGACCTCCACAGTAGGACAAAACCCCATCTATTCTCCAGCAACCTCGGTGGAAATCTAGAACACAGCTTGTTCCAATACTGAGGGGCTTAACAGGTGAATGAACAGAAATGTGACGGGACACCTCACTCTCTAGGACATCCACAGTGGGACGAAACCCTGGGTCCCTTCCTCAACTCCCTTGGCTTTTCTAGCCAGCCAGCAGGAGAGTTTCCTAGAAGTGGGTCACCCTTAAACCCAACCCAATCAACCTGCCCCTTGTAGTAGGAGCTGCGGGTTGCATTCCTCCACCCAGCTCCCACCACCGGCTAGCTTTACCCGAAATAACAATACACAAATTGTATTCATTTAAGCACTGCTTGGCCCATTAGCTCTAGCCCTTACTGGCTAATTCTGATATCCCGATCAACCCATCTCTAATAAACTGTGTAGCACCGGTCTTACAGGGAAAGATTCAGCATGTCTGACCTGGCGGCTTGCTTCATTGTGTCTGCCCGGGAGAGGGGAGCATGGCCTCTGAGCTCACTTCCTCTTCCTCCCAGCATTCTGTTCTCTTTACTCCTCCCACCTATGTTTTAACCTATGAGGGCCAAGCAGTTTTTTTTTTATTATAACTAACCAATGACCTTCCTGCATCAGCCCCTCCAAGCTACTAGCCCAAAACTGCCTAGGAGCTAAGAGCTTGCTACAACACTGAGGGGACCAAGAGAACACACCAGGAGAGAAGACCAAAAGAGCAGATGTATAGAGAACTCAGAGGCTTCCTCAGGCACAGACATTGACACTCAGTAACAAAGCAAACCTCCACAGATAGAATTCATGGAAAAGGAATGCACAATATCTCCAAACCTATGGGACACTATGAAAGCAGTGCTAAGAGAGAATTTTAGAGAAGGAAGTGCTCACATAAGCAAAATGGAGAAAGCTCAAATTAGTGACTTAACAATACACCTGAAAGCTCTAGAACTAAAAGAAACTGTCTCACCCAGGAGGAGTAGAAGATAGGAAATAATCAAATGGGGGGGGGGGCTAGAATCAGCAAAATATAAAAACAGAAAACAATACAAAGAATCAATAAAACAAAGAGCTGGTTCTTTGAGAAAATCAACAAGATAGACAATCCTTATCCAAACTAATCAAAAGGCAGAAAGAAATATCCAAACTAACAAAATCAGAAATAAAAAGTAAGACATAACAAGAGACACTAAGGAAATTCAGAGAATATTAGGTCATACTATAAAAACAAGTAGTCCACAAAATTGGAAAACTTTTAAAAAATGGACAATTTTCTATACAGATACCACATACCAAAATTAAATCAAGAACAGGCAAGCAATTTAAATAGACCTATTAACTACAAGAAAATAGAAGCTGTCATCAAAAACCTTCCAAACAAAAAAAAGCTCATGGCCGGATGGTTTTAGTGCAGAATTCAACCAGAACTTCCAAGAAGAGATAATACCTATACTCCTCAAAGTGTTCCACATAGTAAAAACAGAAGCAATATTGCCAAACTCTTTTTATGAGGTTACAGTTACCTTGCTACCAAAACAACACAAAGACAAACAGAGAAAGAGAATTACAGAATTACAGACCAATCTCACTCATGAAAATACATGCAAAAATATTCAGTAAAATACTGGCAAACTGAATCCAAGAACACATAAAAAAATCCATCAATATCAAGTTGGCTTCATCCCAGAGATGCAGGGATAGTTCAACATATAAAAATCTATAAATGTTATCTATCATATGAAGCCACAAAACAATCCCAAACAAGAAAGATTGCCAAGTTCACACTGCTTTTAAAGTATACGAGAACACGCCCCAGTGGGCTGGTATCTTAAAGGCTTTTGGCTGAAAGAGCAGAAGGAACTCCCACAGCAATCATAAAAATAAACTGACAGAAAAAAAAAACATATGATCATTTTGTTAGATGCTGAAAATAATTAGCAAAAATCCAACACTACTCATGATAGAGATCTTGGAGAGATCAGGGATAAAAGGGACATATCTAAATATAATAAAATATAATACAGAAAGTCAACAGCCAACATCAAATTAAATGAAAAGAAAATCAATGCAATTCCACTAAAACTAGCGACAAGATAAGACTATCCACCATCTCCATATCTCTTCAATATAGTTCTTGAAGTTTTGATTACAGCAATAAGCCAACAAAAAGAGATCATGGGGATTCAAATCGGAAAGAAAGAAGTCAAACTTTTGTTATTTGCAGATGACATGATAGTATAAATAAGTAACCCCAAACAGAGAACTCTACCAGAGAACTCCTACAGCTGATAAATACCTTTGGGATATGGCAGGATACAAGATCAACTCAAGAAAATCAGTAGCCCTCCTATATACAAATGATAAAGAATCTGAGAGGGAAATCAGAGAAACATCACCTTTCACAATAGCCAAAAATAACATAAAATATTTTGCATAACACTAACCAAATAAATTAAAGACCTATTTGACAAAACTTTAAGTCTTTGAAGAAAGAAATTGAAGAAGGTACCAGAAAATAGAAAGATCTCCCTTGCTCTTGAATACATAGGATCAACGTAGTAAAAATGGCAATCCTACCAAAAGTATTCTATAGATTCAATGCAATACCCATCAACATCCCAATACAATTCTTCACAAACCTTGAAAGAATAACCCAGGATATCTAAAACAATCCTGTACAATAAAGGAACCTCTAGAGGCAACACCATTCCTGACATCACACTCCATTACAAAGCTACATTAATAAAAACAGCTTGTTACTGGGATAGAAACAGAGAGGTTGACCAATGGAATCAAATCAAAGACTCAGATAGTAATCTACACATAGATAAACACCTGATTTTGACAACAAAACTAAAATTATACAATGGAAAAATAAAGTATTTTCAACAAATGATATTGGCATAACTGGATATCAACATGTAGAAGAATAAAAATTGATCCATATCTATCTCCATGCACAAATCTCAAGTCTGAATGGATTAAAAGACCTATAGATATAAATCCTACCATACTGAACCTGATAGAAGACAAAGTGGGAAGTAGCCTGCAATACATTGGCACATGAGACCACTTCCTATGTATAACCCCAGTAGCACAGACAATAAGAGCAACAATGAATAAATGGGGCCTCCTGAAATTGAGAAGCTTCTGTAAAGCAAAGGACTCAGTCATTAAGACAAAAAGGCATCCTACCGAATGGGAAAAGATCTTCACCAACCCCACATTAGACAAGGGACTGATCTCCAAAATATATAAAGAATTCAAGAAATTAAAATTCTAAATCACCCAATTAAATAATGGGGTACAGAACAAAACAGAGAATTCTCAACAGAAGAATCTCAATGGCCAAAAATAATTAAGGAAGTGTTCAACATCCTTGGCCATCAGGGAAACACAAATCAAAATAACTCTGAGATATCATCTTACAACTGTAAGAATGGCTAAGATCAAAAACACTAATGATACCTTATGCTGGAGAGGATATGGAGTAAGGGAACACCCATCCATTGCTGGTAGGAATGCAAACTTATACAACCACATTGGAAATCTTTATGGCAGTTTCTCACAAAATTGGGAATCAACCTACCTCAGTATCCAGTAATATCAATCTTGGAATATACCCAAAAGAATTTCAATCATGCTACAAAGGCATTTGTTTATCTGTGTTTGTAACAGCACTATTTGTAATAGCCAGAATCTGGAAACAACCTAGATGTCCTTCAACCAAGGAATAAATATACGAAATGTGGCACATTTACACATTAGAACTCAGTGGTAAAAAACAATCACATCTCGAGTTTTGCATGCAAATTGATGCGATTAGAAAATCCTGTCCTGAGTTAGGCAGGGTGGAAGGGGAAGAGGAGGGAAGATGAAGAGGGCTGAGGGGAACTTGAGGAAATGGGATAGTCTAGAGGGAGGAAGGACAGAGATGAGTACATGGAAAAAGATATCTTGATTGAGGTAGCCATTATAGTGTTAGCAAGAAACACAGCTCTAGAGAAATTCCCAGAAATTTACAAAGATGACCCCAGCTAAGACCCTATGCAATAAGGAGAGAGGGCCCGATCTTGACTTACCCTGTAGTCAGATTGATGAACATCTTAAATATCACCATAGAACCTTCATCTAACAACTGATGGAAACAGAGGCAGAGGCCCACATCGGAACACTGGACTGAGCTCCCAACGTCTAGTTCAGGAGCTGAAGGAATGAGAATATGAGTAAAGAGGTCAAGACCATGATGGGTACACCCACTGAAACAGTCTCTCTGAGCAAATGGAAGATCACCTTTTTTGAGAACCTATTCTCTTTGGATGGATACCTTCCTTAGCCTAAATATAATAGGAAGGGCCTTGGATTTTCCAGAAAGCAATGTGCCTTACCAATGAGAATTGGATGAGGTTGTGGTGGGAGAGTATGGGGATAGAATCCGAGGAAGGGAGTTGGAACTTGGGTTGGTATATGTAATGAAAAACGATAGTTTGTTTTCTTTTTTAGAAAAATAGATTAAGCAAGCTGTGGACATCTCCTTGGACATCTGGGAACCCCTCTAGAGTCAAGTCTCTTGCCAACCCTAAAATGGCTCTCTTAATTAAGATATATACTTCCCTGTTTCCATAATCACCCTTCCTCCATCCCAACCGTTCGATTCCCCCATGCTCTTCCCATACTCCCCTTCTCATTTCTCTCTTCCCATCTCCACTTGCCCCCACCCACCCCCATCCCCAAGCTCCCATTTTTTTTTTTTTTGGCCTGGCAATCTTGTCTACTTCCAATATCCAGGAGGATAACTATATGTTTTTCTTTGGGTTCACCTTCTTACTTAGCTTCTCTAGGATCACAAATAGCAGCTAAGGAGAGGGCATCTGAACTGGCCCTATCCTATAACCACATTGATGAATATCTTGCACATCACCATAGAACCTTCATCTGGTGATGGATGGAGATAGAGACAGAGACCCATATTGGAGCACTGGACTGAGTTCCCAAGGTCCAAATGAGGAGCAGAAGGAGGGAGAACATGAGCAAGGAAGACAGAACCACAAGGGGTGCGCCCACCCATTGAGACGGTGGGGCTGATCTAATGGGAGCTAACCAAGGCCAGCTGGACTGGAACTGATGGAGCATGTGATCAAACCGGACTCTCTGAATATGGCTTACAATGAGGGCTAAATGAGAAACCAAGGACAATGGCACTGGGTTTTGATTCTACTGCATGTACTGGCTTTGTGGGAGCCTAGTCTGTTTGGATGTTCACCTTCCTAGACCTGGATGGAGGGGAGAGGACCTTGGACTTCCCACAGGCCAGGGAACCCTGACTGCTCTTTGGACTGGAGAGAGAGGGGAGGAGGGATGGGAAGAGGGGGGGGGGTACATTGAAGGAGGGGAGGAGGTGGAAATTTTTAATAAAAAAATAAATAAAAAGAAAAGATTGATAAGATTCTATAATTGTTGTATTTGAGCTAAAAAGCAAGATATTCCCTTGTTTAGATACTCATCTTCTTTGAAACAGAGAGTTTTTGTTCTTCTAGGAATCATTTTGATGATTTCTTAGAAAATGTGTTGTGTTCTTGCCAAGATGTAGACATACACTTCAGATAAATTTGGATTAGAAAAGTGAAGAATAGAAAACAAGCAAACAAAAAAAAATGGAAATTTCGATTCCTGCTTTCAAATGTAGTGATGGAGGATTGTGATGGTTATTTGACACTGTTAACTTGAGCAGACTTTGGAACCCCTAGAAGATTTCACTGTGGGTATGCCTGTGGAATATTTCTACAAAGTTTATAATAACTGATCATGAATGAGGCAGCATTAGTCAAGGAGATAGATATAAACAGCAATCATTAACCTTTCTTTGCTTCCTGGTTGATGGATCTATCATCCCAATCATTTTGCTTTTCTCACCATAGTGAGAAAAGGGGTCAAACTAAATCGCTTCCCTTTCTCTTTTAAAGGGTTGTTTCTGCTGTCTAATTTTTTGTTATTTGTTTTTCAGGTATTTTGTCACAGTAATGAGAGAAGTAGTGAGTGTATGAGCATAAGAGTTACAGTGTTTCTTTTATTTTCATAATTTTTATCTTAAATGTTGTGTAGATTATACAAAGATCATTGCTTTTAAACTGTATTTGTTCCATTTACGTATGATTGTTTTTAAGCTCAATGAGCATGATTGACATGTACCCACTGTTGTTCTACATGAGTGGGTAACTAAAGTAAACACATGCTTTCGATTGCACATATCAGCAGTCTATCAACCGATCAATACTTGAAACCTTCATTATACAAATCTTTTTGCTTGTTATCTTCTATGTAGATGTCAAATAGAAAAATTACAATGCATGTAGAATGTTAAGATCAATAGTTATATATGCATAAGACATTAAAGGAAACACAGAAAACATCTCACGTGGATTATAAGGATAATTATGTGAATCTAGAACCTGCTAAAGACTAAAATAGAGCCAGGCGGTAGTGGTTCTTGCTTTAATCCTAGCAGTTGGCATGCAGAGGCAGACAGTTCTCTGTGAGTTCTAGTCCATCCTGGTGTGCAGAGCAAGCTCTTGTCAAAAAACAAGAAAAACAAACAAACAAACAAAGAAATCAACAACAATAACAGCAAAAAAAGGACTCAAATATTTAGAACTAGTTTTTACCCAAAAGGGGTGGTTTTGTCCTACTTTCTTGGTTTCAGTTGTTTTTAATTTGTTCAGTGAGTCAAAGACATAGACTATCTTAGTTAAGAGACTATATTTTAAAAACTTTTATACATATTTAAATATATTGATATTTTGTCTAGTAACTGGAATTTGTAGGTCTTAGTCAGATTCTCCATCTTTGACTTAAACCTTATTATCTATGAAAATATTATCTAAAGTACAGTAATAGTGGAATTTTGAAGAAATCAGAAGACATTATCATAATACCACAGATTTTGTTCAGAGACATCTTTCAATTTGAAATTTAAATAAACCTGGTTCACTCACACGGTTTCTCTAACAAGGAAATGAAGAGACAATTGAATAATTCCATAACATCACTATTAGTTTATTTCTTCATGGATGTCACATTTTCTTAGCTGTTTGATTTTATGTTCTTCGCAGTTTCATTATTAGAAAATAACTAAGTTTATTTTTATTTATTTTTTTAAAATGGGATGTACGTTTTTTTTTTTACTTACTTGCTTAATTAGTTTTCCAGTTTCTCCTCCCTCCTTCATCTCCTTCCAGTACCTCACCCCAACTGTCCCTCTTCCTGTCCCCATCCACTACTCCTTTCTCTTCAGAAAGGGAAGAACTTTAACCATAGATATCAACCAGTGATGGTATATCTAGTTCCAGTAAGACTAGGCATCTCTTCTATTAAGGTTGGATTAGACAACCCAATACGAGGCAGAAGCAGGTAAAGAAGTCAGAGGCAGCCTCTCATCCCACTCTTAGGAGGCCCACAAGAATACCAAGCTACACACCTGTAACATCTATAGAAAGCCTAGGTCAGTATCATGCAAACTCTATGGTTAGCACTCCATTTTCTGTGAGCTCTTATGAACCTAGGATTGATTCTTTGTGTTTTTTACTGGTATCCTAGGCTTACCTGGTTCTCACAAACCTTCCTCCCATCTTTCTCAGGATTCCCCAATGTCCACATAATGTTTTGCTCCAGATCTCTGCACCTCTTTCTATTAGTTGCTGGGTGACGTCTCTCTGATGACAATTGGTATTGGCAACAATAAACGACTATAGAAGAATATCATTAGGAGTCATTTCATTGTCTCTTTGCCTGACATGTTTGGCTCTGTTCTTCATTTCTGGGCTGTCCAGCCTCTGGGTCCTGGCCCTCCAGGCAGTGCCAAACGTGGGCTCCCTCTCATAGTTTAGGTCTCAAGCTAGACCAGTCATTGGTTGGCTACTCCCATAATTTCTTCACAAACTTTATCCCAGTACATCTTGTAAGCCCAACAAATTGTAGGTCAAACATTATGTGTCTGGATTGAGTCCCAACCCCTCCACTGGAAGTCTTACCTGGTTACAGTCGATGCCTGGTTAAAGCTCTGTATCCCTCATTGCTGGAAGTCTTAGCAAGGGTTTACCTCATAGATTAATGGGAGTTTCCATTGCAATAGATACCAGTTGTCTCTCTCAGTACCCTCTCCTTCAATCCTCTTACCTACCTGATCTCTTCTGTTACCATGCCCACCCCTCCCATCCAGGACATAACCCCTTTTCCACTTGTGATGTCTATCCTATCCCCTTTTATAGTAAGATTCATATGTCTGCCCTAGAGCCCTCCTTGTTATTTAGGTTTTCAGGGGTCTGTTCATTGTAGCATGATTCTGCTTCACTTTAAGGTTAATATTCCTTTATAAGTAAATACATATCATGTTTATTTTTCTGGATCTGCGTTACCTCACTCAGGATGATTGTTTTCTAGTTCCATTATTTTTGTCTTCAAATTTTCTATTTGATTGTCTTTAACTGCTGAATAAAGTTCCATTATGTAAATGTACATTTTCTTTATCCATTCTTCACTAAAGTGGCATCTAGGTTGTTTCCAGGTTCTAGGTAATAGAATTAAAGCTGCAATGAACATAGTTGAGCAATGCCCTTTTGGTATGATAGATATGATATAATATGGTATGATATCTGGTATAATAGAGCATCCTTGTTTTGGAACATAGTTTTATGAATTTTGAATATTTAAAAGGTACATTTGTACTCTCTAAAATTTTTGAGCTTTCATTCCTGAACAGAGATAAATACATATGTGTGTGTAGTAGACATTATAAGTTAACCTCTGCTCATTAGAGAAAGTGTTATCTTTCTCCTTTGTGGGGAAAATCACCTTGCTGAATGCTATATTCATTTTTTTCCTGCATATTTCATTTTCTTTACTTATGAATAAAACTTGATTTTCTATATGTACCACATTTTTAAATATATTCACTTGATGGGCTTCTAGACTGGCTCTATTTTCTTGATTTTCAAATGTCTTCATAGTAGGACAAAAACCTTGGGGTACCTTTTAGAAGAGATACATTTGAATCAATATACAAACACACACATATTAGATATGTATGTATATGCTTATATGCATGTATAATGATATCATTATATAAATGTGTATACATACATACATACATGCATACATACATGCATACATACATACATATAACACTAACTCTAACCCTGTAACCAACCCTATTCCTAAACTAACTCTAACCTAACCCTAACCCTAATATACTTGTTTTCAAAATGCTTATGCTAGTTTACACCAGCACCACCCTACCACATCCTCATGAATACTTATTGTCAGTTTTTTGTTATCTTCTTGGTTTTTTCACCTCAGTGCAATTTAACAAAAGCAACTCAGTCTAACTGTGTTATTTTCAAAGGTTTGTATCTCTTATGATGCACTACAGAACTTGTCAACATATCTTGAAACTTTAAGTTTAAAAGAATTTAAACTAGCTGAGCTACTGGGTCACAATTGATACATATTAACTTGAGTTGCAATCTATGCAGCTCCTAGGATGAAATTCACAGGTCCTGACTGTGTAGCATTTCCTTGTTTTATTTGTATTCATCAAAATTCTGTATAAGCTATCTTTCTTATCATCAACTAGATAGTACATCTTGAGGATGTACATTCTGCTGTTGAGAATCCACAGATATAAATTCCCAGTAGAATGGCATGCATCCATGAGGTAAACACACTACATCCCCACATCCACTCACACTATTCTATATACCAGAGAAATATTGCAAAAACAAACATGAAAAGGCACAGCAGAAGCAAAAGACTTTCTGTAGTCCTGTGGCCTTGCCTAATGGAGATTCACCCATCAGAGAGTTCCCTCCTGGTAAGGTGACACCTTGAACCTCAATTGCTACTTTGCTGCTTCTCTGACATAATCACCAGCAATGATGGCTAATATTCTCTGTTGGACTTGTTTGCTTCTTTTCTGATTCTTCTTATTAATCTATTCCCTTCATGGATATTGTATTTTCAAGTGTTCTCTTGGCACACAAGAAGCTGTATGTCACACAAACTAGCTCAGTATTGAAGAACTCATTGTGATCATCTTATAAATTTAGAGGATTTGAGATTTATGAGAAGCTGCTTCAAGATCTAATCATACTATCTCACCAATCCAATTTCCATAGAGGACTAGGGGTTTTCACTTTTTATAGTGTATAGAGCCCAAAGATGTATTCTTTTACATTAAAGCTTGAGAATACATAACTACTTGGCTAGAATTTAAATATTACTTCACAATATTGTCAATCAGGGTCTTTTCCCTCTCACTCTCAAGTTTTATGTCCTGCTTCAGGGTTATTCTTTCTGATGTCCTGATGAAGGACTAGAAACTGTGATTTGCGCTACTATTGTATAAGTAAACATGGTCTGATTCTTTATGAACTGTGACCAATCACTTGAAGCAATTTTTTGTACTGACATCATCCATTGTGAACATAATGTATACAGCCATGATCTGATTAAACCTTCACATTTCTAAAGAGATTCTAATTATTTTCAAACTCACATTATGTAAAATTCTAGAAAAAAAGAAACATTAAAATTTTAAATAAATCTCTATTGGCATGTTAGAATTTACTTTATGTAGATACTCATAATTTAAATAGATTTTTTTCAATCCCAAATGATGTAGGGGCATATGCAATAACAGCTTAACAAAATCACTTTGAGTCAAGATATCTGCATATATATATATATATGAACATTTATATCTGCATATATATATATGTGAACATTTATAAAATACTTTGTGTCATCATTAGGAACAGGAAAATCTTAAATACGTTGAAATTCATTTCTTTTTATATAGATGCTCTCCTATGTTTATGCACAGTAATATTTCATATATAGATTTAAATGTTTATAAGTGGAGACTGTATTTTAATTTTCTGGTCACCCAGGCCCAAATAATCACACAGAAACTATATTAATTACAACACTGTTTGGCCAATGGCTCAGGTATATTTATAACTAGCTCTTACATCTTAAATTCACCCATTTCTATTAATCTATGTATCACCATGAGACTGTGGCCTACTGGTAAGGTTCAGATGTTTGTCTCCATTAGCAGATCTATGCTGTCTCCTTGACTCTGTCTTCTTTCTCCCTGCATTCGGTTTAGTTTTCCTGCCAAGCTTTTTTCTGCCTAGCCGTAGGCCAAAGCAGTTTCTTTATTAACCAAAGGTAATAAAACATATTCACAGCTTACAGAGGATAATCCCACATCAGATGATAATATATATGGAATGCAATTTTAGCTCAAACAGAACTTTGGTATTCCCTACCATGACTAAAACATCTACTCTGTGACATAAACAAGGAAGTCATTTGTTGATTAGACTATCTTCAATAATCCAAAGGGTTACAAATATTATGTATAATATTAAAAATCTTTTATTTTGTATTTGTTAATGTTTTCTTGGTTGAATGTGTGTATAGCTAAAGGATGTCTAATGTGTGAGGAGATCATAATAAAACATCATTTCTTATTGCACTGGGATTTGTTTCTAGTGCATGTACTGGCTTTTTGGGATCCTATTCTATTTGGTTGCATACCTTTTAAAGCCTGGATAGAAGGGGGAGGACCTTGGACTTCCCACAGGGCAGGTATAGGACTGGATGGAGAGGGGGAGTGAGAGTGGAGCAGTGGGAGGGAAGTGGGAGGAGGGAAGGAAGTGGAAATTTTGATTGGTATTATTTATAAAGTAATAAAAGATCACATCTCCTGAAACTGGAGTAATAGATGGGCTTAAACCACCATCTGAGTGCTAGGAACTGAATTTGTATCCTCAGAAAGAGTAGAAAGTGATACTTTTTAGTGGAAGGAAATTGAATCCAGAAATATTGTATATCATGAAAGAGATTCTAAACCAAGAAGGTGTATTGCTGATATTATTATTTATGTCATGAAGTATCAGTACTTTCCAATAAATTCACTGACATCCATGAAAAGTTCATGATCAGTTATGAAACACAAATCATTTTTTGAGCTATCTGCTTATAAACAATCCTGTCAGTGGTGTGTTAGTTAAAAATGATTGTTAGTTATTTGCTATAGGATAATGTTCTTGTATCCTGTAAAGATTTGTCACTTGTATTGGTGTAATAGAATGCTGATTAACCAGTAGCCAGGCAGGAAGCATAGGCAGGGTAACCAGACTAGGAGTATTCTGGAAATAGGAAAGGCTCAATCACCAGCCAGATGCAGAGGAAGCAAGATGAGAATGCCTCAATGAGCAAGGTACCAAGACACATGGATAAATGTAGATAAGAATTATGGGTTAATTGAAGTTCTAAGAGCTAGTTAATATTAAGCCTGAGCTAATAGGCCAATCAGTAATAATTAATATAAGCCTCTGTGTGCTTTGCTGGGACTGAACGATTGCAGTATCAGGCAGGACACAAAACCTCTACCTACAGTTATGGAGCATGCTTATTTTATTTTTTGTATATTTTCTATAGTATGAATTGAGCCTAGAGACTCACAAATGCTAGAAAATCCCATAAAACAGAACTATATGCCAGGTCTTGCTTTTCTGAAAACATAAAACTCTAAAGATGTGGAACACATATGTGATCAATTAATAAATTAGAGAATTCTGACTTAACAGGTCAGGGTTAATCAATGTGAAAGCTCACAAAAATGTATAGTGGTATTCTTTCTGAATTCTGGCCAGAATGGTTAGGGATAGAATCAAAATACCTTTTGATTAGAAAACATTCCTTATAGAGAACTTGGAAAGAGGAAACAGTAACATTTTATGAGATATGTACTTTTCAAAATAATATTTAAAAATTTATAGTTACAAAACACATCATTAAGCTCATGCAAAGCTACATATTCAAATTCTTTTCTTTTTCTGACTTATTGAAATTGTGCCAGCAATGTAACAATGTTTTTTAAAAGTTTGTTTTTAATTAAAAAATCAAGTTTTTAAACTCAAGATTTTAATTTTTTTAAATACTTATAGACTATATTTTTAATATTTCCACTCAGGTCATAGAATACACTTATTTGGAAACCTGCCACCGTAGCCAAGATCTGTCCTTTAAAGCTAAGCTTCATTTTTCTCCCACAGATTGTCCTTCATAAGTATTTGGAGATTCTGGCATAGGTCAGGTTCTTGCTGTAAGCTAGTGATGGAAAAACATCACCTCCCCTTTCTGATCCAATCATCAATACCATCAGTTTTGATCCTACATCTTTAGGAGAGATGCCTGTTGTGCTGTGATATAGGAGGGTAATATCCATTCAGTAGATGGATCATTTGAGTCAAGCCTAGCAATAAAAGGGGTGACAGATTTCACAACCTACCTCACTGTGATTTGTGTCTAAGACTTGAATTTAGGAAGTAGTCAAAATCATTGGCAGCTGAGGCTATGAAACATGATGTGCAATATATTTAAAAATATTTTCCTGCATATAAGAGGGCCTCAGGTTAAATGAGTTGGAATTCTTAAGTGACATTTTAAATGAATAAACGCTAAATGATTTTCAATATATTATCTCATTTGATATAAGGAATATTATTTTTAGCAAATCACATCTATAAATCATTTAATCGTTCTCATATTTAGGAACATTCTCTGACAAATATTCAGATTGCAAAATATTTTTTAAAAATATAATACAAACAATGACAACAGGTAAGATTAAATGGATATAATGTGGTCTTTGATGTGTATCTGTTAAGATCTTGTGATTCCTGCTTATTCCTGTATATGGCTTCTCCTTGTGTCTTCTAATTAACACAGAAATTATACATCACTACAGTTATTGGAATGCATAGCATGGTTTTAAAAAGAGAAAATGAATTGTAAAAGGTTACAAAGTTCAAGCTCATGCTGGCAAAGGAATCAGATCTATCTGAACATAGATTCTGATATTTGATTTTGCAATAATTGTCATTAAAGAGGTAAAAAGAGCACACATATATTCTGAAGAGAAATTTCAACGTACATAAATATTGCTTGAAAATCCAGAACTCCAAGGTTTACTGACCCACCTCATATCACACATCATTGTTAGCTTTTTTATATGTTTGTGTGTGTTTGTGCATAAAAATATGAGTGTGTTATACATGCATATTAAATACATGCGAAGACACAATTTTACTGTACAAACATCTAGAATTTTAGCAGTGGGGCACTATCACTTCTGAGATCCTATTCATAATAATATTAAAAGCATTAAATCTTGAGTAGTTTTCTTTTTAAGAATGTAGTGCTCCCTTTGGCTTCAGGTTGTCATCTATTTTCTGACATAAACAGCCTGATTCTCACATGACATATTCAGTGCCTGCCCTGTGCAGACTCATTTACAGTGACTCCATTTAAGTCACACTTTTAAAATTGTTCCCAAGTGACTTGGCTCAAATAGAGCGGAGCAGCCTGCATTAGCCACCACACACAGCCAGCCTGAGTGACAGGCATGCTTAATCTGTTCATTTTAAATCTCTGTGGTACTTTGTTCTCTAATGGGGGTGCTGCTTCTAAAAGCAAGTTTCTGTGTTCTTCTGCCTGGGCTGGGCTGCACCCAGAATTGACTGAAGGTTGGATGAAGGACAGAAAGTGTTGACTCACTGGGCATGTTGTTAGTATCATCTCTCTTTAGAGATAATGTCTTTCTCTCAGGCAGAGGCTCCCGATAAGGCAAGCAATGTTGAGGCTACGTCACCAGGAATATGAAGCTCATCACAATCTACTTAAGTTCACATTGTGTTATTCTCAATATCTCACCCCTCTGTGTAATTTTCTGCTTATTCCCTTACGTTTGACAATCTCAATTTTGTTTCTGTACTTCAAGTCGCTTCCATCTATATTCTTGTGGTGAGTGTGAATTGCTGAGATTATGTCAAAAAAAAATATGCCTCCTCTTATGTTGCTATATATTTCACAATTTATTCACCTTGGTCCAAACCTACCATTCCCATGAAAATATTAACCTGGCACTAAAATGATGGAACTACATATTTATATGAAAATGGGAAACATCACATCAGTTGCCTCAACTTTTTCTGCACTCTTTGTGTATCTAGTTTCATTGTGCTGTTTTTAATAAAACTATGGCCTTTATATCCACGCCAGTCCTTAACATCAAAGATAAATCCTCTTGATAATAAACAGATCCTTCATATGACCTCTGTAAAACCACACCATACACTATACCACACCCACACCATACACTATATCTGCACAAATCCTATGCCAGCTTTATGAAACATTGATTTTTTTCTATCTGCAAACATCTTTCCTCTCTTTGTTTCTCAACTCTTATTAATGTACAAACATAAGATCTTAAAATATAAAGAAATAACAAAAAGAACTACTATAAATTGTCTTGAAGTTTGTTGTTTTATTTAACATATTTTTTTTCTCACAAAAATATATTTTACAAAGAAAAATGCTTTTACATCTTTAAAGACTCAATGTCAACCATGCTAGGTAAGGAAATCTTCAATGAGGCAAACAAAGGAATCATAATTTTATATGAAGACCTATGAAAAGTCACTTAGTGATGATGACCTAGATAAACATAACTGTTCCATTGTTTACCAGCTGCTGTTCTTTACAGTAAATTCATTCTATTTGTCTCTGTGTGGAGGTTCATGTGTGTTCAAATGCACTTGGAGGTCAGAAAAGAACAATGGATCCCTTGCATGTGTTCTTACAAGCTGCTGTGAGCTGCTGGCTGCTTGAAATTTTGATTTCATTTGGACACACATGAAATAAATGATTTGGGGAATTATTTTCCTGTCTCTTCTCTGGCCTTTAAATTTTGTTTAATTTCAATTTTGTTTATAAATTATATATGTCTGAGTGTGGTTTGAATTTCTGTGTGTTGTCCTGTCATGATATAATTTTAAGATGCTCTGAGGCTCCTATCATATTTCCTCAGAACAGAACACAGGTTCTCTGGAAGAGGAGGGCTTGATCTTAGCTGCTGAGCTATCTCTCCATCCCAGTCTCTTCCCTGTTTTATCTATTGTTAAGACAGGCAATGGAGTAGTGTGTATATCTTAGGAATAGTTTGAGGGTTAAAATCAGAGTTCCAGATAAGACACTTAGCACAGTGTTTGCACAAAGCATAAATATATTCACTGTCATTTATGTTTTCTGCAATTCCTGCAGAATTACACATCTATATAATCTTTATCACTCTCTTTTATAGGTGAGTATGCTGGAAAGGCTCGAAGATTAATTGTGTAACAGCATATCGGGTGATATTGTATCACTGCAGAAATTGAGCTTTTATTTAACTTTAAATCCTTTGTTCTCCAACTATATAAAACTGGATTGAATTATATTGTTTCCTTTTTATTTTAACAGTAACTCTCTGTAGTTACTCAATATTTATATGGTAATATCTGTGTTTTCCAACATCTGCACAAAGAAATAACACACAGTTATCTTCCCACTGAAGTATTTCTGTGTATTGAAACCATGTCTGTAGCATAAATGTTTGCAGAATGTGTGAGTGATGGAACTGAAGGCGAAGGTTTTGAGGGTACTTTCGACCAGCCTATTGTTAGAAGACCATTTATCCCATCTCTTCCTGATTTCTCTGTATTTGTCCACATGTATGCTCTAGAGTTTAACAGGGTGAATAATTCTATAAGTTAAAGAGATAAACTTCCTTCTCTCCCAGTATTTTTTTAATTTATTATTTTTTATTCAGTTCATACATCAGTATTTTCTTTGGTGAATTTTTGTGAGTATGAAGAAGAATATACATCATTAGACTAGCATTATGGCACTGTGCCTTTTATAGGGATTTGTGAATATTTTGGTTGTGAATGAACAGAAGTTGAGCATTTGTCCTCTGGCATAAGCTAAGAAAGAAACAGGCTAAATCTCTGTCCCATTGTTAATCAAAGAAACATGTAAGAAGTCTCATTTCTATTTTTTTTCCACATAAGAGTTTAAGGGTAGATGAAATTATTATTGACTGGTCAACATGCAAAGTAGACAACCCTACCTCCTTAGTCATGACTCTAAATATTAAGCTTTGCCCATTAGGCTTTGGGATTTACTTCTCTCATTGTTATGACCAGTCATAGAACTGCATATTTTATTTTCTTTTTCTTTTTCTTCTCATTTTTTTGGGCAAAAGAGATATTGTTGACCCTTATTTCTTGAGGTCTAGCTTCCATGTTTCCAAAAAAAGGACTAAATCAATTAAAGAGCCTCATGTAGCTGGAACAGATAGGATCCACAGCAATTGCCAGAACAGCAAGATGACATAAATTAGCATGTCAGTAAAATCACACTGCTGTCTAAATGGACTAAAGGACCACTCAGCAGAAGAGAACTCAAACCCACTTCTGAAAAACCTAGATATTTTCCTGGGATAAGTGAGGTCACTTAGCTAAGGAAAGAATCTTTTATCATCACTTTGCTAGAACAGCATAATTCCTTACTGCAGTTAAGTGTTATCTATATATCCATGGATAGGAGTAGGGAATAGGTGCTCCCCTTCATAAAAGAAGCCTCCTTTCATGGCCAATAGAGGCCATTAAAAAAACTGGACACAATATAGAGATTAATTGATCATTGGGAGAACAGCTACCATGTATTTATCTATATCACAGCTTCTGCCTTAATGTGTCAGGGAATACTGTAGAAGAGAGGTAGGAAAATTAAACACACCAGAAAACATTTGTCTAATGTAACACTGGTGTAAAGAAAAGTTTGTCCCTGCCCATCTAACAGAATTTTAATCTGCCCATTTGCATGTTTTCTTACAATGGTCATCCACTACACATGCAAACTTGCACGCGCACACACATATACACACACAAACACATAGACAGATACAACAGCCATTAAACATTGTAAACATATACAAACATGCAAACCATAGTTAATAAACTCTTGTTGTGTGCACTAGAATGCAAAAATCTTTAAATACAATACAAATTTGAAAAATTAGAAGCTCTAGTATGAGAAAAGTAATGGAGGAACCCTGTATACATTGTAAACAAACTGGTTGGCTAAGATTTATTTCCTCATCACTAAGCTACCGATGATTATCATTACTGACTATGACTAAGAGTTTGAAGAACGTAGATGTTCTGTATGGATTTTGCTCTAATTGGAGGAATAGGATAAGGATTAGCAGTGAAGCATATTGCTAGGTCTATGAGTGAAGATGAGGATGATGGCACTGAAGTTAAAATGGCCAGTATGTGGAAAACACATAAATGAAAATCAAATAAATTGGGACAAAACAACAAGTAATCGTAAAGGACAGGCCTGACACAATGCTCATAGGAAAAGAAATAAAATAGATTGCTATTCTTTTCCAAAACGACTTTTGTGTTCCTTCCTGAAATAGACACATGAGAACTAGGGTGTAGGTATCTATAGAGTCATAGACATGGACAGAAGCAGAAGAAATAGGAAGCAGTAATATTTATGAATGAGGCCATGAACCTCTAAGAGTGTTAGCCACCATGTGATATTGTCATTGGAGGAGCATCAGGAAGCCTGAGAACATCAAAATGTTACTCTGACAAACTCTGCTGTGTCTTTTCTCCAACCATCGATCTCATGACAGAGGTTGGTGCCACAGTCACAGCTACACACTTCCAACTCCAAGCCACATGTTCTAAACTTCATGCTCTGCTTTCAGATGTTCACATTGTATGACAAAAGAATGGATTTTTTTTGGTTTGGGAAGGATTTGAAGACGACGAAACAAATCTATTCCATTCTTTAAATTTCAAGAACCTCTTTTGTTTGTTTATACTTTCACCCTTCTTGATGTTTCTGCAGTGTGTTCTGTCAGGTCTCTGGATGAAGTTTCTTGGGAGATATTAAAAAAAAAGCAAAAACAAAAAAGAGGAAGCTCCTCTGATATGCTGACCATCAGGATAAGAGATCTGTATTTACCTTCATGTGGGTTTGGCTAAGGTTTATGGAAGGACTCAAAGGGTCTATCATAGTAAGAGATATATCAGGCACATCAGAAGTGGGGATTTTGTCATATGCTTCTTACCACAGCTTTGTGCAAGTTATCTTATTTGGGAACTAGCAATACAGAAACAGTGGGAGACGTGCTTGAACCATTTACTTTACCCCACATCTAGATTGTAGGCAGGCTAAGTATACTGTCAAAATCTTACTTGTATGAGCTTGATTTTACCATTGATTCATCTTTTAAAATGAGGGTTTGGCCTTAAAATACTGAACCATAGAAATACTTTCTTAAAGCACTGCTTGGTCTATTAGCTTTAGTTGCTTATTGGCTAGCTCTTACATACTAATTTAACGCATCTCCATTAGTCTGTATATCACCACAAGGCTGTGGCTTACCAGGTAAAGTTCCGGTGTCTGTCTCTGTGGGAGCTACATGGCTTCTCCTGGCTCTGCCTTCTTTCTCCTAGCATTCAGTTTAGTTTTCCCCACCTAGCTCTGCTCTACCCTACCACAAGTCTAAAATAATTTCTTTATTAACCAATGAAATTCACAGTATACAGAGGAGAATCCCACATCTCCTGTTGCTGTATTACTCCCCTTTATTTACCAAAGACAGAAGTAAGCTGCTTCCTTCTCTTTAGTTTTAATTTTATTTATTTTAATTTAATTTTTTTAGAAATTCAGATATGAGTAGTTAACAGAAAAATTATTTCAACAACTTCTCTTGCATTCCCCTGCCACAGGTTCCATGGCCTCTATTTTTTTTTGTTTTGTTTTTCGAGACAGGGTTTCTCTGTAGCTTTGGAGCCTGTCCCAGAACGAGCTCTTGTAGACCAGGCTGGCCTCGAACTGCCTGCCTCTGCCTCCCGAATGATGAGAATAAAGGTGTGCACCACCACCACCCGGCCTAAATTTTTAAATAATATTACTAAATATATATTTAGTTTTGTTTGTTTGTGTGTGTGTGTGTGTGTGTGTGTGTGTGCATGTGTGTGTTCAGTTCTGACTATAAGGGAATGGATGACCTGACCTTGTCCGTGAAGAATAGTGATAATCTCCAACTGAGCATAGAATTTCCTGTAGTTCTTTATTTGCTTGTAGGATCTTCTGATATTTCACTCATCCATGTTGGCATATTAGCCAGTAATATTGTATCATATTAAGCAACCATATTATTGAGATTTTATGGGTATACCTTTCTCTGTCTGTCTCTCTCTCCCTCCCTCCCTCTGTGTCTCTGTCTCTTTCCCTGTGTATGCATATAACAGAGAGAGGAAAGATGAAGAGACAGGCAATACAGCTCTGCAGGAGAGATTCTTGTATTCTTTCTAGCCCCTCTTTTGTAATGTATCCAGAGCCTTAATTATAGTAGTTGTAGATGTGTCACTTAGAAATGAATACCCAACAACCAAATATTTTCTGTGCATTTTGAACAGTTGTAACTTTTTGTAATTGCCACTCTATGCAGCAAAAGGCAGCATTTTTTGATGAGAGGTGAGGTCTACACTTACAGGTAGGTGTAAGGATATATATTTAGAATTCAACTGTAAATTATAGTGATTTAGGGAAGTGGCAATAGTAGATCCCTCTCCATGCCCATGGTCTTACCAGTCACATGTTGTAGGCTATGTTTACAGTAGTATTAAATGTGAATCCTGCGACATTTAGTGGACCTTAGCTACAAGAACATGGGTATTGGTTATTCACAGGGAATAAAATTGTCACTATTACACTTCCTTTTCATTCTAGTCATTGTTGTGGCTCAGCTTATTGATTGTTTTCCTTGCTTGGCAGCTTGCATATCACCTTCCTGCATTATGAGAACTAGTTCTCAGGGAAGAGGATTCTTCTACACTTTGGCTTAATACTAGTTTGTTTTGTTTTCCAGCTTTGTATGGTATATGCTTAAATTTCTGTTTTAAATCTCTCTCCCTCTGTGTGGATGTGCACATATGTACATGTGTAAACTTTCTAATATAACCATTTTGAAGTTATAATCATGTCTTATACTACCAAATTACCTACAACTATAAACTGCTTTATATCAATTAATTCATAATTAAGCTTAAAAGTCTCCTTGTGATATTTTTAAGTTCCCAGTTATTTTATTTTGGAACTGATAATGTGTTTTTTTCCAAATGTTCTGTTGGTAGTATCATTAAAGTTATGTATTCTGTGACCCACGCTATATTCTGTTTGATTATTCAGCTATTTTAATTATCAGGGAATTCTAAACTACTGCTTGTTTCTGCCCATTATTTTATTTTAATATATTGAAGATATCAATAACTACTTCATTGAAATGAAATTTACATACTTGATCAATAATTAAATTAGGAAATAATAGTTAATAGTGAAAGAATGGTAAGATGCTTGCTTTCCAAGCATAAGTACCTTAGTTGAGATGCCCAGTAATTATGTAAAAACTAAGACATGGAAACATGTGCTTTTATTTTCTAGTTTATATATTTTGATTTTATTTTAATTACAACATTTTCATTTCATTTCCTTTTTCACTTTTCATTTCATTTCCTTTTATTCCCTCCAAAGCCTATAAAATGTGTCACTTCATTCTCCTTCAAATTCATGGTCATGTTTATTTGTACAAATTATAAATATATTCACATATACATATATGACTTAATATTTTTTATTTTGTATAATGTTACTTATATGAATACTTTCAGAGCTGTCTGTTTGGAACTGGACAAACAAAATTGTCTATTCTTCCATGGGAGAGACAACCTATCCCACTGGCAGATATTCTCAGCGGCCTAGTGTTGTTCTCATAGAGTCACGTCCTTTTGAGCTTCCCCAGTCCACTTGAGCCTGTCCATTTGTGTTGTCCGTGTTTCACTTATGTTTGGACAATAAGTCTGGAGAGATTCTGTGGCTGTTGCTTGTGATATTACTAGGAGACACAACCTCTCGACAAATTGCCTATTGCTCTGGTTCTTACAACCATGTTGTCCTTCTTCAGTGATATTCCCTGAGTCTTAAGTGTGGGAGTATTTCATAGATGTAGCTCTTGGAACTGTCCTCCACAGCTGTGCATTTTGGTTGATTTTCGTTTTCTGTAGTTATCTCCATTAGTTACAGTTTCCTTGATGGGGAATGAGGGCCAAAAATATCTGTAGTTATAAGGACAGATGCTAATTAAGAATTGTTAGGGATTAGGCTAAATTAGTGAATTAGTGACTGCAGATTTTCCTCAAACAACCACAATTTCACTAGCACTGAGTATTGAGCTAAGATTCTAATACCATGCATAATTTGCCTCTTGTTGAGCAGGTCTTAAGTCCAAGTTGAGAACTATTGGTTACAGTCAAGCAGTTTGTTCCAAAACATATCTATAGGGTTATTGTGTCATGCTGGTCATTGATGTGATTCATAGGCATCATGACCAGGCTGCCTCCCTCCTTTAGAAGCTTTCATAGAAGGTAATTCCCTATCACTGAAGATAGCATGCACTTCAGAAACATGGAGGAGAGCCACCTGAGATGGAACTTATCTGAATGCTTTCTTTGCAGAGGACTAGCTTTCATGGTATACAGGAAGCATGCCATTATGCATCCCAACTCCTTGGTGTCAGAGACACAAGGATTCTTAGGGCTTGCTGGCAAAACAGATGAGCCAATTGTTGAACTTCAGGATTGGGGGGGGGGGCGCTTGTCTCAGAAAATAAGTAGAGAGCAATTGAAGAAAATTTTGATGTTATGCTATGCTGTGTATACTTGCATGTATACGTGCCACATAAACATTCATTCATGAACATACACAAAAATATCTACATACTAGCATATAGGAATTCCATTGTGACTATATGTTGTTTGAGTTTTCTGTCCTGCCTAGTCCTTGTTATGCCCAGTTCCCACAGTAGTTAAGTCCCAAAACAAATCACACAGAGGTCTACATTGATCATAAACTGATTGGTCCGTTAGCTCAGGCATCTTACTAACTTTTATAACTTACATTAGCCCATTATTCTCTTCTGTGTTAGCCACATGGCTCAGTACCTCTTTTCAGTGGCATAGTCACATCTTGATTCTTCTCTGTCTAGACAGGTCTGCAGAGGGAGCTTCCCTCTTCCCAGAATTCTCCTGTTCTCATTGACCCACCTCTACTTCCTGTCTGGTTGTCCTGCCTATACTTCCTGCCTGGCTACTGGCCAATCAGCATTTGCTTAAAACATAATTGACAAAATATAGACAATTGTCCTGCACCAACTATACAACTTTATGAACTGATACAATGCAAGATTTTGAGCATTAATATTTTGAGACTAGTTTGCACATGTACAGCTGTGAGACATACGTGTTATTAATATTTAACTTTGGCTAAGTTTATGCAGTATCTTGCCTATATTTCTATAATATGCAAGAAAACGATGCTCAATTGTAAAATTTAACAATGGTTTTATGTTTCCACTTGCTTCCTAGAACTTAGCTCTGCATGTGTCCCCAAAGAAAAAAAGAATTAAACTGACTTTAGTGCTAAGGGTGACAGACTCATAAGAACAAAGACATCTACTGTCTGATCAGGTCTAAAATCCATATACATAAATTTTAGCTTTCATTTTCAAAGAAATGGGGGCCACAAAACACTTTTGGTTGACTCATCAATTTCTTTTTACTTGGGGTAATTTTTCTCCTTTAAAACAAAACCTATTCTGCTACAGAAAATGCAAGAATGTTACCATGTTGTAAACCTATGTCTCATTAACACGTACATCAACATAACTGACTCTGGAAGGACAGGTTTATTTTGTTTAAAAGACATTGTATGTTTTTCTGGTTTTGGATTTGATTACCAACTCAGAGAAAATAATTGCTACAAATAATGAAAGAGATGTGCTAATCAGAAAAACTGTATTAGAAATGATAAACAGATGACTTTATTTTCTCCTCCATTCTCTGCATGAAAGTTTCTTTGATTAAAGTCATTATTTGCATGGTCATGAATAACAATTTCCCTGCCTAATTATTTCATTGATTTATTTTGAAAAAAAATCATTTTGGTGGATTTTAATTTGTAACTAATATGTCAACATTTACTACAACTCAAATACAAGGTTTATCTCCATAAGCCCAATATGACCCACAACCCAACTTTCTTTTATGTGAGCAGAAAGGCTTATAAAAATGGGTTATCAAAATGTATATTTCTAAGATACTTTAAAATATTTCTGCTGTGGTTGATGTCTTTAACATGTTTTAATAGTTTTCTGTTTATCTTTGCATTTTGTTTTGCTACCTTAGTTAGACAGACACATCTTTTGTATCTTGGGATCTTATTTGGAGCCTAGAGGGTATTGTCTGAATGTGAGAAATTATCATCAAACTAAGGCATTTCTGGAAAATAAATATTAGAGAAATACTCACAAATTACATTCTACACTATGGAAAAACAGAAGAGATCTGTTTATTGCTCATAAAGTTGAAACAAATTGCAGTTCTCCAGTATAAAGAACTCTGGGGAAATATGAGATCAATTTTGGAGTTGAGATCAATTCCTATTACAAAGCAGACAGTTGCTACTAGAAGCACCACATATGCGAGACACATGAAAAAGCATATTAAACACATTTTATGTCAAACTGAACATCAGAGCATTGATGCAGGCAAAGTGCCATAGAAATAATGAATGTGGGAACTCTCTCACCAAGTGCTCAACCTTTGCAACATCAGAGGCTTCAAAATGGAGACTAAATGCAATAGATGCTGAACCCAAAGGAAGCACACAGTGTCAAATGATGGAGTCTGGACTAGAGATAAGTCCCATGAATGCAATATATGTGCAAAGACTGTCATAAGTAATTTTTACCAAATATTGAGAAATTCATCACATAGTAGTTTTCTTTTTACACAATTGCTTTATGTGTTTCCAAAATCATTAAGTCTAATGTAATTTTTGAATTATACATTTGAGGTTGATGAAGATTTTTGATGTGTAACACATTTTATTTAGAAATAAACTAAGTTATGGAAAGTTGACAACAAGAGTGACTTTTACCTACTGGAAATATTTGGCGTTAACTTAATTGAAAATCTCCTAATTTTGATGTCATTAATATTAATATGAGAAATTATATAGTACATGATGTTATGTATTTAAATCTAGTACTCAAAATGTGTCAGACTATGTGAGCACACAAGATACTATTAATATACTGGAAATTTTGATTAAAAAGTTACTACTAGGCCCTTTTTTTTAAAAAAAAACACTATCTGTTTCTAAGGCATGCCTCACATGAATTCTAAGTGTCTACATGAGTGTACTGTTGAGTTTTGGTGAGTCAGCTCCAGGTATCAAAGTATAACAAACAGGAGGGAAGATATTTGATTAATAAGAAGGGCTGTGCTTTTTATTTGTTTGTTTTAAGCATTTTGCCAGTTTCCATAGTAGATTTACTGAATGAAAGTCTCTGGAAACATAACTCAAAAATCTTCATTTAACAGAGCAAACCTAGTGAATTTGAGCCAGGAGGATGATGAAACTGTCTTAGTTCTTAAATTTCCACAAAGTAATTTATGATAATGGCAGTCTTGGGTATCTAAAGATTATTGAAGCCCTGCATAATATGCTCTACAAGAGATCCTGAGGATTTTATATACAATTAGGATGGACAAATAAGGGAAAGCCAGAAAGACAAAACACTAATCAGTAAAACGGATTTTTGTTTTTGGTCAGCGTTTTTCAGTAAATGATATTCTTTTTAAATTTTTACAAGGATGTGGTATGAAAAATCTCCCATACCCTCAAAGATAGGATGGAGTCTGCTAGAGTGTGTTCTAATTCTACATTTCAGCATCCTCCTTGCTTTCCATTCTTAGTTATTCCTTCATGTATTACCTATGACTACCCCTGAGTGAGAAGAGTCACCCCCAATTTCTCCATCTGTGCAAATTATAGTGTTTTGCACAGTAAAATTCTTAGAGAATTGCTTCTCCAAATGACTTCACAGAACTCTGTTCTGTCTACAACTGGGAGCTTTATTTCCCCATGTGGTTGGTCTCTTGTATTATTTGCATCTCTCAAACATATATTTCAGTTTTCAATCATTTCATCATCTTCAATGAGGACAAACACTGCTTTTCAGAAACTAAGGATTTTTTGTAGTTCCAGGCAAGGTCTAAACATCTTGTTTTAGTCAAATCAAGAGAATATTTTTGTTTTTACTTGCTTTCCTAATACTAACTTTCACTAACATTAGCTATGTGCCTAAACTTAGACTCCTGAAATATAAGAGAATTATTAAAATGTTCCACTAATTAGTTAATTTCAACATTGATGACAATAATAACCAAAACACCCCTTTTGTATATTATGTTCTCATTCTAAAATGATCAGAGTAGAAGAGATTCTCAAAATTCTTTATACAGACACACACACATAATGTAGTCACTTTTCTTTCTCTACACAGTCTTACAAATAGGTAATGGTTAATTGGACAAAGAAGTCAGCCTCAGAGAAACACAAAAACACATCTTTCTACAAAGTCACAATTAGTTAATACTATTATTCCTAATCTGCTATTGGAGGATAATGTTGAGGTATTTAGAAAATGCAAGTTTGATTTGAAATGCCTTTTCACGGAAATGATCTATTGATATAGATCTGAATGCTGTGGTTGAAGAATGGTAAACAACTGGACATGGGCCTTAGCAGCTCTTGATATTTGTTTAATCTACTATATAAACAAGACTGTTTTTTTCTTCTCTGGTAGTAATTATGGAGAATCAGATGTTTACGAGATGTCTGTAGAGGTCTTTATTTCAAAGTCACATATTATCAAAGCCCTGGGAAGGTTACCTTCCTGGATTTCTTTAAAACTGAAGCAAAAGAATAAAATGAGGACAGTATCCAATACAAGAAATGTAGGTTTCATTTACCAAGAAATCACACAGCTATTTGTACAGCCCTAGCACTTAAGATTGGGTCCTCAGATTTGATTCTCTAATCAACGGAAACAAGAAAGCTCTACTGATGGTTTCCTGAAATGTGATACAAACAATTCATGCCAGTGAGTAGACATCAAAACAAGACTCGGAGAACCGGCAATGCCACTGAACTTCAGCATAGAGGAAATTCAATAAAACATGCATTCTGACACGAAATTACTTTTAACGATACTTTAAGTAAGGAATAACATTGGAAGGAATGCGGAACTAAGTATCACATTTTGGGTTTTTCCTTTCCCACCAAGTTGTAAGGAGTAGAGCTGAAAGGGTGGATTAAATAAGTACAGACAAGTGTTTAGAATTGTTAATAGGAGAAAATTCCTCAATAAAATAATTTCTTAAAAACCAGATGAAAAAGGAGGAGCAGGAGGAGAAGACAATGAGACAACGAGATAATGACAAGGACAATGGGATTCAAATTTCACTCCCCTCCAAAAAAATGACTGGAGAAAAGGTATTTGAGAGTCATAGTTTCATTAAAATAAAAAAAAAGCAGATGACATCCTAGAATTTATGCAATAACTGGTCCTCAAACTGCTAAGGTAAAGAAAGTAAACCAGTTACCCACATTGAAAACTCCTAGCTGTTATTACTGTGACCTGGCCCTTGGATAGCTTAACTGCAAATGAAATATTCTGTCCATTTCTCTATAAGACAATGATTAAAATACTTGGTAATCTGTTCTCACTGGTAGTTCCCATATTAGTGCTGAAGAAGGATGATCCAAGACTGGATATAATTAATAGTGGAATCTTTTAAATGTTAGGTAATGAATCAACTGAATAGAAGGCTACTATTTGAGGATCAAATTTTCTCATTGAACTTTGTAAACATCATCTTTGATTAGTAAATAATTTATAGATCTGACTTTTAATTAAAAGCAATAAAATATTTTAGTTAGGTACATCATTTAAAATAACTGTAATTTCTGAAACAAAAAAAAAGATGACTGACTCACTCATAATTGGTTTCTAGTCATAAAAAAAGGTCACGGAGTCTATAATTGGTGATCCTAAAGAAGCTAAATAAGAAGGTGAACCCAAAGAAAAACATATAGTTATCCTCCTGGCAATGGGAAGTAGACAAAATTGCCTGGGAAAAAATTGGGATCTTGGGGGTGGGGTGGGATGAGGGAAGGGGAGATGGGGAGAGAAAAGTGAGAAGGGGAGGATGGGGGGAACTTGGGGAAACAGGATGATTGGGATAAAGGAAGGTTGGATAGGGGAGCAGGGAAGCGCATATCTTAATTAAGGGAGCCACCTTAGGGTTGGCAAGAGACTTGAACCTAGAGTGGCTCTCAGGAGCTCAAGGCGATGTCCCCAGTTAGTTCCTTGGGCAGCTGAGGATAGGGAACCTGAAATGACCCTATCTTATAGCAATACTGACGAATATCTTGCATATCACCTTAGAACCTTCATCTAGTGATGGATAGAGATAGAGACAGAGACCCACACTGGAGCACTGGACTGACCTCCCAAGGTCCCAATGAGGAGCAGAAGGAGGGAGACCATGAGCAAGGAAATCAGGACCACGAGGGGTGCACCCACCCACTGAAACAGTGGGGCTGATCTATTGGGAGCTCACCAAGGCCAGCTGGACTATGACTGAAAATGCATGGGATAAAACCGGACTCTCTGAACATGGCGAACAATGAGGGCTGATGAGAAGCCAAGAACAATGGCACAGGGTTTTGATCCTACGTAATGTGCTGGCTTTGTGGGAGCCTAGCCAGTTTGGATGTTCACCATCCTAGATATGAACGGAGGTGGGAGGTCCTAGGTCTTACCACAGGGCAGGGAACCCTGACTGCTCTTTGGACTGGAGAGGGAGGGGGAGAAGAGTGGAGGGAGGGGGAGAAGGGTGGGAGGAGGGGGAGGGAAATGGGAGGCTGGGAGGAGGCGGAAACTTTTTTTTTCTCTTTTTCTCAATAAAAAATTTTTTAAAAAAAGAAAAAATGATGACTGAAAATTATTTGGGAAGGAACTGGGAGTGTTTTAATGAAGGGAAATGACCATCTTTCTATAACATTTTTCTTAATTATAAAGAAAAAACAAATCTAAAGATCCTTCAAAACCCCTTTATTCTGTTTACCTGCTACTTGCGTCCTTATACCTAGAGCTGTGCAGAATGAAGCACACTTAACTCCTCCGCCTTACTTTTGAATGTGATACCATGCAGAGCTGTCGGGTGGGGGGGTGTGTTTCCAAAAGAGCAAGGCCATCATAAAGGAAGCACACTTGAAACGAGCTATCAAGTTCATGGATGAGTTTTCCCCCCTACCTTACCTTCACACAGAAGGACACTGTTAAACTCTGGAAAACATAATGGTTTATAGGCAGTAGGGATTTTAGATTCAGAAAATCCTACTTTTAAGCTTCAGAACACATTCAAAAGTGAAGAAATGAAATCCCCATCATGTCACAGGGTAACCAGGCTTCTGGGGGAAAGAGAAGTAGATTCTCCTTCTCTCTCTCTCTCTCTCTCTCTCTCTCTCTCTCTCTCTCTCTCTTTCTTACTGTCCCTGTGATATTCAGGCTCCCAACAGAGCTTCAGCTGAATGTATCAAGAATTTGCATTGATGTGCACCTTTGAACCCTGAAAGGAGCCTCTCTACATTCCTCGGAAAGTAAATATTTCTTGGCTCTCCAAGAACTTTTGTTAGAAGAATCCCTTCTATCTCACCTGTGGTCGTGCACTCCTAAAAGACTCTGTATCTGATTTTGACAGCCTCCATCAAAAGATGAAGTTGAAAGAATCTTTGAGAAGTGGTATTTTCATCAGATAAGATTGATTCTCCCCTTCCGCATTCCACCTTTGGCATGACCCTACGGTGTTAAACCACAGCAGCATTTGATTCTGATTCTCTGAGAGAGCACACAACTTGTGGCTTCAACAGACAGATCACACTATATACATTATAGAATAGCTGTCTTAGAAAAGCTGGGTAAAAAGGGCTTACAAATCGAAAGAAATCTGCAAGGGTTAAAGAACTACTTACATCAGGTTGGTGATGTTTATGTAAATATTCTAAAATATTAGTCTGGTGAAACTGAGCAGTAAACTGAGCCTAGTAGTTAACAGAGCTTGTACTCTGTAGTTCAGAAGAGCAATTTGGGCTAGGATTTGTATTTTCAAGTCTGCGATCCAGATGGAAATAGAAGATGTGTATTGGTGTGCTGTTATTCATAAAAGCCTAAGAGAGTATTAAAATATTATATAGCCCGAGTTGATCTTGACTTTTAAGAAGTCAAATAGGAAGCAAACTGAAGAACAAAATAGAGGACAAATACAAAAATAAAAACACTAAGAGAATTTTTTATAAAACACACAAGCAATTATCCTGTGCTTGAAACTATGCATTTGCAAGAACTGGATGAATACAGTAGCATAATTTTTATAAAATATACTCACAACTTTCAGAGTGTTTGAAGATATGTATTTTAAATGGTTTTACGAGTACTCTAGCATTACATATTCAAATTAGGAGTCCCTGAATTTGATTGTAGTATTAATGAGATTGATCTACACATGAAAACCTGACTTGATATTTGAGAAGTCATACATATGTAGAAAAGTGGCCTAGAAACGTGTAGAGCCAACTAAATTATCAAATACCTAAATACTGACACAAAGATATAAAAACTTTATTTTTGAGTATACATGTATATGTCTTAGTATATTATTAATATTTTAGTCTTCTGCACATATGTATATGCACCATTTATATGCTTCATATCTATGCAGGCCAGAATAGGGCATCAGAAAGATCTGCTGCAACTGGAGTTACAGACAGTTGTGAGTCACTTTGTGTGTACTGGAAATCAAACCTAAGTCCTCTAGGAGAGTAGCCAGTGCTCTTAACCTCTGAACTATCTCTCTAGATCCTCCAACTTAGTTTTTGAGACAGTATCCATAAGTGAACCTGGACTTCATTGCTTCTTCTAGACTAGTTTGAAAGTTAGCTCAAGTATTGTTCTGTCTATCCATCTATCTTCACCTCTACAGTACAAAGATTTCTTCATGTATTCTAATAGCTCAAACTCAGATCCTCATGTCCCTGCAAGTTGCCAAATGAGGTATCTCTCTAACCCAAAATGTGTATATTTTTAGGGTTTTATTCGAGAAAGTTATGAGCAAGACCAAGGGATTGAATCTTGACAAGTAGAGAGAACTTGACGTTTTTCTTCATTTTTCAGGAGAAAAAAAAAAACGCATTTTTCCTTATGTTCTCCCACTGCTAAGATTTGAGGAAAAATTGTAGAATTTAGTCTTGCATTATCCACACTCACTTTCTTCTCTTTAGAAAACATATTAAACACCATATATAGGGGAGAATCAGAAATACTATAATCAGGTACTTTACTTTGAGTCTATTTCAGTTTATAGTTTATAGTCAGTCTTTCCTGTATGTGTCGTAGTAGATTCTGCTGTGTATTGTCTCTAACACTTTAGCTGCTCTGTGAATTTACATTTTACAGATGTTTGGATTTATGGTAGCTCTTTCTTTCGACATATCACTTTTCGATGTGCTATATCAACTATTGATTTTATGAGAGCATCTGTTTATCAGGCTGGTCCTCTCCATAAGACAAAGCATACTCTCTGCATGAGATCAAGGTTACCAAAATGATCTTCGTATTTGAAGATCACACTGTTTCTATCTTCAGAGATTTGAGACAAAAAAAAATGTATGATTAAAAACAACATTCAAATTTTTCTTTTTGTAAATGAGCTATAGAGAGGCTGTAAAATGGTATTAGCAATGCATAGCCAAGGAGAGGCATACTCCTTTGGGAGAAGAGAAAATAGGAATTTAGAAGAGAGGATTAGATTGCTTAAATACACTTGAAATTTCACCTGTGACTCCAGCCAGTCATGTGGTTTTTCATTGCCTATACCTGTATTTTTTTATGTAAAAGCAATATCAACCTAGACTTTCTGGTGTAAAGTTCAGGTTATTGGTTTCTTAATGGCAAAAGTTAAGAACATTGACTGTGGAATCATCAGACATATGAACTAGCATTTTTTGTTGGTCCAAATGCATGGTTAAGACAATGTCAAAGAAAACATTTCATGGTCATGGTGTTTGAAAAATGTATATGTTAACAGTAAATGCAGAGTACCTAGCATTTAAATGGACCACATGGATATATTATATCCAGAATTTATTATGTACAAAATTATATTAAGAAATTCTTTTTGTTGTTGTTGTTGTTTTTTCTAGACAGGGGACAGGGTTTCTCTGTGGTTTTGGAGCCTGTCCTGGAACTAGCTCTTGTAGACCAGGCTGGTCTCAAACTCACACAGATCTGCCTGCCTCTGCCTCCCAAGTGCTGGGATTAAAGGTGTGCACCACCACCACCCGGCTATTAAGAAATTCTTAAAGCTGTGCTATAAACTAGATGGAGTAGCAGACACTATCAACATGAAATCAAAGCTTATGCTTTCCTCCAAATGTATTATCATCAAATCAGGTAGATACAACATACACAGTTATAAAGTTCTGTGTCATTGAAGAGTGTGAGGAATAAGGGATAGTGAGTGCTTTAGAGGATACGAGAGAGAGAGAGAGAGAGAGAGAGAGAGAGAGAGAGAGAAAGAGAGAGAGAATCTTATGAGCTTGTGTGTGGATTAGAAGGAACAAGTATCCTACAAAATCAAACTGGGGATGTATCAGATTGCAAGTCAGGAGCTCATGTCTATATTTGACTAGTCATTCTGAATCTGCTAGAAGACTCACATTAATATCTTACTATGGCTTTTATTGTCCATACTAGATACTTTGGAGGTGCTTCTCATCCCAACAGAGCCATTATCATTCTGAATTATGAGAACTAATAGATATATTTATTAATAGAATTAAAATCACCCTCAAGAATATGCAGAGAATATTAACCCCTAGGCCTCCAGGGAGACTGACTGGAAAACAAAGGTTTTAAACAAAATGAATGAGGTACTTCTGGTGATGATTCCAATACCAGAACAATCTCTTTTATTTCCAATGAGTTTCCTATGAAGTAAAATTTTGAATTAATTTGATTCTCTGTGGCCCTTTTAACAAGGTCCTTAGTCCCAATAGCCACATATGGTGAAGGATGAATGCAGCTCAGCATAAATTCATAAACATAGGATGTGAAATGTTTACGATATTTATGTTTTGCTTTGTGACTCTATAGCATGGTTCTTCCATTTGAACTTTGAAGACTGATGGAGGAAGGTCATTGGTTAAAAAAAAAGAAACTGCTTGGCCCTCATTGGTTAGAAGATAGGTGGGAGGAGTAAACAGAACAGAATGCTGGGAGGAAGAGGAAGTGAGCTCAGACTTGACAGCTCTCTTCTTGGGAGCAGATGCCTCAGACAGAGACGCCATGCTCCCAGCTCCTGGGCAGACACAGGATGAAGCTCCAACCCAGGATGGATGTAGGCTAGAATCTTCCCAGTAAGCACATCAAGATGTGCTACATAGAATATTAGACATGGGCTAGTCCAGGTGCGAGAGTTAGCCTAGAAGAGGCTAGATAGAAATGGGCCAAGCAGTGATTAAAAGAATACAGTGTTCGTGTAATTATTTCCGGGCATAAGCTAGCCAGGCGGCTGGGGTGTTGGGAACGCAGCCCTGCTGCCCGTTTTACTACAGAAGACCACACGGTGAGGTCACAGACCTTAAGGTTACACATATCTGAATCACTTCCCAAAAGTTCTAGTCCCTAATAGCATTATCTTGTAACTTATAACATCATTATACTTAATGGGGGGGATAACAGCATTGAGACTCCAGGAAACAGGTTCTTCCTAGAACGCAAATGGTTAAAGATGTGACTAGAGAATGATCCCCAAGACTCACAACTGGGTTTTCTATTTTGGGGAGAATGGGACGTTATTTGTTATTTAGTAGTTAGCTGTACAGTATATTCTTAGGGTACAAATTGTGAGAACTGAAAGAGTCCTTTGGTTATCTAAAGCTGAAGAATCTAGACTAGCCTGCCAATCCAAGTCAAGAATATTGAAAAATAGACATATCTGGAGAGTTATGTATTCATTATCATTGTATTCATTCTCATTTAACAAGTTTTACACTGAAGCAATATGGCTACAGAATAAAAGAGTATATAATGTGGGGAAAACCACTAAGGCAGAAATTGTACACACAAATCAGGCCTTTTAAATTATAATAAATAAACATGCTTTCTACCACTAAATTACTTTCTTATTGTACTTGAAATGCTTAGGGCTATGGCACTAATTAACTTTGGGCCTTTCTTAGTATGGAAATGTAATTAAATCTCTAGTGTTGTATATTAATTATGGTACAGGCTTAAACAATTTAGTGAACACTTATTCTTTCAGAGGTTGATTATTTTTGGCAGAAAGTGGCAGGATTACTTTGCTTCAAATTTAACAAATACTAACAATCTCTCAGTTTCCTCCTGTGCATTTATCAAAAGAGTATGGATTTAAGAATCAGGCTCCTAATGGTATGAATTAGATTTTATTTCATGACAGCAAAATGACAGACAGTCACATGCTTTTGATATAGGTAATTATTTATGTATTCAATAAATACATATATAATTATTATTGTTAATTGTATGGTTAGATATGGTCTGGCTGTATTTTACATTTTGTCCAATGTCCCCAGGAATACCTGTGTTGGGGGTTTTGTTTCCCTGGTGCTGATATTGGAAAGTAGCGTAATATTTTAAGAATAACACTACTAGAAGGTATTGAGGTCATCAGAAATGTGTCCTACAAACAAATCAAGGTTTTTTTTTTTTTTCTTCAAGTGCTTGGTGGTTCTTGCAGAGAGTGGTTACAAAAAGAATATGTTTGACCCCATCCTTCTGACACTATTTCTTGATTTACAATTGTCTTTCTTTCTCTAATAGGTGCACATCCATCCCCCTACACTGTATCACTGAGACTTACAAACTGTAAATAAAATAAAGTATGAGATTAAATTGTATAAGATATGTTTTTACACTGACTAAAGTTGCTTTTTAACATTTCCCTTTTTAAAATGAATGAATTTTGTCTTGTTGCTCCTTAAATTTAATGTGAGTGCTTGTTCTTAAAGTACCTCTAACATGAAACAAACTATGACCATAAGAATCGTTTAATCAAAGTAATGAATCATGGTTTAAGCTTAATTTTGTTTCTTACACACACACACACACACACACACACACACACACACACACACACAAATGTTGTTATTGTAATCAATCTCCATTTGTTGTGCTTGGGCCTGAATGAATATAGTCCAATGTTTCAGAAGAACAAGGAAGTTCTAGCAGTATAAAAGTCTTCCCTGGGCTAATATCAAATGATAATTGATTTTCATTTGAATGCCTATTAAATTTTAAAGTCTGCAGAGTGCAAAAGAAATGCCATATTATATATATATATATCAAACAATTTCTAATATCAATGGCAAAATACCTGCAAAGAAATACTATTTAAGTCATATAAAATGATAAATGCTTGTGATCTGTATAAGAATTCAGAAAAGAAAAATTGATAAGGCTGTGCTATTTAAGATGATAAGGAAATGTGATCTGTATCCTGGGTAACATTTTTTATTGTTATGAAGTTTGGAGGCATATATATCTAATGAACAGTATTGTACCATGATAAATTAAGATGTCAAAATTGTGTCATTGTAATTATAGTCACAGTGAGAATAATGGAAAGTATCTACATATCGTGAAATAATTTATTCTAATATTTTGATTACATTATACTCAAGTTTTTTCTTGTATGAATGAGGACATAAAATATTTACATAGGATATTGAGCACTTTATGCATATTGGTTTCTATTCTAAAAATATTATGAAAGTGAGAAAAGAAGTATGAAGAAAGAGAGAGGGAGAGAGAGACAGAGAGAGAGAGACTAGGAGGAGCTTGAGGATGAGGACGAGGAATGAGAGAGAGGAGGATTTTTGCTGAGCGAAAGCTAGGAGTCATAATCCAAATGCCAGTTTTTATTATCTTTGTATTTGATCTTCATCAACAGACAGCAGAAGCAGAATTTCTAAAAGGGATCTAACGGAGGGATGTTTTGATATTTTTCCTACTTCTATGTCTTTTTACATAATCAAACCTTGCTGGATGGCCCACACTATTATCGCCTTCTAATGAGCAGAGAAGAGAATACCAGACCTCATAAAAAAAGCATGCTGCCTCACATTATTTCAGATAAAACGTGTTATTTTTCTAGAGAGCTGAGGGCTGCAGCTGCTTCTTAGCTGAACACAAATTTTACAAGTGCATCGGCAGGCTCTCCTAATACTCCATCCTGTTTATAATACCCTATATAATAACTCAGAAGATAGAAATCAGTTCTATTGTACACATCTTCAAAGTACAATGGCATGAATACAGAAAATTATAATAACCAACATACTAGTCATCCAAAGACAATACTGCCATGTAAAAAAGTATTTAGTAACTATGCTGTAATTAATTATATGAAGGTGGTGAGGCATGACATTGCTAAAATGAATTACTGTTTGTAATACATAAGTTCCATAGATATAAATAAAAAGAATAAAGTGAGCAACTAATATATGTAAGCGCATGTCTATGTGTGGATGAAACACTGTATTTGCTGTTCAAAGAGCAATAAAACCAGAAGTATTTAAATTATGAATCACAAAAGGCATCAGTTTTCTATATGTATTACTCCGACTTTTCAATAACAAATACATTATATAAAGTGAGAGAATAATTAAACTCTTTCAAGTGAGGAATTTAGAATAGTTCTTATTATAGAATAGCATTTTGAACTACATGAATATGATTTATTTTAATTGCAAACAATAACATTATTAATTAAGTTCAGGCAAATACCTGCTGCTTTAGAGTTCGATTGTGAGATTCCTACTTTAAAATCAGTTTCATGTATTATGTTCTGCTTTATTATATCCTGGTAGATAAAAAATTGTAAATCGATGATGCCAAAATTCATATGTATTTTTCTCTCGTATTATTCACTAATAAAAGGGATGATTAGGGAGATAGCTCAGTTAGTAAAGTGCCTGCAGCACAGGAATGAGGATCTGAATTTGACTCGTGGAACACTTGTAAATTAGTTGGTCCTAGTGGAGCACACTTATAGTCTATCTGCTGAGGCTATGGACAGAGGTAGATTGCCAGAACTTGCTTGCTAGCCACACTAACCTAATGAGAAAAAAACACGCCAGTGAGAGAGCCTTTTTCCAAAACTGATGCACAGTATCTGAGGAATGACACTTGACATATACCTCTCACTGCCAAAAGCTTGTGAATATATACTAACCTACACTCCACAAACAAATACATACACACACATACTCACACGGAGATACACAGGGAAGAGAGATAGAGAGATGGAGTCATAGAGAGAGAGACAGACACAGAGACAAAGAGAGAAACAGAGAGGGGGAGGAAGAAAGGGAGGTGGGAAGGAGGGAGAGAGAGAGAAGAAGAAGAAGAAGAAGAAGAAGAAGAAGAAGAAGAAGAAGAAGAAGAAGAAAGAGGAGGAGAAGAGAAGAGAAGAGAAAAGAAGAGAATAAGAAAAGATATCCCATGAATAAACAGGGGAATCTAATCTGGAAAAGCTATTTAAGGAATCAACTTAATGCCATCCATTCTCAATAGAAATGGCTGTTCATTACTGCTATTCTACCTGAGCTTGATTAATTAACGAGATTTTTCTGTTGCTGTGATAAGTACTGTGGCCAAAAGTGAGTAGAAGAGAAAAGGTTTTATTTTATCTTATTTTTATTTATCGTAAGGCTGTACTGTGAGTGGTTGAGGCAGAAGTGACAGCTTGCCTCCACTGATATATCCCCTTCATAGATTCTTTTTTTAAGATTTATTTTTTATTTATTCCTTACACAGTATTTGCCTGCATGTATTCCTACAGGCCAGAAGAGGGTACCAGATCTCGTTAGAGATGGTTGAAAGCTACCATGTGTTTGCTGCGAATTGAATTCAGGACCTCTGGAAGAGAAGCAGTGCTCTTAACCGCTGAGCCATCTCTGCATCTATGATGATAAGAGAGCATGTTCTGAAGGCACTACTATGTTTAATATGAAAATATTCAAAGCAAAAATTCTTTTGGGAGCTGAATGTTATTCTTTTTATTAACCCATTACCCCTTGACTTCTCAGGAAAATTTATATTATAATTGTTGATATTGTCAAACATCAACACACAAAGTTTATCCACCCATTGAAATTTTGGCAGGAAACTAAATTATTTCTGAAACTTTTTCTTCTAAAATATCCTCTTATTTGCTATCTTACTTACTTTAAAATTTCCCCTTACCACACATTTTCCAATTGGATCTGCTTGCATTTTACTTTTTAAAAAAGACATATTTTGCTGCTGTGTTGTTCTCTTTCTTTTTGTTGAAACAGGGTCTCATGATGCAGCCCTGGTTTTCCTGGAACTTATTCTGTAGACTAGATTGGGCTTGAATACACAGAGATCACCTGTTCTGGCCCCCAAGTGATTGGATTAAAGATGTATAAGACTACACCCCAATATGATACACATTTTTAAATATACTTCTTGAAGTCCCACCAATGAGTTTCCCTAGTTCACATACCATCAATGGCAAAGTTGAGAAGTTAATATTTTTTGTTTCATGTGCCATGCATTAGGGGCTGATGTATTAATGAATTATAAATGTAATAATTGATTTGCATCATACACATGAGGATGGTGATTCCATCCTGATTATATACTTTGAATATATCGATCTAAATACTGGGAATTGCATTTATAGTAAAAAATAAACTGTTTAAAGCACTCCAATCTCCCTTCCTCAGGTTTATTTCCTTCACATATTTATAATGGAGAAGAATTAATCTTCATTGAAGCTGCTGCTTATATTTTAGCATGTTCATTCTCTGACAACTTTAGTGGGGACACATAAGGGGTATGTACATTTTATCTTTTTTTATATTTAGAAAAATTTAGAATTAATCCATATAAAGTAAAAGTAAAATTGAACAAAATTTAAAAATTGAAATATTTGTTTTAGGTAGTTGTCTTCAGATGACAGTTGTTGGTGACCAGCATCGACAAACTTATGACTCACCAGGGTAGAGGTGTTGATATTTAAAAATATTAGTAAAGAATATGAAGACATGAAAATAATAAGACAGGAAAATATAGAATAGTACTGGGAGGGGAGTTCCAGTGAATACTAAAATCATTTGGGTTTAATTTTCATTTTTTTAAAATACTCTTGACCCCAAAAGATAGGAGTAAGACATAAACCTACATTAACATGATAAAAGAAAATGAACAGACCAGTTGAAGGCCAAGGGCTATATCCATAGTTAATCACTCTGGTTTTAGAGGAAAAAAAATGAGTCATGCTCACATCCTAAACCTAAACATTCTGTAGGCAAACCACTCCCTGGGTGGAATTCAATGTTTTCTCCTCAAAGAAACTGGTTCCTTAGTAGGATCAGTAGAATTTTGTTTGTGATAACAACTTATCTACTTCTCTACTCCTGGAGTACAGTGTCAGGCAATTAGACACACCTGTTGATAATAACCTTGAGCAAGCAGAACTCTCTGATATCTATCTAGGTGCAACCTGTGTTTGAGGTAGAAACACAATAACTTTAAGGAATAAAGGTAAGTTCCTTAGGTCAAAGTGGAAATAGGCTCACATTTTTTGGCCTCCACAAGCAATAAGAAACATATGGACTACTGAGAACTCAAGAACAATGGCAATGGGTTTTTGATTCTACTGCACGTACTGGCTTTGTGGGAGCCTAGGCAGTTTGGATGCTCACCTTACTAGACCTGGATGGAGGTGGGTGGTCCTTGGACTTCCCACAGGGCAGGGAACCCTGATTGCTCTTCTGGCTGATGAGGAAGGGGGACTTGATAGGGGGAGGGGGAGGGAAATGGGAGGCGGTGGCAGGGACTAGGCATAAATCTTTAATAAATAAATAAAAAAATAACAACAACAACAAAAAAAGGCCGTGAAAGACCACTTCAGCCTGTCCTTTGCTGGGACATTTTATCAGTGTACACCTAAAATTTTAGATCTATTTCAACTTCTTTTCATTCACATGTATTTATTATTATATTTTGATGAATTCTTCCTCAAACACATATCTCCTTACCAAACATGTCTTTTTTAGAATGATTAACAAATCAAAATATTTTATAATTGCCTTTTCTGTTCTGTCACTACATTACAAGATCCTGCAAAGTGAGGTTCACTTTCAATCCCCTTTGCCCCTCCAAAGTCCAAATGGAAAGCACCACAAAAACACTTGTGAGTTTTAATATTTTGTGAGAAACAGCAGCCTCTTGTCTTCTCACTGGCATTAGTTTCCACAATATATATTTTTCAGCATCTTTAAAAGTGACAAAATAAAAGAAGTCAAGGTCTCAATGAGAAAGAATTATTAGGTTTCATTGTCTAAAGGGAATATTATGAAATTAATACACATAAAAGGTTATAATATTAGTGAAATAACCTGTCTTGCCATGGAAAATGCCACAGATGGATAAGTATCCATATCCATATTTTTAAAGTCTTGAAAGCATCCTAGTCCTTGATATACTAACAGATATAATGATATGGTACACAATGAAATCACAACTTAAACTACTCTACTCTGGGATAGACTCCTGTGATGTTCATGGGACTGACTTATAAGCATGTGATAACATTGATTCTATGTTTTAATACAAGACTCATTAGAATCATACAAAAGATTCCTACTAAAGATCAGAGTTTATATGCCTAGTTAATGAGTTGTATTAGTGTGTATACATGTGTACATATTTAAATAAAAAAACTAAGGAAAAATATGTGAAGTATTTGAAGACAATATATAAACATTTTTAATAATTGCTTATTATCCAGCCTTCCCTCAATTTATAAAATAATCAAAATTTTCTTTTGCAATTTTCTACAGAGTGAAAGCAGTGCTTAGAAATAGCAAGTGAGCAGGTACAGTGGGTGGATGCAAGAGTAAAGAATTTCTATCTTGAGACAAATAAATCAGACAAATAAAACTGAGTTTAAATATGGGATTGCAGAAATGAAGAACTGAACGTCATGTTGGTGTGACTTTGAAGAATGCTTCAGTGCTTTAAAGACAAAGGTCAAAAGGTACAGAAGCTGGGTGTTCCTCACTAATACTGAGAGGCAGGATAAAAAAAAAACAGGCAGCTCATTCATTAAGAAAAAGCTATAGGACAAAAATAAATAAACCTGAAGAGTAATCATGTTGCAAGCAAAATAACAGTGACTATTTTCTCTTAAAAGTTAGAGTTTTTGGTTATGATTAAATGATGAAATAAAGTAATAATTTGCACACATGCACACACACACACAAATACACCAAAGACACTTCCCATACTAAATGTTCAAAATGCCCTTAAACAATTCTAATATTTTATGATTATGTGTTTAAGAATTACAACTTTTTGTGATAGACCATGTTCTCTTCATTTAAACTTGAAAGAGAATATGAGCATCTCTCTTTCTTGAAAGAGAATATGAGCATCTCTCTTTCTTTAAACCTTCCTATAGTCACTGTGGGATTGATTAGGACTCTTTCTAAGACATTTCAGTAATAAAAGACCCAGAAATTCCATGGCCTCTCTGTCTCTCTTTCTGTCTCTCTGTCTCCGTCTGTCTGTCTGTCTGTCTGTCTCTCTCTCTCTCTCTCTCTCTCTCTCTATATATATATATATATATATATATATATATATATATGTGTGTGTGTGTGTGTATGTATATTGAAAACATTTATATATGTGTGTATATACATAGTATTTAAAGTAAATGGCATTTATCATAGTATATTTCAGACTGTTAAATGTTAACATATCTGTTTTGTAAAACTCTAGTCCTGACTACGCTAGAGTTCACTATGTTACGGAAGTTTGCCTCTAACAAAGAAATTAGTATGCCACACCCTCTCTCTGAAGTACTGGGATGATAGGCATAGGAAACCACACCTGATTCATAATGACTTATTTATAAAGTAATGGTGATAGAAGTCACATTTGTTATGCATTATTTGAGTTAGTAGAAATTGTATTAATAAATTAATCAATAACTACATATACATAAACAACAATCACATACAAATATTGTATGCCAGTCCATGTGTCAGGCAGTTCTCAAGTAGTATTTCATCTATTTTTATGACATTATAAAATAAATTGTATTATTTTCCCTGCACATAAATAATAGAATGATATTAAGTAATGTGCCCTCCAGTAAGAAAAGCAATAAAGTATCTAATATCCCAATTCTGCATCTATCTGTGAATGTATCTTAGTCAAGAAGAGAAATAATATATTTGACACTGCCATACAGACAGGATAATATAGTGTGCTATTTCAAAGCACTGTTTGCCATCTGTAGGTGGCTACATGATGCAGGTAAATATAATAATTCTACATCTCAGGGTGTTTCTTGTTCTTTTTTTAAGATTATCTTTTACTATGAAACATCTGAAAATGTTAAAAAAAAAAGATCTTTCTAAAATAAGAGCAGGTCTCAATTACTTTATTTTTTTTTAAATAGTGACCTCACTGAACTCCATGGTTAAAAAAAAATGTTAAACATCAAAAGCTTGTATTTCATTTGCTGGAAAAAAAAAAAAAGCATCATTTCAGTTTGAATGGTCGACAATGATTTTCAAGTTAAGTGGGTAAAAAGACACTGGTTTTGCAAATGAAGGTATCGAGGCTTAGCAAAGTTGTTACTCCCAGAAAAGCATCTGACAGTTGTAAGTCACCCAGAGAAGCTCTATGTCTATCCAAGATCAAGAGTATGGCTTCACATTTGGGTTACCAAGGGCAACGTTCTGAATCTAGAATTAGAGACTGTGTTTAATCAACACAAATCATGGTGTTAGGAAAACAGGAAGACAGGCCTAACTCACTTGAGAATCTCAGAAAGAAGAATCTGTTTAATTTTGTCCATGAATCAACCAAGTATTTTAATGCGGTTGATTACAAAAAACAGAGGTAGGAAATATATTCCTCTTATTTAGACAGGAATCTGATGTTCCTGGGTATCAGTTTATGAGCTTATAAATGATAATTATGTATTTTCTAGTCAGTTTAGTTTAAATATAACAGTACTTCCTTCTGCATGTTTTATGACGTAGATCTATAGACAAGTATGCATGAAATACTATCCAATTATTAGCCATGTGATATATATATATATATATATATATATATATATATATATAAAACTAAAAATATTTTATTTCAGAATTAATGTCATTGATAAATAGCTTATAATAAGAGAAACTTATAATATACCTGTAACAATTACTTCATCATGAAAGAAAAATAATTACAAAGTGCTATAGCACAATACTTAAAATTCTCTATTCTGGGATTTAAATGCTCAATTATCCCACACAATTCTTCCTTGAGCTAGACTCCTGTGTCCTGCTCCAGAAGGAGCAAATGAAGTCTCCTGATCCTGCCCAGCACTCTCAATCTCTTTCTTTATTAATGTCATTTCTGTCATCAAAACAGTGCCTTAGAAATGTCAGCCTCTCTCTCTTTTCCGTCACCCTAATAATATTCATAGGATTAAATGATGAACCTGCTATTTAAAGAGCCCAGACAAAACGGGACTCCAGAACTTATTTCTTCTTCTCTAGACAAAAGAATGTTCTCCCAGATTTCCTTAAAATTTTATCAAGATTTTCTTTGTCTCTTCCTGTATGGGACATTGCAAGATTTTCAAACTGTCTACCAAAGGAAAGAATGTTCTCCCAGATTTCCTTACAATTTTATCAAGATTTTCTTGGTTTCTTCCTGTATGGGACATTGCAAGATTTTCAAACTGTCTACCAAAGGCTGGAGAGATAGCTCATCGATAAAGAGGTAAAGAGTATCAGCTGCTCTTAGGGAGGACCATGGTTCAATTCCCAGTATGCTCATGCTGTCTCACAACCATATTTGGCTCTACTGTAGTTCAGAGGGTTCTCATTCCTTCTGGCCTCTGGGGTAACTAGACAACTGAGTGAAACACAGGTATACCTATAGAAAAATACTCATACACATAAAATTATTATTATTATTTTATTAAAAATTTCCGCCTTCTCCCCGCCTCTCTTTTCCCTCCCCCTTCCCCCACGCTCCACACCCCACTCCTGTCCCCCTCCCTCTCCAGTCCAAAGAGAAGTCAGGGTTCCCTGCCCTGTGGGCATTCCAAGGTCCTCCCCCCTCCATCCAGGCCTAGGAAGGTGAGCATCCAAACAGGCTAGGCTCCCACAAAGCCAGTACATGCAGTAGGGTCAAAACTCAGTGCCATTGTCCTTGGCTTCTCAGCAGCCCTCATTTTCCACCATATTCAGAGAGTCCGGTTTTATCCTATGCATTTTCAGTCACAGTCCAGTTGGCCTTCGTGATCTCCCAGATGGTTTCAGTCCATAAAATTATTTTTACTTAAAAATTTCCTTTCTTATAAATTCAAAGTTAAATGCATTCCCAATTCTTCAGAAGTTTTTCACAATTTCAGAAGATGAAAATGCAGATGAGTGTAAACTCAGCATGGATTTGGGGAGAATTTTAATGCCAAATACAGTTTAGGTGACTGGTATTTTAAAAGATCATACACCACATTAAAGAGCTTTCCTAATGATGCAAATCTGGAAACAGATTGCTAAGATTTATGTTCAGGGTAGTTTGTTAAGGGATAGGGATATGAGGGAAAGAAGGGATAAGCAGATGTCTAGAGATACAATGTTCATTCTTAAGAGCCACTTGCTGTGAGTGAGTGCAAGCACTGTCTCAGACTCTGGAGAGACAGGATTTGGTGACAGATTGACAAAGCTCTCCAACCCTCATTACATTGTCCAACAACAGTTGGCAACATAAAGTAATGAGATGCTCACCAAGGATAAGTGCCTCCATACGCTTGTAAGAGAAACTGTGGAGTTTTTAAGTCATTGACTAGATAAAACCATTGTGCTCGTTTAGTTAACTTGAAAGACAGTACCGTGAAAGTGAAGTTTAGAAAATACATTTAGAAAAGTGCCTCTTACAAATTAGACAGTCGGTCTCCAGCTATAATTTTCAAAAAGTTTTTTCACATAGTATAAATGTATTCTTTCATATATGCACTTGCTTTTGTATGAGTAGCTACATATTGTGTCAGTCAATATCACTTACGATAAGGAGATATGTGGGAAAAATGTACAAACTAAGAAAGACTAATTTCATTTTACTACATTTAGAAGTTTCAACTCATGACCAGCTTACTTGGTTGTTACCGCTTATATGATGCAAAACCCATTAGGGGTAGTTGGGGTATGGTTGTACAGTTGTGTTCATTTTAATATAGCAATAAAATATAAAATAAAAAGCCATATGCAATAAAGAGTTTACAGTGAAGTTACAGTCACCAATCACCTGCTGAATACCTATAATTTCCAATTAGACCCCCAAATCCATTGACCCATTCAGATATGTAATCTCCACACACACACACACACACACACACACACACACACACACACACACATGTTAATGCTCTATTCATAAGAGTTAGAAATAGGAAACAGCATAGGTGTTCCTCAACAGAAGAATGTATAAGGAAATTGTGGTACACTTTGACCATTTAGCATTTCTCAACAGTGATGAAAAAAATCAAACCATAAAATTTTCATATAAGTGGATATAACTATTTTATATACATACATATATGATAATCAAGCTACAATGATAACCCAGTACCATAGAAAAAGAGAGATTAGGTATAGACTAAGTGACTAGATAAGACAGAAAGATCTTCCATTGAAAGGGAAGTAGAATGGATAGTGCTGGGAGGGACTAGAACAGGAGGATAAACTGGAGATAGAAGTGAAAAGAGGGATGAGGGAAGGAGCCCTGGGGAGACAGGGTTACTCTATCTATATCCTGCCAAAGGAGAAGTATAAACATCAAGCCAGCCATAAACTCTTTGATCAACATCAGTATCCTGCCTGAATGACATGCTAGTGCAACGGTGGCACAGAGTTTGTAGAAGTAACCAAGGGATGTCTGATTTGAGTTAGGACCCATTTCACAAGATGCAGTCTAAACCCAGCACTGCCCGAGTGCCCAAGAAACTGACACTAGATAATGCAGGAAGTTAGGGTAAAATTAAATACTATTATTCCAAACAAACAAATAAAAGGTAGAAATAAGCAATATAACAACATTCTAATATAGTCAGATCAGAGCTTTGTTTAGCTATTAATAGAGAAACTTACTTTCAGGATTTAGGAACAGAGACCCACAGCCAGACATGCATAGAATGAGAGACTTTGGAACACCAAATGCTATAAAGGATGTCTCCATTAAATTGCTTTCCTCAGGCCTCCCTGTAGGAACATAAACAGAAAAATCATAAGAGTCTGAGGGGATGAAGGACCCACAAAAACCATGGCCCTCTGTATCACCATAATGAAAACACATATGAACATATGAAAAGGCTGAGTCAATGTGTACAGAGTCTACACAAGATAATAGCCGAGAGATGAAAGGAGAGATGGACGTATACCCATCCCTCACCCAGAAGCAAACTGCAATTGATATCCACTTGCATATGAAAATTTAATTTCTTCCATAATAGTCTCACCGTGGAAAAAAACTTTCTTTATGGAAGCCTTCATTTTCAGCAATAGATAACCAATAAGACACTGTTGAGTTTTTCTTTGCCTTGTCTCATAATGCCGTGTCAGGGTTTTAACACCACCACCATGACAACCACCACCAAGAAATAATAGAAATTAATCACTGATTATTAATATATCTTAATATTAATGGATTTAATAACCAGTAAAAAGACACAGACTAAGAGAATGCATATGAAAATAGGATCCATCCTTCGATTGCATATAAGAAGCACACCTCAACTTCAAAGACGGATATTATGTCAAAGTAAAGGGTTGTAAAACAACTATCCTGTCAAATGGACCTAAGCAAGCTGTGTATTCTAATATTATCTATCCTAATATCTAACAAAATAGACTTTAAACTGAGATTTATCAGAAGAGATAAAGAAGGAAATTTAATACACATTAAAGGAAAAATCTACCAAGATGATATCTCAATTCTGAACATCAATGCCTCAAATATAAAGGCATTTATAATATATTTGGAAAAGAAACATCAATAAAGCTTAAGTTCCATATCAAACCCCACAATAATAGTAGGAGACTTCAGCATTGTATTTTTACCAATGGACAGCTTTTTCATACAGCAACTAAACAGAAAAATAAGGGAACTAACAGATGTTTTGATTCAAATGGACCTAAAAGATATCTGCCGAATTTTTCACTTAAACACATAGGAATATATCTTGTTCTCAGCACCTCATGAAACATTCTCTAAAATTGACCACATACTCAGTCTGAAAGCAAGTCTCAACACACACACACACACACACACACACACACACACACACACACAAATGTGTATCTTATCAGATCACCTTGGGTTAAAGTTGGAATTAAACAACAACCAAAAATATCAGGAAGCTTACAAACTCCTGGAAACAGAACAACTCTCAACTTAATTACCACTGGGTCAAGGAAGAAATAATGAAAAAACTAAAGATATCCTAGAACTCAATGGAAATGAATGCACATCATAGCTGTGGGACACAGTGCAAGCGGTGCATAGAGGAAAGTTCATAGCGCAAACACACTCATGAGGAGCAGATAACAAGAAATAATCACACTAAGGGCTTGAAATCAGTAAAATGGAAACAAAGAGAAAAATACAAAGAATCAATGAAACCAAGAGTTAGGTCGTTGAAATAAATCAACAAAACAGACTAAACTTTATCCAAACTAACTAAAAGACTGAGAAAAAATACTATTTGTTAAAAAAAAAAAGTTTTATTTTTTATTTTTTTTTAATCCAACTACTTTCTTCTGTGATTTTACCCTAAGGGTACTTTGTGTATATATTATAACATCCAGTTTAGTGTTTTGTGTGATTCCTGCTTATGCAAATCAAGGAACTGTTTATTTTGCATTTTTTTCTTAGGGCCCTCCCTCCTGTTTGTTTATTTTGACCATTTCAAATTGTTTGTTCCTGTTTTATCTTACTTGTTTTATTATGTAGAAAAGTACATAACTAGAAAAAATGCATGCTGCTTGTGTACATTACGAGTTTAATTACCAACACTAATTTGAAGCAGATATCAGCCAAGTGTAACTGTCTCACTTGCATATTAGATGCCCTCTCCTAATTTCTTTGGGCATCTAAACACACACACGTACACACACACAGATATACCAATACACAAACTCACATACACCCATACAGACACACATACACACAAACATACAAATATATGCACACACATATATCAGGTGAAGTCGAGGAAGAGAAAGAGAAGAGTAATTAAAAACAAAATTAAAATATGGTTAATAACAGAAAAGCAAGCCCTTATAAATATAACCATTATAAATGACCTCTTAGGAGGCAACAAACATTAGAAGACATTTTTAAGTTTTAGAGGGAAAAAAAGGCAGAAATGTAGTCATTTTAATATCTTGCTCGATCAGCCACTAAAAGAAACAGATACAGTGGAAGCAAATGGCAGATGTCTAGTTTCTCATGAAGCTAAAGTTGAAGGTCCAGGAACCAGGTGCTTATATGATTGATGTCTTTCAGGAGCTTCTCTTTAGCCTGCATGCCATCACCTCCTTCCTGTGCTCACATTTTCCCACTGTGTGTGTCTACTTTTAACCTAAAAAGGAACCTGAAGAGTTATGGACTACCCTAATGACATAGTAGTTCTTCCCATCTTCAAACAGTCAGATTTTGAATACTTGAAACAAAGCTTCATTATGTGAGTGTTGAGAGAATGCAATTCAACTTCCAGGTTTTAAAAAACTTTATTATTAAAATTGTGAAAAACAATGATATGATTGCTTCTAAGAGACTTAAAGAAAATGCAGAAAAAGGAGATAATTTGATTGAGGGAGCCATTATGGGCCTTGCAAGAAACCTGACACTAGAGAAATTCCCAGGAATGAACAAAGATGACCCCATTTAGATCCTAAGCAATAGAGAGGGTGCCTGAAGAGGCCCTGTAATAAGATTGATGAGTATCTTAAATGTCACCATAGAACCTTCATCCAGTTACTAATGGAAACAGACGCAGAGACCCACAGCAGAGCATTGGGCTGAGCTTCCAAAGTCCAGTTGAAGAGTGGGAGGAGTGAGCAAAGCAGTCAAGACCGTAAATGGGGACACCCACTGGAAGAGTTTACCTGAACTAATGGGACTCCCCAACTCCAGCCAGACAGGGAAGGAACTAGCACAGGACAAAAAAACTAGACCCTCTTAATGTGGGTGACAGTTGTATGGCAGACTGCAGGGCCACTGGCGGTGACACCAGGATTTATCCCTACTGCTTCTACTGGCTTTCCAGGAATCCATTATCTTTGAATGGATACCTTACTTAGTCTAGATATAGAAGGGAGGGCCTTGGACTTCCCCAAAGCAGTGTGCCTTATCTGCTCTGAGGTGTAGGTGGAGAATGGAGTGAGGGAAAGTGGAGGAAATGGGAGGAGGGGAGGAAGTGGGAACTGGGATTGGTGTGTAAAATGAACAAAAAAGATAATTTCCTTTCTTTTTTAAAAAATAAAAGAAAGAATTTTTCAGAATAAAAATGACATTAATTCTCAGATGGTTGAATTAAATCATTAGGAATGACATACTGCCATACATAATAGTGATGAAATCAACAAGAAAGGGATGGGATTAGGAAATATTATGTTTAGTGAAATAACCAGGCAATGAATAATGAATACTTTACACGCTTTCTCTCATATATCTATCTTGACATATGATTACTGTATATGTATGAGTTTATGTCTTTAAAAATTAGATTATCATTGTTGGGAAGAGCTCATAGGGATGCAATGTGGTGAAGGTAGTTCATATGTGATATGAAAAAGAGTGAGGATCACCAAGTTTTGTAAGGATAAGGAGACTGGAAAACCTTGAGCCAGAACAAGAGAGAATAGGAAAAAGACTGAGAAGCAAGAACAAAAGATATGTATTCTGTTAGGAACATGTAATAATAATGCATTTAACTTTGTTGGCCATCAAAGAATTTGAAACAAAGTGGTCATAAGTTATTCTTATTCTTCATTTTTTTAAAATGAAAATGACTATCTTGAGATAATGTGAAGTGAAAAAAAGTCCCAGGCATTGTTGGTGAGAGTGTTAGATATTTGAGCACTCTCAGGACTGTCTTAAAAGCGAAGGTAATCATTTAAAAACTCAGGAATATATACATATATACATGTATTTATGTATATATGCATATATATTCCTATGCGCTTTGGCAGTAAAGTAAATATGTAGACAAATATGATTATATAATTTTATTTTTAACAAAAGTATACCAAATGGAGAATGATAAAAACTTAGGTTTCTTTCTTAAAATATAACCACTATCATAATCAAAACTGCGGTATTCAGCAAGTTAGAAAATTTAATCTTTTAAAGAAATTAAGTCAGGCAAGAATAGACGAAGAAATTATACAGAATGCAAGTGCATTTGAGAGAAATACTGCAATATATAAAATAAACCATAAGATGACAAAGAATCATGGTTAATTTCATATTTTAGGGGATTAACTAGGATGTGAAGAATGTTCAGAGAAAAGAATGTTCTGGAAAGTGGTTATGATAGTGACAGCACACTAAAATTTCTCTTTTCTACAAAACTTAAACTATGTGCATTTTAAAATTAAACTTCAGTGATTGCACTTAAAATTACATGCATTGCCTTTTATTCTAGTTTTTCTCTCTCTTTTGTTTAGTATGTCGTTTGTGAGAGGATAAAAAATATCAAAGAGAAAGAATAAAAAGCTTCTCTTTCATTGTGATAGAGTATGAGGTAGGTTAGTGATAGGTCAAGGTTATTTAGATAATAATATGCTCATATTTATTTCAAATATTCAGTCAGTTATTGGTTCTTTCTTTATTGATTTTTATTGAGCTCTACATTTTTTCTCATCTTTTCTCCTAGCCTCTCCGCATCCCTGCCAACCTTCCCCCAAGGTCTCCATGCTCCCAATTTACTCAGGAGATCTTGTGTTTTTCTATTTTTCATGTAGATTACATCTGTGTATATCTCTCTTAGGGTCCTCATTGTTGTCTAAGTTCTCTGGCATTGTGATTTGTAGGCTGGTTTTCTTTGTTTTATGTTTAAAAACCACTTATGAGTGAGTACATGTGATAATTGTCTTTCTGTGTCTGGGTTACCTCACTCAAAATGATGTTTTTTAGCTCTAGCCATTTTCCTGCAAAATTCAAGATGAGGTTATATTTTTCTCCTGTGTACTACTTCATTGTGTAAATGTACCATATTTTCTTATCCATTCTTCAGTTGAGGGGCATTTAGGTTGTTTCCAGGTTCTGGCTATGACAAACAATGCTGATATGAACATAGTAGAGCACATGTCCTTGTGGCACGATTGAGCATCCTTTGGATATATACCCAAAAGTGGTGTCAGTGGGTCTTGAGGAAGGTTGTTTCCTAATTTTCTGAGAAATTGCCACACTGACATCCAAAAGGGCTATACCAGCTTGCATTCCCACCAGTAATGCAAAAGTGTTGCCTTTACCTGACAATCTCTACAGCATAAGTTGTCATCAGTGTTTTTGAACTTGGCCATTCTTACAGGTGTAAGATGGAATCTCAGAGTTGTTTTGATTTTTATTTCTCTCATGACTAAAGATGTTGAACATGTCTTTAAGTGTCTTTCAGCCATTTTAGATTCCTCTGTTGAGAGGTCTCTGTTTAGGTCTGTACTCCATTTTTTTATTGGATTATTTGTTCTTTTGATGACCAACTTTTTGAGTTCTTTGTATAGTTCTTTAAGATAAAAAATACAGCATTATAGAATCTCTAAATGATTGAACATCACATATATATATAATATTTATGAAAATAAATTAAAATTCATACACAAAAATAAACTGGAAGAGTGGGAGTGTAGTTCAAGTGCTTAGTGTTCAAGCTTGAAGACCTGAATCTATTCCCAGTAACTATTAAAAGAAAGGCATGGAGGCTAATACCTGTAGTCTCAGACCTTAAGGGCAGACTGACTGAGGCAGTGGTTCTCAGCCTCTGGACTGCAACTCCTTTGTGGGTTGAAAGACCCTTTCACAGGTGCTATATATCAGATATCCTTTATGATGCTATTTACATGGAAATTAATAACAGTACGAAAATTACTGCAATGAAGTAGCAACCAAAAATAATCATGGTTGGTGGTCACCATGTATATTACAGAATATTAAAGGCTCAGCACATTGGAAAGGTTGAAAACTAGTGTTCTAGGGGCTCACTGACCAGGTAGCTTATCTGAAATAGTGAGATCCAGGTTTAAGGAGAAAACATTTTCAAAAATATAATCACAAAAATATGCAGATGAACACCAGGCATTGAGATCTGACATTAAAATACATTCAAAGTAAGACACACCATGTCTCTCATGTGCACACACACACACACACACACACACACACACACAGAGAGAGAGAGAGAGAGAGAGAGAGAGAGAGAGACAGAGACAGAGACAGAGACAGAGAGAGAGAGAGAGGGAGACACACACACACACATACTCATACACACACATACACACTGAATGAAATGTACTAATTATCTCCAATGGAATAATGTTATTTATTTCTGGTTTATAAATGACACGATATTCACTGAAGACAATGACCTCAACCAAAGTTTTACATTATGTTGTACAAATGAAATTAGGTTTGAACACTTTATCACTAACTCTCTGGTTCTGCGTGATCTATTGCATTTAAATATTTTAGATAATTAACCACACCAATATACATGATGCATGGAGGAATGTGAGGAAATAAATTAGCACCTACAATTGGGAAATGAGAAAAATGGCCCACTAGTAATGCTATCAATTTATTAAAATAAGAAAAGTTAACAACTGTAGGTAAAATTCACTTTCAAATTTGGAGAATTAATGAATTTACAGCTAGAGAAGGAAGCTTCATAATTTTAGAGCATGAAGAGAGACCATGCATTCTCATATAGCCTTAGCTTGTTTCTCCTCTGATTCCCGTGTACAGGGTGCCATGTTGCCAAGTGTAATCATCCTCAGATCCAGGAACAGATTTCCTGTCATATGCCTTCACTTCCTATCATTGTTCACTTACAATCTGGCAGGTGGCCGTCACATGTTGACAAGCTGTTTCTGCCTTCTCTTTGGTGCCATGTATTTAATTCAGATTTAAGTAATTACCATCATTTACTAGGAAAATCTCAGGATGCATAATTAAAAATTGCCTTTTGGCTGTAAGATTAAATATTATATTGAAATCCTCTTCCATGATTACCAACGTTGGGAAAAGAACTTTAGTTATCTTCCTCACATATAGAATATCCTGTATTTGCTTAAAGATTAACTTTAATAATGTGTAGTAGGAAATAATACTAAATGTTTCTCTTATACTATGAACCTACTTTTTCAAAAGTATCTTATTGCATTTCCAATTGATCATATTAGAAACAGTTTAGAAATATAAACATTTCTGATTATTTTGTTAGCATAAGCAAATTCTACTATCTACTCTTGATTCAAACTTGTTCTAATCTTTTTGTATGAATTGATCTGAATAATCATCAATTCATTTGACATTTATCAAGATTGCGGATTTTATTCTGACAACTGTGTTATATTTCTGCTATGTAAAATTTAAACCTGAAAGTAACTTAGGAAAATATGATTTTTTTTTGTCCCTGATTTACAGAAAAAAAAAAGACAACATGGAGAAGTTAAGTGTATTAGTGAATGCTTTATAGATGGCAAGTAGCAAGACAGGTAGAAACATAGGTCTCTGGTTTGTTGAATTGCAAGAGTTTGGCAGTGCTCTTGTGGGCTATACATCTTTATGGATACTGCGATCTTTTCACCATCTCTGAAAACTTTATGCCAAACCGTTGACTTTTTTTTTTTTTGTTCTGGCCACTTATTATACAGCAATCAGCCTTTTTGCCTTCTGGTTATTAAGTATTAACATTCTGTCTTTAACATTTCATATGTGTCTTCTTGTTTGCTATTGTGAGTGCAACTCTGTAGTGACTTCTTTTTAATCTGCCCTACCTTATTAAGTCACCATGAAATTGTCATGAATGCTGAGGGCTTTCTAACCAATATCTGTTTTAGAGAGCTCATGTGCAAATCATGCCCTGTCAAATTATCTCTCAGTAAAACTTCAGTAGGTAGTAGAGGTAGATTGGTCTAGAGAAAGGTGTGACCTTGAATAGGCCCATTCTCTGCAGAAAATACATTGAAAATTTTAACCACTGAAGAGCCTGGTGCAGAATAAGCTACATGATTAATATTTAAAAAAATAGAAAATAGTGAAAGAAGTGAAGGTGCCAGAGTGAAATTTTAGTTTTCAAAAAAAAAAAGGTAATAAAGATTAAAATTTAAAAGATAAAAAAGCCATTTCCACTACTAATAGCTCTGTTCTGCTTATTTAAGTTAGAAAAATATATCCAGGACTATGTCAATCACTCAGGTGCATTGTGAAATTATTGAAAATGAAGCATTTAATCACCTGAAAGCTCCTAAAGTGTCTGAAATCCTGATACCTGAAACTCTAAATGCAGGGTGGATTGTGGCTCTTCACAGGGTAGTTTGAGTCAGCATAAACACAGCTGGGAAATCCCATTGCAAAGTTCTGCCTGTGAACACTGGAGAGTAAAATCCTCCTTTCCACATGAACTATTGAGATTTGTGCCAACACTTCATAAATTTTCGAAGTGACATTTTAACTATTTAGATTTTTCACAGACAGATTCATGTTCTTTCATTTTTTTCCTCATTGAGAATTTAAAGACAGAGGAAAAAACACATGAAGATTACAAACAATCTTTACTCGCATACTCTGATTTTATGGATTGTTGTTACTGCAACACAGCAGATTTCACTTTGGACACAGATTCTCTTTACACATTGATGAATCAAATTATTCGACTTTAGAACTAGATGTGTGGTCTTTACGGAAATGGGTCATTGACCAACACTGTCCTCCTGAGAATATTAACAGGAGATGACAGCAGAATTCTCTTGTGAAAAATGTTCTCAGACATTTAAAGGTCAAATATAATTATGGATTAATGAAACCTTGTTGGCCACCACTAAGTATCGGAAGCATCACTGAATATTTTCATTTCCAAACCCTAGGACCAAAACTTGTTTCATTAAGCAACAACAAAGCATCCAAGCTCCAGGTATTGAATGGCAGGTACCTGATTTGCTAAAGTCTCTAGAGAAAGAATATTTTGATTTCTTTTTGTTCCTGGTGCTTGTTGGCAACCCTTGGTCTTCAGATTAATCTCTTCGATATCTATCAAGATTTTGTCTAAATATCTATGCCCTCTAAATTCACTTGCTGAAACCTAATGCCCAATGGCATAGTAATATGGTAGACCTTTATGAAGTGACTAAGTCATGAAAAAGAAGCATCACAGAGGACCAATTCCCTCACAGGGCTTACACCTGAATGTGTGCAGCAGTAAAAACACAATCTTCAAAGAAAAGTGTCTCACTAGTCACCAAAACAACTCGAACTTGGTCTTCTTAGTCTCTACTAAGGTTAGAAATAAATTTCCTTCCTTATAAGACATTTAGATCAACATGGTTTGTTATCATAGGACAAGTGGGCCCTCACTTCTCTTTATTATTGACCTAAATCTTTTCCTTATGTTTCTATATTACTGGGGTTTCCATCATTGAAAGTTTACTGTTCACTGAAATAGAATTTATTATAATGCAATATTGTTTAGTATTATATTCTTGAATTTATGATCTCTGCATATTCCTTATTTCAAAATAAGTTCATGTTCACTGGGACATTTTAAGATGTGCAACGCAAGGAAACTAATTTGTGCTCTTAAAAATGTAAGCCCACAACTTTCTCCTCTCCTCCAGCTCTGTACCCATCAAAATGAATCTTTTAACCCAGCAGTTTTCCCCTTTGCTTTCATTTCATATCTGTTCTCTTATCCATTTACTATTTTTTTGAAGTTGGAGTATGAAATAATAAGATAATAAGTGCATACGGCTTTTCATAGGCTCTCACCAACTACTGATTTCCCTAACTCTCATTTCCTCTCTGACTGATGCTTTATACCTCCAGTATTTCACCTTCTCACTACTTTTTTTTTAGTCTGTAATCTATTATGATCCACCCTAACACATCTCCTTCAAAAAAAGAAAGAAAGATCCCTTTCTAGTTTCATGGCTTCCACTTTTGCCTATGTTAGACACAAAGCAAATGAACTGAAGCTAATAAACACATTTGAGAAAGAACATGAGGCATATTTCTTTCTGAGGCCAGGTTAGCCCACTCGCTGGAACTTTCTACACTATTTTATTGTATTTGCCTGCACATATTATTACTTTACTTTTCTTTATAGCTAAGTGATATCCCCCATGTACATGTTGCATGTTTATTTATCTATATGTGTGTTGTTGAACCTCTAGTTTGTTTTCATTTCTTAGATGTTTGAAGAAAAAATATAATGAACAGGTAAATAAATATAACTTAAATATTCAGGAGAATATCCCCAGCAGTTGTGCACCTGGATCATAGTCTTATTTCTTGCTTCTTGAGAAATATCCCCACTGATTTCCAGTCACTTTTCTAGTTACAATCTTACTCACAGCATACAAGAGTTCATTTACCAACTCTAAAACAGCATGGGTTGTCATACATATTTTTGATGATGAGCATTCTCATTGATATGAAGTGGAATTTTAAAATAGTTCACCCTGACTGCTCTTCAGGCTGATGAGGGAGGGGGAGTTGATTGGAGAGAGGGAGGGAAATAGGAGGCGGTGGCGGGGAGAAGGCAAAAATCTTTAATAAATAAATAAACAAATAAATAAAATAGTTTTAATCTGCATTTTACTGATAAGAACGTGAAAACATTTTTTAAGCATTTCCTAGGTATTCACATTTCTTTTTTTAAGAATTTTTTATTCAGATTCATTGTCCATTATTCAGCAAGTTGATTATTTTCCAGGTGTTTAGTGTTTTTGATGACTTTATAAATACTAGATACTAATTCCCTGTGGTATAACTAGCTGCCAAAATTATTCTTCTCTTCTATAGGCTTCTTATTTATTTACTCCATAACATTATTTGTTGTAGGAAACTTTTCAATTTCCAGACCTCATATTGTTAATGATAATCTTATTTTCTATGCTATAGTGTTCTTATTTGGAAAGGTCTTATCTGTGCTAAAATTTGAAGCATGTTCCCTTTGTTTTAAAATTTATTTATTTTTTATTATTTCATTCTACATTCCAACCATAGTTCCCACTCACACCCTTCCACCTGTCACCCCTTACCTCCCCCCAAGCCACCACCCAGTCATCCAATCCTCCTAAAATGTAAGGCCTCCCATGGGGAGTCAACAAATCCTGGTACATTAGGTTGAGGCAAGACCAGCACCCGTCCACACATCACAACTGAGCAAGGCACCCTACCATAGGGAGTATACTCCCAAAAGCTCACTCATGAACTGGGGATAGATCCTGGTTCCACTAACCAGAGGTCCTTCAAATAGGGGCTACACAACTTTATCCCACATGCAGAGGGCCTATTTCTGTCGCATGCTGGTTCCATAGCTGTCAATCTCAATTTGTGAGTTTCCACGAGCTTGGTTCAGCTGTCTATGTCAATTTCCCCATCAGGATCTTTACCTCCCTTGTTCATATAATCCCTCCTTCCTCTTTTCAACTGCATTCCTGGAGCTCAGCCTGGTGCTTGGCTGTGATCTCTGAATCTTGTTCCATCAGTTACTGGATGAAGGTTCTATGTTGACAGTTGGGGTATTCACAATCTGATTACAGGGGAAAGCCAGTTTATGCACCCTCTCCACTATTGATAAGAATCTTAGCTGAGGTCATCTTCATGGGTTCCTAGGACTTTCCACAGCATCAGACTTCTCCCTGAGTCCATAATGGCTCCCTGTATCAAGATATCTTTTTCATTTTTTCTCCCAATCCATCCTTCCCCCAACTCGACCATCCTTTTCCCTTATATTCTCATCACTCATCCCATCCCACCTTCTGCTCCGCCTCACCCCAAATTTACCCAGGAGATCTCATTTAATTCCCCTTGTCAAGTAATCCATGCATCCCTCTTAGGATCCTCTTACCTAGCCTCTCTGGAGCTATGGATTATAATCTGATTATTTTTGCTTTACATCTAATATCCATTTATAAGTGGGTATATATCATGTATGTCTTTCTGAGTCTGGTTTCCTCACTCAGGATGATTTTCTTTTCTAGTTCCATCCATTTGCTTGCAAATTTTAAGATGTCATTGTTTTTTTTTTTTTTACAGCTGTTTAATGCTCCATTGTGTTAATATACCACATTTTCTTTATCCATTCATCAGTAGAGGAGGATCTAGGTTGTTTTCATGTCCTGGTTATTATGAATAATGCTGCTACAAACGTTGTTGAGGAAGTCTACTTGCTATATGATTGAGCCTCCTTTGGATAGACCAATTTTTTGAGAAGTCACCATACTGATTTCCAAAGTGGCTGTACAAGTTTGCACTCCCACCAGCTGTGGAGGAGAATTCCCCTTATTCCACATCCTCTCCAACAAAAGCTTTCCTCAGTATTTCTGCTCTTAGCCTTTCATTAGTTGTCTTTCTCAGTCTTGGATCCTGAATAGCACAATGATGATATGTTAGACAATATGTGCCTACTGGTAAATCAATAGCATGAATGATATGGAGAAGTTAATGACTTTTTAAATATTTATTTATTTATTATGCATACAATGTTCTGTCTGTGTATATGTCTGCAGGCCAGAGAGGGCACCAGACCTCATTACAGATGGTTGTGAGCCACCATGTGGTTGCTGGGAATTGAACTCAGACCTTTGGAAGAACAGGCAATGCTCTTAACCACTGAGCCATCTCTCCAGCCCCAAGTTAATGACTTTTTAATTGGATTGAAGAGCTTCTCTACAAGTAGTAATTTCATGTTTAGTACTAGAATCTTGGTTTAAAATGCCATAGACTCTAGGGTGGAAACTTCTATGGCTATTTTTCTAAATAATCTTGTTGTCTAAATTGTCATCTATGTATTTATGCTCATACTTGTAAACACTGATTGTTCACAACCTTTTTTAGGTAAAATTCTTGTCAATGAACAGCTGTCAAATTGGAAACTCATAACTATTCAAAATTGAAAGAATATGATGCTGACTGCTCATCCTATAAATGGACTTTTAAATCAAAGCCCTCACCCTAACACAAATGCTCAAGAAAAGTCACAGAAGAGGAGGTAAAGGAGCATAAAGATGAAAAACTAAGAGTAGTATAATGGAAGGTTATCTCTTGTATATGTCATAACTATAACATTCAAGATTTCAGAGTAGCTACAGCTATCTCCTCAAGATCCATGCAGTATTAAGTCAATCCAAATCTTGTCATAAATGGATAGGTAATCTCTGGGACCCACCTTTAACTCTGTAACCATTATTAGTAGTTAGCTCATGAGGAAGAATCATTCTTTCTGAAGATGTAGCTACTGATATGTTTTCCATATTACCATGGAGACACTCCATACACATGTAGACATATGAGTAATAAGTGGATTTAAAGAATTACCAAAGAAAATGGGGGAGACATGAAGAAATAGGATTAGGAATATATATAAAGACAAGTGGGTAATTGGAGATAGAAAGGAACAATTTTTCACTTTATACACATACAGTTTTTTTTCTTTCAAAAACTAAATGTTTGGAAAAAGGGAACACATAGATAGGATATATCTTTGGCCCCCCAAGGAACTTTGAGAATAACAATTAAGAAGTTATACTTGTTCTTATAAATAGATGAGCCCACATTGAAAATGTATCTTACGTTAACAATTTATCATTTTTGCCTTTTACAGAATAAAGCTTTCAATGCTGTACATTTATCAGGAAGACTACAGAACAATAGATGATTTGGAGTGGGTAAGAAGTGAGGCCTGATTGATTATTCAAAGCAGTACATGTCTCAGATAAAAGGTCAGCTTAACTCAAAACAATTACACCATCTTTTTTCACAGCCTTCATGTTTTATTGCTGGTGTTAAAAGGATGACATGAGGATATGAAGATGTCTAGAATGTGCAGATTTTGTAATTAAGCCACTTGCATGTTTATCTAGACAAGATATTTTTCTTAGAGAAAAAATAGTTTAAGTGTATATCAACTCAGAAAGAGAGAGCAGACTGGTTTTAAACAAGAGTTTGCATTGCTTGAGTTTTTTTTTTTTAATCATTTGTGTTTTTTTTCTTTCTTTCTTTATTTATTTTTTAATTGAGAAAAGGAGAAAAAAAAACAAGTTTCCACCTCCTCCCAGCCTCCCATTTCCCTCCCCCTCCTCCCACCCTACGCCCCCTCCTCCCACCCTTCTCCCCCTCCCCCCACTCCTTTCCCCCTCCCTCTCCAGTACAAAGAGCAGTCAGGGTTTTCTGCCCTATGGTAAGACCTAGGACCTCCCCCTTCCGTCCATATCTAGGAAGGTGAACATCCAAACTGGCTAGGCTCCCACAAATCCATCACATTATGTAGGATCAAACCCCCGTGCCATTGTCCTTTGCGTCTCATCAGCCCTCATTGTTCGCCATGTTCAGAGAGTCCAGTTTTATCCCATGCTTTTTCAGTCACAGTCCAGCTGGTCTTGGTGAGCTCTCAATAGATCAGCTCCACTGTCTCAGTGGGTGGGTGCTCCCCTCGTGGTCCCGACTTCTTTGCTCATGTTCTCCCTCCTTCTGCTCCTCCTTGGGACCTCGGGAGCTCAGTCCAGTGCTCCAGTGTGGGTCTCTGTCTCTATCTCCATCCATCACCAGATGAAGGTTCTATGATGATATGCAAGATATTCGTCAGTATTGCTCTAGGATAGGGTCATTTCAGGTTCCCTATCCTCAACTGCCCAAGGAACTAACTGGGGACCTTGGCTTGGGCACCTGGGAGCCTCTCTAGGGTCAGGTCTCTTGCCAACCCTAAAGTGGCTCCCTTAACTAAGAATTGTGGTTCCGTGCTCCCCTGTCCAACCTTCCTTTATCCCAATCCTCCTGTTTTCCCAAGGCCCGACCTCCTTCCCTTCTAACTTTTCTCTCCCCATCTCCCCTTACCCCCATCCCACCCCACCCCCAAGATCCCAATTTTCTCCCCGGCAATTTTGTCTACTTCCCTTAGCCAAGAGGATGACTATAAGTTTTTCCTTGGGTTCCCCTTCTTACTTAGCTTCTTTAGCTTCACCTATTGTAGACTCCGTGACCCTTATTTATGGCTAGAAACCAATTATGAGTGAGTACATCCCATGTTCATCTTTTTGGGTCTGGGATTCCTCGCTCAGGATAGTGTTTTCTATTTCCATCCATTTGAATGTGTTTAATATTTATTTAGTCCCGCTTTTTGCATTGTTAACTATTCAAAGTGGAGTTCTTTGTTCTGTTCAAAGTGGTGTTCTTCATTCTGACTCTTCTAGTTTCTTTCAATAAAATCTCCTTTGCCTTAATCTTTGTTTCCTTCAAATAGTATATCCCTGCCTACGTTGTATACTACTCCACATTAAGGTATCCATGCAGTCTGATTTTTTTCATGTAAATAATTTTTTTATCACTGAACTCAAAATTCAAATTGAAAAGAGTTATAATAAAGTTAATGCACCATGAAAAGACACTGTTGAACAAGGTTGCAAATGTCAGGGTAAGTGATCTTTGCGAAGAAGAATCTTTTCTCGAAAATTATAACAATACCCTTTTCTGTAGCAAACACATTGAATTTTTATATATTTGAAAGGCACTTATGCAAATATTTTATAATTATCTTGTGGTCAAGCTAAGATAAAAGATCTATTTCTACTGGTCATTATTTTAGTTACAAATTATAATTAAGCATATATTTTAATATAATATTTTAAGATACCCAACTGCAAATAATGAATTTAAAAAGAGGGTTCAGGATTTTGGAGGTCACAAAATTCAGAGTTATAAACATGAATCCAATTTCTATTTATCCAGTATTTACTCGAATGGACATTTTTATCAGGGCACCATAACTTCACCAAAGCTTAGAATTAATAATCTAATAAAGTTGCAAGCATATGGGCCTTTTGTAAGGGCAAGCAGAAACTGTTCTGTAGGAGAGAGATAGGCAAAAATGAAATATTACATTTTAATCACTACAGATTTCTTAGATGCAATGGAGGGTAAAGAATTGCCACAAAAAAAAAACTACTACATTTTACAAATTTCTCTAATGCGGAGTTTTATAGAAGAATTGCATTCTGAAAAGGAATATAAAAGACTAAGTAATACATTAAAGTAGAAAAACAAAGTAAAAGCTCAGTGAATTCTATTAGTACTTATAATCTTCCTTTCTAAGAAGAACAATGGTTCTAGAAAAATATTACTAGATAGTTTGTCAATTTGCAAATAATTGTCTATAAAGATTTATTTCATTCTTAGAGATTTGGTGAGAATAAACACAGAGATGTAAATTTCTGTTGCAAGTAGTGAGAAATGGACTGAAAGTAGCTGAGAAACTGATTCCATTGCAGAATTGACAAACATGATTGGAGACAATTGTGATTTGCAGTTACTAATATCTAAGTCCTATTATGGCCCATCTAAAATCTGATTCAGTGGCTTGTCACCTTTAATGAGTAAAATCTCACACAAGTTGAAAGCTGGCTTTTTTTTTTCCAATATAGGAAGTGAAGAGCTGTGGCATTAATAGGCACTGTTCCTTTAGGGATGAATACGTTACAAGAGAAACAAGACTTTATTTAGACAGAGTCTTCATTGTTTACATCTTTTATATCATATCAGTTAAATGGTACACCTTGACCAAGCATATTCCCATTTCTCAGATCAATGGCATTTATGTAAGAACTAGAAAAGTATATGAATACCTGTCTTCCTTACTTGGAACAACTATAAATAATACAACTTCACAAGATATCCTTGCACTAAAGCTTTGTCCCTTTCCTTAAAAAGTGAAAATTGTAGATGATGGAAGGAAGTCTTGATTGTAACAACAAGAGCTAAAAGGAGGAGATGTCATATGCTTCTTTTTGGGATAAGTAAGGATAACTGTGAACTTCATCCTAACCTATCTCCAAGAAAGCCTACTTTTGCATAATTACACAGCATGAAAACAGTGGACATAACCTGACTCTTTTACTATTTGGTAACTGCTCACTGGGTACAGAGAAATATTTCTATACAGTAATTGCAGACAATTCTTCTATTGTCTGATTTTACAAAATTGTGTTTTTTATGGTGTTATAATCATTGTCTGGCTTTAGTGTGGCCTGGCATGGTACAGGGAACTGAGAGAGAAAAATCAGAACTTTTGTGAACAAGAGAAAGAAATATCAGACACTAGAACATGGAAATAACTTCAGTATATAAATTACAGAATTGTACTCTAATGGAGCAGAAATAAATATGAGGAGAAAATACAGTGCTAATGAAAAAAATACCCAGTTCATCTGAAGAAGTTAGTGCCCCAGAATCAGATGATTATAAACAGAATCTCAAATAGCATGGTAGAAAGAAAACAAGACACTATGAACACACATACACATATTTACATTCCAAAATAAAGTTATAGAAAAAGTATAAGTAAACCAAAGCCCTATACAAGAGAAGCAAATATCTTCAGTATATATAACCATGATGAAAGATTCAGGGTTTTATTGAAAAGATTTAACTGGGTTCCATGTTTTGCTTTGGTTCAAGTGAATTATAATCTACTATGTTAATCAATGCTTTCAATTTATCCCATTAATCTTTATGAAGTGCTCATTTTTCTTTTTTGCAGCTTAAGCCATCATTTTTAAGAGAGCATATCTCTTAAGTTGTTAGTTATGATTCTAAAAATCAAAATGTTCATAGATTAGCAATATACTTTCTTTTTTTCTTTTTATTTAATTATTTATTTTTATTTTTACTTAATTTCCACCTCCTCCCATTTCCCTCCCCCTCCCCCCTCTCTTCCCCCATTCCCTTTCCCCTCCCTCACCAGTCCAAAGAGCAGTCAGGGTTCCCTGCCCTGTGGGAAGTCCAAGGTCCTCCCCCCTCCATCCAGGCCTAGGAAGGTGAGCATCCAAACAGACTAGGCTCCCACAAAGCCAGTACATGCAGTAGGATCAAAACCCAGTGCCATTGTCCTTGGCTTCTCAGTCAGCCCTGCTTGTCCGACATGTTCAGAGAGTCTGGTTTGCTCATATGTTCCATCAGTCCCAGTCCAGCTTGCTTTGGTGAGCTCCCATTAGATCAGCCCCACCGTCTCAGTGGGTGGGTGCACCCCTTGTGGTCCTGACTTCCTTGCTCATGTTCTCCCTCCTTCTGCTCCTCATTTGGACCTTGGGAGCTCAGTCCAGTGCTCCAATGTGGGTCTCTGTCTCTATCTCCATCCATCACCAGATGAAGGTTCTATGATGATATGCAAGATATTCATTAGTATGGCTATAGGATAGGACCATTTCAGGCTCCCTCTCCTCAGCTGTCCAAGGATCTAACTGGGGATATCTCCATGGAGACCTGAGGACACCTCTAGAGTCAAGTCTCTTGCCAACCCTAAAATGGCTCCCTTAATTAAGATATATACTTCCCTGCTCCCATATCCACCCTTCGTCCATCCTAACAGTCCCATCCCCCCAAGCTTTCCTCATTCCCCCTTCTCACATTTTTCTCCCCATATCGCCTTACCCCCCAACCCCACCCCAAGTTAATCCAACAAAAAGGTATCTTGCTAAGTTAAACCAACGAAAAGGTATCTTCACTTCAAAATTTGGGATAAGGATATGTTGCTTTGGAAAAGAGATTCTGCTTTTGTTTCCACAGAAGATAAGAACCTGTTTAATCCTTCTAGGCTAATGTGATCTGATGGAACAAGACCTCCCAAAAGGTCTCCATGAACCCTAAAAATACTTCACCCATCAACTAGCAAGAAGCAGTTTGGAAAAACAATGCCCAAATTCACAAAATTATTGTTTATAAATGTTTGTTTTCATTTAAATGGGGTTGATTTTAAATGATTAATGGCCACACTAAATCTCTGAAAGTGGGTGCGGATATGATATAGAGACAAATTTAAGGCCGATTTTGTTACACTGTATATATATATATACATATATATATGTATATATATATATATATTAAGTTATTGTGCTTATGAAGCTCATTAAAAAGTAATATATAATTAAGAAATACAGATTAATAAATATTCATCTATAATAACTGTAGTCATGTTAGTTAGGTTTTCTAGATTACAGAAGATATATTTCAAATGGATAGGTATTCTTCAAAGCTTAAAGACCAATTGAATATGACATTTAAAATATTTTAAGAACTTAGACTTTTCTTAGCAGTGCGATATTTCTGCTTGTGGCAGCACCAATTACTTCAGAGAGGTTGATGGACATCAAAGAAACTCACAATGGTATTTGCCTTCAAAGTGACAAGGCTAGCCATGTGGGCAAGAAACTACTCTTGCTTGGGCTGCTTGATTGTATTCAGTGTGAACTGGACATGCAGGCCCACAGAAAGATGACTATTGAACTTGCCTAAAGAAGGTGAGACAGTCTATCAGGGTTTCTGCTTCTGAAAAAGTCTGCCAGACATTCTGCAGGATACAAAGAAAGTGACTGACAAACTGCCAATACAGGCAAAACAGTCTTTAAATTTTCCTGTTTTATGGAAAAGTCTGCTGGATGTTATGGTACTGTATGCTGAAAATGGATGCGCCAATGTTACAGAAGAACTTTGGGTGACTGTAAAGGCAGCAAGATAGCTCTGTCAATTATAAAGTTTTGCAAGTTTCTTACAATGCTCTTCTTATTAACTTAGGTCATATAATATCCTTTTCAGGCCTTTGATGGAGTTAAAGAACTGATAGTTATAATTACAGTTTTCCTTAGTTATGATAAAAGGTAAAGAGTATATAAATCTTGTAACTGTAATTGTTGCCTAATACCTGTAATTTTACTATGTTTAATTAAAACCTTCCTTTTGATTTGGACAGAAAAGGGGAAATGGTGTGGGAATTCCTTATGTGTATGTGTTCCTCTTATTGGTTAACAAACAAAGCTGCCTTGGCAAACAACAAGGCAAAATAGAGTAAGGCAGTAATTCCAAGCAGATAGAAGAAGAATGAAGGTGGAGTCAGGGAGATGCCATGAAGCCATCTAAGGAGAGATGCTTCCAGAACCTTAACTCATGATAAAATACAAAATAATAGGAATGCTTTAATTTAAGAAGTAAGAGATAGCTAGACATATGCTAGGCTCATCAACCAGTCAGTGTTGTAATTAATATAGTTTCTGTGTGTTTATTTTGGTTCTGGGTATCCAGGAAACAAACAATTAGCCTCTGTCTACAGACGAAAGCACCTCTAATGAGTACATTAGGAAATGAGTTGATCATTTTAACTCAAGATTTACACCTTCTGATTCTTCAATCAATCTAAAAATTTCTATAAAAGGAATTTGAATGTGTCCTTAAGGCTAATTCTTGTAGGACTTGGAGATGAGACTCTTGACTTGGCTTGTATGAATGGGCCCACTATAAACAGTGGATAACTTTTAGATGAAAGAGTAGAGTAAAAATTTCAAAGAGCTGTTTTCCAGAAGAAAAGAAAATATGGTTTCCAAGTAATTGTGATGGACCAGAAGAGAGAAAGAGAGGGAGAGGAGACAGAGAAAGAAAAACAGAAAGAGAGAGAGAGAGAGAGTATGAAACAGAAAGAACTAATATTAGGGGTGTAAGAAGAGAGAGGGTGTAGAAGAAATTTGAAGAAAGGGAGTTAATAAAATTGGCACACAAAAAGAGAAAGTGAGAACAGAAGAGAGGAAGAGAAAGAGGAAAGAGATTGAGAAAATGTGGGATATGTGGGAAAAAAAGAAAGGGGAGAAGGTGAAGTCATAAAAGGTGAATTCTACAAAGATTGTCAAGGAAGCAACAGTCATCAACAACAAAAAACAGACCTTCATCCTTGACCTGTGGAACTGCTAACTACAGAAATGTCTCTTAAAGAAAGGTCTTATACAGACTTAAGATTAGGCCTTTAGGCCATTTTATAGTCTAGCTTCTATAAAGGCGTTCTCAAAGTTGGGTTCCTGTTATGCTCACCCACCTTCTGTCCTACAAAACTGTGGTAGTAAATGTCATTGCTTGAAGATCTTAACTATGATACAGCTTACCCCACAGCTGGGAAACCTAACACACAAACCTATAATGAGAAGACAGATATGTCTCATACAGAAACTTTTTACTTTCTTAGAACTTCTGAGAAAATCCATAACATATTGTCATTGGGCACCCATATCATATTGTCAATTCATCAACTATTCTCCTTTCCAGAATTTTGATAAGTTGTTAAGGTACACTTACTAGGAAGTTGTTTTATTGGTTTACACTCAGCTAGAAAACAGTCTTTGAAAAGAGATTATTTGTGATTAAACACTATTACCCCATGTTTGGTTAGTTTTTTTCTTGTAACCAGGAAGAGTGACTCTCATCAGAGTTATTACCGAGATCAGAAAAAACATTTGGGCATGTCTGTGGGAAAAGGCCTTGATTGACTGATACGGGTAGACCCATTCTACTGAGACCAGTGGCACTCCTGGTCAAGTGATTTTAAAGGCATAAAAGAAATTGAGTTGAACACAAGGCAAAGAGAATGAAGCCAGTAAGCAGTGATCCTCTATAGTTCTTGCTTTGGTTCCTGCTTGAGCTCTTGACCTGACTTTCTCCAATGACAGATTGTATTCTGGAAGTGTAAACCAAAGAGATCCTTTCATCATTCTGTAGGTTTTGATCTTACTGTTTACCAAGGTAACAGAATGGTAACTTAGGCCACACAGTCAGCATCTAGCATAGGCATGGAGAAAAAAATCCAATTTAAAAACAGATGAAAATGCTAAAGAGGTAAGGTGCCATGTACACATCGCTCAGTGCCAGATTCAACTCTCATCAATTTAACCTGAGTTCTAAACAAAGTTACTGAGTAAGAGAAGGGAAATTTTTTATTTTCTATGACCTGTCAACTTTTATATTTTTATATTCTAAAATTTGAAATGAAAAACCACACAAATTAAGATCAAGTATATTAGACATCTCTATTTTCCCTGAAAAAAATTACAACACAGAATTTCATCTTATTGACTGATTATTTAATTCATTGATTGGCATATGATGAATATTTATATCCCATATATTGAACTTAAAAGTGATAGCAAACATATTTTCATGATACACAATGTCATCAACAGTTTCTTTAGACCAATTGATATAATATGATGAAGCAAAAATGTAGCCAGTCAAAGCTATTGCTTGAAATTCTATTAATGTACATCACAGTGAAAAGCAATGTTTGTTTATTTATTTTTAAATTTATTAGATTTATTTTTTAAAATATCAATCCAAATTCTAACTCTCCCCCCTCCTCCCATTCCCTCCACACACCTTCCCACCCCACCCCCTTTAATCCTAAGAGAGAGTAATGCACTTCACTTTGTGGAAGATCCAAGGCCCTCCCTACTGCATCTAGGCTGAGCAAGGTATACTTCCAAAGAGAATAGGATCCAAAAAGCCAGTACATGTAGTAGAGACAAATCCCAGTGCCATTACCAGTGGCCCCTCAATCTGCACCAGCCAAACAACTGTCAACCACATTCTGAGGAAGTAGTTTGGTCCTATGCTTGCTCGTTCCCAGTCCAGCTGGAGTTGATGAGCTCCCCTTAGCTCAGGTAAACTGGTTCAGGGGATGACCCCTTCATGGTCTTGACCTCTTTGCTCATAGTCTCATTCCTTTTACTCTTTAACTGGATCTTGAGAGCTCAGTCCAGTACTCTGATGTGGGTCTCTTATTGTTTTCATCTGTTGTTGGACAAAGGTTCTATGATGATTGATATTTAAAATAATCCACAGTCTGCCTACAGGGCAAGGCCAGTTGGGGCACCCTCTCCTCAATTGCTTAGGGTTATTGCTGGGGTCATCCTTGTAGAATCATGAGAATTTTTCTTTAGCCAGGTTTCTTGATAACCCCAGAATGGCTCCTTCAATCAAGTTATCTCTTTCCTTGCTCTCATATCTGCTTTTTCCTCCATCTCAACAATCCCATTCCCTCAAGTTCTCTTCAACCCCACCCTTACTCCTTTCTTGACCCCTTCTCCATTTCTCCTACCCCCTACCCCCATGTTCCCAATTTTGTTAGGTGATCTTGTCTGTTTCCAGCTTCCAGGTGGGTCTATATGTTTTTCTTTGGGTTCACCTTATTACTTAGCTTCTCTAAAATCATAAACTATAGTCCTTTGTTTATATCTAGAATACACTTATGAGTACATACCATATTTATTTTTTTGAGTCTGGGTTAACTCAAGCAGGATAGTGTTTTCTAATTCTATCCATTTGCGAGCAAAATTCAATATTTCATTGCTTTTTGCCACTGAGTAGTACTATAATGTGTAAATGTGCCACACTATCTTTATCCATTCTTCCAGTGAGGGGCATCTAGGTTGTTTCCAGGTTCTGGTTATTACAAATAATGCTGCTATGAACATAGTTGAACAAATGCTTTTGTAGTGTGATTGAGCATCTTTCGGGTATATTCCTAAGAGTAATATTGCTGGATCCTGAGGTAGGTTGGTTCCCAATTTTCTGAGTAAACCACCATACTGATTTCCAAAGTGATTGTACAAGTTTGCATTCCCACCAGCAATGGAGGAGTGTTCACCTTATTCCACATCCTCTCTAGCATAAGCTATTATTGGAGATTTTAATCTTAGCCATTATACCAAGTATAAGATGGTATCTCAGAGTTCTTTTGGTTTGCATTTCCCTGAGAGTTAAGGAAGTTGAACATTTCTTTAAGTGTCTTTTAGCCATTCGAAATTCTTCTGTTGAGAATTCTCTATTTAGTTCAGTGCTCCATTTTTATTTGGGTTATTTAGAATTTTAATGCCTAATTTCTTGAGTTCTTTTTTTTCTTTTTTATTACTTATTTATTTATTTTTCTTTTTTTTTATTCTTTAGAAAGGGAGAAAAAAAAAAACAAGTTTCCACCTCCTCCCAGCAACCCATTTCCCTCTCCCTCCTCCCACCCTACGCCCCCTCCTCCCACCCTTCTCCCCCTCCCCCCACTCCTTTCCCTCTCCCTCTCCAGTCCAAAGAGCAGTCAGGGTTTTCTGCCCTATGGTAAGACCTAGGACCTCCCCACTCCGTCCATATCTAGGAAGGTGAACATCCAAACTGGCTAGGCTCCCACAAAGCCATCATATTACGTAGGATCAAACCCCCATGCGTCCTTTGTTCTATATGGGGTTGGTGAAACTCTTTCCCCATTCAGAAGGCTGTCTTTTTGTCTTATTGACTGTGTTCTTTGCTTTACAGAAGCTTCATAGTTTCAGGAGATCCCATTTATTTTTTGTTGCCCTTAGTGTCTGTGCTTCTGGAGTTTTATTTAGGAAGTGGTCTCCTGTGTACATGCATTGCAGACTACTTCCCACTTCCTCTTCTATCAGGTTAGGTGTGGTTGGATTTATATTGAGGTCTTTAGTAAATTTGGACTTGAGTTTTTTGCATTCTTTTACATGTTGACATCCAGTTATGCCAGCACCACTTTTGAAGATGCTTTCTCTTTTTTCATTATATAATTTTAGCTTCTTTATTAAAAAAATCAGGTGTTCATAGGGTCTTTATTTTTCAATTACATTGTTCAATGTCTCTGTTTTTATGTCAATACCAAGCTGTTTTTTTTACTATAGTTCTGTAATAGAGCTCAGTGTAAGGGATGGCAATGCTTCCAGAAGTTCCTTTATTGTATAGGATTGTTTTGGCTATCTTGGGTTTTGTGTTTTTCCACATGAAGTTGATTTTTGTTCTTTCAAGGTCTGTGAAGAATTATGTTGGGAATTTGATGGGGATTGCATTGATTGAATCTATAGATTGCTTTAGCTAGGATTGCCATTTTTATTATGTTGATCCTTCTTATTCTAGATTATGGGAGATGTTTCCATTTTCTGGTATCTTCTTCAATTTTTTTTTTCAAAGACTTAAAGTTCTTCCAAATAGTTCTTTCACTTCCTTGGTTAGTGTTAGCCCAAGATATTTTTTGTTATTTGTGGCTATTATGAAACATGATGTTTCTCTGATTTCCACCTCAGCATCTTTATCATTTGTGCTAGGAGGGCTATTGATTTTTTGGAGTTGTTCTTATACCATGACACATCACTGAAGGAATTTATCAGCTGTAGGAGTTCTCTTGTAGTTTTTTTAGGGTCACTTATGTACACTATCTTGTCTGCAAATAAGAAAATTTAACTCCTTCCTTTCCAATTTGAATCCCCTTGATCTCCTATTGTTGTCTTATTGCTATTGCTAAAACTTCAAGAACTATGTTGAAGAGATATGGAGAGAATGGACAGCCTTGTCTTCTTCCTGATTTTAGTGGAATCACTTTGAGTTTCTCTCCATTTAATTTGATGTTAGCTGTTGGCCTGCTGTATATTGCTTTTATTATATTTAGCTATGTTCCTTGTATCCCTAATCTCTCCAAGACCTTTATCATAAAGGGGTGTTGGATTCTGTCAAACATTTCTTGGCATCTAATGAAATGATCATATGTTTTTCTTTCTTTCAGTTTATTTATATGATGTATTACATTGATAGATTTTCATATGTTGAACCAGCCATGCATCTCTGGGATGAAGTCTACTTGATCATAATGGATGATTTTTTTTTTTGATGTGTTCTTGGATTTTGTTTGCCAATATTTTACTGAGAATTTTTGGATCAATGTTAATGAGTGATATTGGTCTGCAATTCTACTTCTTGGTTGAGTCTTTGTGTGGAATCAAATAATAGACATTAGGGAAGCTAGAATTCAAAAGAAGATTTCAGGAAAAAAAAGAATAAGAATGAGAACAAATAGAAGAAGAAACACGAGGAAGAAAACAAGGAGGAGCAGAAGGGGAATAGAAAAAGGAGAAGGGGAGGAAGACAAAGAGGGGGAGAAAGAAGTCAAGTGATTGGCTCTGGTCCTTGGACTACCTGGCAGGAAATGTAACCATGGAAGGAAATCTTGCTGGAGCTAGATCAGTGAAATAGCACACACCTTGGTAGAAAAGAATACAAAATTTGACCTTTTCTTCTATATCCTGTTGATCAGTGGACTATATCCAGTGAAAATACAGACAAACTGACTTGGGATACAACTAAAACTCAGCCTCACTCACTATGTATAGGAAGTGGGAGTGGAAGAAGAGAGTGTGCACAGTTTTCAGTCTGGATCAACTGACCTCTTATCTGAGCAGCTAGATTCTGGTTTCTCCTTGAATATACATACAGAAAAATTTATTGATGTGTAGTAAAAAAAAAGGAGATAGAAAATTATATTGAGAAAGTTTTAGTATATTTACTTGGGAATGATTAGTTGTAATATAACTTTTAATGGCGTCACCCTGATGGTAATAAACACAGACTCAAGGAACAGAAATTTGGTTAACCTAAGTATATTTTAAATTGTCTTGAAGAGGCAGTGGGTGCATGTTGTGGCAAAACCAGTTGATTCAATTGTAGATTAAATATTATTACTATTCTCTCAAATTGATCTCATAAATAGAAAGCATCATTTCATTTTCAAACAGTGCTTAGCATCTATAACTCTTAGAATAGTAAAAAAAAAATCCCCATAATTAGGAAAGAAAATAAAGTTAGAGGAGAAAGTAGCAGGAAAAGAATCTTTCTGGTCAAGCTCATGCTGTCTTCAAATGAGTTTCTCTTTCTTCATGGTTCGATTTGGTGTGTATTAAGATATTCTGCTCTCGATTCATTATATTTAAATGGTTTCAAGTCTAACACTTTAATTCAATATGAAATTAAACAATAAAATCAATCTATCTTCTATGCATATGTGATAATTATCTTTGTATAATTAGATTACCACTATGAAATGTATGAGCAGATTTATTATAAAGTTTGCCCTCAGCTCCAATTTTAGCATCTCTTTTCTTACTAATCAGAGTACTGATTTCTACCTTTGTTCCTCCTCCATATTCAAGTCCTAATTTGCCATAAGAGCAGTTATTCAAAGCTTTATATTATTTCATGAACTTATCTGGTTAAAGACATTCTGTGCCACTTTATTTTATACATTCTGAACCTGCAATTCTTTAGCATCTAGCCAGAGTCTATAGCTGAACTCTGATGACCATTGAGATTTCTTTCTGTGTCATGCTGTATTGTGAGCTCTACATCCCTGATTTACTGTTTTTTTTTTTATTTCACGTGTGCATACTAAGTTATTGCACTTCCTTAGAGACACAATGTCAGAGAGTCCTTGCTATTAGAAAACTCTTTTTTGATTCAGTTTGCTGTGTTTGAATGTCATAGCCCATGGTTGCTGTACTAATGTTTGTAGTCTCAATCAACCAAAGATATGCTACTATGCTGTAGCTTTCATCACAACACTTAGCACTAGATAAAATTTTGGCTTACTTATCTTTAAATTCTTATATGTTTCATAATAAACAAGAATAAATCATATATGTGTCTTTGACAGTTCAAATTCTCAAAATGGTCTGACATATGACAGACTCAAATTTTTAAAATGTCTTTATAAATACATTTACAAATTTTTCAAGTTTTAACAGATGGAAGAATCAGAGAAATTTCTGCAGTGTTGTAGTCACAAGCAAGGTGCTTATGCCATGAATAAACTCTCATTCATACTTCTATTAGAAAACCTAATAACAATTATTTAGTAAATGATTAATGAAATAAGTGAAAATGAAGGTTGGAGATAATTGGGAATAAGAAAGTGGCTAGAAGGAGTAGGATGGGGAAAAGAAAGAGTAATGGGGACAAGTATGAAGTTACATAAATTTAAAATGTCATAATAAAATCTATTGTTGTCTACAATGGAAAAACATTAAAATATTGAAAAATTTAAAGCATTAAACATAATTATATATTATATAAAAAAGTATACATCATGATGACATTTCCTCAATACAATGAACACAACTCTTTGAATTTCATTTTTATTTTTTAATCTTTCAAATTTCTTTTTTGAATCTTTTGGGGTTTCACATCATGATCCCCAATTCTGCTCACCTTCTAGTCCTCCAATACTTCACCTCATCCCTGTTGCATCCAATCCACAAAAACGAACAAGCAAACAAACAAAACAAAAAATAAAGTAAGCAAGCAAGGAAACAAAAGCAAGAACAACAACAAGAACCCTATAAACCAAAACAGAACAAAAATCACATCAGAAACAGAAAAATCTCTGATTCCCCTTCTCTCCTGACTCTCCTTCACCTCTTCATCCATGCTGGTGGCATTAGAGGCTTTCAGGAGTTATATATTACACACTTTTGTCCCATTAGCTTGACTAGCAAATGTTCACTAGAGTGAATCATTGGTTTGGTTCAAGGTGTCAGATTTTTGGTACACTGTCCTCACTGGATCCTCAATGCAGCTGTTCTGTGGTATTCTGTGTTTTGGAGATTTGTGGGTATTGCTCTGTAAGACCAGTCCCTTCACGAGTCCAGCATGACCTAGATGGGGTAGAAGGAACGGTGTGTAAACCCAAGGCCCTGGTGTAGGTGTGGGTGTTAGTCAGGCAAGTCAGATCAAGACTTTTGGGTAGCTGCCTTTGGTGTGGTGGAGGAGTGGACTCTCTTACATACATGCCCTCAGGGTAGTATCATCTCACCTATAGTGAGGGGTGAGGACCCTCTCTCCCATTTCATTTTTAACCTCTTTTTACTTTATTTTATTTTGTGTATATGCATAAAGATATGTTTACCATGTCTGTCCCTGGTACTCAAAGAGGCCAGAAGCAGGCATTGGTTTGTAACTAGAGTGTTATACAATAATATGCCATTATATAAATGCTAGGAATTAAACCAAAGTCTCCTGGGATAGCCATCAGTGATCTTAATCAGTGAGTAATCTCCCCAGCCTTCTGTCACCATTTAAATTTTATATAAACCATCAGTATTATATTTCCAGAGCTTCTTCATGCTGTTAAATACAGATATACTCCACTTAGAAAACAATTCAAAATTCTTCATTGTATGCATTACACACATTTTGTTCTCCTGTCTCTAAGCCAATGTATATCAAGTCTGTTTCCAAATTTGTTTTGGTAGCTATAATGTAGTAAAAAATCCAAACACATAAATGAATAAATTACAGCAATACAAAAATAAAAATATTAAATATATTAAGATGTAATTTACTGCCATTGAACAAAAAAATCTTAAAATTCACAAGATATAAGAGGAAAAGTATTTTGTGTATGTCCCAGTCCTAGAGCCAAAAAAAAGATTCCTTAAAATTTGTTAAGTATTTATGACTTTTCATTTATAATTTGTACATTATATTATAATTTGTTATATAATTATATTATATATATTATTATTCTCACAAAAAAAGTCCTTTTTCTGTTTCATCATCACCACAACCCAGTAATGGAGAAACAGAGAGGGTAAGTTTTTTCTATTAGGTACAAAACTTTACAAGATATTATTTTAAATGTTTTGCTCGAATTTTAAAATATCTAAGAATAAAAATATGATTAAGCCAGTTAAGTCATTATTGGACAAGGATCAGGCTCAATATATATCACCTAGTTTTCAAAGCTATATGTGGTACCTTTAATCCTAACTGTGGGGAGGCAGAAACAGCAGAATCTTTGGGGTTTTCTGTCCAGCAAGTCTAACCAAATTCTTAAGCTTCAGCTTCTGCGAGATACACTATTTTTTTAAAAAAATAAAAGATTTAAAATTACTAAAACATAATTATGTATACTATTTAGACAATGTCATCTTTAAAGATGTGTGTATTTGCATATTGGAAGTCATTGCTAGGAATATTTCTAAAAAATAAAGCAGAAGAAAAGTCAGAAACTATAGGAAATTAGGAATTTTTTTTTTTTTTTGAGACAGGTTTTCTCTGTAGCTTTGGAACCTGTTCTGGAACTAGCTCTTTTAGACTAAGCTGGCCTCAAACTCAGGGAAATCTGCCTGCCTCTGCCTCCAGAGTACTAGGATTAAAGATGAGGGCAACTACCATCTGACTCAGAAATTAAAATTATTTTAAAGATGTTTTAATTCAAATTCATTGCCAATTCAATTGCTTGATACTGATGGTTAAAGCAATGTTCCACCTTCTATGTGTATGACAAATGAACAAAGAAACAAAGGAACAAATTCCATGACTTAATGTACGCATGAAAATTATGCAAATGTGCTGTCTGAAGTTGCAAGCCTTCAAACTTGCAATGATCACTGGAGCACCCGGTGCTTTGACTTCTTCCTTTGTTATTATGTTTTCTCTAAAAACAATCACATTTTCTCCTATAATCTTCCTTCTGCTTCATCTCTCCAAATAACTATCTAATCAGTCTGGTTAGCTGAAATCTACACATTGCTTATTTACTGTCTACATAAGTACGAAACAGTCATGTGCTCAAAAATTTCCCACCATGAACACACTTTCAACAATCCAAGAATTTCGGTACCTTAACGTTTGCTTAATTGCGCAAAGCTTATTTTTTATATTTTTAAACTTTTTGGCAGGAATAGAAAAAGTCATGGTGTGTTTCAGAGGATTAACTTTCTTCAGCCCTTATTCTATTTTCAGCTGACAATGTTTCCTTCCTGTGATAAAGCAAGGAAAAGTTTTTTTTTTAAACAATGGAAAATGTGACCCTATACAACCTCTCTTATCATAGTCTTTCTTAGCTCATTTTAAGCACCCTGCAGATGAATTTTAAGCAACAAATAATTAATTTTTCCACCCATATACTCTATATTATTATGAATATCATAAAGATTAATAATCTATATTTTATATATTTACAATGTTATCATAATTTGGAGGCTTGTATTATCTTATATTGATGTTTTGTATGTATTTACTCTACAGATAAATAAATGAATATTACATTAGATTCTGGATGGAAGAACTGTGTAATTGGTTTGAACATATATGTTAAAAGTAATAAAATTCTCTAAAACAAAGATCAAATTGAATTAAGCATTGGAGTCTATTATTGCATGGAAATATCTAAATTCTTTCTTACCACCATAACCTGGTATTGATAGTTCTCTTCCCTGTGCTGTTTTATATATATAGTTTTCACAGCATTGTTTAATTTCAGAGTTTTTGAAACCTGAAAAATTAGCATTTTATTTCATAGCCTTAACTCTATTCTATTTTGAAATTGGGTCATAAAAATAAGCAATAAGGAGAAAATGAAACATTATGAGTAAAGGAAATATCAACTGTTTAACATAAAAATTGTACTCTAGATCCCCTGCAACCTCAGAAGAACTCTGAACACAGGGTGCAACTGCACACAGAGAACCAAAAAGTTAGTGATCAGCCAGCCAGCTGGGCACTCTACTGTCTAGACCTTTGGTACCAGGGCAAAATGCCAGGTTCCTTCCCCACCAGCCTCAGCTTCATGAACCAGGCAGCAGGCAAGCTCCCTGGAGCTAGGCTGCTCTAACACCTTACCAATAGGTAGTACCATGTATCCTACAAGGCCTACTCTGTCCCCAAACTCACTCATCCCCTGTGACCTCAGAGGAAATCTGAAGCACAGGTAGTAACTGCACAGAATGAACCAAGAGAGCAGGCCAAGAGAGACCTCAGTGGCTCCCCTGAAACACTGAAAGCAACTGTACAGAGTAGACTAAGAGCAGCCCCATAAGACCGAGACAACAACTACGAGGATTGGACCAAGAGGCAAAGACACTACTGGCACGAAATGAAGGAAGAGATGAGTAGGCACCAGTGCAAAAGTTTATTCAACAACCTAAAAAGTAATATGATAATGCCAGAAGCCAGTGATCATACAACAGGAAGACCTGATCACCCTAACCCAGAAGAAAATTATTTTAAATATAACTTTATGAAGATGATAGAGATTCTTAATGAGGAAATGAAAAAAATTCTTTTAAACAAATGAAGGAAACAACAAACAAAAATTTGGAAGATATCAGTAAATCTCTTAAAGAATCTCAAGAAAAAGAAATCAAACAGATGAAGGAAACAGTTCAAGACTTGAAAACTGAAATAGAGGTAATAAAGAAAAGACAAAACGAGGGGACTCAGAAAATAATCTGGGTAAATGAAGAGGAACAACTCATGCAAGCATAACCATCAGAATACACGGGATGGAAGAGAGATTCTCAAATGTGGAAGATACCATAGAGGGAATAGACTCATCAGTAAAAGAAAATGATAAATCTGACAAATTCTTAACATAAATTATTCAGGAAATCTGGGACACCATGAAAAGACCAAACCTAATAATAATAATGATGGAAGAAAGAGGAAAAACTCAAACTCAAAGCCCCAGAAAATACATTCAACAAAATCAGAGAAGAAAACTTTCTCAACCTAAAGATTGGTATTCAATAAACTTACAGAACCCAAATGGATTGAACCAAAAACTGTCCAGTCGCCATATAATAATCAAAAGGCAAAACCTACAAAGCAAAGAAAGAATATTAAGAGCTGCAAAGAAAAAAGGCCAAGTAACATATAAAGACAGACCTATCAGAATAACACCCAAATTCTCAATGGAGACTATGAGAACCAGAAGTTCCTACACATATATGCTGCAGACACAAAGAGACCATGGATTCAAGCCCAGATTTCTATACCCAGCAAAGTTTTCAATCACCATAGATGCAGCAAATAAGATATTCCATGACAAAAACAAATTTAAGCAATGCATATTCACAAACCCAGACTTATAGAAAGTAGTAGAAGGAAAATTCTAATCCAAAGAAGCTAACTGCACAGAAAACACAGGCAACAGATAACCTCATAACAGAAAACCATGAACAATGAAAACACACAAACACTATCAGCAAATAAATAACAGGAATTAACAGTCACTGGTCATTAATATCTTTTACTGTCAATGGAATCAATTCACCTACAAAAAGAACAAGCTAACAGAAATACATACAAAAGAAGGATAAATCCTTATGCAAGAAACAAACCTCAACCACAACGACAAACATTATGTCAGAGTAAAGGGTTAGGAAAAGGTTTTGTAATCAAATGGAACTAAAAAAAGAACGAGAGTAGCTATTCTAATATCTAGAAAAATAGACTTCTAATTAAAATCAGTTAGAATAGGTGGGGAAGAATACTTCATAATCATCACAGGAAAAATCCAACATGATGAAGTCTCAATCCTAAACATTTATAGCCCAAATATAAGAGCACCCACATTTGTAAAAGAAACATTACTGAAGCTTAAATTGTACATCAAACCCCACACACTAATAGTAGAAGATTTCAACACCCAATCTCCCCAAGGAACATGTCTGCCGTATGAAATTTAACAGAGAAATAAGACAACTAACAGTTGTAAACTGAAACAGACTTAAATATCTATAGAACATTTCACCCATTTCGTTCTTTTATTTTTTTTTTATTTATTTTTTTTTTTGAGACAGGGTTTCTCTGAAGCTTTGGAGTCTTTTCTGGAACTAGCTAATGTAGACCAGGCTAGCCTCAAACACACAGAGATCCACCTGCCTCTGCCTCCTGAGTGCTGGGATTAAAGGCATTAACCCCCACCACCAGGCCATTTCACCGATTTCAAAAGAATATACATTCTTCTCAGCACCTTATGAACCTCCTCTAAAATTGATCACATTCTCATTAAAAAAAAGTAAATCACAACAGATACAAAAACACTGAAATAACCTCCAGTGTCTTATTGAATAACCTTGGTTTAAAGTTAGAAATGAACAATAATAATTGCAAAAAATCTACAAATTCATGGAAATTGAATAGTAGTACTCAATTAAATTATTCTTGGGTCAATGAATAAAGAAGAAAGAAATTAAAGACTTCTAGAATTCCACAGAAATGAAGGCACAACGTACCCAAATCTATGAGAAACTATGAAAGCATTACTAAGGGGTGCCTACATAAAGAAAGTGGAGAAATCCCACACTAGCAATTTAACAGTACACCTTAAGCACTAGAACAAAAAGAAGCAGACTCATCCACAAGTGTTGTAATATGAGCAGTGGGCTGCTGCCCGACAACCAGCTAGCTTTATACCCGAAATAATTACACGGAAACTGTATTCTTTTAAACACTGCTTGGCCCACTAGCTCAAGCCTCTTACTGGCTAATTCTCATATTTTGCCTAACCCATTTTTAGTAATCTGCGTAGCACCACTAGGTGTGCTTACCAGGAAAAATTCAGCATGTCTGACCTGGCAGCTGGCTGCATGGCATCTGCCCGGGAGAGGGGGACATGGCCTCTGTCTGAAGTGTCTTACCTCACTTCCTCTTCCTCCCAGCATTCTGTTCTGTTTACTCCACCCACCTATGTTCTAAGCTATGAGGCCAAGCAGTTTGTTTATTACTTAACCAATGAAATCAACAGATTGATATATGACACTCCCACATAACACAAGGAGTAGACAACAGGAAATAATTAAATTGAGGGCTGAAATCAATAAAATAGAATATAATATAAGCAAAGAAAACAATTCAAAGAAACAATGGAACAAAGGGCTGGTTCTTTGAGAAGATCAACAAGATAGATAAATCCTTATCCAAACAAATCAAAAGGCAGGAAGAGAATATCCAAGTTAACACAATCATAAATAAAAAGGGGGAAATAGCAACAGACCTGTGGAAACCCAGAGAATCACTAGGCCGTGCTACAAAAACCTATACTCCACAAAACTGGAAAATGAAAAAGAAATTTTGAATTTCTTGATAGGCACCACAGCTGTTGAACTGGAGTAGACTATGGGCTATGTCAGTGAGACCCAGGAATTATCCTCATCCCTTGTTCTGATGTTTAGAACTCAGTCTCCCTGGAGGGATACCTTGCTCAGTCTATATATAGTAGAAAGGGCTATGGTTCTGCCTAAAAGCAACATGCTAGACTTGTTGTGACTCCCCATGGGAAGCCTTATCTTCTCTGAAGAGTAGATAGGGGATGGTATATGTTGAGGGAAGGGAGAATGTGAAGGGAGCAGGAGGAGGTGATGGAGTGGTAAATGGATTTGGCATGCAAAATGAAAAAAATATAGTTTTTCTAAATAAGTTAAAATAAAAAACCATGCCCTAACAATTGAGCATATGATATGAAATTTAGGTTCACAGCTTTAAATACCAGTCCTACTGTTAATTAGTAGCGTGGTTTTTAAGAAGTATTTATTCAACTTTTGTGAATTTTCCTCTCTTGGAAAGTGGAACATTTTAGAGTTTTACCTAAAACAATAAATTATCAGATCTCAAGGACCAGCCACAATAAAAATTTCTCTTGCTAGGTTAGGGCCATGGAAACTTAGAAAACTTATTAAAAATTAAAAATTATAATGATACAAATAATAATTATAAAACAGAAACATATAGAATAGTACTGGAAGGGATTTCAATTGAATACTGAAATCACCCACATTTAATTTTAATTTGCCTAAAGTACACTGACCATAAGAGGTAGGAGTAAGATTTAAAAACCTGCATTAAAATGAAACAAAGGAAAGAACAGACCAGTTGAAGATTATGGGCTACATCCATAGTTAAACTTCTGTTGCTAGGAAAAAAACAAATCATGCTAACATACTAAACCAAAACATTCCATGGGCAAATCACTCCTTTTGTGGAATCTGATGTTATCTTCCTTAGGGGAACTAGAACCATAGTTGGATCCTTAGACTATTGTTTGAGGTAGAAATATATCTACTTCCCTATTACTGAACACAAAGTTGACTATTAGACTCACCTGTTGACAATAACATTGAGAGAGCAGAACTCTTTGTCTAAAAATAGGTGTTTTTTTTTTGAGGTAGAAACACAATAACCTTGAAGAAATAGAGGTAACTTCCAACACTCTGATCTTTGATCAAGCTAGAAATAGGCTCACATTTTGGGGCCTCCACAGTTTCTCCCTTTTTATTAATTTTAATGAAGCCTGTGCTTTTGCAACAGGACAGATGATCACATCTGCCTTAGGTGAACACTTATCCATTTCCCAGACTTATCTGTCTTTGGTACATGCATTCCTAGCCTACATGTCCATGTCTTAGGTGCCTGGTGGTAAAAGAACCAAACCCATCTTTGACTGCTGATCCCTGTGTGCAAAGGCTCATATTTTTGGGCTTCCACAATCAGAAGCATCAAGTTATTGAGATAGCCAATTAGCTGATGCAATATCCTATTGTTTTATAAGATTCAAATAGTTTAAAACTTTATTGTAAATTCTTATCTTATACTCATTGATTAACAAACCTCTCAAAGACCATCAGAGAAGTTTTTTGTTCACTAGAAGGACAGCAACAGTAGCTCACAACTAGTCAAACTGCAGCTATCAGTCCCAAATGATACATTTACATCAAACATTCTCCCAAGACTCAGTGGTCATAACCATGAAGAAAGACTTGTAAGAGCCAGAAATTGGGGAAGACCACAGCAATACAGTGTGTTATGCATATGCCATGGTATCTCTGCTTATAAAATTATGGAGCTGTAGTTGCCTATGCAAGACCTGCACAAAATCAAGCCAGTTAACATTTCAGCTTATGACTGGGGGCCCTAACCCTAAACCTCTTTCCCTTTATTGAATAGCTATGGATAATTGATGGCCTCTGGGAGAAGGATTTCAGTTTCCTTTAAGGGTGTTGTCTCAGATAAGACAACCAAGCTCCTGCATATATCCCATATTTATAAGTGAGTCTTTAGCTCAAATGAAACTGGGTATCCTAATAGAACAAAAAATTATAAAGGGCTGGCAATTGGGAAGGGTTATAGACCTGGAAGGTGAATCTAGGAGGAGTTAGAAGGTTTAAGATTGTATGTGACTATGATGAAACAATATTGCATACATGCATAAAGTTCTCCAATAATTAATAGAAAAATTGCATTAAAATTGAGACTAGTGATATGGGTCAAGGATTAAGAACACTTGCTATGCATGAGGACCTAAATTCACAATATCAACACTTAAACATCAACACTTACATAAAAATCAATGGACATACGCTTGTGGCACTGCATGCCTAATTCTGTGGGACAGAGAGATCCAGATGTATAGAATTTCTTATATGGAACTCAAGTACCCACATAGCCATATCTCTGTAGACACACATATACATACAGATAGACACAAACGTGTACACATGTAATAAAACAAAAGAAATCAGCTATTGATCGATATTTATACTCTTATCTTTTCGGACCACTCAGTGAACTAAAACAAACCATCAATTGCATTCAAAAGGCAGTTGTTGAGGGATATGCATTTGTTTTTTCAGAATATACCAACTCTTAAGTGCTGCTGAAGTGTGAACTTTTCATACTTGCTTCTTAGTTCAATTTACAATTCATTATATGGTGGCAAATGGATGTGTTGTGAAGTTATCATTGGGAAAATTAGTTGAAATAGAAATATGTTATTTGTCCTGAGGGAACAAAAAGAAAGATGTTCCCCTGACAACAACAGGCCACATCCATGTAATCTCCTCATTCCCCCACAATCACATCAATGTAAGTATTCCCATGTACTACAGAGTGGTAGTCTTTTATGTTAATCCAAACTTTCCCCATTTTTTGCTTTAAAACACTTGACTGCAAATTTTGTACGAAGAGAAAATTGTCCAATACATCATGAGGATCTTATCAATTTAGAAAAAAGTGTAAAGTGAAGAAATAACCTTGGCTATTATTCAGGAACAATTAATTTGCTCTGCTATGGTTTTTAATAAGCAGATTCTTCTTTCTGCCATTAAAGCAAATTGACTTGAGTTAGAGATTGACGACATTGGCCACACAATGAGAATCAAAGTTATACAAAAAACAAAATATTAAATTACTATATTACCCAAACTGTAATGGCAAGTATTTTTGTTATATTAAACTGTTTTAATGCTTCCAACCATGCATTAATGATAAAGTTGCCTAAGTAAAATAAATGAACACATCAATTGCTCAGGTATATTGGCTTATTTGTTGAACTTGTTTTATACTGTAGATATATTTCCATAGAACTGTGAATCAAAGGGGTGACTGAATATATTAAACATGTTTTCCAATTAGGTGTTCAAAGTATTGCATTCACTCGGGACAATGCTCACTTCCATATTCACACTCTCTTACACACACATACACACAAAAACAAATTTCATTTGTAATGAAATATAGGGGAATTATACATTAATTTTATTTTGGCTCAGAAAATAAAGGACAAGTAGAACTGTGATTATTTTATTTCTAGGTCTTCTAATAATACACAACTCTTCATAAAAATGTAAAATACAGCTTGTTAATAGAAATCAGGGTAGGACAGAGAGATAGTGGTACAAATGGAAGTGTTAGTGATCACCATATATGCTGTATGAGTTAAAATAAAGCTATTATGACATGAGAACAGCAGTAAAAATACAAATAACTAACGTGTCATATGAGTTTCAGAATGAATTTTAAAATACTAATCTATGTTGAATTTTGGAAATATATTTTTATTATATTTATTATTTATAATAATATATTTATTATTATATTATATATAATATTGTATATTATATTATATATTTTATATATATATATATTTTATTAGAGAACAGGCTGAATCTAGAGCTATAGATTTGTATTGTACACCACTGATGCTACTCAAAGCTAATAAAGTTGTTACATTACATTTGTGTTAACTGATGGTATTTATTTATTTTACTATTTATTTATTTATTTATCTATTTTAGATTTATGTTATCATGTGAAAGATTGTATTTTACTTTGTACCTCCCATTGTTTTGTTTTGTTTTGTTTTTTCTGTTTTGTTTTTTTTGAGACAAGGTTTCTTTGTAGCTTTGGTGCCCATTCTGGAACAAGCTCTGTAGACCAGGCTGGCCTCAAATTCACAGAAATCTGCCTGCCTCTGCTTCCCAAGGCCCATTGGTATATCTGATTCTCCCTCATGGACATACACAACTGGGTGACTTACATTCTCCACCCATGCAAAATGTTGTAAAAAATACATGTTTCCATGATCAGTAAAATAAATCAGCAAAATGTTTTTCTCAAGATAATTGAGACAATGTATTCATGTTGTTAAATATAGCTATAATTTACTTTGGTGTGTGTACAATTTTTAAAGTATTTGTAAGTCTATTTTGCCATTGTTATATTATTTGATTGTTTATAACATCCTGCTTTTCCAAACAATGTAGTAGTGAGAATCATGATTAATGAATCAAAAATCTTGAAAGTTTTAAATGTACATGCCAATGAGTAGAATTCCAAGATTATAGGGTTTTTGTGTTGTATAATTCAGTAGACATGAACAAATTGTTTTCCAAAATATTCACATTTAGTCTTCCTTAGTTAACAGAAATATTAGTATTGCTATAAATTAGTTTCAGCTACATTTTTTTCTATATTTTTAAGAAATATATATATATACATATATATATGTATATGCATATGTATACTCTTTTTCTGTCTCCCCACTCATTCCCAAATCTACCCAAATAGCTACTTTCTAACTTTATGGTTTTTAATTTTTAGACTGACACACTAGTTCAATTAAGTGCCACATATGTGTATATGGGTGTCAAGAAAACCACCAGAGCACAGAAAATCTACCAGTAGAAGAATCCTCAAAAAACTGTGAGTTTGCTTCCCCCAGCAGCTATTGAAACTATCAAGCAATAACAAAACTTCCTTATGGGGTAAAAGTCTCCTGCTCCCTCTCTCTGTCTCTCTGTGGGTTATTGCATGTGTTCCTGTTTGTTGTAGAAAGAAGCTTGTCAGAAAAAAACTGAGTAGACATTGGTCTATGAGTATGGCAGAATATTATTCGTAGATATTTTATTTATATATTTTTTGTGTTTAGACCAGTACTGCTTGGTTTCACTCTAGCTCTCAGGGCTATGTATGTAGTCGCTTAATCTTGCTCACACTAGCACTGTTGGGTATGGGTTCCTCTTGTGGTATTTCTGAAAGTATCACCAACCACAGCAAAGAAGCCAGGAAGTGCTGAGAAAGAAAACTCACTGAAGCTTGCCTTGGTTAGCCAGACTATCTCAAGACTTCTAGAATTTCTGATGTCACGATTTACTTTTCTAATGTATTTAAACACAGTAAAATGTTGATAAAAAGGTTTTCATATAACTATAATCACAATTAAGCTTTAGGCATAGATACTTCCTAGCAAAGCTATAAAACATCTGTCATCTTCCCAATAATCATGAGTTATATTGTCTGATAAGCATAAGTCAAGACTAGGGCCTAGAGGATGGATCTGTGATAAGAATAAAGATAGATTCTTTTGAAGGATTCAAAGTACATGCAGCCTATTTCATAGTGATGATTTGTATACAGTGAGAGACAAAATCCAAAATTAGATCCTAAATAATTCTTAGGTTTTGGGTGAAGTTCAGGTAGTGGCTTGCTCTGAATAGAATAGCAAAGATGACCAGGTTGTTCAAACTTTTTCATTTGGCATTCATTTGGCCTTCAGAGTCTTTTCCATACCCAAGACACTAGAAACTTGGGGCAAAGGCTCCAAATAGGCGCCAGCTCAATGTCTCCAGGTTCAATTAATTGTTTTGCTGCTGTCTTCGCAAAGGCGGGCTGATGAGAGTTACAGAAAGCTACCCATTGTCTTGGGAACATTGTTGTGCTTATATGTGGATGAGATTCCCTTGGCCAAGAACTCAAATTAATGGAGCCCAGCCCCAGTCATGGAAGCATTGGTTTTTGACAAGAGATGACCAGTTGGGACTCTGTCTCACCTATTATTAGGAGTTATCCTTAGGATCACCTTCATACATTTTAGGACTGTTCCACTCTACTGAGTTTCCATATATTCCTCAAATGCCCCTCAATTATCAGCTGTCTCTCCTTGTATTCTCTCCCTCAACTCTTTCTCCACTACACCTTTGCACCAGATCCTCTCATTCCAGTACCTCCCCTGCCCCTTTTATTTAAAAAAAAAAATAAATTTCCCTTTTCTTCCAGGGAAATCAATATGCCCACTCCACACACTGTCCCTATTTCTATACCTGAACTCTCAAGGGTCTATGACTGCAGGCTAGTTATCATTTATTTAATGCCTAATTTCCACATATAAGTGAGTACATAACCATATGTATCTTTCTAGGTTATCTCACTCAGGATGATTTTTTTTTCTAGTTCTGTTTGCCTGCCAGTTTCATTATGCCAATTTTTAACATCTCATTAATACTCCCTTGTGAAAATGTGCCACATGCATTTTATCTATTCTGTTGAGAAATCTCTAGGTTGTTTCCGGTTTATGGCTATTATGAAAAAAAAAATCTAAAATGAATGTAGTTAAGTAAGTGTCTTTGAGTTACAATATAACATTCTTTAGATATTATCCCAAGAGTGCTATAGCTGGGTCATGAGGTAGATTGATTCCTAACCTTCTGAGAAATTGCAATATTGACTTCCATAGAGACTATATAAGTTGCAATTGAAAATTGTTCTCCTTGCTCTACATCCTCTCTAGCCTGAGCTGTTGCTTGTGTTTCTGATCTTAGCCATTCTAACAGGTTAAATTAGAATCTCAAAGTAGTTTAATTTGCCTTTCCATGATGGCTAAAGGTATTGAACCTTTCTTTTTTTCCCCTCTCTCTCTTTCTTTGTTTTCCCTCCTCCCCCCCTTCAGTCTTAAGAGAGGACAGGGTACCCTGCCCTGTGGGAAGTCCAAGCCCCCCACCCTCCATCCAGGCCTAGGAAGGTGTGCATCCAAATAGACTAGGGTCCCAAAGAGCCAGTACATGCAGTAGACACAAGTCCCAGTGCCATTATCAATGGCTTCTCAGTCATCCCCCATTGTCAACCACATTCAGAGAGTCCGGTTTGATCACATGCTCATTCAGACCCAGTCCAGCTGGCTTTGGTGAGCTCCCATTAGATCAGGCACACTGTCTCAGTGGGTGGACCAATCATACTACAAAAGGATTTGTTCAACTATGTTCATAGCAGCATTATTTGTAATAACCAGAATCTGGAAACAACCTAGATGCCTCTCAATGGAAGAATGGATAAAGAGGTGTGGAGCATATACACATTAGAGTACTACTCACCAGTAAAAAACAATGACATCTTGAATTTTGCATGCAAATGGATGGAAATAGAAAACACTATCCTGAGTGAGATAACCCAGACCCAAAAAGATGAATATGGTATATATTCAACTCATTAGTGGATTCTAGCCATAAACACATGGCATTGAGTCTATAATTCATAAGCCTAGAGAAGTCAAATAACAAGATGAACCCCCTCCCCCCAAAAAACATATATAGATCTGCCTGGAAATTGGAAGCAGACAAGATCACTGGGCAAAAGTTGGGAGAACGGGGGTGGAGATGGGGGTGTGTTGGGGGAAGGGGAGAGGGGGAGAGAGACCAGAGAAGGAAAGAATTGAACCTTTTTTAAAATTGTGTCTCAGGCACTTGAGCTTCCGCTATTGAGAATTTTCTATTTAGCTCTGTACACCATTTTTAAATTTAATTGCTTTTTGGTATCTAGTTTGTTGATTTCTTTATATATTTTGTACATTAGTCCTTCATCAGATATGGAGTTGGTAAGACACTTTTATCATTCTGAAGTTTGGCACTTTGTCTGACTGATAGTGTCCTTTGCCTTATAGAGTCTTTTCAGTTACATGTAGTCCCATTTATTATTATTATTATTATTATTATTATTATTATTATTATTATTATTATTTTGGTTTTTCGAGTCAGGGTTTCTCTGTGGTTTTGGAGCCTGTCCTGGAACTATCTCTTGTAGACCAGGCTGGTCTTGAACTCACAGATATCCGCCTGCCTCTGCCTCCCGAGTGCTGGGATTAAAGGCGTGCGCCACCATCGCCCGGCCCATTTATTAATTTTTAATCTTAGTGCATGAACGAACAATATTCTGTTCAGAAACTCTACTCCTTGACCAATTTGTTCAAGGCTTTTCCCCATTTTAATTTTATTCAGGTTCGGTGTACGTAGTTCTCTGATGCATTTGGAATTGAGTTTTGTGTGTGCGGATAAGTATGAATCTGTTTATATCTTCTACATGTAGGCAGCTAGTTTGATACTCACCACTTGTTAAAGATGCTTTCTTTTTGACTCCATTGTGTCTTTCTGACTTTATAAAAACTCAGCTGTCTATATTATATGGATTTATATCTGGGTCTTCAATTTGATTCCATTGATCAATGTATCTGTTTTTATTCCAATAACATGCAAAGGAATTTATTACTATAGCTATGTAGTACAACTTGAAGTCAGTCAGGAGTGCTGAGATCTCTAGCAATTTTTTATTGTTTAGGATTTCTTTGACTATCCTGTGCTTTTCTTGCTTGTTTTGCAGATGAATTTAAAAACTGCCTTCTTAAGATCTTTAAAAAATTATGTTGCCTTGACTCTATAGATCGCTTTTGGTACAGTGTCCCCTTTTATCCTGTTTATAATACCTTTTCTGATCCCCCAATCTTCTGATACCTTTTCAATCTCATTCTTCAAATATTTGAAGCTTAATTGTACAAGTCTTTTATTTACTTTGGTTAGAATTATCCCAAGATATTTTATAAAGTTGAGACCATTGTGAAAGATCTCAAATTTTGTTGTTTCCCAATTTTTTTTCTCACTTCATTTATTTTTTGTGTGTGTGTGTGTGTTAAGTTTGTACCCAGCTACTTTATTGAGAGGTATTTTTCAGCTGCAATATTTTCCTGAAGGAATTTGTATGGTTACTTATATATACGATCATACCATGTCTAAATAAAGATACTTTGACTTCTGTTCCAACTTATATACCAAATTGCATCTACTTCAGTTGTGTTATTGCTCTAGATCAAATTTCCTGTACTATATTAGCTATGTATAGAGAGAATGTACAGCTTTGTCTTGTTCCTGATTTCAGCTGGATTGCCTTGAGCTTATCTTCATTTAACTCGAGGCTGGCTAGAGGATTGCTATAAATTAGTTTCATTATATTGATATATTTCCCTTGTATCCAAAATCTCTCCAGGACTTATATAATGAACAGGTGTTGAATTTTGTTAAAAATCTTTTCAACATTTCATGAAATAAATGGCCCTGTGGCTTTTTCATCTTTTAAATATTGTGTATTACATTTATGAATTTTCATGTATTGAAGTAAATATTTTCTTTTACAGCCTCATAGTAAATATGTATAAGATAATGACAAATACATGATTAATATAGAAAATATAAGTGAAAAGCATAAAAGTTGCAAGTCTTAAATATCATTAAAATTAAAATATTATATCATGGTGGAAGTTAAGTATTTTAGAAATTATAAAATAAGAATTATGCTAGATACACTCAGATTACTAATTCACTTCTATTTACACTTTTGCCCAATATAAAATCTCAATCAACACAGATATCCTATCTACCTATCTCTACCCAAGATTCAAGGAAGGTCAAGGATGAAGGCTTTAAAATAATTTATATGAAGGATGGGTAAGATAAATGCTATGAATGATGACCCATGGGCATGGCATAACAGTTGCATACAAAAAAAATAGTATCTGTAATTTTCTTCACAAGATCCAGCAATTTAAATTCCCAGAATGAAGTTGGCTCCAGAGGTTTCATTCTGAGCTGATAAGCCACTGGGAATCGCTGACTGCTAAGAGAAAGACATTCATTTTTCCTTGTTGATTTGACTAGTTCTAAGTTATCTATGTACCAGTGGTTGGCCCCATGACTGTTCACACATAGACAATATGAACTAGATTCAGTGGGTTACATTGCAAAACACAATACAGCTACAAATGGCATCAGACTTGCCATACATGGACTCATAGCAGTAATGACTGCTGGTAGGAGAACAGGAAAAGTTCAAGTTAACTTATCAAGCTATCCCAGCAATAATAATGGTGGTCTTCATAAAGAACTACCCTAGTTGAGATGCTATTGACAACTAATTGTTATTTGCAAAGGAGGAGTCATTTATTCTTTAGCAACACAGGTATAATGCTGATCCTGAGATGTGACCCATAATCCAAAAGATGTTTCTACATCTACCATATCTACACACATATAAAATTATTGAGTTTAAATAGAAAAGAGAATATGAACTTGAAAGATTGAAGTAGTAGAGAAGATAGGGAAGGAAATGGAGAAGAACAAAAGTGGGTTAGATTTTATGTATATGTATTAAGTGCACATAGTAGACTCTCAAACAATGAGACAAATACTACTAGAAAAAAAGAGAGATGAAGAAGGAAGAGGAGTAGAAGATGAAATCTATGATAAGCTATTAGAAGAGAATATATTATATGGTGATGAAAAGAAGTTAAAGGGGAGAGCTGGAGGTACATATGAACAAAGTATGATCCATATATGAAAGTTTCAAGGAGTAAGTATTATCATTTTAAAAGATACTGATGGATGTTGGGGGAGTGGAATGGTTGAGATGGAGAAAGGGCAGATATGGGAGTAGGGAAGTAGATATCTTAATTAAGGGATCCATTTTAAGGTTGGCAAGAGACTTGGCTCTAGAGGAGTTCCCAGGTGTCCAAGGGGATGTCCCCAGCTAGGTCCTTGGGCAGTAGAGAGGGTGCCTGAACTGGCCTTGCCTCATAGTCACACGGATGAATATCTTGAATATCACCATAGAACCTTCATTCAGCGATGGATTGAGATAGAGACAGAGACCCACATCGGAGCACTGGACTGAGCTCCCAAGGTCCAGTTGAAGAGCAGAAGGAGGGAGACGATGAGCAAGGAAGTCAGGACCATGAGGGGTGCGTCCACCCACTGAGACAGTGTGCCTGATCTAGTAGCAGCTCACCAAAGCCAGCTGGACTGGAACTGAATGAGCATGTGATCAAACCTAACTCTCAGAATTTGGCTGACAGTGGGGGCTGACTGAGAAGCCAATGATAATGGCATTGGGATTTGTCTCTACTTCATGTTCTGGCTTTTTGGGATCATAATCTGTTTGGATGCACACCTTCCTAGGACTGGATGGAGAGGGGGAGGTCTTGGACTTACCACAGGCCAGGGTACCCTGCCCTCTCTTAGGAATGAAGGGGGAGCAGGGAGGGTGAGTGGGAGAGTGGGAAGAGGGGATGAGGTGGAAATTTTAAATGGTATTATTTATAAAGTATTATTTATTTATAAAGTTTGGCTGACAAACAAAAACCCAGCAAACAGTTTCGTGATTCTTCCTCAAAAAAAAGATGGAATCAGTTTTATGACTCTATTTAATTTGCTATCTGTGAATGACCTTTAAATTTATATCCTTTGCTCTTCACATTACCTTTCTACCCTCTCCTCCCTCCCTTTTTCCTCACTAACAATTCACAAGAACATAGCTATTATTTTACAAATTACCTACAGTGACCTATACCCCTAGTTTGATTACAGTTTGATGTCTTGGACATTTTTGTAGGAGAATTAAATATTAAAAATCAAGTCACACACCTTCATGATTATGTACTGTGAATAATGAAGTAGTCTAAACATGTTTACACAAAGGTTTAATGAGAGAAATTCCTTGACTCATTTTTAATTGTTTTCAGATATTATCAACATCAGTATAGTAATATAACTAAAAAGTCCCCTGGTGTTGGTGAGAGGTGGAATTGCTGGGTGAACTTTTTGTAAAATGCTATCTTCCTGTGGGAAAAGTCCCATCATCAAGAATAGTTTATTTATAAAGATGAAAGTAATATTTTTTAAACAAATATAAACAATCATGAAAATATATTGCCCTTCCCTTAAAAATTACCTTCCATTAGGTAGAGATCCATCACAGGAATATTCACCTCTTTAGTTGGAAAATTAGTGAGAAGGAAAGAAGGATTTCCCATAAAAATGTTTTTTTTTAGTGACTAAATATAAAAATCACATTTCAGGAAAAGTATGCAGTATTTTAATTAAACCACAGTTGGTTAATAAATATTCTCTTGAGCATTGATTCTCAACCTTTGTGGAGTGGCGTAAATATAATTTCTCACAACTGGCTTAGTTTTGTCATTCCCTACAGACATGTACCTACTATAAGTTACTGCTAAAGGTTCTTTATTTAATTGGTAATTGTAGAGCATTCTCATCTGTCACATTTCTAAAGTTTGAATCATTTTTCACTTAGTACAGCAAGAACTATTATCTAATTGTCTCCTGGAGTCCTAATAAAACAAAATTTTTGTTCTAGAATATAATCATTAACTACTCTACTTTGAAGAAAACGCTAGGCTCAGGGAATCCTGCTGAAGAAATGGAGGAAAGATTACAAGAGCTTGAGGTCCTCAAGTTTATCACAAGGAAAGCCACAGTCACAACTAACGGGGGCTTATAGAGATTCACAGAGTCTGAACCAACAGCCAGTGAGTCTGCATGTGACTTACATAGGCCCTCTGAATATCTGTGACAGTTGTATAGCTTGGTCTACTTGTGAGACTCATAAAAGTGGGAGGAGAGACTTTACCTAATACTTGGACTGACTTTTGGAACCCTATTACTCATACTGGGTTGCCTTGTCCAGCTTTAGTACAAACAGAGGTGCTTAGTCCTATTGCAACTTGATGTCATGTTTTGTCAATATCCATGGGAGTACTTCCCCTTTCTAAAAAGAAAGGGAGGAGAAGTGGATGGGGAGAGTACAGAGAAATTGTGGGGTTAAGAATGAAAGGACAGGAGGGAAGAAAAACTGGCCAGTATGTAAAATAAATAAAGAAATGCAATTAATTTAAGAAAAGAAAATAGATAATGTTTCTATACCATAAGACACCTTTAAGATTTGGTCAATAATGCCTATCATGGAATAATTTCAGAGCGTGTTATAAATATTTTAATATAAAGATTCTTTTAATTATTCCATATGAATATGCTGAAATTGGGAAATTTATCTATCAAATAAGAAAATATTCATTTGTGTCTCATATTTATTATTGAAAATTATGTGATTAATAATGTTTAACTGTTAAATTTTGTACACAAAGGAGACAGTGGACAAATTATCAGTGGTAAGAGTGCATTAATTATTAGTAAAAAGCTTGCTGTTTATCAGTTTCATAGATTTCTAGTTATGTTAATAATAATACCCATTAATATTGAAATCATTAGATTTTTACCTCTGCATGGTAGTTAGATAATGCATTCAATTGCTTTGTCAGCAAAGTTCATTTAAAATAACATTTTATATTTTTCTAATGTCATCATAAGGCAATAGATAATGAAGTCTAAATTTTAGGATAAATCTTAAGAATGATATTTGGATAGGGCAAGTTTTGGCAATGAGAATAGTCTGGCTAGATTTACACTGAGATTTTATTTGCTGCCTGTTATGTATATTACTGAAATGAAAAAGTTGCATAAGGCATCACAGAATAAAGATCAGCTCATGAGCTGGTCAATGGACTGTATTGTCTTTAATGTCATTTAGTTTCCTCCGATCCTCCACTATCTGTACCTAAGATTTCCTCTCCCATACTGGGATAACCTAGAAATTACCTTTCCTAGAGTCTTTTATACTTTATTTTAATTAGAGTCATGCAATGTATGGATCTGCAAAGGGAAAAAATATGAGTGTTTTGTGGCATCTGGAGGCATCTGCAAATGGGGATGACAGGAGGAATTTCAGAGTACCTTCTTGAAGGATGTTTGAAAATGGCATCATGTGAGGCATGATGAAATGATCAGCTGGCTTGATATGGGACTCCAGAGCTTTCCTGTGAACTATGGGTAATAACACTTCCCTGCTAATTATGGTGATCAAGAAATAGGTGAGAACTTTTCTACAAATTTGACTAAAATTCTTAAAGCTATTGTATCAACAGTGACATTTTTTTTTCCTGTGTGATATTAGATGTGCAAGGGTCATTAAATGGAGGATCAATTTTCACCAGGCCTTAAGAAGTCCTCATTTCTTTAGAATTTTGCTTAGCACTCATATAAGAAATAAATAATATGTGTACCATAAATATATTTCTAAAGTTCTGCATCTTTGACTTTCAAGAAACTTTAAGCATTTTGATAGTCTTTTTTCATACACAGATGGAAACGTATCCCTGTGCTTTTGCCATCCATACCAAGACATTTATAATGTATTGTAACATTTCAAATGAATAATAGGAAATTATTTATTTACTTTAAAATTCACTTTCCAAGATATTCTTATTATTTTTAGTGTCGTATTAGTAGATAACCCAAATTCTTTTTCTTACATTTTGTGTTTACATTGTACTGAAACTCAATCAAGGTCTTGACCATTATTTTTAGATTCTGCAGTATTCACTAAGCCATTGAACCAAAGTGAGTAACAAAAAAAAAAAAAAAAAAAAAAAGAATCTACATGAGTTTATCATTCAATCCTTAAATTTAGGCACTTCTTTAAATATGAGTGTGCATTTCCTATCTACTCTTGTCACCTAGGAAGATACTTTATCCAAGTATACTGCTCTGGTTTCCAAACAGGGGATTTGAAGTGTTATCATTCAAAGATAAGTGCTTGCAGCATCCTCCCTGTGATTTGGTTCCTAATTCCAAGATCTACATTAGTAAATGTGCTCTGACTAATAAGCTTGATCTGGAATGATAATGCAACAGACTATTTGGCAAGAGTACAATTCCTCACAGCCACAGGCAAGATGTTGCTAAATATGCAATTATGTAACTGTTTGTCTTTGACATTGGCTTAACAATACGTCCTCAAAACATAATAGATCAAAATAGATCTTTTTTGCTTTTTGTGCAATTATTTTAGGAGAATATATAAAAGAACTATACATAATGAAAATTAATATATAACATGCAAGCTACCTGTGAGGACTAATCTTGTTTGTGAAACTAACACAGAAGAGAAGAGTAAACCTGAGTTAAGAAATTTCTTAACATTAAATTTGCTTATAGGCATTCAGTTTAGAATATTGTTGATTGCTAATTATTGTATCAGAACCAAGCCCAGTCTGGACAGTAATACCCTGGGCTGCATAATTAATGTAGCTGAACATGAGCCTGGAAGCCAACCAATGAGGAGGGTTGTATAAAAAGTTTGTGTTTCAAGACCATGCATGAGCTTCTGGGAATGCTTCTTTCCATGTCAAGTTATCTTCTGAAAATTAAAACTGACCTTTTACTCCCTGAATTTCTTTTTATGAATAATTTATCACATAAAAAGTAAAGCAAGCTGGAATATGAGGTAAACCATGCTTTAAAAGAGAAATATACCTGGTGATCCACTGGGTTTATTTTCATTTCTCTTGATGAAGGGAGGTCTCTTTAAGATGATAAGCAAATTTGCTTCATGCAAACGAACTTGCAGGGGAATAAACAGCTACACACTGTTGAAATATGAGCGGCGGGGCTGCGTCCCAAGCACCTGGTCGCCCACATGGCTAGCTCTAGCTTATGCGCCGAAATAATTACACGGAAACTGTATTCTTTTAAACACTGCTTGGCCCATTATATCTAGCCTTTTCTCAGCTAACTCTTGCACCTGGACTAGCCCATTTCTTATAATCTGTGTAGCCGATGAGCTGGCTTACCAGGAATGATCTTAACCTGCATCTGCCTGAAGTGGGAGAATCATGGCGACTCCTTGACTCAGCTTCTTTCTCCCAGCATTCTGTTCTGTTTACTACACCCACCTATGTTTTAACTTATGAGGGCCAAGAAGTTTCTTTATTGCTTAACCAATGAAATCAACAGATAGAAAGATGACCCTCCTCCATCAACACTTTTTTTTTTTTTGCAATAAGAATTGAATTGGCAAGTTAATTTTCACTAGTTGGGAAATGTAAAGATTAGAAAATATTAAAACTGTATTTGGCAATCTCACAGAATCTATGATTAATATCATGTTTGACACACCTGACTAGGCTAGCCTTAGAGAGTTAAATTATTCTTACATATATCCTCTTACTACCTTAAATTACTATATTTACTTAATTAGATTGAGAGATCATCTGTGATGTGCAATTATTTGAACGGCATTTAATTTCTAAGAGTCTATTCAGCTTATGCTTCAAATACTTGTAAAAGACATTTACCAGGCATTTTATGCAATAGATATACCTCTCCTATTCACATGATTTAGCTAGATCCTTGGAATGTTAGTTTACCTGGGCTTCTTGCTCCCCATTTGAGTGTCTCATATGAGATAAATTAGTTGATTGTTTCCTAAATAAAGTGGCAAATGTTGTGTTTTGTGAAAATGTATTATCAGATGACTTCTCTGGTACTGTGAGATTTCTTCAGTTATCTGGAGAATTATCAAGAAGTCTGACATTATGAAGTGTTACACTAGGCATCTACCTAAAGAAATTCTTGACTCAAAAAGGGTTATATGCAAGGGAAGAAATGGAGAAAAATCATGACATTAAAACTCAGTGAAATACTCACAAACTGAATCTAAGAATATATTAAAACTATCATTTACTGTGATCAAGTAGGCTTTATACGAAAGATGTAGGAATGGGTCAGATACAAAAATCTGTCAATATGATACACCATATTAAAAAACTAAAAGAAGAAAAAAATTACATTATTATCTCTTTTGATGCTGAAAAAGCCTTTGACAAAAATTCAACATTCTGCTGGGCCATGGTGGTACATGCCTTTAATATCTGCACTCTCAGGAGGAAGAGGCAAGCAGACCTCTGTGTGTTTGAAGCCAACCTGGTCACCTGGACAGTTAGAGCTGTTACACAGAGAACCCCTATCTTAAAACACACACACACACAAAAAACATCTAACACCCCTTCATGATAAAAGTCTTTGAGATATCAGGGATACAAAGGACATGCCTGAAAATAATATAGGCATTGTGCAGTAAGTGTATAGCCTCCCTCAAAATAAATGGAGAGAAAAATCAAAGAAATTCCACTAAAATTAAGAACAAAACAGGCTATTCACTCACTCCCTATCCATCCAATACAGTACTTGAAGTCCTAGCTAAAACAATAACAATAAGGTTATCAAGTGGATACAAATTGGAAAATTAGAAGTCAAAGTATCACTACTCATAGATAAGATATTACCCACAATTGGCCCCAATATTCTATCAGGTCTTATAGCTGATAAAAATGTCCAGTGAAGTATGTGAATCCAATATTAACTAAAAAAAAAAATAGTAGTCCTCATATATAATACAGACCAAGAAAGAAATCAGGGAAACAATGTACTTCACAAGAGCCAAAATAATATAAAATATCTTGGGGATACTCTAACCAAGCAACTGAAAGGCATGTATGACAATACCTTCAAATCTTTTAAGAAAGAAATTGAAGCCGGGCAGTGGTGGCGCATGCCTTTAATCCCAGTACTTGGGAGGCAGAGGCAGGCGAATCTCTGTGAGTTTGAGGCCAGCCTGGTCTACAAGAGCTAGTTCCAGGGCAGGAACCAAAAGCTATGGAGAAACCCTGTCTTGAAAAATTGAAAAAAAAAAAGAAAAAAGAAAAAGAAAGAAATTGAAGAATGTATCAGAATTTGGAAAGATTTCTCATGCTCATGAATTGATAGGATTAGCATCATTCCAAAAACTATCTACAGAGTGAATACAATCTTCAAGACTTCCACCCAGTTGTTTACAGACCTTGAAAGAACAATACTCAATTTCATATGGAAAAAAAAACAAAAAACCCAGGAGAGTTAAAACAATCCCAGACAATAAAAGAACTTCTGGAAGTAATATCATACCTGATTTGAACATGTACTACTGAGCTACAGTAATAAATCTATGTCATTCATGTAAAAACCGATAAGTTAATCAACAGAATCAAATTAATGACCCTGATTTAAGTCCATGCATCTATGGGCACTTGATTTTTTATAAAGAAATCAGAAACATTTAATGGAAAAAGAGAGCATCTTAAACAAATGCTGGTGGTATAAATGGATGTCAGGATGTACAAAATGCAAATATATCAACCTGCACAAAACTCAAGTCCAAGTGCATCAAGACCTCAACATAAAGTCAGAAACACAGAACTTGATAGACAAAAAGTAGGGACTAGTCTCAAACATTATGACACAAGCAACAACTTTCAAAACAGAGCACCACTAGTGCAGGCACTAAGGTCAACAATTAATAAATGTGACTTCATAAAACTGAAAGGAAGTCAAAGAACAGCATCTACAGGACAAACTTGCAGTCTACAGAATGGTAAAAATCAAACTGGACTCTCTAAATGTGGCTGATGTGGAGGGCTGACTGAGAAGCCAAGGACAAAGGCACTAGGTTTTGATTCTACTCCATGTACTGGCTTTGTGGGAGCCTAGTCTGTTTGGATCCTCAACTTCCTAGACCTGGATGGAAGGGGGAGGACCTTGGACTTCTCACAGGGTAGGGAATCCTGACTGCTCTTTGGACTGGGGAGGGAAGGGGAAGGGGGTGGGGGAGGGGGAGGGAAATGGGAGGAGAGGAGGTGAAAATTTGTAAAATAATAATAATAATAATAATAATGATAAGAAGAAGAAGAAGAAGAAGAAGAAGAAGAAGAAGAAGAAGAAGAAGAAGAAGAAGAAGCAAAAAATTTAAAAGTCCCCCATTTGGCAAATACCTAGATAGCAACAAAGTGAATAATGTCATTTAGAAAATGGGGTATAGGTCTAGAAAAGAGAATTCTCTACAGATGAATCGGAAATGGCCAAGAAGCACTTAAGAAAATGTTCAACATCCTTAGTCATAAGAGAAATGCAAATCGAAATGACCTTGAGATTACATTTATAATGAAATCCAAATGCCTAAAATAAAAAACACAAGTGACAGTTCATGATGAAAAAGATGTGGAGCAAAGGGAACCCTCCTCCACTGCTGTGGAAGTGCAAACTAGTGCAGCCACTTTGGAAATCAATATGGAGATTTCTCAGAAAACTAGGAATCAATCTCCCTTAAGATACAGTTATACCACTCTTGGGAATATACCCAAAAGATGCTACATCCTACCCCAAGGATACATGCTCAACTATATTCATAGAAACTTTATTATTAATAAGTATGAAGAAACTAGAAACAACCTAGATGTTCCTAAAGCAAAGAATGAGTAAAAAAAAAATGTACTCTTCAACTTCTAAAAAAACTAATAATATAAAATTTGCATGCAAATGAATGCAACTTGAAAAAAAAATCATCCTGTGATGTAATCCAGTTCCAGAAATAAAAATATATTTTTAATACTCACTTATAAGCAGACATTATCTATAAGACCAAGGATAATCATGTTACAATCTACAGACCCAGAGAAGCTAAGTACCAGCGAGGCCTCATGGAGTGATTCATGAATCACATTGGGAAACAGAAATCAAATAGATTTTTTGGGTGAACTGGACCAACTTGGCATGGGAACAGGAGGGATTAGGTAGGGGGCTGGATGGAGAGAATACTGGGAGAGATGACTGGAATTGGGGGTGAGCATTTCAGGAGAAAGGTAGAAAACTACTGCAATGGAAACTCTCAGGAATCCAAGGGAATGACATCAGCAAAGACTTCTAAGAATAGGGGATATGGAACCTGAACTGGACATCTTCTATAACCAAAAAGGCTTCAACCGGAATGTATGGAAAATCAACTCAGCCTCAAAACCTTCATCTTACAATTTTTCCTGCCTGCAAGATGTGCTGAGGGGGGCTAGGTGTAAAGGTGATGCTGAACTTGTGAAAGTAACCAACCAATGACAACTCCAACTTGAGACCTGTGTTGGGAGGTAGAATCTATGCTTTTCACTTCCTGGAGGGCCATGAACCAGAAAATGGATATCCCAGAGACTAAAATAGAACCAAACATGACTAGCATAAATAGAGAGATAGATGGTAGATAGATAGATAGATAGATAGATAGATAGATAGATAGATGATAGATAGATGATAGATAGATGATAGATAGATAGATAGATAGATAGATAGATAGATAGATAGATAGATAGATAGATAGATAGATAGAGATAGATAGATGAGGGATAGATAGATGAGGGATAGATAGATGGATGGATAAATGTATGAACTAATTAAGAGTAAATAATAAATAATTCCTAATGATACTCTGCAGTACTCATACACAAGAACCTAGAATAATCATCGTCAGAGAGGCTTCATCTAGCAAGTGATAACGGAGCAGATGCAGAGACCCACAGTCAAATGTTAGGAGGAGTTCAGAGAATCTTGAAGAAGAGTGGAAGAAGGGATCAAAAGATCCAGAAGATCAAGGACACCACAAGAAATCATCCCATAGAATCAACTAATCAGAGCCCATAGGGATTTACAGAGACTGAACTGACAATCACGATGCCTGTTATGGGTATTTATGTTATGTCGTGTAGCTCATTCTTCCCGTAATACTTCTAATACTGGGAGTGGGGCTTGGCTCTGACTCTTATTGGGTTGCCTTGTCCAGCTTTATATATGGAAATTTGGCTATTATTATAGCTTGGTATGCCATGTTTGGTCAATATGCCTGGGAAACCTGCACTTTTTTGAAGGGAAAGAAGGAGGAGTGGATCTGGATGGGAGAAGAAAATATATTATCAACTCTACAAGTATTTTAAGTACTATATAATAACCAGGGGTGATATATTTATCACTTGTGAATATAATAGCATAAGGAAAGAGATGTTAGAAAATTCACTTAAAATTAGAGAAATATTTATAATAGAGATTGATTTTATCACAAATTTTGTGATAATTAATTTACTTTTTGATCATAGGGGTAAATTACATATATATATATATATATATAACCATTTATCTCCAATTTCATATATTTTTGTTTCTTTTATAAAAATAATAAATATAATTCTAATATTTTAAAACAAATGTAGAAATTTGAGTACAAACTTCATAGTTAATTTAGGAATACCATTATTATTTTGATTCTGCTGTCAAATACGTCCTTCTGCATTTCAATTTTCTGCAAATAAATTGATATGGATGAGAGGGACAGTCAAGGCTGCTAAAATTTATTTGTCTAGATGCACTGAGTGTAATTAATCTTCTAGCTCTGACTCTGAACCTGTGCTATCATTCTTTTCAGATTATACTTTGATTAAATAGATATTCAAGACTTACTCAACATCTTGCTGAAATGAAGAGTAAATGTATCCCATAAAAGATTAAGTCTTTTGAAATGAATAACTGAGTTTGACTTCTACTTTCCCTTTATTAGTGACTCAATGCCAATACCTCAAAGAAGATCTTTAGTTATAGATGACATAATTTGTCATCTTATGACCCTCTTATTAATAATGTCAGGCATTAATGTTCACTGAATCACAGAGTTCAATATTATAGGGCTCAGATACTACTTGTGTGACACCATGGAAAACACTCTATTGAAATACCCACATGTTCTCCTCAATAAAAAGTGACTTACTGTGACAGCAACCAGATGATTTCCATTTCCAACAATTTCAGCTTCTCTTTGAAAATTACTTCCATTTAAGGAAAAAACTGATCTGTGTTCAAATTCCATTTCTAAGGGCATTAAGTTTCTAATGAGAGCCGATGATGGAAGTACAAATAAACAAAGTTCTGTCTGCTCACCCAAAGACTGGGCACCTTGGAAGACACATTTTGGCTATAGTTCTCCAAAAATATTTTCTGCAGCATTCTGTGGTCCAGATCCTTCCTCTCTCTTATCTATCTACTGCTGATTCTAAATTCATCACAAATTAAATCTGTGAGTGTCATTTTGTCTTTTGATTTACAGAAGATTTAACTTTATCTTAAAATTTTAAACAAAATTTGAGGTAGCTTTGCTTTATACTGATAAGAATCATATGTTTTGCTCTTCAATCACTTATATCAAGATTGTGTTGTAGACCTTCAATCCAGTAAGAAAGTAATTGGTTACCCCAATAACATTCATATCACTATTGCAACAATTGGTATATCTTGTCAGGAACTTTAAAAATCAATAACAAAAGTTACTTATCTGAGAATATAGATTTTGCAAAGATTCATAATCATTCTATGTTGAAAGTCTAGCTAAAGTTATAGCTACCATTGAGGGACTGACTTCCTCTATCTTGAACAAGAAATTGAAGAGTGATAAATTATTTTACCAGTACTTCTAGGCTTCAAACAGTACATGGAAAAGAAATAGAAAGCACTATTTGTACTGGGAAAACTTAGAAGACTCCATCAGCTCTACAACAAATTGGAAGTAATAGTTGAGCTTTAATGGATCCAAGATCAATATAATACTCTGTAACATGTATGCTTGCAATACACACTGAAAATTAAAGTATTTATCTATAAATCAAATAAGAGAAATTTCAATATTATATTTTAAAACATAAGTTTAACCATGAATTGATAATACATGGGCATTGGAAAGTACAAAATATAAAGAGTGAATGCAATATAATAGAAGAAATGCTGCATTAATAATTTTGACCTCTCAACAGTTAGGTTGGGGGGTATCCATGTCTGTTCAAGCTTTCAGATGCATGACATATGTGTTTCTTTTCAAGCAAAGTGCAAGTGTGTTTGTGTGTGTGTGTGTGTGTGTATACATATACATATATATATGTTTATATATATATGACAGAGTGCCTCCTCAGGTGCTGTTCCTTAGGTTGTATCTAAATTCTATTTGAGTCATAATCTCTCAATGATCTAGACATTACAAATTAGCTAGGCTGGCTAACTAATATGTGCAAGGGATCTACCTATCTCTACCTCCAAGTTGAAGGATTAAAAGGCCACTACCACTTGGTATCTTTTGAAAAAGACTGCGAACAAAAGTCTGATTAGTATGTTTTCAAGACAATTATTCTACCAACTGAAATATTTACCTAGAAGTTGATATTTTTCTCCAAAAATTCCAAGTTTAATAAATGTAACATATAAGTTGTTCTTAAGACGGTAAGGTTTGACATGAAAATATCTGTAATTCATAATGCAGACATGCCAATGTTAACAAATATAATACAGCTAATGAAGAAGAAATATTCTAGTATACTCTCAGGGGGGCACATTCTTTAAGTAAACCATCTTTCCTTCCCAAGTAGCTATCATTTTTTCATGTCAGAGTGGAACTTCATAAATCTCTTCTCCATGTGGTTTTGGTTATACTGATCATATATAGAGATTCTACCTAAGTTACAACTGCCGAAATTTCATGTATGCAGCAGCGTTTTTGTGTGTAGTAAGTACAATGTCACCTCAGGTACACACAATTCTTGTCTACTACAGTCATTGCACCCATTATTCTGTGATGATCTGTGAGTCTTAAGCAAAAGAGGTTGAAAAAGCTGTCTCATTTAACATATTCCACAGTCTCATATTCTTTGCTTATGGACCAGTTGCAGAAATCTGTACCAATAACTGTAAAATGAAGCTTCACTAATGATGTTTGAGAGACACACTCTAAGTTTTTGGTGTGTGTGTGTGTGTGTTTTACCTACCTATATGTGCACTACATATATAAAGAACTTATGGGGCAGTATATTATTATGTGTATTATTAATAATAATAATATACTCCCTGCTTTTGGTTATAAATAAGCCAACTTCAGCTCTTTTTTTCCTATTAACAGTTCCAGCTGTGAGTTCTGTCTTGGGAAGTAGTTTAAGTTTAATAAGAAAGTAGGTGGTAACTCCCCAAAACATTAATACCGCTATTGTACTAGTAACCATATTTTTCCAGCAAAAGTGCTATTGTTCTTCCTGTAATTTTCACTGCACGTTTAAGAGAGAAAAAAAGAATTATAATTAAAAATCTCTGCATAAACTTTTTGTTAAACATTATGAACTGATTTTAAAATTGAATAAAAGAGACTTTGAAATGGAAGAATAACTCTGCATTTAAGCTTTATGCAAGCTTAAATTCAAGAGCTTTGGACCAATGTTAATACAGACAAATTCACTGTGGAATCCAGAATTACATTTATTTTTTTTTTTAATTTATATGTAAATTTGGGTATTTTGCCTAAATATATGTCTATGGACCATGTTCATGTCTAGTGCTTGTGGAGGCCAAAAGAGGGTGTCGGATACTCAGCAACTGGAATTACAGATAGACCTTTGTTTTTAAGAGTCTCATGGAAGGAATGGGAACCAAACACAGGGCCTCTGAAAGACAAGCCAGTACTTTTGTCTGCTGATTTATGTCTCAAACCTCTAGCACACTTGTTTATAATGTTGACTGATCAAGTCTCTGTGAATTTTTTTATATCAGTGTAAAACTATGGACTTCTAACCATGCCTCAAAGTCTTGTAAAAAATAGCTTAAAAGCCAAGGCTTACAGATCTACATGTATATTTTAAAATTGAAAAACATAGGAGAAATGGGAAATATTATGTGACCCTTGAATTTATATATAATACAGACATAATTCATAATGAAAGTAATACAATGATCTATTTATTTATGGACTTTTCACAGTGAAACACAAGGACAACAATCTGAACTGGAAATACCAATATGATAAAATATTTTAAAATTATATAGAAAATAATGTCCTCTGACTCAAAAAACATAAAGAACAGCCAATATTGAAAGAAATAAGACAACATATACCTTGGTATTTAATTTTCAGATAATATGCCTATTTAATTACAGGAGGTTTGTGAAAGGCCAATGGACACTTGAAATAATGTCCAACATTATTGGTCATTACAGAAATGTCACTCAAATGGTCCAAGAGGGCTCCTCTACAGTCCAATCAGATCTCTAAACTCTAAGACTGTTGCCCGTGACAAGTATTGGTAAGGCAATCCTGGAAGATTCAGCTTGCAGGTTGGAATACAAAACTGTACATCATTTGCAGGAAAGAATTTGGCCAATATAAGAAGGCCTACTTCAGCTTTGTTCACGAGCTAACCAGGCAGCGTGGAGATTCGATCTGGGCACCGAGTGAAACATCATTGTGGTGAGTGAGTGCTGCGCTGCGGCAGCTGGGAACATACCTCAGCCAGCCCACACTTCCAGACCATCCTACAGGGGCTATACTGCCCAAACCGCCTCTCTATTCCTATCCCATTCAGCTTACATCCAGATCCCCACACCCCCTGTCTTCCTCCCTCTCTCCCTCCTTTGGGGCATAGCGCCTCCCTGCCCAGCCTGCTAGGACGCTGGGACCGAATCCGAACCGGGAGGACAAAGGGGTGGCATGTAGCTCCTTTGTTCCCATAGCATGCCCGCAGCGAGCTGGGTGGGCCCTTTGTTAGCAAGCTAACCAAGCAGCGCAGAGTTTCGATCTGGGCACCGAGTGAAACATCATTGTGGAGAAACATCTCTGGGGAGTGACATCACTGGGAAGGTACATCAGTGGGCAAGAAGACCAGATCCTGTAAAAGAAGATCCAAAGGGGAGTATTGGGAGGAAGAGATGGGCAGAGGCCAATGCAGGAATTCTCCCCACAATCTGAAAAACAACACGAAACCACCAGAAGCCAGTGACCCCACAACAGGAGGACATGAACACCTTAATCAAGAAGAAGTAGAAAAAACTGACTTCATGAAAGTGATTGACACCCTTAAACAGCATATAAAAAAACGCCCTTATGGAAATGGATGAGAAGTATAATAGAAAGTTCGAGGAATTGAGTAAATCAGTGAATGATACCCTAGGAAACCAAGGAAAAACAATCAAGCAGATAAAGGAAACAGTTCATGACTTGAAAACTGAAATGGAGGCAAAGAAGAAAACACAAACAGAGGGCCGGCTGGACATGGAAAATCTAGGTAAATGAATAGAGACTACAGAATCAAGTATAACCAGCAGAATACAAGAGATAGAAGAAAGAATCTCAGATTCTGAGGATAACATAGAGAAAATAAACACTCTGATCAAAGAAAACAGCAAGTCCAACAAACTCTCATCACAAAACATTCAGGAAATATGGGACACAATAAAAAGACCAAACCTAAGAATAATTGGAGTAGAAGAAGGAGAAGAAGTGCAGCTCAACGGTACAGAAAATATACTTAATAAAATTATAGAAGAAAACTTTCCCAAACTGAAGACAGATGTACCTATGAAGGTTCAAGAAGCATACAGAACACCAAATAGGCTGGATCAAAAGAAAACATCCCCTCGCCATATAATAATCAAAACACAAAATATACAGAATAAAGAAAGAATATTAAGAGCCGCAAAGGAAAAAGGCCAAGTTACTTATAAAGGTAAACCTATCAGACTTACACCTGACTTCTCTATGGAAACCATGAAATCCAGAAGGTCCTGGATAGATGTTCTCCAAAAACTAAGAGACCACGGATGCAAGCCCAGACTACTATGTCCAGCCAAACTTTCATTCACTATAAATGGAGAAAACAAAATTTTCCAGGATAAAAACAAATTTAAACAATACGTAGCCACAAATCCAGCCTTACAGAAAATAATTGAAGGAAAATCACTAACCAAGGAGTCCAACAATGACCACAATAACTCAGACATCTAGAGACTCTTCACCAGCTCAAATCAAAGAAGGAAAACACACAAACCCTACTACTAAAAAAGTGACCGGAGTTAACAACCACTGGTCATTAATATCACTTAATATCAATAGGCTCAACTCACCTATAAAAAGGCACAGGCTAAGAGATTGGATAAGAAAACAGGATCCAACATTCTGCTGTCTACAAGAAACACACCTCAACCACAAAGACAGGCACCTACTCAGAGTAAAGGGCTGGGAAAAGGCTTATCAAGCAAATGGACCTAAGAAACAAGCAGGTGTGGCCATACTAATTTCTAACAAACTTGACTTCAAACTTAAATCAATCAGAAGAGATGGAGAGGGACATTTTATACTCATAACAGGAACAATTCATCAGGAAGAAGTCTCAATCCTGAATATCTATGCCCCTAATATAAAAGCACCCACGTATGTAAAAGAAACATTACTAAAACTCAAGGCAGACATCAAACCGCACACACTAATAGTAGGAGACTTCAACACTCCTCTCTCACCAATGGACAGGTCAAACAGACAGAAACCTAACAGAGAAATTAGAGAATTAATGGAGGTAATGAATCAAATGGACTTAACAGACATCTATAGATTATTCCACCCAAAGAGGAAAGAATATACCTTCTTCTCTGCAGCTCATGGAACCTTCTCGAAAATTGACCATATACTTGGTAACAAAGCTAACTTACACAGTTACAAAAAAATATTAGTAACCACCTGTGTCTTATCAGATCACCATGTATTAAAGTTAGAATTCAACAACAATGCTACCCCCAGAAAGCCTACAAACTCATGGAAACTGAACAGTCAACTACTGAACCATACCTGGATTAAGGAAGAAATAAAGAAATTAAAGTCTTCTTTGAATTCAATGAAAATAAAGAAACAACATACTCGAACTTATGGGACACTATGAAAGCAGTCCTGAGAGGAAAGTTCATAGCACTAAGTGCCCACCTAAAGAAAACAGAGAAAGCACATACTGGAGACTTAACAGCCCACTTGAAAGCTCTAGAAAAAAAAGAAGCAGACTCACCTAGGAGGAGTAGAAGACTGGAAATAATCAAATTGAGGGCTGAAATCAACAAAATAGAAACACAGAAAACAATCCAAAGAAGGCCTACTTCACTTCACTTTTATATTATCTAAGCTGCTAGTGAATTGCTATGCCCCATATTTCCTCTTTATTCCTCTCTTGAAAGGCCAATTGAGGTGTAATGGGGCTGGCTAATATAGGTGCAGGTGAAGGTGGTTGCTGCCAAGTGTGAGGATCTGAGTTTGATCTCAAGGACTCACCTGGTAGGAGCAGGGAACTGATTCCCACCAACTGTTCTTTGAATTTAGTATCAATCTGTGTTTGATAGGAACACACATGCACACACATGCACACTCAAAAACACAAATAATAAAATTGAAAATGTTAAAAGGTGATTATTTCTTCATTTTAATGGTGACAAAGTTCAAAGAAAGCAGTGAACATCAGTATACATTTCAACAGCCACTTTGAGGCTGACATGTAAAGTCACCTAACATCACTGTAAACTAATCTACAGTTTCTTCAGGGAAAATTTGTTAACTACTAGAGAAATAATTATACCCCACATCCTTTGCACCTATGTATATAAATTCCTGGAGTGGCAGAGAGCTTGACGATAAACAAAGGAAATCAGATAAAGACCATTATATACAATCTTGATTCTTACATGAGATATTTCAAAGCTGATTCATAACGAAAGTCATACTCTGGAATTTAAAATTCCTACACACAGTTCCCCTAAAGGGTAAAAATATCTTCCCTTTATTCTGCTTCATGTGAAAGACAGCATTTAATGTAGGAAGGGCATTACATAGAAGCCTAACTGATATGAGAATTAACTTATCTCCAAGGACAAAGGGTTAAAAATGTGGTAGAATTATCCCACAGTCAGGGTTGTTTCCAAGAAGTCTTTATTGAATGGGACCCACTATTTTATTCTAGCAACAAGAGGTAGTCAGATGAAGGGGAGAGGTCTGTGAGGGGTAGAAGGTGGCAATTAATAAAGTGTAGTGATTTTTGCATGAATGATATATACTTGTGAAAATTAGTCATTATTAGAATGCAAGCCTGTACTACTTATTGTATCCAATTTTGTTCTTCAAAAAATGATATTTTAAGAGGTTTCAAGTCTTCATTCCATTTCTGCTTGAATAACCCCATTTTCTAAAATTTTGGGATGTGGTTATTTATATCTCATAATATATGAAAGCTAATATGAAAAGGTGTTCACCTCCTCACAGTCCTGGCATCCTCCTGTCTGTTTTCTCCTTTGGGCATATGGTCACCACCCTGTTCCAGGTTCCTGTTATAAACTCTTGTTTTAGCTGTGGTGATACTTCTGTCATCATCAGTCACGTACATTTATTTTTCCCTGATGCTCTCTACTATTTGACACTCTTTATTTGTGCTCTAATGGCATGCTTTATGTATCTCACAAAGCACAGAAAGAGATGTGGGAGTTCTTACACTTCACTCTTACTTACACAAAAGGGAAACATGGATTTTGTATGCCCTAGGAGAGTGAAAGTTGAAAAATAATATTGCATTTCTTATTTGTGTCAAGTCAGACACAAATATGTGCACACCCCTTGCTTCATGTACTGCCATGGCTATGGGAAAAGTAGATATGAATCTTAGTCACTACGTGTTCGTTCTTTATTAAGCAATTACTTTAATCATTTGCAAGCTTCTCTGTAGGAATACCAACTCAGAATGGACTTATAAAAGCAATGACATAGTTATCATATTTACTGCAAAACCATATGATGTAAAAGAATAAGATAAAAAGTTTAGTAACTCTTAATTAAATTGCATATAAATGAGAAAACATTTTATTCTCAAATGGGGTGATTTAAGAAACATGTTAGATTGCAAAGTGTTTTGATAAGGCAAATAACAAGTATCTATACAAAATACATTGTTTATTAAAAATAATCTTGAGGCTTTTGTTTGGAGAATGGATGAGACAGTGAAAAATATGGATAAATCAAACAAGCTCTGATTGTTTTGACTGTAAGACAGAGCTGTTTCCAATCACTTATCAAGAAAATTGAGTTAGTGAAACATTCAAAATCTATTGCTCATGATATCTTAAATATTTTGAACAATACTAATACAGATGCTTTATTGTTTTAAATCTCAATTAATTAGTTGCCCAAAATTAAAATGCAAAAGTGTGTGACACATCTGTCAAGTAAGAGTGGTAGAGAAAAAATAAAACTGTATTGCAGTTATATTATTTATCTTTCTGAGAGGAACGTAACAAATGACAAGGCACACATTCACACATACACAGGTGTGTTTATGTCAGAGTGAACTATGTATATATTTGGTTTATACAGTTGTGGCATTGACAAGCCACAAAGTGAGTAAAATCTCAAGCTACAGATCCAGAAGACACTGGTTGAGGTAAAAAGGTCAATTGGTTTAAGCTTCAAGATCTATTATTTCTATTTGAGTCTGAAGACATGTTGAAAGGGAGTCAGTAGAAATCATGCTTTCACAGTAGGGCAGGGGCAAATTTTTGTTTTATTTAGAATATTAACTAATAGGATGAGGTCTAACTACATATTTGAGAAGCAAAATATCTCCTAATTATATATGTTTTCTAAGTTTTGTTCAAAAATCGCTCACAGCTTATAAATGATAGAAACTCATTGCCATAGGGCCTACAGAAATAAACTTACCTCAATGCCTTATGCTCTTGAAGGAATTGTTAAACTCTTGTCTCTTCCTTTCTTCTATTCATTGCGTTCCCATGGTAAAACATGCTTTGGACTTGTCGTTTTATGGTGCCTTACCTCAGGTCTGAAACCAATGGATCGATGAATCAGGTTAGAATCTCCAAAACTAAGCAAAAATAAGCCTTACATTGAAATACGGAGTACTTTTATTTTTATTTTTTCCAGGAAAATGCCATGCTAATTCCCATATGGTTCTACAAATTTACATTTCATGAGAAATGTCTGTGAGTTCCTTTACTCCTACATCCTCACCACTATTTGTTTTCATTTGTGTTGTTGTTATTATTGATATTCTAAGTGGATCAGGCAGAATATCAACATAATTTGCATGTCCCTGGTGGCTAAGTATGTTTAAAATGTGTGTGTGTGTATATATATATATATTTCAATATATTTGCAACATTATGGAAAACAATGAAATATAATAAGTATGAATATCAGTAGACTACAATGATGTGCACTTATGGAAGTGTCATTAATGAGACTAATTTTCTGTATCATTATTAAATATTAAAAACAAAAAAATGGAGGGAGGGAGAAGGACATGAGCCTTCACAGTATGACTTCCTTCAGGAAGTCACAACCATCACTAAAGTTCCTTAAAAAACAAATAATTGCCTGATAGAGGGCACTCTGTTAATAAATTTGCTCTAAGTTATACAGCTACATGATGTGGAATCTTTGCCAACCAATTATCTTTAAGAGGTGGGACCATGCTAAGTAGTGGTTTTCTGGGACCCAGAGAAAAGCGGCTCTCACAACCCAGGTGAGCTCTGTTTGTGTGTGGTTGGTTCCCTTGCAGCACTGCTGAGCCTGGACTTCTCATTCCTGTTTCATGAGTCTTCCCCTTATAAAAAATAAAAATATAATTGTTTTATCTCTTAGCTACCCTGGTTATTTCCCAAATAGAGTTAACTTCTACAGTTCAGGCTGCAGTGATGCTGCTTTTCCGAATCATCCATGCTGTGAATTTTCATTGACACAACTGTCCCAAGTTTCTCACATCATTTCATGTGATGTCCATGCATGTAAATAGTAGGAGCCAGTCAATGTAGGATCCAACCATGATAAGCTAAATAGAAACAGACCACCCAAAGGAAGTTCTTTACTTCCAACCATTATCACCTGCCATTGATAAGTTTAATGAAGGCTTGAGTCCCAGTAGTTTACCCTGAAGTTGACCTGGTTGCAAGAAGAACCACAAACTGAGATTACCCAAGCAACACCCAAGAACAGACCATCCAAAGGAAATGCCTAACATTCCAACCATTATAGAGAGAATCATTTGCCAGCCCACTCACCAGGACACCTCTAGCAAATGTCAGCCAATCAGGAGTCCTGAACCTCAGAAACTCCTCACCCTCACCTTTACTACTATAAAAACCCAACTCTAACTCCAATTATTCTAATACATTGGCCATGCGGAAAGACCGAGTTTGCAAACTTGCATAAAATAAAGGTTCTTTGCTTTTACATATGGTATTCAGTCTCCTTGCTGTTTTTTTTTTTGGGGGGGGGGGAGGTTTCCCAGATCTGGGCATAACATAAATAACCCATTCTTCTACAAATAATTCTGATGAACCAAATAGACTACCAAGATAAACATAGACAATGTTCTCTTTCTCTCTCTCTCTCTCTCTCTTTTTTTTTTTGTTTGTTTTTGCTTTGGAGCCTGTCCTGGAACTCGCTCTGTAGACCAGGCTGGTCTCGAACTCACAGAGATCCACCTGCCTCTGCCTCCTGAGTGCTGGGATTAAAGGCATGCACCACCACCGCCTTGCGACTATGTTCTCTCTTAAGCCAGTGCATTGCTGTCTTTCATTGTGAATAGACATGTTGTGGGATAACGCTCTTGAATACTGTGAAGACTTGTCACTCATATTGATTTTAAAACACTTACTTGTAACAGGAGGGCTGGGGTTTCTGTCCTACCCGGTACCCCACAGCTGGCAAACCCCAAAGAAAAATCACAGAGAGTCTGCATTAAGTTATAAACTGATTGGCCCATCAGTCTTCTTATTAGCTCTTGTAGCTTATATTAACCCATTGTTCTTATCTATGTTAGCCATGTGGCTCAGTACCTTTTTCAGTGGGGTATATCACATGTTGCTCCTTCGGTGGTCTGGGGAGGAATGGGCTTCCTCCTTCTTAGCATTCTCCTGTTCTCATCACCCCACCTCTGCTTCCTATCTGGTTGACCCACCTTTACTTCCTGCCTGGCCAATCAGCATTTATTTAAAACATGATTGACAGAATACAGACAAGTCTCCTGCACCATTTACTAATCAGTAGCCAGGCAAAATGTATAAACAGGGCAACCAGACTAGGAGAATTCTGAGAAGAGAAAAGGCAGAGATGCAGTCACCAACAAGATGAAAAGGAAGCAAGATTAGAATAAGTTACTTAGAAAGGTACCAGTTCAAGCAGATCAATATAGACAAGAATTATGGGTAAATTTAAATTGTAAAAGTTAGTTAAGTAATAAGCCTAAGCAATCGGCCAAACAGTTTATAATTAATATATACCCGTTTGTTGATTTTGGGAATGAATGGCTGTGGGACCAGGTGGGAAACTTCCATATACAGATATTCCCATAAGTCTTTCTAAGGATAGTTATATTACAGTCAGCCATGTAATAAGGTGAATATGGCAATTTAGTATCTATACTATTTCAAGTAAACAAAACTTGAAAATGCCAAAGTCAAAGTTCTATTGCTGTGATAAGATGTCATGACAAGGACAACTCTAATTAAAAAAAAAACTTTTAATTGGGGTTTCTTACATGTTTAGAGGTTTAATCCATTATCATTACGGTACAAATTGTGACAACATGCAGGCAGACAATGCTGGAGAGGTATCTGAGACTTCTGCATCTCAACAGGCAGCAGGAAGAAAGAGTAAACCACTGGGTGTGACTTGAACTGAAACCTCAAAGCCCACCCTCGGTGTTCCAAGTCATCCAACAAAAGCACACCTATTCTAACCAGACCACATGTCTTAATCCTTTTAAATAAATATACACTAATGAGCCTATGGGTTGACATTTTTATTCAAATGACCACAGGAAATGTCTTTGAAAAATAATATTAAATCTAATGCAGGTGTTATTCACTAAACACATATTATAACAGACTAGAAAAAAATTACCTTTATATTATGAATTTTACAGTTTGTTTTACATAATCATGAACTGATTACTTTGGTGTCACATAATAGACTTATGGAACATGCATGGATTATAGGTGTTTATGTTCATGAAAATATTAGATCATTGTTGTGTTTTTAATTGGGTTAATAGGAACTGATGGGAACTTTAGGACTTAGAGCTGAAAGAAAGCAGGTTCTCTAAAGTATGATCCTGAAAAGTGTGACCTGTGTAAGGTCTCTGGTCATTGATTATCTCTCTTTGCATCCTGCAACAAGGTCAATGGCTTTGCTTATTTTACCCTTCTGTGATGTCACTTTTCCAAGAAACATATGGAATACAATTTCTGCTTTCCTCAATTTGAAAATAAAGATTTGAAACTGTGTTTAATGAAACTTTCTGATTTTATTAACATAACCAATTCTGAAAGAATCATCATCAAGTAATTTCTCGGGACTTTTAATCTGTCATATTAATTGTAATGATTTCTGTAAGAGAGGGACTTTGTCAGCAGGTGGGTCCAAACAACAGCAGGTGAGAGCCCAGAGCGATTCTGCCTATAAGATGCCATGGCAGGTGAGAGTCAGAAACCTCACCAGGAGAGACAAACCTGTCATTCAGACAAAGCTTGAGTGAGGAATTTTACTGAGATAAAGGGGATGGAAGAGGGAAAAGAAAAAAGGTAAAGGGAGAGAGAAACGTAGACAGAGACAGATAGATGCACACACACACACACAGAGAGAGAGAGAGAGAGAGAGAGAGAGAGAGAGAGAGAGAGAATGAAGAGAAGGAAGTAGACAGAGTTTTGCCTTTTAAAAGATACAGGATACTGCCTGCCCTTCACACAGGAGTAACACAGAGCGTCTGTCAGGTACTCAAGAGGCAGGATCAGGTTCATCTGGATATTAACATTCCTCTCTTCTTTATTACAAAAGGTGAGGACTTAGGCATGGCAGGTTAAAGAAATGAGGGTGTTTAGTTCTCTAGACTAGTTCCTACTGACCTGTAGGATTGTCCATTTTGGGGGGACCTGAGAAAGCTGGGATGCTGACCATGTCCTAACGTATCTGGTTGTTTCACTTCACTGGCTATGTGGAATCATCTGGCACCTCTTGGACCTGGGAAGAAGTTGGCAGAGCAGAGGAACAATGTTAACTTTACAAAAAATTTTCCCTTAGGTCCAGGTAATTGAAGGAGGCAAGATGTTAAGAAAGATGGTGAGGCCTTTGGCTTTTGACAATACTTATTTTGGAGTCTGTCTGATCTGTGTGAAGTGAATCAAAGTCAACTTCCTTGAACTTACTAGAATTTTTTGAGTTTGTGAAAATGTAAATTTTAGACACACTGGAGATGACAGTATACTCCTGCCAGAAAAGTGGGACAGATGTTTTTGCACAATGAAAACAACCTTTGAGGTCAATAGTTAGGACACCACCAACAGGAATTTAAAATCTTGAAATTGTAGTTATGATGATAGTGGTATAACATGGTGCTTAGCACCCTATCAGAGTTGGATTAATAGTTTATTAGAACTAAATGGATGAATGTTAAACCTATGGATAGACCCTTGGAGTCCTAATTTAACAGGAGCATGAGGAGAAAGAAAGATCTAGATCATGATTTATTTTTTCAAATGTCTCAAATCACTTAACTTTGTCATCACTATTTATCCTCAGATCTTTATAACTGGCATTTTACATACCTTAAACACATTTTTGTACACCAAAACATTTTTAGATTCTCTTATCTTAAGTTTTGCACCTTAAAGCACCTTTTATTTAAACAAAGGAATGGTAAGATGTACTGAAATCTGTTTTGGAAGCTGATTGATTTCACTTCCTGCCTACCTAAGTAATATTATCTCCCTTCTCAGTCCTTTGATGGGGTTGAAAATTACATAGTCATATTACTGTCCTCTTATGATCTAGCCAAGCCATTTCCAATACAAGACTTAGACTCCTTAAGATAGCATGTTTATTAAATATATAAAATATTTAGCGTAGGTTTCTTGCTTAATATTGTTCATGCTAGTTGTAATTCTATTCTTATACTTGATAACTGTTCCTACTGTATATAGTTTTGTATTATACTCTTTGAAATTTTATAGGAACCCTCCTATTTAAAGAAAAGTGGAAGGTGTTGTGGGAGCTCCTTCTGCTCCTTCAGCCAATAGCCTTTAAGGTATCAACCCACTTGGTTGTGGTCTTTGGTCTTAGGTCTTTGGTCATTTGGTTCATTGGTCTGAATACTCCACCAAATGCTTAGCAGGGAAGACAAACATTACAATAAGTCCTCCAGTTAGACTTTTATGAATTGGGCTGCTAACACCTATAACTCTTTCCAAGAGGAAAGGTAGAAATTTGAACTATGCTTATGTTTGTGGTTGGTTGTTTGATCAAATCTGCATTTTAAAAACTGAAGTAATTTTCAATGAATTTGAATGGAATCCATTTTTTCGTAATGGCAGCTTTCTCTGTGTTAACGTGTCCCAATCTTTATGCATGGACAGCTATCCATGTGAGAATTGAAACACAATATGAGAAAGAAAAATAAAAAAATATCTAAGCCAAAAATCAATGATGAAATAAGATGATATTATATTATTCTATAACCAATACTAAAACCATAATATAAATATTTTATCAAGGTTTCACTTGTTTTCCATCCCAGACTATAGAGTATAAAATTAATGTGCAGTTTACAGAAGAAAAGAGTAAGCCAAAACTATAAAACTTTAGTACATATGCTCCTGCTTTTTAATATATCTAATTGAATTATATTCTTTCAACTGAAAATAAAGCAGGGTGTTGTCAAGGATGGTTTTATTTAACAATGAAGTCCATATATCATTTGTATATAAATTCTGAAATACATATGCATTTATGAATGATCAATTTTTCCCACCAAGGAGGATTATTGTGTTACATGTGTTATTTCCTTTTGATCTCTTATCTGTTGTTTTCAATGAATTGTTCAAACCAGTTCATGAAATATGACCAACCTGGAGGTCAGAGGGAAACTAAAATTGCTTCCACCTCTCTATTACAGTCTTAATAGTTAAGTTACTACCCAGGGAATGACAATTTTATGTCCCATTAGTGATAAGTGTTATTTTTATACTACTCATGACAATTTCTCACTATGCTGATATGTGAGCATTTATCTAGCCACATTGCAATTATTTTCAGTTGCAAGAACTATGTAACACGTCTTCAAAGCTCAAATGTGCTTTGCAGAGTGAGAAAAAGACAATGTTAGGGTTGTGAATTTTCATAAATGAACCAAAATATGATCACTGACACTGATTAGTACCTTGGTGGTCAGAGTTTAGTAGAGAAGATTGTTTTCACATTAAAGATAGGCTAGGTACTCATTATGAATCTTAAAATCTTGGACAAATGTAGAATCTTCTAGAAGCATAAATAATAGAGATTATTTTCATGTTCATCTTAAAATATGCTTGCATCTGGATAGAATGACAAGTAAAGAACTTCTCTTGAAAAATTCCATATCTGGTATAGAGAACTTTCTAGTTGTTGCAAATGAGTCCCAGTAATTTGTCCCCAGACATAAGACATGCAAATATGTTAGTATAAACCATGAAGAAGTTATATTTGAGACTATCAAAATGAGTCCTTAGGTAAAATGCCTGCTGTGCAAGCATGCACACCTGAGTTCTGATTCATGGCTTACATGTGAAAGGAATGTTTAGTGTAAAGCTTCTGAGGTGTCAAGGCACACAGAGGATCAACCTAGTCCCACTGGTCAGTTTCAGTGTCTGTGAGAGATACTATCTCAAAATCTAAGACGGAATGTGTTTGAAAGATGGAGTTGAGATTGACCTCTGGCCTCCATATGGCTGTTCGCAAGCATACATGCATAGATACCCACATGAGCAGAAACACACATATGATACATACTCAAACATACATAGATAGCGGACAAAAAAAAAAGGTTAGGAAGGAGTTGACAATACTAACCTTACACCTCTTACCATTTTATGTGACTGAAGTTTCTGTCCACGAAACACATGAACATAAAAGGTGAGGATTATTTTCAGCCCCCTTACAACTTTTACTACCAATTTCTTATTTGAAGAAAAATATATATATTTACCTTTATTTATGTAAACTCATAATTTTTGGCCAATAATGCCTCCACTCTCTTCTAGTTTCATGATTATTAAAATATTTTAATACTGCTCTGTTTCTCAACATGATATACTCTTATGAATGTAAAATTAAGTAAATTGATAAGACCCTTAACATTTTGAGATGCTAAATGAGTAAAAATATAAAAAGAAGGAACAGTTGTGTAATGACAAAGAAATCATGATAGTTATTTTCCTAAGAATTACAAATTAATCTTCTGCTTTTATTTAATGAACACTTATATTTTAAGTAGATATTATTTGTGGTATAACTTCCCATATTTATAATTTATATATTATATGTAATATAATTAACATATTAATATAATATATAGTTTAGAAATTATTTATGGAGATATAATTTGTGTATACATATATATTTAAACTATATATTTTTCAAAAGCTATTAATTTAGGATAGAATTTGAAACGAAAGAAAAGGATCAACACTTTCTGTTGTTAGAGCTCCCACTCCTTTATAAGAATTCACATTTACATTCTCAATTTAATGTAACAATCACTATATTAATTAAGTTTTCTTTTCCCTACCTCCCTTGAACCCCCCCACTCTTCCTTCTCACTCTTCTTTCCTTCTTGTTATCTGATGGGGGCAATCCTGGTAGTTGGTCTAGAAAGGCTCAACTCAGTTATCACCCAGGCCTGTATAAAGGTGTCTGAGTTGACCCACCCCACCATCTCCCCCATCTATGACTTGCTGGAGCACAGAACCATAGCCATAGGATCTCTGTGACTCAGGGTAACAACAGGATATCTGAGGGAAGTTTCAGTGAGAGTTCAGTATCGATAATGTACCAGAGGCAAGAAACCTTGAACCAGATCAACAACTCATTGCAATGAGTAGTTTTAAGTAAAGCTGTTTGCGCAAAAGGGTCTACTGTGTGACACACTGCAGCTCCCAAGGCCACTATGACAAAAGAATAGGTGACAGAGAGGAGAAAAAAAGACAGAGGAGTGGAAAGTTTTTGCTTTTTTGTTCATTTTGCTTTGTCCTGTTTTATTATTTTGTTTTGTTTTGTGTTTTTTTGCGGGGGGGGGGGGCAGGGGAACAGACATGGAAGGACATGGAAATGAGTAGAATTGGGGTCCGTGTTATGAAATCCATAAAGAATCAATAAAAATTATACTGAAAAATTATTTAGCCATATTTTGTCTTTAGTCACTAAAAGGAATAATGATTGACAAGAAGAAAGACATTTTTTGCTGGTATGGATTTTATGGAAGGCCAAATTATTTGCCTCCATATTGCTTAGTTAAGTATATTTTAATTATATTTATTATAGAGAATTTCACACATGTAAAAATATATCATGTCTAAACCCGTTTTCCTATTTAAAATTGCTTTGTGTCAACCCATCCTGTCCTGCTCTCCAGTATCAAGTCTTTTTTTGGTTTGTTTTTGTATTTTGTTTGTTTGTTTTTAGCGTGCTTTGGGTCCTGTAGTGCTGCTCAGATTTGAACAGGTAGGGGTCTAGCTACAGGAATATGTAATACTTGTCACTGGCAGCCTGGCAGCATCCTCAGGAAGAAAAAAGATAAAAAGGTATTTCAGGTTAAGAAAACAAATTATTACATAAAATTATATAATGCCTTTTTCCTGTTTATGTTTTTTTCATCTCCCAAGATGTCATAGTGTTTCATACTTCTCATTTAACGACATTGTTTTGTATTAACATGTATTTACTGATAATATACATTACAATTTATTATTAAAATTTATACTTTACAATTATTATTAAAAGAAAATAACAGGGTTTGAAGAAACAATGTGATGTGGGATTCCCTTCTGTATAATGTGAATATATCGTATTAGCATTGGTTAATAAAGAAGTTGCTTTGGACCTTTATAGGGTACAATACAGCAAGGCAGGAAATCTGCTATAGAGAAAGTGTAGGGAGAGTCAGGGAGATGCCATGTAAGTGCCTAAGGAGAAAGATGCCTGCTGGAGCCTACCAGAACCTTGATGGGAAACCACAAGCCTTGTGGTAAAATACATAATAGTGGAAATGGATTAGTTTAAGATACAGGAACTAGGTAGCATATGCCTAAGTGAATGGCCAAGCAGTGTTGTAATTAATATAGTTTCTGTGTGATTATTTGGGTCTGGGGTGGCTGGGAACGAATAGGCAGCCTCTGACTACAATAATGCAGTATTTATTTTTCAGAGCATTGAAGTTTTCTTTTGTACATCTTGTTAGGTGACTCACTCTTTAGCTGGAGCATCTGGCTTGCCCCAGCATGATCTGGGAAGCCTCATTCCTGTTTCTCTCTCTTTCCAAACCTTGTCTCGTAGTCTCTGAACAAAGAAAAGACACACAAAAAAAATCAGTTTCACATTCTTAGTAACTATTGCCACTTCCTTCCATGGTACCACCAGCAACCCAAATCCCTGCCTAAATTGTCAGCTTTTAATCATACTTGGGCACAACCCCAGTTTGTGGCAGGCACTTCCTCACACCTCATCTACAATCTATAAAATCTCTCTGCTCTAGTCGAGGTACCTGACTGTTTTGCTCAACATACATATTGTTATACTTTTTCCATTCAAGTTTACCTGACTTACTGTGACAGCAGAGAAACTTATTATGGCAGGAGATGGGGAGGGGCAGAAAACTTATTAGTCACAGCCACATGTAACTCCAGCTCTGTAGGACTCCAATACCTCTGGCCTCCTCAGGCATTTGCTTTACATGCACATACCACAACCCCCAACAGACATACTTGCATGCACATAAATAAAATAAACTTTGAAAATAATAAAAATGCATATCTTCTGATATTTTGAAATTTAAATAGATGCAGAATCATTAAATTTCACAATTCCACAACTCTTGTATTAAAGTTTATATAAATAAGCCAGGAGAGTGAATATAGTACACTAAAGCGAATATAATTTTTATTTGTGTTAGGTCCAATGTGGGGTCCAGAAAATGGTAATGCTGCTGACAATGTCCTAAAAAGCAGGACTGACCTGATAACCAAAAGGATTGTTATTGTGTAAATGGAATCTTAAATTCAGCATTACTCTTGTAAGCCAGGTTTCTGTTTGCCAGGAAAACCACATATTTACCCTTATTTGCCCCAAAGGTCAACTATTTATGGATAATTAATTAATCTGAATAGTTTGTATCAGTTAAATGGATCCTCACCCTGCTGAATATCATAAAATCCACTTGCTTTTCCTCCAAATCCCTGTTCTTTGCCCCAGAGAGACAGTATTGACTATTTGAAATCCCAATAATCCTTTCTTTCTACCCACATAGTAATCTAGTTAAGTAGTTTCACTATACCCTACCTTTTCTTTTGTAGTTCATTACAACATACATAGTTCTGTCAACACACGTGTCCTCAGCTTCAAAGTTCCTTCTTCAATATCTTTCAAGATACATGGTTTGCTAATATAAGAAAATGAATTGATAACCCTTAGCTATTCATGGTTTTAAAACATTAGGGTTTTTTTCTTTTTGCCATCACTGAAGAAAACTATAACTCTAGGAAAGCAAAATTGAAATTTTACAAGATGATATTACACTTAGATACAGAATAATGTGTACCTTTCCTTGCTTAAAGTGATGATGTCCCTAGCATGACAAACACACTGAAGTTCTTTGTTGAGGAAACAATGAAAATGTTGTCTGTCCATTGGGGCAACAAGAAATCAGAATAGATCTACACATTGAATAAATTGACTCGCACAGTGCAATGATGCTTTCCACTTATATTATATAAGATAAAAGTTTAAAACTTTTAATAATTTTCATGTTGTCAAGTGGATGTTAACTCAATATGTCTAATGTTCTTGTAGACAAGGGTAATCTTATAAACTATTATGTTTCTTACTGTTCATGAATATTAATCTTTTAAATGTTGTTGCATATTTTTCAAATTCAACACAAACATGTGGACTGAACTATTTTCTAAACAAGAGACAATACTTTCATCTAGTAATTAGGACTATTCGGGTGTCATGATATGTCATTTTATCTTTGTAGGTTTTCAAAAGCATCTTTCTAAAACTTTAATTCATAAGTACTATGAATCTGAGCAATATCTTATAAAATATTCATAATTATGCTTAGGATAAGTTTTTTCCTAAAAATTCTCTAGAAAAATAATCAATAATCAGTATTTTATTTTAAGACCTTAATCATCAAGTACACTCATTAGAATTATTTTCAGATCTTCTTATGACTAAATGTTATGTGTGATATAATAATTCCATAAAAGAAAAACTGAAAAAGTGAATCTTAGTCTGATTTTTACATCTATTAAGTGGACGAAGAATATGGGCCACAGGGATTGCTCCATTAGTAGAGCTTCTATGCACAAGTGCAGGAAACATGCACTAGTATTTATTTGTAATTCTAGTACATCTATATAGAGATAGAAGGTGAGGATGAGAAAACCTTTGAACAGGTTCTCATGGAACAGGTGGTAGTTTGTCATACAAACCAGAATGCAATGTGCTACCCTCTTTCACACAGCATGGAAATAAGAAAGGTGGCCCTGAGGTAGTCCTCCTCTATCATCCACTTGTGTTATGGCATGTTCTCCATGCTCACACACATAACACCATATCTATACATGCACACAGACGGTACCATAAGATATGCACAGAGCTAAAGAGAAAACAAGCCCAATATTAAATGTTTATTCAACTGACACATTTAGACACCTTCTATCCTTTGTGAATAATAATAATAAAAATGATCTCAATGTCTTAACATTTGTTAGAACTGTGAAGAAATCCATGCCCGAAATTTAAGTTTAAAGTCAATTATTTCATACATAGTAAACTTTTAAATTGGTAGCTAAGTGGATCTTTACATATTATAATGGATGTTTGTGTTTTCTTTTAAAGAAATAAACAACAAACACGCATAGGGAATTCCTCTCATTTTATCACTTGAGAAAGGGAAAAAGAGGAATATATATTTACTCCAAATACATCCTAGATTGCTCGCAGTCACTGAGGTCAAACTCCATATATATTGATTGTTCTTTCTCTTTGGGCTATACACCTGACAGAAGACAATTGTGATAGAACTTATCTTCTGACCATAATAAGTTGGTGACTGTTAATGTCATTAATGTCACTATATGAACTATCAAAAAAGTTATACAGATTACTGTCTTATTTTTAACTACCACTGTAGATGATGACTTCACTAAGTAACAAATGTGGTCAGAACTTGAATGTCTTAAATTCCTCAGCAGTGAAAATAAGATGATAAGACTTCAGCAACTGTTATTAATTTTATTCATGGTTCTTTTTTTAACTGGCTAGACACTGAAGCTGATGTTTAACCCAGTGATACAGTCATTAACTTGTGAGTTATGTGAGGTTTTTTTTTTTATTGATTTTATTGAACTGTACATTTTTCTCTGATCCCCTCCTTTTATCTCCATTTTCCATTAACCCTCTCCCATGGTCTTCATGCTCCCAATTTACTCAGGAGATCTTGTCTTTTTCTATATGCCACATAGATTTGATCCATGTATGTCTCTCTTACAGTACTCATAGTTGTCTAGGTTCTCTGGGATTGTGAATTGTAGGCTGATTTTCTTTGCTTTATGTCTAAAGCCACTTATGAGTGAGTACATATGATAATTATCTTTTTGGGTCTGAGTAACCTCACTCAATATAATATTTTCCAGCTCTATCCATTTCCCTGCAAATTTCAAGATGTCATTATTTTTTTCTGCTTTGTAGTACTCCATTGTGCAAATGTACCACATTTCTTAATGAGTAACAATATGGTACACAAGGCATAATACAAAAAGCTTATGAAACAAGTTAGATTTCAAGCATAAAGAGACATGTTTGAGAACACTGAGAACAAAAACAAAACAAAACAGAAGACTGCTGAGAATTCCATTTGTTACATTTTGTTTTTGAGATGATAGTTAAAATCTTTCTCTCTTCCCTTTCCTTCATCCAGTTTCTCCCATATGATCCCCTAGTCAGCCTCCTTCAAATTTATGGTTTCTTTATTATACTAACTGTTATTCATATTTTTAAGAATATATGTGTAGCTGGGTGATGGTGGCACATGTCTAATCCCAGTACTCAGGAGGCAGTGGCAGACAGATCTCTTGAGTTCAAGGCCAGCCTGTTCTACAAGAGCTAGTTACAGGACAGGTTACAAAGGTAAAGAAACTCTGTCTTGAGAAACAAAACAAAACAAAAAGAATATGTATGTAGGTATGTGTTCAAAACTATAACCTATTCAGTCCATATTTTGTTGCATATATATATATATATATATATATATATATATATATATATATATATTTGAGACAGGGTTTCTCTGTAGCTTTGGTGCCTGTCCCGGAACTAGCTCTTGTAGACCAGGCTGGCCTATCCCAGAGATCTGCCTGTCTCTACCTCCCAAGTGCTGGGATTAAAGGCGTGCACCACCACCGCCCAGCCTGTATAAATGTTTTTATGACTATTTGTTGTTACTGACCAAACTATTATGTTGTTTTTTTCGGAGGAAGACCAAGTCTGCAGTTGCCATCTATTTCTCCTGGCCTATAGATCTTTGTGTAGTGTTGCAGTCATGGACTTTCCCCATCTGCAGCGGTGTCATTTATTGCTGTCATCATTGTTCAGCTTACATTTAGGGAGTCATGTTGTTAAGACTTTATTTTATGTTTCTTTTCCTTTTTATTTCTAAAATGATGTTCTGTTTACAAAATGTAAAGACTAAACATTTCTGATAAGAGCACAAATAAGTATATAAGAGAAGACTTTCAGAAGCATATTGTGTATGACTGTAAAGATCACAAAAGAAATAGAGTTTAAAGCCTGATCAAAGAACTCATGAACAACTCTTGTTTCTAGTTGCATCTAAGCATACTGATATGCCCTGACAGTAATCACATGGAGTGAAAACGAAAAGAAATTTTGGGGAAATCCCCTTGGACACCTGGGAACCCCTCTAGAGCCAAGACTGAAATTTTGGATGATGTAAAGATTCCAAAGGAGATTCAGATATCAGCCACATACCTAGGGCAATTTGTTAGTGGTGGCTATCAAGTTTTTAAAACAGAATAATTTTACTTATCCTTTCACATTGAACTAAATAAATTATGCAATTGAAAGATATCAAATAGAAGGATTTAACTGTAGAGACACAATCACAGAATCCATGGACTAGATGACAGTTCATCAAGAAAACTTGATTCAGAAAAAAAAAAACAAATTAAGTTTATAAACAAACATAAACATACATGAAAATATAAAGCATATCATTATATCAATAATGGTTAAATGTTTTCTTTCCTTAACAGAGAAATGAAAATCCCAACATTGTTGAAAATAGAAAAGAAACAAATAATATATTAGTAAATACCTTAAATGAATTGATATGTGGTTCAGTTTATTTGTAGACAGAAATTTCTTTGAGCAATCACATTTACATTCAATAATATAAATACATTTTAGCTTTCATAGTATTTCACACAAGGTTCAGGCAGAAGAACAAAATATATGTGATCACCTTCTGATACAAAACTTTCAAACTTATGCGATATATCATTCAAGGGCAAATATTGGGGGAGGAAGAGAAAACTGTGGCTATGTAATATATTTTAAAATTTTAATAAAAATTAAAAGCAACAAAAAATAGGGGTTTTATTTTCTTTTTTTTTATTGCGAAAAGAAAAAAAAAACATAAACAAAAAAAAAGTTTCCACCTCCTCCCAGCCTCCCATTTCCCTTCCCCTCCTCCCACCCTTCTCCCCCTCCCCCCACTCCTCTCCCCCTCACTCTCCAGTCCACAGAGCAGTCTGGGTTCCCTGCCCTGTGTTAAGTCCTAGGTCATCCCCCCTCCGTCCATATCTAGGAAGGTGAACATCCAAACTGGCTAGGCTCCCACAAAGCCAGCACATTAAGTAGGATCAAAAACCCCTGCCTATGTCCTTGGTGTCTCATCAGCCCTCATTGTTCGCCATGTTCAGAGAGTCCGGTTTTATCCCATGCTTTTTCGGTCACAGTCCAGCTGGCCTTGGTGAGCTCCCCGTAGATCAGCTCCACTGTCTCAGTGGGTGGATGCACGCCTCGTGGTCCCGAATTCTTTGCTCATGTTCTCCCTCCTTCTGCTCCTCCTTGGGACCTTGGGAGCTCAGTCCAGTGCTCCTGTGTGGGTCTCTGTCTCTATCTCTATCCATCACCAGATGAAGATTCTATGATGATATGCAAGATATTCGTCAGTATTGCTCTAGGATAGGGTCATTTCAGGTTCCCAATCCTCAGCTGCCCAAGGAACTAACTGGGAACCTCATCTTGGGTACTAGGGAGCCCCTCTAGGGTCAAGTCTCTTACCCACCCTAAAGTGGCTCCCTTAACTAAGAATTGTGGTTCCGTGCTCCCCTATCCACCTTTCCTTTATCCCAATTCTCCTGTTTCCCAGGTCCCCCCTCCTTCCCTTCTACCTTTTCTCTCCCCATGTCCCCTTACCCCCATCCCACCCCCCCCAAGGTCCCATTTTCTCCCCGGAAATGTGGTCTACTTCCCTTAGCCAAGAGGACAACTATATGTTTTTCCTTGGGTTCACCTTCTTCCTTAGCTTCTTTAGGTTCACCTATTGTAGACTCCGTGGTCCTTATTTATGGCTAGAAACCAATTATGAGTGAGTACATCCCATATTCATCTTTTTGGGTCTGGGACACCTCACTCAGGATAGTGTTTTCTATTTCCATCCATTTGCATGCAAAATTCGAGAAGTCATTGTTTTTTACCGCAGCGTAGTACTCTAGCGTGTATATATTCCATACTTTCTTCATCCATTCTTCCATTGAAGGGCATCTAGGTTGTTTCCAGGTTCTGGCTATTACAAATAATACTGCTATGAACATAGTTGAACAAATGCTTTTGTCATTTGATAGAGCATCTCTTGGGTATATTCCCAAGAGTGGTATTGCTGGGTCCAGGGGTAGGTTGATCCCGAATTTCCTGAGAAACCGAAACACTGACTTCCACAGTGGTTGTACAAAATTGCATTCCCACCAGCAATGGATGAGGGTACCCCTTCCTCCACAGCCTCTCCAGCAAAGGCTATCCTTGGTGTTTTTGACTTTAGCCATTCTGACAGGTGTAAGATGATATCTCAAAGTTGTTTTGATTTGCATTTCCCTGATTGCTAAGGAAGTTGAGCACGACCTTCAGTGTCTTTTGGCCATTTGAACTTCTTCTGTTGAGAATTCTCTGTTCAGTTCAGTGCCCCATTTTTTAATTGGGTTAATTAGCATTTTAAAGTCTAGTTTCTTGAGTTCTCTATATATTTTGGAGATCAGACCTTTGTCTGTTGCGGGGTTGGTGAAGATCTTCTCCCAGTCAGTAGGTTGCCTTTGTGTCTTAGTGACCATGTCCTTTGCTTTACAGAAGCTTCTCAGTTTAAGTAGGTCCCATTTATTCAATGTTGCCCTTAATGTCTGTGCTTCTGGGGTTATACATAGGAAGCGATCTCTTGTGCCCATCTGTTGTAGGGTATTTCCCTCTTTCTCTTCTATCAGGTTCAGTGTGTTTGGACTGATATTGAGGTTTTTAATCCATTTGGACTTGAGTTTTGTGCACGGTGAGAGATATGGGTCTATTTTCATTCATCTACAGGTTGACATCCAGTTGTGCCAGCACCATTTGTTGAAGATGCTTTCTTTCTTCCATTGTATACTTTTAGCTCCTTTATCGAAAATGAGGTGTTCATAGGTTTGTGGGATAAAATCCGGGTCTTCTATACGATTCCATTGGTCGACTTCTCTGTTTTTATGCCAGTACCACACTGTTTTCATTACTGTAGCTCTGTAATAGAGTTTGAAGTCAGGGATGGAAATGCCTCTAGAAGATCCTTTGTTGTATAGGATTGTTTTGGCTATCCTGGGTTTTTTGTTTTTCCATATAAAGTTGATTATTGTCTTCTCCAGATCTGTGAAGAATTTTGATGGGATCTTGATGGAGATTGCATTGAATCTATAAATTGCCTTTGGTAGAATTGCCATTTTTACTATGGTGATCCTCTCAATCCAAGAGCAAGGGAGGTCCATCAATTTTTTGGTATCCTCTTCAAATTCTTTCTTCAACGCCTTAAAGTTCTTGTCAAATAGATCTTTCACTTTCTTGGTTAGATTTACCCCAAGATATTTTATGCTGTTTGTGGCTATCGTGAATGGTGAAGCTTCTCTGATTTCCCTCTCTGCTTCCATATCCTTTGTGTATAAAAGGGCGACTGATTTTTTGGAGTTGATCTTGTATCCTGCCACATTACTAAAGCTGTTTATCAGATGTATAAGTTCTTTGGTGGAGTTTTGGGGGTCGCTTATGTACACTATCATATCATCTGCAAATAACGAAAGTTTAACTTCTTCCTTTCCAATTCGAATCCCCTTGATCCCATTATGTTGTCTTATTGCTATTGCTAGAACTTCACGCACTATATTGAAGAGGTATGGAGAGAGTGGACATCCTTGTCGTGTTCCTGAGTTAAACGTGATGGCTTTGAGTTTCTCTCCGTTTAATTTGATGTTAGCTGTCGGCTTGCTGTATATAGCTTTTATTATATTTAGGTATGACCCTTGTATCCCTAATCTCTCCAAGACTTTTAACATAAATGGATGTTAAATTTTGTCAAATGCTTTTTCAGCATCTAATGAAATGATCATATGGTTATTTTCTTTCAGTTTATTTATATGCTGGATTACATTGATAGATTTTCGTTATGTTGAACCAGCCCTGCATCTGAGGAATGAAGCCTACTTGATCATAATGGATAATTTTTTGGATGTGTTCTTGGATTCGATTTGCCAGTATTTTGTTGAGGATTTTTGCGTCGATATTTATGAGTGAGATTGGCCTGTAGTTCTCTTTCCTGGTTGAGTCTTTGAGTGGTTTTGGTATCAGAGTAATTGTGGCTTCATAAAAGGAATTTGGTAATGACCCTTCTGTTTCTATATTGTGGAATACATTAAGGAGTATAGGTATTAGGTCTTCTTGGAAGTTCTGGTAGAATTCTGCATTGAAACCATCTGGTCCTGGGCTTTTTTTGGTAGGGAGGTTTTTGATAACAGCTTCTAATTCTTCGCAACTTACAGGTCTGTTTAGATTGTTCACCTGGTCCTGGTTTAGTTTTGGTAAATGGTATTTATCTAAAAAAGCGTCAATTTATTTTACATTTTCCAGTTTTGTGGCATACAGGCTTTTGTAGTAAGATCTAACGACTCTCTGAATTTTTTCTGTGTCTGTGGTTATGTCCCCCTTTTCATTTCTGATCTTATTAATTTGCGTATTCTCTCTGCCGTTTGATTAGTTTGGATAGGGTTTTATCAATCTTGTTGATTTTCTCCAGGAACCAGCTTTTTGTTTCATTGATTCTTTGGATTGTTTTCTGTGTTTCTATTTTGTTGATTTCAGCCCTCAGTTTGATTATTTCCAGTCTTCTACTCCTCCTAGGTGAGTCTGCTTCTTTTTTTTCTAGAGCTTTCAAGTGGGCTGTTAAGTCTCCAATATGTGCTTTCTCTGTATTCTTTAGGTGGGCACTTAGTGCTATGAACTTTCCTCTCAGGACTGCTTTCATAGTGTCCCATAAATTCGAGTATGTTGTTTCTTTATTTTCATTGAATTCAAGGAAGACTTTAATTTCTTTCTTAATTTCTTCCTTAATCCAGGTATGGTTCAGTAGTTGACTGTTCAGTTTCCATGAGTTTGTAGGCTTTCTGGGGGTAGCATTGTTGTTGAATTCTATCTTTAATCCATGGTGATCTGATAAGACACATGTGGTTACTAATATTTTTTTGTAACTGTGTAAGTTAGCTTTGTTACCGAGTATGTGGTCAATTTTCGAGAAGGTTCCATGAGCTGCAGAGAAGAAGGTATATTCTTTCCTCTTTGGGTGGAATAATCTATAGATGTCTGTTAAGTCCATTTGCTTCATTACCTCCCTTAATTCTCTAATTTCTCTGTTAGGTTTCTGTCTGATTGACCTGTCCATTGGTGAGAGAGGAGTGTTGAAGTCTCCTACTATTAGTGTGTGTGGTTTGATGGCTGCCTTGAGTTTTAGTAATGTTTCTTTTACATACGTGGGCGCTTTTATATTAGGGGCATAGATATTCAGGATTGAGACTTCTTCCTGATGAATTGTTCCTTTTATGAGTATAAATTGTCCCTCTCTATCTCTTCTGATTGATTTAAGTTTGAAGTCAACTTTGTTAGAAATTAGTATGGCCACACCTGCTTGTTTCTTAGGTCCATTTGCTTGATAAGCCTTTTCCCAGCCCTTTACTCTGAGTAGGTGCCTGTCTTTGTGGTTGAGGTGTGTTTCTTGTGGACAGCAGAATGTTGGATCCTGTTTTCTTATCCAATCTCTTAGCCTGTGCCTTTTTATAGGTGAGTTGAGCCTATTGATATTAAGTGATATTAATGACCAGTGGTTGTTAACTCCGGTCACTTTTTTAGTAGTAGGGTTTGTGTGTTTTCCTTCTTTGATTTGCGCTGGTGAAGGGTCTCTAGATGTCTGAGTTATTGTGGTCATTGTTGGACTCCTTGGTTAGTGATTTCCCTTCTATTATTTTCTGTAAGGCTGGATTTGTGGCTACGTATTGTTTAAATTTGTTTTTATCCTGGAAAATTTTGTTTTCTCCATTTATAGTGAATGAAAGTTTGGCTGGATATAGTAGTCTGGGCTTGCATCCGTGGTCTCTTAGTTTTTGGAGTACATCTATCCAGGACCTTCTGGCTTTCATGGTTTCCATAGAGAAGTCAGGTGTAAGTCTGATAGGTTTACCTTTATAAGTAACTTGGCCTTTTTCCTTTGCGGCTCTTAATATTCTTTCTTTATTCTGTATATTTTGTGTTTTGATTATTATATGGCGAGGGGATGTTTTCTTTTGATCCAGCCTATTTGGTGTTCTGTATGCTTCTTGAACTTTCATAGGTACATCTGTCTTCAGGTTGGGAAAGTTTTCTTCTATAATTTTATTAAGTATATTTTCTGTACCGTTGAGCTGCACTTCTTCTCCTTCTTCTACTCCAATTTTCTTAGGTTTGGTCTTTTTATTGTGTCCCATATTTCCTGAATGTTTTTTTTTTTTTGATTTTTTGAGACAGGGTTTCTCCGTAGCTTTTGGTTCCTGTCCTGGAACTAGCTCTTGTAGACCAGGCTGGCCTTGAACTCACAGAGATCCACCTGCCTCTGCCTCCCGAGTGCTGGGATTAAAGGCGTGCGCCACCACCGCCCGGTTTCCTGAATGTTTTGTGATGAGAGTTTGTTGGACTTGCTGTTTTCTTTGATCAGAGCATTTATTTTCTCTATGTTATCCTCAGAATCTGAGATTCTTTCTTCTATCTCTTGTATTCTGCTGGTTATGCTTGATTCTGTAGTCTCTATTCGTTTACCTAGATTTTCCATGTCCAGCCGGCCCTCTGTTTGTGTTTTCTTCTTTGCCTCCATTTCAGTTTTCAAGTCATGAACTGTTTCCATTATCTGCTTGATTGTTTTTCCTTGGTTTCCTAGGGCATCATTCACTGATTTACTCAATTCCTCGAACTTTCTATTATACTTCTCATCCATTTCTATAAGGGCGTTTTTTATATGCTGTTTAAGGGTGTCAATCACTTTCATGAAGTCAGTTTTTTCTACTTCTTCTTGATTAAGGTGTTCATGTCCTCCTGTTGTGAAGTCACTGGCTTCTGGTGGTTTCATGTTGTTTTTCAGATTGTTGGGAGAATTCCTGCATTGGCCTCTGCCCATCTCTTCCTCCCAATACTCCCCTTTGGATCTTCTTTTACAGGATCAGGTCTTCTTGCCCACTGATGTACCTTCCCAGTGATGTCACTCCCCAGAGATGTTTCTCCACAATGATGTTTCACTTGGGGCCCAGATTGAAACTCCGTGCTGCTTGGTTAGCTCGCAAACAAAGGGCCCACCCTGCTCGCTGCGGGCAGGCTATGGGAACAAAGGAGCTACCGGCCACCCCTTTGTCCTCCCGGTTCGGATTCGGTCCCAGCACCCTAGCAGGCTGGGCAGGGAGGCACTATGCCCCAAAGGAGGGAGGGAGGGAGGGAGACAGGGGGTGTGGGGATCTGGATGTAAGCTGAATGGGATAGGAAAAGAGAGGCAGTTTGAGCAGTATAGCCCCTGTAGGATGGCCAGGAAGTGTGGGCAGGCTGAGGTATGATCCCAGCTGCCGCAGCACTCACTCACCACAATGATGTTTCACTCTGTGCCCAGATCGAAACTCTGCGCTGCTTGGTTAGCTCGCGAACAAAGGGCCCACCCTGCTCGCTGCGGGCAGGCTATGGGAACAAAAGCAAAATAGGGGTTTTAAAAGTATATTTCTATTTACCCTGTCCTTTGGCTTCCTTTATGTTATATTTGTAAGCTTTATGTTCAATCAATATGAATTAAATGGGATATTTGTGTTTCTTGGCTTCCCAGTGTTTGGAATGAAAAACAGGGTCCTGTACATTCTTGGCAAGTTCTTTAACATAATGCTTAACAATAATTATTAAGAATGAGTTTCTGATCATCAAATTTACTCTCTGAAATTACCAGAGGTTAAGGGAGGCTCAAGATGCTGACACTTTCTGACACCGAAAACATAGGATGACTCCAACTTAAAGGGGCAATTCTGGAGGATATTAAACTTTATAAATGGAGAAAATGAGAAGAGAAATTTTATTTGAGAATATGAATGTCAATAGCTGTATGTAGAAAAAAATCATAACTGCTCATTATCGATCTATATACTATAGCCAAATGTTACTATAACTATGAAAAGATAAACAGATAAGTAACTTACTTGAAATGGCTCAGTTATGAAAGGCAAAGAGCATTCAGGAAGAGCAAGAACTGCTTTAAGTCTGTGCAGTGTAGGTAAGTGAGGAATCCATAGAGCATATGAGTGGAAAGATTTGTAGGGGTTGCTCTATTGGCTATCATTTTTTAATACCTGTCACTGTTTAGTTACATTGCAAACCGTTACAAGAAGCATTTATTTAAAACCTTACCAAATATATATATATATATATATATATATATATATATATATATATATATTTTTTTTTTTTTTTTGATTTTTCGAGACAGGGTTTCTCCGTAGCTTTTGGTTCCTGTCCTGGAACTAGCTCTTGTAGACCAGGCTGGCTTCGAACTCACAGAGATCCGCCTGCCTCTGCCTCCCGAGTGCTGGGATTATAGGCATGCACCACCACCGCCCGGCCCAAAAATATTTTTTAATTAAAGACACATGTGCCAACTCATTAATAAAATAACCTTGTAAATATAACCCTGTATGTTTTCAAATATATAGAGAGAAATAAAAATATTTCAAATGTAAATCTAGAAGTAAATTGGTTACAAAGATGGTTTTATTGACCTGGCACACTAACAAGGATTCAGGAAATGAGAAAATTATAGTTTTCAAAATTAAATGGGAAAAAAAAATATGAATGAAAACACTCCACTTAGTTAACTGCACCGATTGAAAGATCCATCTAATGAGTTCTTTAGCAATAAGTGTGACCAGGGAAGAAGTGGAACTTTTGAAAAATCAGCTGTTTCAGTCATGAAAAGTAAAGCTTTCCTGTAGAACAAATGAAATTTTAAGTTCTTAGTCATTTGGCGAATCTGATTGATTTTCAATTTTATGAATTAATTGCTTTACTGATTAAAGATTTAATTAATTCTGCCTCATCAGATTTCTCTCTCTTTCTGTCTCTTCTCTCTAACTCTGTGTCTCCCTGTCTGTCTCTCTGGATCATATCTATGCCTTCAACATTATTTTATTTTTGAAGCTAATGTGTCCATGTATGCACATGTGTGTAGCCACCCATGGAGGCACGAGGAAGGTGTTGGAGCCTTTAAAGCTAAAGAGACAGCGTTTGTGATATGCCATGTGAGTACAGAGAACCAAAATCTGGTCTGCAACCAATTACTTAATTGTTGATCTATCTTTCCAGCCCCTCTTCCCTGTTTTACAGAGTACAATCTCATGTAGCCCAGTTTTACCTAAGGTTACATATACTTTCAAGGTTAACCTGGAACAACTAATTCTCCTTCACTTCACCTCTGCAGTGTCCGGATTACAGCTATGCAAGATCAGACCCATTTCTAGTATATTTTGTTTCTTTCTCATTTTAAGAAGCTTTAAAGTAATTATAAAATAAATATAATAATACAAATTGCATTTCCTCAATTTTTATTTTAATATTAAAGATGACCCAAGTGGCATGGCTCATTGCACTGCAGTTTGACTTTTATAAACTATCTCAGTGCATATCTGTGTATTTTCTTCATGCTGACTGTCTAGTCCCCAGCTCATTTTCTGTTGAAAACATAATCAACCTGGAGGTATACAAACAATAATTAACCTGAAATTCCCTGAGGAATTTAAAATGTTCTCATCTTGCTTCCTTATTTCTTATGAAAATCTCCATACAAGATATTTGCCATACATTTAAGAACTAAATAAAGACAGATTATCACAGCAGTTAGTCAAATAAGTAATTTTGAGACATTAGCCTTGGAGTTCGAGTTGCACTGTTTGGAATGAGATTATTAACCACTGCCCATATAAAGCACATTTACTATAAAAAACATCCCAGTTAATGTTAAGGAAAAACAAATACAGTGGGTTTCATAGATGAATTGTTGCGTCTTGTTGCGTCTAGTATTATTGGCCATAGTAATAAAATTTATCTAAAGACCATTATTTATACTATTGTGCATGTAGATGTATAGCTGTTCATAAAATATTAAAATTTTATAATTATTTTTCTATGAGGTAGAACAAAAAATAAAATTCCTTTTTTTTTTTTTTGGTTTTTCGAGACAGGGTTTCACTGTGATTTTGGAGCCTGTCCTGGAACTAGCTCTTGTAGACTAGGCTGGCTTCGAACTCACAGAGATCCGCCTGCCTCTGCCTCCCGAGTGCTGGGATTAAAGGCATGCGCCACCACCGCCCGGCAAAAAAATAAAATTCAACTTTGCAAAGGTTAATTTACTTCTCCTGTTGTAGTATGTAATCCTAATAGTTGGTTTAAGTTAATGCAAACTTGCAAAAACAAAATAAACCAAGAAATCTATAATTTAAATACAGGAACTGATTAGACCAGCACTGAGAAAGGAACATTTTTAAACGTTAGAATATTTTCATCTTAGCTAAATATTATGACACCTGAGATTTTGACATTCACCAAAAACTGCACAAAATCTTCTGAAGAAAGCAAACAGGGTATCCTTGTAATAAATAAATGGATGTTAAGTTGAATTATTGTCATAAATATTGAAACTTAAATGTATTTATTATCATGGAAAATAAACTTGCTGTCAACACTTAGAAGACATATTCATGCAGAATAACAATTTTTAGTAAGAAGAAACAACACTCAGATTTCCAGAAAATAATTGGACTATATGAAATTAACGCTATAAATTGGAGAACACAAATTATCAATAAATTTATATTCAGCAATCACAGTTTGTCCCCTTGTCATTTTGTAGTAAAGAATGAATGTATGAGAGTATATTCAAGTTGGAAGATAATAAGTTGCTATGACTTAAGTATTTTTGTTTCCACAATTTAAAAATTGAAATCTATCCCCCAAAGAAATGGTCTTGGGTTCCTATTGATGATAATTAGCTGAGGAGGGTCCCACCTTCACAATGCAGGTATTTCTCTTATAAATTTGTTCTGAGAGGCTTTTCTGCCCTTTCTACTCATAGGCACACGACTGAGAGGGTATGTTTAGGGGTGACTGTGAGCCTCCAAGTCATACTGAGTGGCTTGTAGTAGGTCCTGGACTTTCCAGCTTCCAGAATTGTTCCACCCTGTCAATATTGCTTATAATTCACTAATTCTGATTCCTTCTTTTATTTCTGCTTAACACTGTAGATCAAGAGGAGAAAGTTGTGAATCAATTGTCATTTTCCCCATCAGAGAATTAGCTGCTGGAAAACTCTAAACATTTTGTCTCACTTGGAGTCCATTTGAGCCAGGACCTCTGTGGGTTCGAGCATTGGTCTGGGACATCAAAGGGAATAAGCAGGAACCTGGAACCTCTGCGGGTCCAATCATGAGTCTGGGACTTCTGAGGGAGTAAGCCTGAACCAGGTCCTCTGGGGGTCTGGGTGCACCTGAGACTGGGACTTTTGGGGTAGTAGATGGGAGCCATAAACATTTGTGGGACCAACTCCAAGTTAGGGACTTCTGCAGGAGGGGATCCAGACCAGGATTTTAGAAACAGATCAAAGCTGATAATCTAGGTCAAAGTAGGCCTGAGACAGCAAACTCCAAGGGAGCAGAACAAAGCACAGGAGTGCTGAGCTATCTCCAGGAACATGGAGTAACCAATGGGGTAACTAGAACTATGGAACTGACTGTACTATGAGGAACAACCATCTGAGATTTGTATTCTTTGGCAATTAGAAGATTATTCAACAGAATCTCAGACAGCCATAACCACATCTATTAGAGGGAAAGATGAGTAAAAAGGTAAGAATACACACACCACCACAATGAGCAACACAACACCATTAAACCTAAAGACCCTATAACAGCAAGACCTGAAAAACCAAATATAGATGAAGCAGAAGAAGATGACAAAACAAACAAACAAAACTTCAAGAGAATGTTTGAAACTCTTAAACAGGAAATGAGAAATTCTGTTAAAGAAATTGAGGAAAAGACAAACAAAAAATTGGAAGATATCAGCAAATCCCTCAAAGAACCCTCCCCCCCAAAAAACCCAAAATCAAACATATGAAAGAAACTATTCAAGACTTGAAAACTGAAATAGAGACAATAAAGAAAATACAAGCCAAGGGAATTGTAGAAACAGAAATCATGAGAAAATGATCAGGAACCACAAACATAAGCGTGAAAAACAGAATACAAGAGACGGAAGAGAGAATCTCAAGTGCTGAAGATACAATAGAGGAAATAGACTCATCAGTTAAAGAAAACATTAAATCTAACAAAAGCTTAATCCAAAATATCCAGGAAATATGGGACACCATGAAAAGGCCAAATCTTAGAATAATAGTTATAGAAGAAGGAGCAGTTCAACTCAAAAGCACAGAACATATATTTAACAAAATCTTAGAAGAAAACCTTCCTAACCTAAATAAAGATATGCTTATGAAGATACAAGATGCTTACAGAACACCAAATAGACTGGATCCAAAAAAAAAAAGTCCTCTCACCACATAATAATCAAAACACTAAACATATAGAGTAATCAAAGACTACTAAGAGCTGCAAAGAAAAACTAAGTAAAACACATGGTTGAGATAGAGTCCTTTGCTCTATTGGTGCATCATCTCCCAAACCAGGCTTCTCTCCCTTTTCAAAATCACATCAGATGGGTGCTTTCTGGTTATTCCATGTCTCCACCAGGAAAAAGACATGAGTTACAGTCATCATCGTTTTCTTGATCTGCACTGAATGGCCATAAATTTCCTGGGATTCAATGAAGCTCTAAGTATTTCTCTATCACAAACAAAACAGGTTGTAAATCTATATTGAGGCATATTTCCAGTGAAGAAATCTCTTTCAGCTTTTCTTTTATTTTGGTGTCTCAAATCTGACTGCTACATAGAGAATGATCCAAAAGTTTCAATCAACATTAATTTCTCTACATCCAAGTCTAAATTATTTCCAGTGAAGAAATCTCTTTCAGTTTTCTTTTATTTTGGTGTCTCAAATCTGACTACTACATAGAGAATGATCCAAAAGTTTCAATTAACATTAATTTCTCTACATCCAAGTCTAAATTTTCTTTTTGTCATCTAGTTAATGCCTCACTATCAATCATAATTTAACTTAATCTCAGGTTGAATACTGCAGCAGATGTTTTAAAAAATATTGTTTTTATCCATGTCCAAATAGATTTAATATTTTAAAACTTTTGAATATTTCCTCTTTCTTCATGTAATAATGGAAGTTGAATGCTATCTTAGGGATTAGTAGAGGCAAGCAAAGGGACAGGTAGAGGATTCTGTTTCAGTGTCATGATTTAATAACTTTAGACTTGGAAAAAATATTAGTAAAATACTCAATTCCACTATTGAGAAATTGAGATACTGAGAATTTCTTAACTTACTACAAACAGGACTGACAACTGAGTTTAAATTTCATGGCAGATTGAGCCATAACATTGATGTCTTTTAAAATGTTGACAAGGTATATAACAGGGTTCTCAATTTGCCTAAGAGAACACACCAGAGCTATTCAGTGTTGTTATTTATTAGATACTATAACTCAAACTTTACCTGCTCATTAATATAAATGAATTTCATGACTTATAATCCTGTAATCAGCAAAACAAAATAATTGGATCATACTTGAACAGCAACTAATACTCAATTTGTTTTACCCAGCCGAAAAATAAAATACTCAAGTAAAAATATATTTAGGGTCCCCGTACAAATATGCTTGTGTACATTAACACAGAGAATCCTATTTTTTAATTAGAACCCTTGAAATCAAATATTTTAGTTTATATATACATATAGCAAATTTAGATATATAAATATATATATTTAAGATGAATTTAGATAGTTCTTTTAATTTTAAAAATAGTTTTACTCCCATTCCACAGTTTTTTTTTAATTTTGTGAAGAGTAAAATTCAAGAATATCTGCACAGCACAAGTTGGGTACTTTTAGCTGTCTAGAGCCAATCCTCTGACTGGGTGTACAGTTGGGACACTGTTCTGAGTTCACAGTGTATGTGATTTGAGAAAGGGCTAAAGTGATAAAGCTGCCAACTCATAAGGGATCTTTTGTGTGAAGATGGATGCACATTGTATGTTTACGCTGTGCACACTCACGTAGAGACCAGAGAAGAATGTTGGGTTTCTGTCTGTCTTTATGACTGTCTCCATTATTCTCTTTGGTTCTGTCTCTTGCTAAGCACAGAGATTTCAGGTTTTCAGTTAGTCTGGCAAGAGATTCTCCTATTCCCTGATCCCAGTGCTGGAGTTCAGGTATGTATGGTCATAATGACTTTTATGTGTGTGCTGGGGATCTGATCTCAGATACTCATATTTGCACGGCCACACATACCCACTTAGCTTTCTTTCAATGCCACAGTCATTTTAAAATTCACAGGTTCCAGCTGTTCTGTTTGATTGTCTAGAAGCATTTTATAGGCACTCCATTCCCTTTGGTGATGGCAATGTCTTACAGTGCTTTGGTCTTTTTCTTTTTCTTTTTTGTATTTTTAGTATATTAGTTACTATAAAAATAGACTTTCTCATGTATTCTTTTGTCTTAAGCAATGGCTTTGATTGGACTTTCTGTTATTTTGCTCCTTCTCAATGTGAGAAAAGCACTCCCCACAGAATTCCAAACCCTCCTGGGCAAATTCTGGACTTCCTGTTCTGTTCTCTACAACATACATTTTGCTCATGAAAGCAAAGATTCTTGACTATCAACCATTTCTTTCTAAAACTCTGGTCCAAATAGACCATGGTCTAGTCCTTAAAGATTCTGGAGGGCACTGCTTTTTTATTGTGCCATATTAAAATTTACACTTTATTCATGTAGTTAACTTAAGCCATCACTCAGCAAACATCAGTTCAAAGAACAGCATGTTTCCTTTAACTTATTTTTAAGTCAGTTTTTAATCAGGACATACCAATGCACTTATATTTATATGCTGGCAGATTTTTGTCACAGTACAAAAGCAATGATCATATGAATTACTAGATGATTGTTTTTTCCCTTCCCTTAAAGAATATGTTAATGAATGATTTAAAAGAAGCGTATTTATGTGTAGACTCAATCACATTGTGACATACATTGTTTCAGGAACTTCCTTTGTGCCTTTTCTGGCTTATACCTGTATAATCCTTTATATTCTCATATACCCAGCAATGCCCTGCATCAATTGAGAGTCAAAGATGAATCTGTCTGCAGACTGAGCAACCACAACCCTATTATCATAATTCTCCAATTCACTTACATGCTGTTTGGTGAATCTGAAGGGATCATTACACAGATGATCAAGCTATTCATCTGTCACTATAAAATAAAGCTGAGTGGACAGACAGATAAATGAAGCAAATATCTGGAGCCCAGAATAGATATGATTTTAAATTTAAAAGTAAGTACAAAATAAGTGTCAGAAAATGTTGTATGGAAACAAAATATATTTAAAAACCAAAGTACTAAAATGCATTTCTCCGCCTTGATTAACTCTGGGGAATGAAAAGCTGGCTTGAATAAATTTTCCCATCATCATCTGCAGCATCTGTCTGTCTGTTTCTCCATGAGAGTTTTAAGATGAAGCGCAGGCACGTATATTAACGCAACTCCTAACATGATTAATAAGGACAGCACAATACAGGATCATAAAACTGCCCTGTATCCTTCATCTGCTCTTCTGGAGCAGTGATTAACCTTTGAGTTTATGAGAAGTTTTGCACTTGCTTCAGATAAAGGATTTTATGAGTTCTTCCCTCCCAGGCAACTTGGATTAAACTTATCAAGTTTAGGAAGATAAGGACCCATAATGACTGTTCCCCTTGAAATCATCATCATTTTGCTACATCATCTGAACATTCTTTTCGCAGACCAGATGGAAACATCAAGACGCAGGCAAGACAACTTGCTAAGGTCACATTCCACCCATATGTGTGATTAATGCTTAATTGATTTTCAGGCCCACCTAAAGATAGATTTTTGACCCTGATAAAGGCTGAGAATGTGGAAAGACCATTTTTGCACCCCATTAATTCCCGTTTGGAATGGGTCCTGACTTTACAAGACTCGTTGCCAGCATATTCACTAATGACGGATCATTCCTCAGTGTACAAATAAGGCAGAATCAGGGAAATTTATCTTTCAGTAAATTCCTAATGAAATAAAAAAGTGTGATGGGGTATCTGGAACTTCAATAGTATATCTCCCTCCAAAACTAACAAGTTAAAAAAAATGACTGACTTTGCCAATATGCTATCCTGGAAGTCTACAGATATCTCACTTATGGGAGGAATGCCTGGCACAGCTTCAGAGGTGGAACTCTGTCTGTAATAAAGGACTCAGAGTAAACTCTGCTTTCTGTGTCCTGGCAGTTTTTATCTTCATGACATTAAAAACAATCACTCTCCTTTCACTTCTCTCTCACACAGACTCTAATTCCAGGATCAGTGGGAATCCATTCCAAGCTAAGTCAGCATCTCCATATCATTTTTGTTATAAACTTTCTTGTTTTTCTTTTATCTGGGTAATGAACTCTCCTGGTGTGCTGACAAATATGGAAAACAGTATTTCCAGGCCACAACCTTCACCATGTAATATTAAATGTCTCATGATGTAGCATTCTGAAGTGGTGAAGAGGGAAGAGTAGAAACAGAGATAGAAGGAGAGAGACAGAGTAAGTGAGAGACAGACAGAGAGGCAGAAAGACACACAGAGAGAAAATATATGAAACATATTTCATAAAAGTCTATGAAACTTGGGAAACATGAAGTATGCAGCCCCAGAAAGATTGCTTTCAGAGGAGATGGAACAAAATTATATAAATGTGAAAACTAAAACTAGATAATTGTAAACACTATATCATGATGGGGAATGTTTAAATGCCTAAGGGCTGGTACTGAGACGGAGTTACAGAAACCAACTGAATCAAAAGTAAAGTAAGAAGAACTTCATATGACCTCCTGCTAGTGCTCCAGATATCCCCTTGACTAGTTTCCCATGCAAGTGACAAAACTAAGATCAATGACATTCAGTATGGTTCTCTCACTCACTACATGTTGTCTTATGAGGCATTTTTGCTCAATCATAATTCCTGATTAAGTTTTAGCATTAAAGTTGACTGACACAAAGATTTTTTATTGAAATTAATTTGTTTTCATAAAATACATTTAGGTCATGGTTTACCCTCCTAAAACTCCCCCTCCTAGATCCTTACTCCAACCCATCCAATTCACTAAAATATCACTTTGAGGACTTTGCGAGGACCACAAATATGTAATGAATGAGATGGATAATCACAGAATGTTCAATGTAATAACTAAGATTTTTCATTCTACTAATTACAACACACACCGACACACAAATACAGAAAGAGATGGGAGAGAGACAAAGTCAAAGAGAAAAAAAAGACAAAGAAAGCACGAAAAATTAAAAGAGAAACACTATAACTGTGAAATAACATTAATTTGGAACTCACACTGTGACTCTCAAAATATAATTTTGAAGTTTGTTATTTTTTTTTGAATTTTTATTTTATTTTATTTTTTTTCTTCTCATTTTTTTTTATTGAGAAAAGGAGAAAAAAAAAAACAAGTTTCCACCTCCTCCCAGCCTCCCATTTCCCTCCCCCTCCTCCCACCCTTCTCCCCCTCCTCCCACCCTTCTCCCTCTCCCCCCACTCCTCTCCCCCTCCCTCTCCAGTCCAAAGAGCAGTCAGGGTTCCCTGCCCTGTGGTAAGTCCTAGGTCCTCCCCTCTCAGTCCATTCCTAGGAGCAGAAGGAGGGAGAACATGAGCAAAGAAGTCGGGACCACGAGGGGAGCACCCACCCACTGAGACAGTGGAGCTGATCTATTGGGAGCTACCAAGGCCAGCTGTACTGTGATTGAAAAAGCATGGGATAAAACTGGACTCTCTGAGCATGGCGAACAATGAGGGCTGATGAGAAGCCAAGGACAATGGCACGGGGTTTTGAAGCTACATAATGTGCTGGCTTTGTGGGAGCCTTGCCAGTTTGGATGTTCACCTTCCTAGGAATGAAGTTTGTTATTTTAAAACCATTGCCGGGCAGTGGTGGCGCACGCCTTTAGTCCCAGCACTCGTGAGGCAGGCAGATCTCAGTGAGTTCAAGGCCAGCCTGGTCTACAAAAGGTAGTTCTAGGAGGCTCCAAAGCTACAGAGAAACCCTGTCTCTAAAAAAACAAAAACCAAAACAAAACCATGGTTTTTAACATTGCAGAATTTATTTTCTACCAGATGTGTTAGAAGTATGTGTCAACATAACGTACCAACAGGTCTATGTCTGATAGTGCAACTCCACTACCCCCACTTCAGAACCACCAAAGTCTATTTTAGGACAATCAGAGAAATTATTTCCCTTTTCCTTTGATATCCAAACCACATGCTTCACAATTTGATTTTATAACAAGAAGGAACACTCACCTTTATCACATTTGGGTACCATTTTTCCTCTCATTCATATTCTGACTTCCTTACTGTGTGTTCCCTGCAAGTTGCTATCAGTCAACAAGAAAATATAGAGCATGCTAGTGGAATTACAAACCAGAATGAAAAATTCTTCACATATCTTACATGCTAGAGAGATTATGTACGTCCATATGCTCTATCTATCTATCTATCTATCTATCTATCTATCATCATCTACCATCTAGATTATTTCAATAGATTATGGATTCCATAAGTGAAGTCTCCACTCTGAAAATGTAGTGCTCAATAAAACTTCATCTCTGCTAACTAGCTAAAAAGAAAAGTCAAGTGCTTTTTCTCCACTTCTCGGCATTCACTTTTATAGAAACTGAAAGCTGTATCTCATTATGTTGTCACTCTTACTGGACTCTATTTTCTCTAGAATATTTTGATATTTCAGCACCTACACTGCTGAAACTTCCAACAAATTGGCACTAAGTTTAGGGATTCTTTTGTTTTATTCCACCAAAGCCATTCAATTTAATGATTATTTGATGGCAAATCTTGATCTTACCTGGAAATTCTATCTTAAAATATATTTCAAATTACCATTCCCCATTAAATTCCAGGTGTTCAAGTTCATCAACTTTCTCTAATCTACAATCTTTGGACTAACTGACTATAGTGTTTTGAATGAGAATGGCCACATAGGCTTATATATTTAAATGCTTTGTAATCAAGGAATGGTACTACTTGAGAAGGATTAGCAGGTGTGGATTTATTGTACTGGGTGTAATTTTCTTGAGGAAAGAGTGTCACTTAGATTGGGCTGTGAAGTTTTAAAATCCAGCATCATTCTTCTGCTTACTGTCTGTGGATCCCGACATAGATCTTCTCCAGCCCTTTGTCTGCCTATGTTTTGCCACCATGATTACAATAGAACAAATCCTCTGAAACTGTATGTAAGCCCCAAATTAAATGCTTTATATTATAAGAAATGCCGTGGACATAGTATCTATTCACAACAACAGAAACCCCAGCTAAGACACTTTCTTGTATAAACTGTCAATTTGTCAAACTTCGGTTTTCACTGTGGTCTTCTCCTTTGCTCATAATAAATCACCAGTCAGTTTCACTAATCATTTTCTGATAACCTCATTTTCTTCACTCTGTTTTTTTTTTTTGCTTTTTCACTTGAGCAACACAACACCACAAATTTTTTGCTAAACCTAATTATTTCTCTATGTAACCTCTACTTTTGTACTAAGCAAGCACATAAAATACAATTTTGTTTCTCATCTTCAGTTTACAAACATTCCCTAATTTTAAGTAATATTCCTGACTCTCAATATTCAGTTTCTCTGATAGCATCACAGTTCCCTAGCTTTATATTAGAGTATAGAATTTCTTACTTCTAGCTCTATGATTCTCCATTAGAAAATGTTTTTTTTCACTCTACTGAGAGCATAATGATAATCTGACAACTCACACCTATTTTAGTGAAGGAATGTATATCTAGATATTATGACTTCCTGATAACTTTTCTCCCCTCTATAGTCAAAATGTCCCATCTTCGCATTTCCACATATCTCATCAGTTTGTTAGGTTTAAATCGAATCTCTCCACAAGTATTAAATTGTTTATACTTCTCTTATTCCAAAAATATTTTTATACATCTCCTTTTTTTCCAAAACTACTTTTTTTCCATTGATAAGGGGCAACATATCTAGAAAGGAAATGCTTTCTTAGTGCCTTCTCAACTTTCTAAGCTCTCACAAGATATAAATGATCTTAAATCCCCTCCAGGTTTGGCTTGTTCATTCTGTTATTATTGGAAGGTGCTGTGCAGAGTGTCATTTTATCATTGAAATTTCTCAAATCTAGGCCTTTAGTTATTTTTTATTAATCTCATTTGAACATTGACTTGCGATGCTATATAAGGGTTAACACAAACATTAACACACACACACACACACACAAGCTTAGTTTGATCTTGAACAGTTCTTGATTTTATACCAAATCTGTGCAGAAGCTAAGCCCTATGAAGTCATTTGTCAGTCATCCTGGTTCCTCCAATTACTGTGACTAATGTGTGTGCTGTCAATGGCAGTAAAGTCTTTCCCTCAAGTTGTGGCAAACAACCAAGACCAATGTTTATAGCTTATATTATTTATTTTTAAATATATTGTCAAGAAGAATGTGACCCATTACTAAACACGAGCATGCAGAAGACCCTTGGTTTACTCCTGACGAAGTCACAGAAGTAAAATATATAAATTTGTTTCAGAATTATATTTCGTAAGTGTATTTATTTTATGAGAATCTATCCTAAAATATTTCCCCTGAATGAATATTTTATTTATCAAAGGTATCAATGCAAATGAAAATCACTCCTCATACCTCACCCTATGAGATAACATTCTTTTGTGTGTGTGTGAAGTGTTCTAACACTTTGAGAGAATATATACCCCTGCGTATGTACAGATATCACTCACAACTCACATTGCAATCTTACTGGGTTGGGTTTCCATAATACCCTTTCCCTACTGTTATACAAAATCTTTTTCAGGTATGGAGAGCAATTTAAACTTTTACATTATAAAATATAATTGGAAGTTGATATGTGTTGGATTTCCTTTGCCAATGTTTGAAAGCAGTGGGGAGGAAGAAAAGAAAGTAGTTTTTACCAATTGTTTAAATTGTAAAACCAAATCTTATGGAATAGTGTGCTTCTATGGTGTAAAGGAATCATAGAGAGGGGTCACAGGGAGAAGTCTTTGGTTGCAGGCTACATGGAACACAGTTTTTTTGTCTTGGGGTGGGGTAAAAAAACTTCTTTAAAATGGGAGATAATAGTACTTCAACTGATAGAAGAAATTTTTCTTACATTTAATGATTTTCCTCTTAAAAGGAGATCTTTACAAAAAATGAAGTTTTTGAAACTATCAAAGTTTGCACATGGAAAATAATTTCATATAATAAGAGGCTCCAAAATTCTTTTAAAAAAAATTTTTTTAAAAGGGGTTGGAAAGATGGCTCCATGGTTAAGAGCACTGGTTGCTCTTTCAGAGGTCATGAGTTCAATTCCCAGCAACCACATGGTGGCTCACAACCATCTGTAATGAGTTCTAGTGCTCTCTTCTGCCATGAATAAATCTTTAAAAAATTTTGTTAGTAAACAAAGACACCATCAAAATGTTTATTTTGTTTAAAAGCATGTTTAAATGCATATTTCACTATGTAATGGGACATATAAACAAGAGAATGTAATTTATAATGGTTTCTCCCCACAATCAAGAAAGGGCTTACAGAGGAAGGAAATGGCTGATGTTCCCCCACATCTAAACAGAGTGACAATGTTCTGTCAGAGTAGAAGTGAGATCATGGTCCAAGTTAACATGTCTGTGTCAATAGGGCCACCGGATCTGTTGTATTTATATCTTTCTAAAACTGTAAAACAGGTGTTTTCTGGCCATATAAGACCAAGACCCAGATCCTGGATCACACCCTGGCCATTGTTCCTATTTGCTGGTAACATCTGCTTCAATAACATTAACTCTCCCAAGAGACTTTTAGTGGCTTTGAGGGAAAAAAAAAAAAACTGATTAGGAATTTTTTTTAAATGGACACTGTTACTATACTGTGTGTCTGACAATCAAAGTATTAAATATTCAGTACTACCACTACCAAACATAAGCAAATTTAGCATGTGCAATTCTAACTGTAAAAGAGAGTATTGGTATTTATTGCACTCAAACATATATTTTATACCAGTAATTTCTTTATAGCAAGGTGTTTCATTATTCCCCTCACCCTGTTCACAGGACTTATCATATTAGGAAAGTAGAAAATGAAACGAATGTTTTCTTTTCCTTCCAGTTTCCCTGGGGTGGGGGTGTCCTGTTGAAATGCCAGGCCTGGCCGTCTGCTTTCGGCATCAACAGATGGCAAATGGCTGTCCGCCTTGTGTTTGTTTCCCATTCAGCAAATTACAGGTCACGCATGGTCTAGCCTTTGCATGGTCTAAGCAGATGCACGTTCACATGCTTTTGAGGAGGTTGGCTTAGAAAACAAATGACGGGCATAAAGTCGCGAGTAAAGAAAGAACCTAGAAGTACAGTGAATGAGAGACATTTAGGAAGAAGACCAAGAAACCTGTCCAGAAAGGGTAATTTCTCTATCAAAGCCATTTAGCCTAATCCATGTCTCTGATGAATACATGAGACTAATTCTGACTATAGCCAGGTGGCTTAGGACAACAGAGAAATCTTCTGGAATAGGCAGAAGAGGGTAAGCAAATCAGTTTATGATCCAGTGATATTGCGACTTATATATATAGTTTTTCTTCACTGAGTTTATTAGCAACTTTTAAGAAATAAAAATAGGCATAAACACAAAATAAAATAAAATATCTGCAGCCCCCCCCCCAAAAAAAAGAATGTTACTGTCACTGTGTATAATTAAAATAATTCTGTCCTTCTGGTGTTAAGTCACCAAAGCTCTTACCTGTAGAATTTGAAGCTTATTGCATTAAAACAAAACAACCCCCAATAAAATTGTTGGGAGCAGTGAGACTCCAGATCCTGAATTTCCTGTAATCCCCTGATGTGAGAGCCTACAGCTGCTCTGAGCATGAGGCCTTCAGGAGTTCCTGATGGCAGGAGAGGGGTTTCTGGTGGGTTTGGCTGGGGAGTGGCTATCTCTATATAATCTGCCCCTAAACACAATAAAGGAGGCATTCTTGGAGAATTCAAGGATGACCCGTGTCGCTGTCTCTCTGTCTGTGTGTGTTTGTGTATTTTAACCTCCAGCTCCCTTGCCCGAAGCTCGCGAACTGGGTAATAGTGCACATAGCGCAGACACGAGGCGCGGTGTGCGGCATAAAATAAAACAAAACAGTCTTAAGTAACAAAGCTCAGGAGAATCACTGCTATTGGTTATGAAACACACAAATGCATCCATGCACATATGAATGCACACATACACACAGAGACTCAAAGAACACATATCACATGCACATACACATAGACACAGAATCACACGCACACACACACTCAACATACAGCACTATACAGAGAGATAGAGCCCACATACAAACACAGACACAAACATACCACACTATATATGCAAAAACCCATGTACACCAAGTAAGTAATGTAATAATAAAATTTACAGAGTGTCTGTTAAATATGAAGGTAGCAAATATTACCTGTCATTGGCCGTGCCAGAGGAGCAGTCGGTGGCAACTGAAGCTCCAGGTGTGAGTCTACCAGAAGGAAACTCTCTGATGGGCAGTCACTGGACTGCAGACCCTGGAATGTATTTTGCATCTGCTGTGCCTTTACATGGTTGCCGCAACTCTCTCTGGTATCTACCATGGTGTGAGTGGATATGGGGAGATCTTCACTGCCTGTAATATAGTGTGTTTATCTCTTGTAAACATCCCATTCTACTGGGCATTTTAACTGTGACTTGTCAAAAAAGATAACCCCTCCCTAAGCTGTACTGTCTAATTTGATAATCATAATGATAGCCTATATAGAATTTTGGTGAATAAAAAATACATGGCTATGTTTCACAGCTAACGCCTATGAGCTCCACTTTAGGAACTTCTCAGGCTAATGATTATCAGGTGCAAGACTGGCTAGAATTCTGTTAATACAGAAAAGATGCAGTTGGGTCCCATTAGCCAAAACAAAGCTTCCAAATAACTTCAGTTTAATCCAGAGGCTTTGCTAATAGTTTTAAAATAAATAACCCCACAAAAGAAGCTGAAGTTTACAAGGACACATAACTAAGCAGTTTGACTCATTAGGCTAGGCACAAAAATACAAAATGACCTGATTGTTGCTAGCTCCCTATGCTAGGTCTGGTTAATAATCAAAGGTGATGATTAATTCCATATATTCATTTCTGTCCTCAGTCTCCTGATAGAAAAAAAAAACTATTGATGAGTGGTTATGTACGCTAAAAATCTACAGTAGAGCTTACTGATTCTTTTTTATATATGAAATGTAAGGTTTGTGATTCCTTTAAGATTCTTTATAAGATTATCTTTCAAGATAAGTAATAGACTAATTAGCCCCTTTTTTGTAACTGCAAAATGCAGACCTCCCAAAAAAAGACCTGACAAGAACACTGTGCATTTCCACACTGTTAATCTACAATAAATTGGGTAGGGAAGAAAGTATGTGGGTTCTTGGGATTATTTGTCTTTCACCTGAAGCATGTAAAATGTTTAAACACGTAAGTGATGGAGGAGGGTCTATGTGTTACTTTCATTGGTTAATAAAGAAACTGCCTTGGCCCTGATAGGACAGAAAATTAGGTGGGCGGAGTAGACAGAACAGAATGCTGGGAGAAAGAAGCAGAAGCAAACAGTCGCCATGATTCTCCTCGCCGACACAGAAGCAGGTTAAGATCTTTCCTGGTAAGCTACCACTACATGGTGCTACACAAATTATTAGAAATTGGTTAATCAAGATGTGAGAATTAGCCAGTATGAGGCTAGAGCTAATGGGCCAAGCAGTGTTTAAAAGAATACAATTTGTGTGTTGTTACTTCAGGGCATAAGCTAGGCATGTGGGTGGCCGGGCACCTGTGGGTGGCTTGGCACCTGAACGCAGCCCGCTGCTCCTTACAACTCGTAAGGAATATGGAAAACATGCTAATTTTTTATTGTTTGTTTTATATTCATTGTAATCATTCACTTGAAAAAAAATGGAACCACATTGTAATTCCTATATTGCCTGAAAACTTTGTTGAGTTAGAAACGCTGTAGAAAAAGAGTATACAATAGAAAGAATAGAGAAAGAGCACGAGAAAACAGAGAATAAAGAAGGAAGCCATCAGGGAAGGGTATGAGTGTTTATTTTCTTATCACCCCTCATACAGAAAAGTCTAGCTTATGCTGACTCTGTTGGATTTTTTTTCTTTCAAAGCACTGTGCTGCTGTAGATGGGCCCCACAGACAGCAGCACTTACCTACACTTGCTGGGATTCTGATTCAGCAACTATGGAAAAAACCCAATCAGATATCTTCTAGTACATGTTCAAAGTATTGTTTGTTTGCTTACACAGCCAACCCAAATTGTGCTACAATATATTAAATGTACTGAGACAAGTCACATTTCAAAATAAGTATTCACTATTATCTGACTACAGAGCGTACTGCAAGTATTCTGTTATCCCTTTCATCGTGTCCCTGTGCCATTGAGTGCTCTGAGCATAGGCACATTTACCTAGTGATCTATCGTAAAAGCTCAAAAGATTGTTTTTCATTGTTGTTGTTTTCTGTTTTATTTTTAATACTAATGAATGCTAAAGACAAATGGTTTATATTAGGACTTAGAGATTTCCCTACTTAAAAATTCACACTTAGAAATGAGATATAAAACGATGTTCACAAATAACTGACACACGGGGTCATGGTAGGGAAGTTGGGCAGACTGCGGTACCAAACCTAATTTAGGATTTTCATTGCTGAAATATCATTTGCAAAGCTGATATCTTGAAACACCTTGAAAATTATCAAATAAAAAATGAAACAAAAGATTATAAATAATTTTAAATAATTTATTTCATAAGAAATTATGGGTATAAATTTGAACACTTGTATTCATATCTACAGTCAGATGTAATTGGATACTTATTTTGAAACATGAATTTGTTACAATACAGTCAAATATTGGAACACAATTTGTGCATGCTGCAGGATTGGCCACTGCTTATACACAGTTTTATCTGCAAAACATACTGGAAAAATTCAGAAAACCATACCTGGCTAACATTAATAGATAGAAATATTCAAAAATCTGTATACTTTATACCCTCATGTACACTTACTCCAAATGTGTCCTGTCTTGCTCAGGTCACTTCTCCTGTTAAGCCACACCATATACCTGGTTTCCACTGAAGCACCGTAACTCACAGTAGACAGATCTCTGGCATTTATACACAATTACCCATATGTAATGTCATTCAATAACTTAGTTATATCATTCTGTGAATATGTGTAACTATGACATTTTGTTAAATAAAACACTAGTCCTCAAAGCTGTTATTGGACCATTTCCTGTCCTCTTTTTTGGAGGTTATAAAAAGTACAAAATCTAGATAAACTTGGTGCTGAAAGAGCATATAAAATTAAATTTCCACACTAACTTGTGCATATGCATGTATGCATATTGTGATGTCCAAATGTTCATGTCTTTAGTGATATTAAGTTAAGCATGAGTTGATACTGATATTAACATAATATATTGTCACATGAATCTTTCTGCTCTCTTTTACTTGCTCATTATTGCAAAAAGTAGCATTAAGCAATCTATTACCTACTATACATCATTAAAATTTTTCTTTTCTAACATCTTGATGGTTTTATTTCAGGAAATATGTATAAGTTATAATTTTTATCAATTATGTTATAGCATATATTTATTCTTAATTCCAGATATAATATTTTTCTTGCTTACTTTGGGGTCAATATATTATCTTTCCATGACTGTCCCTGACATATGTGTGTGTTTTGTGTGTATGTATGTTTATGATATGTAGAATTGTATTAATTTGCAGATTTCATCAATATCAATGTTCTATAGAGAGATTTTACCAAATCATAAAATAGTGCCTCAATATTTTACAGCTAGTATAATCCTTAAGATATTAAATCTAATAGTTTTGATAAGTAGCACATAAGTACACTTTTAATATTTGCAATAATTTCACACTCTTAATCAATATTCCAATGCTACCTCAATAGTATCTAATTGTAGTTATTAATTTGAGTCTTTCAGAGTGTTAGATGATCAGAACATACATTAAGTAACCTCCCTTTTCATAACAAGCTCTCACTGTGCAGCCCAGGGTCATGGACCTCATAGTGATTCTGCCTCAGTCTCCTGAGTGTTACAATTATGTGTGAACCACGTTCATTCTATAGTCATCCTACTTTTATCAGTATGCCTTCAAGTTTCATCCATATTTTTTATGGCTTCATGGTCACATTTTAAAAATCAATTAAGATATTTTACTGTCTTGTAAATTAGCTACTTATTCAGACATCCATTGGAGTAATTTCTTTGCTCATGTCAGTATTATATCAATTATGAAGAGCTCCTCTACAAATACTCTGATGTTTGTCAATTCATGTATGAGCCTCACTCCCACCTCTTCCATTTGATTCACTCCCTTCTTGTCTCTCATTACAAAAAAAAGGCTTCTAAGACATGATAATGAACTATAAAAAAAAATAAAACAAGATTAAACTATCACATGAAAGTTGGACAAGGCAAGACAACAGAAGAAAAAGAATATAACGAAAAGCACAATATTCAGAGACTCACTCATTTCCATTCTCAGAAATTCCATAAATAACACTAAACATAATATATACACAGGGGACCTAGTGCAGACCCTAGCAGACATTGTGCATGCTGCTTTAGTCTCTGTAAGTTTATATGGTTTCTGCTTATGTTGATTTAGAAGGTCTTGGTATTGGTGTCCTCCATCTGCTCTGGCCTTTTAAACTTCACCTCTTTTTCTTCAGGCTTTTTTGAACCTCATTGCAGGGGAGCATTTCATAGATAACATCCCATTTAGGAATGAGTGTTCTCAAGTCCCTCATTCTCCACAAATTATCTGGCTCTGGATCTCTGCATTTGTTTTTGAACTGTTGCAGGGAGAAGCTTCTCTGATGATGGCTGAACAGATCCTGACCTATGGGTATTGCAGAATGTCATCAAGAGTCATTTTATCTTTATATATATTTTTTCCTTTTGTAGATCAGAATTATTTGGATTTACCCTAGTCCTTGGACCTTGTAGTCTGTTTCTTGGTCAACCTAGTAGTATCAGGTGTGGGTTTCTTCTCATAGAGTAGGCCTTCTTTCAAATTAAATACTGGTTGGTTAATCCCTCAAAATTGTGTCACCATCGCTGTAGCATATCTTACAGGCAGGACGTTGATATAAATGAAAGTACTTGTGGGCTGGCTGTCTTTTCTCCTTTGATTGTATATGCGATACCCTCTTATACCATAAATGCTAGAACTCAGGGTTGACGACTCTTTGTAGGCACCAGCTCAACTTTTATTTTCAATGAGTTGTATTTGTATTATATTTGGCAATAGGGCTTTGCAAGTCAGTTTGTGAAGAACAACCTATATTGGAAACTGTATGGGTTGTTTGGGTTCTTCCATGAGACTCTTTTGATCAACATCTTAATTTGATGTAACTCAATCAGGACATGAAGCTTCATTTTGTGGCAAAGGATGGTTGGTTGGGGATCAGGAAGCACCTTGTGTGAGAAGGTCAAATGAGTGTAAGAGACAGATGGGATGGGAGATTACAAGACAAGGTCTTCTAAATCAGCCAGATCAATGTGCATTTGCACTCACAAAGACTGAGGCAGCATGCACAGGGCTTTCAGGGGTTGTTACCAGATGGGGTTCTAGAGTTGAAAAAAGAGGACACATGCCCCATCCTTACCCCAGAAGCAATCTCAAATTGATAACCACTTACGAACAAACCATACCTTCATCCAAGGGAGTTGCTGGGGAAGCAAACCACTTTTAAGAGGGTGCTGTATGAAAATGCAGCCCGAGTTTTCTAGATGTAGCCCTCATGCTATGCAGCTGGGGTGGGTGGTACTCAGCCAAATGCAGCCCATGCTCTACCTCAGCATCAACCAGAATCCTATTGACAGGGGCGCAAGTGAACCCTCCCGAAATTTGGCCCATTCTCTCCTCTGACATATGTCGATGTGGATAAGAGAAAGATGTACCCCCTTGATCCCTGTGGCAAGTGGGAGAGCTGGTCCCTGTTCCTCACTACCTGTAGCACTCAGGAGAGTTGCCACTGCACCTCATCTGGGCAACAGAGAAGCAACATGGCTTGAGCTTAGTTATTCTTTGTAACTCAGCTCAAGCTATGCTGTTTCTGGTTAGTTTTCACAATATGGTGCAGTAATGCAGGCATCCTATAAGATCTATAATAAGATATAATTTGGACACAGTAAATTTCTATTTTCTGTAACACTTAAATTATTTGATTCTAATCATTCATTTCCATTTGTGTTTTCTGCTGAAGCTGACTTTAAGATATTTCAAAACTGGAGGCACCATTGTATAATCAGAGATTTGTATGGTATTGACACACAGCTTCTTTTAAGCAACTATTAAATAAATGCTCAGTTTTAATTGCCAGATTTCTAACACTTCTCACATAATCAAGGCTGATTAAAACAACATTAACTGGCAGGGTGTGAAGCAAATGTGAACCAAAGGTTGCAAAATCCACTGTTTGCAAGAGAATATGTGTGTATTCCCTATTGTGAAATTCTAGCAATCATAATCAAACTGGTATTTTTTTGTATAACTTTCAAAGCATAATTTAAGTGATGAGTTTTTTCTCCATTGTCATTATCTATGTTATTTTTACTTATGACATATATTCTCATTTGTGTTTCATTTATTTTATGTTTTGCCATTATTCTTGCTTTGAAAGGTTAAAATTAGATCATGCTATGGAGGTCAGAACTGATCGTGCAGTGTTCTTTGTTATTCGCAGGAGTGCAGAGCAGCATGGGACCTTCAACCAGCCATCATTTTTGCCTGCGTTCTGAGTACAGGAGCTTTTAACACCTGATCCATGCAAACCAGGTATAATAAGAAACAGTTTCTAATACCAGGGCATTTACTACATTTCGATAAATATCACAACAGAACAAAACCAAAATGGGACAGTCTCCTATAGAAAGAGTAAAGGGATGCTGTAGCTGCAGATGCCACACGCTCCGTGCCCATTTAATGCTACATCCCTGTATATGCTCCTCAGGAGACTGAGGGAAACTGGGAAGTAATGTCAAAAAAAAAAAGATGAATGTTAATTTTACAGATTTTGTTTACTGTTCTACAATTTCTTCTTTCATTGTGTTAAACACAAAATTAGTTATTTAGAATATTTCAATTGGTCTTAAATATTCTCTGTGGCTATAAATGGGCACCTCTAGGTTTTATATTTGTAACTTTTATTCAAGATATAAAAGGTATTGAGGCCCAAATCGACCAAAGTGATCAAAGATCACTGCTCCTGTATAAATCAACTGTGAGGCCAGCTAGGATTACCTCTGTTGTCTTAGCCTTGAAAAATGTATCCCCCCACTTCTTATGACTTCTCATGGAGCAGATAGGCTACAGCCATGGCAAGGCTAGGCCGGGTACATTTTTCTGGGCAGAGCCTATGGCTCTATAGAGATGCGTCCATGGATTTCCAGCTTCTTTCTGTATGTACCAGATTTGGTCTACATAAAGGCTTTCCCTTCCATCTGGCAGCAGTGGTTGATTGTTGAAAAAAGAAGAGCTCATGCCAATGCCTGAATCAGGATCATGGAAAACTAAAGAACATCTCAAAGAATTGAGCAAGGCTGCAGCATTGCTTTGAGGCTAGAAAGTGAGTAAATTACAGCCTTATGTCTGAAGGAACCAACTGGTTGGCATAAGAATGCTAATTGAGATTCTCCCATCACAACTATATCAAGAGTATCAGCTCAAGTCTGCAATCCCTTAGCAGGCATGGAAATTGCCCTTAAAACAGATAATTGAGAACTCTGTAAGAGACACATTTGTCACCTGGGAGGGGACCCTGTGAGGAAAGGACTGTGTATGTCCCTTGCAATACAATGGTATATCTTTGGAATCTGATGTGTGCCATATTTCCTCTAAGTGCCACTTCCTGTCATTCAACTTGGCTTTGAAATTCTTCTGAGGTTTAACACATAGGTAGGGTGTTAGGTTTAGATTTCCCTTCTCGTTGATGTTCTTTACTTTTGGCTTTTAAAAGTGGAAATATTTGTGGGCCTCGTTTATTGTTAGCACCTTCTAACTTTGGTCCTTTGAATACACAAAATTAGTTGGTTGTTAAAATTTCATTATTTGTAATCTTGGAGATCAAACCCCTGGATTTCTCTGCCTTTTCTAGGTAGTGCTCCAGCACTGAGCTATTTCCCAACATGATTAATAAAGACTTTTTACATTGAAATAAAACTTTGTATTGTTATTTTTGAAGAATATTTATTAGGTACCATCTCTCTGTTGAAACTAAAAGAAAAACAAGTAAATTTTCACAATAAATGTGGAAAAAAGTGTCAGACAGTGGTGGCACATGCCTTTAATCCCAGCACTGTAGTGACAAAATATTTTTGTGAGTTTGAGACCAGCATAGTCTACAGAGTGAATTTCAGAACAGGATCCAAAGCTACAGAGAGAAACCCTGTCAAAAAAAAAAAAAAAAAAAGGTAGAAAACAATGGTATAGGAGGAGTTATACAGGTAGAATGCCAAAGTGCTGAGAAATTATGATTGGTTCCATGAACAAACAGTGAGTTGCTTCATGATATTTCAATCCATACTCAGGATAATCCAAACTTGTTGTTAGTTTCATCTAAAGATATGCAAAATATACCAGTAAGCTAATATTTAACAGCATATATTACATTGACATTACTTACCATGACCATTGCAACAAAAATACTGAAAAAAGAGAGTATACAACAATATATTCAATTTTAAATTGTGCTTTCAAGTAGGAAATTATATGTTATTTATTTTTTTTAAAAAAATGTAAAGAGATTGATCTGGGATGCTTCAACTTCCTTTTCTGACTTCCATCCATTTGTGTGGCTCAGTTTTCTAAAATGTTCTACATGATACTTAAATGTGTTTCACAGTTAATGTCTTAAATTCTGATTATTGTTTTTTGAAATAGACTGATTTTGTTTATATTATTTGACTTATATAAAATCAAATTGAATAATTTCAATCTAAATTGGGTAAATTGTCTGAAAAAGTGGTCACTGAAATTTCTTTCATTCTTGAAATCCTTGTTTGATGTTTTTGTATATTTTTAAAATTCAAAAGTATTTCTTTGTCTTTTCATATTAGAGTAGGCTTACGTTTTCTTTGGATTCCATTAGAAAGGCACAACAATGTTGATGTTATTCCCAGCAACTAGGCCTTGGGGGATTCCAATCTTTTCTTTTTAAACCATCCTACCAAAATTTCTGTCTATATCCTTTGAGGATAAAATGCCTCTTGGAAGGAATTAAAAACATCCTAGCCAACAGCATACTTTCATTTCAGACAGGTAAATAAAAATCAAAGAAAAGTTACTGCCATACACAGTTTTACAAGTTAGTGTGAGACCAATATAAGGATGTTCCAGAGGAGTGGGTCTCACAGTATCAGAATATACTTTGCAAGTTTTCAAATACAGGGGTAATCTGTAGCTCTACCCAAGTGTAAAGCCTATGAATTTCAATAAGACTAGGCTGGAAAGATATCCTCAAAAGTACAGTAGTGTTATTTTTATGTAGGAGATAAGCAACAGCTTTCTAATTGGACTTAATGCTGGCTTGATAGGATAGAATTCATGGTTGTTACTGTAAACCTAGCCAATTATCAATGGCTGGAGAGGTCATAAACCACAGAAGAAAAGATACAACTGACATCCAAGGGAAAAGAATTCAAGGCAAATGCCAATGTTATCATTCCCTTATATGTTCATGGTGTGAGAATCTACAGATCATGCCAGTTAGATGGCAGTAATCCACAGCTAATAACTCATAAGTTTGTAGGAGAGCACTAATTAGTTTTCAGAGTGACATCACTTAGGATGTAGGAAACCATAATTGCCCTATCCAGGGATATTTTACTTTGTCAAGCCATCCCTTCTATGGACATGTAGAAACATCCTTAAAGGAAAAATGTTGATCTTTTGGTGAAGATAATCTGTTTACTCTTGTTTAGTGTCTAACATTGTAGTTATTCTGCACAAAACTGGCTATTGTATTAAATGCTTTGGATGTTTCTAAACTTTACACATGACGGTCATTTAAACTTAATATAAACATTCCAGATGGATGATGTTTAAATTGTTAGTGATATGCAAAATTCTTAATCCTGCTAAGAGAAGATTTAGATTTTGTGGTAGATACTGGAGTTTTATGTGGAAAAAGCCTAATAATTGTATCTAATATTTGCAACATTTTTCTATGGATTCAGTCGATTGAAGTGGAAAAAAGTGGCAGTAGAAGAATGTGAAAATTAAACAGCAACAAAGTAAACAATAGAACATGTCAGTCTATTTATGAGAAGACAAAGATGCATTTGATGAAATAATGAAGTTGGAGACATAATTTATGTACTATCCAATTATCTCACAACCAGTGAAAGGAAGCAAACAAAATTTAAAAAAAATGGTATTGTCTCTTTAGCATATTTTACTCTGAGGTCCTGAGAACATTATGCATCTTCTTTTGATTTTATTTATTTTGTAGATTTAAGTAATGAAGTCTACTGAAGATTCCTTCAAATGAGACTATGCTGTTAACCTTCACTATAGATATAGTCTACCTATATCTATTGTAATAAAAATAGTTACATTATATCTTCATATGCTTTAGTCAGACAATAAGTAATCAATTAAATAGAGTTCTCAATTTTCCAAGCTATTATGTATTTTCTATTATGGGACTGCACTAACACAAATAGAAATTTTGTTATTTTCCTTTTTAAAGGAAGCACAGATCAGAGAGTGCCTTACTCATAGTTTCTTCATTGGCAACAGCTAGAATCTGTTCACACCAAGGAATGTTACTGAAAATGGCATGGGGTTCCTTTGTAGTCATTTGCAATGATGATGAGTTAATGTGTGTCTATCTATCTATCTGTATGTTGATATCAAATGTCAGGCAAAAATAAAAACCTTGTGAAAATTATTATGATGCTTAGTGAAGGCTGAAATTACCTGAGTGAGAAGGAAACATGAAACACACAACAAACCCACTTAGGAGTTTTTGGGGTGTGTGTACAGGTCTGGGGAATGTCAGTGTGCAGAGAGATAGAGAGCTGAAGAGGGTGTGTCCAGCTTTTAAAGACTGCCTAGCACATGTGCACAGGGAGATGACGTGGCTGCATCATACAGCTGCGTTTAGATGATGCAACCATGCCGCATGTGGGTCATGTGGGGTCCTTTAAGATTACCGGGGCCATTAGGCACTTTTGCCTAAGGGCTTGTCTGTACAAGCATGGCCCTGGAACCTGGAAGTGTCAACCCTGTTGTGTGGCTGAGTCATTACATTCCACTCCTTTGTTTATTATAAACATTTGGGAGTTTGGGGTCTTTAAAGGGTAGGAATGGGGCAAAAATTGAGGGAATTTGAGGTTTTTAATGGGTGGGAATGAGACATCATAAGGTCTCTTGTGACTGCTTCCTGCTGATTTTGTGGTCATTACAGAGTTGAGATTCTTGACCATGTACTAGGGTGGCTGATTACATTTGTGTTTTTTCTGGGCACTGTGGAACTGGCTGGCTCACAGCTTGGACAACGCAAGATGCTGGAAGGACAGAAAGTAATATCTGGAAAAAATGTTAGATCCTAGGGATTAAAAGGAGGAGAGTTCCAAGATAGAGTATTCTATTTTTTTTTTTTTTTGATGAGGGATAGAGGATGGAGGAGGAAATTTCCCAGGGGTTCCTGAGACCAGAAATGATAAGGAAAGAATTAAATGATACTTATTCTGGGCAAGTCTGGTCCATTTGGATAGGTCTAATTGGCTCCCTGGTGCTTATTAAAAAATGTTTAAAAAGAAATCAATTTTATACAATTTTAAAAATTATGATTACAATGATACAGTGCTGGAATGGCAGACAGTAAGGAGGAGGGAGTAAAAGAAGGGGAAATTATTAGAAAGGGTAATTATTGGACCCTTCAATGTTTTACTTGAAGATAATCTTAAGGCACATTTTCTCTTTAGCATCATGGTATTACCTTTACATTTAGGAGACACTCCTACAGTCAGTGACAAACCAGTTATATTAAAATCTGTTTTGTGAATTTTTGAAGTCTGGGGCTATGAATGTCCCCAAGCTCGTTATTGTTTCTTACCACCTGGGCTCTTGGCAATCCTTGTACCTTTGGGTCTATGTTTAATGATGGGCCCTGTAATAACAGCTGAGTGGTTAATTTGGAAATTTATATATGATATTGGAGATATAGAGAAGTTGGTAAAGCAGATAGGAGAAAAAGAAAGAGAGAGTATATGAATTTTTTTGACACAGGACGGTTGAATATGGTGATGAAATTTTATTTTTCTGAACTAGAGAAAAAGTAACTGATCTTGGTGTCTTATGAAACTTAAGCAACAGGGCCCTGTTTGAGTTACCTTATATGAGGGAGTTTCTTGAGTTGGAAGAGTAAAAGGTTTAAGGTGAGACAGGTGGATCCAATGAGAGAGTCCCTTGAGCTTGGCAGCTGTGGGAGTTACAAGAATTACTTTATAGGGGTCCTACTATTTAGGGGAAAAGGGTGAGGGACGTTGGTCTGGGTAAGAGAATAATACCTGATCTCCTATATTAATTGGCAGTGGGCATGAATTGGAACATGGATGAGGTAATGAGTAGTTGCTAAAATCCCATAATTGGGAGTAAAGATGGGATAACAGTGGAGTAAGCAGGTGATCAGGAAGGGAAGAGGTTTTGGGTGAGAGGCCGGGGGTTAAAACCAGTTGCCCATACATGAGTTCAAAGGGCGAGATCAAAAGGGGGCTTCGGGGGAGATCCTTAAGCCTAAGAAGGGCCAGAGGCAAAAATTTTACCCTGTCATGGTGAAGCTCCTGTGACATCTCAACAAGAACATTTTTTTAAGAAATGGTTAGTTCAATCTACCTTCCCTGAAGACTGAGGATGGTATGGGATATGAAAATGCCAGAGAATGGTAAGAGTTTTAGATAAAGTTTGAGAGATATGGAAAGTAAACTGTGGGCCATTAGCTGACTGAAGAGAGGTTGGGATTCCAAACTGGGGATAATTTCTCGGAGTAGAACATCGCAAGCTTTTTGGGCTCTCTTGTTAGTTGTGGGAAATGCTTCAATCCACCCAGACATGGTGTTAACCAAAACCAAGAAATATCTAACTCATCAGACTGTGGGCATATAAGTAAAATCAAGCTTCCTGTCAGCTCCTGGAAGGGAGTAGCCTTGACCTGGTGGGTGGGAAAAAGGAAGCTATGATATTTTGTGTTGCGATCAGACTTTTGACAGATTTTACAAGAGGTAGTAATAACTTTTAAGAACTTTAAGTCCTCAGGGGTGGGTTGGAGGTGAACCTTGACAAGATGTAACAGAGCTTTGCTATTAGGATGAAAAGACTAATGTAGGTAGGACAGAATTTTGGAATGTCAGGGGGTGTCTGCAAGAATGTGGGTGGTACTGTATGAACCCTCTGAGGTGATTGACGTAGATTTGGGGTCTGAAATGTTGTTTTTCTAGATGTTTGTTCAGCCCGGTGAAGGCAAAGATATTTTGAGATTGATAAGCTGAGGAGAACAAAGAAAAAGCATTCCTATGATCTAAAACTGAGAAGTTTGAGGTTCCTGGAAGGATAGTGAAAAGAAGTGTGTAAGAGATAGTCACTACAGGATGAAGAGGGACCACTGCAGAGTTAATGAGCTGGAGGTCTTGAACAAGGTGATAGGTTTCGTTATTTTTTTTTTTAACAGCACGTATAGGGGTGTTAAAGGGAGAAGAGGTCGGCAAAGTACCTGTTTTTTAGAAGGTCAGAGATAATAGGATTCAGTCCCTTAAGGCTCCAGAGAGGGGGTACTGAGCTTGGGCAATGTACTTAGTTAGATCTTGTAATTGGATAACAATGTGGGAAAAGTGTTTAGCAACAGAGGGGTTCTGGATGTCTCAGACTTGGAGGTCCACCTGAGAGGCTGGTAGAAAAAAAAAAGACATATTGGAGCTGGGAGGTTGGGTGGCTAAAGGGAGGAAGTGGGGAGCTGTGGGTGAGTCTGAGGTAAGGTGAAGAAGGAGCAAATGAAATAGAAGCTCCCACTTTTGCTAAAAAATCTTTTCCCATAAGAGGTACTGGGCAGGTCAGCATGACTAAAAATAAATGTGTGAGGTAAATATCCTAAAAACACAGTTAAGTGGTGGGGTCTGTTGAGGTACGTAAGGCTGTCCCCCTACCGTGACAATAGGGAACCTAGAAGGAGAGGTGCCCCAGAATTCCCTCAGTACCGAGTATGTGGCTCCAGTGTCCAAGAGAAAGGAGAGGGGCCATCCTGATACCGTGATGTTTACCCATGGCTCCCTGTTACAGATGATGGTTGTGGTTGTGTCAAAGGATCCCAGGAAGCTTCACTCATTCATGGCCAGACCTAGGTCAATTTGGGAATTTTATATATTTGATGTCTCCATGCCACAATGTGCATGAGGGCAATTGACTGCCCAATGTCCTCCTTTTTGGCATCTTAGACAAGGTCTCATGGGACCAACATGAGGATTAGAGCATGATCAGGCCCAGAGACCAGCTACATTTGAAACATGGGCCTGGTGGTTCTCAAGCCTCCGAGGGCAAGGGAGCAGCATGGACAGCATGGATCAGGTGGTCTGTTGCCTTGGCTGGTTAGAGAGCCAGTCTGTCACTTCAGCCCATCAGAGGGAAAGGCTAGCATGTGACAGTGATGTTTGTGGACTTTGTCACTCTTTGCATGGTACACCTTAAAAACTAAATCTAAGACTTTCACCTGTGGTGTCAAGGAGCCTTTCTCTACACATCTTTTAGCCTGAATGTTAGGATAGCACTGTGGGAAAAAAAGTGAGTCATGAGTAACTGTCTGCCTTCCATGGTTTCTGGATCTAAGTCAGTATATTGTAACAGGGCTTCAGTGAGGTATTCCAAAAGTGCAAAGATTTTTCTTCATATCTTGAATGACCTCTAAGATCTTATTATAGTTTACTGGCTTGAAGGCAGCCTTACAGAGACCTGCCAAGAGGCAAGTCAAAAATCGGTCCCTAGCTAAAATTCTACCTGGGGTGTTATATTCCCAGTGTGGTTCCTACTTGGGCCTGCCTCTGCCCTCAAAAAGTGTGTTGCATGTGTTTGAAGAATCTTGTCTGTATGTATCTGGCCTGCTCCCAAATTTGCCCAAACTTCTCAGAAAGTAGGTTATTAGATAGAATTATATAGATATCATGAAAGGTGAGATTATAAGACTGGGTAGTATATTGGAATTGCTCTATGAAAGAGGTAGAATTAGATATATAGAATCCCAATTTTTGTTCAACATGGGAGAGTTCTGGGAGGGAGAAAGGAACTTGTACCTTGGCCAATCCATCTACACAGGCCACCTCTCGAAACAGGAGAACTGCAGCTGGCTTGGCTTGGTTAGGGTTGTGTTCCATAGCAGCACATGAGTGTGTGAGAAGAGGGGGAAAGGTGAGTGCCAGAGCCAGGCATCTGCTGCAACCAGGCACCAAAGAGAAAGGATGATCCATCGAGGCTGATGGAGTAGTTAGTGAGGGGAGAGAGAGAGCTGAAGCAGGCAGTGGATCCTGGGTGGTACAGGTGCAAGAGGAGGGAGATGGAAAGGCAGCGGGGAGTAAATATGTGGAAGTATCTGTCTTTTGAGGTCAGGAAGGTGTGGATTCCTTAGTGGGGTCCAGAACAGAAGCTGAAAGGGTGGGGTAAGAGCTGTAGCATCAGGGGTAGGAGCTGAAAGAACAGAAGTAGGAGCTGAAGAAATGGGGGTAGCTGTCCACTGAGGTAAAAAAGATGGGGGGTTGTTAGCTGGGTCCATAGTGGAAATAGAATGTTCTTTTGGCTCAGATGACATAGCCAGGAACATGTGAGCAGGTAAACAACTTGCAACGACAGAGGGATTAGGCTTAGAGCTTAGATAGTAAAAGGTTTGTATATAAGGAAATTCCTTCCATTTGCCTGTGTATTGATAGTAGTTAGAAAGCTCCCATAGAATACTGGGATCAAAGGTGCCATTAGGCGGCCACTTTAAATTGTTGTTTAAATTGTAACAAGGGCATTTTTTGAAAAAAAGATGGACAAGTGTGGGAATATGTAAGTAGGGCATTGAGGCCTGGGGTTTCAGGGCCTCTAAAAAGCATCCTAGGGGGAGGCTGAAGTGATGGTCTTGGACATTTTGCTTCCTATAGCTGAAACCATGAAAATTCATGAAAACAGCAAAACCAAAAGGCTTATAGGGGGATATTTCCCTTTATAGGTGGGGTGTGACAGTGGTGAACACTGCAGGACTTGTAGATGTCAAGTGTCAAATTCTGACTGGTCCAGTCCAGGCAACTGGGAAGTCAGAGAGTCTAGAGACCAAACAGTCTCTCACAGCAGGGACCACTGATGAGTGGTCCAAAAGAAAAGAAAAAGAAAAAGAAATGAGAAAGAAAAATCCAAGGGACCCTGGGCCCTAAGTCGCTGGAGGACTGACCCCAGGTCATCCAAACACAATTTCAGCTAAGGGAAGCATTCCAAAATGAATGCCAGTGAAAGACTGAACCATAGCCGTGAAGGCCATGTTTGGGGGCTGTCCCCCTGTTTCTAGGAACACGAGAAGATTTCCGGGAGCTCAATGATCAATTCCTCAGGTTCAGAGAAAGGGTTAAGCTAACTAGAATGGGGAAACACGGCAACTGATGCCGGTGGTGTATGTATGTAGAGTTCATGCTCAGGCAGATGGAACAAATGGTTGTTGTGAAAAAATACCCAGTTCCAGATCCTGACCCTGGGAGTGGAGTTCAGGGCAGCAGAGGGTCCTAAGTCTCACAGCACCAATGAAATTACCTGTTGTGAGTGCGAAGGAAACATGGAATGGAACACGCACCAAACCTGCTTAGGAGTTTATTGGTGGCAGTGTACAGGCCTGGTGAGGTTCGGTGTGTAGGTGTGTAGTGAGAAAGAGAGCTTGAATATGGAACGTCCAGCTTTTAAAGGCTGTGTAACACATGCACACAGGGGGGTGGCATGGCTGTGTCACAGGCAGATGATGGAGCTCACACGTGTGCAGTGGCTCATGCAGCTGCCTCATATGTAGCTGATGCAACCATGCTGCACATGGGTCATACAGTGTCCTTTAAAATTCCTGGGGCCATTAGGCACTTCTGCCTGAGGGCTTGTCCGTACATGCGTGGCCCTGGAACCTGGAAGTGTCAGCCATGTTGTGTGGCTGAATCATTACAAGGGCAATGACAAGCACATGTATTTTACTATCTGCACTGGCTCTAAGGTTGTCATCTCTCAGGCATGTCCTGAAAATGAAAGTGAAAATGTGCGTTTATCTCTTCCATATACTTAAACATTTGCTAAGACCTCTAGGACTAGCATGGTAAACAACACAAATTTGAAATTTTCATTTAATATGGACATTTAGTGGTGAAATACCTAAAATTTCAAGAAAATGCAATTTTAAAATCATTTAGGGAGAGGCAACTTTAGAGCAATGACATACATGTATAGACAAAAGTTTCTATGCTGCCCATTCCTGTAGCCATTCAGACACAAAGAAGCACACAGAGGCTTATATTAATTATAAACTGTTTGGCCTGTTAGTTCAGGCTTATTATTAACTAACTATTACACCTTGAATTATCCCATAATTCTTATCTATGTATCTACGTGACTTGTTACCTTTTCTCAGTGCATCATTCCTCTTTCCTCGGCATATGGCAGATGAATTACTCTGCCTTTCCTCCTCCCAGAATCCTCTTAGTCTGGTTGCCTCGCTTATATAGACTGCCTCACTTCTGGACAATCAATGTTTTAGTAAAGTAATACCAGTGCAAATTTTTACAGTGAACAAGAAAATTATCCCACAACACACAAGTGCAAACAAGTAGCAGCAATCATCTCTATGATACAAGTGTATATATAAAGTTATGAAAGTATGAAAAATAAAGAAGAGATAATTTATTTACTATACAAATTCATAATTTTTAAAATAAGCAGATCATGTAAAATATTCCAAGTTTATAAGTAATATTTCTCTAGAAGAACAGAGTTGGTAGACTACATGTATCAATTATATATAATTTTGTATATAATATATATAGAGAGATTTATTTAATTGGGTTATATCATACAGACCTGGTAGGGCAACAAAGGATGCCTTTTACACTGGAAAGGCTTAAAAAAAAAGAAAATGCTCTGTCCTCCTGTTTTAATGTCTCATTATCACCTTTCTGGCCATATAGATTCTTGATCGTCAGTCAATGTCTGAAGTCCAAAAAAGCTGGATTCTTATATCAAGCAAAGATAGCAAATGCATTACTAACAAGAAGATAGTGGCAGTTACCAATGATATGTGAAGGTTGATGCACAATTATTTTTCCAAGTCTCTTTATATTTGGGACACTGGAAGGTGTTGTCCACTCTGGAAATTTTTCTTCCCTCATTCCATCTGAGAAATACTCTGACAAACTGTCTATAGACATATTTCTTAGCTGATTGTAGATCAAATCAAATTGACATCCAAGATTAGGCAAGATGGTTGGTATATTAAAACAATAAACAGTGTAGTTCTTGATGGAAACAACAGACATATCAAAAGATAGTGACAAATTGTTATAAAACAGTCATAATTATACCCACTTAAAATACTGGTAAAAATCAAGATGAAAACTACATAGAATGTTGCTCCTAATTATCAGAAATTCTTATTCTAAGATGAAAGTACCCTAATGTTAGTAGCTACAAACATGTTAATACCCATGTCAAATTCTTTTTAAGATCATATTTAATTTTTCACATGAACTAAGATCTTTGCCATACTTTTTTTTCAAAGACAATATAAAAAATCTAGTATGCCCAACAATTTTAGTTAAAATGGCAAATAAGACAAGTATGATTGAGATTAATTTCAATGCATTCAAACAAATACTCATAAACTTTGCAATCAATGCTCGTTTTTAGGATTACATCAGGAAGTGTGTCCAAAATAAAGAGCACAACATCTATATGAATTTTTATGAGAAAATGGAAATTATACAAGAATATATCCATATAAAATCTGATTGCATATGCTCTAGTATTTTCGAACTAGATAGAAGCCAATTATTTACATGTATAAGATTAGGTATGCTAAGGATTTCTTAAAAATGTAATTAACCACTCTTTGACATACTCTTCAGTGAAGCTCTTTCTAAACCATTGTCTGAGAAGAATGAGAAGGAAAGCAGAAAGCCTACTCTTGGAAAAGATTCTCAACCTGAAGTATCAAGAGAGTTTCTCAGACTAGTGAGAACCTCTGTGTAAATGGACACAACACACAAAAGCATCACAAAACAAAGAAACAAAATACAACACTTTAGATCCAACATTTTCTCTCTCATCCTATGGAGAATGTTCAAGGACATTTGTTTTAGCAACAAGAATCAGACATTGTTCAGAAATTTTTTTCCTAGAAAAAAAGAGGTCAGAAAACAAAGCATTACATTTGAAACTGACAAAGTAAAGCCATCTCAGGCTGCAGACAGCCATATCCTAGACTGAGAAAAACCATAATATTATACATTAAAAAAAAAACATATAAGCCGGGCGATGGTGGCACACGCCTTTAATCCTGGCACTCGGGAGGCAGAGGCAGGCGGAACTCTGTGAGTTCGAGACCAGCCTGGTCTACAGAGCAAGTTCCAGGACAGGCTCCAAAGCCACAGAGAAACCCTGTCTCGAAAAACAAAAACAAAAAACAAAACAACAACAACAACAAAAAAAAAAAACAAACATATATAACTGGTGGGGAACGAGTTGGCAATGTTAAGGTTTAGCAGATCAAAAATTAGTTGTTTGTACCCTAAAAATGGGAAATTTTAAGATTATTTTAAAATCTTTTTAAACCAACTTTAGAAATATAATAATTGTGACTAAATTTAGGCTTAGAAGTCAAAAACTGCATACAAAAATTGCCAAGAAATTAATACAAAAATTAAAGAAGACCTAAATAAATGGCAAGAATCTGTGCTTTTGAATGATATTAAGGTTTCCTAGTGAATGTCCCTAATAAAGGCTTTATTTCTAGCTGGTAGAACTATTGAGAGGTGGTTGCACCATGAAGGCATTAACTTTAAGCACATATTGACTCACCCATGAGCTCTTAAAATCTTATAGTAAGTTGGGATCTGTTTGGATGAAGGAGTTCACTGGACACATGACTTTGTAAGACAAGTTTCCTACTTAGTCTCTCTGTTCTCTGAGGTTTCAATGATATAAACAGCATTCAGTTTCAGTATTGTCTGTCTCATTTCAGACACAAATCATAAAGTAACTGGCCAAAAAAATAAAACTTCTGAAATATAAAGATAATAAGTGACTAACAGATATTGGAAGACAATAGCATTAAAAGGGTTTTCTTACCCAAATTTATTAAAGAGCAACAAGAATTTTTGTAGAAATAGATAAGATATTCCTAAAATTCATATATAAAATTCTAAGGCTCCTAACGTGGAAAGCTCAGACAAACAAAATTGAAAGGATTCCACTTCATTATTTTAGTGCTTAATACAATGTTGTGCTGGTCAAAACTAGAACTAGCATACAATATATATATATATTGGTTACTGGGATAAGAGGAGGATTGGGAACAACCTAGATATACATACAGCAAAGAATTAATAAAGACAATGTTCTACATTTATACAATGTAGTTTTACTCATCTGTTAAAATCAATGATACCATGAAATTTGCTGACAAATGGGTATAACTAGAAAAGATCATCCTGAGAGAGGTAACCCAGACTCAGAAATACAAACATGGCATGTCCTCACTTATTGGTGGGTATTAGCTGCAAACTAAAGAACCATGCTGCAACCCACACACTCAGAGAAGCTAAGTAACAAGAAAGGCTAAAGGAGGGGACACATGAATCTCACTGTGCAGGGAAAATAGAATAGACATCCGAGGTAAAGGAGAAAGGTCTGGATGGGGGTGTGGGTGTGAGAACATGAAGGATCATAAAGAGAAAGGATAGGGAGAAAGAGTACTGGGAAAAGACAACTGAAATCATGGCATCTCTAGAATGAGTTCTAGAAGCCTCACTGAAGACAATTGGGCTAGGCAATGAACTGAGTACAGCAGAAAATTATTACAAATCATTTCATTGATTTTTTTTCATTTTTCTCAGTTCTGTTTGCTTCTATGCTAGGTCTCTGGGTTGTTTAGCCACTGGGTCCTGGCCCTTCAGGCATTTAAGGGGTAGACCCCCTCTCATAATATATATGGTCTCAAGCTGGACCAGTCATTGGATGGCCACTCCCAAGATTTCTGTTCCATCTTTGTCCTAGCATATCTTGTAAGCAGGTCAAATTGTAGGTCAGAAGTTATATGACTGGCTTGGAACCCAGTCCCTCCCCTGGAATTCTTGCCTGGCTATAGGAGATGGCCCATTCAGGCTTTGTATGCCCTACTGATAGGACTATTAGGTACGGTCATGCTTATAGATTCCTGGTATTTCCGTTGTGTTTGGTTTCTAGAATTCATGGTGGTAAACGAAGACTGAACCAAAGTCCCAAAGAACTTGTTGGGACTGACCTGGGCCTTCAGCACATGTGTTGCGGTTGTGTGGCTTTTTCTTCTAGTGGGATACCTTAAAGAGGCAGCCTGGGATGTCTCTGGCTGTATTGACTGCTCTTGAGACCCTTTCTTTCTGTTGGGTTGCCTTTCTCAGCCTTAATAGGAAAGGAGGTTCCCTGTCTTGTTGCAACTTAATGTCCCATGGCCTGCTGATATACATGAAAAAGGCCTATAACCTTCTGAAGGGAAGTTGGAGGGGATAGATGGGGGGCAGACAAGTTCTGAAGAGAGACTCAGAGGAGAGGAAGGAAGGGAACTTGTGAGTGGGTTAGAAAAAAGTAACTGATAAATTAATTAATTTAAAATATTCAAAAAGAGGCAGAGCCCAGCAGTATAATAAATTTGTGCTCAGTTGATTTCTGACAACAGATTCAATACTTTTTAAGACCAAAAAAAATCCCTAATTATCTTAATCAGTGGTGTAAAGACAAAAACAAATGAAAGATTGTTTACCAGAGTATACCATTATATCTTCTCCATACATCTTATGAAACACCCTCTTCAAGTGAGTCTCCATCACTCATTACTTTCTAGAACTATGTAGTTTCTAGAAGGAAAAATAGTACCACAACCTAATTTACCTTAGAACAATGAATAAGTTCTTTAATATGGCACCTAACTGCAAGGCAAAAAGCAAAAATTGATGAATTGGAATGTATTAATCATTCAAAAATCTGCATGATAACACTACCCAGAGTTTATCAGTAAATCATATATAAGTCATTTGTCATACAGTGGTCTGGACGTATTCTCTCAGGACTAGAATATTTGAACTGGGGATTCTCTTGAGTGCAGGTCTGTACTCAAACTTCATTACTGTATCCTTTTAACTTCTTATGAAGATTTAGACAAGCATGTTTCCTATGAAGAAAACAATATTAGCCAGAAGATTTTCTTGAAATAGGATTATTGATCTATAAAGTCTAAGCCCAGACTGTAATAAGCAAGGTTTAATTAGCACAATAGAAACATGTTTGGAAATCCTGTCTCCAACATCCTATTGCAGAGAGGTTGCTATGTTAAAATGAAAGCCTTTCTTTTTCATTTAAACAAAAGAAGGGGGGGAGGTAATGTAGGTGGGTCTTCTATCTATCTGTTGCATTCATTGGTTAATTAATAAAGAAAACTGCTTATACTGATAGGGCAGAACTTAGATAGATAGAGTAGACCAAACAGAAGGCTGGGAGGAAGAAGGCAGTGAGGCAGATGCTATAGCTCTCCTCTCTAAGATTGGCACAGGTTAAGATCCTTCCTGGTAAGCCACCACCTTGTGGTGCTACACAGATTAATAGAAATGGGTTAATCAGGATGTGAGAGTTCGCCCGTAAGAGACTAGAACTAATAGGCCAAGCAATGTTTAAAAGAATACAGTTTCCGTGTAATTCTTTTGGGCAAAGCTAGCCATGTGGGCGGTCGGGTGCTGGGAATGCAGCCCACGGCTCCTTCTACATTTCAGAGCTTAATCAGATTGGTTTAGGAAAAGTTACTAACAATTTTTATTTATTTATTTATTAAAGATTTCTGTCTCTTCCCCGCCGCCGCCTCCCATTTCCCTCTCCCTCCCCCAATCAAGTCCCCCTCCCTTGCCAGCCCTAAGAACAATCAGGGTTCCCTGCCCTGTGGGAAGTCCAAGGACCACCCACCTCCATCTAGGTCTAGTAAGGTGAGCATCCAAACTGCCTAGGCTCCCACAAAGCCAGTACGTGCAGTAGGATCTCTGACCAAGGAAGTGAAAGATCTATTTGACCAGAACTTTAAGTCTTTGAAGAAAGAAATTGAAGAGGACACCAGAAAATGGAAGGACCTCCCTTGCTTTTGGATTGGAGGATCAACATAGTAAATATGGCAATTCTACCAAATGTAATCTATAGCTTCAATGCAATCCCCATCAAAATCCCATCAAAATTCTTCACAGATCTGGAGAAGACAATAATCAACTTTATATGGAAAAACAAAAAAAACCCAGGATAGTCAAAACAATCTTAAATTTTTTTTTTTTAAATGAAAATCAATTCCTTTTTCCTCAGACTGATTTAAGACTGCATTGTTAGAAATGATGAGGAACATCTCAGAGGGTGTTATTTGAACTCCATTGTTCTGCCTTCTAGGCATTAATTGTCCCTATTGTGAAATGAACAATAGAAAAATTGTGTACTCCAGTGTAAGTTAATTTTTCTACATTTTTTTCTGAAAATATTTCTCGATAAATATTTATTGATCATACTTGGGAAGCTCTATATAAAGAACGTCAAGGCATCATTACATTCAGTATTTTAAAGGTGATTACAAGAAGACAGGAACAAGAAAGCAGAATGAAAAAAATCAAGTAAGATACAAGTCAGAGTTCTTTTCTTTAAAATTAGTAAAAATTATTTTTACTGCTTTCTTTAGAGTAAATTTTAAATGTCTGTACTCATAAAATCCAAAGGTGTCACTTTCTTTAAAAATGCTTTGAGAAATTGTTCATTTTTTTTTTTTTTTACTCTTTGAATTGTTTTGCCGAATCTTTGAATTTAAACCTCAAGGAGTGACTTTTCAAGCCATAGAATAATGAAAATTCTTTGCACAAAAAAGTAATTGGACTTATTTAATTTGTTTTAAATATACTGTTAATATTTTAGCTTTCATATGATTTTATAGCCTCCTAAACCAGGGATTTAGTTCAGTTTATAAATCACACTCATGCTGCATAAGGAAACTAAATGGTTTTGGCAGATGCAGAATTTTATTTATAAGTTGTTCATCATATTGACAATACAGGATATCAAATATGCCAGTTCCCTTAAGCTCTGTTTCAGAATGTGAGATTTACAGCCATGCAACCAAATTATGCTAGCACCATATAATGAAAAAATAATTTATCTTTTCTTAGTTCTGAATAACTGATAGTTAATTTATAATTTGCAGGATGTCATTAATTAATGGTATCAATTTTTAAAACTAACTCAAATGGAATTATGGGGTATATATTGCAATAACTACCTGTTTCCATTTCAGATCTAGTAAAATATCATACATGTTAAGTCAACATGTGTGATTTTTTTGAGATTTCTAGTGACACACAATATGGATGTCCAATTATAAGGTGGTTTGAAATGTGATAATATGGAAAATAGTCCCCAAGTCCTTTTGTGAGCAAATAAACAAATGTAAAGTATTGGGGCCACTGTATTTTGATAAAAGAAAATAAATGTGGGAAAGACTACAGATGAAGTGACATTTAAACAGACAATTTATGATTCCCTTCTACTCTTCTTTAGTCTATGTGATATATATGGCTGCTTCTTTCAATAAGATGTCCCTAATGGTCCAGACATTTCTCACAACACATTAAGTAGTGTTATTTCAAATTGGTAACTATTATATCATGTAACTATATTGTGTTATTCAGTTTTAAAATTAACTTTTTATCATATGAATTCTTTGCCAGCTATAGATAAAAGTTTGATATTTGGTTTAAAAGCAACTATTTATCATGAAATGTTTACAAAAATTGTTAAAACTGTAGATTAATGAAGTAACAAGTCATAATCTGCCAGACAGAAATGTAGAAGGAAAAATAATCACCAAAGCTGATTACACTGAAAAAGGGTGTGGGAGGTCCTTCTGTCTATGTGTTGCTTTTATTGGTTAATGAATAAAGATAACTGGCTTGGCCTATAGAGTGGAAGAAGGAAGGCAGTCAGGGAAAATCCATGGAGCCATCAGAGATAGATGTTGGGAACTTTACCCGCTAAGCCACAGCCACATGGTGATATACAGATTGATAGAAATGGTTAAATTAATATAAGAGTTAGCACTAAATTGTTTTTCTTAATATTCGAAGTTTGCATCCCACCTAATATGCTTCACCACAATATTTTCATGCATGTATATTGATATGTTTTCTTCCTCTTTTTGTCTATCTACCCCGACTACTTTCCCAAGTGTAACCTACTCCTTTCTTGTTGGATTATACATACACTCCACCTGTTGTTTTCATGTTCCCTGTATCCTATTACCTCCCTTGTTTTCTACTAAATAAGGCTTCTTTTTCCTTTCTCATGGTCCCTAATTTATTTTTACATCCTTCAGGCAAATACACACACACACACACACACACACACACACACACACACACACACTTTAAACATTAATCTTGCATGAGTGGCTTTTTTGCTTACATAAAATTCTCTAAAACTCCGTGTTGCATAAAAGTACTAATTTCATCTGTTTATGGTTGAATAGAATTCTCTTGTAAATATGTACCTCATTTTGCTTACTTAATCATCATATTTTAAGTGTTTTAGGCTGGTTATATTTCCTATTGTGAATAGTACAGAAATAAGCAAGGATGTGATAGTATCTCTGGGATATGTTGATTTAGAGTCCTTTATGTATATACAGAGTGGTGACTGGACAGGAACCAAAAGCTATGGAGAAACCCTGTCTCGAGAATCCAATCAAAAAAAAATATGGTAGTTATATTTTGTTTTAAAGGAAGATCCATATTGATTTCCAAAGTATTTGCAGCATTATATTCTTGCTTATTGGCAGTGAATAAAGGTTTCTCTTTTTTCACATCCTTATCAGATTTTCTTCACATTTGTTTTCTTAGTAAAATTGGAGTAAAAAAAATTAACTCTTTAACTTATATTTACCTGGTAGCCAGGAAGCAAAACAATTTTTAAATATTTATTGAAAAATTGTATTTATTCTTTTGTGAGCTATGTACTTATTTCAATAGTTCATTTGTTAATCTAAGACTGATTGGATTTTAAGTGCTTTATATCTAATAATAATAATTTTGTGGTGTAGGAGGTCCTTCTGTTTATGTATTGCTTTCATTGGTTAATCAATAAAGAAACTGGTTGTCCTGATAGGGCAGAACTTAGGTAGATGGAGAAGACAGAGCTGAATTCTGGGAGGAAGAAAGCAGAGTGAGAGAGACACCATGGAGACGCCAGGTCAGACATGATGAATCTTTCCCAATACAGATTATTAGAAATGGGTTAAATCAAAATGTAAGAGTTAGTAAATAAGAGGCTAGAGAAAATGGGCCAGGCAGTGATTTAATTAATACAATTTCTGTGTGATTATTTCGGGTGTAAGCTAGCAGGGCAATCGGGACTGAAAGCAGCCGCTCTTCCTGTTACAATTTTGTGAGCCTACCTAAGCACATTTGAAATCATTCTAACTTCAACTAATACTTCAGTTTCCACAGAATTTGTCTACTGGAACAATACTACACAATTTACCTTATTTATCATCCTTATATATTTTCTTCTCAACTGTGATGCAGGGACATCTAGTAAGGATAAGGATATTGATGTTGAGACTTTATCATGTATGATGCCAGAGTATGTCTCACTTCAAGAGCAAATCTATTGAAATTGAAACTTAAAAGTTAACTCTATTTAATTTTCTAAATAAATATTCAAAATAGAAATACTAGCAAATGAATTACATTAAATTATTTTCAAATAAATATTTTTATTATTGTGACTAATCACATAAAATGAGAACTGATTAATTATAAATATAAAAGTAGAAAAGGGTGACTATGTTATAGCTTTCTGTGTTATTTAGACAATCATAATCTAATCATATTAAGTATGACAGTGATTTAAAAAGCAAATGAAAGTAAAAGATGATTTATATAGCTCAGTATTTAATTCATCTTGGGACTATTGAAAAAGATTTGGAAATAAAATTTTATTTGTTCCACTTTGAAATATCTGTCTTTTATAAGAAAAGCATTAATTGAATAGACTAAATAATTTGTACTTTCATGCTGAGAGAATTTTGCAAATATAGAGAAATATTCAGGTGTAGAGTTGTTTACAGTTGAAGAATTCGCTATTTAAGTTTCAAAATTCACTGATTAGCTTCATTAATTCTTTCTCAGTAAACCCAAAACTTTCAAATTGTTGTACAAAGATATAAAAGAGTAACACACTAATGTGTGAGCTCTAGAAAGGAAGGAAGGCTAAGAAAGGCATTCTAAACATACATATGAAGAATACACCACAATGGTGAGTTAGAAAAGTGTTCTCTTGGTCTACAGTATGCACTGAGAGCCTAGCAAAAGCATACATGATTTTCAACAACACTTTGCAGAGAAGTTACTGAGCAACTAGAATCCCCCAAAAGTTTTGAGCGTAACACATAGTTGTCAGTAGATTTTACAAGATTTTAAAATAATATTCTTTCAGATGGTGGATGTAATAAGATCCATTAGTGTGCCTCAGCATTACTCCTAGTAAGTTCCAGGTAAACAATATTAACCTAGGGAATATGTCAGGAATATATTCTGTAATGAAATAACTTATAGTTTTTGATAATAATCAGCTGCTATTTTGCAGACTGGAGTAACAAAATCCTTGTATAGGCTTGTTACTAAAATCACAAGTTCAAGTTTGTACAAGGAATAAATTTAAAAGTTAACATTTTTTTTTACAATATTCAACTGTACTATGGTCAGAAAGGATCTCTTTATTAAAGCATATATAATAATGCTTTGAACACTTCCTTGAGTTTGAGAATCTGACTGTAGAGATCAAAGGGGTATTTTGACCAAGAAATAAAAGAATAAGTTCAAGTGAGGAGGAGTGTTTTCCAAAAATGCTTTTGTTTTGCTTTGTTTGTTGGATTTTGTTTGCTTCTCTGTTTCCTTGTTTCTTAATCAAAGAAGATCTTTGTCTATGAACAGAAGGGAACAAACTGCAGAGAAAGATATATTCAAGTTAACATATTTTATTGACTGATTATTTTAGATATACAAGTAATGTGTAGTTTAATAAAGCTTACCCCATATCTCTCTGCTCTAATTCCTCTCACTTTGTTGTTTATGTTTCTTTAGTCACAGTGGTGATCAGACTTAAGGGTGTAGTGTCTGTAACCTTAATGGGAGATACAAACTTGAAGACAACTTCTTATTCTGCTGGCTCTTACAATCTTTTCACCTTCTCTTCCCCAGTTATCCCTGAACATTATGTGATGGATAGTGTTGGGACTCAGTACCACACAACCTCTTTTTTCTTTATTTTGATTGGTTTTCTCTATTGATCTCAGTCTGTTCTGAAGAGAAGTTTTTTTTTTTCATGAGAAGTACAGTTATATGTGGGTATAAAGACAAATATTTAGAGTATAGTTATAGGTTTTTTAGGTTACAAGTGTCTTATTTTTTTATTTAATTTTTTTTCACACATTACATCCAGACCACAATCTCCACTTCTATACATTTCATAGTTCTCCTTCACATCCCCCCTCTTCCCCAAATCTACTCCTCCTCAGTTTTCCTTGTGCAAAGACTAGACCTCCCAGGGTTATCAACTGAACATAACATAATGAGTTACAATAAGACTAGGCACTTGCATTCATATTGAGACTGTGTAAGAAAAACCAGTAGGAGGAAAATTGTCCCAAGAGAGGCAAAAGAGTCAGAGACAGCCCCTAATCCCACTGTTAGGAGTCCCATAAGAACACCAAGCTACATATCTGTATCATATGCAAAGGGCCTAGCCCAGACCAATACATGGTCTGTGTTTGTTCCTTCAGTTCCTGTAATTCCCTACAAGTCCTACTATTTGATTCTGTGGGTTGTGTTCTCATGGATTCCTTGCCCCTCTCACTCCTACAATCCTTCCCTCACTTCTTCTGGGGGGTTCCCATGGCTCCATCTAGTGTTTTGCTATGGGTCTCTGCATCTGTTCCAACCTACTGCAAGATAACACCTCTCTGATGACAACAGGTTTGTCTTTCTGGGTCTGGGATACCTCATTCAGGATGATTTTTTTTTTCTGGTTTAATCCTTTTGTCAGCAAATTTCATGAAGTCATTGTTTTTAAAAGTCAAGTAATACATCATTATGCAAATGTAGCATATTTTTTTATCCATTGTTTAGTTGAGGGACATCTAGGTTGTTTCCAGTTTCTGGATATTATGAATAAAGCCTGTATGAATGTAAATGAGGAACTGTCCCTGTGGTAAGATGGAGCATCCTTTGAATGTATGCCCAAGAGTGATATAACTGCATCATGAGATAGATCAATTACCAATTTTCTGAAGAACCACCATACTTATTTCCATAGTGAAAATAGTTTACATGCTCATACTCACACCAGCAATTGAGGAATGTTCCTCATGCTCCCCATTGTACCCAGCATGAGCTGTCACTCGTGTTTTTGATCTTAGCCATTCTGATAGTTATAAGATTAAATTTCAAATTAGTTTTGATTTTCATTTCCTTGATAGATAAGGTTAAACATTTAAGTGTTTATCTGCTATTTGAGATTCCTCTGTTGAGAAGTCTTTTTTATGTTTGTACCCCATTTTAACTAGATTATTTCATATGTTGCTGTCTAATTTCTTGAGTTCTTTGTTTATTTTGGATATTCTTCTTTTAGATGCAGAATTGGTGAAAATATCTTTTTACATTCAGTATGCTGACATTTTGCCCTATTGACAGTGTCCTTTACCCTACAGAAGATTTTCATCTTCATGAGGTTCCATTTGTTAATTGTTGATCTTAGTACCTGCAGTATTAATGTTCTATTCAGGCTGTTGGTTTCTGTGTCAATGTATTCATGGCTATTTCCTGCTTTCTATTTTTTTAGGTCTGGTGAATGTATGTTGAAGTATTTCATCCACTTGTATTTAAGTTTTGCATATTGTGATAGATATGGGTCTATTTGCATTTTTCAACATGCCTATATCCTGTTAGACCAGCACCATTTATTTAAGATGTTTTCTGTTTTCTATTGCATATTCCTGGCTTTTAGAGTAAAAACCACATATCTGTAGCTGTGTGGATTTATATCTGTTTTCTGTTTGGTCTTTTTCCTTTGTATTGCTCAAACTGTCTTTTTTCAGGCCAATACCATGCAGTATTTATTATTATAGCACTCTATTCCATTTTGAAATCAAGGATGGTAATACCTTCAGGAGTTCTTTCATTGTACATCAATGTATTACCTACCCTTGGATATTTGTTTTTCCATATAAAGATGAGTATTGTCCTTTCAACGTCTGTGATGAATTGTGAAGAATTTTGATGGGGGATTGCACTGAATCTGTAGATTGCTTTTGATCACATGGCATTTTAACTGGATTGACCCTACCAATCAACAAGGATGGGATATTTTTTCATCTTTTGGTATCTGCTTCAATTTCTTTCTTAAAAGACTTTCAGTTTTTCTCATACAAGTCTTTTCACTTGCTTGGTTAGCGTTATCCAAAAATATTAAATAAAACTAGAGTTACTGTTTGCCACCAATGTATGTGCACTGATGAGGTTCATAGGTATTATAATTAGGTAAAATTTTTGACTGTTTTGCTCTCTTGAACTTAGTCATTAATGAGGAGGTTTTCAGTTCATATCTAACTCAGGTTCTCCATGCCTTGTTTCAGGAGTACATGGTATCTTCAGCAATAGAATCTTCCTTTTCACCTCTGTTAGTCACCCAAGGGCAATAGCAATAGCCTAATAAAGCCTTGGGATTCTCATGAACAACCTGCCCAAGAACCCAAAAAGGTTTTTCATGTCTATCATTGGGAAATGTATTTGTTTTTGGCTCTTGGGGAAAACATTGTCATTCGAGATGTATGATTTAATTTAAACTTCTTATAAGCCGATTTATATACATTATATGTTTCCATAAAATGTGTAGCTCATTTGATTTCAATTCTATGCAAAGAAGTACAGGCAATAAAAATGCTAAACATAGAAAAAATGGTCTCCCTCAGGGAAGAGCTGAGCAATTGTTTCCCCAATACTAAGTGGTCATCTCTGAAAGCCTATATATAATAACATTACATGGTGTGAGGGGGTTCTCTTTATGTACATAAGAATATGTATTATGTATATGTGTAATAAAAGGAAAAGATGGCATAAATTAGCGAGACAGCTGGGGATCATGAACAGGCTTAGAGAGAGGAACCAGAAAAGAAGAAATGGGATAATTATAATTTAAAAAATAATTTTCTAGAAACATAGCAAGTTTGAAACCATTCTAAGCTACATTAGAGTCTGTCCCGGCAAAGCTATCATGTAACATATAATCTTTGATATTCTGATTCATATTATTGCTATACAATATTATTTAAAAGCCATTTTATGTCTTTAGGATATTTCAGTTTCATACATTATATAATCAAATAAGAATTTGAATACAAAATCTTCAGGAGGAGCCTGGCTTTTGGCAATTTTTATACTAATTGTAAAATTGAAATAATTATGTAAATGACATTTGCATTTAATTATCTTCTTTCAACAGTATTATTGATCTGCTAATGGTGATTTTCATTATATTAGAAATTTATGGTGATAACAATTTTCACTTATAATAGTGTTTAATTTTTCCTTTAAAAGCCATATGAAAGTCTAGGCATGGCATACAAACTTGACTAATTCCTAGCCCATTCTCTGTCTTTTCTCACTTGAAAGCACACCACAACCCAGGTTGGAATTCTCTCTGGCATCGTTGCTACAGACTATCTCCACTGGCCAACCAAATGTTACAAGATAATTAATATAGTAGATTGATCTTATTAAAACGGCATCCCCTGGCAGGGGATAATGTCTAAAAGCCTAAAAATTGAAGAAATCCTTTGAGTTTAAATAAAATAAACTGGAGATTTAGGATCCTGTGTCAAGCCTTGTTTTGCCTTTGATATTCAGATCTCTTCTGAGCCCACTTAGTCCTTTGCTGGACCTCCATACCTAAGGGCTTTGTCTAAACATCAAAGTTCGTGAGGGTTTTGTAGAATGCTAATGAGCACTGTGAACTTCAAAGGACATCATTAAGCTACAAGTTCCAAACAGGTGCAGCTCAGCAAATAATTGAATAGTCAGCAAGAGAGTTAATCAGCTAATCTGAAAAAAAAAAATATGTAAAGCTACTCTCATTTTTATGGTTTGTAAAATAATCCTTATCTTTTATTGGTAATAATGCATACCAATTGGCTTTAGAAATGTATCATTTCTTCCTGCAATGTTTGATGATTAAGAAATTAACCAATTGCAACCAGACCAAATTAAATATTTCCAAAAATAGCAGTATTAAAAGATCAGAGCTATTTCGACTGGGCTGCAGCAAACAGTAAGATGCAACACACAACTTATTTTATTGCTATAAACAACTCCTAGTAATGTATTGAGGATATATGTGCTATTGATACTAGTGTGGTACTTACTACTGCCAAGAAAGGCCAATATTGGCATTGGTTTTACTAGTGTGTGCTGCTTTGTGGAGTGAAGCCATTTGTAATGCCCTGGCTCAACAATAACTTAGTGAGAAGAGAATCTGATTGCCAGGATAGAATTTACTTCACAACAACCAGGCAGTGCCTATTTGTAAAGAGCTACACAAAGATTGGCAGTCAGGTAATGGGATGGAATTAAGCATGAAATTGAATCGCTGTGTCATGGAAGTGTCTACTAGGCAGATACCAGAGCAAGAGTGCTTAGAGTCACACTGAAGTTTAGCAACTAAACTGATGGTGTCTCATGAAAACACACTATTTCCTATGAGAATAAGTGCCTTTTATTTGCATTAAAATGCTAAAGCATTAAGAAGCACAAATGTTTTATAGGAGAATTGTTGTGTTTACTTATTTGCATAATTATATTTATACACATATGTATAAATATGTACACACATAACTGTATACACACAAAGAGCATTGTGTTTACTATTTTTCTTTCTCGAACTTGAGCATCTTGAGAGATATCCTTCAAAATAAACTCCCTCTTTTCTCCCCCTCTGTGTATATATTGTGTCATTGTTCTATTTTACTATGCGACTTCAAAAGAATCAAAGCATTTATTTCTAAGAAGTGAGCGGAATGACCACTATTGTCACTTAAATCAAAACAAACAAATAAACAAAACAACAAGCAGGGCTGGAGAGATGTCACAGTGGTTAAGAGCAATTTTTCTAGCAGAGGATTGAGGACTGATTCCAAGCAAACACATTGTTACACACAATTGTATGTAACTCCACTTCAAAGGATTTTTATGCCTCCTTTTGACTTCCAGCAGCATCCAGCATGCATACGGTATACAGACATATATGCATGCAAAACATTCATACACATAAAATACATAAATCTGAAAAAAAAAATTTAAGGGGCTGGAGAGATGGCTCAGTGGTTAAGAGCATTGCCGGCTCTTCCAAAGGTCCTGACTTCAAATTCCAGCAACCACATGGTGGCTCACAACCATCAGTAACGAGGTTTGTTGCCCTCTTCTGGTCTGCAGGCAAACACACAGACAGAATATTGTATACATAATAAATAAATAAATATTTTAAAACAATCTGTTCTCAATACAAATTATTTAAAAAAATAAATTTTAAAGAGTTAAAGAGTTTTAGAAATATCAAAGGTGAGCTAGGTACTGTAATCTGGATCTGATTTTAAAACCACTATTTTGAAAATCATTCAAAGACAATATTAAACAGTTTATAGTCCAAATTTACTTATCTTGAAGGATTTAAGCTCTGAGGTGAGTAATTTGTTTTCTCCAAATTTATTATATAATTTTATGCATAGCATTGTTTCAAACATGCATCAAGTCACATGAAGAAAATTTCACTCTCTTAAAATATTTAAGAAACCAAAGTGTAGGTTATATATAGGGAAAGACAAAAATATAGGAAGGTAACTTTATGAGAACAGTGGAAGCAAAGTTAATACACAGGAGAAGCAGGGAGTAGAAACAAATAAATATTAACTAAATACACCACTTGATATGATAATGCACTCTAGAAAATCCATAGACTAATGATACCCAGTCCTAAGCATGACAAATAGCCTTTAAAATGGTCAGTCAAGTAGTACAAGTTGCTCCAAAAACCATATAGACTATTGCTGTTGCCCATGGATGACTCTCAGAGATTGAAGGTAAGCCTCTATTGCTAAGAACACTAAAGACTTAGGCCTCTGGACTCAAGTTACTAGAGTTGGTTCTAAATTTACAGTTTTTTCTCTATAGTCTAGCTTACATAGTTACAGAAAGAACTCTGAAAACCCCAACACCTATGAATCCCAACAAAGTGGAGCATAACGAGATAGCCATAAAGGTGCTATAATTAGTCATATATTGGAGGCAATCAACAGCTATCTATGGTGATTTAAGGCCCTCTTAACTGGAAGGAAATCATGCTTGGTACTGGAAACTTAGTTTCCCTGGGGTTAGTGAGGTCATGAATCTTAAAGGAAATTCTGCTAAAACCACGTTTGTGGACCAACACAATTCCTAACTATATTAAAAATACTATTCTTACACACAGAGATAAGTATAACTACTTCCCTCCATCAGAGAAGCTTCTTCTATATCAAATGGTGGTCATTACAGAAAAAACATGACTGGACACAGTGAAGTGATCAATGAGTTTGTAGGGACTCCCAGACCAAGTGAGTACATTTTCAGACAAACTCCTGTATCTATGGCGCAGGGAACATGGCAGAAAAAGGGAAGAAAGATTACAAAAGCCAGAATACCAGGAAATCTGCAGTGTAATATTCACTTCACCAGTAGAACTACTTAGTAATTATGGTAGTTTGAATGTAATTGGCCCCCATAATCTCTTAGGGAGTGGCACTATTAGGAGGTGTGACTTTGTTGGAGGGTGTGTGGCCTTGTTGGTGGAAGTGTATCACTGTGGAGAGGGATTTGAGGTTTCCTATGCTCAGAATACTGCCCAGTGTCTCAGCTGTTTCTGTGTCCGTCAAAACGAAACCTGCACCATATCTGCCTACATGCAACCATGCTTCCCACCATGATGATAATGGACTGAACTTCTGAAACTGTGAGTCATTTCAATTAAATTTTTTTCTTCATAAAAATTCCTGTGGTCATGGTGTCTCTTTACAGCAATAGAATCACTAAGGCAGAAAGTTTGATAGCACATTGGTGGGCCTCATAGTGTATATTGATATTCAACCCATATACATGCAATATCTTTGTGCTGTGTTAATGAGCTCAGTCAAATAACTCTTCTCCACAATTTATTTTCTTAATTGATTTCAGGTTGGGGATTTCTATGGTGAATCTCTTGCAGCATTGAAGGGCATATATGATTGGTTATAATAAATGGTGCTGGGAAGAATGTGTTGACACCAGACAATGGTGACTGTAGTTGGATGTTTTTCTCCCACCCACAAGCTCCCAAATAATCACTCAGAGCTTTGAATTAATTACAAATTCTTGGCCAATTATTCATGTTATTTTCTAAGTCTTCTGTTTAAATTAACCCATATTTCTATTTATACTTTGCCACATGCTGGTACCTATATTAGCATGGCACATTCATCTCCTGCTCCCTCTGCATCTGGCTGGAAACTCTTCTCTCTACCCTTGTTTTTCCTATCATCCTTAGTTTGGTCACCCTGCCTATACCTCCTGCCTGGCTACTGGCCAACCAGTATTTAAGTAAACCAATTCAAATGATAGATCTTTACAGTATACAAGAGAATTAATCCACAGTAGGTGATTTACTCCGTTTGCTCCTTGTTTGTTGGCAGGTCCAGTAATTATACTGAGGAATGTACTTAGCTGAGACTACTATAACATTAGAATTTTCCCATATGTCTTCTATTCCTGTGTAGTCTGAGGTTGTTGGAGATCCTCCCAGGTCTCATCTTTTCTTCTGAAGTTATTTATCTATCTTGGCTCTATTGGCTCTTGTTCTCTCATACTTTACATACATCCTTTATTTTGCTTAATCTTCATTGTTAAATGAGCTGGATTAAAATCATTATAAAGACACATCTCTGAGAAGATCTATGAGGATGTATCAAGAAAAGTTAAATAGAAGAAGGAGTATACATGACTGGGGTCCAAAAATGGACCAATAGGAGAAAGTCAGTTGAATGGCATTGTCTTAGTTAGAATTTCTATTGCTGTGAAGACCAACTATGACCACAGAAACCATTATAAAAAACATTTAATTGTGGCTAGCTTAGAGTTTCTATTATTGTCTTGGCAGATGGCAGACAGGCAGCAACGGTGCTGGAGAAGGAGCTGAGCTTTCTACATCTTCATCTGTAGGCAGCAGAAACAACTGTGTCACCCTGAGCATAGATTAAGCAAATGAGACCCCAAAACCCAATCAAACTTCCTCCTACAAAACCATATCTATTATAATAAGGTCACACCTCCTAATACACTCCTTTTGGAAAACACTCCTTTGGAAGGCTATTTACTTTCAAACCACTGCATTCAACTCCTTAGCTCCAAAGATTTGTAGTGATATCATAATGCAAAAGTGCATTCAGTTCATCTTCATTGAGTCTTTAACAGTCTCAAGCTTATTAAGTCTAAAGTTCAATGTTTTCTCTATGATTTATGCAATCTCTTAACTGTAAAAACCTGTAAAATAAAAATCAGAAAGCAGGGCACATATTTCCCATATAAGGGTAGAGTATATACATTACATAGAGGAAGGAGAGTGAGGAAATAATGGATCAAAGCAATGCCCAAAACCATCTGAGCAAACTCTAAACTTTGTATCTCCATGTCTCATGACAAATTGCTCTTCAGATTCCCAACTCCTTTCATCTTTGTTGACTGCTACACACTTCACTGTCTTTGGCTGTTCCCATTCCCTGTTAGCAGTTTTCCTTGACAAGTATCCCATGACTCTGGCATTTCAACATCTTGAGGTACCCAAGGCAATCCAGGCTTCAACTTCACAGTTTCATGCAATGTCCTTTCTCAGCCTCTATTCATGGACGCATATCTGGTATCAGCGACTTTCATTAATCATAGAGAAAAATTCTAATAGCCCTTTTCATCTATGCTTGCCTCTAAAGCCAGAACCATGTATCCCAAGCTGCCAATTTCTACTGCTTGCTGTGTTTGGAAAATGACCCCTTGTTGAGTATATTTTCACTAGCTTTCTGTTTTTTATAGTTTCCTTCACTGCCTAAAATTGGCTGTACTGAAACTGCATCTGTAGACCAGGCTAACCCCAAATTCAGGAATGCTCTGAATTTGTCTCTGCCTCTGTAGTGCTGGCATTAAAGGTAGACACCACCACACCAGGCTCTAAGCCTTTCTTTAATTCCTATTCACAAGCTAAAAATTTAGCTGGGTGAGATCTTGCCCTAAGGTCATCACTCCCTTTATTCCAAGTCTTAATCTGATTATCTCCTTTGAACACAGGATTTAGCTCCACCCACTTCCTAGTACTTCTTTTCTCCTCAAAATCTACTTACTCAGCTTGCTCCTTTTCATTATAGATTTTCATTAGAGTTGCCACTACAAAGCATACAACAGAGTCTATGCTAGGCTCTTTTGAGATTTCCTCTGTCAATGGAATTATTCAAATCTCTTTCCTGTAGCCTCAGGCACAGTCTTCAGCCAAGGGTAAAAAGCAGCCAAATTCTTAACCAAAATATCATCCTGAAGATTTCTAGCAAATATATTAACACTCTTATTCTTTGAAACCTCTCGAGCCAGGCCCCCACAGTTCAAATCATCCTCAGTCCAACTGTCTTCCATGTTCCTATTAGGATAGCACATTAAAACAGAGCTTTCCTAACTTTAACTCTGAAAGTCCAAATTCCTCCAAACAAAAGCATAGATAGGCCTATCACAGAAATACCACAGAACCTGGTATCAACTTTTGTCTTTGTTAGGGTTTCTATTTCTGTGAGGAGACACCATGACCACAACTCTTATGGAAAATATTCTTTGGAATGAGATTACACTTTCATAGGTTTCTATGACCCGTGGAAGGCAGGCTGAAATGGTGCTGGAGGAGTTGAGAGTTCAACATTTTGATTCAAAGGCATTAGAAACGACTGGATGTCACCCTGAGCATAGATTAAGCAGCAGAAACCTCAAAGTCCACCATCACAATAACTCACCTCCTCCAAGAAGGCTACACCTACTCTAAGAAAGTCACACCTCTTACTGGTGCTACTCCCTTTCGGGGTCATTTTCTTTTCAACCATAACAAGCAGCCTCTGTCATTCTTTCCTTCCTAATGGCAGATGTCGTGTAGCCAATAACCTTACTCTCCTGCTGTCAGATCATCGCCACCATGGTGAACTTTCCCTCAATCTCAATGAAAATCTACCCTCCTTCAGTTGCTTTGTGGGTATTTTGTCCACAGGACTGAGAAAAGCAATGAAAATGACAATTAATATAATTTGAGATTTAATTCATAAATGTCTGAACAACTGGACCAATCCAGTATCTTTTCTTTTTCATCATAACTGTTGCCGCTGATTCAAAACATATACTTCACTGCATTTGGGTCAAATTATTCATATGCTACCTACCTTCAAACTATAACAGTTGAAAAACACTTTTAATTACAATTTGAATAAAAGCTAAATCTAAGACTTTTACTATCCTTCAGCACATTATGCCTCCCAATCATTCCACACAACTTTGTGACAGCCAGCTTCCTCCATCGCTTAATGGAGTGTCCGTTGGTTAATTTACACAACTGGCAGCTACTCATCACTATTTACTGGTTAGGTTTATTAAAGAGAATTCTCTTTGTTTCAGTAAAACAGATCCTTACATCTCTCCTTCCTGAAGTTTGAGTTCTTTCTTTTTTATTTAGTCTTCTTTCTTACTAGTGATTCTTAAAACATTTAAACTGCTTGAAGGGCATCACAGTTTTTTTTTTTTTTAATCTTCATTTAATCTTCTCTGTCAGACAGTAGGCACATAGCCCAGGCTTCATAAATACTGGGTGAGTTAATGAATAAAATGCAATCTGTTGACCTTTATTTATTAATCTACAATATAAAGGAATGGTAAAGATAATTTATACTAATCCTTCTAACATCAATACAAGTTGACTTGAATTAAATAATTTGACAAATTCATTATTTCACTTCAATCAGTTATCCAAATTATCTTATTTACTCCATAATTAATTAATGTATCTGTTGGGTTAATGGGATGGGTTATGGAAAATGTTATAATTTCAGGTCAAATCAATGTCTAAATTATTTGTATCAAAGGTAAAAGAGTTCAAAGCACAATTTATCTCTAACATATTTCATTTCATATTCTTTATACTGGCAGTTTTGAAAATAAAGTGCTGAATCACTATTTTCAGTCACTTTAACACAGGAAACAATTTGAAAAAAAAAGTTTGAGAATACACACTTATAAGGGATCAGAGTAACTTTTGCTGAGTAAAGAATTATAAATATTTCCTATCAAAAAATAATGTTTCTTGTTATTCTTACCTGGAGTGTAAACTTTAGTTCTGCTACTCTACTGAAAATAAGCAAATTAAAAAGTTTCAAATAGGTTAGCTTTCATGGAATAATTTCCTATTTAGAAAAGAATCCATTAACTACAATTTCCGAAGTTATGACTTTGGAGTACCCATAACAAAATACATCTGTGGGATTTTTTTCATATTCCAGTTGTTTTACCAAATGGGAATGCTTCCTCAAGAGGATGAATGAACATTATAATATTATGAGATGTAGATTTGAGAAGTACCTTCCTAAGAGAGTTCTGATGATCTATATTCCCTATACAATGTTAGGATCTGCTGTTTCTTTTTTGTGTAACACAGTATTTCTCTTCAAATACTATTGCTCCATACAACCATATTCATTGAAACCTCATAAATATACCGCTCCTGAAAACACCTCCATCAATGCCCCTTTATCATCTCTACCTCTGTGTTTGTTTACTGATGAAATCCATCTACAACCTATGTACTGCAAAATGTATTTTTGCTCATGTGCATCATGGGGAACATGTTTTCTTCAAAACCCACATGTTAGTTACCTATAGGCCGAGACTGTTATTTGTTTCCCGACCACTCAGACCAAAAATATTCACTCAGAAGATATATTAATTAAAACACTGCTTGGCCTATTGCTAGCTCACACTTACATCTTAAATCAACCCATCTCTATAAATCTCTGCATACCCATAGGATCGTGGCCTACCAGTAAGGTTACAGCATCTGTCTGTTCCAGCATCTGTATCCTCCAGCAGCTACATGGCATCTCATTGATCTCCCAGCATTCAGTTTAGATTTCCCGCCTAGCTCTATTCTGCTGAGCCACTGGCCGAAACAGCTTTATTCATTAACCAATAAAAGCAGCACATATACAGAATGACTTCCCACACCTATAAGCCACTTATAATATCTTCCTTTCTTATAGTCAGAAAATTATTTACATTGGCTCCAGTTCATTATAACTCTGTAACAATCCTTCAGTTTTTAGATCATGAATGATGTTCATCTTCTAGGAAATTTCAGGAGACTGAAGTCTAAGCTTCTTTCCTAGCCCCATGAAATCAGAATTTGATCTCCAGGAATCTGTGGAAAATGACCTCTCTAAAATCAATTATGATGCTTCTAGAAGTTTAAGAAACATCAAAATAGCTGGGCGATGGTGGCGCATGCCTTTAATCCCAGCAGAGGCAGGCGGATCTCTGTGAGTTGGAGACCAGCCTGGTCTACAGAGCTAATTCCAGGACAGGCTCCAAAGCCACAGAGAAACCCTGTCTCGAAAAAACCAAAAAAAAAAAAAAAAAAAAAAAAAAAAAAAAGAAAGAAACATCAAAATAGAGGATACTAGTGGAAAAAGACGGGGAAATATTAAAAGCAAGCCCTCTTCAATCAATAAAGAATAATTATACTGAATATCGATATTAATTCTCTAGTGGTACATATATACAGGTGAAATGAAAAGTTGTGACATAATTTATGTATTCAGATTTGCATTCTGGTTTATGACTCCATGAATTGGAATAATCTAGTCTTTCCTTTAATAGTTACATATCGTGGATTTCCATTAAACAATTTTTTTTTAAAAAAAGAAAATTGGGTGTCCATAAATATTCTTTTTTTAAGTGAAACAATTTAAAGTAGAATTATACTAATCAGGCTATTATTTTGGAGTTTAAACCTTACTTTCAGGGTATATATGCCATTTGATACTAATGAAAAGCATGTGGGTTTTCATTTTAATTATCTAGAAAAATATATATGCTAGTTGAGGCCAAATAGCTTGTTCTAAATGGAGTGTCTGGTAATGTATAAAGTCAGATTAAAACTCATCTAAAGCTATGCAATATCTTCAATTAAAAGGGTTTTGAATACTTCATTACAAAGATATACCAACTAGTCCTAACCATAATTTTCATATCCATTTATGATCTATACATTTGTATGCATACACACAATTATATATGTATGTGCTCTACTTTTGACATCTTTCTATTTATTATTTTACTTGTGCTCTATTAGCTCACATTCTGTGCATCTATCTCTCTATCATGAGTTCCTTTTCACACTACCAAACTATCAATGTTCAACCACTTTACAAAATAGGACCAGTGCACACTAATGTCTGCTATTTACTTCAGCTGTTATGAATCTTCCTCATCTTTTTTGTTTAAATTTAGTATAACTAAACACACACGGTAAATTCTTATCCGTAAAATGGAAAGATTTGAAATACCTGAAATCTGAAAGTATTTTCCTGTTGATTTTTGGTGAATTTACATATACTATAGGCATTCCATTGAAAATTTAAATATTATGTGTTATTTATACTAACAATCATGTGTTTATTTAGTATCCACTGCATGTTAGGCATTTTGCTGCAAAATGGAATAAAGAAATGGGGAAAATGCTTTTTCTAATCTCTTGTGACGTATTATTCATCAAAGTAGATACCTGATACAAATAAAAGTAGCATGACAATTAAAAATTGAACTATATATAAAAACTGTACCCAGTACAGGAACTGAAGTGTTTAGTAGCAGAATAATAGATAACAGAAGCATGGAACTCTTACCATATTCTCACTACTAATAATGCCACAGGTATTACTACATATGTAGATTTTGAGATTTGTTATTCTCAAGAAATTGAAATACTGGTAGAAAACTATTCACTGGAATAGAAGCATTCTGCTATCCTTTCAATATGGCAGTAACAAATTTGGAATTTTAGAGTTAAAGATTTAAATTACTCTTACTTTGTTCATGATGAGGCTGATTTATGTCATTCAATTAAATCATAAAATATTTCCCATAACAGTTCTACCTGTGACTCATTAGCAAAGTGATGGTCTTGACCTTCATCTATTCATGTACACAACTGTTGAAAGACTTTGCCTTAGGAAAGGTTTTGGGTTACCTTTAATGAGAACTGCTTGCCTGCCAAGTGCAATAGGTGATTTTATACCTTCTGAGAATGGGCAGACGGTAGCAGCAGATGGGACATAGTTATAGTCCCACACATCCCAATTGAGCCATTGTTTAAACATCTGGGTTTGCAAAAGGGTCACTAGTGCTGGAAAGAGTTCGACTATTTTATAACATGTTTCACCTATCCTTCATGTACGTCTTCATAGTAAGCCAGATTCTAAGAATCATGCTATACAAGTTACTTCTCCTGCTTTATCTCCATTCTGTGTTTATTTATTTAATTTTACTATGTATATTAAACAATCAGTGAAAATAGACGTTACCTAATTAACATATTGTATAATCAATGGCTAGCTTTCTGGTCACAGAGTATCTCAGACATTATGATAACCACCTTACACTCATGATATAAATTTACTCTACTAAATTTCTCTTGGTTCTAAACACTTTACTGATTTGATTTCCTAAGTCTTTTATCATAAAAATATTTGCAAATGCTCAATCAACTTTCCAGTCTCATCAATTAGAATTTTCTTTGGTGCTGTTTCTCTCCTCAAGGAGGCAGACAATTTTTCAACAAAACACTGGCAGTGGGATTATTTTTCTGGAAAGTATCTGAAGGCGTAAGTCATAAACAATGCCACACCAGTTTGGAATTATGATTAATAGGGTGGTATTTATTGAAAGGGGAAAAAAACTTACAGATCACTGTCAGCCCTCTGCACAACCAGGAAGGGAGTCTAGTCGCCAGCGGAGCAGGAAGTGAAGAGAGAGAGGAGAGGGAAGTAGATGCTTTTTTAAAGGGAGAGAGACCACGCCCCAATGGGCTAGTATCTCAGCGGCAATAGGCTGGAGGAGTGGGAGGACCTCCCGCAACAAGTATCCTCACCTTTCACGAAAATCTTTTGCACAGACACATAGTCATATACAAGGATTATCATGACATGCTCCAATCCTCAGTTTTCTATTGTTTTCCAAAGAAATGTGGGCAGCTGAGTAGCAGTGAACTCCTTTTGAAGGAAAAGAGCAAAAGAGCAAGGTCACTGTTTAGAGTTTTGCATGGCTGAATATTGGAATCTCAGCACTAAACAAATAAAACTAAATTTAAACTAAAAATTTGTGAGAATGTATTAGTCTCTCCAAACAAACCATTTTAGGTTTGAATTCATTTCATCACTTATGTTTCAATTTATATTTTTTTACTGCTCTTGTCTTTAGTTTGTTAACCATTTCTTTTGTTTTTGAGATATACTATGCCTTTGGGTATATAAGAATCTAAGAAATTTTATTGATTTGAAAATTACGATTGAAGGACCAGAAATTCAAGAATTGTATTTGGGAAAGTTTGGTAAATTTATTAACCCAATAATTACCTATAAACTATTATTACTAGAGAAGAAATTGGCTATATTCCATCAGACTGTGACAGAAGGAAAAGAAGACAGGCATACCTTATAGGCAACCCTAGCTCCAATTGTTCTTTTCCCTAGTCAATTCTCATTTTATGTTTGCTGAAAGGTACCATTTTCTTAGTCTCCGAGGAACATAAAGGCTTCTTCCCACATAACCTTTTAAAGTCCGTCTCGGAGTTCTGTACATCTTGTTCCTGTTCAATGCACAGCATAGAACAAATGTGATGTTTTCAACAGTTGGATTTCATACATTTTCTAATATCACAAGGTTTGAATTTCTGTAAGTCATAGTCTTAAGGCCACAACCGTTTTTCCTCAATGATCTCTTCTTTCATTTACATTGGATACAAAGATTTTAGTGTTTGAGAAAATAGTACACAATTGGAGAAAAATTTAATGAGAAATCATTTGCATTTCTGAGAGGTATACGATGATTTGTGGCAAAGATACAATCAATGATGGATATTTAATGGGGTCTTCTGAGAAACATATGCATGTACATTTGGACAAGTACAGGGAAAAGATATTTTAAACATAGTTTATGAAATAACTATCTAGAGAGATGGATATTTTGACATTGAAGAAAGGAATGTGCTCATTTACTATAATTAAGGAGCAAAAGAGCAGAAAGTAAATGATCAAGGGAGCAGAGAATAAAATCTAGAAAATTATAAGCTACACAAGACAACAATATCTGAAGCCATAAATTTTACAAAAGACAAATATGATTTTTGCTTTACATTCTTATTAGTATTGAAATTCCTTTACTATTTATTATTTTGTTTTGAAGATATTATTCATATATGTAAAACATTATGATTGTATTTACCCTTAATTATCTTCTTTTTTTCTTCTTTTCTCTCCAAACCCTTTATGATTCTCACTTTGTACTGAAGTGGTTTCATCATTACAAAACAGTGGCACCACTCCATCAGCAAACATTAACAAAATATTAGCTCCTTAGTGAAGGATGGAGATTCATGAGCATCTTCTCTTCCAACCTAGGACAGCTAGAAAGGCAAATATTGTATTTCTCTGGTCTTATGTTTGGAATGTCCTTGTCTTTTCTAGATGGAAGCATTTCAGGATATTCTTCGTTATCCTCCAACTCTTAAATCCTTTCAACACATACTTCTAATATGACTCTTGGGAGAGAGGTGTTTATACAGATCCTCCACTTAAAGCTGACCTATCATCAGCCACTTGTTCTCTGTATTTGACAGTTACAAGTGTCTGAAATCAAGAACACGCTAAGTCTCTTCTAAATATCCCTGTTTTATATAAAACAATGAGGATATCAGTCTGGAAAAAAGAGGGAGATAAATTTCTGTTTTAGCATATTTTATAAAGCGGGTTTGCTTCTAATGTCTTCTATCCTATTATATCAATCTATTTACTGAATTCTGCCCGCTATACAGACTATTTTCTGTTTCAGTGTCTTCTAATACAAAACAAATGATGCCTTGATCAATAAATATCATACCTATTTCCACTGTCACATCGTTGGTACTTGAAAAGGATTAATTTTATTTTAAACTCTCAAGTCATTAAGATTTATAGTGGTCTGTAATTCATGTTATGTTCTATTCTATGGTCACAACTGAGAGGAAAAGTTGTATCCTATTAGGATTTCAAAACAGATCTTTGTGATTATGCTCTTTAGCAGATGTAAAAAGGGTGACGATAGGAGAGTTAGTAAATTATATCAGTCAAAAAAGAGAAAACAAAACAATAAACAACCAAACAAGCAAAAAACAAAACCCTCAGATTTCAAATTACCATTTCTCATTCAGGAGAACAATTATATGTAAACATGATAATTGCTCAACTAATGTGGGCTGTCATTATGATATCTTATGCAAATTATGTTACCTAGATTATTACAGAGTTTAAACATGCATGATAGGCAAATTTTAATCATAAATTAATTGCTGAAGTATTGGTTCTTCTGAGGATAAAAGTTTTTCTAATTCTATACCTTATGTCTTCTCATATCATACTCTCCACAAAGAAAACAATTTTACAGACCTTGACTGAGGACTGGAAATCCATAGAATCCAAAAATCAAAAAATTAAAACCTATTGAGTTTAAACCTAATTTAAACTCTGAACTTGTTTATCACAGTCACATAGAAACTAAGGAAAAGTATGTACTTTGTGTTAAAACTATCATGCAACGATCTCCTTGATTGTTTCCAAGACCTCTATGTAATTAAAGATAATATAAAGGAGATCTAGGCCCATTATATTTTAACTAAATAAAATTATGTAAACTACATCAATTATTCATTATTTGTAGCTTAAAGTGTCTTTTCATGTCAATAACACACATTTTTCCATGGAAAGAAATGGTGACTGGTAATGCATATCTTTAGTACCAGCATTCAGGTATCAAAAGCAGGCAGATCATTTTGAGTCTCAGTAGAGTGTGGGCTACATATAGATGACCAAGTCAGTAAGGGCTACACAATGAGGCCATGTGGTCAAAGAAGACTAAAGAAAACAATATTTTCTAAGCCATTTGTGCTAAATGTGAGATAGTAACAATTTTTATTCCTTTGTATAGAAGCATGGTAGAGTCTAGAGCATAATGACAGAACTATAGTATCAGAGACAGGTAGCAAGTGGAGGACAAATTCACACTCTCTCAATGGCTGCAGGGCACTTTCTCTTTGGTGCTTTTATTTTCTTGGTCCTTTTACTCTGTCTTCATAAATTGTGGGAGCAATTGGAATGAAGAAAAGTTATCTCTTCTTTGACTCCAGGGATTGCAATTAGTCCTCATTTTCAATTTGATTTAATCTGGAATCAACAGAAAGATTTACCTCTGGACAGGTTGGTAAGGACATTTCCAAGAAGGAATCATTGAAAGGGGATGGCCCTCCTTCAGAGTGAATGACACCTTCTGGCAATTACCTGCATCTAAAAAGGTTGAACGTATAAATACTTCCGTTGGTTTGCTAATCTTTGCCTTTAACTGGTGAGTGTGTCTACACATTATTATTGCTGAAATTAGAATCTAGCTTCTTAAGTCTTCCAGTGTGGACTGAAGACAGCAGCTCTTGAGGAAATCACACCCCAGGACCAGATGTGCACTACCAAGGCTTCTCAGGCTCCCCAGTAAGAAAACAGCCATGTTTGGATCTCTTGTCCACTATTATTCAAGTCAACATAATAAGTCCTGTTTGATAGATGATTTACTTTATCAGTTCTTTTTCTCCAATGAATATGGCTCATATAAGAAAGATTTTTAAACTTTTTATAGATAGTTTCTTAACACAGGTACAAGAATGTATGCAAAGATGGTGAAATAGGTGCATCTTGAGAAATTCCAGGACACACTTACTGAAAATGTTGATGGGTCATATTCTCTAGCATATATTTCCCTCCTCTATGTTATTAATCCTCCATTCTTATTTACTAAGTGACAAGTTTGAAATATTTTCAAACACAAATCAATCTTACTGGGGACTAAATGTTTAAAAAAACAGTACTTTATTATGTTGCTTTTGCTACTAGGTGGAATGAATTCCACATCTAGCTCATCAGCAATTTTGCTATCCAAGCTCATCACCCTGCTTTTACAGGTTATATTCACATATACCCAGCCCTTTGTTGTAATGAAACAAATTTCTCAAAGACAACCTAATTTCCCTTAAATCTGTGTTTAAAACAGAATGATGGGATAAATTCCTTTCTAAAATATCTTTCTCAAATTTCAACACAGTAAGCAAAATTCCAATTGCATATTCTACAAGTTTCTGAGCAATATCCAAATGACAAGTCTATAATATTTATAGAAAATTTAATGAGATAAATTATCTTAGGCATGTGATAGGTTTACAAATGGGTTTTGCAAAACTGTAGCTATGATGACATCAGCTAGTCAGATAGTGAGTTAGACCTGATTTATATGCATATTGTTGTCATATACATATATACCTATATATCAGATTTTTCAATCTTTAATTTGCTAAAATGAATATAAATAATCCAATCAAAGTGAATATTCTTGATTCTCATTTTCTAGAAGCTAAATGTCCAAGGGGAAAATATCCTAGGAAAGATTGACTCTATATATTAACATCAAAGTGAGTGCTAGTGCCATAGTTTTGCTGACATTTGGGTCTTGAGTGCCACCTGGATGCGATTATATCAATGTAAACTAAAGTCGGTTATCTTTCCTGTAACTTTCCCCTTAAACCTCCTATTGCCCAGGTCTTCTCTTATAGCCTTTGAAAAAATAACTGTTAGCATTCTGCCAAATTAAGTAACTTTCAGAGACTTGCTAGATATTATTGATGTACCACATAATATTGGCTAACATATTGCTGTTAATATTGGAATCCAAAGAAAAAATAAGTTTTCATACATAGTTGAAATTGATATCAGGAAAATGAAATATCTTAATCTAAAACAGTACCCCCAGGAGGTAGAACACCAAGCTCTCACTGAGGTCAACCAGCAATAGACTCTGGAACTTATGAAAATACATCATAATCTGTTGAACTACACCTTTGGTTTTAAACCTCCAATCTGAACATGAGGTAGGGAGGCTCTCCCTCTCTGTAAACTTCAAAAGGGAACCTTTGGTGATTTAAGATGCATTGGCAATGAACCATCATGGGAGAGTGAATCAGCATGAACCCACTATAATCAGAAGGCAGCTGGAAGACCTGAGGTTGAAATTTTATGGGGCTCAGGGGTCAAAGTCCTGTAGTAGACTGATCGTGGGCTTTCATCACCTTGTTGCTCACAAGCTGGGACAAAATTAAGTGTTTCTGAGTGTTTCTGAACTTCTAATGCTTTTAGTCTTTCATATCTCCGTGAATGAAAGATTCACAGCATGGTTTACTTTTCTCTTGTTATTTGTTGAAAGAATTGGTTGTTTTAAAAGAAATATCTGTGCTACTTATTCACTTTAGGCATACAGCATTTACCAAGTAAGCATTAGGGCATGAGTTCTATCTAACAGCACCACAGAATGAAAACAAGCTAAGTGTTGTTCAATTAAGATTACTGGAGAGAATTATTTCGGATCCCTAGTAGAGTGTTGTAAAAGTAATTTGTGTGAACATCTAAGCATCTTTATTTTTGGAGAATTTTTTTGTTTAAAAACAGATTCTAATATTTTTAAATATAAGAAAGAAATCTTATGTTAATAAATGAACATTATTTAATGTTATGTTAATAAGTGGTTACAAAATATATTCATACTTGTGAGTATGATATATGTTTTTGTGATATAAAGATTATGAAATGATTTTTTAGATTTGAAAATTGACATAATTTACAAGTTGAATGATGATAAAAATATTTATCAAAATACCTTTTGTTCAAACTACATGATAAATTATATATATATATATATATATATATATATATATATATGAAAAAGCAGATGCACAAAAATATCACCTTGAAACCTAAGGGAACAGAAAACAAAAAGCAAGTTTAAATTTAAAAAAAAGCAATAATAAAAATAATAAATAAAAAGAGTAAAACTTATCCTTTGGAATTAGTAAGCATTTATTTTATTTATGATTATTATAAGAAAATATCTTATCATGTACCTTAGTCTAGCCTTTTATGATACATACAATCAAGGTAGACACAATCATACAATCATCCTCTCTCTGATTAGTGCCTCTAAAAGTGCAGGCATGCTAGTAATATTAAACATGACAACTGAATTTTATTAAATTCTGATTTGCTGTATTAAAGAGGTACAGAAGTTATTTATAAATTGAAGTTTATGAAAACTCCATTTTCAGCAAATATGATATGTGCGCTTTTGTAATAACATGTGAAAGTTTTTTGAGTTTTTTTGCTGCATTTTGAAACTTTAGCAATATTTCAAGTATTTCACTGTTACTATATCTAAAAGAGTGTCTTTTCATCAGTAATTTTGGGTTTTAATTGAAAAATCATGAATCAGAACCATTGAAGACTGCAAAATTCAAATGCAAATGTTGTGTTCTATCAGCTCCATTGTCCACCCCTTTCTCCTGTTTCCCATTCTCTTCTGAGGCTTCCATATTTACTAAGACCAACTGTTATTGCAATCAGAACAATTAATAAGCCTACAATAACCACCTAGAGTTCAAAGAAAGGAGAAAAAAAGGCATCTATCACTTTATTCAAAAAACTAGAAATAACTAACCTTAGAAGAAAAGACATGTCAAAAACCGAGCTCTTCCTATTGTTTCAAATAGTCAAATTTTTCATGAAAATCAAAATTCTTCAAGAAAATGACACACATTTTTATAGTAAACATTTAAATGTTAATCAAGTAAAATGGTCCTTGCTGCTGTACGGAAAGTTTTAGGAGTATGGGCCAAACAAATGAACAACAGCATTCACTTCAATTCCTCCTGAAGCCAGAAACTTAAGCATCAGCCTAAGATCATTGGTGAATGTGGTTGTGCTCAACATCCATCCAGATGAAGCAGCCTTCTATTGTAAGAAACTATCTAGGAGTTCAGTATCAAGAAAGCAGCCAGGACCTGGCTTCAAAACTTCACAGGACACAAGGGGTGCACCCACCCACGGAGACCTTGGGGCTGATCTATTGGGAGCTCACCAAGGCCAGATGGACTGTGACTGAAAAAGCATGGGATAAAACCGGACTCTCTGAACATGGTGAACAACGAGGGCTGCTGAGAAGCCAAGGACAATGGCACTGGGTCTTGATCCTACTTCATGTTCTGGCTTTGTGGGAGCCTAGCCAGTTTGGATGTTCACCTTCCTAGACCAGGATGGAGCGGGGAGGACTTTGGACTTTCCACAGGGCAAGGAACCCTGACTGTTCTTCAGACTTGAGAGGGAGGGGGAGAAGAGTGGGGGAGGGGGAGAGGAGTGGGAAAAGGGGGAGGGAAATGGGAGGCTGGGAGGAGGCAGAAATTTTTTTTTTCTTCAATAAAAAAAGAAAAAAAAATTCCACAGGACAATCCTTTCATAAGAAAAAAGAATTCTGCTCAGGACTTTAAGCTAAAGCAAATGTTGTCTTATAATTTCAAAAGTCCCAGGGCACTTTAGAATTATTCTGAATTTACTTTTCCTGACTTTATTAGAAATACAAACTAGGATTATTACAAGTGTGCTTATAACATGTTTCACTAAATGCCTTACACGAACTATTAATATATGCCTCCTCAAAAAAATGCTTTTCAAATTACTACACTTTATTGGAATTGTGCCTTGTCACACAAGAGCTGTAATGAGGATATGAGATGGGGTTAGAGTGTCCATTTGCACTAACACAATTCATTGATCCATGTATAAATTCAAATTTAAAATCTTATTCTTTAGTTATATATATATTTTTGGGATACAGACTCTACCCTCAATAATAATGTACCTGATGGATTTGAGCAAAGCTATCTAGAGATCTAATTATATATCTTCTAGAATAGATTGTCCACTGTAGATATTAGTAAGAATATTTCAGTTCATATGAAGTTGTGAAAATACAAACATTAACAAGAATTTTGGAAGACGTTGCCTGCTTCTTTCTGGATGACTTTGGGAGATGAGTGGAGGAAGTAACTGTAAATGTGGAGGAAAAGGTGAGAAAACCGGAGTTAGACATGGAGTCTGTGTTCGAGGGAACTCTGAAGTCTCCTGTTGAAACCTCCATGGATGAAGAAGGGGTTGCTTTTGCGAGACGAGAAAAGAGCAGTGCACACGATCTAGCCAGGTGCAGACGACATGAACACTGCTGAGGTAACAACAAGGATATAGGATAGAACAAGAAGCAGTGGCAGAGTTTTACCCTCCAACACAAAAAGATGTACAGTGGATAAAATATCATCAAACAGCATCACAGGCTACTAGTGCAAGCTTGGCTAAGCCACAACATGCATGTAGATGCTAGAAAACGATATTGTGTATCAGACTTTCTCTTAGAATTTATTCAGGATCTCATTGTCGTTCTCTGCTGTGTAGGCCTGGCTGTAACTGCAGCCAGATGTGTTGGATAACAGATGTACACTACTGAATCCACCTTTCCCGAGTTCTGCAGAACTGAACTCAAGTCCTCATGCTTGCATGGCAAATGCTTTTAGAAGGACAGAGGTTATGTTTCTAAAACTAATTACAAATGATATACAATATAATTTAATGTATTTAAATTTAGAAACATTGATTATAAATATTAGAAATTAGTTCTGATTAGTACAGTAAAGAATGCACAAAAAATGAAACTATAAATACAGTTCTATACAAAGTTCCTGAAACTACAATTTGACCTTTTACCTTCCTTAATTGCAGATATACTACATAGACAAGACATGTGATAAGATAAAGTAGAATATTATAAAAATTTTTAACAATACACTTTATGCAGTTCCCTTATATTCATGCAAAATTATCTAATTCAACCGGGCGGTGGTGGCACACGCCTTTAATCCCAGCACTCGGGAGGCAGAGGCAGGCGGATCTCTGTGAGTTCAAGGCCAGCCTGGTCTACAAGAACTAGTTCCAGGACAGGAACCAAAAAAGCTACAGAGAAACCCTGCCTCGAAAAATCCAAAAAAAAAAAAAAAAAAAATATCTAATTCAAAATATTATTATAATCTACAAAAGTCACACACCAGAAATGACATATAGCTCCCAAGGTCCCAATGAGGAGCAGAAGGAGGGAGAACATGAGCAAAGAAGTCGGGACCACGAGGGGTGCACCCACCCACTGAGACAGTGGAGCTGATCTATTGTGAGCTCACCAAGGCCAGCTGGACTGCGACTGAAAAAGCATGGGATAAAACTGGACTCTCTGAACATGGCGAACAATGAGGGCTGATGAGACGCAAAGGACAATGGCACTGGGTTTTGATCCTACGTAATGTGCTGGCTTTGTGGGAGCCTAGCCAGTTTGGATGTTCACCTTCCTAGATATAGATGGAGGGGGGAGGACCTAGGACTTAACACAGGGCAGGGAACCCTGACTGCTCTTTGGACTGGAGAGGGAGGGGGAGAGGAGTGGGGGGAGGGGGAGAAGGGTGGGAGGACTAGGAGAAGGGTGGGAGGAGGGGGAGAAGGTTGGGAGGAGGGGGAGGGAAATGGGAGGCTGGGAGGAGGTGGAAACTTGTCTTTTTTTTTTTTTCTCCTTTTCTCAATAAAAAAAAAACTATAAAGAAAAATAAAAGAAAAAAATAAAAAAAAGAATAAACTTAGTCAAAAGTAGTCACAAAGACAAAAACAAAATATGAATTTTCTAGAGTTCCTTGATTTTCCCATATAAAAATATGGGGACCAGTATAATTTTCTGTTTTCATAACTGTGTGTGATGAAGCATTCATATAACAAAACTTTCCCTTTCCAGGTTTTATTATTTCTGCTATTTTTTTACTCTCCTTAGTGATGGATGATTCTTTAAAACAGACAAAACCCAAAATAACAGCAAAAGCAAAATCTTACTTCTAAGTTAAGGAAGTATTTTTACAAATATAACCCACTGACAAGCAATAAATACTAATAAGAGTATAGGTTATGAGTCATTCGACATCTACCTGTTATAAGCTAAGAGAAAATTTTCTCAACATGTTAGAGGATGGCTTACCAAGTCATTTCTTTAAATATGATATGCACATGAGCAAAGCAGTTCTTTAAAACTGGGCATGGTTGAACACAACATTAATCCCAGCACTCAGGAGACAGGCAGGCAGCTTTCTGAGATCCAAGACAACCTGGTTTGCAGAGTGAATTCCTCAACAGCCACAGCAACACAGAGAAATCCTGTGTCAAAAAACCTTAAATAAATAGACACAGACAGACAGAAACAGATAAATTAGAACTCCAGGAACAGAAAGCTTAAATTAGACAAGATTGTTTTGGTCTATAACTCAAGTCTAGTAAAACAAAGAAAGTGATTGGAGCACAAGTGTCATCGTTGTTCCGCTCCAAGAAGCACTTGGATGCTATCCTTTTGGCTGAGTAAGTACTCCTAGATAAGTACTTCAGCAAATAAATATTTTGATTTGCATTCAAAATAAAGGCCAAGTAATCACAGAAACGTAAATATTGCTTACTAACGATAACACCCACAATATAAAAATAAACCTTGAGAACATTTTGATCATGGGAAAATTAAAACGAAGTAATTGTTAAATTGACTTACTAGAGATATTCTCAAAAATCCCTGCATTTCTATTACAGTGGCTGAGACTTTGGTCTCTGGTGCCACAATCTCTGTTGAAATCTTAATGCTAATCTCATTTAGCTATGCCACAGGGAGCAAATTAAGAATTATAAACCTCTACTTTATTTAACGCACATATATTAGTAATTATTTCACAAGAGTTTTTCTAAAGTATATCACTTAGGATATCTTAATCAAATAATAACCACTATTATCTAAGTTTTACTAAGTCCAGTAGATTTGACCCAAGGAAAGACAAAAATTAAAATATAAAAAAAACAAGCTATGAAGTTCAAACTGAGCAAAGATTTTAAAAAGATATAAAGATACTAAAGTGCTAATAAGACCAAGGTAAGTTTTGTTTAAAGTTCTAGTAGAAAAACAAAACAAAACTGAAACCATTTTTTTTTCTTCTGCAACCCTAGCCATATCCAAAAGTGCGTGAGAGACTGAGAAACTGTGTATTACTTTCCACAAACTGACAGAAATAATCATTCCAAGATTAGAATTATAAGTAGCCTCTGGTAAGTGTTTAGGAGTTAGGTGATTACGCCAAAGAAGTTAGAAAAGTACACCAGAAACCCAGGAGCTGTTAGGCAAGGGAGATTGAGAGCTGCCATGTAGATGTTTGAAACTGACTCCAGGCCCTGTACAAAAACAGTAAGTTCTGCAATTGCTGACTCATCTCTCCAGCCCCCTTTAGATTTTCATTTTATTTTATTTTGGTTTTTGGTGGTCACGTGGTAATCACAGTAATGGACACAGGAATTTACCAAAGTTTCTATAATTTTATGTCACTGATTTCAAAATTTGTTAGTTTCTCTTGACTCATATTTATTACTGTGCAAATCTGAACAGATTTTTGATATAATAGAATCTTTAGTAAGTATTCCCAAAGATTAAAAAATGAAGATACAAATTTTACAGAATCTTTGTCCTGATTCACCCCTTACTCCCTCCTATCTTTACTGTTTTGCTCAAGAAAACAGGCCATCCCTTTACACAAAAGCCCTGAAGAGTTTATAATGGAAAATGCCTGTGATATTAACTCAAATATTTCAAATAATAGGCTAAAAGAGAAGAGGTTATTTGTGGAAAAGAAGTAAGTCCCTCCACCATCGAGGAATTGTGGTGCCAAATAAACGGCAGAGTGTTTCCAGAAAACACTCCAGACAAGGTCGAGGTAGCACAGGGCTTTTAACATCCATGCCCAGAATGCTTCATCCAAACACTACTTCAAATAAAGTCAAGGGAGCTTGCCAAGCACCGAATTTCATTTAGCCCCCTGGTAGCTCACTTAATTAGAGTAAACCAAGACTTCCTAAGACTCTTTTGTAAGACTAAACCTCATCACTACAAACTGGGTTTTTAATTATGTGGTTCTTAAGAGTCTTTGGACATATCATAGGACAGACTGTAAATCAACTATTAACTCATATGTTCTCTCTCTCTCTCTCTCTCTCTCTCTCTCTCTCTCTCTGTGTGTGTGTGTGTGTGTGTGTGGGTCTGTGTCTCTCTGTCCCTCTCTCTCTCTGTCTCTGTCTCTCTCTCTCTTTTTACCTTTTTCTCAGAAGATCTTGCAAGGGACACAAGTCACAAGTGCTCTTCATGATATAACACGTAAAAGACAATATTACCTTTTCATGACATTTTTCCCTCTTTGAAAATAAGAATAAACTTGTCTCCATATTATTGCAGTAATATCCTAAGATCAAGAAACTGAGTGAAAGATGTACAGATTTTGCATTATCTCTCTGGCCTACACATTATACCATCTTCTCTCTATTATTATAATCTACTGTTTTGCTTTCAAGACTAAAAAGATAATGGTTGCAAATATAGTATTCATGGAATATTATTGTGAAAAATTTTAAGCTAATAATATTTGTTAGGATTAAAGGCAAATATTAAAGTCAAGTCAAAGTTATGTGTGATCGTTACATATCACAAAAGTATCACAATATTCTTCTTGTATGCTAACATGTTAAACAGCAGACTACATTTCCGGTTTTATAGCCTCCTAGTTTTGTTTGTGTATGGATCTGGGGTATATATGTGAATGGGTTTTTGAGTAAGTGTAAGTTGTTGACTCTATTATTTGTTGATGTGACTATCCTAATTAACTTAGAACTCATCAGTTCCATAAAACTAGCTGACTGGAAAACCTTGGGGTTTCTTCCAGCTCCCTCTCTCCTGCACCACAAATAGAAGTATGAGCAATTAACTCTGGCTTTTTAATTTGTTGTTGGGATTGTAAATCAGGTCTTCCAGTTTGAGGAACAAGCATACAGTAGAACAAACCATATTTTCAGACCCAGGTTACTCAGCTTTAGAATTCTTAATAGCTAAAAATAAGTGATAGAAACTCTTTTTCCTCAATACTTTTTCTTTTATTTAGGAGAAAAGAAGTTTATTTAGTAGACTACAAAGAAAGAATCAAGCATAACAGTACTAAAACTTCTAGTTTTTTTTCTTCTAAATTCACACTGATAGTACTTGTACAAAGTGAAAAACTTAATTTATTTTTATAAAAAATTAAAGAATGAGTAAATTATAAGTTTTCAATGAATAATAATAAATTACTCTCAAGAAGGGACACAGCTCCTCAGACTTCTTTGGTCCACAGAAATTCAAGAAAATATACCCTAAAAGTATGACAATGAAAATAATAATAAATATTAATGATTAATAATAATAAACCAAAGGCATGTACATTGTGGGTTCTTCTGTTGTGTGACTCCATTTGAAAGGTGTCAGTCACCAGGAATAAAATAAGTTATTAATTAAAGAAAGATAGATAAGGTCTCAGGCAAGTCAGTCCGTGAAAATCTTAATAAAATCAAAGAGAAAGTGCTGATTTTTCTCATGTTCTGATAATTTAGGCTCGGAATGACAACTATACACGAGTGTTAGAAGAAAATGACAACAAGAAAAATGAGGTAGTTTATACATTTGTGGAAATAAAATTCAAGTAAAACCAAAATCGGAGGCAACAGCAAATATTTGGAAGTGAAGAGAACTTGGAATTTGAATTTAGTATCTAGAGGCTGCTAACACTCCTTCATCATGGAATGTTATGGAGTATTCCTTTACACTGTAAAAATGTGTCACTCTGATTGGTTTAATAAAAAGCTGAATGGCTAATAGCTAGGCAGGATTTTCAGGTCAGAGAGAATACTTGGAATAAGAAGGGCGGAGAAACCAGACAGACATGGAATTAGTCGAACAGACAAAAAAAAAAAATGGGATAGAAGTAAAAGCCATCTGGTAGAAAGTAAATTAATGAAAATTAATTTATGAGTTAGTTAGGAACAACCTAAACAATCAGATGAGCTTTCATAATAATTAGTAAGTTTCAGTGTCTTGCCAGCAGACAGAAAATGTGACTACAATGAATTCAAAACAAAAAACAAAGGTTTTTGTGATATTTTAGATTGAATGATAGTTTCGAGCATGCACCAAACATTAACTACAGCTGAAATCATAGCTAGTTGAAGCATACCACCTTCCAAACACTACATTGAGGAAAGAAATTATCAAGATTTCCTTTTTATTTTTTCACATGCAATCTGTTTATTTCATGTGTTGGTGTGTATGACAAATGTTTGTATGTATACCACATACAGTCAGTGCTCAGGAGAACTGGAGGGGACGTCAGATCCCATAATGGTTTATATGCTTTGGTGAGTTGTTTGGTGTGAAGGTTGAGCACCGAATTCCAGTCCTCTATAAGAAAAGTATGTTCTGTTAAATATTGAGACACTTCTCCATCTCTTACATATCTTTGAAAAATTATTGTGCTTTATTGGATTCTGTCAAGGATAGGTGAACAAAGAATGTGAAGAACAGGAGAAATAGTCTTCCCTGGGAAAAATGCAGTCAAGTTTGTTCTTCGCCATCAAATAGTTAGCCCTAAATATCTACACACAGGGGAAAAAAACAGACTTAGCAGGATATTGTTAAGAATATAATGGAATATATGTGTTTATACAGATACATATGTTCACATAGCAACAACTAATGAAAATAGAGCTAGAATTCCAAGGAGAGAAATTAGGGAATATGTTGGAGCTTGGGTCCAGGAAAGTGAAGGGGAACTGATAGCATTATATTTAATTTCAAAAATTCAAAGCAATAATTAAAAAAAAACAATGACTTTGGTTATGAAAGGTAAATATATATATATATATATATATATATATATATATATATATACCTTACAGACTCCTGACATATATCAAGTATAAGGTAATCCAAAAGTTTGACTTTGGAATTTTAAAGTCATCTGTTAAGAAGGTTGCAACCATTCTTGTTTATATTATTGAAGCACATGGCGTTCAAACAGCAAAGCACATTGCTGCAGTACCAGCTTTTCTATGTAATTCTGCTTGGGATTTATAGTACCTCTTACTTCTGTTATCTGCCCTGTTTTTCCATGAGGGAAATTATCCCATATCATATGATTGGATTGTATCATTTCTCTATCATCTTTCATCAAACATTTCTATTTTTAAATTACAATAATTACAATAAAATCCATCTGACATGTGCTAAATATCTGAAGTGACTGATTCATATTTGCTAAGTTTGCAGCATTGTTAATCTACCACTCCCATTGAGTGTCTCTCCAGTTTTAACTGGTGCTATAAAAATGTCAGCAGCATCCTTAACTTGTATTCATTGTAAATGTTGCCCTAATATTTCTTTCTATATATTCTCTAACTGTTCTGACATCCATTATTTTAATAGTTTCATACCTTTTCCTTATTTCCTATTCTTCCTTATTGTAAGCTATTGTCCTTTGTATAAAAGTTACTTACTATACACCAATAGCTAGTGACCATTTCTTTATTTATTTTACTAGTTCTTTGAGAGGTATGGATTCGATCATATTTATTGCAGCCAGGCTCTTCCCAGATCTACCCGCCATGCTTGTCCCTTCAACTTAGAAACAATTAAACTTTAAAAACCATTTGTGCCCTCTCACATATTACTGAACATACGGTCTTCTGCCAAAGTATGCCTGTATCATCTACCTTCCTATAGAAAACTGACCTTTCCCTAGAGTCAATAACTGACAATCTCACCATGGTTAGGGTAAAATTGTGTATCCAACACCACTATCTAGGTAACATTTGGTCTAGCTTAGCCTCACACAGGATTTGAGCAGGTTATCACAAATACTTCAAATTGATATGTGTAGTTTCCCTGCTGAGGCCAGAAGATGGTTCTTTTCAGTCAACCACCACATTGAGTCTTGGACTCTTTCACCCCCCTCTTCTGCAATGATCCCTAAACTTTGAGAGGATAAAATATGTGTATATATGAATATACATATGTGATATATATATATATATATATATATATATTCACACACAACAAATTAATATTTATAGCTTAAACTTGAAAAACACTAAATGGGGGTGGCAGACACACAACACTGTGAATGCAATAACTATACTATAGGCCACTTTATACACTACATGTCAGTTGAGTTTTATTTTAATTTATGTGGGTCTCTGTCTCTGTCTCCATCCATCGCCAGATGAAGGTTCTATGGTGATAGGCAAGATATTCGTTAGTATGGCTATAGGATCGGGCCATTTAAGGCTCTCTCTCTTCAGCTCCCCAAGGACCTAGTTGGGTACATCTCTCTGAACCCCTCTAGAGTCAAGGCTTTTGCCAACCCTAAAATGGCTCCCTAATTAAGATATATACTTCCCTGCTCCCATATCCATCCTTCCATTATCCTAACCATCCCATTCCCCCAAGTTCTCCCTATCCTCCCTTTCTCACTTTTCTCTCCCCATCTCCCCTTTCCCCCATCCCTCCCCACCCCCCAGTTCCCAAATTTTTGCCCAGCAATCTTGACTAATTCCAATATCCAGAAAAATGACTGTATGATTTTGGGGGTTCACCTTATTTAGCTTCTCTAGGATCGTGAATTATAGGCTCAATGTCCTATATTTATGGCTAAAAACCAATTATGAGTGAGTACATTCCATGTTCATCTTTTTGGGTCTGGGTTACCTCACTCAGGATAGTGTTTTCTATTTCCGTCCGTTTGCATGCAAAATTCATGAAGTCCTTGTTTTTTACCGCTGAGTAGTATTCTAATATGTATATATTCCACACTTTCTTCATCCATTCTTCCACTGAAGGGCATCTAGGTTGTTTCCAGGTTCTGGCTATTACAAATAATGCTGTTATGAACATAGTTGAACAAACACTCTTGTAGTATGATAGGGCATCACTTGGGTATATCCCCAAGAGTGGTATTGTTGGGTCCTGGGGTAGGTTGATCCCAAATTTCCTTAGAAACCACGACACTGCTTTCCATAGTGGTTGCACAAGTTTGCATTCCCACCAGCAATGGATGAGTGTACCCCTTACTCCACATCCTCTCCAGCAAAGGCTATCGTTGGTATTTTTTATTTTAGCCATTCTGACAGGTGTAAGATGGTATCTCAAAGTTGTTTTGAAAACAAATTTTTGATGATAGAGGAGAGGAAAATTGTATAAATGCTGTATTTGAGATTGAGATAATATAGATATTTATATATAGCATATGTTTTTGTATTTCTTTTAATGGCTGATCATTCTGCACTTTGTTTGTTTTTCCTGAAGCTTGGCTACTCTGGCCTCTGTGTTAATTACCATCCACCACAAATAGAAGCTTCTTAAACAAGAGCACTAATCCTTTCTCTTTTTTTCCCCTTTGGTTTTTAGAGACAGGGTTTCTCTGTAACTTTGGAACTTTTCCTGGAACTAACTCTGTGTACCTGGCTGGCCTCGAACTCACAGATGCTCTCCTTCCTCTTCCTCCTGAGTGCTGGGATAAAAGGTGTGTACCACCACTGTCTGGCCAATACTAATCCTTTCGTAATAAAACTTTAGTTAATGTTTGATCTCTCTCCATCTTTTGGTCTTTCTTTAGAGTTATTAAAAATTATTCAGATATACATTATCTGCACTGCAGTCAGTGCTTTCTTGTTTTATTCTTTTTCCTGCCTTTGTACCCTTCTGCTGTGAACAGATTTCTGAAGATATACTTCTCTCCATAATCATGATGGGCATGAGAATGAAGTGGGAGAATGGAAGTCACCTTGTTTTGCTCAGGTGCTTTGTGATACATGTTGACACCTCTGGTCTAATCAGGAGACAACCTTACATTATATAATTTTCTCAGATGAATTACATTTCCATTCAATAACTTTGACTATTGTTTAAAATACTTTCAGTATTATGTGATATATTAAATAATGATAGGACACTGTGAACACTTCATTTACAGGTACTCAACTTACATTTAAACTTTAAAATATACACTGAAGCAAACAAAGAAACAAACAAAACCAACCAGAAGTTGGAGAGTTTCACTCTTCATGAAGTTGGGCATGATTCCAAGTTGAATAAATTTCTCCTCAGAAGTGAGGCATAAATGATTCTGCCCTAAGTTGAAGAGCTATGCTAATTTAAGAACCCACTATACAAATACAAGTATTTATCTTGTCTTCAGACATTCAATATAAAATTAAACTGTAGTCCATATGCATGTGTGTGCACCCATCAGTGCATGTATTTGTGTTCATGTAAGTGTCATAACATACAATATAAAACCTGCACCTGAAATCCTTATCTGACTGAACAGTTTTCAAATCACACATGGGAGGAGCCAGTTTGCAGAGATTGCAAATGACATCATCAGTCGTGGAAACTGGTGGAATGCTAAGATAACATCCCTCACCTCATTGTAAACAGAGAAGGTTCCTTTGAGGGATGTCTTACATTGCAAGTCTGGGATTTAGTTTATAGGTCTGACAAGTGTGACCTTTAAAATAATGTATTTGCTATAAAATGAAAGAAAACTCTTTATAACTAAAATATATTGCCTACAAAATCACTTTCCAGCAAGTAGTTTGATTACAATAAAAATAACACGCCAAAATGAAACAGTTTACCTGTGATCAATTTAATGTGGTTGTAAAAGACTAATTATGAGAGAAAACACATTCAAGGTTGTGGTAGCGTCTATAAAACTTGGAGAAAATCTAACACTCAGTGATGTGTAGCACATATGTGCAAGCAGATGGCCAAAGTATTATTTTTAAAAACAGGACTTTTGCTGACAAAATACAGAGTTGGAATGGTGTGACTGGAAAACTAAGAGGATGTTATTTATGAGCCAGTTAGCTTGCAGTCTAACTGGATTCTGGCTCAATGGCAGATAAAGAGAACTTAGTCTTTTTAAAAATAAAAAGAATCCAGCTATAGAAGGGAATGAGAAATGCTTCTGAAAATACACTTATATGTAATTTCCATTCCCGGATTATTGCTTTCAGTTCCTTCCCCTTGTGGCAGCAATGAGAGACTGGTGTCTTCTTTTATATCAGCTATAAAATGCATAAAATATTATCTTTGAATTTTTTACACAAATTTAGGGGAAAGGATCATTTAATTGTCAGTTGAACAAGCAAAAATATAGAATGGATTGTAAATCTCTGTAGAAATGAGATCAAATAACAAACATTAAATTTTCTGTATTTTATATTTAATATGCTTTGAATTGAAATAGATTTACTTCATTTTCCCTCCTCCTTTTCCTTCCAGATGCTGGTACATATTTTTGAACATTTTAAGACCTTTGTTATATATTCCAAGCTTATTATATTTAATTAAGAATTAAGAGGGTATGTATGCTTTCTTGGATTTAATATAATACTGAAAAAATGAGGAATTATTTTGGACATATCTTATTCTTCTATTAACTGTTACTAAATCAGTGGAGCCTGGGAATATATTTTAAATGATTATATTTCAACCAGGAAAAAAATTTTAGGAATGATTAAATGTTAATTTTTCATTCAAGATAACCATGTTAGGAAAATACATCATCACAATACCATATGAATGACGTCAAAGACAATATTTTCTGCACGTAGATAAATTAAACCAATAATCAAAATTTGAATGTGAATAGAAAATTGTATTTTGAAGTTTTTAATGGCTACACTCACAACTCAGTGCAAAATATTTCCATCTATTCATAACTATTACTCATATTTGAAGACATTTGTAAGGGACTAAAAAGCTGGTTCAGTGTTTAAGAGCACTGGATGATTTTGCAAGGAGCCATGGTTTCCAGCACCAAACTCGAGCATTTTGCAGCCTAGGTGTAACTAAATTTTCCAGGAGTCCAAGGACCTCTTTTGCTTCTATCTGAAGCCATGATGCATAGAAGGATATATATATATATATATATATATATATATATATATATATACAAATAAATAGAAATGTAAAAATTAATTTTGCATAGAAAGTATTCATATAAACTTTCCTCAGTTTGAGAAACTGATAGTATTGCTTATTTTGTCCTTTGTCATATACCATATGTAGCTTTAAGTATATATTCAGTATGCTCTATTCACTACAGAGTTAGCGGTCAAAGAATTCTAAACAATACATGTGAATATTACAAAAGACTGACCATTTTATATATTCATTTATATCTAGAATTTTTTTTCTGATATTTTTGGAGTTAGTATATAGTTAAGTATAAATAACCTGAATTTTACCATCTTGGAAACCTTGCAAATCATTAGTTAATCCAGGATGAGCATTTTATATATCAATTAACGTGAACATATTATTTGATATTTTTAGATTTAGTAAATAGGTAAGGATGAATAATCAAAATTATACAGTCTTGGATAACAAGCATATTATTAATTACTCTAGATAGAAATATTTTTAAAAACATATTTTTGGCTGGGCTGTGATGGAACATGGCTTTAATCCCAGCACTTGGGAGGCAGAGGAGGAGAATCTCTGAGAGTTCGAGGCCAGCCTGGTCTACAAGCGCTAATTCTAGGAGAGGCTTCAAAGCTACAGAGAAACCCTGTCTCAAAAAGAAAAAAATCCCATGGTTTTAAAAAATAACTGTGTGCCATAAAGTCACCAATATGAAAAGAGCTTATCTTTTACTTGAAACAGTGGCCCGAAAATACTATCATTGGTTGCAGAAAAAAAAATGGGTCTTGGTCATAGCTAAACTTCAGAATAGCTTTATGCTTCAACTATTAATCCAAATCCACTTGAAAACAGTAACTTCATATGGGAAAAACAGGATTTGCTCTTGCCCTTTTCATAAGATGGTTTCTGCCACACTATAAAAAATAAATTATGATATTAAGTTCTTACCTATTACCAAGTGAAAGGAAGTCTTTAAGTCAATGACGTAAATGCATGTGAAAAAGTTTTTCTAGAGTTCCATCAAGATTTCTGTATTCCAAGTTCAAAAGGGAATTAGCTTGTGATCTCAAGTACTTTTCAGGTTGAATAGTGAGATCATCTATGTATAAATAATGAACTGAAAAATAATATTTTTCTAGGAAACCAACATTTGGAAAACCACATAGGCAAACAAAGCATTAATGCAGCCCAGAAATAAAAGAACATGTGCATTAAAAAAGAATAAACAAATAGAAAATTGTATTTTACATATTCATATGTATGCATGCAGCTATAATGAATATTTATTTCATCTCTGCCTTATTACTTGAGTATGCAGAAAAGCTATTTGCATGGTTATAGGAAAGTTTTCCAATTGAAAATTACAAAGTTAAGCAAAAGCTGAATTCAGACATATTTAACCATTTTGGACTCAATAAAATTACCCAAGCAGCAAAAATACTGAAAAAAATGATTGAAAAATAACCTCTGAACATATTCTGTTCAGACTGTTTGTATAAGATGCTGTCCTGGTGTTAGTGGCACACACCTTTAATCCCAGCTCTTGTGGAGGCAGAGGCAGGCGGATCTCTGTGCGTTCAAAGCCAACAGCTCTAGGGTTTAGTTCTCCTCTTTTGCATAATCCGCTCTACCATTTTGGTAATCGTCATCTTTGGTAGATATTCCAGAAATCTAAGTTTATAACACATGAATATATGTGGTATATTTCAATTCCTATATATTTTTTCTGTCTTTGGTTTTATTGAGGGCCTTTACATTGTAGTCTCTTACCAAAACCCTTTATTCACTATTTGACAAGGATTCCTTTGGATCAACACTAAATACACCAAATCGTTCCGAACAATTTACTGGGGGGTCTTCAGATTTCAGTTGTGTTGTTGGTAATGAGCAAGTATGGCCACCACAAATTACCTCTGAGATAGTATGAATATTGCATGCTGGATTAACACTATTTACCTGTTCATTCAGTGCTGTCTAATGCAGAATATTTCAACAGGCTTGAGAACATGAAACATGTACAATCTGATATTCTATCAGTTCTGATTTTTCTAAACTCCTACAGATAATTTCTAAAATTTCCTGCCAAAGAGACTATTTGTGTTACTTGCAGACTGGCATCTGGCCACATTGAATTCCTTATAATATAATTTATTGTGGGGTTAATGGATATCTAGTGTTGGTTTGACTTTTGCAAACAGTGGAGAAGGAGGGATGAAGGTCTCCTGTGATTGACTAACCCCAATGTAAACAATGAACTTGAGGTTAGGTAATCAGAATTGTTGACAGTGCTCCACATATATTGCCATTCTTCACCTATTTATGAAGTCAGAGGCAAAAATTAGCACAGACAAAATATTATAAAGAATAAATATAGCTGATGGCATTAAGGGGAGTGTAGGATTTATTTCCAAAGCAATGTTTTCCTCAAAAAAAAATCATGAGGAATGCATGCTAGGAACTGCTATAATCAGATGTGAATATATTTCTGAGGTGAGCAATATACTGAGCATGCCCAGTATAGGTAACATTTTCCCTGAAAATTGTGTTGGAGCATTTTGTGGACCTGCTTATGTCAAGGTCAGAGAGCATGTGCTTTTGCAGAATAAAATTACAGACAGGAACATTTTATGGTATGCTCAGCTTGTAACATAAATCAGGTGTACTGGCATGTCTCAGTGGGCAATGTGTTTTCTCCAAGCATTTTAAAAGGAAAACATGCTAGTAAAATTATGGGGAAAAAAGACAAAATAAGTAATGCATGTTTTAAAGATATATATACATACAAGAATTTGCCACTAAACATGGTACCTCTCTCGTTTACTAGCAGTCATGGGTACCCTTGAGAGAATTAACATATATCCATAAGGTTTTACTGAAATAGCCTAACTAGGACCTGACCTCGGGTCTTTTATGGACTCTGTTTCATGCATATTCTTAAACCCACAGTTTTTTAATATTTACTTTATTCTCTAGAAATATTTTTTTGTCATTTTTAGTATCAATCCATGGCAATTTCTTGAAATCCTAGCAAGTTATGGATTCTGAAAGTAGTTTTGAGGCTCTTCCAAACAGTGTTTTAGAAGTGTGTTCATAGAAAGGTGAACTATACTTAATAGGTTTCAGAAAATATTCAAATTCTTAGGGCTAATGTCAAAACTGTTTAATTCTGAATCAGAGAATATACAAATTTAATTATTAGTTCATATTTAAGTAGGTTAATTTTTCATTAATTTCATACTATTCTTAGAAATATTCATTAATTTACTAAAATTCAATAATATTTTACATACTGATTAAATTAATATTTTAAAAGCTTATGGATTTATTATGAGTGAAATGTATTATAGTTTTTAAAAAACTACTTAGCTAGTGATAAACTCTTCTAGTCATGACTGAGAATTATTTGTCTAGTAAATAAGGGATAATAAAGCATGGGATGAAAGATAAACACTGCAATCTATATACTATTTACACTATGAGGCAGGAAATCTGATAACTAAAATTTTAAGTAGTTTAAGATCTAAGTTTGGAATTAGTAGGATGTGGTTTTAAAGACATATAAGTTAGTTAGGATTTCGGGCTTCAGTTTCATAGTATAAAGAGGTTTCTGCTAATCTTTTTTTTTTTTTTTTTGGTTTTTTCGAGACAGGGTTTCTCTGTGGCTTTGGAGCCTATCCTGGAACTAGCTCTGTAGACCAGGCTGGCCTTGAACTCACAGAGATCCACCTGTCTCTGCCTCCCGAGTGCTGGGAGGTTTCTGCTAATCTTAACGAATTTAAATTGAATACCTAACATGCAAAAGCTTATTTTTTCTTAATCATTAGATATTAATAGCATCAAAAATGATATACAGTGACTTCTTATTGTAATTTTCATAAACCAGTGAGTTGTCTTTAGTTTCCAAACATTCGTACCTTTTTGTAACGTACGAGAAGGCCGAAGAAGTGATTAATTAAAGTACCACTCACACAAACAAAATAAAACTAGGCATCATACATCACAAGATTCCAGCTTGACCAACTGGAGGGGACAATTTCCACATGTAGCTCTGAGAATGGAGCCCTGGTTTGAGTTACAAAGAGCTACAATGTACTTTATTGTGAATGAAAACAAATTCACTTCACAATTTTACATTAATTAGCCATTTAAGATACTGTATAATGGAGTGGCAAGTATTTTGATAGTACGTTATGCATTAACCTTAGTCTATTTTTGAGAGAGGTTTCTGTGCTTAGAATGGTTTTGATTCTGAGATTACATATGACAGATTTTTTGTGGTTTCTTAAATAATTACTTTGAGTGTATATAATGAAATCTACTTAAATATTTAAAAATTATCTTAAAAGTAACTATGGAGAAAGTATGATTCAAGTTCTTTTTTTCTTAATCAATATTAATTCCTGTGCTGAGTTTAATGATAAGGGATAGGTGAAAAGTGAGATATTCCTTAGAATGCATCTCCAGACATAGTTTGCCCCCAAGATTTTATCGAATCAATAATTATAAAGTGAGAGAGGCCTTCATGAAAACTGTTAACATCTAATCAAACATGTTTAAAAGATGCTACTGGCTAGTTATTCTCAGCAGGCTACATGTCTTCCAATAATACTGAAGAATGATATAAACAAGTTTATGTGAAACCATATGGATTTGATAATTTTGTGCTTGTGAATCTTTTATTTATGTATTCCCAAGATGTAAAGTTAAGAGACAAGAGAACAAAAGCATTTAATAAAAAGAAAAGGAGGTATGTATTTCCAAAATTTTCATACAAAATTATTTTCTTTTGAGATATTGACTGGTATTTTAACAATTTTTTTAATAACAACATCACTGTGACATTAATTTACAAGTAATTAATCAAAGCTCCTCACTTTGAAGGATTGGGAATGTGATTTCCTGACATTCAGTTTAGCTCTGATCTACAGAAAGGTAAGTGTCTAAGATTCTGTCTTCTTGTGGTTCACAAAGACCATACACTCTGCTGGGCGGTTAAATATGTTTAATTATTTCGTCTTTTCAAAGTGTGTGAACCTAAATGTTATTCAACATTTCCTGTTATGGAAAACAAAAACACCTGAAAATATATTTGGTTCTTTAGTTTTTCTCTAATAATATAGGAGTACTAGTTTAATATTCCACCTAACAGCAACTTCGTCTTCATGCTAACTCCTTAAACAGATTCTAAAATGCCCTCTAATGCATCCATCTTTCTGCTTCCTAGTGATTATGGAAACAATCATACAGTGACTTCTCTGTGGATCTTCATTTTTTATCTCTAAAGCCACTTCTCAATTTTAAAATAGTAGTAGTGTATTTCACACTGGGTCCTAGTGTGATAAACAGAGGAGAGGATTCTGAGTAAAGGACAATAGAATAACGATGCCTGAGTAGATGGAGTTCTGACTAGAAACAGTTAAGTTTTGTTTTCCTTTCTTTGCAGTTTTATACCTCTATGTGAGTATATGAACATATGTAGAGATGTCCTAAGAGGCTAGAAGCACTGAATCCCTGTGGAGCTGAAGTATTTTAACTTGCAGCTTGAAACACAAGAGATACTTTACTCAGGTTAGCTATTGATGAACCATCCTTCCATCCCCTCTTGTTAGAAACTCTTGAGATATCATTTTCTATTGGATTCAATTGATGTCTCTCATAGAGCTTAAATGTGCTGTCTAAATGTATCCAACATGTGTCTGAGATGCATTCAACATAAGAACAGAAATGGGGAGATTACAACCTCAACTCCGTTTATCACAACATCCCTCTCTTGCTCAACATTCCTTTTAATGTTCTAGTTATTTTTATATTTCTCAGCACTAAAATCTGTTCTTACTCACCACTTTACTTTCCAATGGTTTTAGTTCATTTGCCGTCTCTATCTCATTCCTTTTGTACACAGAAAGAATTGCAGTGGTGTAGAAGATAACTTCAAAATCAAGTAAGTATTTGTTTTAATAAATACATTTTTAGAATTACATACATTTGTATTGATGTATAAACACAGCCATATCAATAGTCACTTTTTATTCCATTAAACAAAGTAGACCAAGACAATCTTTCAATATTAGATATATTTAAACACTTATGACCATTCTTAGTATTATGTTTTAAAATTTTTATTTATTTATTTATTTAATTTATTTTATCCCTACTTCAGTTCCCCTACCCACCTTTCCTCCAATTCCCTTCTCTCCTTCTCCCCTCCATTCCCAAATCCACTCTTCCATTTTTGTTCAGAAAGGGCCAGGTCTTGCATGCCAACAAAGCATGGCATATCAAGTCACGGTAAGACTAAGTCTTTACCCTTGTATTTTAACTAGGCAAGGCTGTCAGTATGAAAAATAGGTGCTCAAGAGCCCAGCGTTAGGGCGAGCTTCTGCTCCCATTGTTAGGAGTCCCACAAGTAGACCAAGGTGCACAACTGTCACATATATGCAGAGTGCTTAGGTAGGTCCCTTGCAAGTTTGCTGTTTGTCAATTCAGAATGTGATTTCCTCAGAGCTCAGGTTAGTTGTTTTTGTGAGTTTTCTTGTGATGTCCCTGACCCCTCTGGCTTCTCCAGTCCTTTTTTTCCTCATCAGGATTTTCTAATATACCTCAAGACTCATGTATGTTTCAATAATTGTAAAATTAACCATCATACTATAGAAAATAATGATAACTTACAGTATGAGAATATATTAAAATAAGTTTGGTGGCTGAATTAGAAATTGTCTTACATATTTTTTATTTTTGTGTTCTCAGATATGTATCTATTACATAATATACATTTTTCAATTTCAAATTGTGTGTGTGTTTATGCATGTATCTAATATAGATCCTTACTCCTTAGATTGGATTTATACCATTTCTACATAGTTAAAATAAACTACCAGGTTCTATTTCATCTCAGATCATGCTAGAGTAATTTATTTTCTCGAAAACCTTAATTATCTTCATATGTATATGGGAAATATCACCATGAGCCCTGCCTAACTCCCACTCCTGAGGTTAAATTTAATAATTATTCAAATAGCTGAAAACAATTAATTGAAGATTACAAATTATAATAATTTTAACATTTAAATATAGAGAGAATTATTTGAGTCAATCATTAACAATGATATTAAATGTTTCTTTCCCTTATTTTTAATAAAAAGGCACAATCTGCATGACAAGATCCCATCTATCTTCTTAGCTTTCAACATGATTTTGTTAGCAAGCTCTTAGCTTCTCAAATGTATTTATTTTAGGAAGTTTAATTATAATTTCAATAATATTTCTCTTACAAATCATAACCATCTGATTGTACTTTGTTAATGAGATACTATTTAATTATAATTCCTGATGCATGCCTGCTCCTAGCGCTCAGGGTGGTGACCTCTTGTCAGTAAACACACAGCAATTACAGAGCAGACATGTTTAAACACAGGAATGGCTCTCTAACTAATTCAGTTTTATGATTCCTGTAAAGCTAAATGGGGAGAGAAAACAAACACGTAAATGTCAGAAAAGTAAATTACATTTATTCCATTCATTTCCACTAAAATAGGATTTATTCTACCAGAAGTACAGACATATCATTTTTAAAAATAGTTTGTAAAATTCTCATTGCTATATTGCACATCAGTTGTGAACCATTTTTTTTTACTTTTTTTTTCTACACTTTTCTTGACAATGGCTGTAGTTCTGAAAAACTCATATACAACTTCTACTAAAGAAAAACTTTCGATTACTACATTTGAATATATGTTTAAAGGTAGAAGCCACAAAATTCTGATAGCCATACTTAGTAATTTGTTAAAGAACCTTTTTATTGTCAATATAAGCTTGCACATTTGAAGCAAATAATTTTGCTGAAATAGTCTACTATATATTATTTGTAGTCAATTTTAATCTCCTTAAATTATTTAATTATCTTATTCCATTTGACATGCTCCAGGCACTCTGGGATATTCTAACTTGGAATATGCATGATAATTAACATTCAAGAAAAGGAAAAATAAGACAAGTTATAACTTGTATTAATTTTATCATTATTACTATGTTAGTTATTAATCATTATTGCATTTAATTATAGTATAGTTTATTCTATATGTACAAAGTTAATGATAGGAACTTAGCACAAACGTGGATCCATGACCCATGGAGACATACAAAAGAAATAAAGTAAGAGGTCTGGAAAATGCTAAGCCAGAAAATTAGCCAGCCATTCCCTTTAAACAAAATCTCTAGGGCACACTAAAAAGGAAGGATGAAATAAAAATAGTAGACTGAGGTGAATAACCAATTACTCTTCTTTTGGGGAAATGTGTTTGTGTAATTTTCTGTCAGTATTGAGAAGACAATGCCGTTTTGTTTCAATTCAGATAATTTTTTCTCTCTATGCTAGTCTAGTAAGCATGCCTGGTGGATGAGAAAAGACATTTCCTGAAGACCCAGTTGGATTGTCCATTTCACAGCAGCTTAAAATTGAAGCTTTCCAGAATTGGCTGAAATAAATTCTATGAAGTATCCACTGGCCACTGTCACATCCCAATGTGCTGGTTACTATAGTGAAGAGAGAGGGAGCTGCTTGTTGATTCCTGGCACTTAGCCCTGAAATAATCACACAGAAACCATATTATTTAAATCACTGTTTGGCCCAATAGCTGTAGCTTCTTATTGGCTCACTCTTACACATTAATTTAACCCATTTCCATTAGTCTTTGTATTGCCACATGGCAGTGGCTTACCGCGTAAAGTTCCGTCCAGCTCCGGCGGATCTACATGGCTTCTCTCCTCCTCCTCCTCTCTCCCAACATTCCATTCAGTGTTCCCCACCTAGCTCTGTTCATCTATAGTTCTGCTTTAGCCCCAACGCAGTTCCTGTATCAGCCAATGATAGTCACAGCATACAGAGAGAAATCCCACATCAGACTACTGGCACGTTGTATTCTGTTTGGAAAAGCCAGTTACTGTGCTGCTAGTCTCTGGGAGACAAAAAAACATAAAAGTTGCTGCCTAATCCAGGTACCTTAATGTTATTAACACATAATGCCATAAAACCTATTTCATTTTATAATTCCAAAGTTATACCCAAAGTTATACCCCCAAAAATTGCAGGGTGAGAACTGCAGAGTAATGAAAACAGCATTTCTAGTTTATTTGGAAAAGTTCTTGTTACCAAAGAAATAACCAAGACAGGCTATTTTTTCTTCTACTTTCTTTTTTTCAAGAAAGTGTCTCACTATGCAGCAATGACTGTCTTGGAACTCACTATGTAGCTCAGGCTTGCCCTCACAGAGATCTGCCTGTCTCTACCACCCAAGTGCTGGGAATAGAGGCAGGCATCACTATGCCCAACCCTCAAGATATTATTTTATGAAAAGGAACAACTCTTTTCACATCAACAAATTGATACTGTATACGAACCAGTTCTGAAAGCTTTGCACAAAAAATGACTTCATAATTGTCCAATAATTACTATCTCTTCTATCAGAATAATTTTTTTAAATCTTTGTAGAATTCCTGGAGCAGAGTGAGGATTCATTGAGAGCTGTTTCAACAAATAAAATACAAGTAATAATTATGACTGTTGATATCTTACTGTGGCCTAACCTATGTCATTTAATGTCTTGTAAAACAGTGTTTCTTTAAGTCTGTGTCTTGACCATAGACTACATCTTACAAGCTTCCAACTTGACTCAGGCTGTTAAAGTGCTACAAGCCAGAACATTATACAGTAATATCTCAGGCATCTTTTCACAAGCAACTTATCAGAACCAAAGGATCTGGCAAAGTCTAAACCAAAAGGCAAGGATTTTTTGGAATTATTGCTTTGTAAATAAAATGGCTGTCCTTTGCTGTAGATTTCTTTCTTTCTTTTTTTTTTTCTGTATCTGAACTCCCTTTAGTTACATATTTGGAAATTAATCCCCTGGTTCAGAAGAATTTCCTACTGCCAGGCCTTGTTCCTCTGTCCTAGGTATATGCAGAGATCTGCCTCCATACAATTATCTTTATCAGAAGGCATTTGGTCAGAGTTCAGGGTCCAGACAAAAAGCATCCCATTTAAGATATGCACAGATCCCCAAGGACATAGGATTACTACCTTCCGAAGCTGCTGCTCTGGTTTTACTGCACAACACCCATGATCAGAATGGCTGATAACAGTATAACCCAGAACTGACAAATTTAGATGCCTGGCTCTCTTCTTTGCTTAGAACAGTTAAGTCTAATTCCAGACCTAGGCAAGTAGAAATTGCAATGCCTAGCATATGTGATATGTGATCAAGAGCCATCAGCTTCTCCCTGTTTACTTCGGTTGCCTGGTTACCTGGCAGCCTCTATGTATACTGGGAGAAGTGTAGTAGCATGCTGATTTAAACAATCCATGGCCTACTCATAATTTTTCTGAAAATAAACCTTTCTAACTACCAAAAAAAATGTAATGTAGCACAATAACCTTTCCCTCTAGAATTCCCTGATGGTTTAATTCCCCTTCTTGACTAACATTCTCCATTAAGAAGTTTACTTTACTTCACTAGCCACTCTCATGCATCTCTCTCTCTGCCCCCCCTGTGTGTTTGTGTAGTGTGTGTGTGTGTGTGTGTGTGTGTGTGTGTGTGAAAACCCTTATCTGATTTCCAATGGGGCAAAAGAATTTTGTCCCTAAAACCTGCTTGGGCTAGTACATTCCTGGTTTTAAGGGTGTATATAACTGAGAACATTTGTTTTTTTTTGTTTTTTTTTTAATTTATTTATTTATTAAGGATTTCTGCCTCGTCCCCACAACCGCTTCCCATTTCCCTCCCCCTCCCCCGATCAAGTCCCCCCCCCTCATCTGCTCGAAGAGCAATCAGGGTTCCCTGACCTGTGGGAAGCCCAAGGACTGCCCACCTCTATCCAGGTCTCCTAAGGTGAGCATTCAAACTGCCTAGGCTCCCACAAAGCCAGTACGTGCAGTAGGATCAAAAACCCACTGCAATTGTTCTTGAGTTCTCAGTATTCCTCATTGTCCGCTATGTTCAGCTAATCCGGATTTATCCCATGCTTTTTCAGACCTAGGCCAGCTGGCCTTGGTGAGATCCCAATAGAACATCCCCATTGTCTTAGTGTGTGGGTGCACCCCTCGTGGTCCTGAGTTCCTTGCTCGTGCTCCGTCTCCTTCTGCTCCTGATTTGGACCTTGAGATTACTGAGAACATTTGTAATGGATAGGACAAAAAAAGAACAATGTTGAACAAGGCCTAACTAGGGAGAGCAAGAAGGAACAATGAGAAATGATGGATTGATGCATTAAGAATAAATAAACATGGAAAGATTTTTCCTGTTGTGAGTATATTTCTCACCCTTCAGATCTTTACCTTCAAATTTTTAGCCCCCCTTTAGCTATTTGTGAAATCCTTTATTGAACCCTGTTAGTAAAGGACTTTTCCTGGAAGAAAGAAGGATACTAACTTATGAAATTATTGTGGTGAATTTAGAGATTGTGACTGAAATAACTAACATATGGGTATATTAAAATCTTATCAGGCTTCTCAGGCATGCACATTATAACCAGGGAAAAGATGTCACTTCTTCACTTGGAAGCATGAAGATGTGAAAACATTTAACACTGTAATGGTCAAGACCCCTTATCAACTTACATCTGAACACTTGGTATATGCTTCAAGAGGCTATCAGGCTGACCTCACAATTATTCCAGGAATTTAGCTCTGACCCTCTACTGTTGACGAAGCCTTTTCAAATCAGCCTCTGCCAATCTTCCAGTCTGACCATCAGAACCTGTTTTCTATCCAATTACTTCTTCTTTTGGACCTAGTTCTTCACCTCAGAAGCTGGATGTGGTTCTTCAATCTCCTATATCTTGTCACCTGGCCTCTAAGCAGAAAGAAGAGTCCCAACTGCAGCCAGGGCTTCGATTGAGAATAGGAATATCAAGCAGACAACTGACGATGAAACCATTATAACATTATAACCTAAATGTGTTTACCTTACTAAATGGATATATTTGTTCTTATCCTCCATATTTCCTATATGAATTGAGTCACTTCATTGAAGAAAATATACTTTCCTCAAGAATCTCATTAGTTTACAGTTTTTGTGTTTCTTTTGCAGTTAAAGTCTCCAAAACCAATTGTTATGCAGTAAGGGGTGATTTTTTTTTTTGTTTTTGGTGTGGTGGTAAATTTAATAGTCTGATGAGGTAAGTGCTTATCTCATATAGCCTAGAGAAAACAGTCACTCATATGTATTGAATACTCAGGCTTTAGCACCAATCACGGGATAGTTCCAACAATACAGAACTAACTTCTTCAAATGGTAGTGCCAAAGGTGATGATACATAATTATAATGCCAACACATGTGAGGTATAGATTGCAATTTAAGATTTAGGATTAGTAATCTTAGTAGGATATTGTGTCAAGACAGAAAATATAATAAAGATTTTAAATCGCCAGTGTTGTTGATGCAGGGGAAAAGATGAGGGAGAAAGAGGAGGGAATATGAACAAGAGAAGGGAGGAAAAAGGGGGGTAGGGAAGAAGAGAGGTGGGAAATATAGTTCAGAAGACCATATGTAGAATCTATAAATTTAGGAGGAAAACATATTGGTCAAGGAAAGTAGGATTTCCCTACCACAGACTAACTACAGCTGTCTAGAACTGGCTTTGACCATCAGCTCAGATACAGAAACACTCCAAAGTATCTGCAGTGTATATGGGTCACTGTAATTCTAACACACACACATAGGTGGAAATTTAAGATGATCATGAGACAAGGTATGTGGAGTTGGATATAGCATTACAGGAAGCAGAGGAGAAGAAAGTCTATACAAAACATAAAAGGCAATGGACTCTCACAATATAAAAGTTAAACATTGAAATCACATAAATGCTCTTATCTTTGTGCAATTACACCTGTCGTACTATTAAACTTTTTTTCTTTACATCTTTCAGACTACTCTTTGGGAATACATATTTTTCTGATTAACTATCTCTGCTTCAGCCACTATCCAGTTCCTTGTTTTGGCACACAAGAATCTTGAAACCCTTTGGAGTTCACCACCGTAACTCAATGTCTCCTAGTATCACAATTATTAAAAGGAAAAAAAGAAGGTATTTCCCAATAACAAGTTTTATTCTACTTCATGAACGTTTGAGTTGCGAACTGTTATTACACAGCTACTGGGCCATGTGATGACCACGTGTTTGCTGGCTGTTGTGGCTTTTTTTACTTCTTGTATCATTTAGCTCCTATTCAGAAAATAGCCTGGTATCAAAGATCAATAAAACACACTCAGAAGCAAATTAACTTGCACCAATGATTTCCTTCATTGCATTTTTACTCATTTTCTGGAATATAACTCCAGGAGGTTTTTTTTTTTTTTTCCTGCTTCATACTAAGAAGCTTCTGTAAAGCAAAGGACACTGTCACTAAGACACAAAGGCAACCTACTGATTGGGAGAAGATCTTCACCAACCCCGCAACAGACAAAGGTCTGATCTCCAAAATATATAGAGAACTCAAGAAACTAGACTTTAAAATGCTAATTAACCCAATTAAAAAAATGGGGCACTGAAATGAACAGAGAATTCTCAACAGAAGAAGTTCAAATGGCCAAAAGACACTTAAGGTCATGCTCAACTTCCTTAGCAATCAGGGAAATGCAAATCAAAACAACTTTGAGATATCATCTTACACCTGTCAGAATGGCTAGTCAAAAACACCAAGGATAACCTTTGCTGGAGAGGCTGTGGAGGAAGGGGTACCATCATCCATTGCTGGTGGGAATGCAATCTTGTGCAACCACTGTGGAAGTCAGTGTTTCAGTTTCTCAGGAAATTTGGAATCAACCTACCCCTGGACCCAGCAATACCACTCCTGGGAATATACCCAAGAGATGCTCTATCATATGACAAAAGCATTTGTTCAACTATGTTCATAGCAGTATTATTTGTAATAGCCAGAAACTGGAAACAACCTAGATGCCCTTCAATGGAAGAATGGATGAAGAAAGTATGGGATCTATACACTATAGAGTACTACGCTGCGGTAAAAAACAATGACTTCTCAAATTTTGCATGCAAATGGATGGAAATAGAAAACTCTATCCTGAGTGAGGTGTCCCAGACCCAAAAAGATGAACATGGGATGTACTCACTCATAATTGGTTTCTAGCCATAAATAAGAGTCACGGAGTCTACAATAGGTGAACCTAAAGAAGCTAAGTAAGAAGCTGAAACCAAGGAAAAACATATAGTTATCCTCTTGGCTAAGGGAAGTAGACCAAATTGCCGGGGAGAAAATTGGGATCTTGGGGGTGGGGTGGGATGGGGGTAAGGGGAGATGGGGAGAGAAAAGGTAGAAGGGAAGGAGGGGGGACATGGGGAAACAGGAGGATTGGGATAAAGGAAGGGTAAATAGGGGAGCACGGAACCACAATTCTTAGTTAAGGGAGCCACTTTAGGGTGGGCAAGAGACTTGACCCTAGAGGGGCTCCCAAGTGCACAAGATGAGGTTCCAAGTTAATTTCTTGGGCAGCTGAGGATAGGGAACCTGAAATGACCCTATCCTAGAGCAATACTGGCGAATATCTTGCATATCATCATAGAACCTTCATCTGGTGATGGATGGAGATAGAGACAGAGACCCACACTGGAGCACTGGACTGAGCTCCCAAGGTCCCAATGAGGAGCAGAAGGAGGGAGAACATGAGCGAAGAAGTTGTGACCACGAGGGGTGCACCCGCCCACTGAGACAGTGGAGCTGATCTACTGGGAGCTCACCAAGGCCAGGTGGACTGTGACCGAAAAACCATGGGATAAAACCGGACTCTCTGAACATGGCAAACAATGAGGGCTGATGAGAAGCCAAGGACAATGGCACGGGGTTTTGATCCTACTTCATGTGCTGGCTTTGTGGGAACCTAGCCAGTTTGGATGTTCACCTTCCTAGATATGGACGGAGGGGGGAGGACCTAGGACTTACCACAGGGCAGGGAACCCAGACTGCTCTTTGGACTGGAGAGGGAGTGGGAGAGGATTGGGGGGAGGGGGAGAAGGGTGGGAAGAGGGGGAAAAGGGTGGCAGGAGGGGGAGGGAAATGAGAGGCTGGGAGGAGGTGGAAACTTGTTTTTTGTTTATGTTTTTTTTCTCCTTTTCTCAATAAAAAAATATATATATATGAAACCACGAGATAAGAGTTACTGATGTCCAATCATGCTTGATCTTCCTTATTCTGAAATAAGACACTAAAATGCAGTAGGACTCTTGGAGATTCTGGATGAACATTTCTCTCTCTAAAAACACATATACTCTATGTACACCTAAAAACATGCACCACCATGCACACCTGTGTTTCTTTGTTCTTACTCTGCAAACCCAAAACCTAATGTTACAAGACAGAATGGATCTGAGCTTCATTTAAAACTTGTTATGTTATAATTTTACTGCACAAAGAAGAAAATAATGTTAATAATCACACTGAATAACTTTCTCATCCTAGTTGTTTTTATTCCATTTCATTTACATAAAAGAAAAATGAGATTAGTTTTTAACTCAAACAATAGAAAAATAATCTAGTTATCTATAGTGTATGCTTATATATATAACTTAAACATTGAAAACATAAAAACAGATTTAAACCCCCCCAAATAGACAACTTATTTACATTCTTGCCCACCTGAAAACTCTAGAAAAAAAAAGAAGCAGACTCACCTAGGAGGAGTAGAAGATTGGAAATAATCAAACTGAGGGTTGAAATGAACAAAATAGAAACACAGAAAACAATCCAAAGAATCAATGAAACAAAAAGCTGGTTCCTGGAGAAAATCAACAAGATTGATAAACCCCTATGCAAACTAATCAAACGGCAGAGAGAGAATTTGCAAATTAATAAGATCAGAAATGAAATGGGGACATAACCACAGATACAGAGGAAATTCAGCGAAACATTAGATCTTACTACAAAAGCCTATATGCCACAAAACTGGAAAATGTAAAGGAAATGGACACTGTTTCAGATAAATACCATATACCAAAGTTAAACCAGGACCAGGTGAACAATCTAAATAGACCTGTTAGTCGCGAAGAATTAGAAGAGGTTATCAAAAACCTCCCTACCAAAAAAAGCCCAGGACCAGATGGTTTCAACATGGAATTCTACCAAAACTTCCAAGAAGACCTAATACCTATACTCCTTAATGTATTTCACAATATAGAAACAGAAGAGGCATTGCCAGATTCCTTTTATGAAGCTACAGTGACTCTGATACCAAAACCGCACAAAGACTCAACCAAGAAAGAGAATTATAGACCAATCTCACTCATGAACATCGACGCAAAAATCCTCAACAAAATACTGGCAAACCGAATCCAAGAACACATTAGAAAAATTATCCATTATGATCAAGTAGGCTTCATCCCAGGGATGCAGGGCTAGTTCAACATACGAAAATCTATCAATGTAATCCATCATATAAATAAACTGAAAGAAAAAAAACATATGATCATTTCATTAGATGCTGAAAAAGCATTTGACAAAATTCAACATCCATTTATGTTAAAAGTCTTGGAGAGATTAGGGATACAAGGGTCATACCTAAATATAATAAAAGATATATACAGCAAGCCGACAGCTAACATCAAATTAAATGGAGAGAAAATCAAAGCCATCCCACTAAACTCAGGAACACGACAAGGCTGTCCACTCTCGTCATACCTCTTCAATATAGTACTTGAAGTTATAGCAATAGCAATAAGACAACATAAGGGGATCAAGGGGATTCGAATTGGAAAGGAAGAAGTGAAACTTTCGTTATTTGCAGACGATATGATAGTGTACATAAGCGACCCCCAAAACCAATGGAATCGTGTAGAAGACCCGAATTTTAACCCACAAACCTATGAACACCTCATTTTTGATAAAAGAGTCAAAAGTATACAATGGAAGAAAGAAAGCATCTTCAACAAATGGTGCTGGCATAACTGGATGTCAACCTGTAGGAGAATGAAAATAGACCCATATCTATCACCATGCACAAAACTGAAGTCCAAATGGATTAAAGACCTCACTATCAGTCAGAACACATTGAACCTGATAGAAGAGAAAGTGGAAAGTACCCTACAACAGATGGGCAATGGAGATCGCTTCCTATATGTAACCCCAACAGCACAGACATTAAGGGCAACATTGAATAAATGGGAGCTACTAAAACTGAGAAGCTTCTGTAAAGCAAAGGACACTGTCACCAAGAAAAAAAGGCAACCTACTGACTGGGAGAAGATCTTCACAACCCCGCAACAGACAAAGGTCTGATCTCCAAAATATATAGAGAACTCAGGAAACTAGACTTTAAAATGCTAATTAACCCAATTAAAAAATGGGGCACTGAAATGAACAGAGAATTTTCAGCAGAGGAAGTTCAAATGGCCAAAAGACACTTAAGGTCATGCTCAACCTTCTTAGCAATCAGGGAAATGCAAATCAAAACAACTTTGAGATAACATCTTACACCTGTCAGAATGGCTAAAATCAAAAACTCCAATGATAGCCTTTGCTGTAGAGGTTGTGGAGGAAGGGGTACCCTCATCCATTGCTGGTGGGAATGCAATCTTGTGCAACCACTGTGGAAATCAGTGTTTCAGTTTCTCAGGAAATTCGGGATCAACTTACCCCTGGACCCAGCAATACCACTCCTGGGAATATACCCAAGCGATGCCCTATCATATGACAAGAGCATTTGTTCAACTATTTTCATAGCGGTATTATTTGTAGTAGCCAGAACCTGGAAACAACCTAGATGCCCTTCAATGGAAGAATGGATGAAGAAAGTGTGGAATATCTACACATTAGAGTACTACGCTGCGGTAAAAAACAATGACTTCTCAAATTTTGCATGCAAATGGATGGAAATAGAAAACACTATCCTGAGTGAGGTAACCCAGACCCAAAAAGATGAACATGGGATGTACTCACTCATAATTGGTTTCTAGCCATAAATAAGGGTCACGGAGTCTACAATTTCTGATCCTAAAGAAGCTAAGTAAGAAGGTGAACCAAAGGAAAACATATAGTTATCCTCTTGGCTATGGGAAGTATACAAAATTGCTGGGGAGAAAATTGGGATCTTGGGGGTGGGGTGGGATGGGGGTAAGGGGAGATGGGGAGAGAAAAGGGAGAAGGGGAGGATGGGGAGAACTTCGGGATAAAGGAGGATTGGGATAAAGGAAGGTTGGATAGGGGAGCAGGGAAGCACAATTCTTAGTTAAGGGAGCCACTTTAGGGTTGGCAATAGACCTGACCCCTAGGGGCTCCTAGGTGTCCAAGCCGAGGTCCCCAGTTTGTTCCTGGGGCAGCTGAGGATAGGGAACCTGAAATGACCCTATCCTATAGCAATACTGGCGAATATCTTGCATATCATCATAGAACCTTCATCTGGTGATGGATGGAGATAGAGACAGAGACCCACACTGGAGCACTGGACTGAGCTCCCAAGGTCCCAATGAGGAGCAGAAGGAGGGAGAACATGATCAAAGAAGTTGTGACCACGAGGGATGCACCCGCCCACTGAGACAGTGGAGATGATCTACTGGGAGCTCACCAAGGCCAGCTGGACTAGGACTGACATTCATGGGATTAACTGGACTCTCTGAACATGGCGAACAATGAGGGCTGATGAGAAGCCAAGGACAATGGCACGGGGTTTTGATCCTACTTCATGTGCTGGCTTTGTGGGAGCCTAGCCAGTTTGGATGTTCACCTTCCTAGATATGGACGGAGGGGGGAGGACCTAGGACTTACCACAGGGCAGGGAACCCTGACTGCTCTTTGGACTGGAGAGGGAGTGGGAGAGGAGTAGGGGGAGGGGGAGAAGGGTGGGAGGAGGAGAAGGGTGGGAGGAGGGTGAAAAGGTTGGTAGGAGGGGGAGGGAAATGGGAGGCTGGGAGGAGGTGGAAACTTGTTTTTTTTTTCTCCTTTTCTCAATAAAAAAATATAAATAAAAAAAAGAAAAGAAAAAAAATAAAAAAAAATAAAAAAAAGAGTTTCTCCATATCTATCTCTGAGGGATGAGTTCACACTGGCATATACAAAGATAAATCGTTCTTTACTCCTTATCCTGCTTAGTTTTCATTCATTTAATCCCTGTCTAGTTTTGATTGAAGAAGGTGAAATGTTAATCCCAAACTCAGTGCAAATCTTTAATTAACTAACTAACTCCTTTCTTTCTTGAGGTCAGAAGTTACTGCACACTTCTGACATTTTTTTCTCGTTGCAGTCACTAAATTCAAATCCTTAAATAATATTCTTCTATAGCAACTGATTATACAGAAGTCAGCAACCAGTCTGAGCTGCATAAAAAAGGAGACAAGGAAAGTGATTATTTTGTATCTGGATCTGGACTCAGTCTCCAACATCAAAAACAAACCCAAACAAACAAATGGCAAAAAACAAAGCTCTCCTGGTTAGGTCCTTTTGCTTTGCTCTCCTCACAGATTCTGATTCTCATATGAACCGTAACTCTAACTCTTTATTATATTTATTCTTTTCTTTTTAAAAAAAATTCTACAAACTTCTCTACTGGGCCATCCATCTGTTTCTTCATACTGAATATCAACCAAGAGCCTTTAATGTTGTGACAGGGTTTAATGATTGCTTTAATTACAAAACAATGGTAGTTATATACTTTGACTGGGCTCTCTAACCCTAGCATATCCCTTTCCATCATTCCTTTTCTGTTTACATTTTCTCTTCGCGTTTTTCTTTGATAGTGTCCCTCTGTATGTAGTGTTTGGTGATCTGAAGCTTATATAGTATGATCTGTAAATCATCACTCTTATAATTAATAAATACTGGAAATAAATACAGGCAATTCCTGGCATTTTATAGAAAAGCCTATTTTGCTTGTCTGTCAAATATTGATATCTGTTTTCATATGAAAAAGAGTTCACATTCTACAACTGAACTGGTAGCTCATATGCAAAATGTGCTTCTTGTTCTCCCAGGGACACTGAGTTTTATTCCCAACACTTAAGTAGGATGGCTTATAACAGACTGTAACTCAGCCTCCAAGGAATCTGAAACCCTCTTCTGGCCGCAATAGGTACCAACCAATGTGTCATACACCCTCGCAGACATGCAGACACATACACACGAAGCAATATAAAAATAAGTCTTTAAAAGAGCACACAGCACAGTAGCATTCTATATATAATCATTCAGCATTTTCTTATGAACACCTGCTTCTTTGCTATTTGCGCTTTTTATTTTTTTCTAGGTATATTACGCCATTTTTAGGATATTCCTGTGAGTTCTCTGATCGTCCTTTCTTGACTTCAGTCTAGATTCCTTATTATTAAGTCAACCAAATCAATAAAGGGAAGTAATAACAATTGTCTTTCAAAGCTAAGTGAAAAGCATATCCAGCACCTGCCTTACATGTGTTTTGATGTTGTCAGCGAAGAAAGTATCAATTATACTCTCACAGAAGCCACCATGGTTCTGTGTTGTTCAACAGCCGTCTTTCACAAGACAATAGTATGCAAATACGTACAGGAAGCAAGTTCGCAAAGTAGCTGCAGGTGCTATTGCTACTGTCAAAGGAACATAGTAGAGAAGAATGAGACAGCCTGATATTAATGAGTTACCAAAGCACATAATCCCTGGATTAGAGATAGGATCATTGCTTTATGTTCTAAATTTGGAAAGGTAATGATACAGCAGCCATAGACTACAGCAATGGGTACATACTTAAAGTTTGCCCTCCACATATTTAAAACATTGACCCCCAAATAGTTTGCACTCATCACACTGAGGCTGAAAATCAAGTGTCATAATAGGGCAATTGGGCATACATTTGTAGAGAGGTCCCTACATTTTAGGGGAAAGGTAATGAAGTCATTACTCAATAAACCTGTTAGAGGTAAAATTACTTGCAGACTAATTTCTGCCTATATGGCTAATTACAGACAGAAGAATTTAAATGAAAAAGTGAATGCCTAGCAGAAACTCTTCAGAAATTCATTTCCCTAATATCCTGTTCAGGTTTCTGTTGACCTATGGCCATAGATATCATAAGATATTACTCACTATAAAACATATTCCTGATATTCTGAGTTAAATTTCTATTTTTGATATCTCATTTAACTATAATCTTTAATGTATCACAATTTTATTTTATTTTATTTTCTTTCTTCAACCACCTTATACAAGTAACTTGTCCTTAAATTCTTGAATGTGTCCATTATGAAAATTCATTATGCTGTAAGATATAAACTGGCATATTTGTCAACAGGCTAGAGGACAGAAAGCAAAAAGTGCATTTACTAGAATATACATTATATGAATTAGAGGTTATAAAATTATAATTAGTGTAACTTCAAAACAATTTAAAAATGAGAAACTAATAAAATATTTCTATGACTACTAAAATATTTCACATTACATAAATAGATAGTGATATGGGGAAATGGGGTCTTGGGAAGATTTAGAAGGTTTGTAAGTTGTGCATAAGTGGTGAATTAAAGTACCTGAAAATATCAGGCGCCTCTAGAGTTCCCCCTTCACCAGTGGATTTTGGATCCTTTCTCTCAGAAAACTGACATATATATGATCATTTCTCTCCCTTTTCCAGGTGTGATAGTCATACACAATAGCTTCAATATAACTCAGATTCCTGTCCTTGGTGGCTCAGTCTGAGGGAGTTACACAGCTTTAATGCCAGCATTAAAGGGAATATAAAATGGGAGGCAAGAGAGGCTTAGTCTTCTTGGTTTGAGGTTGCCCAGCCTTGGTAGAGGTAAGACTTCTTTGGTGGCTCAACTGCTTTGCTTTTCTGGTTTTCGGGTTGATCCCCAATTTCTGTCTCTGGGTTTTTATTATTTGTGTTACACTGTATTAACCTGTATATCAATTTTAGTTTGGGTTCAGCTCAGTCATTTTAATTTCACATTGTCTAAAATTTTTCCATTTTAACTCTTCGTGTTTCCTATTCCAACTTGGATTTACGTCCACAAGATCTGTTTTACCAGCGTATTTGAGGACATTATTTCTTCTTCATAAATCACTATTCCCTTCTCTTTTTCTTGAAACTTTGCAAAATATATTTTTGTATTATATATGTGTATTATAATTTGTACATGTACATATCTGTGTATATTCTTTGCCGTGTGTATGACTGCTTGTCTATGTGTCTCTGTGTGTGTCTGCTTGTGCGTCTAGGTGTATATTCAGAAGTTAGTTATATCCTCTGACTATGTGATTCCTAGGATCAAACTCAGGTCATCAGGCTCAGGAGCAGGCATATTTACTGATTGAACAATCTCAGCATGTGTATGTCTTAATTAAATATTGCTAATATCTCCTGTTATGGTTTGAATTGTTCATGTTTCTAATAGGCTATCATTTGAACACACAGTCCCTATGTTTTAATGTTCCTTTGAAAATTGTGTTGGCAATGCAAGATGGAACATTGTTGGTGGAAGTCCAACAGGTCTTTGAAGGTCATATCTGCCTCTTCTCCTGGCTTATTTCCTCTGCTTCCTTGATTCTGTCATGTAAACAAGGTGCTGGTTTATATTTCTAATTCCAATGCGAGAGCCATTCCTGCCTCCTTCCTTTTTTCACAATGACAGGTTGATATCACAGGAATGAAAACATTCCAGCCTTTTTCCTTCCCTACCACGATGGACTCAAGTGAGAGGGATGAGGACACTTCTATCTGTGGCTTCCTCATCATGATGAACTGAAATGATTTTTAAAATGAGGAAAGATAAACCTTCTTTCAACTGTATTGGCCAGTTGTTTTGTTATATTGAAGAAAATATCCTGTAGTATAGGCCCTTCAATGACATACTCCCTAAGTGTTCGATAAATGATATATCCTGTATTTTATTTAAATAGTTTCTCAGTTACTTCACAAAGACTCACATTTAATCTCAATCAAATGTTTTTGTTTTACTCTCAATATTGCTTCAGCTAGCAGTTAATGTACTTCTTAAAATTAAGAAACATTTAAGTTCCCATTTAAATCCTCATATTATCTTTATTTAACAAGAATAAGCATATCTTTCATTACCATCCTAACAAACAATCATCTTTTCACATGGTATTGGATGGTTAGTTCAAAAGTGTTGTTGGAGATTGCTTGTTCGTTTCTGGCCTCAACACATATACAGAAGGACTTGCCGGGCGGTGGTGGCACATGCCTTTAATCTCAGCACTCAGGAGGCAGAGGCAGGCAGATCTCTGTGGGTTCGAGACCAGCCTGGCCTACAAGAGCTAGTTCCAGGACAGACTCCAAAGTTACAAAGAAACTCTGTCTTGAAAAAACCAAAGGAGAGAGAGAGGGATAAAAAAAAAAAAAGACTTCCACACCACACAAGCAATGGACTCTGAAGTACTCTGCATAGTGTTCACTTCTCAGTTTCTATTCCATATACTGATTTTTCCATGTTCACCCAGGACCTACTCCTTCCTCTGGAAGAAGTTGGCTTTAAAGTGAATTATCCTGGGCTCTGATTTTACAGAAGCTGCTGCATATTAATTTTATGGACATCACAGGCTTTAAAAAAAGGGGTATACAAATCTGTCCAAGTGTTCTGAGTGAAGCATATAGATGGTGAAATTTATCATAGTAATATTATGATTCTCACAGCAACAGCTCAAGGATTGTTTATTCTGACCATTCCCTATAATAGGTGCAAGCAGAAATATATGAATGAGTGAGTAACTTCTGCTATACATGGTGAAATGGAACGTGGGCATTTTTCTCAAGTCTTTTAGTGGTCTTGGAAAGATCACCCAATTCCTTGGCTTTGAGGAAAATATACAGTTGACTCACACAAGTCTTATTAATTATAATTTTTTTAGTTTCCCTATTAACTAATAACTTTGATTCATAAACACAGACAAAAACCACAGTTGTGAAACAATTTTCACTCTAAAACCAACTAATCATATATCACCCTTGATATAAACCATGATGGCCAGGGTCACAGGCAAGGACAAACCGTCAATACACAAATGAACCCAGAGGTTTGCTGATGTGATTATTGTTGTATTCAAGAATCACCTGTTCCCTCTTCACCATTATACTACCATAAGGCTCTTAATTAGTTCATCATTTGCCTATAGTATATAAACAATGCTATTAAATTTGGAAAACATGAAAAACCATTTACTTATATAGAATATTAAAAATGAATATTACATTTCATTTTCTCCTTTGAACTTTAAAGTTATATAATCTTTGTCTACTCAGAATCTCTGTCCTCTTATGTATCAAGCATATCAACTATACGTGCTCAACAAATGCCTCTTGTCCTTCAAAAGTACAACCATCAGTGCTTTATTTTCTGAAAAGAACAATACAGCTCTGAGTTATTTAAGACCAATACACACACACACACACATAAACACACACTCACATATATTAACTAATATATTAGCAACAATTAATAAAAACACCCATGAATTTAAAGAGAATTTGGGAAATAGTAAGGTTGAAAAGATAATAGGGAAAGAAAAATGATGCAATAATAATCTATAAACCATAAACCAATCTATTTTGGCGAATAATTATTTTTGGATTCTTTATCTCATGTCATTTACTGAACCTATTAGTAATGTTGTTCAATGTTTTTTTTTTAAATAGCCCTATCTCTGTCCATTCACTATTTTTTTCTATGACTATACTAAAATTTCCATCATTCATAAGTATAGACTGAAGTAGTGGCAATGAAATGATTGACTAATTTTTACTTTATTACATAAGATATGTTCCTTATTTGATGCCTTATAATCCAAATGCACATCAAAGTAGTCATCTTGAGTTTATCAATGAGACTTTAAGAAACAAATGGATTCATTAATTACAACACAAGACCAAGAACTTGCATCCAAATTTTCTGCCATCAAAAGCAAGAACATCTTTACCTTTTTATGCCTTTGTGTTCCTGCTGCTGTCCTCTCCTCGCTACCATATTCACTGAAGTACTGATTTCTGTACTGCTAATCATAATTGCCATAAAATGATTATGGTTCCAGTTGTTGTTATTATAAGTTCAACTTTACTACTGGCATATGAAAGATGGCAACTGGACTTTGTGAACTTTTCTTCACAGGTCTCCTTTCTTCATATTTGTTTGGCAGATGTCTTTCAAGAAAACAGAAGTATAAAATACAAAAAGAATAATACATATTTCTCTATTTTTAGAACAGATTTACTAGCACACTTTTGGAATTCCTTAGTTGTGCATTCTGTTATACTTTAAAAGACATTGTAATTTCTTCCTAGATCGTGATATAAATAATCTGTTACTTGTTCTCACATGGGACTGTGAAACATAGATGTAACAAATGGCCATTTCCCAAGAAAAGTTTTGTTTGCAAAACAAGATACTGATTATTTGAATTAACCATAGAGAAACAAGTTATTAAATAAAAAAAAACCACTGATATCTTGAGAGACAGGGTATATATAGATTGCTGAAAGTGGATGCAAGTTGAGATTTCTTATTTTCAATTAAAAAGACATAATTCTGGGGAATATCGATCATGCAGCATTGCACACTATGATATTTCAATTTTTATTCACAATTTTAATTGGGAACACAAAATGATAAAACTGATTGAAGCTATTCCTTATTTTATCATTAGACTCCAGGAAATATACTACTTTATAATTACTAATTAGAGCTACAAAATAAAACACTGGCTTGTCACTTACTAATAACTATTTAAAGTTGATGAACATGTCATGGAATTTACAGCACTTCTAAACAGCTGTCACAGAGTAGAACTGGGAAATTAATTTTTATTACTAATACGAGCTTCAAATATACTTCAGCTCAAGAGCAGTGAGATATATCAATATGATAAATATATTCACAGATTGTACCAAATGCATCAAAGAAAACTATTGAAAATCATGGTTCCTAGAAAGAGTTTCTTTTTTCCATTTAGGAGCACTCAGATTGGTTGACTTTGAAAATATCCATTATCAGGTTGAGAGATGGACCCTCAGACCATGCCTGCCCAATTTTGTTAAACTAAGGGATCTCTGTCATTTCTGAGGTTTTAAAACAGGAATATCCAAGGAAAATGGAATCATGTAGTTTAGTGTAGTGTTCTTTGATATCATGAAAGTACCTTCTTGGCTGTTACACATTTTCTGTTCCTTGTGGCATACCAAATATGTGATATTATGTAATCAGCACACATTACTACATTACGAATGTGTTTCTTCCTTTGAAAAATTTTTGGAGAAGTTAAAGACTTTGAAGTATCAAATACACATCTCTAAATAAAAGGAATCTTTATGACCTGATCTAACAATGAGCACATTTACTTTTAATTCTCCATTTTGCTTTTTCTTTAGTTATTGACATAGATTTCACAGTGTAACTGTGGTTGGCCTAAAACCAGCTTTATATAATTGTATGACCTAAAATCTCCTGAGATTCACCTGCCTCTACCACTAGATGCTGAGATTAAAGGCATATTCCAGCACATCCAGCCTCCCTTCTCAATAAAGGAATCGAGAACATTAAAAAAGCTATTTACTTACTATTTTCTTTGTAATTTGACCAAAATGAAATCCAGCCTATTCTGAATCATGTTTTGTATACCCATTTCATTCATTTAGATAGATCAGTAGTTTCCTCCAAGTTATGTATTGAAGCCAGACAGCAACTTCATCTAATGTACTAAATTGGATACTTACTGAGTAGAGCCAAGAATTTTCATATTAAATATTGCTTTTTGATTAAGCCCCCACTGAACCCAGCTAAGCTATAGTAAAATTAAAGACAAGACTGTCTCTAATCAGATTATGGATCAGAAATGATGAGCCTTATGGGTTCTACCACAGGCCTTCTGGGTGATTCTTCATTGACACATATTCCCTCTCACATCTGTAAGACAGTTGTCAATGGGATTGACTTCCTTAAGGATCAATATTACTGACCTACGCTTTGTAATTTATTTGCACTGTCAGAAGTTAGCCCACAAGCTTATTACTTCAAAGATAAGAGAAAAAGCATATATACTGACCATTTAAAAGAGTAATTTTTTAAATTTTTAACAAGAAAAAAATAAATTAAAATGGAGAAATGCAAAAACTTCCAAGAAGGGAGTTCAGTGAATGTTACGGAGTCAATGAAGTTAATTAAAATGGATATTAAATGTTGATATTTTCAAATTTACTCTTGCAAAGACGAACCATGTATTATAATATTCTGTGACCCATGTAGCTCCTGTTCTATTATTATTAATATCTTTAACATAAAGACTATTTAAAATTAGCATTGTTTTAAAGGAAAATATAATTTTCATAATGTTAAAACAAACGTGACTGTCCACACATGAGCTGAAAAGGATAACAACAACGAAAATGACAAACTTGACTGTGAAAAACACATAGTTCTCAACCTTACACAAAGAATTGTGGGCAACTGAGTAAAACTCAAAGCATGAGAGGTAGCCTTCTCAGAGAGAAGCATATCCATTGATTATCCCATGCCAAGTAGTCATTCCTGAAAACATACACTAAATAACATCATATGGATTCAACAATTTATATACATATACCTATACATATACATATATACACATGCAATAGAATTAGTAAAAAAGAGGCTATGAATTTGGAGGAGAGTGGTAAGGGATTTATGGGAGGCTTTAGTTAAAGGAAAGGGGAAAATGACATATCATTAAACTATAGTTTTAAAAATAAAACAAGAAACTTAATAAATTAAACAAAAACTATATTGAAAATAAAATTAAAAATCTATGATCAAAAATGTGAACTCTGTTAGGATATTAAGTGATATTGGTTGTAATTTACTCTTTACACTTTGGGGAGCCCAGTACCCAGCTTCCAATCATGACATGAAGGCTTATTATTACTTCTGAATTCCTGGCCTTTGTTAGCATGTTTTTAGCAGGCTTTGCTTATACTAAATTATTCCATCTACATTTTTTTGCCTCTGGGCTTTTATCTCTATTTCTGTATACCTTTTTTTTTTTCTTTCTTATCTTCCTGTAGCTTGCTGTGTAACTGGGTGGCTGACCTCTGATCTTGCCTTCTCTTTGTTTTATCTCGTTTCTTCCATTTCATTCCAGATTTCTCCTCTTATTTATTCTCTCTGCCTGCCATTCCCACCTACCCTTTTCCTGCCTTGCTAATGGCCCCTCAGCTCTTATTAGACAGGCAAAATACCACAGCTCACATAGTAAACAAAATGCAACCTAAAAGAATGCAACACATAAAGCCAGCCACAATGAACCTTATAGAAGAGAAAGTGGGAAGTACACTTAAACGCATTGGAACAGGAGACCACTTCTTAAATATAAACCCAGTAGCACAGACACTAAGAGAAACACTTAATATATGAGACCTCCGGAAACTGAAAAGCTTCTATAAAGCAAAGGGCGTGGTCAACAAGACAAAACAAAGGACTACAGAATGGGGAAAGATCTTCACTAACTCCACATCAAACAGAGATCTGATCTCCAAAATACACAAAGAACTCAAGAAATTGTTCTTCAAAAGAACAAATAATCCAATAAAAAGAAGCACGGACCTAAACAGAGGAATCTAAAATGACTGAAAGACAAATAAGGAAATATTCGACCTCCTTAGTCATCAGAGAAATGCAAATCAGAACAATTCTGAGACTCCATCTTGCACCATAAGAATGGCCAAGATCAAAACACTGATGACAACTTATGCTGAAGAGGTTGTATGGTAAAGGGAGAACTCCTCCATTGCTGGTGGGAATGCAAGCTGGTACTGCCCCTTTGGATGTCATTGTGGTGATTAGAAAATTAGGAAATAACCTACCTCAAGACCCAGTAATATGACTTTAGGGTATATATCCAAAGGATGTTCAATTGTGCCACAAGGACATCTACTCAACTATGTTCATAGCAGCACTGTTTGTCATAACCAGAACCTGGAAACAACTTAAATGCCACTCGATCGAAGAATGGTTAAGGAAAACGTGATACATTAACACAATGGAGTATGACATAGGAGGAAAAAAAATAATGACATCTTGAATTTTGCAGGCAAATGGATGGAGCTAGAAAACATCGTTTTAAGTGAAGCTACCAGACACAGAAACACAATTATCACATGTATTCACTCATATGAGTGATTTTTAAAGTAAAGTAAATAAAACCAGTCCACAAATCACAATTCCAGAGAACCTGGACAACAATGAGGACCCTAAGAGAGACATACATAGATCTAATCTACATGGAAAGTAGAAAAAGACAAGAATTACTGAAAAAAACTGGGAGCATGGAGACCTTGGGAGAAGGTTGAAGGGGAGGGGAGAGGCAGGGAGGGGAGCAGAGAAAAATTTCAAGCTTAATAAAAATCAGTGAAGCAATTTGAAAAAAAAATATCCACAGATTCATTTACTAATTTATATACAGAACATCTCGGTAAAACATTCTCTGAATTGGTAGTTTTACAATTATTTTTGGGGTTAAAGTATATATTATACCATAACCAAACTTAACAAGGAAAGGAGACAAAATTTACCCATTTAGGAGAGTCTTCACAACGTTGAGGCCTGTGGAAAAAAATAAGTGTGACTGTTTCAGGTTCTAGTCTCTTCTCCTGGGATAAGCCAGTTTTCTGAGAGAGATAAAGCTCCCCTTGAGGTGTGGAATTGATGGACTTCGAGTAATTCTGAAGTGTCTCTTTCTAGACAGAAGAAAAAAGTTCAGAGAGATAGTGTCTCCATTTGTAGTTCCTCAAGTGCCTCCTGCTGAAAATATAATCAATAAAGCAGAAGTATAGTTTTAAATTCCATATGGCTTCATGGCCGTGCACAGTTGTATTCAGGGTGGAATCTTCTGGTCACTCATGCTTGGTATAGTATTATTTTTTAATTTTAAATCATTTTTCTTTATTTTGTTATTAATGTGGTATATAGTTTATTCATAAAATATATGATAAAAACAAGAACTAAAGAAGAGATAGAAGTCAAGAAAAGAGTGCTTCCTATATTGTTAGTCTTTAATTGTTTGTTCAAAAGATACATCAATTTTATCTGTGCATTAAAATACACAATGAAATAATGCTTCTAATTTATATAATTTATAAGTTTCTGTCTTATTTTACAAATTTTTCAGTCATTTTTTTTTATAATTGAAGCATCTCAGTAATTAGAAATGCCAGAAAAAGCCACAGAACTGAAATCATTTTTTACTCTCTGAAGACTGGATAATGGTAGAAGAGATACAGAATCAAGTAAGAAAAAAATATTCTTTTGTGATATGAGGAAGTTGTTGTGAATATGTTTATAACAACATGATCATAAGCTACAGGAAAATAATTAATTTTTCAGAAATATAATTAATAAGAAACATCCATTATTTGATAAATTGAGTAATAATTTTCCAAGCAGTTTTGAAAGGGCTGATTTCCACATCACTCTACACTGAATTAGTTGAAGAACCCTGAAAGTCTAGTATTTCACAATCCACAATTATGCCCATCCTCCCCATTAGTTAAATTGTTAAGCTGATATCAATATCTTCACTCCAACAGTATCATTTTTCATTTTACAAAAAAAGATTAGTGATTCCATGGGAAATTTTTGTCTTCTTTAATGTATAGCGCTCCATTCCCCCCACAAAGCAATCAATCATACTTCTTGTGCTATTTAAAGAAAGATAGTGTGAAATTGTTGCCAAAATGCTTTTGATTGTCATGCTTCAATTTTATCAAAAGCTCTGGAATTTGTTGGGGGAATAAAGGAACTTCCTCAAAGCCGTTTTTGTTTATCAGAGGATGAAGCTTCTGGTAGCCCTAGGTCCAATTGTGTAGTTTCAGGAAAATTAGCAGAGTTTAAGGAGAACAGAATTAGGTGGTTTTGACATCATTGGTACTTTATTAAAATTCAAGATCACTGTCAGGATCAGTCTTTGCTTCTTTTTGTGTGGTTAATTACATGGTGGAATGCAGTAAAAATAGACTTTATAGAAATCATCAGCTTAGTGCTAAAAAGAAATGTGTCATTCCACTGTTGCCAATGTGATACTAATCAAACCCTGGGCAAAGCACTTCTCATGATTCTTTTTTCTTTTCGGTTGGTCTGCTAAAGTAACTATATTTACATATGTGTAACTGAAATGTAAAAGTGAAATACCTCAAGAATGACACCAAATGATGAGCTAGAATTCAAACATTTAGATCTAATTTAGAGATAATTTTTTTCTATTGTCTTTAGTAGATTTAATAATGGTGGCATTCTATTGGTTTAAAAGGACAGTGATATACAGAGCACTCATTTTTTTGTATCAGTCTAACAATTTTAATTCTAATTTTTCTGCAATTTATTGAGATTAGGCTTTACTCTGGCCTTAAAAAAAATAGAAACTCTGTCCTGCTTGAATTCCTTTTATTAGGATCTTTGAATCATTTTGAACAGAAAAATATCACTCTGTATCAACAATTGCTGTTGGCACTAGTATGCTACAGATTGATAATAACGTGTTACTGAGAGTCAACTGAGTTCCGTCCTTGGTATTAAGCAGAGTGATGTGAAGCTAAAAGGTCCATGAAAATATTAAAACTGTATTAGAAGAGCCAAATGGAAGAACTTATTAGATACATTACACTGGGGAAATTCTTCCAGGTCTGCAGCTTAAGAAAGCAGACAACTACAATAGCAGCAGCTCCCAGCAATCTGTGGTCTGACTACCCATTTTGTGCTTCAAAAAGGCAGACAGTGACCAACTAACTGCTCCAGGCACTTTAGCTAGGTTTGTTCTTGCCCATTCAAATTGCAGTCTGAACACATTAATCTTTGAACCTATTGACCTGCTGTTCACCCAGTTTCCAGTGACTGTGTTCTCAAAAACCTTTCACTTTCTTGCCTTTGTAAAATGTTCTAGCTATTTTGTAACTTACAGAAAGATAGATGATAGATCAATTGATCAATCAATAGACAGATGAATGGGTGGATAGATGATAGATAGATAGATAGATAGATAAGTAGATAGATAGATAGATAGATAGATAGATAGATAGATGACAGACAAATAGATAGAATATAGGTGTTAGATGATAGACACATAATAGATGGACAGATGATAAATACTATGTGACGTGTTCTGAGAAAATATTGTAATTAAAAAAAGGCTTTTCCTCATCCAGAGCTATCTTTGATAAGTTGGGGTAGCTAGAAAGTAGTTGATAATGATACCTTGACACCTTTGATTTTATTCTTATTCAATAGAATATGAAATTATGGAAAGACACAAACATGTTTCTGACATAGCACACCCATGACACAACAAAAAAACTAGGTTTATTTAAGTTGAATACAATATCTTTACAAAAGTTCTATATACCTATATTTCCCATAAACACAATATTTTTCGATGCAATGACACATAGAATTCTTATGAACTCTACTTTCCTTGATTTAGTAACTTGCAAATCACTCTACTTATTTTGTTTGCTTGGGTTTATGCCATATTTTCTGCTTATAAATTTCAACTTGATGTCTGTGTATGTACTAAATCCATTCTGTCAGTTTTCTTCATTATAGTAATTTATTTTCAATAATACTACTAATAGTTTGCCACAAATTAGGAAGGATAGGATTAACCTTGCCACAAACTAGGAAGGATAATATTAAACCATACAAACGTATTCCTTCTTACTGATGCCTACAATTAGAAAATTACTTTTTGGAGGTTGCCCAAACCAAAATATGAATCAATTAGTAGAAACCACAGACTCTAGATAGGAAGCCATTTCCTTGGCTTCTGCCAGTTTTGGAGGATGCACTCATAGACTGGATGATGTTCCAATGTGAAATCTCCTACTTTGCCTCTAGCTCTGGCCATCAAATCACTTTTTTTTTCTATGTCAAATCTCCTGGTGTCTCCCACTTAAAATAAGGCTTACCATTGTGTTTATGATATGTCCTTAAAATAAATGGAATTTGTTCCATTTCAAGGTCCTTACCTTATCTTAGCTTTACAATAGTATTACTTTGCTGATTTTTGAGAATGCCTATTGAGCTTAGCTCACATCTATAGAATGGATGTATAGCCTGTCCTTCTCTCTCTTCCAATAAAAAACTTCTTACTATCAAAGTACATCTTGCCTTATTTTCTGAGTAAATTTCTTAGAGCAGAACTCAGATTCCTAGTTGTGTTTTGTGCCCATTTATCTCAAATTGTTTTGAAATGATAACCTACAAATGTAGCTGACTTTCTCTCCCTCTCTCTCTCTCTTGCTCTCTCTTCCTTTCTTTTTCTTTTTCTTTTTTGAAGTACGAATATACCTTTATAACAGGAAAACAGCCTTCTACAAGCATGGTTACAAAGGAATTTCAATGAGGTTTATGCTGGCTACATTGGATATTCTATACAACTTCTCACTTTAGAAATTTTGATAAATGATACAAAGATAAAATGGCAAACTAAATTATTTCCCTAAAAAGATAAGTGGCTTATGCACATCTGTTGTGAGAACAAAATTGAATTTAATCTGATATGAAATGAATGCTTTCCTCTTTCCTGAAAGTTATTTTTATAAGAAAACATTTAACTAAATCTTTAAATATCACTAGAAAAGTGTAACTCTCTTGAATATAGGGTTTTCTAATTCATTTGAGAAGTTAACAAATGAATAAAATAAGCATTGATAACAAAGAATAGCAGTTTAATTTTAACAAAAAAAGAAATAAACAATATTATAAAAATGCAGAAAAATACCTCTTCATAATATTTTCAAAACCTTTACAGGACCTTGGAAGGTAAATGTCTAAGAAGAATTGTATAATTATAAAAGGAGCAATGTACAGAGTTGAGACACTGGCCTGAATTAATTATTTGGAGTCAATAGTGAAAATAATCCCTCCTTTTTCCAAAGTCCAGTTGAAAATGATGACTTGAAAAATGTTTATTTTGAAATCTGTTGCTTTCTTTGAGCTACTGTGCATCTAAATTGTGGTTCTGAGTTCTCTGTGGACTTTTGGGTTTAGAATGAAAAAGAAGATCAAATCTGTACACACTTTAGACACGCAGGGTCTCATTCTCACTGCCAATATATTCTGTGACAAATTTTGAAGAACAAGTGGTTACGTCTTCATTGAGCTTGCTACATGTCCAATGAGCAAGAGTAAAAGAAAATAGAAAAAGTGAAAACTCATATTCCAAGAACTGTGCTTCCCACTTTAATCTTGTTAACAAATTTTATTCAACAGATTAGTATTTTGGAGCTATACATGCTATTTCTTATCTCATGATGCTACCATATTGCAATTAAGTAACACTTCAGCACAGGTAAATTTTTCTTATTCCAAGCTCAGATATATATCAATAGAATCCGATAAGCACTTTCATCTTCTTTGCACTACTCAAAAATAACTTTTCTAAATATTCATGCTATAGCCATCTATTTGACTTGCCTTTTATTTATTGCTACTATACAGCATTCCACTTAGCATCTCAAAAATGATATAGTTATGTTCTATCAACAATGCATGATTAACATGTTTCCATTTTGGACCTAATAGTCCTAACAGTGATATCATTATTTTCTGTATTGTCTCTTACAATTACAAGACTGTTGATTATACAAACAATGATGGCCGACTCTCCAAAATTACAGTGAATATTACTGAGACTGAAGGGAACATAAATCAGAGTGTCAAGAAGCAGTAAGGCTACTGTTTGCACAAGTATATATTATTTGTAAGATAAGGCAATTGGGAATGGGAAGTGGCAAAGTTCAGGGAATCTTGAGGTTTTCTCTTGTGGGAGTAAAATTTACCTAGTGTTCTAAGTTAATTTTAACTTATTAGTATTAATTTCCTCCTTATATCATGAGCTACATGAAATGAAAAAAGCTTGTTTTAAATGCTCAATATAAAATTCAGACTTTCATTGACACATTCATTAAGTAGGAATGTACTTATTAACAGAGATTAAAAAGAAGTCAAAATACTCATCAGTCAAAGATTTTACATTCTAGGTGAAACATTAGTGGTCGAAAGATTAATTAATAGATAATAGGCTAAAAAATAAAAACAATCAAACAGGTAACTTTCTCAAATGAGCAAAACAAAAATCAGAGAGTCATTTTCCAATTGGTCATGGGCTCATAAGAATGCTTTCTTAGCCTTACCTGTCATTGAAAGGTACAGCAACACACCTGCACTTATATTAGTATGTAATAATGTTAGACTAGTGTCTGCATCTGGAAATCAACACACACACACACACACACACACACACACATACAAAGACACACACAAACACACACTTATACAGATACAGATACTTTCAGACATGGACAAATTTCAGGGAATGATTTTTTGAGTGTTAATTTTCTCTTAACCTTAACTGTAGGGGTTGTAATGTGCTGGTATCAGTTGAGAATGGGCATTCCATGACCAGTTGTTCCCTACATTTTGTTCAATAGTGCATTTCATGATGGTCTATGTTGCAAAATAAGCTTCTTTGATTAGAGATGACAATTACTTTTTTATAGAGATGTAAGGATAAGTGTTTAGAATGTAGTTGGACATTACACTGGTTTAGAAAATTAGTTGTAGTATACCTTACCTTTATTTAGATGACTGTAGGTATTCCTGATATACAACTTGCACTATTAAACCTTTTACCATATCTTTCTGGGTTGACTACTGCCTTCACTGATATGCTTAATCATTGATGAGGGATCATTGATTCTTTTTTCCTTGCAGCTTGCATAGCCCTTTAGTATATGATGAGAGTCAATCCTCAGAGAATAAGCTGACTAAGGAAAATTTAGCTGTGACAGTTGAAACTATATTTTCTCAAATCATTGCAATTATAAGTTGTCAAGAAGAAAAGACAAACTTATATCTCTAGAACTATTGGAGAGTAAGAATGCTGATAATTCTTCCTAACTTCACTCTTGATTGTGTGATTCCAAATGAGCCCTTTAAAAAAATTAAAGTATAATTGTCTTTACAATGACAACTCAACTCATTACAAAAACTTCATCTTGGAGCATAGTCCCCAGGACCATGGGTAAGTTTTTAAAGACAAGAACTTTTCATTAACATGGATGTCTAGATTGGCCAGAGAGATAGAAGGTGTCATTTTTGCTGACTGCTTGGATAACATAATTCTGTTATGTCATATTCTTCTACTGTTTCTTTGGTCAGTGTATATCCTTTGGGAAAAACAAGCATTTATTATCAAGGCATATACACTGACTTTTCAAAAAATGTCTTAATCACATTGATTGGTAAGCCTAACAGAAAGTAGAAAAAAATGAAAAGAATAATGTGTTCTCTAGTGGCTAACATAGATCTTGGCCAACTCAGTTACTTCCTTAAAAATATTCTTTGAAATATTTTTGTGAAGATTCTAACACTGCATTTTTTTTAAAATATTTATACAAAGAAACATAATTTCTTCTTTGGAGTTCATTCTAAATAGCTGTATTGTAAATTGGATGTACTTTCAACATTATCTATTACAGACTATTGCATAGACTGATGTCATAGGATGACTTTGATTATAATAATGTTAATTGGATGTATATTTAAATTAATTTTAAGTTTTCTGTTTTTATTGTTGTTTTCATTTTTTGACTCAGTTCTTTCTGTAATTTAATTCAACTGGGTGGTTTAAGTTATATATATGTTGTAAAAATTGGTAGGGTTTTGTTCTTTTGTTTCTACAAAGGGATCACTGGCTGTATTTACTACATTTTTATATGTTCCTCAGTTGATAGTCACTATGGATGGTATCATTCATTGATTATTATGAATTGAATTTCAGTGAACACAGAAATGACATAATGATTGTTTACTACAGATATAAACCAAGAAAGTACATTCCTGGAACTTATAACAGTTATAGATGTAATTATGGGGTAGGACCATCACGTTGCTTTCAACAAGGATTGTATAAATTTACAATCCTATCAACAGTGTGTGAGGATTCAGCATCTTCCACTTGTTAGCAATCATTTTTATTGAAAATTTGTTCCTCTTTTATTTACCAGTTGTTCTTATTGAATTATTATTTTTACATAGGTTTACATAATAAATTGTGGTGGTGTAACTGTTTTACCATTCACTCATTGTTTATTTGTCCAACTAAGTTTTTCTTTGATGTTGTATATTTTTAGTTTTCAAAGTGCTCTGGAGAATAACCTCTTGGCACATGTATGCTCTGTAGATCTTTTATTTGTCTAGTGTCTTTGATCATCTTTACATGTACTGTGCAAAAATTTTCAGGACAACACAGTCCCAGCCATATATTTGCAGGTTTTATTCCCATGAATTTTGTGTTATGTTGAAAAAGTCTAGTATTTTCCCAGAGATTACAGGGACTAAGAACAGGGACTAAGAGAGGGTAGATACATTTCATTAGGTAAGGACATAGAATACATACTTATTGGTAGATGGGTGTAGTAATAAGAGCGGCGGGGGGCTACCTCCCCAACACCCCAGCCACCTGCCCTGAAATAACAACACACAAACTGTATTCATTTAATCACTGCTTGGCCCATTTCTCTTCTAGGCTAATTCTCACATATTAATTTAGCCCATTTCTAATCATCTGTGTATGGCACCCCAAGGTGTGCTTACCAGGAAGATTCTAGCCTATGTCCATCCTGGGTCGGAGCTTCATCCCGGGAGCGGGGCATGGCGTCTCTCTCTGAGGCGTCTGCTCCCGAGAGAGCTGTGGAGTCTCTGACCTCACTTCCTCTTCCTCCCAGAGTTCTGTCCTGTTTTCTCCTCCCACCTATCCTCTAACCAATAAAATGGGCCAGGGCAGTTCCTTTATTAGCCAATGACCTTCCTCCATCAGATGGGGACTGGTGGAACAGAAGGATCAAGCTGGGAGGGACAGGATGAGGGACAAGGGAGAGGAGGAAGGGATATAGGGGGAGGCCGCTAAAATTAAAGGGATGGGAAACTTTAGTCAAGATACATGTCAGAATAAGTCTATTTTAAATTAAAAAATAATCTATTGATTTCCAAAAACCTAAACTATTTCCTTCATGCTTTATTTTCCCCATCGTTCTTATCACCATTTCTATGGCCACTTTTGTAAACATAAAAGTTGAAATATTAATTATTCCTGTTGGTTTAAATTTTCAAGTCATTCTTTATACTACATACATATATGTTTCACATAATCAATATAACTGATTGCATGCACATATATGTATCCATATGAATGCATAAATTTACTCTGATAGCGTTTTCTGCTTCTAACTACCATATCAGTATCCTGCACTTCTAAGTGTTAAATTGTGTGTGTTGCATTATTCATAATTTTTGTTTTGGCTTTTTGATTTACTAGTCATTAATATTTTATTGTTATTTTATTTTGTATCATTATGCATTAAATTGTTTTGTAATTACCACCATCTTCTCTTTTCATGAAGAGTTCTCAACTGCGTCTATGCCCTTGTCTTGGTATAAACTTTTACTTCCATTGGACTGAATAGTTTTCCTTTATTATTTCATATTTTGAAATAAATTATCACATGTTTCAGACCTGTATTAAAGTGCTTCTTTCCATATGCTATGTATTCCATCTGGGCAATTTTAATTTTCTTTCATAGTTTAGATTACTAACATCACACTTATTATCTCCAAATAACTCTGTAGTACAGAATTTTCTCTATTGCAAATCAACCTGCTCAATTGTCTCCAGGTGATTTCAGAAGGATATCACTTAATAACCCAAACTCAACATTTGTACTTATGAATTTAAAGTTTGTCAAAGACACTGATATCAAATCAAGACATCTGAGTTCAAGCTTTTCCTCCTTTTCCTTTATTATTCATATCAGGTGGATAACCAAGATCTGCCATTTAGAATGTAATTAGATCTACTGCAATTGCTCAATTCATTATCTTGCACTCAATTATGTCTTGATTATACATTTTTAATACAACTTTTATCTTCTGAAAATGTCCTTTGGTGGATTATTAATTAGCAAAATAAATTTATGTACATAGACAATGCGATTTTTTTTCAGGCCTAAAAGAAGGAAATTCTCTGGAAAATGAATGGAATTGGAAAATATTAAATTAAGTGAAGTAACTCAGGCTCAAAGTGAAAGCACCACACATTACCCCTCATATGTGAATCCTAGCTTTTAATATTATTATTGCAATTAGAGCAGTTTATGGTACTGAGCCTCTCTGTATATAGATTAGGAATGAAAAAGTGGCAAAAGGAGGTAAGGAACAAAGGATATACTTTAACAAGAATGGAATGTATAATAGAGCGCTTGAGATTCAAAATTGAAGGAGGAATACTGGAACTGGTAAAGTTTGAGTGGGGAGTTTCAAAAATGTTGGGGGAGGAAGGAACTTAGTGAAGGCCAAATAAAGCTGAAGATGTATGTAAAAGCCTTAAAGGACTGTGAAAAATCATAATTTAGTACAAATAAGATCAGAAAGGTAAAAAGGAGTTAGAAAGAATGCTCCCTTCATGGGCAGATAAAATTGTTCTCAAAATCTATAGGTGGTCTAATAAATTGAATACCTCCAGCAACATGCCTTGGATACCCTTAGACTCCCAGGACAATTGACATTCTCTGTTTCAGCCCAAACTAGAATTGACATTATCAGTGAAAACACCAAATGTTTGATCATCAGACATAGAAAAAAAAAACTGACATTGGGCTGGAAACTTATCCTGTGTAGCTACACTGCATAATTTCCGAAGATACCATGAGGCTGCTGGGACAGATTTGTTGACAGCTAACTATGAATCATGTATGTAATACCACTAACAAGCAAGACATGCCAACAGTTATAAAAGGCAAGTGTATCAATGGAGTAGAAAGTCACATTTTCATAGGAGAAGTGAATCCTTAACTAAAAATTCTAAATGTAGTCAAAAGTGCATGTTTGCCTTTCCAATAAGATTGGAGGGGCATATGAGAAGGTATAGAAAGAAAGGGAAAGAAGAAATGTAATCATACTATAATTTCAAAACAACCGAAAATAAAAACCCTCTATGTTTGGGAAAGGCATACCCATATATTATTGCAGATCCACACTTTAACATGGAAGCTTTCTTGGAAGCAGGAGATATTGACTACAGAGAGTTATTACAGGTCACATTTATAAGAATAAGTCACAGTTGAGGGCTCCTCCATAAGTAGTACATCTCTATATTATCACAGTTTCCACAAACATCACAGAACATCACAGACTCACAGAAGGAAGATGGCAAAGAATGTAAGACCTCCAATAAAGTGGAGAGTTCCATTGTGAAATAATGACTTTCTAGCCTACCATAGTTTTTTGACTCTTGAACTTTCACCAACTAACATTGTACACATGAGCTATACATGACAAAACCCAACAGTCTTTTATCATGGAGGGCAAGGAAACTCATGAGGTCTTACCATATTTTTCCAGAATTATTAAGTAGTTAATGTTGACTAAAGTAGGAAGAGACATTGTCTTTAGTGATAGAGTCATTACTACATACATCAGTCATAGTCTTAAAAACAATTCGTTACCCAATTCTAATTAAATTTACTGGGCTAATTAGAAAACAAATAGATATGGAAACAAACTAGAAGTAGGTCATCAAAAGTGGCACAGTCATACAAAACAGTAATGGAGAGTGAATATCATAAAAATTCTTTGTGTACTTGTATGAAAATGGAATGAAACCAATTATGTATAGGTAAAAGTATGTTAATAAAAAAGTAAAGATCAAAAAGTAAATACAAATCTAGAAAATATTCTAAAATTATAAATCTTTTTCATTGTAAAAATTAAATAAAATTGACGCATTAAAAGCAAATCAAAGTATCAAATTATTTTGTAAAAACAATAAAATCTGTTATGGTTTGTTGTAACATATCAGTTATTATGTATAATTTCAAAATTCAGGATAATCATCAAGTGACTTGATATTGAATCTGTTGGTAGGCATATTTAAAACAATTTGATAATTAAGTTTAATAAATAAAACGGAAATGATCCTAAGAAGAATGGAGAATATAGTACTCCTTTGTTAATACTGAAAAGTACATTAAAAAAGAATTCTCTTAGAAATACTGAACCCACTGTTTTCTTTGTCACTTGAGAATTCTATGATGTCTTGTACTCTGTGATACTGGGTTATTAAATACAGCCATTTTTTTTTTTGGCCATAACAAAAGTAATTGCTGTTATTTTCCACATTCAAATGAAGCATGTTTCTAAGATAGCCTTACTATTTCCTTAGTGGGAATGAAAGTGATTCTATCTCTACAATTTTCCTTTACAAATTGGTCATTTTACATTATAAGATCATTTTCAGTTAATAAATCTACCCTACTAATGATTAGGAATTTTGACCTGCTTCATCACTCTCTATAATGTATAATTCTCATTTCTTAGTTTGAATTCTATATTGGGAAGGATATTGACAAACTCATATGTAAACCTACCTACTTACTGTAGAAGTTCTCAGATATATATTATGTATATATTAAATGTAATTATCCCATAAAAAGAAGACAATGCCCTAGCATGTATCACAGGTTGATAAATTAAGAACGGTGCCAGGGATGGGTTACCTTTCAGGGGGGTGTTTGACCAGTATAGCTCAAGAGATCCCCAAACCATTTATACCAATAACTGATATTAACTCTTTTATTAAATTTAATAAATAACAAGCAATAAAATTTAGTATCAAAAAGATTTTGAGGATCTAACATCATAAATGAATACAAAATGAATATTAAAACATTATTTTGTACAAGACTCGCCATTGCTCTATGAACCAACAAGAAAATAAAATAAATGTTTTACAATTACACTTTCTGCTATATAAAACATACTATCCCTATTACAGATAAAATACTAATCATTGAAGTGTAATTTGCCATTTTTACTTTATACTTTGTTATTACTAAACGACAAAAATATTTAAAACAAAAGATATCCCATAACAGAATATTTAAATTGTTACCACTTGAGTTTGAAAAGACATACTGCAAACTCCTATATTTATTTCCCTCACATCACATTTTTTATTCTTAAAACACTCAATAAACTTATGTAAAAATATCTGGCATCCTTTAAAATTTTAAAAAGTTAAAACTTCCTCATCAAAAATTATTGAGACAAAAATTTGAGATTGAATAACATAAGATTTATTATAAACTTGCATCCATACCAAAATATGGAAATTTAGCCATATTCTACAGTTCTATAAATGCTTAGGTAATTATATTGGGAAATTATTGCTCTAAGATAGAGCTGGTAAGTTATGTTAGTGGACCTCACAAGACTATTTAGTGGTTGAGAGTTTATACCGCTTTCTCTCCATATTCAATTTCTTTTCTCTAGCACCCATGCATAACAGGAAGTTCAGGATATGCATTAATCTAGCTCTAAAAAAATGTGATAACCTGTCCTATTCTCTGTAGGATTTTCCACTACCCTGCATATACAGATACATATAGACACATTCACAGACACACAGATACATACACACTTAAAACCTGGGAGGAAAAAGGGGTGGGGAATGTGGCTGTGATGTTAATAAACAGACAAAGATTTAAATAAAAAATAAATAATAAATATACTTTAAAAATTAATGGCTTTCATTCCACAAGTGGATGATTATATAATGTTCTCTCTGAATTGAGTATTTTAATACTGACTTAATAAATCCAGTTTTAAATCTTAAATCAGGAGAAGACTAAATCATGGGGTGAATCTTTACATGCTTTAGGATAACAGTTATACATGACTGGATTGGGGAAATAGAAAGTAAATCTCTGTTTTTGAAAGAGCAACACAAAGAATATTGTTTTTCTGTTACTATAGATAGTACCAGAATTTCATCTTAACTATCCTTTATTATTCCCTAAGTACCACCAGTTTATACTGAACTAGATCTTAAAAACATTGTAAATCATCACTTAGTTGCCAGAAAATTCAATACTCTACTTTCCCCTCAATTTTATATTAGGTTTTCTTAAGAAAATCATGTCAATACTCTTGACTGACGGATGATAAATCCCCAAAGCAGCTTTATAGATTAGCAATTATTCCTGTATATAAGTACTCTAAATTTGAGTTAGGAAAACTTTATGAACATTGTCTCATACATGTCAATGAATTTTTCATTTCCTCTGTCTCCTTAATTGCTTGTATATTACCTTGTCAATTCTTCTCATTATGTGACATGGTACTAAAGACTTTTTTTTTTTTGCACTGCTATTCACTTACTGTTTTTCTCTTTATATTCACTTTTTTTCAACTTCACTTAGTATATCTCTAAGAGAGTATTTTGAACTAAATAATACACTATAGCAGTGCTGATACCCTTCTCTGTAAATATGTTTTTATATCCACTTGTTCCATTTCCCTTTCAAAACATGATTTTCAAGTGTCTATATTGTTCACATGGGCACAGTTAGAAAAGAAAAGAAAAGGAAAATGAAGTATTATTTCAACACAGATTTTGCATCTAAACCTTTTGGAAAAGTTTGAATAAGAGTACTGAATTACAAAGGTTTAAAGAAATCTCTCTTCACTTGTTTTGCCTTAATTCAAATGTTAATATAATGCATTTTCTAGAATATTGGAGAAACATTCAGAGTGTGGATAGTAGAAAGAGAAGAAAAGGCTTACATACAAAATGGAAAATTATGTAATTTATTCTTGCATCATGTTTTCTCCTTTCTTGTACCTCTGTTTACCCTGAATTCTGATACTCTTCCAAATAATCTTACATGTCAAGTGAAAAATAATACATGCATTATTAGATAAGAATTTAAAACTTATTTTATTCAGAAGCTTCTTTTGACTCATGATCAAATATATTTATTTTTATGATTTTTTTGAGACAGACTCTCTCTATATATTTATACCTGAGTGTCCTGGAACTCATTATTTAGAACAGGTAAGCAATGATGTCACAAAAACTTGCCTGCCTCTGCCCCAAAGATTACTGCGGACAGATTGCTGAGATTAAATGCATGCACCATGCCTTCTGGCAAATATATTGAATACTTTGACAGAGTATTGATTGAAATAATATTAATAACTTACATTATTTGGCTTCTGGTATGAAATTTAAAATTATGCTTACTTAATACCATGGTAGTCTAAGATACTGTCTATTAATAAGTTACTTTACCTAATTTATAGTTGAAATTTAGAGAATTTTCAATTACTTTACTGAAAGTAAACCATAGTGCAAAATGTATTCCGAGGAAGAAATCTTGAAAGTCAGAGATAAGTTATGAGATGTTCTTAGTTTCCCCATGTGACAATAAATTAATATGTTTTTAGATGGGAGTGAATCAGATGGAAACTAAGCCATTTACTAGAATCTTCTCTAAAGTCCATTTAGTCCAATGTATGTCCTTAGTAATCAGATTGTCGCAGGTGAACATATAAGTAAAGTTAATCAGTTGGCTTCTAGAAACTAGATCTATAGCATATTACCAGGAACATTTGCCTATGGTCAAATAAGAATTATCATAAGAACACAAGCCTTGTTTAAGCAGTTAAAGAAAAGGATCTTACAATAACATTTTTAATAGACCAAAGGACAAATATGTACATTTATTTCAATAAATTGAATAAAGGAGTGCTCCTGTGCTTTGGTTTGCTCCCTTGGAGTTTGCTGTCTTGGGCCTACTTTGGCCTAGGCTGCTGGCTTTGATCTGTTTCTGTAAATGTTGGTCTAGATCTCCTCCTGTAGAAGTCCCTGGCTTGGAGTTGGACTTGTTGTGGTAGAGATTGCTGACTCTGGATCTGGTCACTGGCTCAGTCCTGATCCACCTGCGTCCCAGGCCTGGGTTTGCTACTGACTTCTGCTCCTGGTGGAGCTTCTTCTCTCTGTGTCTTAGGTAACTGGTTTACCACTCTGGTTCCGGTGGAGATAGCAGACTCTGAGTCAGGTCCTAGGCTCAATCCTGGTCTGCCAGTGTCCCAGGACTGGGTGGGCTCCCAAGGCTGGATTTGCTCATAGTTTTGCTCCTGGTGGAGCTTGTTTCCTCTGGCCCAGAATTTCTTTGTGTTTTCTTTATTGCCTCTATTTCAGTTTTCAAGTCTAAAACTGTTTGTTTCTCCTATTGTACTGCTTTTTTCTTGGTTTTCTGGAGTTTATTTAAGAGATTTATAATATAATAATAATAATAATAATATATTATAAATAATATATAATATAATACAATAATGATTTCCTCCAAATTTTGTTTGTCTGTTCCTCCATTTCTTTAAAGGAATTTTTCCTTTCCTCTTTAAGGATCTATCATCTTCATAAATTTATATTTAAGATTAATTTCTTTTGTTGCTTCTGTGTTAGGATAATCAGGTCTTCCTTTGTATGACCACTGGTTTCTGATGTTCCCTTGTTGCTTTTTAGGTTGTTGAATGAACTTTTGCAATGATGCCTACCCATCTCTTCCTCCAGTTGGTGCCGGCAGTATCTTTGCCTTTTGGTTCAATCCTTGCAGTTGCTGTCTATGTCTTAGGGAACTGCTCTTAGTCTACTCTGTCTGTGTCTCGGGGAGATGATGAAATCACTCTTGATCTGGTCTCTTGGTTCGCTGTGTGCGGTTGCAGTCTGTGCTTCAGAGTTGCTCTGAGGTGGCAGGGGATGGTTGGGTTTTAGGGCAGAGTGATTATTGTAGTGTACAAGCCCAATTGATGGAGGAGTGTTGGAACAGCCTTCCTGCAGGAAGGTTGCCTGCTGGCTGGCGAGTGAAATTGAGGCCAGTGGGGTAGGGGTGAGAGTTTTGCTAGGGTACTAAGGGCTTAGAGAGTGGGTACCCTGCTGGTTGACTGATCACTCACCTTTTGATCCTCCGTGAGAGTTGCAGTCATTGCTTCAGAGTCCTCTGAGATAGCAGGTGATGGGTGAGTTTGGGAGTGGAGTGAGTCTTGTAGCTTACAGGGTCCAGTTGATGGGGGAATCTAACTCAGCCTCTTAAACAGGATGGTCCATGTGGGTACTCCATCATTCTATAGGGAGCTATTTATAGAAGATTGGTTTTTCAATAATATATATATATATATATATATTTGTATAGCTTACCTATAATCTTAACTCATTTTTTCTAATAAGTAATAATTGGTAAGTTTCAGGCTTTATTGTACCTTTTTATTCACCAAATCTTAACGGCAGTCTTTATATAGGAATTGCTTTAATTTTCTTTTTTTCTTTTCTTTTTTTATTTATTTATTTATTTATTTTTTTTTTTTTTTGGTTTTTTTCGAGACAGGGTTTCTCTGTGGTTTTGGAGCCTGTCCTGGAACTAGCTCTTGTAGACCAGGCTGGTCTCGAACTTACAGATATCCGCCTGCCTCTGCCTCCCAAGTGCTGGGATTAAAGGCATGCGCCACCACTGCCCGGCTTGCTTTAATTTTCATTCTACTGCTTGATCCGATACATTTTTTTTTTTAAATGTGAAGACAATATTGAGATTGTAAGGGTGGGTTGAGCATGATTGACAATATATACAAATACAATAGCTCCAGATAAACTATTACTTATGAAATACATGCTCAGTGTTTATGTTCATTATCAATTTTAAATATATAAAATGTTGTCTTTAATGTTTTCCTCTGTTTATACAAATTTTATAAATATAAATATAGAATTACATCACGTTTATAATGTTAACCTAAATAGTTGCATTTCCAAATCTCCAATTGTATTTTTAAAATGGTGTCAAAGTTTATGTAGGTATGATACCTTTTTCATTCTGAATGTATGCATGTATACTTTTATGAAATTAGCTTATATTTATAGAAACTGACACAGTTTTATTACCTATCACTTCATATTTACCTTAACTTCTTTCACACCGTTCTCAAAATTCCGAATCAATAGGTTTCAACTGGTAAAGAATTTTCTTTAAAAAGCAGAAGCTGTCAAATACATGTTGAAATGTCTGGCACAAGTGAGAAAAGGCCACGAAAGGAAACAAACCCACTTAGGAGTGTATTAAAGAAGAAGGATGTGCTCACGGGCCCGAAGAAACTGTGCCAGGAGGGGGGTGGGGAGAGAGCATAAAGATGGTGTGTCCAGCTTGTAAAGGCTTCCTGGTACATGCGCACAGGGGTGGGGGTGGAGGGGTGGAGGGGAAGAGGTGCCTACGTCAGATGCTGATGACAGGCGACCTACACCTTACACATGTGCACAGGGGTTTTGCATGAGCACGTCAGACACTGATGATGCAGATGATGAGCAACCTACACATGAATACACAGGGGGTTAGTTGAGTCGCTAGTGGAGGTAACCACGCATGCATGCACATGGATCATGTGGGGCCCTGTTCCCAAGGGTCCGCCCACATGTGCCTGCCTTAAGATCGGGAAGTGCAGCCTTATGGTTGGCTAAATAATTACACATGTAGAGGGCTTTGGTTGGTTCTCTATAGGCTCCTTAGCTGTCAGTCCAGTGTCTGTGAACTCCTGTGAGCTCAGGTTATTTGTCTCTGTTGGTTTCTTTGTGATGATTTTTACCTCCCTGGCTCATATAATTCTCCTTCCTCTCTTCCACAAGATTCCCAGAATTTGGCCCAGTGCTTGGCTGTGGATTTCTGCATCTGTTTCTATCAGTTACTGGACAAAGATTTTGTGATGACAATTAGACCTACCCCTCAGCATATGTATGACAACTGTTTTTCTTGTGAGATTCCTAGCAGTGGAGGCAATTCTGTCCCTGACACTTTTAGGAAACCATTTCTCAGCTGGGTTGCCTTACCAAGCCTGAATACGAGGGAAAGAGTTTTGTCCTACCTCAACTTGATAAGCCAAACTTTGTTGACACCCATTTCAGTCCTGCTCCTTTCAGAAAAGAAACAAAGTAGTGGATGGAGGTGTATAGAGCTTAAGGGGATAGGAGGAGAGAAGGGATGTGAACTGAAGTAAGGATATGCAAACAAATTAATAAATTTAATTAATAAAAAGATGCACAAGCTTGATTCAGGTTTCTAGGTCTGATAATTATGTAAAACACAACACACTTTTCAAATACTGTTGGAACTATAGTTAAAATATGACTTTTCCTAGAAACTGTAAGATATGTATATTTTTAAATCAAAATTGTTGTTTTGAATTATTTTCACTGTGTGTCAGATATAATTAGATGAGAACATACTGTCTTAAAGCTGCTAGCCTCTTGATACAAATATATCACAATTTTCAGACTCAAAAATATTTTTAGTTGTATCATTTATATGAGCAAAAGCATCTATTTGATAATAGTTTATAGTGTGCTTTTTAAACAGTATTCTTTTTATTTGTTTGGCAACCGAAGTTAAAAAATATTCTTTATAATTATGTCTTGAAAAATGAATTTTCACTCATAAATTTATCAGAAATATATTTTTGTTCTAAGTGTAGTCTGTGTGTTGGGAAAGAACACTAGGAATTCTTTTTTTTTTTTTTTTTGATTTTTCGAGACAGGGTTTCTCCATAGCTTTTGGTTCCTGTCCTGGAACTAGCTCTTGTAGACCAGGCTGGCCTCGAACTCACAGAGATCCACCAGCCTCTGCCTCCCGAGTGCTGGGATTAAAGGCGTGCGCCACCACCGCCCGGCTGGAATTCTTGATTATAAATAGTTGAATTTTTTACGGCAGTAATAATGATTATACTTTGTGTTTCTGACTATAGACTGGTCAACACTCATCGAAAAGAAAAATGGAGATTACAGGAAAGGAGAAAATATAATATTCCGTATCAAAACATTTTTGTGAGGATTCAATTTATTTAAAAACATAAGTGTATGCAATATAGGATTCTTACTGGATTCTCAATGTTGAACTTATAAAAAGTTAATTTTATATGTATCACCAAATACAGTTCTATTGTTTGTGTTGCCACATGTAAATAACTGTTTATACACAAAAGAAATAAAATAATGAAAGCAAATGATTGCCTGAACTTGGTCTTTCTTTTTCTTTTTTTTTATTTTATAATATTAAAATTTTAAATACTAGCCCAAGTGCCCCTCAATCCTCTTCTCCCACTTTCACTCCCCAAATCCTACTTCCCATCTACTCTTCAGAGGCTAAGGCTTCCTTAGGGAGTCATCAAACTCTGGTATACCAAGTTGAGAATGGATTGTTTGGTTAAAAGTGAGATCCCAGCCCCTGGGAGTTGCCTTGGTTGGGACTCAACCTCCTCTGGGAAAGCCCTCCAAGCACTGACCCTTCCTCAGGGAGAGTCAGAAACACTCCCACAGGCTATTTAGGCTGCTGCCCCCAAAACGAACTTGTAGTCTCAGAGTTTTGTGTTGTCTCCCCTTCTCTCCACTTGCCATGCTTTCCCGAGCCACTCAAGAGCACTGCATTAAGCGTGGGCATCTTTTATTAGGTCTAATTTGGTCTGATTGGAATTATGTGCATCAGCAGAGGGGCTCGTCTTAAGAAATATTCCTAAAAAGGATCAAGCTCCTACCCCCTGAATCATGTCTGAGGCAAGGTATCACAGTGTAGGAGATGGTTCCAAAAATCCAGTTTATGCACAGGGAGTAAGTCCAGATGGTACTGAGAATCCCTCTCCCACAACAGATCAAACCAAAGGACAGTCATTCACATTCAGAGGGCTTAGTTGGTCCCATGAAGGATTCCCTGCTGTTAGTACAGAGTCAATGAGTTTCCACTTGGGTCAGCAGTCTCTGGTTTTCTCAATCATGATCATGATCCCTCTTTCCCAAATGATCCCCCCTCCCTCTCTTCAACTAAGTTCCAGGAGTTCAACCCAGTGCTTGGCTGTGGATCACTGCATCTGCTTCTGTCAGTTACTGAATATAGATTCTATGATGATAATTAGGATAGTCACTAATCTGATTACAGGGGAAGAACAGTTCAGGCACTCTCTCCACTATTGCTAGAAGTCTCAACTGGAGTCATGCTTGGGGATTCTTGAGGATTTTCCTAGCACTTTATTTATTTCTAACTCCACAATGGCTCCCTCTATCAAGATATCTCTTTCTTTTTGTTCCAATTCTCCATCCCTCCACCAATTTGATCATCTAAAGCCCTCCTGTTTCCAATCCCCAATCCTTCCCTTTTACGTCCCTTCCCAGTTTAGTCAGGAAATCTTAACATTTTCCCTTTCCTAGGATCTTCCATGAGTGTCACTCTTAGGTCTTCTTTTTTACTAGTTTCTCTTGGGTTGTAGATTGCAGTTTGGTTATTTATCCTTTAATCTACCTATAACATTCACTTATGAGTGAGTACATACTGTGGTTGTCTTTCTGAGTCGGGGTCACTCAGGATAGTTTAATCTAGTTACATCCATTTGTCTGTAAATTTCAAGATGTCTTTGTTTTTTACCACTACACAATACTCCATTGTGTAAATGTATCATGTTTTCTTTATGCATTCTTTGGTTGAGGGGATTCTAGGTGGTTTCCAGGTTTTGGCTATTGCAAATAATGCTACTATGAACATGCTTTAGCGAGTGTCTTTGTGGTACGACTTTGTATCCTTTGGATATATGCCCAGGAGTGGGATTGCTGTGTTTTGAGGTGATTGATTTCCAACTTAATGAGAAACTGCCATACTCATTTCCAAAGTGACTGTATAAGTTTGCACTCTCACCATCAATGGAGGAGTGTTCCCCTTACTCCACATTCTTCCCAGCATAAGCTGTTATCATTGTTTTAGATCTTAGCCATTCTGATATGTGTAAAATAGTATCTCATAATTGTTTTGATTTGCATTTCCCCAATAACTAAGAATTTTGAACAATTCTTTAACTGTTGTTTAGTCATTTGAGTTTCTTCTGTTGAGAATTATCTGTTTAGATCTCTACCACCTTTTAAAATTGTATTATTTGGATAGAGATAGAGACAGAGACCCACACAGGAGCACTGGACTGAGCTCCCAAGGTCCCAAGGAGGAGCAGAAGAAGGGAGAACATGAGCAAAGAATTCGGGACCATGAGGCGTGCATCCACCCACTGAGACAGTGGAGCTGATCTACTGGGAGCTCACCAAGGCCAGCTGGACTGTGACCGAAAAAGCATGGGATAAAACTGGACTCTCTGAACATGGCGAACAATGAGGGCTGATGAGAAGCCAAGGACAATGGCACGGGGTTTTGATCCTGCTTAATCTGCTGGCTTTGTGGGAGCCTAGCCAGTTTGGATGTTCACCTTCCTAGATATGGACGGAGGGGGGAGGGCCTAGGACTTAACACAGGGCAGGGAACCTGGACTGCTCTGTGGACTGGAGAGGGAGGGGGAGAGCAGTGGGGGGAGGGGGAGAAGGGTGGGAGTAGGGGGAGAAGGGTGGGAGGAGGGGGAGAAGGGTGGGAGGAGGGGAAGGGAAATGGGAGCCTGGGAGGAGGTGGAAACTTGTTTTTTGTTTATGTTTTTTTTTCTTCTTTTCGTAATAAAAAAAAGAAAAGAAAAGAAACACAGATATCAAATTTTAGAAGCTTGTAAAAATAAAGTAGAATAAATCTTTCTTAAAAAAATTGTATTATATGGTATTTTGACATCTAGTTTCTTGTGTTCTTTATTTTGGAGGTCAGCCCTCTGTCAAATGTGGCATTGGTAAAAATTTTTCCCATTCTCTAGGCTGGTTGTTTTGTCTTGTTGAATGTGTCCTTTGCCTTAAAGAAGCTTCTCAGCTTCAAGAGGCCCATTTATTTATTGTCGCTCTCAGTGTCTGTGCTACAGGGTTATATTTAGGAAGTTGTCCCCTGTGCAATGTGTTCAGGACTACCTCTCACTTTCAGTTCTATGAGGTTCAGTGTGATAGGATTTATGTTGAGGTCTTTGATCCATTTGAACTTGAGTTTTGTACATGGTAATAGAAATGGATATATTTATATTCTGATACATGCCACCATCCAGTTATGCCAGCACCATGTGTTGAGGATGTTTTCTTTTTTCCATTGTGTAACCTTGGCTTCTTTGTCAAAAATCAGGTATTTATAGGTGTGCAAATTAATTAGAGGGTCTTCAACTCGATTTTATTGATTCATGCATCTGTTTTTATGTCAGTGCCAAGCTGTTTTCATTATGTTAGCACTATAGTGGAGTTGAAGTGAGGGATGCTGATGCCTTCAGAAGTCACTTTAGTGTACAGGATTGTTACGGCTATCCTGGGTTTTTGTTTTTCCATATGAAGTTGATTATTGTTCTTTAAAGGTCTGTGAAGAATTGTGTTGGAATTTTGACGGGGACAGCACTGAATCTGTAGACTGCATTTGCTAAGGTTGCTATTTTTACTATGTTGAACTTACCTGTCCATGAGCATAGTAGATTTTTCCATTTTCTGATATCTTCTTCAATTTATTTCTGTAAAGACATAAAATTCTTGTAGTACAAGTCTTTCTCTTGTTTGGTTAGACTTATCCCATGACATTTTATGTTATTTGTGGCTATTGTAAAGTGAAATGTTTCTCTGATTTCTTTCTCAGTGCATTTATCATTTTTATAGAGGAGGGCTACTGATTTTTTTTTATTTAATCTTATAGCCTTCCACATTACAGAAAATGTTTATCAGCTGTAGGAGTTTGCTGGTAGAGTTTTTGGGGTCACTTCTTTATGCTATCAATAGCATTTGCAAATAATGAAAGTTTGACTTCTTTCTTTCCAATTTGTATCACCTTAATCTCCTTTAGTTGTTTTATTGCTCAGTTAGAACTTCTAGTACTCTAATGAATAGCTATTTCATCTATTGTACTTCAATGCCTGAGAGTCTCTCTTCCATCTTTTGCATTCTGTTGGTTATGCTTGCATCTGTATTTCCTATTTGTTTACCCATAGTTTATGTTTCCATAACTCGCTTGGTTTGTGTTTTCTTTACTGCCTTTATTTATTTTCAAGACTTGAACTGCTTCCTTCACTTGTTTCTTTTTCTTTGTTTTCTTGGCTTTCTTCAAGGGAATTATTTATTTCTTCCAATTTTCTGTTTGTATTTTCATCAATGACTTTAAAGAAATCATTTATTTCCTCCTTAAGGGCCTCTATAACCTTCATAAAGTTATTTTCAAGGTTGTTTTCTGCTTCATCTGCCTTGGGATGTTCAGGTCTTGCTGTTGTAGAACCACTAGTTTCTGGTGTTGTCATGTTTCTCTTTTTGTTGTTGAATGTAGTCTTACACTGCTGCCTCACCATCCCTTCCTCCACTATTTTACAGGGGCCTGTGGCTCTGGTGGTTGCCCTTCCTCCAGGTACTTGTGGGGCCTGAAGCAGGTAATGGTGGGGGTGGGCAGTAATTATGCTGCTGCCTGATCTCTGGGTGTGTAGTAAGTGGTAGTGGGGCACAGGGATTGCTTCGGGGACTATTGCCAAGAGAGCAGGGCTCTCCAGCCAGTAGCTCAGACATTCACTTCTTCCTCCAGATCCAGCCTTTGTTTCCAATGTGTTTTATTTTCTTTCACCTTTCCACCACAGACATTATTACTATTCTGAGAAAAGTTACAAACAACTTGAATAGCATCACTCCTGATCTCCCCCAAAATGTTTCCAGAAATCATAATCTCAAAGAAATTTCCTTCCTCATTCAAGCTTAAGAAAGTTGATTGGAGATTCTTATCCCAGAGTGGTTCTGAGATTTGAAACAAATGTGGAACCTTAAAGGCTGACACAGAACCTATTAATTGTCCTATATTTCACACACACACACACACACACACACACACACACACACACATCACTAGTTATTACAATCCTCAGAGTTGAAAATTATAACTTCCTTATTAGAGACAAGGAACAAATTCCTAGATACCAACTCTCAATTGTAAAACTGACAACTTCAAGATTCATTTTATTATGTTAAAAAGTCTACCAAAGGCAAATTAAACTCAGACAAAAATCAAATGATTAAAGTTAGAAGAATATTTTATTCACTAAGTATAAAGATACTTTGTATCTCGAATAAATGTCTTTGCTCAACATGTCAGCACATCTCACAGTCTGTTAAAGCCTTTGCTTACTACAAATTAGGAGTTGATATATTAAAAGAACAAATGTGAGTTCTTCTCTATTTTGTTAGAACATCATGGTCTTAGTGACAGCTTATGTACAGAGTAACTTTAGAGAAAAAAGATAAAACTGCATAAAAATCATGGTTTTAATTAAATTTTTCATGAGGATAAACATAAGAGAACACTAGAAGAAAATTCTTTACAAGAACAACAAGTAATGATAGGAGAAAGGTAATTTGGTATCAACCAAAACTCAGTATCAGATGTCAGAGAAAATGCTGGAAACTATAGAAGCTTTATGGACAATGTCTGGAATTTTGTGAAATGCTGTAAGAGGCTAGATAATGAAGATATGAGAAGCACAAGACAAAATCAAATCAAATAAAAGCTTTATATGTTGCTTCATAAACATGGGTCTGTGAGTGTGATCTTTTAAACTAAATAGATAAGAAATAAATTTTAATTTTCTTTTCTTAAAAAGAAGATTATTTCATCCAATATATTCTGATTATAGTTTTTCGGCTCAATTCCTCTGAGATCCTTTTTACTTCCTTTCCTTTCCAAATCTATAGCCTTTGTGTTTCTCCTTAGATACAAATAGGCACCTAAATAAAACTATTAATATGAAATAGATCAAATGAACACAGACAAAGCAGAATAGGTAAACAAACAAACAGACAAATGGACAAAAAGAACCAAAGCAAAGCATGAAGAAAACAGATTTACAAGACATAACATTCATAAACACAGGAATTCTCTAAAAACACAAACCAAAAGAGTCTCTCTCTCTCTCTCTCTCTCTCTCTCTCTATATATATATATATATATATATATATATATATATATATATAGCCTTTAAAGTTTAAAAAAATGTATGTCTTGGAAAAACACTATGAGATGAAGAGCCTCCAAAGATACCATTGAATTTATTTTATATTGACCATTTACTGTTGTGCAGAGAACCTACCCTTAACAGTGGTGTATCTCCAGTAAGACTTCTTTGAAGAGAACCATTTCTTTATTTGCACTGATTATCAGCTGGAGATAGCTTATGACTGATGTATGGAGTTTATATACACGTCTCTTCTCAGGACAGCTGTGCCATCGGGCACAGACCCATGCAGCTCTTCTGTAGGCTCCACACTCTTAAGGATTCTCACATGCATTCATCCTGATGACTAAGAGGGCCTTATTTCTTGTGTCTTCCATCCCCTCTGGTTCTAGCCATCTTTCTACTTCTCTTCCTCAGGTTCAGTAAGCCCTGACAGGAAGGGTTGAAAGGAGACATCCCATTTAGGACTGAGTGTTCCAAGGTGTCTCATTCAGCACATTATCTACCTGTGGGATGTCCTATTTGTTTACATCTACTGAAGAAGATGGCATCTCTGATTATAGCTGATCAAGGCATTGATTATATTTGTCTTCTTGGGATGGAGAGATGGATAAGACTTCAAAGGCTAGGCAACGCAAAATATGTCCTCTTTTCCCAAATTTGTCAAATTGTAACCATTACGAATCCACCCCTTGTAAACTTGATGCTCCAACATATCATTCTTTAACCATATAATTTTTGTCCCAAGATGTCATGTTAATAAAACCATACAAAACAAATTCTAACTTTAATAACCCTACTGTATTTACATTTTTAACATTCTAATACCCTACTAACTCTTTAAAACCCCAGTCTATTAACTGTGGGCTAATATAAATCAGAAACAGGTAACTGCTTTGTTAGTTCAAAAGGAGCGCACCAGGAAACAGTTATAATCAGATCAAAACAAAACGAAAACAAGAAGTATAAATCAAATTATGTAAGTCAATGCCTGACATCTAAGACCTAGTCACAATACTCTAAGCCTCGAAGAACATGGGGGCTCCCACTTCTCTAGTTCGACCATCCACAGCACCCAGAACTCTACTCTTCAGCTCAGGTCAGCTCCCTTGGTTTTGGCATCTGTAATATGCTAATATCTCCAGAGCAACCGAGCCTGCAATATCATCCAAGGTCTCTCCTGGCATCTCATATTACTAAGCCTCAGATTATTTCTGTCACACCTTCAATTCTGAGTTTTCCACTGTAACTGAGACTCCTCCTTGTCCAATACTCTCTCCTGGTTTTTCAAAGTGCCAAGTCTCAGCTGTTCCACAGGACCCCTTCAATCATGCAACTTGCATGCTAACAAATGCCACATGGGAAACATATACATGTTATCAAATTTGGCTTCCAGTTAAAGATGCATCCTCAGTACCCTATGAACCACAGCTTCTGTATGTTAATCATGATAAAATACATTCTAGAAGAGTTGGCCTCCATGAAGTTATTGTCTATTAATCAAAGCTTTTTTTTCAAACCTCAATAACCAGCATCAATTGTCCCAGTATATATACATTTGATTTAATGTTGCTGGTCCCTTGTTAATGACAAATGGTTCTAAATTCCCAGCTAGCCAGAAACCACAGATTCAAATATCACCTGAACAGTTCCTTACTTCCATTTGAAATGTCACACCTTAATCTTCAAGTTTGTCATTCTGTCATCACTATCTTCCTCATTTTTATTAAACTCCGGATACTTAATGGCTTTTCCAACCCATTGTTCTAAATTCATATTTTTATTATAAAATAGTCCAAAGTATAAAAAAACATGATGAGGTCCATCACAATAACACCCTCAATTTTTGGTACCAGCATCTGTACTAGTTTTGTTATTGTGTTTTGCTATGATTAACATCATGACCAGAAATAACTTCGGGAAGAAACAGAGTTGTTCTTTTTTTTTTTTTCCCTAATCATAGTTCATCACCAAGGAAAGTCAGGAGTCAGGATAGGAATTCAAACAGGAACAAAGATAGGGTACAAAAAGGAATTCTTCTTAAAAGATTGATCTCCATGGCTTGCATAATCCGTAGTTGGTTACATCCAACTACGTAATCAAGAAAATGTCCCAGAGACCAGAATGGAATCGCACACACATACACATATAACACACATATAATATGTAAAATATAAACATATGAACTACATCATACTACAAAATGAAGCTTATACAATTTCAAAACCTCTAGTTAATTATTGTTTCCAAAATACATTATTTTGCCCTGTGTACTTTCTCCTTCAGACCATGAATTTATTTTAGCAATATTAGTAGTAAATTGATATCTGATATGAATATAAGTGGATTCTTTCACACAGAGAATAATGTCCCTCCCAGAAGCAGTGACAGGTATGGAAACTTTTCCTCAAGTTGTTGGTTATGAGTGTCATGGAGAGTCTCAAAAAATATAAGGCATTGCCATTGCTCTTGTTTGCTAAGCAAAACTTGATGGTAGTATCCCACTGTTAAAAACCAGAAAGACTTTGGTCACAGATCATGATGAAATCAAGTAGGCATGACTAGGAAGCTTCTATATTTCAGGTTAGCCAGCATAGCATGTGAGGTGATATGAAGACTACAGTGAAGAAGAAAGTATCTACAATATCACCCACCTTCTAGCTTCATGAGCTGTAGAAATGAGTAATGTACCAAGTTATGTCCGTGGGTGCAAAAGAGTCACAAATGTTATAGGCTAATCTACCACTTTCTGTTTGGATTTATGAATAACTCCATAGAAAGAAATGCATACCTAATACTGTAAACATTTTCAAAACATTTGCAGAACTCTCAGAGGTGAACCTACTATCATTTTGCTAAATGAATGTACTTTAATATTGCCCTTTAAAATGTATCTCTATACAAACAGATTAGTGAAGAACTCGGAGCTAATCAGAGAAGATTGTTTGTTTTTGTTTTTCCCAAGTGGAAGGTAGTTAATTCTGAAACTCAGAACTCATCAAAGTACAAAAAATAGTTTATGAGGAATATTCAACCAGAAATGAGCCATCTATAGTACATACTGCCTGAAAAGCAAGGTTAGCATTGCAGAAGAGGGGCAGAAAGATTCTAAGGACCATAGGTCAATGAAGACCAAAATGAATGAGTCTTCTCTGACAGGACTACTAAACGCATGGTTTCACACCTGCTGTGACTGCCTTCAGAAGACCAGTACAAGATGAATCAATACCCAAGCTTTAAATAGGGAGAAATCCATGATCCCTCATCCATAATTGAGTTTCTGTTGACAACTAATATATTATAGAGACTTGGAAGAAGATCAATTTTCTTATGGATATGGCCTCCTGTCAATCATTCACACTTCTCTTGTTGACCCTATAATAAAGAGCTGAAGAAATTGGACCTTGTGAGTTATTTTTCCAAGACACAGAATTTGGATCAAAGTAGGGGTAGGTAGATTTGATAGAATTGAGAAGGACTAGTGGATAAAAAGATTAAGATACTTTTAATGGGACGCTGAAGTATTTTGAAAAGATATGTTTTTCTGAGTTTATTTGCTCCTTTATTCAGTTGTAAAGCATGTTGCACACTCCTGGGGTTCAATAGATGCTTGAAGGTAGAGCAGTTGAGTTTTGACAAATTACTCACATAGTAGTTCACTACTAACATAAACTCATGATCAGCAGAAGAGTAAAGTATATGCACCATGCAGGGTCAAAGGAATTGCATTTAGAAACAAAGCAAAATAGCAAAGGTGTGTGAGTCATAAGTTATAGGAATAACTTATATAATCATAAGGAAGGGTGTGATTAGCCTGCAATGTAATCATGTAATTTGAGAGAAGAACTGTATTTAGGACAAATTAGATTGGCCACTGACAGAGCAATCTACTCTTCTTGGGAACCTTTCCGAATGTTTGAAGAGATTATCTTCAGGGAAACAGAGAAGTTGTGCTTCATGTTTTGAGCCTTCTTAACCTTAATAAAATCATAAAAGAACTTCATACTGCAACATCTACAATAATATTTGTCTATGCACCAATATTATTTCTACAATTAGATGAGGTTTATGTAGTGGAATTTGAATATATCTATTCCGTGTATCCCCCAACATGTTCATGAATAATTTTCATAAATGATATATTAATGCTAAAAGGGTTTTTATTATTTTTAAACTTCTTAAACACATGTGTGTATTTTAGAGACATGCTATACTAGAGATTTTGTCCAGTAAAGTTATGGAAAACACATTACTATGTTGGTAGTACTTAATTTCAAAAATTATATTTGAGTGCTCCGTCAGAGTAGTAATGTTAAAAATCACTAAGCAGGCTGTTTTATTCTACCACCTCAACCTCATTTTCAGAAAAAGGATTAGGTTCATGTATCTTTATGTTGACTCATATTCCATCATTAAAACGCTAAGTGTTTTTGCAAAGTTGAGGGATTTCTGTTTTTGCAAGCTTGAAGTTCATTATCAGGAAATCTTGTCTACCAGTTTCTTTGGAAGGGTACCATCACTACTTCCCAACAGACATATAACACCATGAAAGGTTCACAGGTGACAGGGGCTATTCCATGTCAAGATAGGAGGCAAGAGAGGGGTCAGAAAACAGCTTTGTTCCATTACAACAAATCGCTTTCAGAACTAGATTACTCCAATGAAACTAACATTAATCAGTTCCAAGGTGACACTTCAACCTAAGAACCTTGGACTAGGCGCCACTTAACAAAGTTCCACTATACCATAATCATCTGCACTGGGACTTAACTTTCAACACTTGAAACCTTCAGGGACAAACGACATCCAATCCATACATGTCAGGGTTTGCTGACCTTTTGCATAAACAACGTTGTGTAATAGACAGTTATGTCATATGTTCGAGAATGTAAAATTTCTTTTCCTGTCATTGCCACTTGTGTCAATATCTCATTTTGTTCCTCTGATATAAATTTTCTTGTTCCTAAGAGGGGTGACTTGCCTAGCCTTACTACTCATGCTTTCCAAAGCACAAAATTCAATTTTGTTTAGCCATCTCTCTATGGGGGATTTTTATTGATTGTAAATGGATGGAGAATAGCCCAACTTACTATAGGCAGCACCATGCCATACCAAGTGAGCCTGTACTAGACAAAAAAAAAAATGCAATTGAATGTGAGCCTAGAGCAAATCAGTAAACAGCATATCTTCACACTTTCATGTTCTTTTCAGTTCCTGATTAATTCCTGCCATGATTTACCTCAGTGATTGTTTGTTATCTAAAAGTATAAACCATACAAAGCTTTTTCTTCCCAAGTGTTGTATTAAGGTCACTTCTTTATTTCCCAGCCACCTGACAACTCAGACCCAAAATAATTACATAGAAACTATATGATTTGCAATACTCTTTGGCCAATAGCTTCAGCATATTTCTGGATAACTCCTACAACTTAATTTAACCCATATCTATTAATCCGTGCAATCATACCAAGTGAGCCTGGACTAGACAAAAAAAAATGCAATTGAATGTGAGCCTAGAGCAAATCAATAAACAGCATATCTTCACACTTTCATGTTCTTTTCAGTTCCTGATTAATTCCTGCCATGATTTACATGCTATGTAGTTGTGGCTTACCAGGTAAAGTTCTCAGATTCTGTCTTCAGTGGGGCTACATGGCTTCTCTCTTACTGTGCTGTCTACCTCTCAGCACTCAATGTAGTTTTCCCTGCATAGCTCTGTTTTACTCTATCAGGTCAAGCCAGTTTTCTTTATTCATTAATGGTAATCATAGCATACAGAGGGGAATCCCATATCAGCTAAGTTGCTTTTAGGCATGGTGTTTTACAACAGCAACAGAAATTAAAAGAGGACAGTAGTTTGTAGTTTAGCAGTAAGTAGTACAGCTGCACAAGACTCTCCCCTACCAGTAACTAGTTGTAGATAGAATTAACCTATGATGATAGCTGCTTTGATTATAAGTGTATGGTTATAACAGCTCTATAGAGTCCAGAGGATGATATTTCACAGTGTATATTTTAGCATTTGAATACTTCACATTTCTTTTTTCATATAGTGCTCTGAGGCTTAAGAAAGTGATATAAATATCTAGATTAAAATAGAGCCTTCAGCCTTCAGTTATTCTCTGGATCTTAGCTAGTCATGGTTCTTTACGAACAATTTACCAAGGTTTCACTTGATTTACTATCCAGGGCAGGCAGTAGCTTTTGATTTGAAGTCTGCTTTATTTTTCATCTATGGATATAAACATAAACATTTAGAAGACAGTTTGATGCTTTCTCAAGTTAACTAAACAACAATAGTATATCGCATTTACCCACTGGGGAGTTTGTTCTCATCAGTTGTGGGTCATTAACCCAGTTTATAATATCTTACCCATTACAGTTTTGTGGAGGGCACCCCAAATCCAATCCATGGACAATTGTTTACACCCACACTCCTGACACTAATTCCACTATTCCACATTTTATTAGAGAAGTCAGTTTTGTGGGTTTTGGAGGTTACAGCTGTGTAAAACTTTTGGACTTTTCATCCAATACACTGCATAGCACTCTCTAATATTTTGAAAGATAACCAGCTAAGGACAAATGTTGACCTCAGTGTCCATTTACTATCTCTGTACTTGGCAGTTCAGCTTGCTTGCTGCCACACAGTGGGGTTTCACCTTCTTAGGCCTTAGTGAAACAAAACTAAAAGAGTCTTTTTGTTTTGGAGGCCTCAGAATTCTCCCTGACCAACTCTCGTGAGCATATCTGCCAGTTGGGACTAGGGATAGTACTGTGTATCAGTGAAACACAGGAATAAGGCAATTATAAGTCAAATATCACTCATGCAATAATGCTGTATGTCTTCATCCTTGGGCCACATAGGGCCACATACAGAATAATTACAAGAAAATGTTATACATGTAAAATTTGATTGAAGGAGCATTTATTAAAAAATTAAAACAATACATCTTAAAGGTATACAGATTCATAGCCAACATTACGGTAATCCTGGAGTAAGAGTAAGCAACACACTAATTAAAAGAGTTGACAAGTTTTGTTTTCTTTTCTTCAAACCCTTATTCTTGAAACTACACATACACACACACACACACACACACACACACACACAGAGAGAGAGAGAGAGAGAGAGAGAGAGAGAAAGAGAGAGAGAGAGAGAGAGAGAGAATGTGATTATTGCACTCCTTTTGTGAACATTGGCAAGAAGCAGGGATGGAAGTAAGTAGTTCCTTGAATTTTATATATATATATTCTTCTAAATTTAGTTATTTTAGGATGAATGTTTATAGTTTATACATTGATATATGTGATATAAATAAATGTCATTAAATAATATATAAGTATATACTATATATAAGATATATTTTAGAGAATATATATATATATATTCTTAAAAATGTAATTATTTTAGGAAACTGAGGTGAGAACACTCATTCTTTTTTCTTCCCTTTATAGTGTGATCAGGAAGGAAATAACAGAATCACTATAGGCCTCAGGGTTAGGACATAAACCTCTTATAAAAGGATGAGACCATACCTGCTTGTATGCAACAAATCCTTCTTGAATACACATTTTCTCTCAGTGACTGTGTTCTTACTCTAATACCTGCTTGTTTTCTTATCTAAGAATTTCAGTCATGGAATCTATTGAAGTACCTGGCATTCAGTGTCTACAGTGACAAATTCTTTATTTTAATGACTCAATAAAATTAGTCTTTATAGAAATACATGCCTAAATCAATCACCGCCATTTATAAAGTCATTAGTTCTGTTTCTTTCACAATTGTGTAATAAGGTTTTGAGAATATCTTCAAATTCACCATGTGGTCAAGGGTAAAGTTGAATTTGTGATCCTCTTATCTCCACTTCTTGAGGATGAGGATTATAGAAATATGTTGCCATGGCTCACTTATGCATTGTTCAGGAATAGACTCAGGTTTTGGTGCTTTCCAGGCAAACTCAGTCTGCCTAATAAAATGTTTTACAAATCAGTGCTTTATTGATCCACATATGAAGAAAATATCTTCAGTACACATACTCAGTACATGAATAAAACATTAACATCCAGGATATATTACAGTATTTTTCATAGTTTTAAAAAGAGAATAAAATGGATTTATGGGTAAAGGAAATGATCCTAAACAAATGTGTATTTCAAAAACCATTCCCATGTTCTAGATTCTATCATAAAAGGGGTATCAGCTGTGTTCCTTTCTAGGTACTAAGCTTTCCTGGAGTTGAGAAATTTCTAAATTATCCAATATTTATTATTCATTCTTATCCTTCTTAGTGAATGATCTCCAAAATATATAAAGAACTCTAGAAATTAGATATCAAAATTCTAAATAACCCAATTTAAAAATGTGATACAGAACTAAACAGAAAATTCTCAACAGAAGAATCTCAAATGGCTAAAAGATACTTAAGGGAATGTTCAAAATCATTAGCCATCAGTGAAATGCAAAACAAACAATTCAGAGATATCATCTTATACCTGTTACAATGGCAAAGATCAAAAATGCCAATAATAGCTTATGCTGGAGAGGATGTGGAGTAAGAGAAATACTCATCCATTGCTGGTGGGAATGCAAGCTTGTACAACCACTCTGGAAATTAGTAATGTTGTTACTCAGAAAACTGGAAATCAACCTACCTCAGGATCCAGCAATACCACCATTGTGCATATACCCAAAAGATGCTCAATCATACCACACGGACATGTACTCAACTATGTTCATAGCAGCATTATTTGTAATAGCCAGAACCTGGAAACAACCTAGATGTCCCTCAACTTAAGAATGGTTATACAAAATGCCTCACATTTACACATTAGAGTACTACTCAGAAGTAAAAAACTGACTTTTTGAGTTTTACATACAAATTGATGGAATTAGAAAACACTATCGTAAATGAGGTAACCCAGACCCAAAAAGATAACATGGTATGCACTCACTTATCAGTGGATAATAGCTATAATCAAAGGATATTGAGCCTATAGTTCACGATCCTAGAGAAGTGAAGTAATAAGGTGAACTCTGAGAAAAACATATATAGATCCACTTGGAAAATCCAATGAGACAAGATAGCCTGACAAAATTGGGAGCATAGGGTTGGGGAAGAAGGCAAAGTAGAAGAGGAAAAGGAGAAGATAGGGAGGAATGAGAACTTGAAGGAATGGGATAGTCAAGATGGAGGAAGGACAGAAATGATTGCAATGAAAGAGATGTCTTGATTGAGGGAGCAATTATAGGGTTAGCAATAAACCTGGCTCTAGAGAAATTCCCAGGAATCTACAACGAGACCCCAGTTAAGACTCTAAGCAATGGAAAAGAAGAGGCCCAATCTTGCCTTGTCCTGTCATCAGACTGATGAATATCTTAAATATCATCATAGAACCTTCATCCAGAAACCGATGGAAACAGGAAGAAACGCACATTTGGAGCACTGGACTGAGTTCCCAAAATTCATCTCAAGAGTGGGAGGTGTGAGAATATGAGCAAAGAGTTCAAGATTATGATGGGTACACCCACTGAAACAGTTTACCTGAGCAAATGGGAGCTCACCAACTATAGCTGGACTGGGGTAGGAACAAGCATCAGACTAATCTAGTTGCTCTTAATGTGGTTGAGAGTTGTATGGCTGGAGCAGACTGAAGGACACTGACAATAGCACCAAGATTTATCCCTACTTCATGTACTGGTTTTTTGGAAACCCATTCTCTTTGGATATATACCTTGCTCAGCCAAGATACATTAGGGAGGGCCTTGCACTTTTCACAGAGTAATGTGTCTTACCCTCTCTGAGGACTGGATAGGGGTGGAGTGGGAGAGTATGTGGAGGGAATGGGAGTGGGGGAGTGGGAACCTGGATTGGTATGTATGATGAAATAAGATAGTTTGTTGTATTTTGTTAAAAACGATAAAAAAGAGTTAGTTTGAAAAATCCTGAGCTAAACTCAAGCTTTCATAATTTGTAATAAGTCTCCATGCCATAATTTTTGATGGTGGTACCGACTAGAAAGTACTACTTCAACGTGGTTAATAAAGTCACACACAATTGTCTGAAAGGAAAGGAAAGTGGGAAAAATTACAATCCAACAGATTTTTCAACTAACAGTTCATACAAAATCACTACTATTTTCTCATCTTGATTTCTCATAGGTAAAAAACAATTATTCAATTGACATTAATCCAATCTGTAAATACCTTATGCATTATCTCCTTCCTCACTGTCTAACCAACTTCAACAAGCGAACCACAATAAGTTAGTAAAGAAATTATACATTCCTCTCATATATTCTGACTTTTATTGCTTAAGATTCATACCAAACATGCCTCTTCTGTTTTAAGTGACCTTCCTCCTGTGAACAGTAAATTCTTCAGTAATGGCATAAAAGAAATCTATTCTGCTGAACATTAAGACCATGTGTTTTCATCTTTGATGCTCTAAGAGTTCAAAAGGGATCATTTAATTTATATCAGTTCAGAATTGTGCATCCTGTGGAGTTTTGTAACGTTGTAACCCATTTAAGAAGGTATTTTCTCTATTGAAATTATAAATCAATTCAAATTGAAAGCTTCAGTTTATTATCTGAAAATCAATGTTGGTTATTATACAAAGACACAGGACACCAATAAAATGTTGGAAGAAGTTTCGGTATATAACTACACTTGACAACCTGATGACAACTTGAGAACACAAGGATACGTCATGAAATGAGCTATCAGCATGAGCTTAAGAAAGATTAAGGAAGAAGATATATGAAAATGACAAAGGTTTTCTGCAACATAAATACAATATTTCCTACAAAACCTCTATAATGAATAAATCATCATACTGGTCATTATTTTGTAATAAACTATTCTTGAAAAAACCTGAACTGTGTGCAGGTTTATTGATGTACACCTGATACTAATATTAATATCTGGGGTTATCATTTTGCTGAAAATAAGTGAGATATTCCAGCATTATGATTTTAAAATGTGCATATGCCATATATTCTCATTGAATTCTTATAAATATCCAATCCTGAAGTTCTTATATGTCTAAGAGAATATCTGTGGTATTTAAAAATAGCTTTGTTGTCTGATAATTCACAAAAAGTATCATCTAGTCAGAATACCTTTATATAATTTCTCATATGCCATGATAATAGGCAACTAATTTGATCTGCTGATTATTCTCACTGCAACTTTCTTTGAATACTTTCTGATTGCTCCATTAGTACCCATTTATGCTGAAGCATGTATATGCAATAAAACAAAGAAAACCTTTAAAGATATGTACTGCATCTACTATAAAATAGCTTGAAGAAGTAGATAAACCCAGTAAGTCCAATCTTTTAGGGGAAAAAGAAGTTAAGGAAAATAAAAATGTTCATATACTTTAATGGTTATGTCCAAAGCATTTTTATATTAAATAAAAAAATAGAGTGGCAGAAGGCTGGCTCCAAAGTTGTCGAGAGTATTCATTTTTATTTGCTCATTGGTTCAGTTGATGTGTGGCACATGAGAAATAATATCATTGGTTTCTTTCAATTAATGGTTTGTCTTTGAAATAAAAGTCACCATTTAGTTTATTTGCATACAATTCGCACTTTATCTAGCTCCAAATGTGTACCACTGTTTAAAAACAGCTCTTATCATATTTAAAATGATATGAAATTTATAACTCTGGGATACTTCTAATTTCTGCATGAGACAATTTTTCACACCTTTGTACCTCTTTTTTTTAATTTAGATTTTTAATGCTATCTTTTCTCATTTTACATAGCTATCCCATTCCCACTACCTCCCTTCCTCCCATCTCCTCAGAAAGGTCTTCTCATAGGGAGTCAAGAAAGTCTAACACTTCGCTTCTCGGCAAGACCGAGCCCCTGCCCCGATATCCAGCATGAGCAAGGTATCCTGAAAAAGAGAATGTGCTTCAAGATTTCACCTCTTATGATTTCATAAGATTTGGTTTTTCAAATTGTATTTATAGTATAAGGTATTGGTTTGCAAATCTTTTTTTCTAAAATTTTTTCCTTAAATTGTTCACATGGTGTCATTATAATCTCTCTCAATATATAGGAAGCCTATATTAAAATATGTCTTTCTATATTGTCAAGTTCTATTTTCTGCATTTAGTCACCATATTCCCACCTTTAAGCGTTAAAAATACTTAACTAAAGAAGCATACATGGATGAAACGACAAAGTAAATGGAAAAATATTGACTATTATTATTAATTATTAATCTTGATTCAGATGTCTATTGAAACATAGATAGATAGATAGATAGATAGATAGATAGATAGATAGAGACTTCTGAAGAGACAGATATGAAACTGTGGATTGCAACCTCCAAGCTCCATTATATTTAAACATAAAGATAAGGAAATAAGTGAATATAAACCAAAATTCTCAATATCACTTCCAATGAAGAATTTTTCTTGTGGAATCTTCAGTCTGATTTCAGGTATATATCGGAAAATAGAAGCAAACTGTATATATAGTACAATATTTAAAATAAAATATTAAGGAATACTGCCTTATATGTGTTCAAAAAATCATTTTTGAATGATATACAGAATAGGTTTCATAAAATTTCCTGAAATATGACATTCAGCAAATTTTCATCTCCTAGTAAATTAATTAATTACAAATAAAATTACTAATTTACTCCATATTTTCTTTTGTACTCCCAGGCATCCACTGATATTAAGAATTACTTATTCACACTATTATACAATGTTTAGGGGTTTTTTTCCAGACAGGATTTCTCTGTTTAACAGCCCTAGCTCTCCTAGAACTCAATCTGTTGCAGGCTGGACTAACGCACAGAGTTCTGCCATAATTTTTGCCCTTGTGCTGTAATAAAAAGTGTGCTTCATCAGCACCAGAAATGTCCAGCTTTTAGAATGTATTAAAGAGTGAATGACTCAATCAATGTTAGGTAAAGAAAAATTATGAATATACAAACTGAAGACATTTTGACAGAATTATTAACTTCCATTTTCATGATTGCTCTTTCTTTCTATCTTTTGTTCTTTCTTTCTTTCATTTATTTATTTCTCCATTTTAGCTTTTTGAGCAATAGGATTTTCTTACAAGCAGAATTCTTTTTAGAAACACTGACATTTAAACTGAAAGCAAAGTGTGTATGGAGTCAATGTTTTGGGGGCATGTTGTACCATCACATCCAAGTTGAAGAATGTTTTATGAACTAATGACTCCCTAAGCATTTCTCTAAGGGAAACATTGCAATCACCCAACTCTACAGACGGGAAGTAGGGGGCACAGGTAAGATTTGTATGTTCAGTGGGTTCCACAGTTGCTGAAGTCATCACTTGTCATTGAACAAAGAAGAAGTAGAATAGTCGTGGTCGGAATTCACAGTGCAAGAGGAACAAATTAGAAAGATAGAACTTAGAAGGCTGTTGTTGCTGATAGATGTATTTTCAGTTATTGTTCACTTATAAAATAAGTCTGCATAGCTTTCTAAGAAAGAAATTCTGGCAAGATCAGTGTGTCATAGAATCATTATTCATTTAGACTTCAGTCTGGAAATGAGCTGAATGAAGAAAAAAAGTGTCACAAAACTGAATGTTTGAGGAGACAAAATAATCCTATGAGTAATTAAAAATAATTTTATATTAACTGGATTTTAATATACTGTTTCCTCACATTCCTCACCAAGAGGAATATTTTTTTTTCTTTTATGGAGCATTCTCTAATGAACTCTGCATGAAAAAACAAGTATTGAAAACATATCCGCCAAGAAATACATTCTACATGATTGCATGGTAAAATGAAGAAAAATCTCAAGTTTTATTTTTGTTTTTAAAATATGAGGTTCATAGATAAAAAGAGATACTTTTATTATTTCATTTATTTGTTTTCTTACACTTAGAAATTTATTCAATATGAGTAAAGTTTACTTCACTCAGTTTTCCTTGGTTATAATATATAGAATGAAACAATCTCAATGCATAGTATTCTTTGTTATATATTTTAAATTATTGTAATTATTTATTCATCAATCATTACAATTTTTAGCTGATATTTCTAAACTCACTTCAAAGTAGCATTCTGCTATGAGTTTTAGTGAATTATGTAGCACAAGTAGGGAAAATAAAGTTTTAAAAGACTTTCAAAATAAAAGATAAGGGGGAGAATTGATGCATTAAAAGGAATTTGATCCAAAGTAGATGAATGCACAAAAAGCTCACAAAATAATATATTAAATGATAAATAGGTTTATAGTTAATTACATCTGTATCCATTTCTTCCATTATGTTGGTATGTGATTGAAGATGGGAGTTTTAATGCATGAGCCACATGCATCTTCCTGTCTTCTCCTGAGAGGTTGCAATAAGTGTTTATTGGTCTGTGAGCAATTGAATTGAAAACACAAATAGTAATGATTCTTTTAGTCCTAAGACACTTAAACTGAATATGGTAAGCTTCCATAATTAGGTATTGTGAAATTAAATTAGAATAAAGACATTTTACTGCACTGTCTATAATTCAAAGCTTTGCAGTGGGAAATGTAAAAGCAGCCATGTAACATCTAAATGAATATTATCCATCAGATTTGACATTTATTAAGCAATACCAGCACGCTGGGCACTGCTGTAAACACAAACTCTCTTCGGTGAACTTAAATTTATCTCCATTGGCTTTGTTCCCCCTGAAATAGATGAATGTAATTTCAGGGCAGATGGTAAACGAACACAGGATGGTGGTGTTACTTTTCAGTTTTTATAGGCTGTAGCTTAAATAAGCTCCTTTTACTGAGAATCCATCACCTCACCCAGACTCACCATTCCAATTACATTCTACTCCCTATCATGAGCAGTCAATAGATTTACTTAGTTAAAAACAACACATATGTGCTTTGTTGTTGGTTATTCTTTGCCATTAAGCAGTATATTTTTGTTATAATATAGAAGACTAGTTAGATTATTTTTTGGCACCTAAAAATATTTTGAGCGCAGTTCGCCTTCAAGGGATGCTGCTAGGTTTGGGTTAAGCTGTCTGATATCCAGATGTTCCAAGGAAGCTCAGAAAGTCTTGGTGAAATTGTCTCTGGGGAAATGGTATTCCTAAAAGATTATTATAAGAAATAAATAGTATTGTATGTAATTTAATATCTCAGTAACATTTATTTATTTAAAGGTATTTCATGTGAAATATATCTTATAAAATTTATCCCATGGATACTGGTTATAGGTATGTGTTTAATAGTAAACATTTATTTTCATGAATTTTGCTGTCTTGGTAAAACTGGTTGAGTTGACGCTTCTATTTTTTTTTTTTTTTTTATCTTCAGGGCAGAACATGAGTGCAATCTCTCACTACCACAGATTAGGCAATTGAGTTTTCAGAATCTGGGGAAACCGCAGGATTCACACATCTGGAGTCCTGTGATAACCACCTTCATGATCATGTAATCTTCCATGCTGGCTAAGAATTAAGTTCCTTACTTTCATCATAACCTTTAAAATGGAATTTTCAGTTTTATAAAAGTCTGAATTTTAATTCTTTTTAATAATTTTTTGTAATAATTAAAAACATTTCGAAGGGTAATTGACAGGGCAACTTCTCTCAATGGGCATGAAAAGAAAACACTTTTTGAATATTCTTGCTTCTTTTCTCTTATGAAAAACAAGATCATAAGCTGCTTATACCAAATGACCTTGGAGCTCCCAGAATGCTCTGCAGCTCTTTCCTATCTTCGCCCCCATTCACACACATATTCAAGAGGGAAATACCAAGTTTAATTACCCAAAAGTTTATTGTATTTCTTTCCCTAAATCCATATTGCATATTAGGATTGCCAGAAAACCTGAAATTCTTTATTTTAATTACTGTCAGAATCAAAGCCAGATCCTAGAAAAACACTAAGGACAGATATTAATATGCTCTTCTTACAGGAAAAAAGTCCGGTATTGGTTTCTTGATTCTCTATGTCTAGCATTTTCTTCTATTACAGAGATAGATGTGAACTCAAAGGTAGGATGTGAGGATGTCTCTGGAACATCAGGACAATGACAAAGGAAATCATAGGGCAAATGGTCTGTGTGTAATATAGCTGGTTTTGTTAACTTGGACTCATCAGAGTGAACATGACCTCTCAAAGACTGAGGGAGGACACACAAGTCCTGGCAGCCCCTAATTGGGTCTGAAAAAGCCTAAGATAAAACCGGACTAGCTGAGCATAGCGGACAATGAGGACTACTGAGAACTCAAGAACAATGGCAATGGGTTTTGATCCTACTGCACGTACTGGCTTTGTGGGAGCCTATGCAGTTTGGATGCTCACCTTACTAGACCTGGATGGAGGTGGGTAGTCCTTGGACTTCCCACAGGGCAGGGGACCCTGATTGCTCTTTGGGCTGACGAGGGAGGGGGACTTAATTGGGGGAGGGGGAGGGAAATGGGAGGCAGAAATCTTTAGTAAATAAATAAATAAATAAGAATATTAAAAAAAAAGAAACCAATAGTATATGGGGAATCATAAGCTTACCAAGAGAATTTGGCCTTGAATTACTAGAAATTGCATTAGTGTCTGTTCAAGTGTTTACAATCCAAGGTGGAGTCCAGTGGAAAAGAGTATCATAGACCTCCAGAGAGTCTTCTCAATTCTGAGTTACATTATTTGTTTTTTCTTAAATAATACATGTGTGTGTGTGTATACACATATAAAGGATTTGTGTATGAACATGGTTCTAGCATGTTCAAAGTTCACATTTACTTCATTCTGTTAACAAAGAAATGAGCCTATTTTCTTTATCTTCCATTTACAAAAAGCACAGGACTAATAAGGCCATATCTTTAACACTGAATAAATAAACTACACAAGTATAATTTAAGTATCCTAACAAGGTTATCATCAGTATATAAAATAATAATCTCCCTGCACACACACACACATAGAATAGAAAATGTGCAGGAAAACCATTGCATTGAGAAATAAGTTGGGTTGTCTGTATTTCTTGCATTGGATGATCAGATGTCTTAAGACCTGCTTGTCTTTGAATGTTGTTAAGATATATATGTACTATGATAGGGTATCTCTTGGGTATATTCCCAAGAGTGGTATTGCTGGGTCCAGGGGTAGGTTGATCCCGAATTTCCTGAGAAACCGCCACATTTATTTTCAAAGTGGTTGCACAAGTTTGCATTCCCACCAGCAATGGATGAGGGTACCCCTTCCTCCACAACCTCTCCAGCAAAGGCTTTCATTGGTGTTTTTGATTTTAGCCATTCTGACATGTGTAAGATGATATCTCAAAGTTGTTTTGATTTGCATTTCCCTGATTGCATGATCTTAAGTGTCTTTTGGCCATTTGAACTTCTTTTGTTGAGAATTCTCTGTTCAGTTACGTGCCCCATTTTTTAATTGGGTTAATTAGCATTTTAAGCATCTTGAGTTCAACTATGTTCATAGAAGCATTATTTGTTATAGCCAGAACCTGGAAACCTAGATGTCCTTCAATAGAAGAATGGATGAAGAAAGTGTGGAATATATACACATTAGAGTACTACTCAGCGGTAAAAAACAATGACTTCACCAATTTTGCATGCAAATGGATGGAAATAGAACACACTATCCTGAGTGAGGTATCCCAGACCCAAGAAGAGGAACATGGGATGTACTCACTCATAATTGGTTTCTAGACACAAATAATGGTCATTGAGTCTATAATCTGTGATCCTAAAGAAGCTAAATAAGAAGGTGAACAGAAAGAAAAACATATAGTTGTTATCCTGGGTATGGGAAGTAGACAAGATTGCCAGGCAAAAAATTGGGAACTTGGGGGTGGGGTGGGACTGGGGTAAGGGGTGATGGAGAGAGAAAAGTAAGAAGGGGAGAATGGGGGGAACTTGGGGAAACAGGATGATTGGGAGAAAGGAAGGTTGGATAGAGGAGCAGGGAATCACATAACTTAATTAAGGGAGCCATCTTAGGGTTGGCAAGAGACTTGAACCTAGAGGGGCTCCCAAGTGCCCAGGGCGATGTCTCCAGTTAGCTCCTTGGGCAGCTGAGGATAGGGAACCTGAAATGACCCTATCCTAAAGCCATACTGATGAATATCTTGCATATCACCATAGAACCTTCATCTGGCGATGGATGGAGACAGAGACAGAGACCCACACTGGAGCATCAGACTGAGCTCCCAAGGTCCCAATGAAGACCAGAAGGAGGGAGAACATGAGCAAGGAAGTCAGGACCATGAGGGGTGCACCCACCGACTGAGACAGTGGGGCTGATCTATTGGGAGCTCACCAAGGCCAGCTGGACTGTGACTGAAAAAGTATGGGATAAAACTGGACTCTTTGAACATGGTGGACAATAAGGGCTAATGAGAAGCCAAAGACAATGGCACTGGGTTTTGATCCTACTTCATGTTCTGGCTTTGTGGGAGCCTAGCCAGTATGGATGTTCACTTTCCTAGACCTGGATGGAGGGGGGAGGACCTTGGACTTTCCACAGGGCAGGGAACCCTGACTGCTCTTCGGACTGGAGAGGGAGGGGGTGAGGATTGGGGGGAGGAGGAGAAGAGTGGGAGGAGGGGGAGGGAAATGGAAGGCTGGGAGTAGGCGGGAATTTCTTTTTTTCTTCTTCTTTCAATAAAAAGAAATGTAAAAAAAAAGATATATATGTACTATTCAAAACATCTCTGCACTTGAAGTCAATGATTTTTTGATAATAGAAACCCAACGGTAATAATTCACAGGGTTAGGATGAAGCTTAACTCTTCTGTGGCATAAAAATTAATTTACTGAATAGATTCATAATGTATGGCAAATAGATGTATTTAAACTCATATTTCCCTCTTCATTACAAGTACAACATTCAGTCCAGCAAATTAATCCCATTATTGATATGAATCACAAATATTTAAAGCCTGCAACCTAAAATCCCAATCACAATGTTACTTGTATATGCATTGTTAATTCATTTTCTCTTGAGTTCTTCTTTTGATGATTTTATTTTTAGTAAAATATCTAGAACAAGGCAAAAAGCACAAAAATTATCTCTCTGACATTCTCTGTATAGAATCTCTTTTGGGATAGAAAATTGATAAATAATGTCCAGCATTATCAACATATTTTCATTAATAGTTATAAAATTAGTATAATCCTTCAGTTATTAGGTAATTCACTAGTCAAGTGTTTTTTGCTGCTTGGTTTCTTTAAAATAATCAGGAATTACTAAAGACTTTTAGTACAATGCACTTGGAAAATAGAACTTATATAATTTCTGTTCATTTTCTCCAGTGTCTAAGCACCTGAGTGTCCACTTTGATCTCTTTAGGAACATGGGTTTCTAGGTCAAAATTTCTAGGTTGCTAATTTCCATAGATGCAATATCCCTATCTTTTTAAATCAAACACAGGTCTTCAAAATAAAAGAACCCTAAAATAGAATCAGATTAAATTCTCATAATTTTCCTCAGAGCTGTCAAGTAGGGTCTTTCAAATTGAGAGAGCTCTAAAAATCTAATAAACGTAGCTTTATTGTGTTGCACATATAAATTGTAGGCATTGTACAAACTCAATTGTCATATCTTGAGACAGAATTAATTTTGGGTGAAAGAAAGTTCAAACCTACACAAAAAATTGTTGCAGAATAAAACCTGTATGCATTTACATACACATGTGCAAGCATATATCCATGAAGTCACCAGTGAAAGCAGTAGGAAGCTCTGATCTGGTTACCATTGATCAGACTCATCACAGATATTGCAGCATATATGGACAACACAGATGAAACAACACAGGTGACTCAAGATGAACCAGGACAAATAAAATTACATGTGGTAAGGCTAATATAAAAATCAATAGAAGTTACTTATGAGTCCTATTATTAGATGAAGATTTATTGTTTTGATTTTGATTTGAAACTTTTAACAAGACACATCTATCTCTAGATTACTATTTCTATGAAGTCAGATATCAGTAACAAATATGAAAGAGAATATTATAAAATATAGTATACAAAATTTTTATCATGTGTCTTATTTGTTTTATTTTGTTGGTTTAGATTGTCAAGTGATTCATGACTGAAAATCCATGCTATACAAGCAATCAAACACTGAAGCGCAATCCAGCCCTCTGTTTCCTCTACTAGGCTTCTAGTGCTAATTTCTTGATCAAATGAATTCATGAAGAGGAAAGGTGACTACATGTGAAGGGTTGAGGCACAGGTCATCTTCAAAATGTTATTTGGAACATGGTATTTTTAATATCCAGCCTCTAATCTTTTGAGCATGCAGCAGTATGGTGTCATAAGAAAGCAAAGAATTGCCTGAAAATGAACAGACAGTTTAAATGTAGCCTTTACCTGCAACCATGTGAACTGGATCATGCTGAGAAATTTTCTGCTGCAATTATCAGAAGCTGTTTGTTTAAGGCAATTCCAAATACACTTTTTAATTGTAAGGGTAGTTATTATTTTTCCTTTATTGCTTGATTTTTTTTCCCATATTTTTCTTCTTACATGAAATCAACACCTTTGGGGGGGGAAAACTCACATTTCCCCCCACATGATTAAAGAGTAACAACTTCACAGGTCTGTGCATCCCTGGAGGGGTCAGAATCCTGTAAATGGAAAACAAACAGCATGTGTTTACTTGATACTTGGTCGGGGTCTCTCTCTCTCTCTCTCTCTCTCTCTCTCTCTCTCTCTGTCTTTGTGCATGTGTGTGTGTGGGGGGGGAGTTCGTTTTGTTACTGTCTATTTTTTTTTTAAGGTAGAAGAAACAATAGGATAAACACTATGAATCTGAAGGGAATTATTTTGATGACATAGTGTTAAGGGAATACACATCATACCTTCGCTATTCATTATAGTGGAGCAGTTCTGGAAAATGAAACTAGATAGCATTACTCCATAGTTACTGTTGAAATCAAAATGAATTTTTCAGAAACTGTTCTTTACTAAAATATTGGTCTAATCTCTTTTCTTCACATTAACCTTTTGTATTAACAAGACAAGTTAAATAGGCGGTTTTATATTGAATAAAAATAGAATCGGCATTTTATTTCAAAATCCACCATTACTAGAGTTACTTATATATTTATCTAACCTTTAGAGGTCATCGATTTTATGTCAGTGTGTTTCACTCCCTTCACTTGAGTTATGGTTCACATACTATATGACTTGTATAGCTTACCTATAAACAGAAATATGTTCATAAATTTTAAAATACGTTGAATATACAGTTGAATACATTATAAATAACATTTAATTATTACAATTAGCATTAACCTATGATTTTAATACTCTTGTTTTTTTTCCTTTCACTAAATAATATTTAATTATTCACCAGTGGTAAGAAAAGGAAAAATAAAATTTTAAGACCAGTTTTAGTGTGAATCAAAAAATTTTTAAATTATGATTACTTCTGTAACTCATGCTGTATACTTCTTAGAATTAAATTGTATATCATTAATGCTTTTTGGCTTTCTACTTAACAGAATTACATATACAATCGTCATTTTTTTGACATTTAAGTTACAATGTAATTTCATAGAAAAGGTGTACAAGCCACTGCTATAATGTCTAATGGATTTTTATTTGAGGATAATAACCTCTTTCTCATTAGAAACTTCATTTTCTAGGACAGTGTCTTAGTATGTAACTCAGGCTGGTATGTATCTCATGTAGTCCTGTATGGCTTGTCACCCATATCAATGCTCTGTCTCCCAAGGACTTAAAATAAAAACATCAGTACTCAAATTCTGGTCTACCCACATCTTTAAGAATGCACATTGATATCCAAAAGCAGTTTGCCTGCTGTCCTTGCTATTATCTCCCTTACCTAAATAAAGAACCCCACAATTCTTCTTCCCATATCAATATGTATTTACATACACTTTAACTTACAAGTAAGGTTCAGGTACTAGCAATCACAATCAAAAAAGTCTGGAAGCAGTATATTCTCCCCTATGGGGTGGTGTGGACTGAAAGCTGTTTCTTGCCTCTTGTCCAAGATAAAGCATTTTGTCTTCCCATTTTCCTTCCTAACAGAGGCTTTTATGACGTCCCTCAAATACGCTCCACTTTTTCATATTTGTGAAGAACCTCCTGTCTTTTCTATGGATGCTCTTTCTCCTTTCTTGACTTGAGATACTTCTGGGATTCCACTTCCCTCTAATCTTCACATTCTACTTATGCTTAGCAAATAGTCTCTGAGCACCCTGTGAAAAAGGACATTGATAAGCCTGTCAGTAGGATGCATTTTGTCCTCTATTAGGCGAGAAGAAGCATTCTTGTCACCAGAGAGAAGGATTCTCCTAACAGTCCTGTGTGAAAGATACTTACCCTGAAACAGGGACTTTGAAGTATTTTAGTCAGTCTTGTGTGTCAACCTCTGAGTTAAAGCTGCAGAAGAAAACCTTTTAGATAATGCTTATCTTCCTTTAGCATTCCAATGTATTTCTATTATCTCACTGTAATTGTCTTCCTTTCTGCATGTGACTGTAAAAGTAATTTGGCTTGATTACATCTTCAGGTCCTTATTCCTGTCTGAGTGCTTCCATATGATTTTATAAATCTGTATGATTTTCATCTAATGATTTCTATTATTTTAGCATGATTCTCAGATATAGTCAAAGACCTCAAGAAAGTCAAATTTCTCTACACATTTTCAATGATCAATATATCTGTACTGCTATTCACACCTCTTTACTAAATTATCACACTGAGCAATTCAGATCTGCCACATAGTTTACTGGAACCTGTAATATGGCAAAGAAGCTACACTCTTACAATGTGGGCTAAGTATCGTCCCTGTTCAATGTTCATAGCTAGATCAGAATTTAACACACGTTTACAAATTTTTAATTGAGAAGATTTGAAGTTACCACAGTCGCAAAATGCTTGCCTAACAAGGACAAGGTCCTGAGTTCTGTCCCCAGAACGTGTACCCATGCGTACACACACACACACACACACACACACACACACACGCATGCACGCACGCACACACACACACTACTGATGTTGGCTTAATATGATATTTAGTTTAAAATCACTCCACGTTATCAGGAGTATGAAATGTCACATGTGGCTCATTTGTGTGATTTGACTCCATAGATATAACTTAAGACCCTTCCATAAACACTTACGTTTACAACAATGACAATTAATATCTTAGGTTGATGTGCCTAAGAATAGCTGATGCTGTAGTGTTTGCAGAAGGTCAGCACACAGGCAAGACTTCAACACCCTCACAGAGTCACGACTGAAGACATATGTACTACTTAAGGAGTAGCCTTTGGTTTCTGGTTCTTGAAAACAAAAGAAGTTCCCCAGTTGTAAAGTCATACTAATGACTTTTACATGAATTTTTAGTATCCTCATCAGACATTTGGATAGTGACAGATTATAAATCATTGTGATAGCTCAACGGTGAGGCAAGGTCTATATTAAGTTAATGAGTCACAAGACACATTGTGGATGATCAGCGAGACTCATGATGGAAAATTATTACTGTACAAATGACAGACAGACGTTTATTTCAGTGCACAAATCTGGGTTTAAAACCTGGTTTACTAGCATATATTAGTTCATGTCAAATGAATTAATCTCCCTGAAATTCAGGTATTTTTCCTACAAATGGGAAAAATGCTGTGCAGAATACGACTTTTGACCACCAACAGAAATTTGTGTCTGTTGAAGCCAGTTGTGTGTTATGATCATGTGATCATTGTTTAAAATTCATTAGGTTTTAGAAATGTTTTAGTATTAAATCATGCAAAAGAGTTTGAAATAAATCTATTGAGATGTTTAATAGCAAGGAGAAAACTGGTTAAAGAAAAATTATTCATTACTTTTTTAATTCAAATTCTCAGTGGCATTTTATAATATAAAGTTGTTACTTTGTATTACAAAATTGTTTCAATTTTATTTTAATAATGCTTTAAAATTATGAAAGTGCTCATTAACTTCATAATTACCGAAGAGGTAGATTAAATCACAATGGATATTTTAAAATAACCTACAACTCAAGATGTTTCTAATTTTGTAGTGAACACTTGCTGAGAATATTTTACAAATCTAGTTATGACAACCTATTATAATAACCTATTGCAATAATATTTCTTTTTTTAATTTTTATTATTGAGAAAAGGAAAAAAAGTATCCGCCTCCTCCCAGCCTTCTCCCCCTCCCCAAAGTACTCTCCCCCTCCCTCTCCAGTCTGAAGAGCAGTCCTGGTTTCCTGCCCTGTGGAAAGTCCAAGGTCCGCCCCCCTCTGTCCATGTCTAGGAAAGTGAACATCCAAACAGGCTAGGCTCCCACAAAGCCAGAACATGAAGTAGGATCAAAACCCAGTGCCATTGTCCTTGGCTTCTCATCAGCCCTCATTGTTTGCCATGCTCAGAGAGTCCGGTTTTATCCCATGCTTTTTCAGTCACAGTCCAGCTGGCCTTGGTGAGCTCCCAATAGATCAGCCCCCTTGTCTCAGTGGGTGGGTGCGCCCCTCGTGGTCCCGACTTCCTTGCTCATCTTCTCCCTCCTTTCTCTCCTCATTGGGACCTTGGGAGCTCAGACCAGTGCTCCAGTGTGGGTCTCTGTCTATATCTCCATCCACCACCAGATGAAGGTTCTATGGTGGTATGCAAGATATTCGTCAGTATTGCTATAGGATAGGGTCATTTCAGGTTGCCTATCCTCAGCTGCCCAAGGGACTAACTGGGGACATCACCATGGGCTCCTGGGAGCCACTCTAGGGTCAACTCTCTTGCCAACCCTAAAGTGACTCTCTTAACTAAGAATTGTGGTTCCGTGCTCCCCTGTCCAACCTTCCTTTATCCCAATCCTCCTGTTTCACCGAGTTCCCCTTCTCCTTCCCTTCTAACTTTTCTCTCCCCATCTCCCCTTACCCCCATCCCACCCCTCCCCCAAATTCCAATTTTCTCCCCGGCAATTTTGTCTACTTCCCATAGCCAAGAGGGTAACTGTATGTTTTTCCTTGGGTTCACCTTCTTATTTAGTTTTTTTTAGGTTCACCAATTGTAGTCTCCGTGACCCTTATTTATGGCTAGAAACCAATTATGAGTGAGTACATCCTATGTTCATCTCTTTGGGTCTGGGATACCTCCCTCAGATAGTGTTTTCTATTTCCATCCAAACCCCAGCAGCACAGACATTAAAGGGCAACATTGAATAAATGGGACCTACTGAAACTGAGAAGCTTCTGTAAAGCAAAGGACACTGTCACCAAGACAAAAAGGCAACCTACAGACTGGGAGAAGATCTTCACCAAGCCCGCAACAGACAAAGGTCTGATCTCCAAAATATATAGAGAACTCAAGAAACTAGACTTTAAAATGCTAATTAACCCAATTAAAAAATGGGGCACTGAACTGAACAGAGAATTCTCAACAGAAGTTCAAATGGCCAAAAGACACTTAAGGTCATGCTCAACTTCCTTAGCAATCAGGGAAATGCAAATCGAAACAACTTTGAGATATCATCTTACACCTGTCAGAATGGCTAAAGTCAAAAACACCAATGATAGCCTGTGCTGGAGAGGCTGTGGAGGAAGGGCTACCCTCATCCATTGCTGGTGGGAATGCAATCTTGTGCAACCACTGTGGAAATCAGTGTTTTGGTTTCTCAGGAAATTCGGGATCAACCTACCCCTGGACCCAGCAATACCACTCTTGGGAATATACCCAAGAGATGCTCTATCATATGACAAAAGCATTTGTTCAACTATGTTCATAGCAGTATTATTTGTAATAGCCAGAACCTGGAAACAACCTAGATGCCCTTCAATGGAAGAATGGATGAAGAAAGTATGGAATATATACACATTAGAGTACTACGCTGCGGTAAAAAACAATGACTTCTCGAATTTCGCAATAACATTTCTTAAAATTATACTTAAAACCTTAAAAGCAAGAGTTGTCATGCCAACTCATAGAGAATGCTTCAGAAAAGCTGTGCAATGCCAGCAATTTCATCACTAATAAGTGACAACGCTGACATGAATGGTTTTAATTCCCAAACCAGTGAATTTGTTTCCATGCCAAGTTTTGCCAAATAGCCTTCCACTTAAGAAATTTTCCATATTTACAAACTATAGGAAGAGAATATTCAGAAGTAAGGTGATCTAGTAATACATACTCCATAGTTTCTTATTCTAGTTTATGTACACTGAAGCCATACCATCTGTGGTCATTGTTTTGTTCAACCCTGAGATCATTGTTTATTCCATTATGTACCGAGTTTTCTCAGTTATCTCAGAATTTCAGAGAAATGTGACATAGAAGATACTTAGACACAGAATAAATACTTTTTGTAGATTCTTATTGGTGTTGGCTAGTAATACCTATTACTATCCATTATGCTTACCTTCAAGAAAGTTCCATTCCAAAATTAAAATTTTTGATGACCAACTATCATTGACATATGGTATTAGTTACTTTTTGCATTGCCAGCATAATTTCCATTCCAGGATCAAGTTAAGAAGTACTTATTTTAGTTTACTGTTTCAAGGTGGGGTAGGCACCCATGAAGAAATGGGAACCAATAGCTTTGGCAATAGGCACCAGAAGATTCTGGCTTTTATCTTGGTAGTTCGGGAAACACTGAATTCGGACAGAAAGTAAAGTTGAACAGGAGCCCATAAGACCCAGCTCCTTCAGTGAGCAACTTTCTCCCACTTGCCTTTGATTTCAAGGGCTTGTACAATTTCCAAATTAACACTGCCATATGGGGACCCAGGATTAAAATACATGTAGTGTGGAGGGTGTTTTACATGGAAAAAAATAGTAATAAGATGATTTATTTAAAAAAATTTGCAAATTAACTTGTCAAATTTGTGATTATATAATTATTCATAATTTTAATGAATTTAAATGTCATTTATTGTTTTTAATGCAACTAATACAATGAATCTATATTATCTTCTTTTTTCCATTCTTTTATTGTTTTTATTGATATATATATATATATATATATATATATATATATATATTTCTTTGCTCCCCTCCTCTTCCTTTCTTCTACCCTCTCCCATGGTACCCATGCTCTCAATTTACTCAGAGGATCTTGTATTTTTCTACTTCCCATGTAGATTAGATCCATGTATGTTTCCCTAATAATCCTTTTTGTTGATTAGGTTCTCTGGGATTGTGATTTTCTTTTTTCTTTTTTGTTCCATATCTAAAAGTCCTTTATGAGTGAGCACATATGATATTTTGTCTTTCTGGGTCAGGGTGACCTCACTCAATATGATGTTTTCTAAATCCATCCATTTGCCTGCAAATTTCAAGTTCTCATTTTTGTTTTCTGCTCTATAGTACTCCATTGCATAATTGTACAGCATTTTCTTTATCCATGCTTCTGTCAAAGGGCATTTTGGTTGTTTCCAGGTTCTGTCTATAACAAACTATGTTGCTGAGCACATATCCTTGTGGTACAATTAAGCATCCTTTGTGTGTATACCCAAAAGAGGTATTGCTGGGTCTTGAGATAGGTTTTTTTCCTAACTTTCTGAGAAATAGCCAAGTGGTAAGTATACTTGAATGTTTTTGCACAGGAAACCACTTCCTAAATACAATTCCAGTAACAGAGACACTTAGAGAGACAATTAATAAATGGGTCCTTCTGAAACTGATAAGCTTCTGTAAATCAAAAGACACAGCCAACAAGAGAAAATGGAAGCCTACAAAATGAGAAAAGATCTTCACTGACCACACATCAGACAGAGGGCTGATCTCCAAAATATATAAATAACTCAATAAATTGGTCGAAAAAGAACAAATAATTAAATTTAAAAATGGGGTACAGACCTAAACAGAGAACTATAAACAGAGGAATTTAAAATGGCTGGAAGACATTTAAGGAAATGCTCAACATTCTTAGCCATCAAGGATATGCAAATCAAAACAACACTGAGATTACATTTTACACCTGTTAGAATGACCAATATTAATTTATTCTGGAACAATGTGGGGTAAAGGGAACAGTCCTGTATTGCTGATGGGAGTGCAACCTGGCACAGTCACTTTGAATCTATACTACCTTCTTAAGAAGAGTATTATGAAGAGTATTAGACTGGTTCAATAGGTTACCTTAATTTATGACAATAGATATCTGCTCATGAAATTGATGTTGGAACTTGCATGTTTTGATGAGACTTTTGAAATTAAGATTCCATTTTCTAGGTATGAAAGCTAGGCTTAAGCAACCATACATTTGAATGATCAGAGTAAATTAAAAAATCTACTAAAGAAATATTCTCAGTCCCCACCTTTCTATTGAAAACATAGGTTAATTGTGAGAACAAGTAAAGGCTGCACCTGGACAGCAGATGCACACAAACCACTTTGGTTTTCTGTTTTTATTTCTAGAATTGAAACAGCTAGAGAAAGAACTTTTATTGCTTTTGCTGATATCCCATGAAACACTCTTTTATACAGTAGGAAGGGTATTACCCACAGAAGATTAACATTACACCAAAGAAGAAAAGCATATTTGTTTCCACACAGCATGCCATGCAATGGTATTTATCTTAAGGAATGGTTGTCGGTGTTATAGAGAAGCAATTAACATTTTATACAATGGAATGCAAATACATTGTCAAAATTTAAATATAATTATTTTGAAATGTTTAAAAAATGTTACATTAATTTTTTGTAGTCGTAATATAATTATGTTCCATTCCCCTTTTCTTCCTTTAGACCCTCACATATAAGTCCACCCTCACTGTATTTTTCCTTCTTGGCCTCTTTCTAGTTAATTAATCTTATATACAAACATGTTTTAAACACGTTATCAAATATATAAATACAAGTTGTTCCAATGAGCTCAGTGTGATGATGTTACCTGTAGGCATGCATCTCTCCTCCTCCATATATATGTGTGTTATGTTACATACATATGTTGTATACATACGACTCCCACTGTCAGTGTTCCTTAGTTTTCTGTAGTTCACTGTCTATATTTGAGGCCTTGTGGGCCTTGCCAGGTTTTCTCATCTATGTGAGCATCTTTATTGGCTTCATCCTTGTTACTGTCATGTTTAAACAAAATATTTGTCCTCATGTACACAGATCAGTACATTTCTCACCATTCATGAAGGAAACCTCTCATTGCAACCACATGACACACAAAATGATGAGTGTATAAAATATAGTAACTGTAACAGATGGATTTTTCCAATCACTCATATTGAATCTGTCTGAAAAAAAAGTTATTTATGATATTTTTTGGAATAGACAATATTCTGATGTATAGTATCAATGGCCTTCAAATTTCCAATTAGCCCAGTGTGTTAAGTACCCAATACATCGAACAAGATTATGCATTCTTTCTTCATTAGAAGTGTACATACCTTAATATTTTTATTAAATATCTGAGTCACTCAGCTATGTGAACATATTTTAAAATAAATTTATCTTATATGATTCACTGAAAATTATTAAAGTATTAGCAAACAATAAAATCAGCACCTTATGAAACCTCCTACTGATCAAAAAGATTTATTGGTTTTAATATTCTCCATCCTAACCTAGATACTGGTTTCATTATTTTCTTATTCTCACCCCAAGGCAGTTGGCCAGCTCTTCATAAAAGTGTGTTCTGCCCTCTCTGTCCAGGGAGTCAGAGAATAGAACAAAGTTGTGCATAAAATCCTGGCTGTGTCCCAAAAATCACTGAAGCAAGCTGAGCATATTTCTGTTCCAAAGATCACAGTGCCAACAGGCATGTTCTCTTGTAGGAACGTTCACTAAGTTACCATGATAACCTTTCCTATTCTTCTCTTATACCAAGGACCAGCTCCTACTCATTTGCTTAGATCCAGGATGAGTCAACGTCATTTCTCTGAATTAGGCCATCCCTTTGTGACTAGTTCTCTTTGGTTGAAGTGTTGCCTGCTGAGGTCATAGATGGCCACAGAAAGTAGACGTGTAAAGTGAGATTTTAGATTTAATTTACTCACTTAAGGCTTCAATAGCTAACTCACTGTACATGAGAAATAAGATTATGATAGATACTGTTAATCTAACAGCAAAGTGACCCAAGTCTACAGAGAAAATAGCCCACCTCTACTAACCATTGAAACCTTAATTTTAAAAAAACGTTTCCTTCTCTAATTAGAGTTCAAGAACATTTAACTGAAGAGACATTAAGCATTAATTTACTTTAGAAGTAAGATGTCTACAGATGATGAAAATGTCATAGGGAAGGTAAAGGCTTTTTTAAAAAAACCAGCAAAATAAAAATAAGCTTTAAGAAAGGCATACAATGTCATTTCAGAGGAATGGCCAAGTGTTCGAGAAGCCAGTTGCACATGTAAAGAAGCTTGTGTCTTTATTCCATGTATTGTTATTATGAAGATCAGTAAAAATGATTTTACTTTTTTTTTCTTGGAACACTGAAAAACAAAAGAGTTGGGAAAATATTCTGATAACAAAACACAAGTTGCACTACAACTTTTAAAAGAGAATTCCCTACAACCAACAGGCTCATGAAGTGTACTTTTATATTTAGATATATTGTAAAGTGCTTTGTGTATTTAAATAACTATATTTATTTAGTTCTTTAAATAGAAAATAAAAGAATCATTAGTCATATAAAATATTTGTGAAGTTAAAATTTACAGTTGGATTCCTAAATTGTTTATATCCAATTTAAGTTAAAATAAAAACATGAATTCTTTTAACTTTAAAGTAAAACAGTCTCAATTCTACTTTAAAAGATTCCTAGTAAGAGTCTAACTTTGTTCTATATGAAAACTGAAAATGGAGAAAGAAAATCAAAATAGATGTTAGGCACAGAATTTTTGCATTGTATCAGATTAGGGCATTTAACTACACAGAACATCTCTGTTGTGAAATACCAAACTAACACTAATTTATTAATTCCTGAGGAGTATTATATTCTAGAGTATCAGTATGAAAACTATTAATATCTTGCTCTTTCAAAATCAAGGATATTGACAAAATTTATATACATACAAGTATGGGCAGTATACCTGACACATTCTGATTGGTTGTGCATCTATGTACCAAGAAAAAGGCAAGCATAAACAAATAGATAAAAGAGATCTTTGAAATACAAGTAAATGAAAGTATCACAAAATTTATAGACAAAAGATAATAGATATCTCTGCATCAGTACATAGTTTGGCCCCTCAATCACAGTTTATTTGAATTCACAAATCTTATACACAGTATTGTTATCAAGCATTTATAGTCTCATTGTTTTTCATCTTGGACTTGACTGCAACTTCATTTCAATGAATTTAATCTTGACTGCTTTATGTGAATTGCACTGCCTAGTGTATTGTGTCATGTAGATACAAGGAATCAATTTTGTTAGTGACTAAACACTTCAAAACAATTTTATCCACCCTATATCATATAACTTTAACTACCCAGTCAGTATGTTACACCTATCATTTGTACAGTAAGTCACCTAATATCCAAAGGGCTTGATTTACATAATCTTAATTATTAAACTAAAAAACCTGTTATCAAATAAAGCAATTCCATTCTGACTGTCATAGTCTTCCTATACTATTCATCAATATTTGATTACTTATTGAATACAAGTGCATTTCAAATGATGTCACTTTTTGAAGCTTTAGACAAAGTTCAATGTATACAAGTCATAAAAAGTGATGACCTCTATACTGAATAATAATGGTGGCACACATTCAGTTCTTCACAAGTTTTAACTAAAGAAGGTGTTTGAGCCGAGGTTCCTCAGTAAAATGCTTTCAACACAAGCAAGATTCTGAGTTCTATCATCAGGATCATTGTCAAAAATACAGACAAGGTGTCATGCATCTGTTATCTTGGAACTGGAGAGAGTTTTTTTGGCCAAATTCAAATGAAAATAAAACAAGAACATTAAATATTACCTAGGGTACGCAGGGCAAAATCTTTGAAATTTTCTGATAGTTAAACTGTTAGAAAATGAAAATAAAATACAGCCAAGAGTAATGGTACATGATTGTAATACCAACACAATTGGGTCCAAGACTGAAACGTAACTACAACTATGGGATCAGCATGGGTTACATTGTACAACTTGTCTGGCAAAAAAAAAAAATTCTTAATCAAAATACTTAAAAAATAAGCAACCTATCTTTTATGATTTTAGGTAGAAAGCATGCAACACATTCATCTCCTCAATTATGGAGCAAAAAACTCAGTAGAAGCATGCATAGACATTTGTTGAATTCACCAGATAGGACAATACTAGAAAACTTCAATCATAAACGAGAGACTCAATCCTAGAAGTCAAAGCAGTGACAGGGAACACTGAGTTATTTTCAGAAATGCTTCTTTCGACTGATAAATGACATGCATGAGCATTAGGAAACTGGCTGAAAACCATACAAAAGATGAACAAACTAATGACCAGTAAGATACCAAGTGGGGGAGTTTCAAAAATCATTTCAAACTTTGATAGGGCATTTAACAACCACAACAAAAATACAAATTCACAAGGGGACAAAGAATGCAATGTGTCCATACTATAATATCTAAAATTATACCATAAAATTTAAGTCTAGTTAGAATAATAATACCATTAATGTATAACATTTATTTTATAAGGGGAAAATGACAAATTAAACTATTTAAGGTGACTTATAAGCCAGAAGTTTTAGATAAGAATGTAAAGTCAGGATATACAAGTTCAGATTAGAAATGACAGTGTGCATGCTGCTGAGTCCTTTGAAGCTTATATTCATCTATTCTGGGCATGTGTTGATGCATTGAGAGCAGAGAAGCAATGAGGTTAGACTATTAAAAAAAGATTATTCTTAGAGCAATACAAGTTATGGATTTATATCACAATATTGTTGAAAATGAGGATTAATGCATGATTTAAAAAGTCACTGTTATAATTTAGAGATTTAGAGAATCAAATCACACAGAAGCGCACGCAGGGAACTTAGGGGATATATATGTTTTATCCTCATGATTTGTGTGTCAGAGCAGGCAAAACTTTTTGTCTTTGTTGCAAAAGAGTATGTAAACATCAATAAGAGTCACAGATTAATAAAATAACTTAAACTAGTGATCCGTTTGTAAAGTTTCTTCTATTCTCATGTTCAAACTCTAGTGTGTCCTATTACTGATACTTCTCGGTGTATCTGGGTCCTGTCCATTCTTCTCCTGTCATGATTGTCACTGTGAAACCATCTCAATTGTAGGAATTCTTGCTTTGAGTCTTTGTGAATATTAAAATTGTGAATTAGGAAAAGAGAACACATACATGCCCATAAAATTATTTCCTTCTAAAATTTAAAGTATTTGACAGTTGTCTATAGCACAGCAAGTGAAGTTCTATTTATAACATTTAGTCAGTTTAAGAAAAATAATTTAACGGCCGGTCGGTGGTGGCGCATGCCTTTAATCCCAGCACTCGGGAAGCAGAGGCAGGCGGATCTCTGTGAGTTTGAGGCCAGCCTGGTCTACAAGAGCTAGTTCCAGGACAGGCACCAAAAACTACAGAGAAACCCTGTTTCAAAAATTCAAAAAAATAATAATTTAAGGGAGAATGTTGACTAGATAAAAGGACCAAGAATAAATATTGAACTTAATCTTGAACTTTCCTCAAAGGTTTGAAAATCTAATCACATAGAGACATGGATATTAATTTCATACTTTTTTTCAAATATGTGTTACTAAGTATCTGATAATGTTAAGTTCTCTGCTGTACATTAAAAATGGATTGCAGGAAAAGGCAAATACTATGCCCATTTGATAATTATATTTTTTATACAAAGTGATTTATTAATCTCAAAGCATTAATGTATTTTCCTAAGGCATAACATATAGAATTTAAGTTAACCTGACAATTTAAGATTCAATATGTTCCAGAATATAGTACTCAGTATGATAACTAAATATTGAAATAGATATTGCCTTAAAGGGTGTGTCCCAATTCTTGAAGCAGATGGGGAATTAACGGGGAGCATAATAAAAGAGAAGGATTCTCCTGCATTTGAAAACCAGAAGGTAAGAATAGACAGCCTGTAAATGGATGAGGAAAAAAGAGAAGAAGAAATGTCTGTGTAAAATGATGTTACCTACATATGTCAACCCTTTCTGGTTTGAGTAACCAGATAGCTAAGATGATGAGTCTGGCTTCTTGTGTCTCCTTGAGGAGCACATAATTGTTCTTCCTTTTCAAATGAAGTGCTCATTCTGACTTGTTTTCAATATTAGAAACCTATATTTTTCTATTATAGAGAAAGAGAAATCAGGACAATGGATTTATAAGTATTTTAGTGCAGTTTCTAAGAAAGAACAGTTTTTATTTAGGTCTATTTATTGATGTTCTTTTAGTCTTTAACAAGTTTTCATATTCAAATTCCATATTTCTCTACTTAAAATCTTTTCTTTGTCCCACAATCATTTACATTTTACTGAAAAACCTGGAAATTACATCAAGTGGTTTGTAAGGAAATCATTGACAATTGCTAAAATATTTCAAATCCTAACATTACTGTTCCAATGAAAAATACAAATATAAAATAAAAGGAAATGATTTTTAATAGCACAACATTACATGTATTTCATTAGTTATGTTCTGGATATTTTTGCAAGTATAATTCTTTTTGTTGTTATTGTTGTAGACCTAAGGCATTAGATTAATCAAGGTCATGCTGTCAAATCATGGGGAAAAGCCTTTAGTTACTTCACATATATACTTGTGGTAGCAAATGTGAGTTCTAAGAAAATCACTCATTTTTTCTTGTTCTTATTCTTTTTCTTCTGGTTGTTCTCTTTCACGTATTTCTGGCTCTTGTTCTCCTCCTTGTTCTTGTTTTTGGTGTTGGTATGTTGGTGTTGGCATTCTTCCTTCTCTTCTTCTTCCTATTCTTTTTCTTATTCTTATTCTTTCTTATTCTTATTCATGTCTTGACCAAGCTGACCTCAGATTCATTGTCTGCCTAAGAATGATTGTGAACTTTTGCCCTACCTGCTTCCAACTTTTGTGTTCTAGCAATATAGGCTTGCACTACTATCACTAAGTTGTGTGTTATTCGCCATCAAATGCAGGCCTTCATGTATAGTAGACAAACAATGAACTGAGCAAAATTTTTAGTCATTTCTGACAATGAATATGTACCCTGTTCTATATAAAATTTCATTTTCATTATAAAATATTTGTCCTCATTGATTTATTAGACTGTTTTTAAAATACATTCTAGAGCAGTTTTAATCAAGTATCTGAACTGTATCAAGGAATTAAAGTACCATAGGTTTCTTGACAGTAGTGGAGAGTATGGGATTTGTTTGAGAATTCCTATTTGATCATAATTGTAGAATCTATTTCTGTATTATCTGATTAGGTCAGGATTTGTCTAGAAGAACAGAACTGATGGAATGAATGAATGAATGTTTATGTATCTTTATACATATATTCATAAATGTATTCATGGCTATCTAACAATAGAAAGTTCAAGAAAACGGCAGTTTTTCTGTCTACTGGACTGGAAATCTCTGATCTTCAGTGTCTGATCCCAAAAGAATGTCCTTTTCCCAAGGTTGGGCATTTAAAAAACTGCCACGTTTCTCACAAGGGCTTGAAGAAAGCTCTTGCTACAAAGCCGGTCAGTCTCCTAATCTCCAGGAAAAAAAAAAAAAAAAAAAACAAAAAAAAAAAACAAGTGGCTCTTCAATTAACATATAACTGTATAGCCCATTAAGTTGTCAAGGTAAATGCTAGCCACTAGACTCCCTTAAACTCACAAGCCCCACCCTAGTTCACAAATCCTCTTTCTTACAGTCACATTTAACCCTGGAAAATTTTTCCTTGTTGCTTCTCTTTGCTTTGCCAGTGGACAATCTTGGGAGTTTGGAATAAACTTTTTCCTTTTTACCCACAAAGTATCTATTTCTTTACTGTGCCCATATTCATCCATTCAGTATACTCCCAAATTCCAAAGAAGTAGGCAGTGAAGGAAAAGGACCTGTGAGTGAGAGGGAGGACAAGCAAAGAGAGAAAGCTTCCTTTTTCCATGTGCTTCCTATAAGATGCCAGAACAATCCAAGGTCCTCCCCGCTCCATCCAGGTCTAGGAAGGTGAGCATCCAAACAGACTAGGCTCCCACAAAGCCTGTACATGCAATAGAATATAAACCCAGTGCCATTGTCCTTGATTTCCCACAGGGCAGGGAACCCTGACTGCTCTTTCCATTGGAGAGGGGGAGGGAGGGGAAGTAAGAGAAGGGGGAGGGAAATGGGAGGAGGTGGAAATTTTTAATTAAAAAAAAAAAAAAGATGCCAGGACAAGTTGAAGGTAGACTAAAGGTGAATCTCCCTACCTCAAAAATGCCAGCTTAAAGGCTTAAAGTGGGTCTTCCTACTTCAAGTGAAAAAAAAAAAAAGCCTCTCACAGGTGCATATATCCTCCTGGATTTTAGTTAATGACAGATGTAGTCCAGTTGGCAACAAAAATGCCAGAAAAACATCTTTAACACTTTACCCCTTGTATATCCTGTTTGATGCAGTCTGGAAAATAAGCCAAAATTCACCTTCCACGGAAAGACAGATATGAATAAGCTACTGGGAGCAATTGCAATTTGTAAGAGATCATGTATGTGCTTAATTTAAGTCACAGTCATTAAAATTGCACATTGCACAATTACATTAGAGCTGTGGATGCTGCTGAGTCCAGATGTCTCAGTAATTTGCTGAGAAGCTTGTAACTCTGCAGTGCAAGATTCCTGGTGAAAAGTCCTGTTTTCCGTCACTCAATCGTCCTGTCTCATTTCTCCCTTGTATTTGAAACCCTGAGAATAAAGTAGATGCAGAGAAAAAAGACATTCACGAATCTGCATGAAGGACAATTACAAGTTAATTGATTTACATATCCCTTGTTTGACATACAACTTCCAAAGCACATCTGTGAGTGTACCCCAAAGGTGTGCCTGGAAAGGAACATGATCAGAAATTCTCCTCTAAGATAGCCAATAAATTGAAAAGGATGGAAAATAAATGCTACCTAAAGTAGTTATATTTCTTGAGGACATTTGTATGGAAATCTTTCAAATGTAAAACAGCTCCATTTTATCCTTGATTACTCCTTCTGGGTGCTCCTAACCATCTGAGCAGCAGTTACTGCTTCATAATAATGACCATTACCGTCTCTTGTTCAGTTCTTCTATTCTCAAACAAAATGTTCAGAATGTCAAGGGTGACTGGGTCATGAATAATTCAAAATGATTATTTCCTGAATTGTCACTGCTTCTTCTGGGATGGGCTACTTCTGAAACTAGTTCACTGAGTAGCCCACAAGAATATGCTGGAAAATGGATCACGATGCTGGGTTTGTTTCTTTTCTTTTCTTTTTTTTTTTTCATCATTGATGTCTAAAAGTAAAAACAAGAACAAAAACTAGCAATAAAGAAAATTTAAAGAAAAACCACATGAGGACTTAGAAGAAATTTCTTATAGAGAAAAGCTTTCCACACCGACAGGACATAGAAATAAGCACAAGGCTTTACATAAACAGTCTCACTGGTAGATACCCAGACATTCCTCTCCAGAATTCCCTTTTAGGCACAGAGCCCTGGCAGTATCTCCATATGACCGTTTTCTAAAACAAGGGTCTGTAGCTATGGTTCCAGCCTCAGCGACTCAAAAAACACTTACTGAAAAAGAAACCATATCCAATAAAAGCAAGAGGATTTGAGTGGCTGGGCCAAGCCAATTTCTGTTTTGTATAACTGTTCAGGTCCTAACCATTATTATTTTTTTTCTAATAGATTGAAAGGCTCCCTTTTTACTACTGGGCTGAAACAAGGCAATCCAGTGAAAATAGCCAAGTGTCTTTCGGTACAAGCTTGCAATTTCCTTTTCTATGAAGGCTATTTTGGAAATAAAGGAAAGTTATAAATCAAAGAAAACCGTTAGGGTTTAGCTTTCCTCGGTTCTTTGGCCTCAATCAGACTCACAGCCTTTAACCCGAACAGCTTGATAAAATTGAAACTGATCATTTCTTCAAACTATCTGGTGCTTAATTAAGCATAAGATACACTGTTATCTTTCAGCACACGTTTGTAAATGTCAGATGAAAACAACATTTGACTAGATTAAAACACAAAGTATAAAATGAGGGGGGGCGAGCTTCCAAAATCATATTACTGACATCTCAAGACAACATCTGAGCTACAGGGAGTGTGAGAACCACGGTGAATGTTAAAATTTTAATTACTATGCCATCAAGATCCATGAAATAAAAATGCTTCTGATGTGCAAGCCCCTTGCCAAAGGACAGAAAGTTCCTGAAATGCTGGAGGTTATGTTCACGGGAGGTAAAAGGCCATGTGTGGCTTACTCAACAAAACAAGTTAGTTTGATGTATGCTTGTCCCTGATTGGATGTAGGATGTAAATATGTCATGATGCATTGTTGCTCCTTATTGGACCTGATGGGAAACACTTAAACCACTGTAAAAACTGATTAGGGGCTATTTTTTTTTTTCTGGGAAAGTAAAGATGGACCTGGCCAGAGACCATCCACCTAGGCAGTATTTAATTAAAGCTTACTTCAAATTTGGCTTTATGCTGTGGTAGTGATTTTATTCTCAGTAGGTGGGATTAGTAAGAGAGCTAGATTTAATTTTAAGTTATAAGAACCACTCCTTAAAACTTTGAATGTGTTTCTCTGCATTTAATTTAAAAAATATAGTGAAAAGAACAATGGGATTTGCTACAACATTTTCACACATGTATGTTATATATTTATTCACATTCAATATCCCAAAACAATTCTTTGTTCTCCTTTTTTTATTCTTATTCACCCTCTTTATATTCGAAACAACCCCTTTTCTATTTACATGATGTTTTTCACAATATTTTATTACAATATAATAGTTTTTGAGTCATTTGTTTAGCATGATAGAATTGAAATGATTCAGCTGGAGAGAGACCCTGGCATGTGACGGGGCTACGCATCGGGTGAGAAGGCATTATTGGTTGTGCAGAACATAGTGGACACAAATCCATGGTATTCCAGATGTTTTATCTTCTAAGTTGTATTTTAAGGAAAATATTGTAAATCTCCTCATAATTGATAAAAAAACTGTCTAAAAAAAATCATATCCAGAAATGAAACTTAAATTATCAGATTTTGTTCATAACTGCATGTCTCAGAACCAAGACAAAGCCCATCATTATATGTTTTGAATAGGCCTTCATTATTTATATCACACTAGGACATATGTCAAGAATTCACTAGAGTTACAAATGAAATCAATGAACGTACTTAACAGCATGGCTCTAGGAACTTTAGAAACAGCAATAATTAAAATAACTCTGTAATGTATAATGAAAACAACTGTTAGTATAGTTCACTACTGAGCTTTCATCTCTACTGCTCAAAATTTCCTTCAACCACTCAAAGAGTTACAAAATATGTGCAATTTACACAAGAGATAAAAGAAAAAGCATGTATTTTGCCCAAGATGACTAAAATAAAAGTATGTGATACCAATAGCATTGTAATTGGATTTGACATCTGTTCTACATGAGCAAAATTGTTCCTAGTACTGGAAACTTAACCAAATACCTGTGACTGGATAAGCCAAAGACCTGAAAGTAGTACTTATAACAGCCATTTTCCTGAACTAGTAAAATCTTTAATTTCATGGTAGTATTTATTCTTATACTATAGATAATTGTAGAGTCCACCCCACAACAAAATAACTTATTTTTAGCCACAGAAAGAGACAATCATAAAACGTCACAACTTGTCAAAATACAGGGAGGAACTGATCATTGGATACCCATTCCAACTAATTCATGTATTAAAGAACTAATTACAAAAACAAATGGGACAATCAGTGATTTAATTAATTCAGTTTCTTTGTAATTATTTGGGGTCTTAGCTAGCTGGGCAGTCAGGAAATAACAAGTGGCTGCCTTCTCAAACACAGAACAGCATCTAAAGAACAAAGAACATCAAACAAAGGGTGAAGAAAAGGTCTAAGAGCCATCAAAAACAGGGAAAATGCTCTGAGGTTGTGCTTTTTCTAGCTGTGACATGGAAACTACAACAATGAACTCTCAACATTGTGGCTACGTAAGCAACACACAAAAAATTCCAAGAACAGGTGTTATTTCAATACACCTGAGAATAATCTCAGGGCTCCTATATCTAGATAACAAGCTGAAAGCAATTAAGGACTTCTGAGATAAGGAAAATTAGCCTTCCCCAAGAATGATCCCTCACTTGATTATCTAATCTTTAGTGGTCATCTCTATGCAACATGTAGAGTTAGTGTGTGTTTTTGTTTACAGGTTTGAGTAACAACAATTGTTAAAGAAGAGATCATGAATTTTGGGCAAACAAAGCTTATGGGTAGGATGGGAGAATTAGGAAGGAGAAGGGAAAGATAATGTAATCAATTATTAACTAACTAAAATGATAGGAAAAATAAAGGTATACTTTAACATACATAAGTTAATTCAAAATGTTAAGGTTTTTCTAACACAAACTATCTTTCTTCAAGTCCTAAATATAACTCAAAATATATCAACCCAAAGTTTCACAAAACTATTTCATTCAAAAAAAAAGTATTTTAGAAATATTTTATGGTATAATGATAAAACTGATTGCATATGAATTTGAAATTGGGCCAAAATGACTGGATTGGTATCTGGTATACTATAAATTAGGGGAAAATTTAAAAATTTAAAAGTAATGACAATATCAAATGTTTTGAAATACTGAAGTAATAGCCTGGAGGAATTCACCCAAAGAAACAACATAAAATAAGTAAGATACTCTGTCCTACCCAAAGTAAAAATTACTACTTTTGGGTTTCTTCATACAGATTTGTAAATACATATAAAGAAAAGAAACTTGCATCAAAAGTTTATCAGTATTTCATTCTATTCATTAACATCATTAAAATGGTGAAACCATAACCCAAATGTAGAAAAAAAGCAAGATAATCATAGCAAGATAATAAGCTGCTTCTCTTAAACTATTGGATGTCGAAACATTGCAACTGTAAAATATGCTTTGTGAGTCCCATCCTCTGCAGTAAAAGAAAATGCACGTGATTTTGATTTTGAATGAATATATATCAATAAAGGGTTGTGTGACCCTAATTACTTGTTGCAGTCTACTTTACCTTCTAAGACTCAGGGCAAATAATGAATCGAGGAACTGTTAGAGTCATAAGGCAGGCAGAGTAGCTTTGGAACATCATTTAGCCATGTCATTGACATTATAAACATAATCTTATAGGAACAAAGTGTCTTCCACTGAGCTTATCACACATTACTCAGGAAGAGGTTCAAGCAGGCCCATCACTCCAGATGAACACCACCACGCCCTGTTGTTGTATAATGTTGGATTATGAAGAATCATTAGAGTACTCCATTGATGAGTCAACGAGGCTCGAAAGCCAGGACCAAGCTCATGATCATGACCCTAGCTAAACTCAGTAGTGAGGAAATAAAACATTGTATGTGAATGTAAGTAAGAATTTGGAGAAAAGCGTGGTTTGATAGAGGTAAGTGGGAATTAGGAGAGGATTTGAGGTGAGAATAATAAGAAAATATTATATACAAATGAAATCATCGAAGAATAATCTTAACATTTATATTTAAAAATACAAATGTCTAAAACATTTTTTATAGGTTTTGTTCCATTTACTTAATGCTGAAAATGTATCAAGGAGAAAACTATATAAAAGTGTTATGAAACTTACAAATGATGTCATAGAAAATACCTGACTCTTCTTTCTTATCTTCATTTGACAGCAAAGAGTAAAAAAAAAATTTTTAAACATATATTACCCTAATTTTTCCATAATTCCTTCATGCAGTAACTGTTCTATACTAAATTTTGAATCCAAAAGAAATATGGACAGGTAAGATTTGCGAATATATAGAACCCTCTCTGTTTACTAACATTAGATCATATATTATTTGTCCTATAATGCTTATTCAAAACTATCTAAATCTTATTACAAAGTGTTCTCTGGTACTTTAGGTTTCCTCATAAGTGTTCATATAGTATGTTAAACTCCAGTGAAAAGGGGTGCTTCCTATTGTTGACTGCCTTTGGTTAAAGGACTATCAGTCATGATTAGGTGAAGTATAAGGGGAATACATTATTTTTTCCACTCTGTCAGTACCATTGGCTGCAGATGTTAGAAGAGAAAATCATCCTTTGAGAAAATCTGCAAGGCTCAAAGAAAATGGGTGATAAAATTTTATTTTGAATAAAATCTTCCTTTGATTAAAGCCTTATATGAGCAAATGAACATCTCTTTCATGCCTCATAAATAGAAATTTTAGCTGTAATAAATGCCAATCCTACACAGCATACTTATTTTTTCCACACATTCCCAATGATAATTCTCAGACTAATTTTCAATGAGAATATTATGTTCTTAATAGGATTTCTATAAAAGCAGACACTTCCAAATGATTAGAATTAATGTATGTGAGACAAAAAGAAAAACAAAACATTCTGTCAAAGTTCATGTCCTTGAAAAATTTCTCTAAAAAATAGAAACCTGAGGATTATTGTCAAACAATCTGATTCTTAATATTCTGGCATAGTAGAAATAATTTAATTGCCATAGTTGGAGAAATTGTTTAAATGAAAATTTCAACTGAATTGGCTATCATTGCTTGGCTGAAAGACAAGGTTTACTAAAGAGAAAAGAGCACAGAATTAAAGAATAAACAAACAAAAACTTGTATAATGTTATAGTCATAAGTTCAGTTTGATGCCAGAGCCAAGCAAGATGATGATAATTAGACTCACTGAAACTCAAAAAGCAAAGGAAAATAAAACAACAAGAGCAAAAGCAGTCTATACTGGCATATAATAGAAAATGAGCTGACTGAGTCGGCTTAGATGAAAAGTGACAAAAGTCAATTGATTAATATTGACTAGTCTTCAAAGAGTAGGAAGCAATAGCAGTGCATAAGTTAATATTTAAATGTGTGTTAATAATATCTAGCCCAAGTTTGAGAAAGTAATGATCAGTTGATGAAATAACTCTCTTAGCCCTATAAAACAATAATATAGATGAATTTTTATGCTATCATTTATTATATTCTCATGAATAATTAGAAAAACAATCATTAAGTTTGAGATTGATATCATCATAAACGTGCTAAACGTAGGGTTTAGATGATAGCAGACAATTTTCTTAATTAAACATATTTTTTAATATTATAAGCATTTCACTTTTAAATTAACAAATCCTTTAAAAAGCTTTTAACCCTGGAGTTGGGGGAAAGATTATAAGAACCAGAGAGGATGGAGAAAAGCAGAACACTGATTCCTGTATCAACTGAGCAAGGCAAATACGCTCATAGATATTGAAGCAGCAGCACAGAGTCTATCCTCTCTCTCCTTATATATATCATAGCTACTAGCTTAGTATTTTTATGGGAGTCCTATCTGTGAGAACATGTGAGTCTATGACTTTTTTGACTTTTCTTGGGACTTGTTTCCTCTGGTTGGATTGCCCTGTGCAATTACGATATGATAGTTTTAATTTCATCTTACTTTATTTTATTTTGTCATCTTTGGTTGTTTTTTCTTGAAAGCCTGTTTTGTTCAATTAATGACAAAAAGTTAGTCAATCTAAAGTGGATAAGTGGGCAGGAACAGGATATTGGACAGAGAGGAAAGTATGATCAGAATATATTGTATGACAAAAGTCTATTTTCTTTTTTTTTTTTTTTTAATAATTTTTTTATTAAGAAAAGAAGAAAAAAAACATAAACAAAAAACAAGTTTCCACCTCCTCCCAGCCTCCCATCTCCCTCCCCCTCCTCCCACCCTTCTCCCCCTCCTCTCACCCTTCTACCCCTCCCCCCACTCCTCTCCCCCTCCCTCTCCAGTCCACAGAGCAGTCCAGGTTCCCTGCCCTGTGGCAAGTCCTAGGTCCTCCCCCCTCCGTCCATATCTAGGAAGGTGAACATCCAAACTGGCTAGGCTTCCACAAAGCCAGCACATTAAGTAGGATCAAAACCCCGTGCCATTGTCCTTGGCGTCTCATCAGCCCTCATTGTTCGCCATGTTCAGAGAGTCTGGCTTTATCCCATGCTTTTTCAGTCACAGTCCAGCTGGCCTTGGTGAGCTCCCAGTAGATCAGCTCCACTGTCTCAGTGGGTGGGTGCACGCCTCGTGGTCCCGACTTCTTTGCTCATGTTCTCCCTCCTTCTGCTCCTCATTGGGACCTTGGGAGCTCAGTCCAGTGCTCCAGTGTGGGTCTCTGTCTCTGTCTCCATCCATCACCAGATGAAGGTTCTATGATGATATGCAAGATATTCGTCAGTATTGCTCTCGGATAGGGTCATTTCAGGTTCCCAATCCTCAGCTACCCAAGGAACTAACTGGGAACCTCATGTTGGGCACTTGGGAGCCCCTCTAGGGTCAAATCTCTTGCTCACCCTAAAGTGGTTCCCTTAACTAAGAATTGTGGTTCCGTGCTCCCCTATCCACCTTTCCTTTATCCCAATTCTCCTGATTCCCCAAGTCCCCCCTCCTTCCCTTCTACCTTTTCTCTCCCCATCTCCCCTTACCCCCATCCCACCCCACCCCCAAAATCCTAATTTTCTCCCCGGCAATTGGGTCTACTTCCCTTAGCCAAGAGGATAACTATATGTTTTTCCTTGGGTTCACCTTCTTACTTAGCTTCTTTAGGTTCACCTATTGTAGACTCCGTGGCCCTAATTTATGGCTAGAAACCAATTATGAGCGAGTACATCCCATGTTCATCTTTTTGGGTCTGGGACACCTCACTCAGGATAGTGTTTTCTATTTCCATCCAGAATGATTTAGTAACCATGTAGACAGATTTTCTTTGTGCTTCGAGTTCACAAGAAAAACAACATGGAAACGTATTAGTAATTAGAACAGCTAAACCTATAGTTTATACTTGCCCCACTAGCTCTTATACCTTAAATTAATCTATTTGTATTCATCTACATGCCTCCTTGTGAGTGATGTTTTTTACAGGTCCTCTTGCGTGTCTTGTTCCCTTTCTGTCTAGAAGTCCTTGCTATGCCTCCTTCAGGCTATTCACTGTTTAGATTTTTGTTAAACCAGCCTTGTATCTTTACATAGTGTAACCAAATGGCTCACAACATTTTCCCCGTTTTTCCTAAAAAAAATGGTAATGATTTTAATTATATTATAAAATTAAATAAATAAAAATATTATCAGGCATTCTTCAAATAGAAAGGAAAGGTATTAACTTTAATAAATAAAATTTATACAATATAAATTATGATTGAGTAAGAATTGCATTCACAATGTCCACTCCATTTGTGTTTGGGATATTTGGAGAAAATACTCTATTCTCTATTTTATCTTGATAAATATCAAGTTTTATACCTAAACCACTTTTGTCATAACTTGAATTACCATCTTAAAATTATTATTTTAGATCTTAAAACATTTTTAGAAAGACGATTTAAACTTTTATGTTCTTCAATGTTATAAACTATATGTCTCTTATTTAAGCTTTATAAAATTTACTAGCATGGAACACTGAAAACCTCTAACCAGATAGTCTTGAATCACCATCAGAGACACAAGAAGAATAAAATATTACTTGAGTAAACAGGAATTGCTGAGAAAGCAACTTCCAAAGGTATAGAAATGACAGCAACATCTGGCTGTCTGGACATTCACTCAAGAGTTCTCTGAAATATTGGACATATATCTTCAACCTACAGGCTGAGACTATCTGGCAGACGTTTTTGTAAAGCAGAAATTTGAAAAGTCTCTCCTACCTTGTCTTGTCAAAGTTCAGTAGTCACTTTTCTCTGTGTCAGATTGTCCAGTCTGGCAGTCAAAGCAAGGACAGTTTCTTAGCCAAATGGCTAGCTTTTGCTACAAGAAAGTAAATTTCATATGGAGGTTTTTCTATGACTATCATCCTCTTTTAAGTAGATTGGTGCCACCAGAAGCAGATGTGATTCATTGTCAAGAAAGGCCTTGTGTTATTTAAACATTTCAATCATAGTCTGTAAGTCTTTGAAGATCACCTATAAAATATATGTCAGTATGACTTTGAAAACATACCTAACATGACAGCTATTCTAACTTTCATAAGTGTCGAACTACTAATATGTTTTTCTTTATCATACATTACATTTATAAATGAGTTGCACAAGCACAATACTCCAAGCAAGAGTACAAACATGCATTCAGTATAACAAAACTTTAAATTTGCATCAGTATATGAAAATCCATACCATTGTAAAATATTTCAGATTTGTAGTTGTTTTTATAGTTTAGTCCAAACTCCCATCTTTACGTGGCTTTTTCTTTTTCTTTTATATTACTTTATTCTTTATTTAAAGACAATACTATTTTTAAACTATTTACTTAATTATTTTTCTGACTATATTGTTTTTCTTTCTTTTTCCTCTTAGGCCTACTCACATGCTTACACACACTGTAACCTGTTTAGAGATTTTTTTTCTATATGAAACTGCTTTGCATCTGTAACCTTTACTGTCTCCATGAGTAAAACCTTAAACCCACTGCACAGTTTAGTTCATGGTGCACTGGTAACTCAAACATGCAGGCAGCTGCTGGGAAATGTGTCTCTGTATGGTGGCTGACATGAAAGACATGGATCTAGGACCACATTTGACTTTCTTTTAGTGTGTTTAGAACCTTTTTAAATTCTTTTTTCTTGTGTTATGTGGAAATACAAGCGGCTAGGCTTTGGGAACCCTTTGGAGAAGGATTTTTCTTTGAGCCTTTAGCTCATGCAAAGCAACAGGGATGCTTACTAATCATAAAAGCTCAGCCTATAACTTAGGTGTGTCACACTAGGTCTTATAAGTTAAAGTAACCCATTTCTCTTCAACTATATGTTGCTGTATGTCTCTTGGTTTTTACCTGTCCTCTTGTATATCTTGCTCCTTCTCTGACAGGCTGGTGACTCTGCCTTTCCTTTTCCTAGAACTTTCTCTGTACTGAAGTCCATGATATAACTCCTGCCTAGCTACTGGTCATTTTGCTTTTTATTCAAACCACAGACTGCAGCATATCTTTACACAGTATAATAAATATCTCACAACAGAATCACACATTAACTTTTAAAATACAAGCAAGCTAAGAAAGTACTTTTAAATGTAAGCTACACAGAAAAGACCTGAAAGTCACTTTTAATGCTTTCCATTAAAGGAATGGAAGTTTTTTTTTCATAAGACTAACTAACACTTGCAAGAAGACACTAGATTATTTTTGAGTATCTCAATCAAAGATATTAAATACAAGTTCTTCTAAGTAAACTACGTGTGTCTCATCCACAAAACATTTGGAAATCAAATCAGAAAGCACAGAATATATTGTAACCAGAAATATGTAGAAGCAAACTGAAGACAAACAGAACTTAAAAGGAAAATTGCTACAACTGTGTTATTTGATGAAGTAATCTTATTCTGGATAGATTAATCTGAGGTTTACCAACTTAACTTTGCTATTTTATAGATGGTAGTACTTAGAAAAAACTATTTGACATGATGTGTGGCTTTAATTATAGGTCAGAAGACATAATCCTTCCTTTAATAATTTAGTCAACTAAAACTTATTTAGTACCTGCTGAAATAATGTATCCAAAGCCAGTTGATTTATATGTGCACATTAGACAAGGTTCTTGTACTCATGATTTAGCAGGTAATATAAACAACTGATGCTTTCCTATTAAATCATCTTCATAAAATAGGGCTTAACCAAGATGCTAGTGGAATAGAAATATGGTTACGGAATAGCTGAAGCAAACAAGAAAGGGTGGATCTTACTCAATTATATTAAATACTACATCATAAAAAAATTCTGGGTATTATGATGAAGCTTCCAAAGGCAGCAAAGTACCTGATTACTACAGTTTGTATTGCTTCTTTTACAGTTAATTTGGTGATAAAGTCTAGGACTACAGGAGACAAAGTGGTAGTAACAAATCTACTTGTCAGTTATTGGATGAATATAAATCAAAATGTAATTGTAATGACATTGCTTTCTACAGAATAGACTCAAGATTATTTATATGAACAGTTTTAGTTTAATGTAAATTAAAATTGATCAGTTTGTGTAATCACTCAAAGAATACCTCATTGCTTTGCATGAATGCTACTTGGCATTCTTTTCAGTAATTGCTTTGATAAATTATTGCTTCTCTTCAAATAAGGCAACAAGATTTGTCCTGTTCTATAGAATTAAAAGTAAAATTTAATGAAATCATTTTGATAGAAGAAATACTAATAGAAATATAAATTCAATCTTCTGTTGTTTTTCACTTAACTTTAAAAATAAACTTACTGAAATTAATAACATTTTAAGAAACTATATGTTGGTTACTGAGGATATATTTACTTAAATTTACAAAGTGAATAGCTTATTTTATAATAAATCTACTTTTAAAAATGTGTTTTAAATAATGGACATGTAACATATCTTAACATAGTGTTTTATTTACTCACAGTCATTAATTAATGAGCAATTATGAAAGACATATTTAATGGATTAAAATCAGTGCTTCTCAAAAACTATACACCATAATTGCATGAGATCATGTATCTTTTTCTTTTTGAAACACTAGGATATATTCACACAAACTTCTTATTAAGTTACTTTACTAACAAATTTCATTTCGTATAACCTATCGAATTACAACTTAAAATTAAAAGAAAGACCAAATCTGAGAGGAGGACTTCACATACTCAATGTCTGAAAATAGTCCTTGGTTTTCTTTATAGCAAGAATGTCAATTTTGTTTCCTGATGTTCCAAATTTCCTTACTACTCATGGAATACAAAATTTGAAAATAGAATGTTTCATTATTGCATTGCTTCTAAGATTTTCTTGGAATTTACAACTTTATCTAAAAGGTTAATAAATTACTTCTTTCTACTGAGATGAATATCTGATTACTCCCAGTACCCAGGCTAGTACTGAGAGAAATCACTGCCAATAGCTATTTAAACCAAATATACGTAAGATGAAGAGTCCTTATATTTAGACCAGTCCTGAGAGCAAGTAAGGTGGGGGAAATAATTGGATGATTAATGTTACTTTTTATATAAGTATAAACTATAACTTTCTGCTAACACTTGTAAATAAATGTACAAATGCATCTTAGAATTTCTTAGTTCTAGGACCTCATTCATGGCAAATCAATATCCATAGATTCCCCATTTTTATTAGGTAAACTCTGGTGTTTTTATGTAATATATACACATATTTTCCTATATTTTCATTTATTCTCAAATTTATCATATTTAATATATATAATACATAGACATTTTTATAATCTTTCTTTGGTAATAGAGTCAGTGAGGAGATCTTACAATGTCAAATATGGAGACATTTTTAAAATATTTTTAGCTTGTAATAAAAACCCATGAAGGGCCAATCTTGTATAATATATAAGTATAATATGTATATATATATATATACAAATCTGCATAAATATTAAGCTATATATCTATAAAAGTGCATCCATGTTCCAATATATTAAGAAATTCATCATAAACAAAAATTATAAAAATATTCTAAATACAAACCAGTTTATGTGATTAGGACATTAATAATTATATAGAAAAATACAAAAAAAGTAATATGGTTCTAGAGCTAAAAACACTATGTTGTATTGTATAAATGGGTTTTAAGTAGTTTGTTTTTTAACATTACAGTCTTGGGTTTTTTGTAAATGGAAAAAAAGTTTTATTGAGGGACTAAAACAAAACAGTGACTGTCAGAATTCTAGGTAACTCTCAACACTATTACTACCCGTTCATTATTACTGAGGTTAAGTTGTTATATGGCAAAAGGCATTTCAATGCTGTGTTGATCTGTTGTAAAGTCTTGTTAGTATTGGTATATTTTCTGTGGACCTAATCTATTTACAGCCAAAGAGACTATTTTCCCATTTCTCTTGAGAAGTCAAGCTTATACATGAGAAGTTCCAGCATGAATTCAGTGGATACAAGGTAATTGAGAAGGTAAGAAGAAATGGAGATAGAATTCTGGCAGCCCAAACCTGCACTTCCCAATTAACAGTTGTGTATAAAACTGTTGCTTCTCTCCTACAAATTCAAGAAATTAAATTCAGTCTACATAGTGGCCATTGTTGGAAATTTAATCTTCCTTTTTTGCCCCTAGGTAATGCCTCAGCTTAAATGATAACTCAGTATCTGACTTTGAAATTCATGTGAAGAAACTGATTACTCCTTACAGAAATTCCTATCTACAGAACTACAAGCAGCCACTTAGTGTTTTGATAGGTTTCTTCTTTTTGTAAAAAAAATCATATAATGTATTTTGACCATGTTTCTTCTCCTCCTTAACCCCTCCCAGTTCTCACCTCATCCCTTCCCACTCACTTCATTCCCGCTTTCTGCCTCCAAATAAAAGATAAAAAAAAAAAAATAAAAAGCAAAAAAAAATTGCAAAAAAAAGAGAATCAAAACAAACATGTGAATGACTGATATTACTACAAAAAATAATGACAGAACAGAAGTAAATATTGGAACAAAGACCCAAAAACGTCATTTTCATTTTGTTTTGACCAACTATTCCTGAGCATGGAACCTTCCTTGTACTGTGGTTGATATATACTGTGACACTTAATTGTAAAAAAAAAATATTTTTCATTTGACAATATACATCAATAGCAATTAGGTTCTTGGTTTGAGTTGGAACCACATGTCAGTTTACCCTCTCAATTCTGAGAGCCCATCTGACTTGAACCTGTGCTGATTTTGTGCATGGTGTCAAGGTATCTGTGTTTTAATATGTAAATTAGTACTGTTGACACTGACAAAAGCTGGGTCTTGGGGAAAAAAATCCACTACTATTATTCTGCTAAAGAAACAGCAATTAAACGGTTCACATTGATATACCCATCAATAAGTGTCTCATTCAACACTCATCAGCGAAGGTTTCTGACATTATAGAAATTAGTTTTATAAAAACCCTTGGATCAACAGTAAGCATAGAATTAACATGTCCAAGAGTTTGCTCTTTTAAGAATCCATGCATATCTCTATCTTTCAGGTATAACTTAATACTGTACAGATGACAATATGTATCTGTATAATCAAGGAAGAAGAAAATTTGATGCTGACATAAACCAGAGGGACTCACTGATCCACTCATTATCTGAAATTCAACAACTTTTATGTAGCTAACAGTGATTTTTAGTTGTCCAAGTTCATGGGATAGCTCTTTGGTTTCAATGTCCTGAGCAGATACAAATATTCCTAATGACCCCTTTGCCAACTGACAAAAGACAAAAGCTTGAAACAACTATACAAATTAAGACTATAATTGAATGTCCATTTACCTCTAAAATAAGAGAAATTAGAAAAATAATTCCCAGAAATTATATTCTCATTATTATTATTTGTAAATATACAAACTTTATCTTTAATCACTTCCAAGGCAATAATAAGGCTGCCAATGACAGGTTACGTTAAACAAAATATAATGAATACCTTAGAGTGTTAGTTTCTCATAATTAATTATGTAACCTGCAAAAGCCATTCATATCTAGAGATAGTGTCTGAATTTTCTATCCAAAGCTTCTATGTGTGTGTTACATTGCTACCTTGATTTCTAAATTTGAAATCCATTGCAAGGTTCTTAATAACATAGTAAGATCCATGTGATGCTACACTTGGGAAAGTAAAATTCGCTCTAACTTTGGGGAGTTCAAATGGTCAGCACATTCTTGCATTTCAAAGCTGCTAACATGGAGTATGCTACATGAGGAAGAGTGATAGATTATAATTATAGCTAGGTAAATATCTGCTTTGGAATAACATATGGCCATCCCACTTTACAGCATGAGAGTAAAATACAGATAATAAGGGTTCAGTGGTGGGCAGTCTTTCTCCACAAGGATATAATATTATATGCTTATTTTAATTATATGTCTTCATTCGTACTCCCAGTAATGTATACTTTGATAATCCTCCAGATGCTCATTATTAATAAAAGACACAGGAACATATTTTTATATTAAATCTACATCTATAAGCAAAAGTCTTTGAAAAGGGTATTTAAAATGAGAATCTAGAAAATGAGAACAACAACAAAGAAACAGAAAAAATATATTAGCATTTATGTATTAGAAGTTTAATTTTATATTATTAAATAGAGATCGTATTCAATTTCATCGATTCTGTTGCAAACAACTCTGATTTCTAAAATCCATCCAGGCTGCCCTCCTATCAACTGTCAGGAAGGAGTCAGTCAAGTACCAATGGTGTAAAAATCACACTCAGACAGCTTTAAGGGGGGTGGGGCTAAGAGCACACTCAGTTACTATGCTTATTATAAAAAGATAATGATTTTGATTTCTCTTTTTCTTTAGAGAAAATAATTTGATTCTCATCTCCATTTCCACATTACTCTATTAAAATATCTCTACGCTTTAAGAAAACTAGTAGATTCGTTCAACAAACTCTTGTCATATGTTCCAAGTATGTTTCAAATGTGTTACTGTAGGTTAAGGAAATACAGATGAAACATAGGCATGTGTGCTTTTTAGACCAAGGTACTAATAAAGAAATTGGGAAACTGTAACAATCCTTGCAGAAATGAAGATATTCTTGTGAGATATGTGTTTTTTTTTTAATCTATCTCCAATAGTTTTGAAACAATGAACTCTAACAAAATGATAACTTTCCTCTGATTTTCATTTTGGGACAAGAATAAGGCACCAAACAGTAGGGGAAACTTGTCTCCCAGAAAGATAATTTAAAGATTTCTAATGACTTTACAGTCCACGTATGTCTACCAAATACAAGTATTGACCAAAGTTAGAACATATTTAGTTAGTTTCAGGTAGCCATACATAAGAACTGTTTCTTATAACCTCTTGGCTTTTAGTTACTTTTGGAAAAGGTGTCACTAGCAGCTCTATCTCACTGGGGTTGAAATAGGGTCTTATCACAAATCTTCGACTGGCCTCATGTTTACAGTCTGCCTATTTCAACAGTAAGCACAGTCTAACAGCAATTTTTAAAATATCTCAAAGTACTCCAAGGAAATAAAAGTGTCTGAGCAAAACAGAAAAATCGAAATGCCTAAATGAAGGTACATAAGGGAGCTCATTGTCCTTTATCAAAAGAGTCAGAAATGCAAAGCTGGTTTTGAATGGAATTGACAGTGAAATTGTTCAGTTACATAAGAAGAGCTTCTCTAGAAGTATTCATGTTAGAATTAATAATTCATGGATTATAGACTCTAAATCCAAAACTATGCCTTTGTGAGTATTGTTTTTATTGCAAAAGAGAAAATAAATTTATTGAGAAAAATAATAAATATTTAAAGAATATATGTACGTGTATAGATATATGTACATGTGTGTCCTATATTTAATGTGAAAAATTATATGTATATTTAATTTTACTATATTTCAAATATTAGGATTTAATTTACTTTTTAGCAGAATATCCTCAATTGGAGTTGCAGCAGTTACATAGTAGGTTGCTTTTAATTTCAGATGATTAATTTGTTATCTGCAGTTTTCTCTACATGAATATATTATCATATGCTTAATTTTTATTATATGTTCTCATTCAAATTATGTTAATCTATACAATGTCTTAATAGCTACCATCTGCATGTAATTGAATTCAGATCATATTTGTCTTTTGTGGTTTGACATACTTCAATTAGGATGATTTTATTTTCTAGGTATATCCATTTTCCTGCTAATTTAATAATTTCATTTTTATTAGTTGCATACTATTCCATTATATAAATGAAGCACATTATCTTTATCTGTTCCTACATTGGCAGACATCTAGGTCACTTACAATTTCTGACTAATATGAACAGAACAACAATGAACACACTTGAAAATTTTTCTCTGTAGTTGTCTGAAGCATCCTTTTCTAAATGCCCAAGAATGAAATAGCTGGATCTTAAGATAGGTTGATTCTCATCTTTCTGATGAATTGTCCCACTGATCTGCATAGGGACTGTACAAGGTTTCACTCCTACCAGCAATGGACCAGTGTTTCTCTTATTACCAGGCACTTTTACCCCAAAGCTTAATATGGCTAGTACATCTTCTTTGCTATCTATCCCTGCTCCTATTTCTGCTGAATCCTTGATGACATAATTTTAATTTAATATTAAAATAACTTTTAGGCTAAAATCATTTTTTAAATATTTCTGTGGTTATACAGTGAGATAAATATGTTACATTGTATTTTTCTGTGATTTTCATTTTATTTGGCTTATTTTCAACATATTTTGTTAAATATTAGAATGGTAGATATCATAATATCTTTCATCTTGTTCAAAAAGTACACAACAAATTTCAATCATTTAAGAATGGTGATATATTTTCATATACATAATTAGTGCTATGTCTTACTTCACATAACAAAAGATATTTCTGAACTCTTGTCGAATATTGATGTCCTCTTTTTCTTCTCTGTCACTGAACTTATCGTAGCATTTTCGTCACATGTAATATTAAATAGTAGATGATTACTTGTTTTCCTTCAGTTTAATCAATGTGCCAAGCCAGACTGCTTGTATTCCCCAGTGCTTCTTGGATTATATTCACTTTCTGTTTTCTTTCTTCTCACTGGATCTTATCTTTTTTTCTAATGCTTTTACTATTATTCAGAGAGGAATAAGCTTCCTTATCTTTATATGTTTTAAAGTCAGCCTTGAATGGCAGTTTTATGGTAAATAACACTAGAATTGTGTTCTCTTTATTTTTGACAGATTCTTTATGACTTGACAGGCAAGAAATCTGTAGCCAGCTTGTTCAGCTCTTTTCTATATAATCTCTATATTCTTTCTGGTAGTTAATGATAGCCAATAGCTTTTTCTTTATAACTGACAGAATGAAAATTTCTCATAAAGCTTTGGTTATAAGTGAAGCTCTGACTGCATCTTCATCTTACTTGTTTCCTCATAAATTCAACATATCTTAAGGTTAAATATTCAGTTGCTTTTATTTAAATATTATATGCAATCTTATTTCTAATTGTTATGGAACTATTATTTAATCATTATTTAAAATGTCTTTATCACCCTGGCTGCATGTTTAACAGAGTGCACATTAAGCATATTTGTGAAATTCACTATTAACTATGTTGTTGATGTAATCCAAAGTAAAATATCCCTCTACTTGTATGCTCTATATTCAAATGAACTTGTTTAGAAGATGTACATCATATTTTGTTATGTTTTACTTAGAAGATTTTCATATTTTTACTATTCTTTGATTGAATATATATATATATATATATATATATATATATATATATATATTCACCATCAATGATCCTCTTGGCTATTTCTGTGACCGCCATTAACTCTGTAGTCACTGGGAGTTTGATTTCTTTATCAGTCTGTGTTGTGTAGTATTCATGTGTCATTTGTCTTTCTCCTGTTTTGAATTTAATATAACATTTTCATTTTCTCCAGGCGTGATGCTAGTACTAGAGGTCTAGAAAGAGCACAAAATTAGAACATTTAAAATTCTATATACAACAACATTGGATGTCCAATATAATTCTTTTACTTCCCAGTAATTCCAACATTATGGTGAGACACCAACATTGGTGGTGAAGTCAAAAAGTGTCTCCTTTTGTTTGGATCCAGGAGACTTTCCTATACATGGTGGACTAAGCTGCCACAGAGACATACATCTTTAATTCCAGTACCAGGGAAGCAGAGGCACATGGATTTCTTTAAAGTAAGATCAGTTTTTTCTACTTAGAGAATTCCAGGAAAACCAGGACTACAGAAAAAAATAAATGTCTCAAAAAAAAAAAAAAAAACCTGGTTGTTGGTTGTGTATGCCTTTAATCCCAGCACTCGGAAGGCAGAGACAGTCAGACCTCTGTGTGTTTGAGGACAGCCTGGTCTACAGAACAAGTTTCAGGACAGGCTCCAAAGCTACAGAAAAATCCTGTCTCCTCCCCAAAAAAAATTGTTATTATATGGTGAACTTATCATTTTCGCATCACCTTGTTCAAATTGGAAGGATGAGCACTAGAAAATCCAGGTATGACCTTCAAAAGCTAACCACTATTGAGTTATTGAGTTATAGCTACCAGTCACATACCATTTTGCTTCTGACTTTGTCAGTAGTTATGTTAAAGGAACTTGCATTCTTAAACCATTTTACTTGGTATGTCTTAACATTGAAGGTGTTTTCAGGCTCCTGTCTCTTCTATGTTGTCATATTGTCAACCAGAAGTCCTGAAAAGTACAAATATAAATTCTTTCACTACCTCTAGTTACCATAATTTTCTTCCCTCTAAGTTGGCATCAATATCTATTTTGGCCAATATTTCTTATGGAAAAAGTGAGACAACCACAGATATTGGTGAATGAATATTCACTTATCTTGTTCAGTTTGGTCACTAGGGTCTCCTTTGTCATTTCTGAGGCGTTTAGATTTCCCCAACCTAAAATCCATCTTATACGACAATTCTTTTTCTTGTTTTCTCTTACGGCTTCCCACTAAGTTCTTACATTCTAGTTTTAGATTTGAGACTCAAATCATGTTTTCAACTCATTGGGGAAACTATTTATCATTGTCCCTCAGTACTCTTCTGACCTTCAAAAGACTGAATTCTCAGAGCATCTCACAGACTAGAACAAAACCTAATGCCTATTCTAGCGCCAGTTAGCTCTATTGGGATGCAGATCTACTTTCTGAGACCTTTTTCTTTTTATATATTTTATTGCTGGATAGTTGAAGCTGAGTACATATGTTAATGTATAAGCTAGAACAGAAATGCTTGGTACAATATCCTTTTAAGTTCTTAGTATTATTATTTTATTTTTATTGTTATAATTATAAAAGTATATTCTTCTCTTAGTTCAAGAAGTCATTAGCTCCTCTGTATTTCTTAGTTTGGGCTGGAGAATGTAGTTTCTTCTGAAAGAAGTTTAGCTGCCTGGTTTAGTGTTTAATTTAGCAGAATGCAATCCATACATCCCTTTTAATAATTTATATCACATAATTTAGACATATCAAGTTCTTTTTTTTTTTTGATTTTTTTCGAGACAGGGTTTCTCTGTAGCTTTTTGGTTCCTGTCCTGGAACTAGCTCTTGTAGACCAGGCTGGCCTAGAACTCACAGAGATCTGCCTGCCTCTGCCTCCTGAGTGCTGGGATTAAAGGCGTGCGCCACCACCGCCCGGCCATATCAAGTTCTTATGCAATTTAACTGTATAAAGCAGTCTTGACAATGCAGATTGCAAAAAAAATAATACTCCAAAAACAAAGTCATTGTCTTTTTTTGTAATAGTCATAGATTTTTTTTTCTGACTAATGATGTTCACTATGGACTTCTGCTCATTTCATCAGTAATCATAACTATTTTCAGTCATATAACAAATATTTCTCTGTAGTTCTTTAAATAAATCATAATTTGCCTATAAACATGTACTTCAATAAGCAGTGTATATGTCTTCCAAATTATTTGTCATTGTAGCTATTGATTTTAGATGACACTTATTTTAATTATACCTTTATATAATAGAAAAAATATTGAAAGTAAACCAACATCTGTTAGTTGGATAATTTTCAGAACATTCAATGACATTTCTAATTATGTTGAACCCAAACTGTGCTTAGAAATTTTGTCACTGTTGTATTAAACTTTGTAAATGACACTTTCCGCAGATGTCATCTATTATTATCTACTCATTAAAATATTTTAAAACATCAGTGGTGTATATGTTTATTCAATAAAATTTACGGACAATGGATATGAATAAATTATAAAATATTTTTGTGATTGAATTTCTTTCTATATTTGAGACAAGGTTTCCCTACTCATTCTGTAGACCAGACTGGCCTGGAACTCAGAGCTCATAGATTCACCTGCCTATATCTTGTACATGGTGGGATTAAAGGCCAACACTACCACCGCCCGTCACATTATTGCAATTATTAAGATTCATTGTGTTTAATTTATGTGTATTTTCATGCATGTATGCGAGAGCATTCAGATATTACTGAATACAAAAAGAGAGCATCAGATCCCTTTGAATTGGAATTTTTGAGCAGTACTGTATGGTTTTGGTGACCTGAGTTTGAGTCCACATCTACCATTGTCCTTCTCTACAACCCCCTGTCATGACATTTTATCATAGCAAAAGAAAAAAAAAACGAAGAAGGACTTTGCATACAAAATAATCTGGAACATTTTCAATTTTTCCCAGATCAATATTTTCTACTTAATTTAAAATATATAAAGCAAGATGTATCTATATCTATGTCTATCTATCTAACTATATCTCTATCTATCTATCTATCTATCTATCTATCTATCTATCTATCTATCTAAACTCATGAGCTTCATCCATTGTCCAATCAGTCTTACCTACAAAATGTTCATTGCAATGAGTCATTGGTCTGGCTCTAGATCTGGACCCTCACCAAAACTCCTCTCAGGTACCCTGTAGTTGCCCAGAGTCATGTGGTTCTTTCTGTTGTCATTTCTCAGGACCATTCCCTATGTGCACTCCAACAGGTCATAGATGAGGTAGATATTAGGGTAGGCTATCCTAGGTCCCCAATGAGGGTCTGGGTGGTAGGTGAGCTGGGCTGTCTGAACCACTGGACCTTGCCCCTAAAGGTGAGAAACAGATTCAGCTATTCGAAGTCCATGTCATAGGGAACAGCTTTCCCATGTCTATGGTGAGTGTTGGTGCCATCTCTCCCCTGTGTATGCAGGCAAACTTTCCCATGAGAGGATGGGGCCAGATCTCCTGGTGTAGTGGCCACTGAGGAGCAAGTCCAGCTATACCAGGGCCACTGAGGGACAGGCCAGATAGCATAATCCAATATGTGTGGATATTATTATCCCCTGTGGTAACATGAGACATAGAGATTACCTCAGACCCCAGCTGTAGCAGAAACACAGACCCAATCATGGTCTTTGGCAATAGCTCATGGCTGGATGTCACCTTGGCTACATAGTCAGCATGAACAATTCAGATCATTATGGCCCTGGTAGTGGTAAGGTCCTTGGACATCAACATGGTCACAGGTAACTCTTCAGACCCCAGAAATCCACATAGTCCTAGGTGGTAACAGGGGCCACAAACATCAACTCAGACACTGCCTGCTGGGCCACGGATGCAGACATGGCCCTAAGCAACAAGCTAAGTTTTGGTGACACCACGGCCCTATGGGACATTGCAGACCATCTGGATCAGCATGACACCTTTGGTGGCACAGGTCTCAGATACCACATGACCACATATTGTAGCCTAGACCCCAGGCATCCACGTTGCCTTTGTTTTTAACATGGGTCACAAACATCAACATAGACACCAACGGTGTTAGGACCAGGGATCGAAACATGATCTTTGGGTGCAACCCAGGCAAGGATGTCACCATGGTCCCAGATGAGAGCATTGAGCACTCAGGATGGTATGGGCTCTACAACAGTGAGGCCTTTGAACAGCAACATGGTGCCTGGTGGCAACCCAGATTCTGGCACTGGCTTGGCTTTCAGTGTTTTCAGAAGCCATGGATATCAAACACAGACCTTGGCTGTGACTGTCGTAAAGCCAAAGATTCAGAGATGGCCCTTGGCGGCAACCCTTCAACAGATGTCACCAAAACTCCTGATAACAGAACAGGTCACTCAGATTGGCATGGACCCAGCTGTGACATGTCTCTGGGTGTCAATATGGCCAGTGGTTGATACATAGGCCCCAGGTATCCGAGCAGCCTTTTGTAGAACCACAGATCACAGATGTCAGCACAGACCCTGACTATAGTAGGACCACAGATCCCAACATGATCCTCATAAGCATCCTGAGCTTGGATATCATCATGTCTCAGATGAAAGGACAGGCCACTCCACTCAGCATGAACCCATGGCAGCAGAGTTCTTTAACACCAACATGGCTCCCAGTGGTGGCCAGACATCTGATATTGGCATGGCCTTTGATGATATCAGAAGCCACAGACATCACACAGACCCTGGGTGTGATAGAGCCACAAAAAATTTGGTTTTCTTGATAATATCTATTTGTTATGATATTCTACTAAAATAATCATTATTTATTCATATTTTGATAAAAATTGCAGCCTAAATATTATATGGCATGTGAAAGTAAACCAGATTTTTAATAATAACCTGTTTTTATGTTTATTTTATTCTAATTGTGTATATGTATGCATTTGTGTGTGCATGTATGTGTGTGTGTTTTTGTGTGTATGTGTGTGTGTGCACATGCATGTTCTAGTAGAGATTCTCTGTGGACTCAAAATGATGACAGAATCCAGTGATGAAGTTCTCAGAAGTTATAGGCATTCTGACGATGATGGTGGGAATCAAACTGATGTCATCTTCAAGAGTAAGCACTGCTGGGTGCACAACTTTAATCCCAGCACTGGGGAGGCAGAGGCAGGTGGATCTCTGTGGGTTTGAGGCCAGCCTGGTCTACAAGTGCTAGTTCTAGGACAGGTACAAAAGCTACAGTGAAACCCTGTCTCAAAACAACAACAACAAAGAGAGAGAGAGAGTAGTAGTAAGGTAGTAAGCACTATTTATCAATTAGACATCTGTCCAGTTCCAGATGTACTAAATTTTACAACTGTGGTTTCTACACAAAGGTTATAAATTTCTTTTGATTTCATAACATGTTATTAACAGTGCTTTTTAAAGGAAAAATGAAATTGAAGTCAATTAATCTTTTTAAAATCCATCTTGGTATGATAAAATCACTGTGTGATTGTCAATATCACAGTCAATTAAACTCAATTATGCCACTGGTTACAGATGCTTGTCTTCTCTACATTCGAATCTTTCTATATTTACCCAACATGTTTCAGACATTCCACTCTTCTACGTAAATGTCTTTACCTAGAGATTACCCTCCCTTGAGTCCCACATCAATTGTTAATTCCCATCATTGTGTCCTGACTATTGCACCCTTACAGCAGTTTGATGGGTTTCTTATCTAAAACTGCTTTTCCATTGTCAACAAATAACTTATTCCTGTCTTTTTTTATAATTTCAATATTTATCCTTATAATAGTTTTATCATATGTAATCTTGTACTAATGTTTATTGTATGAATTCCACAGTAGGCTGTAAGATACTTAGGGAACAAGTATTACTAACTACTGCTTCCCTAACATACAGGCAGGTCCATAGTTTCAGACAACACATAGTTTGTAACTCCAGTAGTCATTGAAAGAATTTGAGTTTTATGCTTAATAAGCCTCTTGCTAATACTCTGATATTGTTCCAATAACAGAATCTCTGTTCCCAAAATATTTTTTTATAAAAAAAGGCAAGATAAAGGAGTAGTGTCTAGACTGGTTATTCCATATTATTTTGAAGATAATGGGAAAATTATATAAAAGCAAATTGGGAATAATAAACAATATAGACATAGGACTTGTTATTGTCTAGACTAAAGAGACATTCACTGAGTGTTCTATAATTATTCCTAGGATTTGCATTTCAACAAGATTTAGAAAGTGACTGTTATCAAGTTCCCTGCATCATGAAGACAATAAATTCAACTAATTTTAAATTCCACATTGTTGTATCTGGTAGAGTTTTATATTAATAGCTAATATTCAGAGAGTGAGACATAACAATGAAAGGAGAGTTTTGTGGTACTGTGGAAGCAGCTATAAATTTTACATCAAATCAGTAGGGCATTTATTCACCACAGGTGTTAGTAACATACTCAGCACACAAGTATATAAAATTCATTGTATAATACATCTAATAACAATTTCTCCATAGGGGGTAAATAGTAAAATTACATGGTCATTTAGATATAACATATTTACCAGTTGTATCAGTCAAAATTTGGAAAATAATGTACAAATTTAAAGCTTCAGCAAATTATTCATGTAATGTACATAAGAACTTAGCTGATTTAGCCTAATTTCATAGACGGTGTACTGCCCAGCTACAAAGAAGTCAACTTTTATGACTCTTAGAGGATATTAACTAAAATTAGAAGTCAGCAGCTTTAAAGTACTGAAAACAATAGTAGTGGATGAGTTATGTATGTAGCTCCGTATGTCCCTCATATCTAATGTGGACTGTTCTGAGGAAGAATAAAAATAATTCATTTGTAATTTTTAAAATATTTATCATGTTATCATACTTTGTAATTTTTCTAGCTTACAGAGAATTGGCATGGCATGTTTGATTTTTAAAACCACTTTTGCTTTCAGTACATCTCGACTTCTGTTTCCCCACCCTCCAATCTCCCTTCCATCTTCCCTGTCTCCCAAATTCACTCCTCCTCTGTGAAGGTCTCCCAGGGATACCCACAAAACACAGGATAACATGGTATAGATACAATAAGACTAGGCAAAACCACTCATTATCAAGGCTGGACAAGGCAATACAGCAGGAGGAACAGGATCCCGTAGCAGAGGAAAGAGTTAAACATACTCTGCTCCCACTGTTAGAAGGTCCACAGAAACACCAGCCTAATAACCACAACACATGTATAGAGGAACTAGAGTAAACACATGCAGTCATGGTGATTTCCTCTTCAGTCTCTGTGAGACCCAATGAACCCTATTTATTTGATATTTTAGGCCATGTTCTTTTGGTGTCTTTGATCTCTCTGGCTCCTACAATTCTTCTCCCCCTTTTTCCATAGAGTTTCTGAGCTTCAAGGGAAGGGATCAGAAAGAGCCTTACAATTTCGATCCCTCTGCCTAATGTTTGGGTGTGAGTCTCTGCATCTGCTCCCATCAGCTGTGGGCAAAATTCTCTCTAATGTTGATAAGGCTATGAATACATTAACAATCATTTGCTTAAATTTTTTCTGTCATAAGTCTCTGGGCCACTCAGAACCTGGTTCCTGCTCATTCACACAGTGCCCAGAATAAATTTCTCCTTCTGATATGAGCCTGAAATTAGACAAGTCATTGGTTGGTCAACCCCCCCCCCCCCACACACACACACCTTTTGCACATGAACTGACCGAGCATATTTTTCAAAAACCACACAGAAACTGTATTAATTAAATCACTGCTTGGCCCATTAGTTCTAATTTCTTATGGGCTAATTTTTCCTCTTAATTTAACCCATTTCTATTAATTTGTGTATCACCACACGGAGTGGCTTACCAGGAAAGATTTGGCATGTCTAACTCTGGCAGCTCTTTTGGAGTCTCTCTCCTACTCTGCCTTTCTTCCTCCCAGCATTTAATTCTGTCTTCCATGCCTACCTATGCTCTGCTCTATCAACTAGGCCAAAGCATTCTCTTTATTCATTCAAAAATGAAAGCAACACACAAACAGAAGGAACTCCTACACCAACTGCTTGGCCTATTAGCTCTAGCCTCTTATTGCCTAGCTCTTACATCTTAATTTAACCCATTTCTATTAATACATCTATTACCATGTGGCTGTGGCTTACTGGCAAGGTTCTGTCCAACTTCTGTCTCTGGCAGTGCCACATGGCATCTCTCTACACTTACAGCCTTCCAACAACAGATTGGGACTCCAATGTCTGCTAGCTGAATGTGCATAAAAACCTGAAAGAGCTTGGAAAGGAATTCTAGACAATGAAAAACAAAGTTAAACTAAATATTTTTTTTTTTTTTTTTAGATAGGCTCTGCTTGCTGGCAGCATGCTGCAGCTAATTTAAGAAAGGTCTTCCTGAGTCAGTAGTACCAAAGGGAAAAATAAATACTGAGTAGATTCAAAATGGTGGCTTCCTAGGACTTGCTGGCAGCAAGAACTCTAGCTCTTTCAGAAGGCCCAGCATTTGAATGGGGTTTGTGGGCAGTGTGCTGCAAGTTCATTGGTGGCAGAAAGGGCCAACTGGTTACCTGCATTGTGATAGTGAGCACAACTGCCACCCAGCAGTCTCAGAAGCAATGAATGAACCTCTGTTTTTTCTGACTGGGTGGAGCCAAAGGGCAAAGCTGCCTTTGTACTAGCAAGCTGTTTCACATTTTAAGAAGTAGTTCTGGTCAAAAAGGATTACAGATACAATAACAGAATAATAATAATAATTCAGAAATAAAAAAAAATCCTCTAAATGAGTCACAGTGTGTGAAAAAAAATGTACATAGCCTTGGAAGAGAGAAGAAAAATAGTAAAGGGACAGTAAATGTAATACAAAAGAGTACAGACAGTTATACATTAAAGGAGTAAAGATAATAAAATAAATATTAAACTTGTAGAAAATATAATAGAGTAAAAAATAAGCAATGTAAAGATGGAATATACAGAGAGAGTCTGGATTATGAATATTGTGTTTTCTTTGAATTTTTTGACTGTTAAAGAGCTATATAATGAGAGACATTTCATTATATGGATTGCTAAGTTAAACCAACATAAAGGTATGTTGACTTCAGAATTTGAATCTAAGAATATATTGTTTTGTAAAACAGGTTCTACTTTTGTTTTCATTGAAAATGAGAATTTGTGGAATCCTTCCAGACTAATGTGGTTTGATGGGCCAAGACACCCCAAAAGGTCACCAAGCACACCTCCAAAAATACTTTGCCCAATAAAAAGCAGGATACAGTTTGGAAACAACTATGCCCATATTCCTAAATATTGTTTATAAATGTTTGTTTACATTTAATGGATTATATTCTATAGAGTTGCAATGTTGTGAGTCTTGGTCTATTGATACTAATTTAAGGTCAATTTCATTATACTGTGTATATGTTTTTATGTTCTTGATTAAGGAATTGAGTTTTTCTAGTTCATTTAAAATGTAATGTATATTTAATAAATATAGGTTAATAGATAATTATCTATAATAGTCAAATTTATAGTCATGTTAGGTTTTCTAAATGTACAGTGATATATTTCAGATGGATAGATATTCTTCAGACCTTTCAAAGACTACAGACTATGGCATTTAAAATATTCAAGAACTTAGGACTTTTCATGACAGGGAGACACATCTGCTTCTGGCAGCACCAATTTTCTTCAAGAGTACGATGGACATTGAAGAAGCTACTTAGTGTATTGGTTAGCTCCTTGTGTAAGAAGCTGTTCTTGCCTTGACTGCTTGATGCTATGCTGTATTAACTGGACATGCAGGACCCACAAAGAAATGACTGCTGAACATCTTACAGGTAAGATGGTCCTTTGGAGTTCCTGCTACATGAAAGAGTTCGCCAGACATTCTGCAGGACACAGAACAAAGCAACTGATGGACTTTGCCATTACAAGACAGAACAAATCTTCAAATTTCCTCCTTCATGGAAATGTCTGCTGGATAATATGGGTCTGTAGGCTGAAGATGGATCCCTAAACATTACAGAAGAATTTTGGGTGGCTATCTAGACAGAGATATGTCTCTGTAAATTCTAGAGTTTTGGAAATTACTTACCATGCACTTCTTGTTTACTTAGGTAATATTATATCCTTCTGGAGTCTTTGATGGAGTTGAAGAATAGATAGCTATTATTATAGTTTTCCTCAGTCATGATAAAAGATAAAGCAGATATAAATATTGTAACTGTAATTCCTGGAAAACAAATATTTTGTTACATGCAATTTTAATATGTTAAAGTTAAAACCTATCTTTTAATTTAAACAGAAAAGGGGAAATCGTGTGGGAAATTCTTCTGTATATGAGTTGCTTTTAATGATTAATGAATAAATATCTTGGCTTGTGGTAGAATAGAGTAAAGCTAAGCAGGAAAAAACTAAACTAAATGCTGGGAGAAAGAAGGCAGAGTCAGAGAGACACCATGGAGCTTCCAGAGGAGAAAGATGCAATCTGCCAGCTGGAATCTTGCTGGTAAGCCTCAGCCATGTGGCTATACACAGATTAATAGAAATGGGTTAAATTAAAATGTAGGAGCTAGCTAATAAGAAGCTAGAGCTAAAAGTCCTAGCAGTGATTTAATTAATAAACTTTCTATGTGGTTATTTTGGGGCTGAGAAGCCAGGAAGTGGCCTCCTACAACATTAATGTATGTCATTTACATAAGGTGACTAGATCCCATTCCTTATATTCGGGTTTGTATGTGTGTTTGTTATAATATTTAATATTTAAATCACCTTGTATTTAGAACAGATATGGTCTATCCTGTTATGGCACGATCAGTATTCTTTTATTTGTCTGTTATGTTGATTGAATATGCTAAATTGATGTTAAATATGTCAGTTTCATATTAATTTCCCTGTCCCACTTTCTGTCTGTCTGTCTCTCTGTCTCTCTCTCATATGCACATATGCACACAAACATACATACATACACACACACACACACACACACACACACACACACACACAGAGACCTCTTTTATTTCCTTCCTGTTTTCTCCTATTATTGACCCTTGGGACTTTTATATATTTTGCTAACATTCAATCCTGAGTCATATCCCAGGACAAATTTTTTTCTTAAATGTAATTTCTAGTACATTACTACTCTCAATTACTTATGAATTTATTTCAATTTAGCCTGAAATATATTTGGAATATATTCATTACAGTTTCTTCAGCCTACTACAGTTAGTTTAGGGGATAAATACAAAAATAAGATTTACATGATTTTTTTCAGTTAATTTATTGTAAATGCTTTGCCTTTACTAGTTTCATAGAACAATGATAGAATAGTCATTTATACCACTCCATGGGTTCAAAGTGAAACTTGTAACAATAATTATAAAGAATTCCTCATAATATCGTTACCTTTGTTGCATTAGAAACCCAAATTTTAAACTTGGTATTTTGAAACTACAAATATGTAAAATTAATATATTTCACTTTATGTGTAATTTTCTCTCATTTTTCTATCAACACTTGTTTACTCTTCACTAAATACCAGTCAATATTTAAAAAATATATACCATCCTTCATAATATAGTTTCTCTAATGAACTATTTTAATTTTGCAAGCCATGGTTTCTATCAGAGCTTTAAAAATTAAAAGAATAATATATTGAAGAATTAGCTTTTGACCTAATGAGAGCATTTAGCCAGCTTTCAAGTGAAAATTGTAATTAATAAATAAGATCTTGTCTCTGTGGTATTGATTTAAACAAACCATTTTTAGAATGACTTTCCAAGTTTACAAGTAAATATAGTGACACATATTAAATACTTGTTTTTTCAATTTTCACTCAAATAATAGGTAGCAGAAGTCACATTGAAACAAACTCTGTCTAGTTTTTCCTGTTATCCAGTATGATTTTAAAATAATTTCATTACATATTACTATTTTCCCAAAGGCTACATTTTAAACAGTTTTATTTTTCTTTCAGTTAGTATGTAATTAAATAGTCCCTTCATGTTAGCAATCTTCCTCTAAGCTCAATGCAGCAGAGAAATATTTTTGAAAATCCATGAAATTTTAGACAACATATCATTTGGGTTATGACCCAACTTCACATGTGAAATCCTTACAAAGACTGTGTTCTGAGCATCTGATCATCCATTCCCACTGTTGTACTAAATAGAACTCACTATTTAAATTTAATAATCTTAGCTCTCTGTATTTTATTTCTAACCACATAAATACACAGTTTTTTTTTAATTGTTAATAATCCCTGCTCTTTAAAAGCAACAAATTTACTTAGGGCAAAAGTCCACACCAAAAAAAAAAATAAGAAGCAAAAAGATACATTAAAACCATTCTGATGGAATAATTATTGGTCATGAAGACAGATATGAATTTTACAAAACCGGAGTTATGCACAAAATACCATGGAAGATGAAGATACATCATCCTTTGTTAATAGAAAAAGAAAAAAAAAGCTGGGTGATGGTGCATGCCTTTAATCCTAATACTCAGGAGGTAGAGTCAGGTGGATCTCTGTAAGTTTGAGGCCAGCCTGGTCAACAAGAGCTAGTTTCAGGACAGGCTCCAAAAAGCTGCCGGGAAACCCTGTCTTAAAAGACAAAATAAATAAATAAATAAATAAATAGGAAAAAGGAAAAAGAAAAAAAAAATTGGGAGATGTTTCAGTGAACACGTGGTGGTCCTGCTGTTTTAAGAATGGTAGTTCTCCACAAAGTTAAAGTAAGTAAGAAAGAAAAAGTAGGAAAAAAGTGAAGTAAAGGATGGGATTTGCAAAACAGGGCAGAATGTATTGTATGACATATGATGTAGCCAGTATTTATGTGATTATAATAGTTCAATAAGTACACAAGAGTATCTAAAAAGGCAGAAGGATTTAGAATAGCATGTTGATATTATCAGACCTACTTTAAAATATATTAACACAGCAATAAATAAATATTATGTCACCACATCAAATATAAAACTTACTTAAAAAATGTCTGGAAATGTTTTCAAAATCTAAAGAAGAAAATACCTATTTCTAGTCCACTAGCTAGAATGATGAAGCAAACAAATGAAATAATAAACCTTAATGTCTACCATAATATCTTTCCTATTAACTCCAACTCTGTAAATTTAATGAATGTATACAAAGTGGCAAGCTAGCCATTACCTACAGAATCTAGGACACAAATTTTGCCAGTTATGAACTCTTTGCCGTCTCTTTGTTTGAGACCATAACACGTTTTTTAAATTAATTAGAATAAAGACCTCACTCAATTAATTATAATTAGGCTGGAAATTGTTCCTAAATTGAAAGCATAACATAACCAGGCAGAAAGTTAGGGGAAGGGTGCTGCTGAAGACACACATAAGGTGCTGACCCACTGGGAGAAGTGTCGTGAATGCTTAGACATGTCTTGAAAACATCAACTTCAGGTCATTTTTAGAAAGAAAGGCAATAAGTTGAAACATTTCCAAATAAGAAACCGTGTGTATTTTATAGCAGGCTTGTAGATTCCACAGCATGCTAAGTGATTAACAGCATGTAACATAATGATGTAAGTGTCACGGATGTGTTTACTTTTTATAATGTCAATATTCTTCATTGCTGGTGTCTGAACAGAGAAAATACGATTACAGAGTACATTTGGACTAATTTCATCTTAGCTTTCAATTAACTTTTTGACTTGATAACTATTTGAATTTTTTCAAAGAATATACACACACACACACACACACATACATATGGGCACAAGCAATGCAAAGGTAACACAGAAGAAGGTATTATCAATGTCTCTAATATTTGTTATTTAAAATGTATTATTTACTTATTCATTTATTATTTTGTATATGAGTGTTTGGTCTCTTTGTGTATCTATGTACCATGTAGGTCCCAACCACCCTTGGAGGCCAGGAAAAGTGCACAGATCCTCTGGGTTTGGAGTTACAGAGGAACGTGAGTCACCGTGTGGGTCTAGGAATTGAGCCTGTGTCCTTTGGAATCAAATCTAGTGCTCTTAACTGCTATGTCAAAACTTTGGTCCCGAATACTTCTAGTTTACAGAAAGAAAGAGAATAGGCATTACCATCTTTTCTATTTTTTTAAATTTTTGTCTTCCACATTGCTAAATTCAAGAAATTCCAACCTGCACAATTTTGTATGCTTAAAGATATTCATCTCTGCTTACCACTGAGCCACTACTTAAGGTCATCAATGATATATGATGAGCGAGAAGTCTCATAGTTAGGAACTTATTTTTATTCCAGTGGAGCTATGCAGAAAGGACACAGGTTATTTAAATTTGCTTCACAATATTTAGGTTCTTATGTCTCTTCCATTGTTTAGACTTTTTTATCACAGTAAACAATCTTTAAGGGACTGATCTCATCATGTTTTAATTATCTTATATAATGCTAATACTAACAATTACAATGTGTTTATGATTCCTTCTGGTATTTCATCAAAGCACTCTTTGGAATGGATATATTTCAGAATAAATCTAATTTAGTCTAAATGTCAAGCAAGGTATTAGAAGTTTTTCTTTTGCTTGAACCTAACTTGTGCAATTGTTATTGACTAATCTTCAGATTACAAATGAGGCATCATTGACAGATCAAAGCAGTCTTAGCAGTTTCATTTCTATTGTTGATGGCGATAAGCCTAGAATCATACCCAATGCTTATTTTTTAACCTAGGAAAGAGTCAAGTTAGAAGTCAAATGATCATGTCTTCATTTTTACCACTGCTCATTTTCTGTAATCCAACTGCAGGACATCCCTTCTATAGTTAGGGAGAAAGGCATCAGCACTTTCCAAAAGCTCAGACCTATGTGAAACAAAGAAAGTAGAAAATAAATTTGATTCAAAGAGAACTGTCCATGAGGTAGCATTTTTCTTAACATAAGAGTTATTTTCATGGGCATAGTAGAAGAAACTATGAAATTAAATTGCAAAGCATGGAAGCACTCAGATACCATTTAAAAATCTGCAAATATGTGTCATTTACAATGAAGTTAAAGCTAAATAGATTTATCTATAAACATATATGAGTCAATTTTTTGGTTTATATTTCTTGTGTTTATAATTTCTTACTCAGCTGTCTATCAGAAAATTTCTGTATGCCTTTTCCAATCAGGAATCTAACTTTCCAAATATAATTTGGAAATTTAATTTATTGGGGCATAATATATTATGAATAAATTCTAACACTTAGAATACAATATTATTCAAAATATAGTAAAAGCAGTTGATATAAGTGAGACATTGTCTCAAAAAAATAATACTTGGCATTGAATAAATTATTGAAGATTTAATATTATATTAATTTTCCTTTTATGCAAAACTGATTTGTTTATGTTTACACCTTAAGTGATTGTTACAATGCATGACATCGTGCACAGATTTACACAGCCTCTGCTGAGGGATCCTTTCTTCACATTTGGATCATTAACTGCTCTGGAAAGTTGAGCTTTTTGGCTGCCTTCAGAAGAGTTTATGAGTGTTTTACAATGTTTCCTGGTTATGGTATATTTTTACAACTGTTGCAAATAGACACAAATGTCATAAATTATTGCAAAAAGGTATCCTCGATCCCTCTGAGTTTAATAAGGAACAGTTACAGAAAAGGGGAGTTTGCAATTGCTGCTAGAGTTAGTTGATGGGTTCCACATGGAGAGCCGCTTCACAGATCGTGCGTCAGATTTGTTAAACTTCCCATGCACTCTTTCTCTTTTTGTCGTACACCCTGACACTGTTTTAAATGTTCCCCAACTTCTGGAAGAAATAAGCATTTGTTATTGAATACGGCTATTTGTCTTAGCTAAAATATATAAAGTGCTTCTCTTTCCAGATACAATGAAAATATATACACATCCTGTTTAAAATCAAACCCTTTAAATAAAATATGCCTGAAAATCCCCATAACCAAACTTTTAAATCTATTAACACTTTTCATGCTGTAGTTGAGACTCTGTGTACATTTAAATATTGACTTATCATTTATTACAACCATATTTTCTATAATCATAAAAATATTACCAGAGCAAATCATGTCTTTTAAACAAAATTATATGCCCATAATAGTGGCATGTGTTATTGATTCAAACAGGTCAAAATCAGAAGTTATAATATAATGGAAGATATTAAGTATAATTAATAAAAAAGGATAATTCCGAGTAATTAATTGATACTAGTGATAATAAAAGCAACACTGTTATATAGAGAAACACCCTAAAAGAATGTTGGAAAGAAGAGGAATTGAACCTTAGTTTATTATATTTAAATATGTAGCAATAAGATAAATTATGAAAACATTAGATGATTGTTTCATTGCTTGAAGAACATCATTTAATATAATGTATATCAACTGGGATGGATAGAATGCTACATATATGGGCTATGTGGGATATACTATCAATATATTTTGACAATTATTGGCTAAACTAATGTGCAGCTCATAGCTGTAACTAGACTTGGTTTCAAAGAAGTTCCTCCATCTTTAGCAATCTGCAAATATAGGTCCGAAGAATTCCTTGAATGATGAATTCTTATGTTTGTACTCACCACCAGGTTTGCAAAGCAAAATCTTGGTATGAGGTAATACAAGTAAATCAAGTAATAAAATTTGCCAAGCTTCTCGTTATTCAATCAGGTCTAGCCTATTAATATTTGTTCCTTAATAAATTTTTTGTTCCGTAGTACAGCCATTAGGTGAAATTCCTTAATTCTCTTTCAAAAATTGATTGAATTAAAAGGGAAAAAGGAATTTAAAACGAAGCCTAGAGGTAGGTAGACACTAGTTAGCACAAAACACTGAGCATTAGCTAACTACGACATGAAAGCAAATACTGCCTGGAGAGCCTTGGGAGAATTATAACAATCTACTTGACATTAATGTAGACCATGTCATTAGCGAGGGTTGTTCCATAATGGAACTGAGCCCCGATAAACATTAACACTTAACGAATGGAGGTCGAATCATTAACTAAGGGGGTGCAAAACAGTCCAAACCATTATGCTTGACCACAGAGCCCAAGTTTTAACATATAAGTTACAAGGGACTATATTTCCAGATGTAGGATTTATCTGAAGTCAAATTTTCTTTTAACCTTTAGCCATCCATGTTTAATAATTTATGTTTTAGGCATTTGTTTTATTTTAAGTAAAAAAATATATAATTTTCCTTTCTTTACTCCCTTCTATTCCTCTTGTATCTCCCCATTCTCTCTCAAACAAATAACCTCCTTTTTGGTTATTATTGTTGCATATATGTGGATATAATTCAAATAACTATAAATATATACTAATAAATCTCTTTAATGTTGCTTGTGTGTGTTCTCAGGACTGACTACTAGGGTTTTGATAACCAAGTAGAGGGTTCTTTGCCCATTAAACTGAATTTGTCATAAAATCATAGCCATGCTACACGTAAAATTAGTTTTTATCCAAAATCACTTATTACGTTTAGCCTGGAAATAATATTTTTAACAGAAAAATTTAAAAAATCACACAGATTGACTTCTAAATGGTGATTATAATTTTTTAATTAGTTATCTATTATTTTATTGGAGCTACCTCCACTTGATTTTTGGACTGATTTAATAGACTTGCTTATCTGTCATATAAAATTAAGAAATATAAACATATATCTATTTAATTTTGTTTAATCAGCTAAACACAAATTTCTAAAACAAATACATCCTGATATAAAAAATGAACTCTGTTAGCATATTTTAATTTTATTAGAATGTGTAGATTTTTGCAGCCAAAGTATTTCCTTTCCACCAAGTAGTAATGATACTTCATACATTCAACATGATCACCATTATCAAAACTTAAGGAATATAACTCATACACCAGCAATTAAATTTCCTTATTTCTATAGTAAGTAGATAAGATCTGATTTTAGACAAATTGAAACTTTTTAAAGAATTCATAGGGAATAAACACAACCACTCTAATGTTATTCTGTTCTATAATTTGTCCAAGGGGAACCAAAAGGATGCTGAAGTTACATGTAGGCTGTGTGCTTTCCTCGCATCACAGCTGTGCTCTTGTTCTAGTCTGGCAGGTATCGCCATTATCAAACTATTGTAAATTTGATGCTTGCCTATGGCAATGCAGTGGCCCCAACTCACAGAAGATGGAGTAACATCAGGACTACATTAAGGAAGGAATGTTTTATTTAAAGCCTCCATTGGTAACACACTACCATATTTCCCTTTACAATTTGCTCACTCTAATTGTTAAAACATTTCCTGCTATTTCAGAGCTTCAGAGACCATAGAAACCTACAGATGATTTTCAACCAAGTTTTAAATGGAAGGGACAAAGATTTTTGCACCTTTCCTTTTAAAATCTGAAGCACATCTATGACATCTTTTTTATCACCATGAGTTGTTTAGAAATAACTAATGATAAAAATATTCAATTGAGTAATTAGTGAATCATTCACACTGGGAAAGTTTGAAGTGAAAGTCAGTGAGAACACAGAAGTGAATACACAAGTAGAGGTACATAAAGAAATGTAGCCTGAAAAACCGGTTCCAATGTGGATTTGGTATTACTAAACTTCTTCCACTAATTCATAGTTTTATTTTAAAGACAAACAAGCTATCTCACTTTTAAATTGTGAGGTATCTGTGGTAGTTTTTTTTTTAAACATAGATTAGAAACAAGTCAAAATTCACTTATGAGATATTTAGAAAGAAATAACATTCTCAATTATATGAGAAAAATTTTAAGTACCTAAATGATTTTAATATTAACAGAGTTTAGTAACATTTGAGGCATAATATTATTACTTCCTGGAAACTATTACATGTGTTAAGACTTATTTAAATTATCCTACTAAACTGTGCTCTCAATTTGTTCTCTCTTTCTTACATTTCTCTCAGCTTCCAACATGAGTAATGAGAAAAAAAATTAATACTCAGTTTGTTAAATATTTTTTAATCAGGGGAAAGTACAGGCAATATTTTCTAAATTTCATATAAGTTTTTCATATAGTTGATATTCATGATGTATAAAATACTTCTTAAAGTTTACAATTGGATAAAGTCCCAGCTAAACTATAGGCATTTTTCAATTCCCCAAGACAATAGTGAACAACAGCATCAGAAAAAAAAATTAGGTTTATTAAGTTCATATCAGAGTTTCTAGAAAACAGAATTACCCCCCAAGTAGTTGTGTTTGTTTTCTTGGCTGCTGGTGAGCGGTCACAACATCACATTCATAACTGACTTTCTAGACATGATCACACTCAAAATTTCCCAAGGAGAGGATAAAAGGATCACTCAGTACTTAAGAGCAAAAGCTGTTTTTGCAAAAAAAACGATGTTCAATTCTCAGAACCCATATATCATTTCAGCAACCTTTGTACGTCTAGTTCCAGGGGATCTGATTCCCTCTTCAGGCATTCCTGGGCTTGGCATGCACCCAGCACTGTTACAAACATGATGGTAAACTCCCATACCTGTAAAACAAAAATAAATAAAATGTTTACATAATTTACTGAAGATCTAACCATGGCTTTATATATTTTGTAGATAGAAAATTGCATTCTTTCCTTAATATTCCTTATTTTCCTCTCTTATCAGTCATTCTCCACCAACAAAATATATTCTTAGTTTTTGGCAAATTCAAATCAGTGAATTTCATTGTAAATGCAAATTCAAAAAGCAACATTCCATTCCATTGAATTACAGAATATTATTGGAAAAATAGTTTGATCCAAAATACCTTATAGCTATAGTTCTATCTCCAATTCATGATACAATGGTACTTTTACAATAAAAGTCATTAGGGCTCCAATTATTATTGTTCATTAACATTTCCCAGGTGTATGAAAGATTGAGATTGAAACTTTTGTGAAAATTATCTTAAATGTAATCCCAAGCTACTGAATATTATGTACAGCAGGAAAAAAATCTTGTAGATAATTTCAAAGTCAAAAGCACAGTACGAAAACACTTTGGAAAAACCAACTGGTTTATATACAGGCTTCCTTGTCCAGATGAAATCAATGCTTTCATAGTCTTGTCAGTTAAAAAATCATTAAGACTTTGACATTTAAGAATATCATGGCTCATGTTGGATTTCATTGGATAATGTATTTCATACCCCTTAATACTACAAATTTGAGCACTGGAGAAAATATTTATTACGTATCCTTTGCATCACTGTCCAGTTTACCTGTCCACTTTTTATTAGCAATTCCTTATAAATATATTTCAATCACTCCTGTCCAATGTATTGGTGTGTGAGGGCCTTCTGCCTATATGTTGCTTTTATTGGTTAATGAATAAAGAACTGCCTTGGCCTGATGATAGAACAGAACTTAGGTAGGCAGGGAAAGCTGGACTGAATGTAAGGAGAAGGAAGTTGGAGTGGGAGAAGCCATGGAGCCGTTGGAGACAGACACTGGGAATTTTACCTGGTAAGCCACAGCCACGTGTCAATATACAGATTCATAATAATGGGTTAAATTAAGATGTAAGAGTTAACCAATAAGAAGCTCAAGCTAATGGGCCAACTAGTGCTTTAATTAATATAGTTTCTGTGTGATTATTTCAATTCTGGGTGGCCAGAATTGAAATAAGCAGCTCCTCCTCCTCCTACAATGAACCCAACTCACACTGATCAAACTTCAAATTCCCTTTTTCTCTACTTAGAAAATTTTCTATTATCTATCTACATATCATCATAGATGATCACAATCTAACATTTTAAGAAGCATATTTAAAATCATCAAAGAAATGATAATCTGTCTTTATCTCAGTATCTCAGTCTCTGTCTCCCTTTCCATCTCCCTTCTCCCTCTTCCTCTCTCTCTGATTCTGTCTCTGTCTCTTTTGAGACAGAGTCTCTCAGAACCCTAAGCTAACTGATCATCTAAACTGACTGCCTCATGAACTCTGGGATTTTTCCCTCCTGCACCTGTGCTAACATTTATGGGGTTGCAGAGGATCTTCAGCAGACCAGGCTCTTCACATTGCTGATGGGGATTCAGACTGAGGTTTCCATGTTGATGCATCTGTAATCTACCCACTGAACTGTCCCTCATGATCTAGACCTGCATTTATAAACACAAACTGCAATTTAGTGCTTAGCTGCCTTGGCATCAGAATGCTTAGACTCTTTTCCTGTCTTTCTTGCTCTAGGTTCCCTGTAAAAGAAGAAAATGGTTGCTTGAAGCATTTCAAACTCTATCATTGTAAGAGTGATGAGTTGCTGAGTTCTATTTGTGTTTGATGTTGTGTAAAAGGCTGAGAAAACATTTTCTGAAGGAAGATCAGTGACATGAACATTTTCAAGCCTTCAGTAATCTCTTTCAATTTTATATTTTTCTATATTCCTTAGGTGCTTTATCTCAATAGCGTGAATGACACAATAAGTGAGGGAGAAGTTGTTCTGTCAATAAAACCTACAGACAAAGGACCACAGTCAATTGTGCTGTCTTAAAATTGAGTTCATTACTTACCAGTTGACTTTCAGTGTGGTAGAACAGAAAGCCTGTATATTTTCCACCAGGTCTCACTTTGCAGATTTCCAGTTATAGTACAAGAACTCTGACACTCCAGATTGAAGAGAAATAGTCCTAACCACATGGGGGCTCAACTGAAAGATGATCAGGTTTGTAAGTTTTGTTCATTTCTAATTCCCATCAGGGCAGGAGACTGTCAAACATAATGATATGCTCAATTAGAGACTGAAGAGAGAGCAAATGCTTATAGTTTTCTATAATCTCTCATAAATGGGAAAGGAAGCATATTTGAGCCTCTTTAATCAATGAAAAGACTGTTCTTTCAATGACTCTGTTCTGATTCTTAGCCCAGAAGGACTATAGCCAATAGCAAAGTGACTACTGCTATTTTAGTCGTAAAATATCTATGAGAACTCCAGATGTTGCCTATGAGGCCAGTTGTTAATGGGGCAAGTGAGGATTCATTCCACACCCATTTTGTACTTTGGTCCTGAAATGTGAACTAGTCTGTAGCCTAGATCCCACCCACATGCCAGTATGCACCTGCAAAAGTCTTCAATTTGGGAACATTTAAATCACAAACAGACATCCCAATTCAGCCTTTTATATTAAAAATTCCACAGCAAGGAAAAACTCTAAAAACTTGGAGCTCTAATTCCTTAATGAATTATATTTCTTGAGAGGGCTGTATGGCAGACATAACTGGATTTCCTGTTCCCAGTACTGGAGAGCACACTGGAACGTGGACCAATTCCATTTCTTGGATAGTGTTTCAGTCACAGTGTATAATAAAGCAAAATGTTATCAAGATATGTTTTAATTGAGGAAATGGGGAATTCTAAACTATTAATAAAATGTTGTTGACATTTAAACTCAGGACCAAATGTACTTGGGTTTTTACAAATGAGCTACAGTCTTTAGAGATGGCTTCAATATGAGTAAGTAGGCACTGATTCAAGCATGTTTTTGCATGCGCTCTGAAGGGTTTTTCTTCTCATCGACAGAGACGTGAATCTGTGCCCACTGCTGCCTATTCACCCAGTCTCATTTTAGACTCCCAGTGAACCAGAAACTCAAAGCTGAGTAGGCCTATAGTCACCAGCACTCTCGCTCTTTTCACCTGGAGTCATAAATCTTTTCTTTATATCCTCTGGGATGGAGGGAGTTCCTCTGAAACGTGGGCCCACTTCACCTGAGACTTCTCATGAGCCCCATTTAGGGTTTTCATTGAAAAAAAAAATCTCAAATGCAAATAAATTTTTTTTTGCCAGTTTTAAGTTTCATTTAAAAAAAACACAGACACAAGTGAAATGTCCCCAGCCTCACATTAGCAGCAATTTACAAGACAGAAATGGCATCAGTTTGGACAGAATGACTTCTTCTGAGAATGACACATTTGATGACCCAATCTCCCTTGCCTCGTGATATCTCAAAGAAGGAGGCCAGATGAAGTTTAGGTTAGAAGTTGAAAGCCCATGTTAACAGATAGCAATCGGTTATGTGATCATCATTTCCATCCCAGGACATGCTGTTAGATCTCAGGTTTCAACTCCGCCTCCACACCAAACAGTCTACGTTATTCTAACTTCTATTGTAAAAAAAAAAAAAAAAAAAAAAAAAAAAAAAAAAAAAAAAACTGGTTCAAGAGTGCCATGACGCAGAGATCATTGATGGCCACAGGCATAAAGGTTGGGACCTGGAAACCGGCTTTCCAGTAGAGGGCCCCAAATGCAAGTATTACCTAGGAAATATATATTTATATCTGATGCCAACAGAGGTACTATCATTGCTCCTCCTTTAGACTCCTGCTTCCCATCTCCTTCTGCCACAAACTGGTATTACCCATAGGTAAAACATGATGCCAGAGCTTTGAAAAGCCACTTTTCTTTATTCCCCTAGTTTGAAAGTTCAAAACCCTTGGAATTACTAAGATATAAGCAATGCCCTCTTCTTTGCTCTGGTTTGTATTCATGACGTGATTTATAGCTGTAAATTAACCGTGCATGATATTATATGACTGCAATATTAAGCTACTTTTTAAATGTAAATGTATGCATCCTCTGTTTCAAACTGAAAGGGGAAACTGACATAAAGATAAATAAATAAATAAATAAATAAATAAGACTGGTATACATGACTTGAGAAGGCAGGATGCTTGTTATTAATACTAATGTCCTGAGATGAATCTTCAGGACCCACATGGTGGAAGGCCAGACCATGATCCCCCATGTTGTCCTCTGTTCCCCACATTCACACTATGATGGAAAGTGCAAGCCTCCTTATACACAAACAGATTACATTTTTAAAATATGTCTAGTGAGAAAAGAAGCAAACAATAAATAAAAGGTATTAATCAGTTTACAGGCCTTGAAGGAACCTAAGCCCTCAGTATAAGAGGTGAATCATAGGGTGAAACAGTCGTGACATATATTCTTTGAAAATAAAGAAGCTGACAGCTCTACTTAGTGAATAAAACATTGTGCTTGGAAAAACTGAATCTCAACCCTTTAGGGACTAATGTATGTGTGAATTTATGCCAGGAGGCAAGAAGAGAAAGAAAAGACTAACACCTAGCTTCTGCAGTGTGATACTTGCATCCTGAAAGAAGAAAGGCCCTCCTAAGATAACATTAACCAACTAGATCCTCCAAACAGTTCAATAATCAAGCAATAATAAGACAAGTGCTCTGCTCGCTAGAAAATACTGCACAGAAAAAAAAAGAAATCAAAAGCAACTCAGCTATGTATTTGTGAGAAATTACAGTCACAGAGTTTGATGAAGGAATAGGTGAATATTTTTTAATGTGATTGGACTTCTAAAGCTTTGTTTTCCATCTCAGTTAAGGTTGCTGAACAGGTAGTAGCAGTGATTCACTTAAGGGAAACAGAGCAAGGAAAGAAACCAAGTGTGTTTTGTCAAAGTAGTAATATCCGAACACTTTCAGTTAAGCCTTGGAGTTAACTAGAACTCAGAGATTTTATTCAATTAAGCGTTTGTTATCCAGACTCCCTTACTTTAAAATAAAAGAAAGTATACCCTGAGACTAGCATAGAGACTATTCAACGGTTATGAAATTTGCTGCTCTTCCAAAGGAGCAGAATCTAAGTTTGAATTCCAGCAACCATCTCATTTGGTTCACAACTGCCTGTAATCTAAGAAGGTCTGACACCCTCTTACCCCATCCCACCCCCCACTTTATAAAAGTAGTAGAGTTTTTTGTTGCTGTTGTTGTTTTTTTTTTAGAAAAAAAAAAGAATGTACTTTGTTTGATAGAAATATAACAAGAAACCAAATGAAGAAACCAAAGGAAGAAAGTATGTGTATTTTTAGCAAACAAAGATTTCACAAGCACTTTCATAGGTTCTGTGAGCTTGTTTAGAAAAAACAGGAGGCCATTGTGACTGACCAAAGGGCGTAATAGAAGGGAATATCGAAAGTGATCTTGCGAATGGACACCCATGAAAGCATTTGGGATTATGGTAAGCAATTTGAGGTTGCTTTCAGTCACAAGATGTAATGAAGCTCCTGTCTTCATGCTTGATGTTTGTTGCTAAGAACTTTAAAATCTCATTTTTGCTTCTTTCTTTTTAGCTGTATATTTAAGTGAGCTAAGAAAAATACCCTCTGCTTTCTTCTAAGGTGTCAGGAAGAAAATCAAACTGTACATGTCTAATTGCAAAGGCATACATGCCAGTCCAACTCTGTGGTCTAGTATAACCACAGAACATTTGGTTTTATTTTCCAAATATGGTACCATTTTTTCAAGAACAAACAGTGTGTGTAAAAAAAAAAAAGATCTTATCAAAATTTTTTGAGTGTTTGTGGTGGGAAAATGGCAACATTGTGTTAACAGTTTCAACATCTGAGCCAAACTCTGAGTGGACACAGTAGCTTTTTTAGTGTTCCAGGAAGAATAGAAATAATTTTATACACATGATTTTCTAAGTCAGGTGTTTTGCTCTACAAAATGTAATTAAAAAGACTGGAAAGTATTGGGGATGACTGTAATAACATAAGCCTATTTTTCTCATTTTCCACTCTTAGCAAAAATCTTTCCCAATTAAGACTGTCTATGTTGTACAATACAAAAATTGTTCAGTCTGATTTCTTCATGCTGTTCTGTGCCTTCTTTATCTCTGTGCACTTGAGAAGTACCAGGAAGAATGTCAGAAAAGTTATTAGGTTCAGATGATGACAGTGTTTATCTTTTATGCAAGAAGAAATGATGAGAATTTGTGTGCATAGAGTTCCTGAAAAAAAAAAGAGATATCAGAAGCTGGTAAGATTGGGGGGATGAAAAGTAGAAAGATGCAGTTGCTATTTACTGTACTACAGAGAAAATTGAAAGTTTGACTTTAGTAAAAAAAAAATGAATAAAAACCATGTTGGGAATATTATGTGTCTTTCTCCAAAGTATTTTAAACACCATCAGCAAGAGTGGCTTCATTCTGCTACAACTGCTTCTTATAGTTTAGAATTAAATTATTCTTGAGCTACAGCATATTCATGTATAAACTAATCCCGATACAACATTTAGTGAGGTGTTTGATATTTTTTGTTCTAAAGTTTTTTATTCCATACCTTTAATAACTTCTCCATTAAAGATATATTTTCTGTATGTACTTTATTTATGTAAACTCATAACCATCGAAGCATTTTGTATGATGGCTCTTTTGCGATCTTTGACAGTCAGTCCCAATATATGATTCATCTTACTGTTGGCGTCTCTTGATATCTTTGCTTGTCATTTTGAGATTTTCCGGTTCTTTGCATGATTTTGTTCTTATAATTTTGTATGTTTTTAGGCTCTTTATTCCACCTAACCTGTGTTTTTTAGAAAATCTTCCTCCCTGAGGAGTGCTAAAGGGCCAGGTAAGAGCAGAAGCTTGTCTGCTCTGGGATCTGCACACACACTAGGAAGTGTGGAAAACTGACTCACTGTTTTTCCTGTAGAAAGGTCTGGTGAAAGTTCACCTTCTACTCAGCCCTATTGACATTCTCTCAGAGAAGGGAACACTAGTTTGCACCTCATGATGCCATCAGGGGCCAGTAGAAACTTTCCCTCACACCTTGTTCCCTCTCACCAGCTAGATAGCAGGAGTCAGTTCCCAGGCTCTGTTGCTATTGGATGTGAGTCCACATTTGACACCTTACTGGGTCTCACTGGTACAGAAGGAGGGTAGAGGAAGAGTGAAGTGTTAAATGTGATCACCTTTTAAGACTTCATTCACCTTATTGATATTGGCTTTTGGTCGAAGCCCTGCTCTTTACCCAGCCAAGGTACTAATAGAGAAGGAGAACGGAGAATGTGTTCCAGTCCTCTCCACAATACCTAATTCAGCTTTGGTTAGGTGTCAGAGGGTCAATTCCCCATCGCATCCAGTGGTTTGTTTTGGTTTTGATTAGACATTTAATTTACATTTATATTTTATGTTCTTTTCTATATATTTGCATTCATTTATGTATAGTTGCAATAATAGTGGAGATTTGACCCATTTTTATGTTTATAATTACATTTCAATGTTTCTAACATCAATGATCATAATTCCATTTCACCATCACACAGAATATTCTATTATGTATGTATTAATGTAGTATACTTATATTTTTAAAGACTGTTATGATATTTGAAAAATCTTGCATGACAGTTTTTTCTCTTAGCTATAAAGCCAAATGTCTACCATAGTGATAGACATTTTTTAAAAAAATACTCATCAATATTTTAAATAAACATGTATATAAATGCTTGCCTGTATGTATGCTAGGACCAGAGCACCATGTGTGAGGAGTGTTTAGGGAAGCCAGAACGGTGCTAGATTCTATAGCACTGTAGTTGCATGTGTTTTGAGCAGTTATTGGGTCTTAGAAAGACCCCAAATCCTTTGAAAGAACAGTAAGAGCTCTTAACTGCTGAACCACCTCTGCATCTTGAATTTCATTTTGTTAAGATGATTATATTAGTTCCCAAAGCAAATGTAACATGTAACAGGAGACTGAACAACTTTCAACCCCACACATGTACAATTTAACAGTTCCATAGTACGAAAGTACTGGTGGGGTGGATGAGCATAGAAAGTTCACAAGTGTTAAGGCATTCCCTACTCTTCTGGGGTACCCGGTTTAAACTGCGACCCAGCACCCACTTCAGGTAGCTCACACACTCCAGCTCTTGGGATCTGATATATTTCCTGTATGTACTGTAGAAACCAGTACATATATACAACAACACAAAGAAGTATGCACATTTGCTACTGTGCTACCATCCAGCTGCTGTTACAGGTGTGTTATTTTTCTGGAGGCTAGAAGGCAACACTCATTATTTTGCTTTTCCTGTCATTTAGAGGCTAAGACAGTCTTTAGCTTATGGTTACCCTCAAAGTAATAAGTGCCAAGGCCTCCTTACCTTGTTTTACTCTTAGATTGGCTCTTTCCCTCCACCCTCCATATATAAAACAGTGTGCTCATATTATATCCAATGAGATGATTATCCAAATGCACAGACTTCTGATGATTCAACTTTCGGTCAGTCTCTTTGTCTGTGTAACCTAAGGCATTCACAAATACTATGTATGAGACGTGGGTCATCTTCAGAGACTATGACATAATAGAGGCATAGTTAAGAGGCCCGTTTGTACCTATTAGCATTTGATTTGTTTCAATTTTCTTTAAGCCATTATCATCATTGTTGACAAGAAATATACCGACATTTATACAGACAAATTATGATTTCATCACCAATTACAGCAGAAGGATATAAAATTATGATTGATTCTGAATAAATGTGACTTTTAGAGTACAGAGGAGATGTTAAATTATCATTAAACTGAGGAAAGAGTGAGACATTCCAATTCAAAGGCCTCCATCCTTTGGTATATTTCTAAATTAGAAAATTTCCAGGAATTTAGCATCAATAGTATTTACCCCATTCTCTAAAATAAAGTAGGTGGGAGAAATTAGAATGAGAATGGTAAGCACTAAGTTTTAGAAAACACTAAGCCTGTTGGCACACATGTTTTTATTCCAGAAGACAGAGGCAGGGAGATCAAAATTTTTTTTTACATTATCTTGGTCTTTGTAGCAAGACCATGTCTCATAAATACAGAAAAATTAAAAAATAAAAAGTCATCTGGAACAATTTTTCAATCTTATAATGATGATTAAATCAAAGTGTACAACCCTGGTCAAGTTCCTATCAAGAAAATCATAGCTATAAAATAAAGAAACTTAGAAATGTTTATTTTAATTTTTTGTATAATGTATTAGATTCAGCCTTTACCTATGGCACGGTTAAAATCTGCATGGCATTTAAACTACTAAAGACTAGTATTATGATATGTAAGACTGTAGCCATAATAATGCCCAATCTTTTGTGTTATTTTTGAGTTTATTTATTTTTAGTTAGTGCATTGGCGTTTTGCCTGCATATATGTCTGTATGAGGGTGTCAGATACCATAGAATTGGATTTACAGACAGCTGTGAGCTTCCATGTGGTTGTTGGGAATTGACCCTTTACCCTTTGGAATATCAGATAGTGCTCTTAGCCTCTAAGACATATCTCCAACCCCAACATTCTGAATTATGGTAAAGAGTAAATATGATTTTGTCAGGTTTATTGATAGATACCAATTAAATAGTCAGAAAGAGTAATTATAAATTTTCATGCTGAGATTTTCAGTATTTTTTAAAGTAGATAATGTGGTGAAAGAAAAGCCAAATACAGTGATTTGATGAGCCTTTCCAAAGGACAATGAAAAGTATTTGAACATCAGCAGCTGCACTAGAAACTGGACTTCCCATCTTCTAGAAAAGAGACACATTTATTCATTATTAGTATGCTTTCTTTTTGTAAATGCAGGTAATCATGAGAAAGCCACATATATTAACCACCTCATAGGACTTTCTGCACATCCTCTGCTAATTAATAAATATGGCATGAACTAGCAGAACATACACCGGTTTCAGGAAGTTTCCTAAAGGCGTTTGCACATATTACTGCAGATGAACTCTCTGATGCAATAGGTATGCTATTGTTGATAGTTTAGATGAAGAAAAAGAACATAGTACTATATCCTGGAGAGTGAAAGAAAACATAGTACTATATCCTGGAGAGTGTTAATATAAACTTGCAAATTCTGAACTGAAGAGTGCATTCATCAGAATAAGGAAAAGCAGCAATTGGATAATACTGGCTCAATGGAAGACCGTTTTAAAGGGGGAGTATTTGATATTGAGAGGCTAGGTCTGAAAAAAGATCTATGGTAATGAAAGTAAAGGATGGAAGAAGAGGATGGGAGAAGACTAGAAGATTAATAGATGAAGGACAATCTGATTGCTAAGTGTCCTTTCAGGTACAATGAGGTCAGCCTCTTTTGAAAGCAGATACTTAGTGACTTTTCCCTTGGATAAGTTGCTCCTCCAGCATTCTACTCAGAGATTCTCTGAAGACACAGCATGGAAAATTGATTTGAATATCCTCAGTGATTTATATGCAGAACTTAGAACTTCAATAATATGGGACAATTAAGAACTCATTTATTTCCTTGAGTGGAAATGTCAGAGATGTAATTCTCAGGGCACCTTCAATGCACACCGGAAATGAAAAAAAACTTTTTTTGTTTGTTTGTTTTTTGAGTATTTCCTTTCAAAATATAAATTTTCTACCCTGTTTTTCAGTTAACTATTGTCTTTTCTGTAATGTGGAATTATGCACACTGAAAAAATTTTAGAGCTTAGACTAACTAGCCTAAACAAATATCAGAAAAAGAGAGGAAAGAAAAGGAGAGTATCAATCTATTTGTTCCACGTGGACTGAGATATGTGTAATCTAGATATACTTGGGAACATTTGTAGATGGGATGTCTTTTTGCACCTGAGGTGTGAAAAGTTTCTGAAGCATGAAGCCATCTATTCATCCACAGTGGGATCATCACCCTGGGGAAAATAGAATGTTAAATTTTAGTTCCATTGGTTACATTAAATCAGTCTACCAGTATCTACCTCCTCCTTGTTTCAAAATTCAAGTAATTATATCACATTTAAACTTAAGAATCACTTTGAAAAGCAAAATCACGTATCTTTTTTTTTATTATATTAAGAAAAGAAGAAAAAAAAACATAAACAAAAAACAAGTTTCCACCTCCTCCCAGCCTCCCATTTTCCTCCCCTCCTCCCACCCTTCTCCCCCTCCTCCCACTCCTCTCCCCCTCCCTCTCCAGTCCACAGAGCAGTCCAGGTTCCCTGCCCTGTGGTAAGTCCTAGGTCCTCCCCCCTCCGTCCATATCTAGGAAGGTGAACATCCAAACTGGCTAGGCTTCCACAAAGCAAGCACATTAAGTAGGATCAAAACCCCGTGCCATTGTCCTTGGCGTCTCATCAGCCCTCATTGTTCGCCATGTTCAGAGAGTCCGGTTTTATCCCATGCTTTTTCGGTCACAGTCCAGCTGGCCTTGGTGAGCTCCCAGTAGATCAGCTCCACTGTCTCAGTGGGTGGGTGCACGCCTCGTGGTCCCGACTTCTTTGCTCAGAGAAAACAAGATGGGCATATTACAAAAGGTAACACGGATTTACCCTGAGCTAAGAGCTAATGATGAAATATCATTAGCAGTCCTTATAAGAATAGGTTATCTATAACTCTTCTTAAGAGTTTACAGAAACAGAAAAAATTTCGATAAGAAAATAGCTATATATTAAGAGTTTGATGTGTATTTAAACTACTTATAAGTCACTAGCATGAAAAAAAATAGAAATTCATTATTTCAAGTGTTCACTTAGCTCATGCATTTTTATATATAGTTAATCAAATGTGCAGATGGGGTCTGATAGATTTGCTCATCTGACTAACCAATTTATCATGATTTTTATTATATACATTGCGTAGACATGTTCCTTTATTTTGATTGTACAATTTATGACTTTTTCCTAAAAGTTTCTCAATTTTAATTATGTATCATATGTGTTTTACAACTACAAAGCTTATTATAAGTTATAAAATAAGGTAGCGTTTGAGAAAAGAAAAAGAAAAGAAATGTTTACCTGAAAGAAAGAAATAACACATTATTGGGAAGCTACCAGTGTTCGGTCTGGCACATAAAATAAACACAAATCATCATGCCAGCTGTTGTGTGTGTTTGTGTGTGTCTGTGAATGAAGAAAGAAACTATCTATCTTCCTTAGCCAGCAATGAAACTAACATCTACATATTATGGCTGAGAAGCAGCATTTCCTAAGGCATTTTATTTTCCAAGTGATAAATCTACAGGGTTCCTCCTTAGGATTCTTGAGTCGTCATCATCAATTAAGTAGCTTTCTCTTTTAGAGCTTTCTGATGTATCGGCATTCTTTTCTCAATACTTCCTCATCTTTTGTCTTCTATTCTATCTATCACTCTACTGGGCTAACCCTTAGAGTTTCCATCTCTCTGTTAGTTGACTTTCTATTGCTATAATACAATTCCGAAGATTATCAGTTTATAAAGACACAAAGGATTATTTTGGCTCAAAGTCTATAGTTTTGGAATTGGACATTCGTTTGGTCTTGTGGCACAGCACATCACGGTTGGAATGTGTGCCTGAAATTTGCTATTCAGACTACAGACAGGAAATCAAGACAAAGAGAGAACAGCATCCCTTAATACCCTGCAACCTGCTTTCATGCAATGGACTCAAACTTCCAGTAGGTGATACTTATTAAAGGTATTCTGCAGGTTCCCATTAGCTAAGCTGAGTGAGGATCTAACCTTGTAATCATGGGCCTCTATGAGCAGCTACATTCCAGTTCTGTATTACGACATTTTGCATGGTCTCAGTGTTACTTCTTTCTTTTTCTCTCTTTCGTCCTTTCTCCTTCCTTCTCTCCCCCTCTCTTTTTCTCTCTTTCTTTTTCTTTCTTTCTGTTTTAATGTTACTCTTTCATGACTCTGTTGCATTTTATATAACTCCTTATCTGAATTTTTTTTGCACTAAGTCCAGTGGTGCTTTTGATTCCTAAGTGCACTGAGTCACACAAATTGGCACAGTTTGTCTGTGTGATACAATGTGATAACAGTGTGGCTTTCATACTACCCTTCAGGATCCATTTGCCGCATCTCCAAAGGGTTTCCATCAGACTCCTGGAAATTCAGTTCTGTCCAATTCTGGGATGCCTAAATGCCCTTTGTTAAGCATCATAACTGTTGTAGTGGCAATTACATTTCAATTTCGTATGCATGTTTTTTCCTGAAGGTCAAGTTATTTTTTTCTCCTATAAAGGGCCGTAGTTGCTACTACTTTATATTTTGATTCTATGGTCTATGTCAGAACTTTTTGACTCTGAAAGTTTACATGAAAGGAGGCAGAAATGACAGCAAACCAATGAGTGTAGCTTCACTACCATCGTACCAAAATGGCAGGAGGCAGGGCTTAGGCAGTGTCATACAGTTCTCTGACTTTTAGCCTAATATATTTTCTTAAAATTTTTACTTACTTTGTTGTATTTTCAGATTTAAAACTTCTCCTTTTATCACAAGTAAAATGTTTTTTTTTTAATCACAGTTGATAACAAAGGCATTCCTAAAGGTCAGTTAATGTATTACTTCTGAGGAGGGGTTTTAATTATATGTTTTCCCCGCCGATTATCAATACTTCTTTTATTTAGCTGGGTTATTAAACTCCTTTTATTTTCAATGATTGGAAATCTATGCCTCAAATATTTCTACAGGAATTTCATAAGTTCCTTTGCAGAAAACCATTTATATATTTAATTTGGCTTTTACATGCATGTTGAAGTGATTCTGTTTGTGAAGTGTTAAATGTCTAAATGAATGAAGCACCTATGATTCATGTATTTCCAGAAAACTGGTCTACCTGATCAGGAACTGTGAATCATGTTGCTTCTAAATGAAACCTAGGCAAGAAAATATAAATAGGATAAAAAATTTTCCCATGGTTACTAGTTAATTAGTCCTGTTTTACACCAGATAACCTTAATTACTATGTAACATCTCTAAAACATTATGTTAATTTATTTTGAGATTTATTGTGTGTGTGTTTATTAACATATTTCATGTAGGTGCAAATGGAAGGCAGAGGAGGGAGAGCATCAAACTCCTAAAGTAAAAAGTTATATGTGGTTGTGAGTAACCAGATATAGGGGCTGGTAACAGAACTCACATTTGCTCTAAGAGAAGTGTAGTAATAAGGGTGGCGGGGCTGCATCCCTGGCACCACAGCCGCCTGGCTAGCTCATGCCCGAAATAACAACACACAAACTGTATTCATTTAATCACTGCTTGGCCCATTTCTATCTAGCCTCTTCTAGGCTAATTCTCACATATTAATTTAGCCCATTTCTAATCATCTGTGTAGCCCCCCTAGGTACGCTTACCGCGAAGATTCTAGCCTATGTCCATTCTGGGTCTGAGCTTCATGGCGTGTGTCTGCCCGGGAGAGCGGAGCATGGCATCTCTCTCTCTCAGGCGTCTGCTCCTGAGAGGAGAGCTGTGGAGTCTGAGCTCACTTCCTTTCCTCCCAGCGTCCTGTTCTGCCTACTCCTCCCACCTATCTTCCAACCAATAAAAAAATGGGCCAAGGCAGTTCCTTTATTAGCCAATGACCTTCCTCCATCAGAGAAGTTCTGATCTGAACCTCTGAGGTATCTTTCCAAACCCTTATTTTTTTTTAAAAGAGTGAGTGTGTGTGTGTGTGTGTGTGTGCATGTGTTTGCATACACACGTGTGTATGTTGTGTGTGTGTGTCTGTGTGTGAATGTGTGTTCACAGAGGTATCATGGAATTTTTCTGGAGGTCAGATGACAACCTGTGGTCTTTAGCTTCTCTCTTTGAACACTGTGTCTTCTTGGAGTTAAATTCAGGTCATCTGATTTGGTGGCAAGTGACTTTACCCTATGAGTCATCTTGCCTGCCCTTAATGACCTGTAAAAGGTGAACTGGGTTCACAGAAAAAATATGGGTAGGAGAAATCTTAAAACAATTTAAAAGTATTACTTTTTTAAATGTTATGTTAAATCCTTCAAAAATAAATATCTGTTAAAGAAAAAATTCCTTAAAAGAGATTGAGATGACAGGATCACATCATCTTTATAACATTAAGGTACCACTGAAAATTCTACCTTTAAAGAAAATAGAGTTAACAGGAATTTTATTATTGTATAGATTATCAGTTTCTCCAAGACATTTTTACTTAAATTACAGATTCTGTGAAAATGTTTACTCATCAATTTTAGATAGTATTATTATGATCTAATAACATTATTGCCAAAATGCCTTTTGTTTTCTAAAAACTAAAGCTAAAGCACTTACTGTCATTGGCACAGTTTAGTATCTCAGGTATTCCAGTCCATTTAGTGATGAAATGTCGTAGTTTTCCTTTGTGCTTTCTTGGACCAGATGTTGGCTCTTAAATGTTGCATTGGTGTATTTTACTGCCGTTAGGTCATAGTTGTCATTAGCTACGAAATACTGGAGAAAAAGTGAAACTTATCAAGGGAAAACTTATGAAAAAAAAGTTACTGAAAAATCTGTCAAAATATTCAGGTTTGTTCAGGTAGTAGTTCCTAAGAAAACAGACTCCAGGCTCAGGGAGTTGGGGCAGAGAAACAGTTTATGACCAGTATGAACATTGCAAAGAGAAGCAAAATGTCACAGATGTTTCCCAGTTTGTGTCTTAAAATGTGGAAAGATGAATGATTTATATATTTTCATTTTTATGATGGGGAGAGTCAAGTCAATTGTGCTGTGAGTAAGTAGTCACAGGGTGCTGCAACATATGTTGAAAAGCTCAGTGGCCTGGATGCTGAATCTGGCTGCTTTGTTTGACTTTGACAGCTGCAAGATTTCACCTCCAGTCCATACATCCTCATCAACAAATTCAATTTCTACTTTTGTAGAGAGAAAATGGAGGTATAAAAATACTGCCTACTTAAATATTAAGCAGGAATATAGTGATTTCCATACAGAGATAATATAATCCGAAGCATGTTTAGCATGTTTTTATCATATGATTTTTTAAATTTTTGTTTATCTGTTTGTTTGCTTGTTTTACATACCAACCAGTTTCCCATTCCTCCTCTCCTCCTGTTACTTCACTCCATCTCCCATCTACCCCTTATCCCATCAACTGCTCCGTCTCCATTCAGAACAGGTAAAACCTCCCATTGGAGTCAACAAAGTATAGTATATCCAATTGAGGCAGGACCAAGTTACTCCCCCAGCCTGCATCAAGGCTAGAAAAGGAATCCTACCATAAGGAATAGGTTCCAAAGTGCTACCTCATGTATGAGAAACAGGATGTGGTCCCACAGCCAGAGTCCCCACAAAAGGCATAGATACACAACTAGATTGGTCACTTGCCTGCTCCCTAGCTGTCAGTCCAGAGTCCATGAGTTCCCACAAATTCAAGTTAGCTGTTTCTATGGGTTTTCCTATCATGCCCTTGAACCCTCTTACTCTTATCCCTCCTCCCTTTCTTCAGCTGGACTCTGGGAGCTTGACCCAGTGCTTGGCTGTGGATCTCTGTATCTGGATGAAGGCTCTATAATGACAATTAGGGTAGTGATAAACGTGATTACAGAGGAAGGACACTTTGGACATTCTCTCCACTAATTCTAGGGGATCCTGGGAGTTTACCTAACACCAGGTTTCTCCCTACCTGTTAATGGCCCCTTATACTAAGATATTTCTTTTATTACTCTCCCTGTCTGTCCCACCCCCAACTTAACCACCTTGATCCCTCATCTTCCCACCACCATCCCATTCCTCCAAACCCCACCTACAGTTTACCCAAGACATCTCATCTATTTCCTCATCTCAGGGAGTCCATGTGTCCCTTTTAATGTTCTTCTCACTACTTAGCTGAAGATTGTAGCCTGGCTATCTTTTGCTTTACTTCTAATATCCATACCATGAGCACATACCATGATTGTCTTTCTGGTTCTAGGTTGCTTCACTCAGGATAATTTTTTTCTAGTTCTATTCATTTTCTTGAAAATTTCATGACCTAACTGTTTTTAACAGCTGAGGAACGTTCCATTGCGTAGATGTCCTACATTTTCCTCATCTAGTCTTTGGTTGAAGGGTGTCTAGATTGTTTCCAGGTTCTAACTATTACAGATAATGCTGGTATGAACATAGTTGAGCAAGTGCCCTTGTGGTATGATTGAACATACTTTGGGCATATGTCCAAGAGTGGTATCACTTGGTCTTCAGCTAGATTGACTCCCAGTTTTCTAAGAAAATGCCATATAGATTTACAAAGTGGCTTTATAAGTTTACACCAGCAGTGGAGGAGTGTTCCCCTTACTCCATATCCCCTCCAACATGGACTGTCATTAGAGTTTATGATCTTAGCCATCCTGACATTTATAAGATGGTATCTCAGCTGGGCGATGGTGGAGCACGCCTTTAATCCCAGCACTTGGGAGGCAGAGGCAGGCAGATCTCTGTGAGTTCGAGACCAGCCTGGTCTACAGAGCTAGTTCCAGGACAGGCTCCAAAGCCACAGAGAAATCCTGTCTGGAAAAACCAAAAAAAAAAAAAAAAAAAAAAAAAAAAGATGGTATCTCAATGTCATTTTTATTTTCATTTTCCTTCTGGCTAAGGATGTTGAGCAATTCTTTAAGTATATTTTGGCCATTTGAAATGCTTCTGTTGAGAATTCTCTGTTTGCATCTGTATCCCATTTTTAACGAGACTATTTAGTATTTTAATGCATTTTCTTGAGTTCTTTCTATATTTTGGAGATAATTCCTCTGTCAGATATAGACAGATCTTCTTGGTGAAGATCTTTTTCCATTTTTTTAGACTGCCATTTTGTCTTATTGAGAGTGTCCTTTGCCCAATAGAAGCTTTTCAGGGGGTCCCATTTATCAATTGTAGCTCTCAGTGTCTTTGCTAATGGTTTTACGTTAAGGAAGCAGTCTCCTGAGTCAATGTGTTCAAGGCTACTTCCTACTTTCTCTTCTACTGGCTTCAGTATAACTAAATTTAATTGGTCTTTGATCCACTTGAACTTGAATTTTGTGCAGGGTTATAGATATGGGTCTACTTGCATTCTTCTACCTGCTATCATCCAGTTACTTCAGCACCATTTATTGAAGATGCTTTATTTTTTCCACTGCAATTTTTTGGCTTCTTTGCCAAAAGTCAGATGTTCATAGGTGTCTGCATGAATGTCAGAGACATTGATTCAATTCCATTGATCCATGTATATGTTTTTATGCCAATACCAAACTGTTTTTATTATTATAGATCTAGAGTAAAGTTTGAAGTCAGGGATGGTGATGCCTTCCGAAGTTCAGGTATTATGCAGGATTGTTTTTGTTCTATATGAAGTTGATCATTGTTCTTTTGAAGTCTTGTGAAAATTGTGTGAAAATTTTGATGGGGATTGCATTGATTCTGTAGACTGATTTTTGAAGACTGCCAATTTTTACTGTGTATTAATCCTCCTGATCCATGAATATGGGAGATTTTTCCATTTTCTGATCTCTTCCACAGTTTCTTTCTTAAAAGACTTAAAATTCTTGTCTTATAGGTCTTTCACTTATTGATCACAGATACACCAAGATGTTTTACATTATTTGTGGCTATTATAAAAAGTGTTATTCCTCTGATTTATTTTTCAGCCCATTTATCATTTTTATATTGAAAGGATACTAATCTTTTGAGTTGATCTTTTATCCAGTCACTTTTCTGAGGCATTTATTAGATGGAGAAGTTCCCTGGTAGAATTTTTGTTGTCATTAATGTATACTGTAATATCATTAGCAAAGAGTGAACATATGACTTCATCCTTTCCAATCTGTATCACCCTTTTTTCTTTATAGCTCTTAAAATTTTTTCTTTATTCTGTATGTTTAGCGAATTGCTTATTATGTGGTGAGGAATTTTGATTTTGCTCCAGTCTATTTTGTGTTCTGTCAGCTTCTTGTACCTTTATGGGCATGTCTTAATTTGGGTTGGGAAAGTTTTCTTCTATGATTTTGTTGAATATATTTTCTGTGTCTTTGACCGGGGATTCTTCTTTTGATTTTATCCTTATCTTTCTTAGGATTGGTCTTCTCATGATGTCCTAGATGTTTTATGTTAGGAATTTATTTAATTTAACATTTTCTTTGACTGATGATTATATTACCTCTATTTTATCTTCAGTGCCTGAGTGTCTCTCTTCCATTTCTTGTATTGGTAATATTTGCATCACTAGTTCCTTTTTGCATCCCCAGACTTTCCATTTCCAGAATTCTCTCAGTGTCTGTTTTCTTTATTGTTTCTATTTCAGTTTTCAAGTCTTGAACCCATTTCTTATCTGTTTTCTTTCTTGACTTTCTTTGCTTTATTTAAGGAATTTATTGATTTCTTCCAATTTTTTGTTTGTATTTTCATTGACTTCTTCAAGAGAATTTTTCAATTTCTCTTTCAGGAGCCTCTATCATCTTCATAGATTAATTTTAAGTTTGTTTTCTTGTGTTTCAGCTACGTTGGAATGCTCAGGTTTTGCTATTGTTGGAGAACTGGGTTCTGGTGGTGACATATTGCTCTTTCATTTATTAAATATTGCCTTACATTGGTCTTTAGTCATCTTTTCTTCCAACCAGTGTGGCCTGTGCCTGTTTTTCCAACTGGTGTGGTTTGTGCATGTGCCAATGAGGTCTGCTGAGATTTCTGGGGAGGACTGGCCACAGGGAGGATGCACAGTTGTGTGGGGTTGGGTGACACTGTAGGTGTTGGGGGAACAGAGTACAGTGGGTGGTAGGATGGGAGTACAGCCTGGACACAGTTCCCGCACCTGCTCAAAGGCTGGTGGGGACTGTCCTGCAGCATGATCTAAGGTGGTAGGAGTGGAAGGAAGAAAGAGAGAGAAAAGGGAAACTGTGATTTAGTATGAAAAATAAAAAAGAGTCTTTCAAAAATTAAAAAAAAAAACACAAATAACTTGTTTTAGATAGCTGCAGTGAGTTTTATTGGAGACCAAAAGAGTTGTCTCAATGAGAATCATTGTAATAGCATTTCTTTCAACCAAACTGAGAAAGTAGGTAAAGATACTTTTCAGTACTTTCATCTAGCTTTTGGGACTCTCTTTTCTATGTTCATTCTTTTTAAGTGTGTCTTCCTTCCCCGCCCCCTACAAACAATATATGAAAAGAATGGGCTAAGCCCTTCCTTGTTTAATCAATTAATTTCTTCTGGGCAGCCAAATGAATTTACTCCTTGCAGAACAGTCTTTTTTTTCTATCTATCTATCTATCTATCTATCTATCTATCTATCTATCTATCTATCTAAGATTTCTGCCTCTTCCCCGCCACCACCTCCCATTTCCTCCCCCTCCCCCAATAAAGTCCCCCTCCCTCATCAGCCCAAAGAGCAATCAGGGTTCCCTGCCCTGTGGGAAGTCCAAGGAACACCCACCTCCATCCAGGTCTAGTAAGGTGAGCATCCAAACTGCCTAGGCTCCCCCAAAGCCAGTACTTGCAGTAGGATCAAAAACCCATTGCCATTGTTCTTGAGTTCTCAATAGTCCTCATTGTCCGCTATGTTCAGCGAGTTCGGTTTTATCCCAGGCCTTTTCAGACCCAGGCCAGCTGGCATTGGTGAGTTCCCAACAGAACATCTTCATTATCTCAGTATGTGGGTGCACCCCAAGCGGTCCTGAGTTCCTTGCTCGTGCTCTCTCTCCTTCTGCTCCTGATTTGGCCCTTGAGATTTCTGTCCGGTGCTTCAATGTGGGTCTCTGTCTCTGTCTCCTTTCATCGCCTGATGAAGGTTAATATTCAGGAGGATGCCTATATGTTTTTCTTTGGGTTCTCCTTCTTATTTAGCTTCTCTAGGATCACTAATTCTAGGCTCAATGTCCTTTATTTATGGCTAGAAACTAAATATGAGTGAGTACACCCCATGATCTTCTTTTTGGGTCTGGCTTACCTCACTCAGGGTAATGTTTTCTATTTCCATCCATTTGCATGCAAAATTCAAGAAGTCCTTGTTTTTTACTGCTGAGTAGTACTCTAATATGTATATATTCCATACTTTCTTCATCCATTCTTCCATTGAAGGGCATCTAGGTTGTTTCCAGGTTCTGGCTATTACAAACAATGCTGCTATAAACATAGTTGAGCATATATTTTTGTTGTATGATAGGGCCTCTCTTGGGTATATTCCCAAGAGTGATATTGCTGGGTCCAGGGGTAGGTTGATCCCGAATTTCCTGAGAAACTGCCACACTGCTTTCCAAAGTGGTTGCACAAGTTTGCATTCCCACCAGCATTGGATAATTGTACCCCTTTCTCCACAACTTCTCCAGCAAAGGCTATTATTGGTGTTTTTTATTTTAGCCATTCTGACAGGTGTAAGATGGTATCTTAAAGTTGTCTTGATTTGCATTTCCCTGATCACTAAGGAAGTTGCGCATGACCTTAAGTGTCTTTTGGCCATTTGAACTTCATCTGTTGAGAATTCTATGTTCAGCTCAGTACCCCATTTTATAGTTGAAAAGAGTCATAGCATGAGAATCCAGCTTGAATTTTACCACTGAAAATATGATCTCAGAACATATACTTATTGTGTGATATAGGTATTTCTTTAGAATATTTGTCCTGTATATATGTATATAAAGGATAAAAAGGTTTGAAGTTTTTGTTTGCTTTATACAATTTCTTATTTTTTCTTATGGTTTAAACCACCTGAATTAGATTGCAATAGAGAGCTTAAAATATCCTCAAGTAGTTTAAAAGAGACATGTTAATACAATTTATTAACAAGTCCTTAAATGGTAACTAGGTAATTTAAAATATAAATAAAAGCATTGGATGTCAGAAGGCTGTCATTTACTCAAGTAGCACCTCATCTGCACTGGAACAATCCCAAATACTCACGAATGTACAACTTATTAGTAATCACACACTTCTACCTTTACTGGAAGCTAGGTCATAGTTCATCCACATATCAGATATACATAATTCTGTGCATATGTGTTTGTCTGTGTCTCTGTGTGTCTATGTGTCTATTTGTCTATGTGTGTGTGTGTGTGTGTCTGTGTTATCTACACCAAAGGAAAGTATTTTCCTCCTATAATAACAAATACATATGTGCATCTGAGTATCATCTACATCCTTTTCTACTCGAGGATGTGTGGTTTGTGCAAGTTAAACTTTTCACTTGTAGAAAAAGAATTACTGTTAGCAGTATTTTATTTAATATATAATATTACCTAATTAATTTATTCAGTTATAACTATTTTGACACTGTTAAGAATACATACGTCAAGGCATATTTATATTTTTTAGTAATTTTGAACATGCTTCCCTTCTTTCTGATTGAATTATTATTCCTAAATACATATTTTACAATATTTATACTTGGATGAATAGATATATTGATGTATGAAATGAGAGAGGCAGAGAAAAAAAGCGGTAAAATAAAGAACCTTAATAAGTATTTGCACATTAATTAAAATATCGTTAATGGTAGGGGAATAAACTTATGAATTCTAAATTATTTCCACATACTACGAATCTGATCTGTGACCTTGTTCTCATGACATCTCGCTGTCATTATTCTTTCTTCCCACTATCAATATTTTTATAGTTTGCCAGTGAGTAATTATGTTTCACTAGAATCTGTGAATTGTGCTTCTGTTTTGTTTCTGTGTCTTTGTAGGAATGGGTATATTTCTTACATGATATCTTAACATTGCAGTTATATAGTGTAATTTGTAATAATGAGATTTCTGATGTTTTTAATATTCAGGTTGCAAATATTTTCCCTTTAATTTGCTAATGTCTTTAAAAGTGAGAATTTTGTTTTGTTTCTGACTGTGTTTTTTGCTCACTATTCTTTAATACATTGTCTGTAGATTATAAACAAGTAAAAGACGGTTTGTTGAATGAAAGAAGATAGAGAAAGAAAATTGGATCAATACTTGCTAAATGGAATGGCTTAATGTATCTTTAATATGTCAGTGTTGAAAGGAAAAGCATTAAAGGATGTTATATCATGAGGTCTTTGCTCTACTAGAAGAATTTTGGACATTATCACAGGAAGCAGTTATCATGAGAGGCCACTCCTGATTAAACAATGGTGTTAATTCCTTTCCTCTCATCTTCATGCACTCTTCCCCTCCTATTTTCTTTCTCTCTCGAGGCTTTCCGCTCTTCCTCTTTTTTCTCTCCCTCCTTCATCCTCTCCCTAGAGGACTCTACAATGAGACTCCTGCCATTGGTGAGCATTTTTATTGGGCTTTCCCAACAATAAAAGAAAAATCTGTTTTGAAAAATCAGTCTTAGTTGTTTTTAAATTACAGCACAAATTGGGCCAAAGCATCAGAAAAAAAATTGTATCCTAGAAAAAAAACCTGAAAATATGATGTATTCATTTCAAAATATTATCATATTGATACACTTTAATTTTAAATACTACATTCCAATTTTACCATGAAAAGTAAATAGCAAGACAGGTAAGTTATTGGGAAAATACTAATTTATTTTAAAATTCTAAAAGTAAATCCTGCTACCTTCTGTAAAGAATAAAATAAGTGTGATATATTTCAAATAATTGACAGAATTTTACACAAGCACTTGATATGTATCTATCTAATAATGTGCTATTACGAAGCTTACAGATAAATCATCATGAGTTTTTGAAACATGAATTTTTTTTCACAACTTTACCTTAATGTAAAAATTCCATCCATGTTATGAACACCTTCATCTCATCTGATATTTCTCATGGTAAGGACTCCTCATATTTATGCCCCATTTCTTCCCTTACCATCTTCTGAGTCCAAAATACATTGAATGAAATTCTCAAAGATTAATAAAAAATAATAAATACAATATGTGCTGTTAAGAGGATATTACATAGGATTTCATATTAAATAATTCTTATAATTTTGTCATAAAATATTTGTATACCTTTTCATGTGTAAATACCTGTATGGCTACAGAGTGTCTACTATAGAGGAACTTTTCCTTCATAGGAACTATATTTATATGTCAATGTATCTAGATGTTATTCGGTTTATGAGTGTGTTGTCTTGTAAAAACCTCACTCAGTATATATTTGAAAATATTTGTCAATGAGACTTCTTTTTACATAGGATAAAATACAGTCCAGGCTGGCCCAGAAGTGTCTCATGGGAGAGAAAACCCTAAACTCATAATCCTCCTGCCTCCAACTTTCAAGTCCTGGGGTTACAAGTGAATGTTACCATACCTTACCTATGACAATACTTTCTTCCTTATGTTGAAAATATATTTTCTTCTCACATAATCTCTTCAGATTATAGTTTGCTCTCCCTCTATTTCTCCTAGTTATTCTCCATGTCCCTCTATTGCAAATCCACCCCCTTTCTGCTTCAATGAGACATTTAACATTAAATTTTGTAATATTCATTGTGGAAATGTGTATTTTCCTCTTGTAATGCAACCTCACTATCATGAGTACATAACACATAGAAAATTGTCTTCATAAACTATGTTATTTAAACCATGATTGTTACAACATTCTGCTATCATTGATACAAAATTGATACTACATTCCACTATCTTCAAGGGATTTTTTTTCATATTACAGAAATTTTACATTTGCAGTTTTGACAGAACATATTATGTGAAATCCATAGTTAAAAATTATCACTCTAAAGACTAAACTAGACTCTATATTGCATTTCAGCCTTGGACATTTCCTAATGATCATGTTCATAATTGGTTATATTCTTAGTCATTCTTTATTTGTGCTTTGGATCAAAGTTGGAGCTTGTATTTGTAAGTGCTGATCTACTGAGATATGCATGAAACCCTCGTCTGCTTTCCATTTTAATCCATATAAATAGTCTAGCCTACCTTAAAATAAAAACAGTCAATCAGAAATATACTCTTCATAACAGTAGATGGTTAATGGGCTTGTTCAGGATGTCTTTATTTTTTATAGTTTATTATCTTTTTTTTCTATTTATCTCAAATACTTCTGATAACTGATCGAACAATTGACATAGCAAATTGAATAACAGGAACGTGAGCATCTCAGATAATCCTATTAGATCAGTCCATTTATTCTTAGGTTTCCCACTTGAAGTTTGGATAGCAACTACAGATTGATACCAATCTGTACTCTGGTGAGTGATGTGTACATCTTCCTGGATTTCCTAAATTCTACCCAATCCACCTGTAATGAAAGATTTCCAACATTACACACGGTATATTTATATTCATTTTTTTGTTACCAAATATCTGCCAAGATAATATTTAAGAAGGAAAGGTTCATGGTGGCTTATAGTTGAAGGATGTTAGTGGGGAAGGCATAGCTGCAGTACCATTAGCCAGCCTGTTAATTTGCAATAGAAATCACAAATCAGAGAAAAAAATGTGACAGGGCCATGAAACTTCATGGTCTTTCCCACACATTTTCTACAGTGACATTTCTCCTTCTCCTCCTCCTCCTCCTCCTCCTCCTCCTCCTCCTCCTCCTTCTTCTTCTTCTTTTTCTTCTTCTCCTCCCCCTCCTTCTCTTCCTCCTCCTCCCCCTCCTCTTCCCCCTCCCCTTCCTTCTCCTCCTCCTCTTTCTTTTTCTCCTCCTCCTCCTCCTCCTCCTCCTCCTCCTCCTCCTCCTCTTTCTTCTTTCCTTCTCTTCTTGATTTTCAGACCAAGTTTTCCTGTAATACTGAAAGTCTTGTCTTGACTCACTAGAATAAATTCAAACTCACAGATCCACCTGTCCCTGATTCCCAAATGCTAGAATTAAAGGTGTGCACTACCATTCCTGGGTGAGGCTCTACTTCTTAAAAATTCTTTAATTTTTTCCTAGACATCTCTAACAGCCGGCAACCAAATGTTTAAATATGTGAGAATATAGAGATCATATTACACACAAGTGGAACACAGAGATGGCCATTTTTAATATGCACAAAAAAATTTAATATACTGGACACATAAAACACCTTATATAAATAATTAGAAAATAATATGTCCCTTTTCTTTTCCATGAGAATATAATGAAGGCACAGTAGAAACACTGTAATTCTATGACACCAATAAGAACCACTTTGAAATATGAATAGTACTACAAGATAAAACCATAGTTGTCTCCTATTTTCTGTTAATACCATGTCACACCTTTTTTAAAATCCTCTTTATTTCTTGATTGTGTTTTTCTACTTCCTTTTCTTGTGTATCAGCAAAAACTTCTTAACAAACTACTAAAGGAATTAAACTTTGTTGATAAGCAATGCAGGTATACCCCACTTAACTTGAGATGTTTAAATTGTTGGAACAATCCATAATAATTTCTGTTCTCATTGTTCAATCAAGCTAAAGAATATCATGCTCACATCCCAAGTTGATAACTTGAATGAATCAAATACCTAACATAAACATCACTGCCTAATTATACAAAGATAAATATGTTCAGGGGAAGCATAATTAAATTCTACAGATCAATTGTGAGATACAGCTCTGTTTTTCTTACTAAACAAAGCAAATTCATTTCCACATACACAATGAGAAAACATTACATAAATGGTTTGTGGTTAAATATATAAACTTCTATTTATGACAAAGTAAAATTGTCTTAGAGAAAAAGCACTTTTTAAGCGTTATATTTTTCAGAAGAATTCAGAAGTACCACTTCTAATCAGATTTGGAATGAAAACATCAAAGAGGACTTACTGTGGAATATAATATAGTGTTTCAGGCAGTTTAGTGTTTAGGCAGAAAAAAGTTCAGTAGACTTAAAACAGGAAAATACCTGCATGTAAAAGGTGCAAAATGCCAACTATTTTAACACAAAATTTGTGATAGATATGTTGAAAAGTACTTTTTAAAATATAAAATAAAAATAAAATAAATAGACTGGTTGTAATGAAAAAATAAAGAGTTTAGAATGAAACTTGCATCTTAAGATTTATTACAGTTGCAGAAAAATTAAAGCAATGTAAATTCCTCTTATGATGCTTGTAGATACATAGAAAGATCTATAATTTTTATCAGTATCCAACATGAAGATATATTTTTACAACTAAAAAATATTTTAAAAAATTTCCATATTAGGTGACTAATAGAAGCTCCATTGCACAGTGACTGTGGGAACTTGACTTTCTTCTCCCATGTAATACATAGACTTCTGTATGGGTAAAAGAAAACAATAATCTAACAATGCATCAAAAGGAGATACCTAAAGATTAGTGTAATAAATGGATGAGGAAAAATTCTTTATTAATTAATAATTTAAATAAACAACGTGAGTTTGTAAGCACAACTACAAAAGAAAAACCTGAACACACCCTCCCCTATGTACAAAAGTCATTTTTATGTATTAAGAACACAATAGCATTTTAACCAGTATCTTATATCTAGGAGCAAATGTAGGCAGTAGATCTGTTCATGAAATTTGGTCTCTGTTCATAAAGCAAGAAATCATGCAAGCAATTTAAGGCTTCAGGAGTTTACCAATGAAATAGGAATAGAAAAAAAAATTGAAGGATCTCTACCAAATAATTCTAGTTTATGTCCAACAAAATTTGCCACTCCTCGGAAACCTGTAAAGGTAGCACATATTCCTAGAACTTAGATAAAATTGAGTGTGTGATTGTCCAAACTCTTAATACAACTGAACATAGGATAAACAGTAATTTATCATCATTTACTGAAAGAAAACTATTTACCCCTTATTAATTAGTTATTATTATTGTTAGTGTATTCATGACATACTGTGAGGATTAAATAAAGTATTTGCTTTTGAAATATACATGTAATCTAAGGTAAGGTCTGTAAATCATTAGAAAAAGCATAAGTTTTGAAATAAGAAAGAAAATATCAATGTTCCTCACATTTCTCTGTTTCTCCACATTTTATGACAATTGTTTGATTTTCAATAAAATAACAATTTAATAAATCAAGAAGTAGAAAATCTGGAGAGCAGAATATCAAGCTACAAATTCATGAAAGAATTAGAGCTGAAATATGAAAAATAAAGACAGCCTGGATGCAAAAATTTATACTTCCAGAAGAATATATTCTTTTTTCCAAGGTTTTCAATGGATTGAGACAGTCTTGGACATCTTTTGCAGACTAATCTGCTTACTCAAACTCTACTGATTTTAAATTATCCACTTCAAAACTGTCTCCAGTATCAGTGCTTATAGACTAGTGTTTAAACAAACAATTAGCTCTGTAACTCAGTTGAAACAAAACTAGCAGTTGTGGTAGAAATTGAGTAAATATGAAAATTTTCCCATAGACTCAAGATTCTTATTATTATATTTTCCTTACAATAAAAACCACATTCATAATATAATATTTATGTAGAATGAAAGTAATACCAATGAGCATTTAATACTAGTAAGGGTTAGACACTATTAATCAGAGGTGGAAATTATATTCAGGCCATATAAGAAACCCCTCCTTACTAGAATATTGCTTTTTTTCTTGCATTTCTTTCTATTAATGTATTTCGTTTTACTCAATGACATTTTTAAAACTATTGACTTTACGACTTTACTTCTATTATCACAATAATTACTGCAGAACGATTCCCTTTACAATGGGGAAATCAGTATACTTTAAAAACAGATTTAACTCAATATTACATGACACATCTGAGATTTGAAGTTGGAAAAAAAGATAAGCAACAAAAGGAAGAGTTCATTTTTCTGAGTTTGGCTGACTTTACTCAACATAAGATTTTTTAGGCCTATCAATTTACCTGTGATTTTTGTGATTTCATTTTTCATTATAGCTACCTAATATTATTCATTTTCACCACCTACTATTCTACTTTAGGACAGTTATAGTGATTTTTATTTGTATTTTAATAAATAAATCTTGTCTGAAGACTAGGTGTTAAAGCTAAGCCCTTAGAGGTCAGGCAGTGTTGTCATACACCTTTAAACAGAGATTTGGGAAACAAAGTCAGATGGATCTGTGAGAGTTCAAGGCCACCTTGGGCTTCACAGAATCAAGGCAAAAACAGATCCAGATGGTGGTGACTCACACCTTTGATCCCAGAAATAGAGAGATGTATAGGGCTCCTGGACGAGACAACTATTAATGATCTTTCAGTCTGAGGATTTCTTAGAAATAAGATCTCTATAGTGACTTGGACGTTTTGCTTTTTCTGATCTTTAGGTTGAACCCCAATATCTGTCTCTAGGTTTTTATTACTTGTCCTAAAGACAGTTTCTTTGCCCATGGCATTTGTGATTAGGGTGACAAGGCTAGAAAAGTATACAGGGACCATAAGTGAGGATTGTTGTGGGCTTGAGAAGGGAATAGCAGGATACAGGGGATGAAAAGTAGAAAACAGAAAAACATGGTAGAGACTCCAAGTAGGGAAGAGGGCAGGAGGTCAATATAGAGGAGGAGGGAGAGTGACAAATAACACCAAGGTCACTTCATAAAGCAACAAGGAATTATACTATTTTATATTTACCTTAAATTATATACTATATATATAAGCAGATGTACACATACAAATATACATGTATATCATACACACATATATTAAAGAAAGTTGTGGACATGAGCAACTGACACTGACTTTCCTTCTCCACAAGAACAATATAAAAAATACAAAAACAAAATACAATGAATATTAGGCTCAGGAAGATTCCTATAAAATGGTATGTCAGGGTAGTTCAAGCACCTTTGAAAACAATACAGAGTATTGATGATCCCTTCCCTGCTTTATACACGTTACAGATGAACTATTAATACTAAGACAATGTATACTTTGGACATGAAACTGATATTTTAGTTTTGGTCAACAATATTCTTAGAATGTGCCTAATACAGAATAAATGCTCCCAAGAGCATGCAATTTTAACTATGTGTTATATCATGCAATCCTCCCAGACCCTTAAGAAAGATACTGTGACTGTTCATTGATTTTTAAATGGAAAGAGAATATTACTTAAGACAGCTTTATTAGAAAAGAGAACATAATGTACAAGATTTTACACTGGAAACTATAAATATTATAAGGAATGTGTGAACACTATCCCTAATCCCATGTCTGCTTAAGTTTGAAACCAGTATTTCTGATAAATTAATTTGTGATTATTTTTATTTATATTCTAATGTTCATTATATATTTGGTATTTGAGTGTTTGTAAATAAGTACAATAAATGCCATCACTTTTGTATACATTAATTATATTAATGTAAAAATACAGTTTTAATTATTAAAAATTATATGTGATTAGGATTCTAATTTCATATTCATCACTTCTATATTTAAATTTTGATCATTGTAGTCACCGTCCAGTTAAACGTTGACAGTACTTCATTACACTGAAGTGTTTGCTTTTCTATAAAATGTGGAATTAAAGACAGGCAGGAAGAAAGTGTATGCTTCCTCCTGCCATGTTCTTTTACTGGCACTATCACTGGAATGTGTACCTAGAATGGGGATCATGGTCTTTCCAATAGCAAATCTTCCAGTTTTGGTGGGGATCATCCAATCTCCAATTATCTAATAAAGGAAACTCCTCTTGTGCTCAGTTGCTTGGGTTTTAATTTATGTTAGAAGTAGTAAAATTGATAAACAAGATTAGCCACCACACAAGTCAATAATCATTTTCAGCATTATAGTGACATTGAATTTACTAGATATACTTTCTTAAGATGTCACTATATATTAATTCTATAACATATCACATGCTTAATAATTTTAATTTTTCATTAAACTTACAAATGTCACAGATACTAGTGTCCTTAAATGATCCCTATAAACTCATGTGTAGCACCTTAGATTAGCAATAGGAAAAGAAACTATGAGTTATTGGGAGTCTTATTGATATTATAATTGCTAGTGGTATTAAAAATAAATTTGAAAAAATAGATATTTCTGACATACCCTTTAGGCCATAGATTTCGCTAAATGTTTTGAATGAAAATATCACATATGAACAAAGTAAATGACAACTTCAGAAAATAATTATTTTCTTGTGAGAAAATAACAAGGCATCTTATAAAAATGACTATGCTTTAATGTTTTTACCATAAATGTTAGAAGACAGTGCAATTATGTTAGATAAATGCACCATCTCATTTAGCTTAAAAATGTGACTAATGAAGCAAATTCTTAGTTTTTTTTTTTTTTTTGATTTTTTCGAGACAGGGTTTCTCCGTAGCTTTTGGTTCCTGTCCTGGAACTAGCTCTTGTAGACCAGGCTGGCCTCGAACTCACAGAGATCCGCCTGCCTCTGCCTCCCGAGTGCTGGGATTAAAGGCGTGTGCCACCATCGCCCGGCTCAAATTCTTAGTTTTAATTGCATTAAAGGTCAAGCAGCTTTGCTTTGCTGCATGGGAACAGATTGTACTCCATATACCTGCCAGCTTCTTCCAAATGAATAAAAATAATCATAAGAAATCACAACATACTGAGACAGACAGTTATTATAATGAGAGTCATCTACACCTGAAGTTCATAATCATGTTACATCTTTTCAACACATATATTTTTTATCTAAATAGGAATAGGTAAAAGAATTTGAACTATTTTTACTTGTAAAAATATGTACTTTCATTTTCAATGTGGGTATTGTAGGAGTCACAGGAGTCAATAACATGTCATACAGTATCAAGTAACCAGAGCTCATAGGGTCACTCAGAGACTGGAGCGAGGATCAGGGAGCTTGTACGGGTCTGACCTAAGTCCTCTACACCTGTTATGATTGTCTAATTTGCTGTTTTTGTGAGACTCTTAATAGTGGGAATGGATTGTGTCTTTGACCTTTTGCCCAGTCTTTGTACCCTTTACCTCCTATTGGGTTGCTTTGTTTTGATGCTATTGTGTTTAAAAGACCTTGTTTCCTTGGAATCTTCCATTCCCACTGACTTTTACACTCATTTTGCCTCCTCTTGGGTCCCCCTGAGACCTGAAGAAATGGATTCCATGGAAACATCTCATTTACAGGTCTATACTTTATACATTCTTGCTGTGGGTTTCTCTATTTGTTCCCATCTCCTCCTGGAGAAAGACACTCTGAGACGGCAGTGCAAAGCACAGAATCTCTTTGATCCATTTGGTTTATGATGTCAAATAGCTCAAAGATTTCTCTTTTTACATTTTTTTGCCCAATAACCTCTCCATTGACGACATTACGGTTTGAAGTCAGGCACTATCAGTGTGTGAGGGTCAATATGTGGTTTAAGCTATACTACTATTTCTTTTGTGAACATTCATGCCCATGGTTTTGATGCATAGATGTTAAAAATTGCAGTGCCTCTTAGCTGAGTTTTCCTTAGATGACTATTCAGTGTCTATCTCATATAATTTATCATTAGTCTATTTTGTCTAATAAATTGACCACATTAGTTTGCTCTCTCTATATCTATTTGTTTGGAATAGTTTTTCCTTCATATTTTACCAAGAATGTCTATCCTTGATATTTAAGTGTGTTCCTTGGATATAGCAGAAGTGTAGATCTTGTTTTTATATCAATTTTTTTTAGTTCGTGCCTTTTTACTGAGCTTGAGATCTTTCATGTTGAGAGATATCAATGAGCACTGCTTGTCTTGTTATGTTGTTGTGATAGTGCATATGTGTATGTCTCTGTGTGTATTTATTCTCTTTTGATTTGTTGTCATTAGATTAATTTTCCTTGTGTTTTCTTTGGTGTGGTTGGCATTTTTAGGCTGGCTTTTCTCAGTTTCTTCCTAGCACCTTATGTAGGGCTAGATTTGTACATATGTACGGCTCTAAGTTGCTTTTATCATGGAAGGTCTTTTTTTTTTTTTCTCTCTATTGTGATTACAAGTTTTGCTTGGCACAGTAGCCTAGATTAGCATCAGAATTCCTCCTAATAATTTAATATTATGTTAGTATATATCCTGCTATGTCTGTTTTTGTTAATTTGGATGCAAGATTTGGTGATGCAAGGCTTTACTCCCAGTATTCTGCAGGCAAAGGGAGGGAGTCAAATCTGTATAAATTTGAAGCAAATTTGTTCTACATGGTTAGCTCCAGGACAGCAAAAGCTACAGATTAGGAACTTTTTCCCATAAAAATAAAACAATACATATCTATATAAATTATTATATATTTTATGTTATATATTTACATAAAATTAACCAAAGAACTATAGTTTTTAACTTCTGAGTTTGAGCACATGCAGTTGTGTGTGTGTCTCTGTGTATGTGGTATGGATAACTTTTCTGTTTTGTGCCTGAGTAAGTATTTGTTAACTTTCCTGCCAGAAAAGATTGAGCAAGCTTTCATTAATAATAGACTGACAAAGATTTGTGTTTTTGCAACAATTTAAAATCTCTTTATAGTATTCTAATTACAATCATGATAAAGCACATCCACATTTGGAAACCTTCAGCTGTTGCATCCTCCTTAAAAAACAAAATCATTCCAAAATTCCTCAAGTCTTTAAAATATTCTACAAATTAATTTCCAATGTAATCAAGTATCAGCCATAACTTCCTTCCATCATTCATTTGCTTGACTACATCTTTCCCAACTTGCATTTTTGGTAATTTAATGTTTATATCATAATATTTTTATAATTACACAGTAGCAGCTGTAACAATATACATAAACATAGATATATGTATGTGAATTTGTAAACATGAATAATCCATATTGATCAGCACATACATATAAATTCTTGTTGCAATATGTATTTAAACATATAGAAATCATCTACATATATAAAAATACATTCACATATAATATTTTATGGGTACCCTCTTAACATTTCCTATTTTAGTGTAACTGTAATGTAGTTTAAACGCTATGAGCTTTATAAGCATAAATCAAGTGTGAGAGAGATCAGTACAACTTATAACTTTGATATTCCAAACATGATCATATTGTGTAATCAGTTTCTGAAAATATAATCAGTGCATTCACAAATCAGTTTTTGGATCAAATAAGTATGATATTTATTCGTTATTGCTATATATAAAATTAATTTTATCTTAATATGAAAATAACCTACTGGGAATACATGTGTGTTTTCTAAATATGCTTGATAACTGGTCTTTACTTAATATTATCATAAGACAGTCACTATATGCCCTTGTAATTTAAACCTCAACAACAAGTACTGTATTACTTTAAATATCATCTTGTATAAAGAGTGGATAGACAAAGCAGTAATTTACATGATTATATAAACCACTGCATACAGAGTTGATTTCAAAAGCAACTGTTGATGAATTCTTCATTCAGGTTAGACAATATTAAGCAGCATAATTTTCCTCAGTGAACTCATTATAATAGATTAGATTTGTAAACCACCTAGTGTTGAATATTAAGAAATAAGAAAATTCTGCTTTTCATGCCTGATCATCTTCAAATATGAAAATGTGTTTACTTCCTTCTTGATGAGGCATAATATAATTGTGTGAGATCAGCACAGAATAAGGAATTTGTTTATTGCCTTTTTAAATTGAAGTCAGAATTTTTCTTCCACAAAATTAGACACTATCTCACTGTTCACTGATCTCTCATCAATGGATTTGAAAATATTGTTGATATAATCTTACTTTCTGCCAAATTCTTTAGCATGTATCTATATATCTACCTATCTATGTCCTCTCTCTCTCTCTCTCTCTCTCTCTCTCTCTCTCTCTCTCTGTGTGTGTGTGTGTGTGTGTGTGTGTGTGTGTGTGTGTGTATGTGTGTGTCTGTGTCTCTGTGTGTCTTTGTGTGTGTATGTTTCTGCAACTGCATCTTAAAAAAATCAAAAACTTGCCTGGAGTTTAGAACACAATGTGGGGAAGTCAATCCTTTCCTTCCACTAGGTTTTGTCTTCTGAGTGAATTGAGGGTGTTAAATTTAGGGATAAACATCTTCATCTGTGTTACAGGAGAATGGGGCCCCTTTGTTTGTCCCAGCCACCCTGCTAGCTTACACCTAAAAAACCACACAGAAACTGTATTCATTAAAACACTGCTTGGCCCATTATCTCTAGTTTCTTATTGGCTAATTCTTACATCTTAATTTAGCCCATTTCTAATAATCTGTCACCACAAGTTCATGGCCTACCAGGAAAGATTCGACATGTCTGTCTCAGCTGGTTCCATGGCAGCTCTCTCCCTGACTCTGCTTTCTTCCTCCCAGAATTCCATTTTATGTTCTCTGCCTACCTAAGTTCCGCCCTATCAACTAGGTCAAGGCAGTTTCTTCATTCATTATCAAATGAATGCAACACACAAACAGAAGAAATTCCTATACCACATCTGTATAATTATCTTCTTGACATTCTTTCACAAATTTCTTTGTAATCCTTACAACACATCTGCAAAATATGCATGCATGTACATACATTGTGTATTGCATTAAAATCTTGACTATTAGGCACAATTTAGCAAAAATGTCTGGATTTAGAATCTTACACCGTCTTTTAAATAAAAGCCACACGTGTACTAAGATTTGTATTATCTTTTTTTTCCCGACATTTTTTATTAAAAATTTCCGCCTCCTCCCCACCTCCCATGTCCCTTCCCTCCCCCCATCACCCTTCCCCTCTCTCTCTCCAGTCCAAAGAGAAGTCAGGATTCCCTGCCTTGTGGGAAGTCCAAGGTCCTCCCCCCTCCATCCAGGTCTAGGAAGGTGAGCATCCAAACAGGCAAGGCTTCCACAAAGCCAGTACATGAAGTAGGATCAAAACCAAGTGCCATTGTCCTTGGCTTCTCAGTCAGCCTTCATTGTCTGCCATGTTCAAAGAGCCCGTTTTGATCCCATGCTTTTTCAATCCCAGTACAGTTGGCCTTGGTGAGCTCCAATTGGACCAGCCCCACCATCTCAGTGGGTGGGCGCACCCCTCGAGGTCCTGAATTCCTTGCTCATGTTCTCCCTCCTACTGCTCCTCATTTAGACCTTGGGAGCTCAGTTCAGTGCTCCAATGTGGGTCTCTTTCTCTATCTCCATCCATAGCCAGATGAAGGTTCTATGGTGATATGCAAGGTATTTATCAGTATGGTTAGGATCGGGCCATTTCAGGCTCCCTCTCCTCAGCTGCCCAAGAAACTAGCTAAGGACATCTCCCTGGACACCCGGGAACCCCTCTAGAGTCAAGTCTCTTGCAAACCCTAAAATGGCTCCCTTAATTAAGATATATAGTACCCTGCTCCCATATCCACCCTCCCTCCATCCCAACCATCTCATTCTCCCAAGCTCTCCTCATCCTCCCCTTCTTTCTTTTCTCTCCCTGTCTCCCCTTATTCCCATCCCATCCCCACCCCCAAGTTCCCAATTTTTGCCCGGCAATCTTATCTACTTCCAATATCCAGGAGGATAACTATATGTTTTTCTTTGGGTTCACTTTCTTATTTAGCTTTTCTAGGATCACGAATTATAGGCTCAATGTCCTTTATTTATGGCTAGAAACCACTATTGAGTAAGTACATACCATGTTCATCATTTTGGGTCTGGGTTACCCACTCAGGACAGTGTTTTCTATTTCTATATATTTACATGCAAAATTCAAGATGTCAGAACCACTTATTTTCTAATTCCTAATAAACTTCTTCTTTCTTTGGAGATTACAAAATTTAACTGGAGCATGATTTTCCAATATAAGTTTTTGAAAGCAGAAAATAATTTGTTAGTTTCTATAGTGTTCCAAAACAAATGACAAACCAAAATTCCAAACAGACCAAAAGTCTAAAACAGTAAAACACTAATTAAATGAAATCTAATTAGTAGGTTTCTCTGCTAAGAAGTCAAGGAAGAAACAGGTGAGCCATTCCTAAATAATTGTAATCTTAAAATACAGACCATTTAAATAATGCTTTAAGACACACAGAACTATTATGAGCTAATTATTTAGCTTTAATGTAAACCTGGATTATTTATTTCCACATTTGAGTAAAGATTGTAAGTTTGTTTCTACATATAGGTAAATTATGTTTCTGGACATTTGTGTCATTTCTCTCTCCACATATTCCCAAATCGTGAAGAGGTAAATAGAATTGAGACATGTGAAAGAATGTCTTAGCAAAACAGAAAGTTATTTGCTATGCCTGTTTAGAATGTTATACAACACAACGTCCTAAACCCTTCATGTTGAAAAGTTTCAAGATTTAATCACTGCGGAGATTGTTGTTCTTTTGGGAAAAAAACAAAAAAAAACCAAAAACTACCATAACATAAAAGATAGAATTTCTTCTTTAATTGTAGGTCTGTAGTTTACTTCTTTGTTTTGTCCTTACCTGTTTTTGACATCTGAGCAATTCTTACTTTGTAGAATAAATTTGGTACTGTTGTTTGGTTTTCTATCTGTGAACATATTGGTGAGAGTTCATTGAAAGTTGGGTAGATTGTGGCAGTAAATCCATCTGAGTTTTTCCTTTATGAAGATATTAAACTACTGCTTAAATCTTGTTCATTGTTCTGAGTCTGTTAATTTATATTAATTTATCCAATTCTTCCAGATTTTCAAATTATAAATAAATTTTTTTTCTGTTTCCCTTTTATGTTATAGAATCCATTGGACCCTGGTAATAGTTTTCCCAATGTCACCTCTAATTTTGTGGCTTGTGCTTTCTATCACTTAATTTATGGTAATGTGTGGAGGGTTTTGTCAATGTTGTTTAATCTTTCAAAGAACTAACTCTTTGATTGATTCTAAGCATTATGTTCTTAATCCTCATTTAACTAATTCCTATTCTAATCATTGTTGCCTTCATCAAATATTTTGTGTTTTGATTCTTCTTCTTTTTGCTTGTTTGTTTTAAACTTTGGGATCCATCAGTGGGTTGCTTATATGATTTTTATTTTTATTTTTTTTTAGTTTTTTTAAATGGAAGTTTAACAGGTCTCCAGACCTTAGTGGCACAACTGATTCTATGACAGAAATGCCACTCAGGTCATAAAACTGCAAATATTTGGATAATTCTTTTAAATAAATTCAGTCAGTTTGCACCTTGGTATTGGTGATATGAAGGTTTTTATATTGTGCATATTTTTAATAAATATTTAATAACTCTTATTGATAGATTTTCATGGCTGGAATGCTACAGATATTTTTGTTGTTGTTTCCCTCATTTGTATTAGCTACTAGCTATTAACTACTTGCTCTTTTGCATAATGTGTTGAACATTTATCATACAGGTTTTACTTTATTTACTTTTTAACTCTCTTCTGTATTGCATTTTGATTCTGAAGTTTCGAACAATTACATGCCTGTAAAGGTTAATTGAACATACTAATTTTACTAGACTGAAAAGTATCTTGAATATATGTGAAGCATGATTATGAGTACAATTTGGAATCTGTTTCCAGAATCTACCCTATGGAGCTAAATAGAATAGGCAAGAGAAGATCTGTTCTCAGGTGGACACTTAACATTCCAACATCAAAGCCCGTGAGGAAGACAATAGCTTAAGAAAATTTGTCACAGTTGTGGTAACTCAGGCAGCCTCTCTTGACCCTGGATATTAGACTTTCAGACCTTGAAACACGGATCCATAACTAGCCACATCAACCTTTTGCATTCTTAATATTTGGGACTGAAAATATTCACTTTCCAAGTAGCTCTGAGATCGTCAGGTCGGGACTGAACCCAGGAAGTCTAGTTGAATGTAGCCTGTCAAGAGATTTCTCAGCTACAGAAATTGCTAGAACCAATAGCATAATCAGTCTCCTCTGATATATCTATATCCTCCTGCCTTGTGTTGCTATTTGTTCTGAATTCTCTAGAGAACTTTTGTTTCTCACTGTTCAGTGCCTTAGACTTCATATTGTTTACTAGAGCTTAAAACTTACCCATGATTCTGCTATGGTAAAAGAATGTACATAGTGCCATATACAAAATTTAAATAGATACAGTTAATGATTCATGATTCCAAAAATATGCCAAACTCTGCTTATTCATGAGTATGTGGGAGTTGAAGTAACCCATTGTTCTGGCCATTAAAAAGTAACCTAATATGAAGATGACTGTATAAGTCCCTTTAGGGATATTTTATTGTTTCTTGAATAAATTCTAATAACTAACACTTTATTCTAATAAAAACATGTTCATTTTATATATAAGTATATAAAATTTTAACATAAAAACAAGATTATATGCAAGACATGATTAGATATACCTTTTCTACATAGCTTCTCTCGTATAAGCCCCTACAAATCTGCAAATCATACAAAAATGAACAAAGCTGACAGGAGACTTTAAAAATGCACATTTATAAACAAGATTCTCAAATGCTTTGTGGTAATCCTCTGCAACTTCCATTTTTCTTGGAATTCAATATTATTTACCTTTTTTCTTTCTTTTTTATTTATTTATTTATCTATTTAGTTATTTAGTTATTAAAAATTTCTGCCTCCTCCCCTCCACCGCTTCCCATTTCCCTCCCCTTCTCCCAATCAAGTCCCCCTCCCTCATCAGCTCGAAGAGCAGTCCCAGTTCCCTGCCTTGTGGGAAGTCCAAGGACCACCCACCTCCTTCCAAGTCTAGTAAGGTGAGCATCCAAACTGCCTAGGATCCTACAAAGCCAGTACGTGCAGTAGGATCAAAACCCAGTGCCATTGTTCTTGAGTTCTCAGTAGTCCTCATTGTTCGCTATGTTCAGTGAGTCCGGTTTTATCCCATGCTTTTTCAGACCCAGTCCTGCTGGCCTTGTTGAGTTCCCGATAGAACATCCCCATGTTCTCAGTGTGTGGGTGCACCCCACTGAGGTCCTGTGTTCCTTGCTCGTGCTCTCTCTCCTGCTCCTGATTTGGACCTTGGGATTTCAGTCCGGTGTTCCAATTTGGGTGTCTGTCTCTGTCTGATTTCATCCCCCTATGAAAATTAATCTCCAGGAGGATGACTATATGTCTTTCTTTGTGTAAACCTTCTTATTTAGCTTCTCTAGGATCAAGAATTATAGGCTCAATGTCCTTTGTTTATGGCTAGAAACCAAATATGAGTGAGTACATCCCATGTTCCTCTTTTGGGTCTGGCTTACCTTACTCAGGATATTTTCTATTTCCGTCCATTTGCATGCAAAATTCAAGAAGTCATTGTTTTTTACTGCTGAGTAGTACTCTAATATGTATATATTCTATACTTTCTTCATCCATTCTTCCGTTGAAGGGCATCTAGGTTGTTTCCAGGTTCTGGCTATTACAAAAAATGCTGCTATAAACATAGCTGAGCATATACTTTTGTTGTATGATAGGGCATCTCTTGGGTATATTCCCAAGAGTGATATTGCTGGGTCCAGGGGAAGGTTGATCCCGAATTTCCTGAGAAACCGTTACACTGCTTTCCAAAGTGTTAACTTTTTTTCTAAAACACTAAAATTTATGTTAATTTTCTTAGTATCAGGTTTCATAATCTAATTCCATTTTATGTCCATAGAAGACATAATATAAATAATATAAACTTTTAAAAAACTGAATGGCTCTACTTGATATTTACATTTATTAGAAGTGTGATGCTTTGATATTGTGATGTGGGGTTCACCTCTGTATGCTGCGAATACCATTGATTAATAAAGAAAGTCCCTTGGGCCTTTGCAGGAAGTAGAAATAAGCAGGGAAAACTAAATTGAATGGTCAGAGAAAGAAGGAAGAATTAGAGAGCAACCATGGAGGTGCTCCTGGAGACAGACACATTGAAACTTTTATAGTAGGCAATTACCTTGTGGTGATGCACAGATTAATAGAGATGGATTAAATTAAGATGTAAGAGTTAGCAAATAAAAAGCTAGAGGTAAGCTGGGTGGTGGTGGCTCACGCCTTTAATCCCAGCATTCGGGAGGCAGAGGCAGGTGGATCTTTGTGAGTTTGAGGCCAGTCTGGTCTACAAGAGCTTGTGCCAGGACAGTCTCCAAAGCTACAGAGAAACCCTGTCTCGAAAAAACAAAAAAAGAAAAAAAAAGCTAGAGGTAATGGGCCAAACAGTGTTTTATTTTAAATAATATAGTTTCTGTGTGCTTATTTTAGGGCTGAGCAGCCAGGAACCAACTGATAGCCTCCATCAACAAATTAGCACCTACCTGGCCTACTAAAATCTACATAAAACCTGAAAAAGCTTGGAAAGAAATAGTGGACACAAAAGAACAGATTTAAGCATGATTTGGTAGTGGCTTTTTTTTTTTTTGGCTGGGATCTGTTTTCTAGAAGCAAGCAGAGCCATAGCTCCTTTAGGAAAGATTTTCCTGATTCAGAGGCTGTAGGAAAAGAGACACACTGATTTGAAATGGCTGTAACTTCCTGGACTGTGCTGCCCGTATGAACTCTGATGAGTTCCAGCTATGAAACTTTTAAATGTGATTTATAAGAAGCATATTACAAACTGCTTAATGGCTCAACATAGACACACTGCACACTTGGAATTGGGGCAGTGTATGTGGCTCAGAGGCAGTGAATGGACCTTTTCTGCCATGTTAAACTAGGTGGGGCAAGCAGGAAATAAAATATATACTCTAGCAATGCTGCAGGTTAAATTCTTAAGAATTGCTAGATACTATGGGTCTGTAGGCTGAAGGTGGTTGTTCCAACAGTACAGAAGAATTTGGGTGACTGTTCTAGCAGCAAGATGTCTCTATTAATTCTAGACTTTTGGAAGTTGCTTACAATACACTCTCTGTTTACTGTAGGTAATATATCCTTCTGGAGTCTTTGATATAGTTCTAGTTTTACTTAATTATGATAAAGATGAACTAGATATAAATAATGTAACTATAATTCTTGCTTGATATCTGTTTTGTTGTATGTAATTTTATTATGTTAAACTTAAAACCTTTTTTATTGAAACATAAAATGGGATGAGATGTGGGATTCCCCTCTGTACGCAGTGAATACCATTGGTTAACAAAGGAACTGTCCTAGTCCTGAGCAGGGAATAGAGTTAGGCAGGGAAAGCTAAACTGATGCTGGAAAAAGAAGGAGAGAGAGAGAAGCCATGGAGCTGGAGACAGACTCGCTGAAACTTTGCTGGTAGGCTATGATATCATGGTAATGGCCAGATTAATGGAGATGGGTTAAATTAGGATGTAAGAATTAGCAAATAAGAAACTAGAGCTAATGTGCTAATCAGTATTTTAATTAATATAGTTTCTGTGTGATCATGTCAGGACTTAGCAGCTGGGAACCAACAGGCAGCCTCCATCAACAATGTTGCATCATTTAAACATATTGATTTTCCTAACGATTTCCTGCCATCCTCCATCTCAGTTTCTATACTATCCTTTCCTCCATTATGATTTTCTCTCCTGCAATGATTAATATATCCATTTATAAAGATACAAAAAAAAGTTCTTTTCTTAGCATACTCATGGTCTCTCAACATTGAGTGTTTTATTAACCTGAGATTTCAAGAGAGAATTTATTAATAATTTCTTTAAATGTTTGACTAAAATGATATGTGATTTAGACAAATAAATAGTGTGTTGAACACTATAATTAAGGGTAAAAGCAGAAAACACAATTAAAATTAACAGAAAACAAATAAAATAATTAGGCTTGATCTTATTTTACTAATAATTGTTTTCTCCAAATGAAATTAGCATGCAGAAATACAGGGTAATGTAACTACCTAGAAAATAATAATTATTTATTCATGTCTATAAATACATCCTGCTTCATGTATATGATTGGCTTGTAGGTATTTATTGTTATTGGATACAATGTAGGTTTCATGTTTGAAATCTCAAGCATAAAGAGTTGATAGTCTTATTTGTCAGTGGACTTCAATCATACTCAGCTACTAACTAGATACATTGGCTCATGAGCAGGAGAAAGGTTTTAATGTAAAATTGTTAAAATTCTGTTAATCACAGAGAAAAGTACTGTACTCTTTGACTTTTAATACTGTATAAGATAAATCAACTTGCAAATATTTACAAAATTTACAAACAATTGAAGTTATCATTGTCTCCCAGTACTCAGCCCTCTTTCTTGAAGACGAGGGGTACCGTTATAGGCCTGCCAAGGAAGGTGAAAAGCCATAATTATGCCTCCTAAGTAGAGTATAATTATATTTCTGGAGGTATTTTAGAAGTTCAAAATATGTACAGAATTATAAATCTTCTGTATAGAGAACAACAAGGATATAACTTCATGAAGTGCTAATCCTGAAGGCAAAAATAAGGCTATCTTCTCTACCATAAACTTCCTAGACATGTCTCATTTAGTGTATACACCAAGCTAATAATGTACATAAGAAAACTGGTTATATGTCCAGGCTTTAGAAACATGCATTGCAAAGGATATTAGGATTACTAATCTTAATGATCTAGGTGTTTCATATACAATTAACATTGCCAACAAGGACAGGAAATTGAACTCATATTAGAAATATCTGTAGATAATGCAATCACATAATTTAAAAGGTAAATACACTTCATAGTGTATTGGGGGTAATAGGTTAATTCATAAAAAAATTCTGTATTTATGAATATTTGTATCAAACTGTCAAAAATACAAATCTTAATTAGAAAAGTAGTGGGTGTAGGTGTAGCTGACTTAGTGCAAGAAGATACGATATAGATTTTGTTTACAAATGTGCACATATAACACAAACCATGAATATGTTTTTTATTTGTTGTATGCTTGTGACAAAAACGTAGTGCTAAATTGGACCTGTCTGTCTCCACAGTACTTTATGTAATGGATTCTGTAAATGTGAAACAGACAAAATATTTGTGGGATATTCTCTCGCCTTTATAAGAAAAAAACGGACTAGAAACCTAATAACTCTTTATTCAGTTTTAGGCTTTTCTAAAAGACTTTAATGAGAAATCGTACTCTACAATAGATACAGGATTAACATGATTGAAAATAGGGTTCCTAAATAGGTAGCAATCATTTTCTGGTGATATTTTAATATGACTTTCTACAAAATTAATGCTTTTTATAATTTGTAATTGGAATTAATTATTAATTATTATTATTATTATAATTTTATCATTTAAAACAACTTTGGTCATATTCCTCCCTCTCCACCATATACTTCCAGAGCCTTTTCTCCTCCTACTCACCCAACTTTAAGTTCTACCTCAAAAAACAAATACCCAACACAAGAGTAAAACCCCCAAACAAAGAAAACAACATAAAATCGCATAAAAAAAAAAAAACAAAGAAGCAAAAAGTAACTGTTAAACTGCAACTAAACAAAAACATAAGGGGAAAAAAAAACAAAAACACAAAGCAACAACAAAAAAGAAAGCTGGGAGTTGTGTGGTGGTGGTCCACACCTTTAATCCCAGCACTCTGGAGGCAGAGACAGAAGGATCTCTGTGAGTTCAAGGCCATTCTGGTCTATAGTCCAAGTTCTAAAGACAGTGTCAAAAGCTAAGCAGAGAAACCCTGTCTCTAAAAAAACAGAAAAACAAACAAATAAACAAAATAGAAAAAAAAAACAATTCTGGAATCCAGCATATGTTGGTCACTATTCTTGAACAGGAGGCCTGTCTGAGAGAATTGATATATGCAGTATCAGGCGATTGGAAAAATTGATTTCCCCACTTCCAGCAAGTATGAGTGACAGTCAGTTAATTGTCTTTAATCTAGTAGCTAGGTTTTCATTTATTCATTATTCAAAAATATGACAAAACAAAATATAATAAGGCAAAAACTATCATATTGAAAATGTACAATATAAATGAACAGAAGGCAAAGAGCACAAAAAAAGATGCAAGAATCAGAGACCCACTTGTTTGTACACTGTTTGCAAACTCAGGAATCCCACAAAATACAATAAATTGGAAGTCATAAAATACACTCAGAGGCCTTGGTGCAGATAGATCATGCTTCTTCATCTCTGTGAGTGGTCATGTTGATTTGAAGGACCTTAATTTTCTGGTGTCCTCCCTTCTCCCCTGGGTCTAAACTTTTCATAACTCTTCCTCCTTAGGATTTCCTGACCTCTGAGGAGAATCCTATTTAGGACTGAGTGTGTAGCAAGGTCTCTCACTCTCTGTTTGATGTCTGACTGTGGGTAGATGTAAGAAATAGTGGTTGACAACTTTGCTATTCTGATATACAGCTTGAACCACAATATCTGTCGCTGTGTGTTTATTATCCATGCCCTGTGTGAATATATGTGGGTGTGTTTAAAATCTAAAGGGATATTTTCAATACATAGCTATTAAAAATCCATATTCAACAGATTAGGTAGCTTCTTTGGATACTTCTGTGGGGCACCACTGGCCAACAATTCAATTAGATGTAACCAACTCCATGTAATGGAAGATTCATTTAGTGACAAGAGAAGATCAACTGGGACTCTATACCATCCATTATTTGGTGATTTTTATCATTTTCATATATGTATATATTTTAAGAACTTTCTATTGCCTTAGGTATCCATGCTATTCCTATATTGCCTCTTTTAATTTATGTTGTTAACAGTTGAATCCAATTTCTGACAAAATTTTCCAAAAAGTTTAATTTAATTATTCCTATGAGAAGATCTGAATTGTGAATTTTACTCTTAGGTAGATGATGAACAAAATATATATGTCTTAATATTCTATCTTAAACATATTCTCAAATGAATAATATATCACTGAATATTTCATTTGAAGAAAATTTTATTAACTTTCCTAGTTATAAGTGCCATTAATTAAATGATCCATCACAACAAAATTGAAGTTAAGCCATAACAAGAGATATATAACAAGATGGAAATATGGCATGTCTTTTGACAATGCGGCTTTAAAATAAAAGACATCTCTATGATGGGGGAGGAAATCATCAACTGCTGTCCATGTCCCAGGACAAAAATTGCTACATTAGTGGTTGGTAATTATTGAGATGTGAAAAAAATAAATCATATTGCACCAATTACAACTGTGGGCATCCCAATCTTTCTGAAGTCACTCACTTCAATCAAATAAATAGTTTTTCTTCTAATGTAACCTATTTCTTTTCAAAAGTTTTCATTTCAGTTGCTCTGAAAATAAGATATAGACAATGCAACAGCAAAGCATTGCTATAAATAAAAAATAATATAGATAGACAGATAGATAGATAGATTGGAGGAACAAAAGTAGAAAACTTACCTTGATATGAAGCCCAAATACACCTATATTTGTCCATATAAAATTATATATGAGTCTTATGTACATTCATTTTTGCATGCCATAAATATATTTTAAAATATAATATATGATGATATGGAGGAACAATGTATTATGTTATCTTTAGGTTTCACCTGTCAGGTTATTTAATCAATTAAAGGTAATTTTGTGTTTTGTTTTTTTAGTAAATCTGAAAACCAGGAAATAATTATCAGAAATTCATTGTACCTTGGACATACATGTTAATTATTAGAGACAAAGACGTGTATTGATATAAGCACACCTTCTATGTATTTTCTTTGATCAGTAATCATTGCTAGTTCCTAGTAATCAATGTAAATAAAAACAATGTAAGTTAAAAAAATTTAGATAACTTTTTTTTTGGATTTTTGAGACAGGGTTTCTCCATAGCTTTTGGTTCCTGTCCTGGAACTAGATAACTTCTAAACTGTGATAAATACACTGTTGTTTATATACACAAATATGTTAGATATGATCTTTGAATAAGTAAAACATATAGTTACTAACAACAAAGAGATCATTACAGCTTCAGATTTACACATGACAATAATCATTTCCATTTGTCTTTGTTTTAAAACCTTTTCTTGGTATGGAGAATGCAAATATGTTAATTCTTGAGATATTACTGATCAAAAATTTGATGCAGTATAATATATGTAATATATATATATATATATATATATGAAAATAGTAGGACACATCAATTAAAATACCTAAAATTTTAAAAGAAATCAGTGAAAGTTCATAAAAATATGGAATTCAAGGGTACCTAAAAAACTTTAGTGGTGTTTGTTCTATGTTCATACATTTAATGCTTAATATATTATTAAACACAGCTCCAGGCAAAAGTTCTGTTCCAAAGAATGGAAAGACCATTTCATGAACCAAAAATACCCTGTGCATAATTGAACTCTGTGTACCCATATGCTCAGTCACAAGTGGAGACAACACTTCAAAATGTGATATTTCATACTCAACTGTGTGATAAAGACTGCTTGTAAATGACATACAGAAAATTCTTTTATCCTGCATAATGTTGAAGGCCTAAAATGCACTATACAGTCATTATTTTGAGACATTCAGTCTGGTCTCAATGATAGATTTTTACTCTAATAACAAAAAAGTTAATAGGTAGAAGCTGAATACAACTTGAATTGTGCATTAGATTCACTTACTATAACTGAAATAATCACAGAGAAAATGTATTATTTAAATCGCTCCAGAAGAATATGATATTACCTAAGTAAACAGTTGCCTTGTAAGCAACTTCCAAAACTCTAGATTTGACAGAGACATCTTGATAACTGGACAGTCACCCAAAGTCCTTCTGTACCGGTACCATTGGAGCATCCATCTTTAGCCTAAAGGCTTATAGTTTCGGGCAGACTTTTCCATGAAACAGGAAATTTCAAAGAAAATTTCACCTATATTGGCAGTTTGTCAGTTACTTTCTTCTGTGTCTTGCAGAATGTCTAGCAGACTCTTTTGTGTAGCAGGAATCCCTTAAGCAAGTTCAGCAGTCATTACTCTGTTTGTCCTGCATGTCCAATTAAGCAGTCCCAGCAAGAGCAGATTCTTACCCAAATGGCTAGCAAACTCCATAAGGAACTTCTTGAATGCTCATCTTCCTCTTGAAGTAGACTGGTGCTACCAGGAGCAGATGTGTCTTCCTGTCATGAAAATCCTAAATTCTTAAACATTTCGTATTCTGAAGGTCTCTGAAAGATTTGAAGAGTATCTACCTATCTGAAATACATCTCTGTACATCTAGAAAATCTAACTAACATGACTACAAGCTTGACTATTATAGATGAATATCTATTAACCCTATATTTCTTAGTTATACATTACATTTTTAATGAGAGACACAAACACAATACCTTAATCAAGATCAGAAATATACATATGAGAAGATAGACCTTAAATTTGTATTAATAAACCAAGAGCCAAACCAATGTAAAGTATCCTTCTCTATAGCATATTCACTTTTAAATGTAAACAAACATTTATAGACAATATTTGAGAATGTGAGCATTATTATTTCTCTCCAAACTGTTTCCTGCTGTTTTTTGGGTGAAGTAATAATATTTTGAGGGGTGTATTTTTGAGTAGTCTTCAAGGTAACCTTGTAGGAAGTCTTGGTCCGTCAAATAATATTGGTCTGAAAGCAATCCACAGATTCTTATCTTCTGTGGAAACAAAAAAAATAACCTCTTTCCCAAAGCAACATATCCTTAGACTCAAATTTTGAAGTCACGATACCTTTATAATAACATGCTGGTTTAGCTTAGCAGCCCATACAATGAAATATCTCTCTGTATTTAGCCCCATCCCAGTCAAAAAATTCAAAGAAAACACAGTAATATACATAATCCAGACTCTATGTGTATACTCCATCTTTACGTGGTTTATTTTACTTACTCCTTTCAATCTATAATTGTCTGTACTCTACTCTTAAAAAAAATTACTTACTTCTTTATTACTCCCTATATTCTTTTTCTTCCCTCTCACAAACCTACATACATTTATCCAACACTGCGACTCATTTAGAATTCTTTTATGTCTGAATCTGTCCTTATAGTGTTATCTGTAATTCTTTACTGTCTTGAAGAGCTCTTAAAATGGTAAGAAGTTTGGTTGCAGCTGCTCTGAATGCTGGCTCCAACTCTCTCCATTTTCAAAATGGTCCACGTACCATTACTGCCAGGAATAGTATGAACCGCACTCAGGACTTTAACTCTGAAAATGAGCATGAGCAAATAAACCCTTTTTATGTGAGTAATAGCAAAATCTGCCATGCAGTGTATTGTGCAGCCTGAAAATATATCTGTCTATGGTGGCGGGAATCCACCATGCTCTCCTGCATGTGCACGCCTAGTAGACCTCATCCTGCTGCAGGCCCAGGTAGGGAGTGCCAAGCCACAGGCATGTTCTCAGGCACTTTTTCCCAACCCTGATTGGGCACACAAATACTCGGACCCACAAATATCATTCAAATGCCCTAGAGCAGAGTTTTTGCAGGCAGCATGGCACAAAAAAAATGTGTTTCAAAATAGCACAGATTTTTTTTTCCTCTATAGCCAAACCAGGAAATCCTCTCCCAAAGGAGCACACCAAAGACAATGCCACTACCAAACCATGCTTAATTCTGTTCTTTTGCCTTTTTTAAGCTTTCTCGTGTTTTACATGGATTTAGTCTACCACATTGGCATGCAATTTCTTGAATGGAGGGTCGCTTGTTTGTCCTAGCAGCCCAGAACCAAAATCATCACAGAGAAACTGTATTATTTAAACCACTGCTTGGCCTATTAGCTCTAGCCTCTCATTGGCTAACTCTTACATATTTGTTTAACCCATTTCTATTAATCTGTGTGTCACTATGTGGTTGTTTACTTACTGGCTAAATTTCCTACCAGCATCTGTCTATGGAGGCTCCATCACTTCTCCCTTATTCCATCCTTCTTCCTCCCAGTATTCAGCCTAAGTTTCCCTGCCTAGTTCTGTTTTTACCTGGCATAGACTCAGATCAGTGCTTTATTCATTAACCAAGAAAATCAAAACACAGACAGACGGACTTTCCATGCTAAGGTTCCTTTGTTTTTTACTTGTTTGATTGCTTCCTTTCTTTAATTTTATTTTGTTATTAATTTTAAACATTCTTTGCATCCTTCCCATGAAGAGAAAGGGAGGGTGTGGATTTGGATGGCAGGGGCAGTTGTGAGGATCTTGGAGAAGCTGGGGGTAGGGAAACTATAACCCTAATATACTGCATAAAAAAATCTACTTTCAGTAAAAGCAAAATAAGAAAAAAAGCAAAATAAGAAATCTACTTTCAGTAAAAGCAAAATAAGAAAAATAATAAAAAAAGAAAGAGATAATCATGCACAACTGGGTTAAAAAAAATCTTTCTCCATGTTCCACTGAATCCAGAATGTTATGTCTGTCTTTTATTAGTCTTCTGTTATGAAGCAGAGCATCCTTAACATAGATTAATATATACAGTGAACTACACTATATTTAGAAAACTAATAAGAAGGCACAATATGAGAGGGGTGAATTCCTCAAATGGTGAGCAACATTTCAAGGTATTTAATCTTCAAAACAACCCCAGGGCTGACAAGATAGTTCAGTGAGCAACACTGCCTACTGCTCCTCTGCATGGCCCAAGATCCTTTTCCAGGATGGTTTTGGGTACTTCTAAAAAGCTTCTATCTCTAGTTTCAGGATATCTGATGCCCTCTTTTGTCTTCTGCAGATACTTTACATACCCCAAAACAGGAAAATAAATACACACATAATTAAAATAATAAATAATAAATCTTAAAATAACTTTTCATTTTAATGTTCTTATAATCATATGTTAATAATATCATCACTTTCCATAAAATTAACAAACGATCCCTGGTTTACTAATGTTTATAGCACTGGGTAAATATTGTGTCATATATTCAAAGATGATACAAATTCTGTTAAGAAGCAAAGTTCCAGTTCTTATCCCTTGGAATTGTATCACATTTTAACAGAATGGTTCAAAAATGAAAAGCAGTAATAGATAGATACATCGATAACTGAGAAATAGATAAGGAGACAGGTGAATAGATAAGTATGATAGATAAATTGATAGAGGATATGATAAAGTGTTGCTCTTTTGGCTTAAATTTATACTCAAGGTTTTAGGCGTAGAGTTTAATCTTATCATGGATCTCCATAAGTGTTAGAAAATTCATTGAAATGTAAGAAGTAATTATTATAATGATCAAATGTAGATTTTAAACTATCTTAGTTACACAAATAATCCTGTTGTCTTTTAACAAATAAAATATTAAAGCATATATAAAATTCTTGTATTCACTTTCTTAGCAGTTATGTGTTTTATTATGTTGATCCAAGAAATAAGTGTATCATCAATATAAAGAAATAAAGTAGGAAAAAAGAAAAAGGACAAAAAGAAATACAAAACTTGATATACTAAAATGACTGTACACAAGAAATTAACATATACTGCTTTTTTCCTTTCTTGTCTTTAATGAGGTATAAATATTTTTCATATAATATATCTTTACCATATTATTTTCCCTTCCTGAATTTCCATTAGAGCGTCCTCACCTACACACTCTAAGCATGTGCTCTTTGAACAGTATATAATTAAGGTGGGTGGCATTATAATTAGGGTATTAAATTCTTGCTGTTGTTCAGACAACCATAGGTCCTCATAGCCTGGACTTTTTGAAAACAGCCACAGTCCTATTTTCTTAGTTCTAAGTACTCAGTCACTTATGTGGCATTAAAATTTCATCCAGGCAAAAATATTTATTCACTCTATCAGTGAAAACTAGTTGTAATACTTTCTTCTGTATTAGGGATACTTTTGTTTAGTACTGACTTAATTTGCAGTTGTTTGTTGTTAATATTTTGCTTTTGGAAACAGATGCAAAATTGGAAGAAAGCAGAGAACATATCAAGCTGGCATGAAATATTAATTTCAAATTGTCTCCTTAATTTGTAGTGCTTCCTAATTCACATAAAGGTGAAAATAATCTAAGTTAGTCACCTCTTCCTTCGGAAATAGATTTATGAAATAGCTAAAGTGTCTAGGATGCACATGGAACCTTGTGAGTTGTATGCTATAAAAATCATTGAAATAAGCCGGGCGGTGGTGGCGCACGCCTTTAATCCCAGCACTTGAGAGGCAGAGGCAGGCGGATCTCTGTGAGTTCGAGACCAGCCTGGTCTACAAGAGCTAGTTCAAGGACAGGCTCCAAAACCACAGAGAAACCCTGTCTCGAAAAACCAAAAAAAAAAAAAAAATCATTGAAATAAAGGCTTTTCTGCAATGAAGAAGTTAGGATCTAACACACTAGGAAGAGGCAGTTTGGGAACAAGATTTATAGGAAAAGATAATAAAATTTCAGGAGAAAAGGAGAATTTAGTTGTTATGTGCTGAGTACATTGATCATCAATTCTTGGAAAATAAAATATAAAATTAATTGGATGTTCAATCGTATTTTGACAGAAAATTTATTTGGGTTGATGGGGAGAGGAGAGGTAGGGAGAAAAATGTAGAGCTCCATAAAAATAAAAATAAAAATGGGAAATTTTTTTATGTAACTTTTGATTCCCAGGTTGTCCTTGAATGTGTAATTCTGCCTCAGTTCATAACACTTTCCCTACCACTAACTGAATATTGACTAGATATGCTGAATATGTTGAGTGCTGGTGGGTAGCTGAACAATGGAAAAACAAAATATCCTTAATGGAAATTGCTGGAAGCCAATTATCATGACCATAACATATAAGAAAAGATAAGAAAATGACAGGAATCTATGTTTAGTCCATAAAAACTTGGGCTTTAAATAATTCTACTGGCATTTAAAACGGTCATCAATCTGAATAGAGGGCGAGGTTCATTCAAACACCCTCTCCACTATTGCTTAGGGTCTTAGTTGAGATCATCCTTGTGGATTCCTGGGAATTTTCTTATGCCAGGTTTTTTGCTATCCCAATAATGGCTCCCTCAATCAAAATACCTCTTTCCTTGTTCTCCTCTTTGTCCTTACTTCATCTCGACTATCCAGTTCCTTCAAGTTCCACTTCTCTTCTCCTCCTCCCCTTCCTTCCTATGTTCTCCCCCACCACCATGCTCCAAATTTTGTCAGGATATCTTGTCTATTTACCCATCTCAGGGATATCTATATATGTTTCTCTTAGGGGTCACTTTGTTACTTAGCTTCTCTAGGGTCAAGGACTATATAGGCTTGTTGTCCTTTGCTTTATAGCTAGTATACATTTATGAGTGATTACATACCATGCTCTTCTTTCTGTGTTTGGGTTACTTCACTCAAGATAGTTTTTGTAGGTTTCATCCATTTACACGCAAATTTCAAGATGTCATTATTAACTGTTAATTAGTATTCCAATGTGTAAATGTGCCACATTTTCTTTATCCATTCTTCACTTGAGACTCATTTTGGTTGTTTCCAGCTTCTGGCTATTACAAATAATGCTGCTATGAACAAAGTTGAACAAATTCAATAGTATGATTGTGAGTCTTTTGGGTATTGCTGAGTCCTGAGGTAGGTTGATTTCCAATTTTCTGAGAAACAGCCATACTCATTTTCAGAGTGGTTGTATAAGTTTACATTCCTACCAGGAGTGTTCCCCTTACTCCCCATCCACTTCAGCATAAGTTATCATTGGTGTTTTTGATCTTAGCCATTTTGACTGGTGTAATATAGTATCTTAGACTCATTTTGATTTGCATTTTGATGGCTAAAGATATTGAACATATCCTTTAGTGTTTTGGGGCCATTTTAGATTCTTCCATTGAGAATTTTTTGTTTAGATATGTACCCCATTTATAATTGGATTGTTTGAAATTTTGATATCTAATTTCTTGAATTCTTTATATATTTTGGAGATCAATCCTCCATATGATGTGGGGATGGTGAAAATTTCTTCCTATTTAGCACCCTACCTTTTTGTCATACTGATTGTGTCCTTTTCTTTACAGAAGTTTCTCAGTTTCAGGAAGTCCCATTTATTTATTGTTGCTCTCAGTGTCTGTACTGCTAGTGCTATATTTCAAACATGGTCTCCTGTGCCCATGTATTGAAGGCTACTTCCCAATTTCTTTTCTATCATGTTAGTGTGGTCAGATTTATATTGAGGTCTTTAATCCATTTGGACTTTAGTTTTGTGCCTGGAGATAGATATGGATCTATTTGAATTCTTTTATATGTTGACATCCGGTCATGCCAGAACCATTTGAAATGTTACCATAGAACCTTCATCCAACAACTTATGGAGGCAGGCGCAGATACCCACAGTGGAGCTCTTGGTTGAGCCCCCAAAGTTCAGTTGAAGGGTGGGAGGAGTGAGAATATGAGCAAAAAGGTCAAGACCATGATGGGGAGACCAACTGAAACAACTCACCTGAGCTAATGGGAGCTCACCAACCCCTGCTGGACAGGAAAGAAACCATGCTAGGACAAAGCTAGATGGCAATTGAATGGCTGGTTCAGACAGCTGGGCTCCTGGCAGTGGCAACAGGATTTGTCCCAGCTACTTGTACGACTTTTTGGAACCCATTCTCTTTGGATGTATACCTTGCTCAGCCGGGATATAGTGGAGAGTACTTCCTTCGAGCAATGTCCCGTGAACTCTTTAAGGAGTGGATGAGTTTGGGCCTGGGAAAGTGGAGGGAATGGGAGGACGGGAGTTAGTGGGAACTGGGATTAGTATGCAAAATAAAAAATATAGCTTGTTTTCTCTTTAAAAAATAAAAAAAAGGAAGCTAAAATAATTCTGGTGACAGTAAAAAATAAATACCAAAGATCAGTGATCATGAATAGGTAGTCAACACAATTGCAATATTTCTCCAAGATACAAACTACAATGATAAGAATTAGAAGTAATAAATAAATCTGTATCTAAGTATTAAAAATCATTGTAGAAACAGATGAGGGAAATTATATAAATGGAATAAATAAAAAACAAGATTGAATAATGGAGAGAAGAGCTTGTGGAGATATCCACCAAAAACATATAGTTTACCTTGTGTGAGTCGTTCAGCCTGTTGAAAGTGGGTTCTTGGAGCAAGGAGGATATCACCGCCTCTAGCACATTTGTTTCAGGAATTTTCCAAGATACCTTTAACTCTGTGACAGGGAGAAAAGAGATCAATGAAAGAACTCAAGATTAAAACCAACAAACAAACAAATACTGTGTTTTCTTTTCTTTTTGAAACAACAAGAAAGCAAATTATTTCCAGCAGAAAATACTGTTTTCTGTGACATAAAAATAACTGGGTTGGGAACAGGTTATCTGAAATTGGGTCAGAGGAAGCTTGTCTGCTAAGGCAGTTAGTTTAGTTGGGAGAGCTAGTGAAGGGCATCAGTTTCACCAGCCAGCTTCCGGTAGATGATTATAAACACCTGATTGGATATAATTTCTTTATTCCTTGTTATCTGTTCCTTAATTGGAAATCTCATGAAGGCACTATGTTCCCTGTCCCTCATTTTTGTCTATTTTCATTTGTTTGCTTGTTTTTGTGACAAGGGCTTACTTTGTAGCACGGTTGACCTGGAACACTTTGTAGACAGGACAAGTATTGGCTCAACAGAGATCCACCTCTTCTATGATAAATGTTGGGATTAAAGGCTGGTACACCATTCTTACCTCTTTGTCCTGGATTCCTGATCACTCCAGCTGGGTGTTTCAACAGGACTTACTGGGGGATTTCTATCCTTTGTTGTAAGCCGCTGATTCAGTGATGTTGTCTTTGGTTTGCTCTTCAGTCTCACGACTGGGCTACTCCAGCAATCTCTGCTGGAAATTGTGAGCACGTGATTTGATCATATGTTCATATCTATCTTCTACTACCTATTTTTGCTTTTAGTTAACACACTCGTTGAAAGGCACTATTACCATGGATCATTCTCTTCACTATATAGAACACTATTTCATTCGGAAGCTTGGTAATAGCCTGCAGAGTTATCTACTCTTCTCTAATCCCTATGATTTTACAACTCTGGTTATACTGCCTATCACCCTCATCCCAATCCAGCCTCTCTCTGGTTATTCAAATAATCAACATTTTTTATGTTCCCCCAACACAGTAGGTTTCCTTGGAGCAAGTCTTTTGCATTCATCTCTTTTTACCTGAAAAGCTTTTCCCAAATATCAGACATTAATCCCAATTACTCCAAAGTATTTCAAAAAGGAATAATATAAATAATATGATAAACTAGTTCTAATTCTCTACTTCATTCCACTTATTATATAATTTATTACTTTTAGTCACATTGATTACTTTATTTCTTATTTCAATACAGTACAATATGGTAATTATACTTACCAGAAGTGGTAGATGTCTTGTTTATAAATTTTCAAAATCTTTGTAGTTTTTTTTCACCCTTTGAGATAGCCTTAATGCTTACAACAGTACCTGAAATGCAGATGAATTCAACTGATATCATTACATGGAATAGTGAAGACAAAATGTATTAACAAATACTAGATTAGTGAATAGTTTAAAGGGGGCTCTTAGATTCAATTAATTTATGAAATCTAGTGGGATTAATGAGAACTGTTACTTTTCACCTAGCCTTCAAATTGTGGAAACAATCTGGAAAATTCACTTCAGAATTCATTGTATTATTATTACAATTACAACAATCTTTAAATCTACTTTTTTTCTGTATTTGTGTGCTGGGAATCAAACCAAGAGCATATTTCTTGCTGAACAGATTTTATACCACTAAAATATAGCTTCTGCATTCCCATGAGTCTTTTAGAATTCTACAATGAAATGTTTCTGGCACATTTATTAATTTTTTAATGCTTAAATGCTTACCTTCTAATTTACAAATCTAAGTAATAATTTAACCTAAAACATCAGAGAATAACCTTTTCATACATTTTATAATGCCATTGCCAAAGGCAGGCTACTACTGCTTGATACCATATCCACACATAAAATAAATGGAATTACAGGCCAACACTTACATTCAATTACCAGTGTCCCAATTGCCTGGTCTTTGAAGCAGTACTATACATTTTCAAAAGGTCTGTTTACTTTAACAATATAATATATTGAAGAAGGATTTTAAAACACTTGACATCTATCTCCTCAGAATATTGTGCATTGCATGTAGCTGCTAATATATACAAAACAAATAATTAAATGCCTATATTTGAAACCAACCTCTGTCTATAAGAATTACAGGAAAGAGCCTGTGTACAAAGACATCAGAAGGGAAGAAGTCATCTTACTTAAGGTAAGTGCAGTTTCTGCTTTAAAGACTTTCACACATAAATTTCTCTCAGCAAATGCACAAATTTGTTTTCTAGGTTCCAAATAGACATTCATTAGAGGGCATGGTGAGGGTCTCTAGACAGACAGGCTTAGGTGATTTGAGGCTGTTTATGAGGTAGCACCTTGTGTTTGGAAAGATCCCATTGGCCTTTGTTACACACTGTGTGTGCAAATAGATGTAATGTTTAAACTTACATAGCAAACTGTAGCAAAAGGCTTTTGCAAATTTGTTTCTAATGTGACAGTTTAAATGTGCTACCACATGGGTATTTATGAATTATAATTAAAAACACTCAGAAGGATGCAGCACAGAGAGAATCAAGCAAACTGCTTGCTATTGCGAAGGGACCAGGAAATGTCGAAGACGTGTTTCAGGCTGATGTGGGGAAGAAGCGATATATCAGGGGATGTTAAATCTATGTGTCACCTCAGTGGGCTTCTGATACACTGGTTTTGTGTATAAGGAAGAAAAAAAAAGTGATTGTCCCCAGAGCTATGTCTTTAGTGTGTATGTCTATTTCATCACTGATCTCTCCGGTATGATGATTGGTTTGTGAGCATAGTCTGTGTCATAAAACTCACCCAGAGACCTTGGCTACAGGAAATCTCTGAGGAGAGGTGGAGTGACATGCTTTCTTTGGTTCCTGGCCCCCTGCTGAAAAAAAAAACTTTTACTTATTTCCAGGGAATACTAAATTGAAATAACATTGAGCAGTAGACAGACACAAGAGTCTGATCCTCAGGACATTTCCAAACAGGGAAAGTCCAAGCCTTGGTGTACTTGTAACAATGATACACAGATGGGGTTAGAGTCTGGTGAGAAACTGTGAGCTGATGATGTGTTGACAATTTTAAATATCTGTTCATTCCCACATCACCAGGCAGGCCATTGCCTGTACTACTGGGGAGATTGCAAAGTTATTTAGGTAATTAATTCAGCTTGTTAGCTTTGTAGAATATTTAGCTGAGTACAAATATCCAGCTCAAAGAAACATCTACAGAACCAGGTCTTTAATACTAATGATTACCCGATACACGGTTATATATGTACAGAGAGAATAAAAGGCTGAATGTCTCCTTAAATGCTGTTGTTCTAAGTTTAAGTTAAATGATATAAAACATTTATCCTTAGCTGACAGCAATGACACAAAGATTCCTCCCTTGAACAAGCTGCTAGGAAGTGCAAAGCAAAGAAGACAATTACATAAGTGAAAAACAGATGATTTTCTGCTTAGCTTAACAAAAAACATGTCAGCTTGAAAACAGCTTCCAAACCCAGACTCTCCTGCAAAATCAAATGCTTCCATTAATGCTTTAATGGTTTGGCTTTTGAACTCTGCCATCTTCCTTCCATGGACAGCCATTTCTTTTTGTCTTTTAAACTCATGCTGACCTTTTTTAACTTGTTTATTTAGTTATTATTTGGTTTAGATTTTTCATTGTATGCTTTTAATCACAAACAACTTAAGAATATATTGTATAAATATGTACCGTATTATTTGCATACAGTACTTATCACTACATCATATTTTTATGTACGCATAGAGTATCCTTTAAGCAGAACACACACACACACACACACACACACACACATATATATATATATATATATAATTGTCATAGGTATCATATCATTCTATTTCAGTGAAGGGACACTATGACCATGTAGCTTATATAGCAAAGTATTGAATTGGAGGCTTGCCCAGAGTTTCAGAGTGTTAGTTCATGCCTGGTTGGAAGCCTGACATCATGCAGACAGGAATAGTGCTTGAGCAGCAGCTAAATGCTTATATATTGTAGTAATAGGGGCGGCGGGGCTGCGTCCCCAGCACCCTGGCTGCCTGGCTAGCTTATGCCCGAAATAACAACACACAATCTGTATTCATTTAATCACTGATTGGCCCATTTCTATCTAGCCTCTTCTAGGCTAATTCTCACATATTAATTTAGCCCATTTCTAATCATCTGTGTAGTGCCCCTAGGTGCTCTTACCGGGAAGATTCTAGCCTATGTCCATCCTGGGTCGGAGCTTCATCGCATGTGTCTGCCTGGGAGCTGGGAGCATGGCATCTCTTTGAGGCGTCTGCTCCAGAGAGGAGAGCTGTGGAGTCTGAGCTCACTTCCTCTTCCTCCCAGCGTTCTGTTCTGTTTACTCCTCCCACCTATCTTCTAACCAATGAGGGCAAAGCAGTTTCTTTTTATTTAACCAATGACCTTCCTCCATCAATATATGTTCTGAAAGTTGTAGGCAGAGAGACAAGACTGGTCTGTGATACAGTTCCTCAATGTCACAAAGCCACACATCCTAATAGTTTCTAAATAGTACACCAAATTCAGGGAAAGCTTTGAAATATATGAGTCCTTGGGGCTATTTTCAACACTTCATGAACATCTATAATCTAGCTGTATAGAGTTATTGTCCATTTATCATCTGTTAGTAATTTGTTAACTAGATAACCATATTTATCAAATGTCCATGTTAGTAAGGTATTTTTCAGTTGTTTGGTTGTTGCTAGGGGAGTGGGAATGTTACTTCATTTTCTGTTTCTGGAGCCTCTGTGTATCCTTAATAGAGATGAAGAAATATGATACTTATCTCAGATCCTAATGAACTTTGTGTTTTTAAAGCACCAAGTCCACTCAGCAATTTAAGTAAGTATGAAATATCTTTATGTAGAAAATCTCTAAAATGACTACAATTTCATGAATGGAGAAATTTTTTTCAAATAATTTCAGCCCTATCTGAAAATGTCTTGTGGAGTGGTCAAAATCAACAGTGATGAAATTGCAACAGCAGTGGAAATCAAATACCTAGTAGCTTGATGTTTAAAGCCATATCAGTAAAGTCTCATGTGCCAGGAGTTCATTATACATATTGTTCCCAGTCAAGAGTCACCATTCAGCTTGTCTGGGAGGTTTCTGAACTAAATATCACATCCTATCTGTATTGATATGAGTTGGAATATGCTTTCAGTTCAAAGGCTAATATTGAAGGTATTTGTTAAAAATGCTCCCAAGCAATGGCTTAACTTTACAGAAACCTGAACAGTGATAGTAGGTGAAACTAATAAGAAACTAATAAGAAACTAAGAAATTCATTAAGAATACTTATATATCATCTTGGGGAAAGAGAGTATCATATCAAGGGTAGGCTCTGAAGTATTGTATTATGGATCTAAAAAATTTCAAAGCTATGCAGACATATAGGACTCTATATGAATCCAGACAGTCTATGGATGCATCCTAGTTTTTCACCTAGAACTGACCTTGAAACAGAAAATGAAGACTAATAGAATTGTAGGCAGGCAGGGTGTTCCAATCTCTGCCAAGTTTAAGACATTTAAAGTATTATATATCAGCCGAAAACTGAACAGACAACAAAATGTGCAAAGATCAGTAAGTGGACACAGAGGAAGTGAACACATGAACTTCCCATAAATAGTAGAATGAAGCTTATTGAAAAATGAACAAAAACAACAATGACAACCCCAGGTGCTTAGGTAGATCTATGTGTTCATCAACTCCATATCAATTGACAAAATAACTAAGGCAATAAGCTTAGGAAACAGTATTTTTTTCTCATATTTTTGGGTGCTGAAGTCCATGTTTTCTTACCTTATATCCGAGTTAAGATGCCTTTGAATCTGTACAATACATTATGTTAGATGTCTATGAAGAGAGACTCTACGCTTCACCTTGGCTGAGAGGTGGGGACAGGAATGACCAAAATTCTATTCAATGATCTATTGCCTATAACCCAACACACTCCTACTTGTGTCCACCTGTTACCTATTCTAGCACAATCCCTCACTTCTCTGCCATGATATAAACTCTCTTCAACTCTAGCATTTGGTGATGGTTCTTATTCATGATCTAAAAATTTCATTTCTAAAGAATTCTAACACATTAATTAATAATCATTAAACTGATTATAAGGAAGCATACAATTCTGGCCTATTTCCAGAAAAAAGGTAATGGAATTGATGTATAAAACAATAAAGTACTGATTTATAAACAATAAAGTACTGATACAAAATATTGTGCTGAACAAAAAATTCAATTTTCAAGCTTATTCATGTTTATAACTCATATTTGTCATTTTCTCACTGTTAGTTCCTTTTTATTTTATTTTTATTGATTTTTATTGAACTGTACATTCTTCTCTGCTCCCTTAATCTATATTTTTAAAGTTTTGAGGAGCAATTGGTTGGTGGCTAAAAGATAAATAATTGTTTTATTTTTTGCCAAGAGACACAAAACTTCCTAATACTTTTGTTTAATGACACATTGTCTGCCAAACATATTTACAGTTTATATGAGATTAGTTATTATAAAAAGAAAAAATATAGCTTAACCAGTAGCATAATAAAAATTAAATCATAGTAATTGCACTAGATGACTAATTAATCTAAAATACAGAAACAGTCATGAAATAAGCAATTTTGAGGCTTGCAGTACCTCTAGTGCTGTAACATACTTGCAAAGTTTGTTCTGCTGTAGGAACAAATGGAAATTCTTTCCATGTGCCAAAAGTATTAAAATTTTGCATATGCAAATATTGAACTTCTGCATAAGCTTTCAATAAACAGCTGTGATATTTTTTGTCTTGTACATGTCTATCAGACTTTGGCATCTTCGCTATAGCCTTTCACTAACTAAAACATGGATTATTGGAAGGATTCTTTCAAATGCTGTTTTTTGTTTATTGATCCAGATTATAATGTTACGGGTTGTATCACAAATAATTAACATGGAAGTATAGAGAGAAAAAATGAACTCAAATATCTATATGATTAATAGGAAAACACACTTTCAAATTTTTGTATCTATAAGAGTTAATCACATTAAGCTTATAATGTTGCATAAATGAATTCTGATAAATAAATTTGATGTGGGAGTGTCATTTATCAATCTGTTGATTTCATAGTTTAAGCAATAAAGAAACTGCTTGGCCCTCATAGGTTAAAACATAGGTGGAAGGAGTAAACAGAACAGAATGCTGGGAGGAAGAGGAAGTGAGCTCAGACTGACAGCTCTGCTCTCTGTAGCAGAGAGGCCATGCTCCGCTCTCCCTGGCAGAGACACACAATGAAGCCTACCGCCAGGTCAGATATGCTGAATCTTTCCTGTTAAGACCGGAGCTACACAGTTTATTAGAGATGGGTTGATCGGGATATCATAATTAGCCAGTAAGGGCTAGAGCTAAGGGGCGAAGCAGAATGGGCCAAGCAGTGTTTAAATGAATACAGTTTGTGTGTTGTTATTTCGGGGTATAAGCTAGTCAGGCTGCTGGGGTGCTGGGGACGCAGCCCCGCCGCTCCTATTACTAGATAAATTTATATGTAATTGATTATCAGAGCAAACTATAACCTGAGACAATAAATATTCAGTGCATCTTTTCACAAGATTATATATTACTTTAAGAGTAAAATGTAAAATTCTTACTTTAAAGCTAAAATGATTTAGAAAGACAGAGTTGATTTACAAAACAAATGAAATTGTAACTGATCATATTAAAAATCTAATTTTATTAATGCCAAAAACATAGCATCAAATAATAATGTGAAACATTCGATTATTTAACTGACAAAGATGAAAGAGATTTATAATATCATAAGACCACATCCAAGTTTCTCTAATCATGTTTTTCTTACTGTTTAGTCAATTTGTTTATGTTTTTCCATCTGTATTTTTTTTCTAGAAAGTATGCATAGTGTTAAGAAATTCATTTACATTTCTCTAGTATATCTTCTGTGATTAAGCAGTATATGTTGGTTCTTATTAATTATATTCTTTAAGGTATGATTGAAAACTTTTTTCTGTGAGGTTTCAATTGTGAGCCACATCCTCTTCTACAGACATCCCTATGATGACTTTGCTCTCCAAGCTGCTTTTGCTTGAAAAACATGGGTGTCATCAATATTCATGCAGAATAACTGTGACAACTAAAAATAAAGCTAAAATACCTTTGTTCCTATGGCTCACTATCATGTGGCTTCAATTTTTCCCCTTACTTCCATTTCCTACTATAACTCAAGTGACCAGTATCACAAGTATGCAAAATCTGAAATACATGTCTTCCAAACACATGCTTGAATGCTTTATATTTTGTCTCTAAGACTTCTAAAATTGCTTCAGAACAAGGTGACACAAGCTCAGATGGTACTCACAACCCCTTTTCCAATAAACATTATAAACAATAAGATATAATCAGGAAAATTCATGATTGTCTAGAGCTGGAGTGATGAGGGCAAAGGGCGCATCAAGGATGCTCTTTCCAGTTTGCACATGGGTGGGATTCAACTACTGAGAGAAAAGATTTTACTCTTAGTGTTCCAAATTCTAACAGAGTTGAAGACAAATTATGCTACTATTACAGGATTGTTATAGGTCAAACCTATAACTTACAAATGTTTACAGTATCTGAGGAAGAGGAAAGAAATAGACTTTGAAAATAAACTAATGTATTTTCTTTACCAACATCCCATCTCTTTAGCACAATGAGAAAAGTATGCACCCATCTGTTTCACTTGTAGAGGTAAAGTTGAAACTTATAATAACTGAATAATGTTACAAAATAAACTAAAAATTTAAATGTCAATATAAAAATATGTAAAAACTAATTCATATAAAGGATCAAAAACTTTTAGAGAATTCAAAACTTTGCTGTTAATGAGATGATGGGGATGAACATGATTGAGAAAGAGAAAGAAAAAGAAGAGCAGGAAGAGAGATTATATATATCACATCTATTTTCTCTATACCTAAATAGTTAGTTCGGTAGACAGAAAAATAGATGTGATGTGAGAAGGAATTTATTATATGATTAACTCAATTATTTATGAAGATTCAAATGTACCAGGTAAACTCTAACTGGAGATTCCTGAGATATTGAGAGCTTAGGTTAGTATAGTTCTGAAAGTCATAGAACAATAGGTATGAATTCAAATAATTGGACATAACCATTTTTCCTCTTAGGGTATAATGTGAATACTAATTTTATTCTGAGTCCTTGTATATAGTTGTATGATATCAAAATACACATTAAGGTTTTATTAGACTCCAAAACTATGTGTTGTTTCTAGTTGTTGGTTTCCTCAATAGTCACTTTCTATTGCAAGATGTTTCTGCTATGAAAAAAATGCCATGAATTTGAGGAAGAGCAAGTACAAGTAAAAGTTTGGACAAAGGAAAGGAACTACAATATGACATAATAACATTTTAATCTTAAAAATAATAGATATAATTAAAATGAAATAATATTTTGACATTGCTTATTTTTTCACAAAGTATTTTTAATTTTGAAGGTCATATTATATAGGGTATATAATAATAAGTTAACCATTATTTCTATATTTCTAGTTTCTATACTTTAATTGAAGCTCATTTACAGTCACATTAAATAAAATGATTTGAATAAAAAGATTTACGTTATATTATTTTCTTAATTTTGTTTACCATGTATGACTTTGGAGGAATAATGAACTACTTTTATTTTCCCCTTACTTCTTTCCCCTTTTTCTCTATTATTGATTTCTTAGCTATATCATTTAGCTTTTTGCATTAAGTTATTTTATACATTGCACTGTTGGATATTTTTAACTTTTAGTACTTCTTTTCTTATATTTTTAGACACAGTTTTTATTTCAGTTTTTGAGATTAAATGCATTTTGTTATTGTACTTCTGTTATTGAAATTCTTTAAGTTAATGTAGGTTAAATAAAAAACACTTTTTTTCTATTTTTTTCTTTTTTTTTTCTTCTTTTTTCTTTTTTTTATTGAGAAAAAAAAATGTCCGCCTCCTCCCAGCCTCCCAGTCCTCCCCCCTCCCCCCACTCCTCTCCCCCTCCCCCCACTTCTCTCCCCCTCCCTCTCAAGTCTGAAGAGCAGTCAGGGTTCCCTGCCCTGTGGAAAGCCAAGGACAATAAAATACCTTTTTAAAGCTTCTTATTATTCCTCCCTTATTTTATATTCCCTATATACACATATACAGGCATTGGAGTAGACATAAACATTTGCTTTTATTGAAATAGATTTTCTTCATGTAATATATCCTGATCATTGTTTTTTCTCTCTCTACTCCTCATTCCTTCACATTTTTCCTCCCACCCAGAAACACCATGTTTATATGTAGTATTAGAAAACAAACTGGCTTCTAATGGATAATAAGATAAAACAGAAACTTACCTAACAGACTAGAATAAAACAATCAGAAAGAAAGAACCCAAGGAAAGAGACAAATATGAATATGAAGATCCATATATTGGCAAATTTCTAAATTTTGTGTAACAACTCAAATGGAAACCATATTTTCTATGCAAAGGACCAGTGGTGTATAATATATATTGAATAATGAACAATACACTTCCAAAGACAAAATAGCAGTCTACAGAATGGGAAAAGATTTTACCAAACCCGCATCTGACAGAGTAATGATTTCCAAAATATATGAATAGCTCAAGAAATGAGACATAAAAGGAAATCCAAATAGTCTAATCAAAAACATGCAGTACAATTCTAAACAAGAATTCTCCATAGGACTCTCAAATGGCTGAGAAACACTTAAATGTTCAACAACTTGAGCCATTAGGGAAATCCAGACACCTTCGAACACTTGATTTTTGAAAAAAAAATGCAAATAAAAATGACTCTGAGATTGCATGTTACACCTATCAGAATGGCTAAAGAAAGAAGCACAAATAATAGTTTATGCTTGAGATGATGTTGAGCAAAAGAAACGAGGTACCAAAGAGTCTAACTCTTAAGAATTCCCTCTTAGGGTTCAATTAAAGCCAACACAATAAGGTAAAAAGGGGGAATAGAATTTTGAGGTTTATTCTGAGGGTTATTATCTACTCCCACCAGGAAACATCTGTCCATTTTTTTTTTAGTATTTTCTTCCTTCTTATTTCCTATTCTTCCTTATTCTTTCCCCATTGCAACATTCCCAGTCATATACACCCTTATAACCAGCAATTTCCCAGCCTATATCAGGTTCAAGGGCTGGAATTCTTATACCTCATAAAAATCAGGCAAGAATTTTCACACACATGTACAGATCTGTGACTGTTAACTCAAAGGCAGGAGTGGCTAGTGCATATCTGGTTATATCTTTAATGGAGGAAGTTAGTTGATAAAGGAGTTAAAGCATCAGGTAATTCTAGATGGCAAGGTTAGTGTGCTTTGTTATAGTTTTAGGTGGTTAGGTTAAAAGTTTATTTTTAGTAGAATTTTGAATAGGGCATAGATTGTATTTTAAATCGGCACAACCAATTCTTTTCCCCCAGTTTGTACAGAGGATGCGTGCTAACCAGGTAAACTATGTAAAAAGTCAAAGAAGCTAATGGCTACTATCTTATTAACACATTCACCAGACACTGTCATCTTCAGGCCTAGGTCTGTAGTTTAGACTTTATGGCTCCAAATGGTGGAAATGAAGAGGAGAACCAGGCCTCTAAATTATCAGTTCCGGGTATGTAGTCATCAGTCATACTGATTGTGGTCATTTGTGGGTCTTTGACTCCATACTGCACTCAATTATCTATTCTGTTGTCCTTGAGAGTAAAACAAAACAGTAAATTTCGTGAACTGAAATTACCAGTAAAGTGAGTGTAAGGACTTAATAATCTTTTTATTAAGGTTAGTTTTGGTCATTGTATTCTGTATCTATAAGTGAGGCAAAACCAGAGTAGGAGCTTTGGCAAGTAATAAGTTTGTAGTCAGAGACTGCTCCTTCATTTTCCGGACCCCCAGGCCTGAAATAATCACATAGATACTGTATTAATTAAAACACCGTTTGATATATTACCTCCTGATTCTTATTAACTAACTCTTAAATCTTGAATTAACCCATTCCTATTATTTCGTATTTTACCAAATACTCATGGTTTACTGGTAGGTTTCCAGGGCAGGCATCTTTATCCTTCAGCAGCTACATGGTGTCTTCTCATCTCTGCCTACTTTGCCTCTCTATCTTGGAATTTCTCCATTTCTCTATTCTGCCCTGCCAGAGGCCCAGAGCTGTTTCTCTCATTAACCAATGGTAATGAAACGTATTCACAGCATATGGAGGAAAACCACAATACCTCCCCTTTTCTATCTAAATAAAAAGGAAGGATTTCACTTTAACATATAAAATTACATATAACAAAACATATCAAACAAGAATTACAGTTACAACATTTATATACAAATTTTCTTTTATCATTACTAAGTAAAACTATAATTATCTATTATTCAACTCTTCAAAGACCTCAGGACAATATAATGTTACCTAACAGGAACTTTCAAAACTCTAGAATTGACAGAGACATCTCACTGACTGGACAGTTACCCAAAGTTCTGAAATATTGTGGCATCCATCTTCAGCCTATAGGACCATAGTATCTGGCAGACTTTTCCATGAAGCAGGAAATTTAGAACACCATTTTGACTCTATTGAATGTTTGTCAGTCACTTTCTTCCATATCCGCAGAATATCTGGCAGACTCTTTTATGAAGCAGGAAACCCTAACAACTGTCTCACCTTTAGGCAAGTTCAGCAGTCATTTTTCTGTGCATCCTGCATGTCCAGTTCATACAGCATAACATCAAGCAGTCCAGGCAAGAGCAGTTTCTTGCCCATATGGCTAAACAACTCTATAAGGAGCCTCTTCAAAGCCCATTATCCTCTTGAAGTAATTGCTGCTTCCAGAAGCAGACATCTATCACTGTTATGAAAAGTTCTATATTCAATATGTCTATGAAAGATTTGAAGAATACATATTCATCAGAATAATATATCTGCATATATAGAAAACCTAACTAACATGACTACAAGCTAGACTGTTATAAATGACTATCTATTAATCTGTATTTCTTAATTATGCCTTAAATTTAAAAAAGCTGACAAAACACAATACTTAAACAAGAGCAAAATGTGTATGAAAAATTGACCTTAAATTTGTATCAGTAGACTCAGATCCACACAAATGCAAAGTATCTGTCTCTATATCACATCCCCAATTAAATGAAAATCTTTATAAAAAACATTTGGAAATTTGGGTATAGTTCTCTCCACATTGCTTTTTGGTTTTTGTTGAGCAAAGTATTGGGGGGGGGTATTACAGAGACCTTTCAGGGCGTCTTGTTCCATCAAACCACATTATTCTAGAAGAAATCCACAGGTTCTCATCCTCTCAGGAAGTAAGAGAAAACCTACCATGAATATTCTGTTAAAGAAAGTAATAAAGTGACCCTTAATGACACATTACTATATCAATAGACCAATTCAGGGGTCAGTACTCAAGAGACAAAGTTTTTCTTACAATGGTTAGAGATGAACATATCTAGCAACAGCTGTTACTGTACTGTGAATGAGAAACTTGGGAGCATTCAGGACTAAATGTAAAGCCATTATCACAAACACCTGCTCAGGGTTTATGGATGCATTCAGAAAAAGAGGTCTGAAGATTTAATATCCAGAGATCTTGGATGACTCCAGAAATATTTTTTCAGACTTGACAGAAATAATATACTCAAAGAATCTGTTGTAATGTACACAGAACAGGGAAAATTAAAGCTAGAGAACATACAAGCAAGAAGAAGGGGATGTGGGCACAGAATCCTGACCTTAATCAAGTAGCTATTTCAATAGTTTCTAGGAGAAGCAAAATCCATTTTCATCAATAGAATGATATTGTGTGTATCTATCACAATCCAGGTTGTTTTTGATGCTTGGGAGCGGTTGGCCAACACAAAAGAGACTTCACAGTTTTGTTTTTGTTGTGGTGTTTTATGATTTCCGTTTACTTTCTTTAACGTGAGAGAAATAATATTAAGTTGTATGTGTAGGGAGGTTTGGAGGGTCTGAAAGAATTTGAAACTGGGAAAGAATATCATCAAAATATGTTGTATGAAAATTATAAAGAGTGAGAAAAGTTTATCTGTTAATGGTCTAGTTCAAATCAAGAAACTTCATTTATTAACTTTGGTAATTATTTAAATTTAATGTCATATTTATTTCTTAAGCTACATATATGCCACTGATTAAAATGATCCAAAATGTGATTCGAGGATGGGAATTTAATGAAGATTTTTGATTGACTGCAACACTATTTTGTTTGATCTTTCCTTGAGCAATGTCATAAAAACATTATGAATCAAGGACAAAGAAAGAATTCCACTTGGCAGGGACTTAAAGAAACTTTTCAAATTTTTTACTAAATTAAAAAATAGCTTTTTTGTATAAAACTTTTTTGTATAAAACTATTGATTCCTTACTTCATGAACTGTTTTAAGATAACACAGTATGATTACATGTCATACCTCCCTCCTCTGTATAAATGAGAGTATTGCGTTGTCAAAATAGAGATGGAGAAAATGAAAGTGAGAATTTGTGTCAATCTTCCTGCTTGATTGACATATTTTATTTTCTGTTTTTGAAGATATTACTGAAAGAATCAAATTTTTGATACTATTTTCTGTCACCCTTTCTCAAAGAAGCAAAATATCTTTTAAAATAAAACATCTCAGATACATAAATTTGCATTTAAAAATTTTTGTTTTGTGTAGAAAGGGATGTATAATTTTAAAGAGTTACTTTCACTCAGAAATAACTTCTCCATAACAAATGTTGTAGTTTGTGTTATAATAGCACATCATGTGATATCCTGTATCATAATGGAATTAATCCAAATATATTTAAAATGTTTTAAATATATTTTTGCTTCAGGAATGCTGTAGATATTTTATATTCCTTGTTGACTTTACAAAACTAGCTGAAGATATTATTAGCTAAGAATTCCTGCATTTGTATGGTACAGAAAAGACACATACAGGTTAAAATAGACATGATTAAATTCTGTGTTCCCTGGGGTGCAATTCTGTATTGATTTAATATGTACAATATTCAATTTCCATTCTAGTATGTGTTCACTTTTTAAGGTACCATGATTTTAAGATTTTATACAGAACACAGGATTCATTTTAAAAATTCCCCACGTTTTAAGGAACAGCACTAATAATTATTTCTAATCTTCTGAATTTAAGAAGAATAAAATGTATATTTGTTTATAGATTATAAAGAGACTAACAGAGTGAAAATTAATTGCATTAAAATGGGTAATATTTGGCATCAAACAATAAAGAAAAGTACCCACTCCTTCCACAAGAGTTATCATATACTAGACTTAGGGTTTGTTGATATTTGTAATTATTATTATTATTTTTACCAATTTTAATTTGATTAACTGCTGATGAAAATACGCTAGAAAATTCATAGGATACCTATTTGTTCCATGATAATTTTTTTTCAGTAGAATGTTCTAGAAAACAAAAAAAGGAAGAAAAGTAAATTAAAATTTTAATATTAAAATGATGGAAAGAAGTGTTTCTCTGAGATCATTCATAATGTACCACGTCAGAGCAGACCGAAATAGAAGCTCTGGCGAGCTAGAGCAGGTGAAGTAATGATGGATTTAAGATCCTGTGCTGTATACTTCAGAAAGCTAGATCTTGAATGTTTCTACTATCACTAAATGATAAATGTCCAAGGACATAGAAATATGTACTTTGACTGGAATATTCCCAGTTCACAATCACTCAGAAGCCCACAAATTGATTTAATTTTTATATCATGTGGGTTTATTCTAAAAAGATGCATGTCCATCAAAAAGTCTGAAAGTGGAAAGAGAAAGCATACTTTCATAAATGATTTTTTCAGCATGAATTAAAGAACTTGAAAATCAGAGAATTTTCTTCTTTAATCACTTAAGATACTGATGACACAAACAGAAAATTCACTCAGAATCGCCTCTAATGTTAATATGAAGTCATTGCCTAAAAGGACTTTTGGTTGCCGATATTACAAACCTTCACAGGTCCTTCACAAACATGGAATTAAAGTTATTCTTTTAAAATAACACCATGAATTAAAACTGAAATGCATCTGGAAGCCAAAACATAAATGGAAAACTGTAAAGTGCTAAGATTCTTTGCTCAGTCTTTCTCTTAAGATAATTATAGGGTGCTTTAAGCAATGCACTCTTACTTTAGAAATACAAATGGAGAAGGAAAATACATCATTTTTATGGAATGAATGAGAGCATGTAAAAGTCAAGGTGTGTTGGAGTTCAGGAGAATGTTGTACCACACTCACATACTTTTAAATTTAAGACCTGTATTTAATCTCTAAAAATATTCTTAATGCCTAAAGATTATATGATCTGATTAAAATGGTTAAAATATTTCCATGGAAGAGTGAAAGTACCTATGAAAATTCGAACACACTTTGAGGAGAAGACACACCAATCTTGTTGCTGGGTCACCTGAGAGCTCATTCTCTCCCTTGAGGTGAAGCATGACTACCATCTGCCCCAGAGTCACTCATCTTCTAGTAGGGCATTTATTTTTATATGCAAAACTATTTGAACCCATGGTGTTTGAAGAATGAATACATCTTGGTCAATTTGTAAATGTGTCATAGGTGGCTGTACTTGTTAGCCGATTATATTTATCCTATCACTGTGAAAATATTATTTGTTATAAAATATGTCTTTGAGAATGTGAAGGGCTTCTCTCACTTCAAATACTTAGCATGATTGGTAGTGTATTTAGAAAATAATACACGTGACAGTCATTTAATGTCCAAATTGAAATACAAAAGTCCCTTGATAAAGTTGATATCACAACCATCCACATAAGTCAGAATTAGTAGAACCTCTTCTGTCACAGGAAAATACTGACACCAGAAATTTTAGTCTCCAATTAATTCTTCTTTCAGACGTTTAAAAGGAACTAAGATCATGAAGTCTTATCCTCATATCACTGTTACATATGATTTCTCTTTCATCCTTTCACAACTGTGAATTTACATTTAGATTTAGATTGCTCTTTTTTTTTTGAGTAAAATCCAGACTAAGACTATCACAAGGAACACCTTAGTTTTGAAATTCACTAGGAGATGAATTGTTTTTATCACAGTGATATTTCTTCTCCGTCTCTTTTGCATTAGGGATAGGCAAGAGGGCAAGAAGTAATATTAAGTCAATCTAACTTTTATTGAACTAGATGATATTAACATGAACTGACTTATATTACTTATCTACATTACGGACACTGGATGCAGAAATAAACATGTTTAAGTTAAGCTAAACATAGCACAGCATATTTTTATATATGATTGAAAGACTTTGAAGCTATCACAACTTGTGACACATATGCAAATCAAATGATTTTAATGTGAAATGAATAAACATAAAAAAGAAAGATATTCTCGTGGCGATGGGGGAAAGCACAAGTTCCTAAACAAAATAATTTAACTGAAGCATATATCCAAACTACTTATCAATTGCAATACAAACACTAATAGAACTGGAAAGATGGCGCAGTGATTAAGAGTACATTTTGCTCTTGCAGAGGACTAGTCATCAGTTCCCAGCAAGCACTACCACTTGTAACTCCAACACTCAGGGATCTCTCGCCTTACTTTAATGTCACATTAAGGTCTTAAGACTTAGAAAATCCTTTCAAATACGCATTCCTGTAATCCTCAATTAATGTGTATTACTCGTAAACACATCTCTCTCTTTCCAGGGCATTTTGTTCATCACACTCATTTCTATATCATATCATTATACCCTGGATGATCCCTACACATTGCATAATACCAGCGATTTTCATTTCCAGCTCCAGTTCAAGAAGGACTACAGAGTTTTGTTTTTTTGTGCTCCAACATTATAGACAGATATCATGACAGAACTGCCTAACTAATACAGGGATTTGGAGTAGTCAATTGACATCCTTCAGACATCTATTTTATAAGCTGGAAAAATATATACTTTTCAGCACAAATTATGGAGCAGTAATAGCAAGACATTTTTTTTTATCATAGCCCTAGAAAATTAAAATATGAGGCAAGTCTTTCAGGGCATAATGTTTAGGAGTGATGCAAATACTTGTTCTGATGTATCCAAGGAAAATCTGTTATTTACATTTTCTCTTTTCAGAGTGTGACTTCAGTGTTCTAGACTCTATTTCCATGAGCATACCATATGAATCTTTTGCTTCTCTAATTAGAACTTGTGTGGAAATTAAAACTAAAAATTCTGGACAATTTGTGGGCCAAAGGAAGGAAGGAAGAGAGGGAAGAAGAAAGAAAAGTAGGAAGGAAGGAACAAAGAAATATTAGGAAAAATGTGTATGGTTAAAATTCACCTGAAATAATTCTCACCAGAATATGTGTTCTGTAAACAATGGCAGGTGAAGGGAATCATGAGTTCTTACCCCTAACTAAGAATCTATGGACAATTGAAAGCTTCTGGGCAAAGAGAATACATATTTCTTTTCTTTGATGTTATTTTCATTTTTGCTTAAATCGGTGGAACCATAATGTATAATTAAATGTCAGAGAAAACATATTTATTATTAAATTTTGTGCACAAGTTAAAGTTTTAATTTCTTACTTGGCACTTGTAAAGGAGCTATAAATCAATACAAAATTGAATATGCCATGATTGCTAAAAAAACCATCAAATAGAGGTTGAACAGATTTATAACAAATTGACTGCAAGAATGATTCAGCCTATCCATTTGGTCCATGAGGCCATCTGTATCAGTTGGGCAGTACTGCCCTTTGTATCCTTGTTATACTTTGTGCAATTATATCATAGCCCAACTTGAGTCCTGTGGCCTTATCATAAGTTAAAGAACTGTAAGATTGGGGTTATAGTCAATGTTAGAATAAACTTTAAAAATTTAATTTGTTAAATACATTAAGGAGTATAGGTATTAGGTTTTCTTGGAAGTTCTGGTAGAATTCTGCATTAAAAACATCTGGACCTTGGCTTTTTTTGGTAGAGAGGTTTTTGATAACAGCTTCTAATTCTTCACGACTAACAGGTCTATTTAGATTATTCACCTGGTCCTGGTTTAACTTTGGTATATGGTATTATCTAAAAAAAAATGTCCATTTCTTTTACATTTTCCAATTTTGTGGCATACAGGCTTTTGTAGTAAGATCTAATGATTCTCTGAATTTCCTCTGTGTCTGTGCTTATGTCCCCCTTTTCATTTCTGATCTTATTAATTTGCGTATTCTCTCTGCTGTTTGATTAGTTTGGATAGGAGCTTATCAATCTTGTTGATTTTTTCCAAGAACCAGCTTTTTGTTTCATTGATTCTTTGGATTGTTTTCTGTGTTTCTATTTTGTTGATTTCAGCCCTCAGTTTGATTATTTCCAGTCTTCTACTCCTCCTTGGTGAGTCTGCTTCTTTTTTTTTTTTTTGAGCTTTCAGGTGTGTTGTTAAGTCTCCAATGTATGCTTTCTCTGTTTTCTTTATGTAAGCACTTAGTGCTATGAACTTTCCTCTTAGCACTGCTTTCATAGTGTCCCATAGGTTTGAGTATGCTGAGTCTTTATTTTCATTGAATTAGAAAAAGGCTTTAATTTCTTTCTTTATTTCTTCCTTGATCCAGGTGTGGTTCAGTAGTTGACTGTTCAGTTTCCATGAGTTTGTAGGGTTTCTGGGGGTAGCATTGTTTTGAATTCTAACTTTAGTCCATGGTGATCTGATAAGACACAGGTGGTTACTTTGAGATACCATCTTACACCTGTCAGAATGGCTAAAATCAAAAACACCAATGATAGCCTTTGCTGGAGAGGTTGTGGAGTAAGGGTTACACTCATCCATTGATGGTGGGAATGCAAACTTGTGCAACCACTTTGGAAATCAGTGTGGTGATTTTTCAGGAAATTCGGGATCAACCTACCCGAGGACCCAGCAATACCACTCTTGGGAATATACCAAAGAGATGCCCTATCATATTACAAAAGCATTCAACTTTTGTTCATAGCAGCATTATTTGTAATAGCAAGAACATGGAAACAACCTAGATGCCCTTCAATGGAGGAACGGATGAAGAAAATGTGGAATATATACAGATTAAAGTACTACTCAGCGGTAAAAAAAACAATGACATCTTGAATTTTGCATGCAAATGGATGGAAATAGAAAACACTAACCTGAGTGAGGTAATCCAGACCCAAAAAGATGAACATGGGATGTACTCACTCATAATTGGTTTCTAGCCATAAATAAAGGACATTGAGCCTATAATTTGTGATCCTAAAGAAGCTAAATAAGAAGGTGAACCCAACGAAAAACATAGTCATCCTCCTGGATATTGGAAGTAGACAAGATTGCTGGGCAAAAATTGGGAACTTGGGGGGTTGGGGTGGGATGGGGGTAAGGGGAAATGGGGAGAGAAAAGTGAGAAGGGGAAGATGGGGGGAGCTTGGGGGAATGGGATGGTTGGGATAAAGGAAGGGTGGATATGGGAGCAGGGAAGTATATATCTTAATTAAAAGAGCCATTTTAGGGTTGGCAAGAGACTTGACTCTAGAGGGGCTCCCAGGTGTCCAGGGAGATGTCCCCACTTGGTTCCTTGAGCAGCTGAGGAGAGGGAACCTGAAATGGCCCTATCCTATAGCCATACTGATAAATACCTTGCATATCACCATAGAACCTTCATCTGGCGATGGATGGAGACAGAGACAGAGACCAACATTGGAGCACCGGACTGAGCTCCCAAGGTCTAAATGAGGAGCAGAAGGAGGGAAAACATGAGCAAGGAAGTCAGGACCCCGAAGGGTGCACCCACCCACTGAGACAGTGGGGCTGATCTAATGGGAGCTCACCAAGGACAGCTGGACTGGGACTGAAAAAGCATGGTATAAAACCAGACTCTGTGAACATGGCGGACAATGAGGGCTGATGAGAAACCAAGGACAATGGCACTGGATTTTGATCCTACTGCATGAACTGGCATTGTGGGATCCTAGCCTGTTTGGATGCTCACCTTCCTAGACCTGGATGGAAGAGGGAGGACCTTGGAAAATAAATTTCATAAGAAAAATAAGAAAATTCCTGGATCATGTACTTTTCATGTGTTTAATGGTAATTTTTCTGCCTTTTTAAAAAATTTATTTATTTATTTAAGGATTTCTGCCTCCTCCAAGCCACCGCCTCCCATTTCCCTCCCCCTCTCCCAATCAAGTCCCCCTCCCTCATCAGCTCGAAGAGCAATCAGGGTTCCCTGACCTGTGGGAAGTCCAAGGACCACCCACTTCCATCCAGGTCTAGTAAGGTGAGCATCCAAACTGCCTAGGCTCCCATAAAGCCAGTACGTGCAGTAGGATCAAAAACCCATTGCCATTGTTCTTTAGTTCTCAGTTGTCCTCATTGTATGCTATGTTCGGCAAGTCCAGTTTTATCCCATGCTTTTTCAGACCCAGGCCAGCTGGCCTTAGTGGGTTCCCGATAGAACATTCCCCTTATTTCAGTGTGTGGGTGCACCCCTCGCGGTCCTGAGTTCCTTGCTCGTGCTCCCTCTCCAGGAATTCTACTCCATGGTTGCTAATCAAGAGAATTTGAAGAGTCATCTGTATACAAAACTTTTAAGCAAGCATTACTAATAGCATTATAATAGCAAAAAACAGAAACATTTTTAATGTTCAACAGTTGAAGGGGCCGGCAAAATAGAACACCTGCCTCATAATGGAGTATTATTCATCAATAAAAATTAAGTATTGGTAAATTATGAATAGATCTTGAAAACATGTTAAGGGGACTCGAGAGGAGGCTCAGCGAAGAGGTGTCCTGTTTTTAACAAAGGACCAGTTTCAATTCCTAGCAACAAATTCTGAGAACTCTGTCTAAGAGTTAACTCCAGGGAATAGGACATTTCTGGTTTCCATGGGCACTTGTTCTCATGTGCACACACACACACACACACACACACACACACACACACATACACACACGCACATTAAAAAAAATGTTAAGAAACTAATCTCAAAACATCACATCACATACTGCATTTCATTTACATAAAATTCTAGTAAGGACAAACCTTAAAGACAAACCTAAAGACACAATATAAATTGGTGGTTTCCAAGGGTTGAGAGGGAAATTACTAACAAATGGGTCCTAGGTCTTTTTGTGGTAAGTATGTGATGGTATTCTACTCTGCAAAAATACTAAATACCATTAGAATGTATACATTAAGGAGATTAAGGGTAGCATTTGTGTTCATTTCTATAAAGACCTGTAAATTCTTCCATGAAAAACAAAAGAAAAATAAGAAAAAAAATAATTTGTTCATGAATAAATTTACTTTACCTGAGATAATATCAATGGTAGTGCATAGTATTTGCATTACAGTAGGGTTTGTGAGTTGTACAAGGGCCTGGAGATTGAAACACACACACATACACACAGAGACATCCAAGAATACTCTCTTTATTGTGTTTCAGGTAAGCTAATATAGGGTCTCCTTGTCTAATGACCAAGGCCAAACTCTTAGCTTCAAGCCCACCAGAAACCACTCCCCTGCCATCAGGAACTCATGAGGGTCTCTTTCTCAGAGCAGCTGCAAGCACAGAAAAACCAGTTGTTTACTCTGACAGGGAGAAGGTCACAGGAAATTCAGGGTCTTGGGTCCGCATTCCCCAACACTCAATAAGATAGCCTATTCATTAGTTAAAGCTATGCTCAGCTATGGGATTGCCAATAAATTTTATGCATTTACAACAGTATGTGGAAAATCTTCCCAAATAACACAAAACAGATAACACACTTTATTGGATAACAATATAATTCTGCTTCAATTAAATCATAGTCTTAAAAAATTGAATAAATTTTAATACTTTGAAATATTAAAATAATAAAAATTTCTGAGTTACTTTTTATTTTCAAAGATAAATTATTCTTCCTGAAGAATAAAAATATTATTGAAAATTTGTGATTACTCTTTCATAGCTGTAACATTGTATGTCTTTCAAACTAGTAAAAAACAGCACTAAAAAGAAAACAACAGACTTCTGTTTCAATTTAAATAAAAGTAAAAATATCCTCATCAAGTAATATTAAATATTTAATTATATATATATATATATATATATATATATATATATATATATATATATGTATTATGGACAAGTTGATCTCATTTAAATTTCATTTATCCTAAAGTAAATTAATATTAAAAATTGTATAAAGGAAAGCATTACTGGGAATATATTTGGCAATATATGAACAGTTAAATGTATGCTAACATCATTAAAAGAGAAGTCACTAAACACTCTTATGCCTAAACAACCAAACTGACCAGAGAGTTGGTAGAAGGTAACTTCTTTTGGTTAACAACCACTACTCTTATGATCTTATATGAAATATTTTAACTTTTAACTTGCTTTTTAAGTGCATATGTAGAATAATTATATGCTTCCAAATAACTGTGAAATCACTCTAAAAATAAGTTCTATTTTTATCACAAGTGTTAAAATATATCTAAGAATCTCAAAAGAATAAAATCATTTTAAAGAATATATCTTAGATAACCTACAAATTTATAAAATTAATTAAAATTTCACTTATGTTTTTTCACCTGTAATACATTCTCTTCCTCCACTAAGATATAATCCTGGTTTGCAACTTTAATTAGTATCTTTCTTTTAACTTAAAACCTTGGCAATTCAATTGTCCCTAAATATTTCATAACCTGCTCTTCAATATTGTTGTTTTCCATATTTTATGGTGATTTTTATGTTTAGTTTTGGTTGAAGTCTAACAAGAATCATGTTATGAGCTTCTCTGGATCATGTGGAGGCTCAAGATAATTGATGACATTTACCTGGTAATAGGCTTGATGCAGCACCAATCCCATTTCTGCAGTGAAGTTGGAGTTTTCTCTTAAGGCTCCTCTGGAGAGATTTTGCAATCATGCAAATTTGATGTTTCCCATCCAATAACTTTCTTGGTATATATGGAAAGTTTTTATTGGCAACGATTATTGTCTGTTTGCCAAGGGAAACAGTATTCTTAATCATACAATTTAGAAACGTCCTAGGAATAACCTATAAATGTTAACTGTATTATTTTTTGAGTTATCATAGCAAAGAACCACAAACAGCTTGGCTTCCAACAACAGTCACTTATTATCTTTAAGTTCTGAGTGCAAAAAGTCATTCCATTAATGCAAACATTGAGAGGAACTGAAAAAACAACAAAGGCAAACACAGAAGACTGAAGGGGCATGTCATCCATGATGTTTATTAGTTGATGAGCCATGTTCAAAATAATGTCATTCCTTCCAATGATTCTGTTAAGTGAGAAAATGGGTGTTACTTTTTAATTTGTTGTTAAACAGTGACTGTAAGAGATGAAGGGCACAGGTTGAAGATTACAACCTTTCTCTCTGTTTAAGGGGCTAATTTTAGGCTTAGATGAGTGTGCTATAACCAAAAGCAAGTCTCACCTATGTTGAATATCAAAAATATCTCTCTGTATCCCCCATAGATTTAATAATTTCCTTTGAAATATATTTGCTTTCTTTGATTATTTACATGGATTAAGAGTGTTCAGAATCATAAATAAAAAAAAAGGAAAACAAATATTGGTCTTATATATCTGCCTAGCAGAGGAATAAAAACTGAAAATGCCTATGAGACCTCTACATCACTATCATGCTATTCCTCCCCAAGTTTCAGAGAAAAATCTAAGAAGCAAGAGATGGAATAATGTAAAAACACAAAAAAGGAGTTCATAACAAGCTGTGAACTGCTATGTTCTGGACATGAAACATTTCTTGTATACCTATCCCAATTACCAGTAACTGTGGGATACATGAAATAAATCTCAGTGAAACTTAGAGCATGAATGCATGGATGAGAAATCATCTGTGGTGACGCCATTTATAGCTGATGAGGAATAAAACTAGCATTTGATAAATGAAAACAAGTAAAATATCTTGTCTTTGCAACTGCAGTCTCTGGTAGGTTACTAACGCCAATCATTGGCAAACCCAGGCCAGCTGGCCTTGGTGAGTTCCCGACAGAACATCCCCATTGTCTCAGTGTGTGGGTGCACCCCTCGTGGTCCTGAGTTCCTTGCTCATGCTCTCTCTCCTTCTGCTCCTGATTTGGACCTTGGGATTTCAGTCAGGTGCTCCAGTGTGGGTCTCTGGATAAAACCGGACTCGCTGAACATAGCGGACAATGAGGACTACTGAGAACTCAAAAACAATGGCACTGGGTTTTGATCCTACTGCACGTACTGGCTTTGTGAGAGCCTAGGCAGTTTGGATGCTCACCTTACTAGACCTGGATGGAGTTGGGTGGTCCTTGGACTTCCCATAGGGCAGGGAACCCTGATTGCTCTTCGGGCTGACAAGAGAGGGGGACTTGATTGGGGGAGGGGGAGGGAAATGGGAGGCAGTGGCAGGGAGGATGCAGAAATCTTTAATAAATTAATTAATTAATTAAAAAATATTGAAAACGAACAATGTGATACACACCTTTTAAAAAATACAAACCAACCAAATAAAAGAAGTATCACAAAATAAAGTGAATTGAACACACATTTAGTTTGAAATTACTTTCAAGTATTTTCCTTCATGTTTTAGAAGACTGAGGAGGGCCATCTTGGTGGGAGAGGTCCTTCTGTCTATGTGTTGCTTTTTTTTGGTTAATGAATAAAGAAACTGCTTTGGCCTGTTGATAGGGCACAGCTTACATAGGCGGGGAAGAAGGAACTGAATCCTGGGAGAAGGAAGGCAGAGAGAGATGCCATGGATCCACAACCAGAGACATGCTGAAACTTTGCTGGTAGGCCATGACTTCATGGTAATACACAAATTAATGGAAATGCGTTAAATTAAAATGTAGGAGTTAGCAAATAAGAATTTAGATATAATGGGCCAAGCAGTATGATGGAGGTAGGTCATTGGTTAAATAAAAAGAAACTGCTTGGCCCTCAGTGGTTAGAAGATAGGTGGGAGGAGTAAACAGAACAGAACGCTGGGAGGAAGAGGAAGTGAGCTCAGACTCCAAAGCTCTCCTCTCGGGAGCAGACGCCTCAGGGAGACGCCATGCTCCCAGCTCCCAGGCAGACGCACGCAATGAAGCTCCAACCCAGGATGGACATAGGCGAGAATCTTCCTAGAAAGCGCACCTAGGGGTGCTACAGAGATGATTAGAAATGGGCTAAATTAATATGTGAGAATTAGCCTAGAAGAGGCTAGATAGCAATGGGCCAAGCAGTGATTAAATGAATACAGATTGTGTGTTGTTATTTCGGGCATAAGCTAGTCAGGCAGCCGGGGTGCTGGGGACGCCGCCCCGCCGCTTTTATTTCTACAGTAGCGCTTTACATAATACAGTTTCTGTGTTGTTATTTCAGGACTAAACTAACTGGGTGGCCAGGACAAAAAAGCAACCCTTCACCCAACACCATCTCAAAAAGGTCAAAGGATAAAACGACAAATCAAATATTTCAGAATTGCGATTCCTTAATCAAAACAGGTTTTAAAATAATTGAAAATATTAATGTAAGTCTCACTATGAAAGCAGAAAAACAATTACAGAAAAGAGAAAATAATTTATTGGAGAAGTCATAGACTAGATGAGATTTTAATGCAAATATTTGAAATTGGTAGATATAAATGGGATGTATCAACGAAACAGGGAAAGAAACCATGTACTGACTTTACAGCATCACCACCAAAATTTTAAAGATAAGTTTTGTTTGAAAAATCTTGTAAATACTATTAATGATCTGTATTCTACATAAAAAATATGAAATAAATATGCTCAACTGATTTATAAAATTGTTTATTTTTCAAAGACTTATGAAGCAGTTTTTAAAATTAATCCTCACTTTTAAAGAATATAATTAAAGTAAATAGATATCAAAACAATCAACAATGATATAGCTATCAGCAACACAGCTCATTTAGATAATTTATCAATATATATATATATATATATATATAAATTTTGACACATTTGAAATCAAATATCTGGCTTTAATTTTTCCTGTGCCCACATCCTTGTAATTTAAAGGAAGCTTAAGATGAGAAAGTTTCATTGTCCTTTGTGAATCTTTTAATACAAAATTACAAAAGTAGATTTTTTTTTTCCTCACAGGATATTGTTTGATGTACTAAAGAACTCACTGGATTGCATATCTTTGCAAAATGCCCATGATTTATTAATTAATTAGGAAACATGATTTGGTTGATTGCCATGGTTTGCATAACAGCAGCTTTCTCCTTTAAAGTAGATTAACACAGCAACAGCTGCCTCTAAGATTCCATTGCTTTTGAAATTTAGCTTTTTCAAAGGAGCAAGCTGGTTTTTTCAAAACATAAATGCAAAGGGTAGAATTTTTAATTCTTATGTTTGCTTTGCTCTTTTCTGACTCTTGTACTCATAATAAGTATGATAGGTGTGAGAAGATTAAAATTCATCAAGCACAAATTATGTAAATGGAGTCCCTAGATACTTTACACATAAAACTGAAGACTGTTTCTACAACCAAAAACAAACTTAAAGCTAACAATGCCTTAAATAAGCAAAAATTTTATTTTCCTAATGGTAAAAAGGATTCTAGAATCATCTCCTCATGGTTGGTTCAAATGCTCAAAATATTGACTGGATAGCAATTTGTCCATTCAAACCTTACCACTGTAGGCATGATTACTGAATCCTGAATGTTAGTTGTCTTTTTACTTTAGGGGTCTTCTCTATGTTCTGGCCAGGAAAAAGCTGAAAAGGTCTACACAGTGAAGGATGAGTCTCACTCTTAAATGAACTTTCATAGTACCTTTCCCCCCAGAGACTGACTTATTCCTCACCAGTCAAAACTGGGTAATACAGCCATTCCCAGAGTAAGGAATCTAGAGACATTGGGTGGATTGTTTTTCCACCCTTAATCAACATAGAAGACAACAAGGAGGGTGAGATTAATGGTGTCTGTATAAACAACCTCATGGTTTTCCACATCAATCCCTAAACTAACCCAAATTCTCTTGGAGAAATATAAGATACTAACTGACGTCACTAAAACACAGACAACTTCAGAAAAGAAGGCAAGTTCATTAACTATAATGACAGAACTGGAAATTAAACCGAAGTCTGTACTATACGTCTGTGAAAACTTGGTTAAATTCACAAAAAGTCAATAGTTAAATAAAAATAGTGCTTTAAATACGTATTCATTGGAGAGAGAGAGAGAGAAAGAGAGAGCGAGAGAGAGAGAGGGAGAGAGAAAGGAACGAGTCTCCATTGACCACTATGCAGAAATGATCATTCTCGATGTTTTTCATGAGTGACATCTTCCAAATTCCATTCTTCTATTCTCGGTCTTAACCTCATTAAACTTTGCTGCATATTTCGTCAGAATTGCCCACACAATTTAGATCCTGAAGTATGTTCTACACATGAATAGCTTAAGGATAGTCCACATAATATTTTCATGACCAAAATTGTTCTCTACTAATTTCTCTTATTAATAATATTACTCTTATTTATCCATTTCTTTTGCCCCTATTTATCCATTTCTTCCACTTTTGAGAAGTGGAGCCAAGTTCAAAGTAATTAATGGCTCATCCTTACCCTACTAATCTGAAATGTCTATGTGATCTACCTAAGTATGCCTTGCTACAGACTTCTAAACATGTAGATTCAGTATATAATTAGGTGTGGAGAAACACATGGCTAAGCATATTTATGTTGATATAGATATAATGGCACATTATATACCTCTATAGTGGAATGCTGAGATCAAGCCTCGGCTCAGGATCTGGTACTGAAACTATAAATCCAACAGGTGGATTGTACTCAAGCAGCCCAGAATATCTCAAACTGTATTTATGTACATTTTTATCAGAGTTTTTTTCTACCTAGGCTTACATGAACAGCTTTTTTATTAGCTCCGATTTTTGACTTTTAAGGAAATACATTATATTTTAAAATATACATCATAATAATTATAAAATCCCTCATTGTTCTCCTTATGTTTTCCCAAATACATAGTGCCATTTCCCACATAACCTTATCCTAGACATAGTGTTCAACATTTTTGCAAATTTAACTAAATATCGAGCCAATATACCCTGCTCTTGTAACAGTGATGTCAGGTAGAAGATACTTGTAGTTACAAAGTTAAAAAGTAATAAACATGAGTATAATGTTTTGAGAACAACAATATTCAAACCCAAACAATTCTTTTGTATCTACAAGCTATGCTTTATAGACTTACCTTCTCTACAATCATATCTCAATCTCTCAATAAATGGCACTCCCTATAAATGCTAAGGCACTATTTTTCAATCCTACTAAACCATACATTTTTGATGAATATATGTCTCTATGTATGGTAACAATGGATATCTCCATTCTATGTTTTATATTTCTTTTTACCTATTGATCATATGAGAAATTATCATTGATTCTATATGCTTGGTGCCTAGGAAACTTACTCCCAGCAATTGGCACTGTTGTGTATTCCTGAGGCTTTTTCCCTACTTTGTGTATGCATGGATGGCTACTCTCCTTTCCAGAACTGTGAGACGTCGTTAACGTTCTTAACTATTTCTATTGAGTCAGTGGAGTTCCCATGATTAGGAGCGGTAGTTAGTAATACCAGGTGAGAAATTAGAGAAGCATTAGCCCTCTGCTGATTCTAAAGGGAAAACATTCTAGAAAGAAAATTACAGTTGTGTGTGTGACTAACAAAGCAAAACTAAAACCACCCAAAGGATCAATAGTATAATAAGAGAGAAAAAAAGTTTGTAAGCTGCATAAATTTAACAAAGCCCTATGCTGCCCATGCCAAATGAGAGACCATCTTCCAAGGTCTTGAATTAATGGAGACCTGTTGGGCAAGCATTCATATTCTGATCCCAGACTAGGCTGCAAATCTCCCAACACAAGAATTAACTATTTCCTATGGGCTCCAATCAATAAAACCATAGGATACATATTCAGATATCTACTCTGATGAATAGGCCTTCCATTTTTGAAAGATATTTAACTTATATATTTTTTCATTCAATTGAAATTTGACTAATTCAATCTGCTGATTTATAAGGTAAATATATTATTTGAATTTAAGGAGGGATACAAAAATGCTCTCCCTCTTTAAACCTCCCCCAAGGATTTATATCTTAATTTAACCCATTTCTATTAATCTGTGCATCACCACAAGGTCATGGCCTATCAACAAATTTCCAGCACGTCTGTCTCTGGTGGTGGCTTGATGGCTTCTCTCTGACTGTGCCTCATTTCTCCCAGCATTCAATTTAGTTTTCCACGCCTACCTCTAATCCCTTCCTAGGCCCAAGACAGTTTCTTTATTAACCAATGGTATTCACAGCATAGAGAGGGGAATCCCACATCACCAGGAATACTTTGATCTCATATAGTTACCCCTCCCTCTGTCTTCTAATTGCTGGGGTTATAGGCATGTATCACCACTGACTGGGGGAATAATAAGCTTTAAGCAAAAAAAAAAAAAATGAGTTTTTTTCTAGATCATTACAATTATCATTTATCTATCTTTATCCTTATAGTACAATTAAAACCTAGGTGACTATAAAAATCTTAAAAATTTACATGACTAAAAATTAAAAAATAAATTAAATATTAAAAAATAGATTTTTAAATGATAGTAATAAATAATACAATCAAGTTTTGTCAAAATAAGCTTTGAACAAGATTTGGTATGAATTAATATTTTCTGAACACATAATAGATAGTTGTTCTAAGTTACATCATTGTTTTAACCAAAGCAATCTTTAAAATATAATTTAAAAGGAAACAGAAGAAATAACAGCTGTAGATAAACAAAGGCTTCCCTCATTTCCCTTTGTGTGCTTATTATCAAACACAAAGGGAAATGAATAATAATTATTGCTTTTATTTTAAGTTTTTGTTAGATAATAGCAAGAGACATGACTCTTTCTTGTCATATTATCAGGGAAAATAGATGCCCAGCACTGAGAGAGCAAAGAATTGTGAGCATGGAAAATAGGTAATAAATGTAAATTCAGTGAGTGCTTATGATCCCTATCCCTCTTCCATTTCTGGATTATTTAGCAACCCATGTTTTTTTTTTTCCTGTGGTAGTTATGATATTGGCCCAAATTATGTTGTTTTTTTCAAATTAAATTACTTTGTTTTGATTAGAAAACTTCTTTCCCCTGCCCCTCCATGTTTGTTTATTTTCAATATTGAATAATGCCCCAACTTTTAATTGTAGGTGTCCCAAACCATCCCCCAAGAGGAAAACCTAAATGACAAATTTGTTTTCCTAATTTTTTTTTAGATAATTAATAAGGCAAGTGAGTAAGTAAATTTCACAATGTTATCCATATATGTGTAATAATGTGCCTGTATGAAAGAAGTTATGATTTTTGTTTGGTCTCAGTTTTCTATAACCTAAATAATTACATGACATTTACACCACATGAAGTATTCATAGGTAAGTTATAAATATTGGTATTAACAGGTAGTATTCTCAGAGGTAATGAAGCACAATTTTAAGGATAAAATATAAGAATAATAATCAAATTGTGTTCCTTTCCTTTGGAATAATTCCTTGGCAAAACAATTTGGAAGACAATTTCTTTCTAACCTCTATGGTACTTAATGTAATTGCACCTAATATAAAGTAAAATACAAGCTCTAATATGCATCCGCTGCTGCTTCAGAATCTTATGTTGAAAATTTTGCATTTATCATTATCATTTCACAAGTTTTCCTCATATTAAAGACAGAATATAGAGAATAAGTCTGATTTGCCATAAAAATGGCATCTTTCCTTTTCTCCATCAGGCACAATAGGTTCATGACTCTTTGTAAATATTAATTTTGCTTGCATGTCACTTCCCCACTTTCACATAAAGAAACATAGCTAGCTAGGACTTTAATGTAACACAGGTAAGATATGCTGGAGCCCTTACTTTCCCTAAGTTATATTCTACCGGTTCTCAATTTTTTACTGCATAATTTTTGTCATCCTTCAAGGATCAGTTACAAAACTTGGAAAATATAAAAGCTAAAACATAAACTGTGTATTTTTGTTATTTGTGTCTCCTATCCAATCTTAATAGCATCGGCGGCGGCAGCTATGTGCTTCTACGGCAATCATCATAGGAGAGTTAAGAGGGCCCTGTCAAAGCATATTATAAATAGCACATTTAGTTTCTTATCACTGATTAGTCAACTGCAGGACACAAACTAGCATTAGGTTTTCAATTCTCTTCTGTGGGCCCAGTGCTCCTTTTAAATCTGTGATACTCAGTTATTCAATTACTTCTCCACTCTGCCTCAACAGGGGAACAAGCATTCAGGACCCAAGACTAATGAAACAAAGACATTATCATAAAGAATGACGGCCACACCAGATGCTTCAGATTCTTGCTGCTTCATACAGAGCATACAGCACTATAAAAACTGAACTTAATTGACTAATCGCAAATTAGAGGAGCAGTGGTTTAGACTTTGTTTTAGAAAGAGGGTAGGAAATATTTTTCTTTGGCTAATATGAGATGTGATTCATTCATATTATAATGTCTACTTTAATATATACTTTTATCTAAAAATAATCCTTTTTGCAATGACTAAAACTTGTATTCATCTATTCTTTTCCAAGACAGAAAACATTGAAAGTTTTTAAACATTAAAGTGAAAACATTGTCTCTATAAAATACATATACAAAACATAATTTTGCATTGATAATTAAAGTAAAAAGGCATTACAATAAAAATGCTTAAAAAATACCCCAATTAGGCTTTTAATATTATTTACCATCATCTTTAATGAGAGTGCTGTTGAAAATATTTATTACCACCTTTATTCCCATAAATTATAGTAGTAAGCTATATGGTTCTTTAAGAATAATTGTATGATATCTATATATGTAAATAAAATATACATATATAAAATACATATGAATCTAAAATTTGTGTATATAGATAATACAATATGTATTAACATGCACATACTATATATAGTATTTACATATATATTAATATATACATATATTTGTTGGCAATTAAGATACCAGTCATAATATCTTCAATCATTTTGCAAATTTTATCAGATAATTATTTTACACATGAAGCTTCGAGAAATCCATCAAATGATCAAACAATTGTTAGTAACTGCCTTTTAATGTATTGAAAGTCATAGAACCAGGAATTTCAGAAGGATAAAAATTCTTGACCAATTAGAGAATTACATACTGCTCTAAAATATTATCTTACTTTTGGTAGTTTTCATAGATTCTTAATTGGGCCACATCAAAGTGAAAACCAAATTGCCTTTTATAGATGGAAGTTTCCTTCCTGGCTGGTCCCATAGCTGTTCAGTTTCAAAGTTGCATAATTAATACAATTTCAAAGTACATTCAAAGTTGCATAATTAATACAATTATATTAATTGTAAGCTGTTTGGCCTATTAGCTCAAAATTATTATTAAATAGACCTTACAACTTAAATTAACCCATAATAATTGTCTATGTTTAGCCATGCAGCTTGGTACCTTTTCTCAGTGAGGCATTCTCATCTTAATTCCTATGCATCAGGCTGGTGACTGCATCTTTGGCTTTTTTCTTCCCAGAATTCACTTAGTCTGGTTGCCCCACCTATACTTCTTGCCTAACTACTAGCCATTCAATATTTTATTAAACCAATACAAGTGACAAATCTTTATGGTGTACAAAAGCCTTATCCCACAACAGTTCTCTTTTTCTTTAAATTTTCAAAACAAGACCCTGAATCTAATCTCCTTTATTTAGCATTTTTCCTGACAATTAGTATAGTAACTTGTAACCAACCACCCCTAAACAATGACAAATATCCATAATACATTCAAAAACCAAAAACATCCTACCCTACCTCTTGGGAATCTTGGTGTCTTATTCCTAAATTTGCTTTCTGCTCTCTGGGGTAATGGTATCTTTAGTGGAAACTGAAAAAAAAAAAAAAACACTGGAATAACAGTCAAGTCCTGGAAGAGATAGTTGTATCATTTTTATTCAGAGTACACATAATGGGAAAGTGAAGGGCTTGTCTTAAGTCCAGGGTAGAGTAGTCTGTTAGGCTGGGTCATCTCAGCTGATAGAGCAAATTTTTTTTCTGAGCAGTTTGTAGTCCAAAGCCAATCGTCAAGTGGTGTTGTTAGCTAAATGGCATCATGATAACTAGGTGAAATCGTTGTGGAACCCCATTTTTTTCTTGGAGACTTACTGTAGGAAGATTTAAGCATTACCCTTATCAAAATGGGAAGTTTGAATTTTAATAGACATGTATTAAAAGAAAGGTATGTAGAGACAAAAATAGGTATTGGGAGAAGTAGAATTTGAAAGCAGATTTTTGATAACCTTATTACCTAGATTTTATTTTTTTTCTCCCACACCAGGTGGCTCTTCTGAAAAGAGGGAGAAACACTGAGTTTTTCTTTTAACGTCATGGTTGGATTTAGAAAAGGAGAGGTGTAGGGACTATCATTATATTGAGAGGTAAGGGGATATATATGTTTACATAATGAGATTTTAGCCTGCAAAGAATACTGAAATAATAATTCAGATTTCTCTTTGCTTGATGATTCTTTCTGGATAGCTATTTTCTATGTTAATAAATAAATAAATATTAAGTTTGGACTCTTATGGGTGAAAACCTTCTGATACATTCAGTTGAAGAAAGTATAGGCTATGTTGGTTAGAGGAAGCTTCCAGGGGCAGTGACCCTGCCCTGTTTCCTAAAACAAAAGCAACAGACCAAAGCACATTTTCATAGTAAAATAGAAAGATAGCATCCCAAATTATGTATTTTTATAAATTTAAAATTTTCATAAAAACAATATGTATGAAACAGCTTGCAAATGCAATGATTCTAGACTATAATTTAGGCAATATGTATCTTAACCCGTAAGCATTTATTTTTTGATAATTATGTGCATTTGTTTTATTTTGTTTTCTGAGAGATATAAGCATAATTATAACTGTACATAGCTTTACTTGACAGTGTTCACCACAAAATTGAGCTATATTAATTCATAACTATTTAAAGTAATTTTGTCTTTTATGAACATAGAAATAGTAAATGTGAGCTCTTCTTTCTTTCCAATGCATATGCACTTGAATATGCATTTCTTATATTAAGGTAGCATTACTTTGAACAATTTTAACTTACTCAGTGTTTATATTTCATACATCATTAATTTTTCTACCCTAAATTCTTCTTTTTCTCTATTTTAGCTATTAATTTGAAAAGGTCTTTGTTTCAACCCTATCTCCAGTTCAACAATATCTCCCTTTAATTTTGTTATATAACATTTTGAAAACAAGATTTTACTAAATAGTCCAGTGATAAGATCACAGTGATGCTCTTGCCTGAGATTCTGTAGTATTGCGATAATTGGTATGTACAATGAAGCTTGACTGTTCATCATGAAATAAAATCAATATTATCTATAAAAGAATCTTCCTATTTTTCTTTTTATGCCTTCTAATTTTTTGTGATTTTTTCATTTTTAAATATTTTCTTGACCTCAAATATTTTAGCAGCATTAGATATTTTAGCTTTCTTTATTTCTTTCCAGTACAGTGGATCTCTTGTCTTTCATCCTTGTTACTGTGGAAATTCTACACATGAGAGGTGGTATGGTATTGAGGTGCAAGAAAATTTTCTTTACTTTGTATCTGAAATTCCATTTTGAGTGAATACATATGATATTCATATTTCTGGGTCTAGATCACATCACTAGGGCTTTATTTTCTAGTTCTGTCCATTTGCAAGCAAATTTATAGATGTCTTTTTTTTTCACTGTGTAGTATTCCATTGTTTAAATATACCACATTTTCTTTATCCATTCTTCAGTTGAAGGACATCTAGGTTGTTTCCAGGTTATGGCTATTTTGAATAATGATGATAAGAACATAGTTCAGCAAATATTCTGTGGTATGAGTATATGGCCTTTGTGTATATGACTAAAAGTTGAATTGCTAAGACTTGAGGTAGACTGATTTAGAATTTCCTGAGAAACTACCACAATAATTTCCATAGCAGTTGTACCAGTTTGCACTCCTACTAGCAATGAGGAGTGTTCCCCTTACTCTACATCTTCTCCCACACAAGATGTCACCGGTTATTTTTTTTTTTTGTCTTAGTCATTCAGTCTTAGACAGCATCTTAGAACCCCAGAGAAAAACCCTCTTCCAGAAATAGAGGGAAGCAGATACAGAAATCCACAACTAATCACTAGGCAGAGTTCCCAAAGTACTATCAAAGTAGAGGAAGGAGCAATAATATGATCAAAGGGGTCAAGACCATGATAGGAAAACCCATAGAATCAGCTGACCTGATTTAAGGGAGATCACTGAGTATGAACTAACAACTCGAGAACCTGCATAAGACTGAACTTGGCCTCCTGACAATGGTGTGCTTTGGACAGTATATGGAGTCACTGGTAGTAGGACTAGACTGTAACTCTAACACAAAAACTGACATTTGGGTGTCCATTCTCTATGGGGAGATACCTTAATAAACCTAGGCACGGGGTTTGAGGGGGCTTGGTCCTGCCTCAAAGAGGTGATGGGAGAGACTCAATTGACTTTCCAGGGAAGGCCTTATCCTCTGAGGAGCTGATGGTGGTGGGTGTTGTGGGACAAATTGGGGAGGGAGGAGAGGAAGAAATGGGAAATGGAATTGGTATATATAAATAAATAAATAATGATAAAATAAAAAAAAATCTACCATCAACATCCTGAATGTTAAAATTCAGTGGGATACTATATTTACTATAAATATAAAATGTATTTTATTTTATTGCCATAAGTACATTGATAAAATACAATAGGCACAGTGATTTCAGATATGTAGAAGAAGATTATTTGCATAGTGGAAGGAGCCAGTCCCTTGTTTCAGACATGATAGTACAAACCATATAGAAAAGTTTACTCTTGTGAGAAATTCTATGAAACAGTCAGCCAAATGAGACTTAATACTGTCACTGATGACTGATAAGTGCTGACCTTACTACTGTCAACTTTAAGCCATTTATACTAAATAGCATCTGATTTTTGATCCTGTTATACCATGATACTTTAGGAAATGGTTATGCATGCATTCATAAAAGGAAATCTCAAGATATAAGAGATGAGAAATATATTTTTCTTTCTTTTAGCTATGAAAAGGCCTAGCAAAATTCTGCACAATTACAAAAGATATTCAGAATTTATATTATTTTTGTTATTCAAGTATGTAATGCCTGTAATATTACAAATTTTATATTACAGAGAATTATGTAACTTGGAAATTCTAACTTTTAATATGCAACATATTACAGGGGAAGAATTATATAACTTAAAGGTCTGTGAATATTAGGGAGAATGGTAACATTTTATGTCACCATGTGTTCATCTAAGACTAATCTCCAATACAAAATTTCTTATGTGACTGGATGCCATTGTTCTAGGGAGAAGTCAAGAAAACATATTATATAGTCAAACTGTAGATATTTTGATAGGTAAGATGCCTGATGCCTATTGCTGCTCATAGATAACGCATAAGATTTCATAAAATTAACTATTATTCCTTTATTAGTCTTTCTTGACACATATTCACAATGTTAGAAAGGGATTCTATGGTTCTTTGTACCTACTGATGTATCTACATTGTTACTCCTGCACCTAGGACACAAGGAACCATATGTTTTGACATGTTTGCATAGCCATAGTAATGAGAAGCTTGTTGTGAGATTTCATTTCCTAGACATGTCAGGAAGCTACAACCATGAAGTTGAATAAAATCTGCCAAACCAAGACCTCCAATGAGGGTGGAAATAACAGATATGCTAACATGCAAAGGGAAAGTCTCACATTACTCCAATCCTACACAAAGAATTTTGAACAACTGAAAAAGAATGTTGAGAGTTGAGAATAGGAGAAAGAGCTTTCCTCAGAGATTAGTCATCCACATTTGGTCATTCAATAACTTAGACATAAAAACCATATCTGTAAGTATGCATGCATACACACACACATACATATGAACCTGAAAATAACAGAGCTGGTAGTATTTAAATACCTAGGAAGAAGGGTAGAAAGAAGAACAGAACTGTTATATATGATATGGTCATCACTTTTAAACTAAATATATATGGAACAATAATTAAAGCAAGGGGGCAATGAATTTGAGAGAGAAAGGAAGATGCACACAAAAATGGTTGAAGAAAGAGAAGGAAAAACAGGAAATGGTAAGAAGTGATGTAATCATGTTTTAAATTTAAAAGTGATTTAAAAAATCAAACATGTACCACCAGCCCTAACTGTATCCCCCATATTCAGTACTGGGTCTTAAAAGCAAAAGAATTTTCATTTATGATCACAGAATTTAATCCACATTCCGTTCTGATAGAGTTGTTTGGTTGTCCGAGGCTCAGAAATGAAGAATTGGTATTAGAATGAAAGTCTAAACACTGTTACTTTGACTCAGTACTATTAATAAAGATGACACGAGTCATTTAAATGAGAGCATTTGTGGTCTCAGAACATGAATGTAAAATATTCAAGAAAAATGAGAAAATTTGATGTTTACAATAATGAAGAAAAAGAAGTGAAGAAATAAACGCAAACAAAGAAGCACATAATAAAAAAAGAGTCATGACACTTAGCAACTATTTAATACTCATTTCATAAAATGCACCAGACAAATATCTCTGCAGGTGTCATCAAACTCCGGGTTCAAAGTTGCATTCACATATGCATAGAATTAAGTGGATTACTAAGAAAACTAACATTAATGTTTTTCAGACACAGACAGTAATTTAGACTTACCTGATGTCATTGTAAGAGGATTCAAATTATGGTCTAACTGATGAATGTTCAAGATGAATAACTAATTGATGTAATTCTCTTTTATAAGAACTGAGCCATGTGGATCATCTAATGTAATTCCAATAAAAATGGACTGGTACTTTACAAAAGTTGCTTTTTACTAACTACATATATTAAGTGGCCTAATTTTTATCCTTCTTAGAACACAGTGTTCACATGAATTCATTTAAAGCAAAACAATAATAAACCCACTTTCTTCATATAGAAGCCCCTTATATAGAGAGACTTCTTAAAATTTTGGTCTACAGGGAAACAAGTCAAAGCAGGCCGAGTATATATTTATTTTTTATTTATATATTGGTGACCCACTGAGTTTAATTAGGATTGATTAAATCAGGAGCATGCACAAAGAATTATCTACAGAAGCATTGGTATTTTGTCTTGTTTATATCAGTGAGTATGTATTAAAACTAATAAATTTCTTCTGCATTTATTCAACATGTAGCTCCACAGAGGAAAGAAAAATAGGAGATGGTGAAATGGAAGAAGGAGGAAAAGAATGACTAGGGGGAAGAAGTGGAGGATGAGAAGGCCGTAACGTACATACTGCAATCACCAATATTAACACAAACCAGATTTGAAATCCATTAAAGAAGATAGCTTCCCCATGTAGGAAGGAGGCCTACTTAGAGATTGGAAGCAGAATTAACCCATTAAGTATAAAATCCCACAAACATAATTATAACCAGGAAATTTCTACTTTAATCTTTCCACATCTAAACCACCCTGCAATCATTACAACACTTTATGTTCATCTCAGTCCTCTCTGAGAGATTTAGAACTTGGGCATCCATCTACAAATTAACTGTAAGCAAAGAATGGAAATTAAAACATCTATTTTCTCTCTCAGAATAAATGAGCCTTGACTGGAACATAAGAGAAAAAGAGCCTTCACCCAGCCAAGAACCAATAATACTGAAAAACATTATAAAACATTTTTTTTCTTTAAGAAGAATATTCTTTTCACCCATACTCCACTGTACTTCAGTCAGAAACTGTCTCTCCCTAGAGTCCTTTATGTCTGGCTTTTCCAATCTTGTAACACCTTTATTTTTATCGGTTCCAGCTGTTAAAGGTATGAATATTTCCCCCTTTCCTTTTCTGGGCTTAACAAAGAGTTTCCAGAATAGAAAAGTTTAATTAAAACACTGTATAGAGTCACCAAATTTGTGTAAGGTGGCTATAGACACTACCTGTTTTTTGTCCACCTTTGTACCAAGATTTAGTGAATTGTGATATATGCAACAGTTGCTTTGATACACACTAATCTTCATAAAACTATTAAACTATTAAAACTATTAAACTATTAAAAACCTGATGGTAGTAAACAAGTGATAAAATCTACCTAGATTTAAAAATTAATACAGTAAATCCTGAAGTTTCAGAGGAACTGAGAAATAAGTTATGGGGTGCATATATATAGTCTTGACACATACTGGGGACAAATTTGAAATATTGCAATGAAAGGAAGTTGAAACTTTTAAACTAGACCAGAGATTTGGAGCCATGAAGAAGGAGTATGTGAGGACCAAGAGAGATATGAGAAGACAGCATGGTAATAACAGCATAGCTAAAAATAGTTTGGGGATCTCAACATGTTGATGTTGAATGTGATTTTAGCTTTTTTTCTCTCGCACAAAAATGTTTTCAACTAATTCCTAAAACTGTAAGTCAGCCTTCTGGTCTAGATTAGTTAGGTCTGTTGTAACAAATCATACTTACCCGCAGATTGGTTTGTGATAGAAACCCTCTTTAGGCAGCTTATGGTAAAACAAACTTACAACTTTCTTGCTGTGTGTTTACATGATAGAAAGACAATGAGAGTGCTTCTCAGAACTCCTACCAGAAGTATCCTGACTTGAATCACGGAGATTCCTCCCTCATGAGGTAATTGCTTCCTAAATCCACCTAAGAGCACTCATCTTGTAAGGGTTCGAATTTCTATGTCTCAATGTTGTAAAGACACATTCAAACAAATCCATTTCCCTGTCTCTCTGGTAACTTACTTCTGTCCCAGAGGAAAAGTTCCAGATTTTAAGTCTAGGTAAAGGAAAGAGCAAATCACATCTGCTTTACTGCCAAGGACTCCCTATTCAAACTTAACAGCCTCAAGATAGTAATGGAAATTTATAATATGGATTTCAGACAAATAAGAAAAAAATCAGTATGTGCTTTCTGAAGTTAAGATGGAAATAAAAGGATTTAGTGGAACTCATAATTTAATATCACTAAACTATAGTGTGGTTTTAGTTTTAGACAATGTTAACATCAGGATGATCCAACAGGGTAGTTTCAGCCTTTGTGGAAGAAGTCATACAATTTAGCAACTTTTTATTTGAGAAAGTTACATACCTAAGTCAGTGGTAGACAACATGCCTATCATAAATCACACATCTTATGCACACATGCATGTGTGCATGTACACACACACATACACAGACACACACAGAAGATAGCACTAATCATAGTTCAAAATACTAGAGACTTACAATCTTTATTTAATTCGGCAACAAGGGAAATATAAAATGAAACTATAAAGTGTTACTTCTTAACTTTAGTATGAATGAAATACTGTAAAAAATAAGAAAAGCCAACCTTGACTCTTTGACTTCCTTGACATTAGTCAATGACAACACTGACTTTTTGTGACATCCAATGTAGTTGCAATTTTGAATCTCAGGCTCATTTTGCTCCTTCCTAGACTATGTTCCTAAGATACCTTACAATTTCATTTGCAATGAAATTTGAGAATTGCTATCAGTGTGAAATTGGACTTCTTACTAAAAGGTGAATCACATTCATCAAAAGTGACAGGCCGCACTGAGCAGCCAAACTCATGCTTTTCTTCCACAGCGATAATAAATTATTCATTTATGGAAAAGGACTTTAAGGATTCCCTTATTATTTCACTTCCATATGTCTACTAGAATCATTTCCCCAATTGAGTGTACTGTGAAAAAAATTTGAAAACAACTTTTTGCAAAGCTATGAGTGGTCACCAATCACTCAGAATAACAATGTACCCTGGAGAAACTGACAACTCCATAGAGAAGGCTTATATCCCTGATTGACAAACCACGACAGGAAAAGAGCACAGTGGGAATGGAAATTAATTCTACTGACTTTCTCTTGAGATCACATTCAACACACACTATAATAGTCCCCAGTTTTATTAAATTTGGGGGAGATTCTGATGGTGTGACAGAGATAAAGAGAAAAATACCAAGTATAGAGAATTGATGATACAATTTCCACACTATACCAGAGGAGCACTGGAGCTTGTACCTTGAAATTATATCCATGGTATGAAACAAGCATAAAAATAAAAGGGGTTTGGAACTAATATAATCTGTGGAGACACAGAATGATATCAAATCAGAGTCTAAGTATGGGATTGTAAAAGATACAAATGGAAAGGATTCTCTCTCTCTCTCTCTCTCTCTCTCACACACACACACACACAAACACACACACACAGATACACACACACACACACACACGCCAAAGAAAAAGCATTATGACCATCAAGTCATGAAAATGAAATAGAATGTCCCAAGAACAATTTGGCCCGCTCTCCCCCTAAAGAAATGATGAAACACTGAAATAAAGCAAAGAAGAAAGAAGTCATACTGAGAGATGTCCACAGCAGGCCAGAAAGGTTATGCTAATCAAGTGATTTCAACATCGATGAATTTCAAAATGGCGAGTTTTGCAAAAAGTATTTCTCATTTTATTCCCATTCAAATTTGATGGATGTTATAGGTCAGTTTCAGGTAAAAATAATTTGCCATTCACATCTCTTCCTGAAAAAGTTCATAATTCATATTTTATTCTTAGTGTTATTTTAAAGGAGTCATCATAAAAGTCCCCTAAGAAATATAATCTTCTATACTCATTGACATTCATTTTTTATGTAATATATGTTTGTAATAATACATTAAAAATCTTGTATTAATAATATTCATGATGAAGCAATAATAATAAGAAAAATAAATGATAATTGAAATTTATTGATGATTACTGATCGAGTTCTCAACTTTCACTGAATACTTTTGGTGAATCAGTTAAGATTAAATAATTGTTATTCTGTAGAAAGAATAAATACTCATCAATATTTGATATTAAAAGTGAATATATAAACAGAAGAGAATATAAGAAAACAGGAGTGAAAATATATAAATGACCTACTAGACAGTATATTTTCTATTTTCTTTCATTTAACTTTTCTCACATAATATATCCTAATAAAAATTTCCCTTCCTTCTACTCTTCCTAGTTCAACTCTCCCATCCAGAACTAATTGCTTTCCTGTTACTCATGAGAAAACAAACAGGCTTCTAAGCATTAAGGATAAAATACAATAAAAATAAAATGAGATAAATAAAAAGACTAACACATTGGAATTGGACAAAACAAACAGGGAAAAAAAAAGAAGCAAAAAAGAAGTCAAAGAATCAGGGATTTATTCACGCATTCAGAAATAATACTTAATTGAAAACCATAATATATAAAGGACCTTTGCAGTAAAATAAGAAAGAGAAGAAAAATATAAGTGTATATATTAAAGCACATATAAAATAATAAAATATAATTAAAAAGGAGAGAGAAAGGAGGAAAGAAAGAAAGAGAAGGAAGAGAGGAACAAAAAAAGCCCTTACATGACATTTAAAAGGGAGGAATATCCAATGCTAGCTGAGTTGTTTCACAATGACCTTCTATTGATGGTTTGTATCTTACCATTAAGAGTAGTTTATTTCCCCCTTGAGACTCCTTTGATGGAAATTAAATTTTTATTTACAAGAAGTTATCTATTGGAGATTGCTTTTCGGTTAGGGCTCGGGACATGTGTCTATTTCTCCATTCAGCTGTAGGACCCCAACTGGTACAGACACATGATGAGTCTGTGCTTGTTACCTGAGACTCTGTGAGTCCATGTGTCATTAGATCATATTGATTTACATGGTCTTGGTTTTATTTTTTGTTTTTTTTTGTTTGTTTTTTTTGTTTTTTTTTGTTTTTTTTTGGTATACTCCATTCCTTCTAGTTCTTACACTTTTTCTTGCCTCTTCTCCATGGTGTTCCCTGAACTCAGAGGGGAGGGATTGTTGGAGATATCCCATTTACAGTTGAGTGTTCCATGTTCTTTTATTCTCTGCCTTTTGTCTGTCTGTAGGTCTCTTTATTTGTTCCCGTCTGCTGCAGGAAGAAGTTTCTCTGATGATGGTTGAATAAGGTACAGATATATGAGGGCACCAGAATGTCATTAGATATTATTCTAAATGTATATAGCAATTTAGCAATGTAATTTAGCAATTAGTTATTGCTAAATGTATATATATTTTTAATTTTAACAGTAGCATTTGGTTTTGCCTACATCCTTGAGTGTTCCATTTTCAGATTTTTGGTCACCAAAGCAATGTAGGGTATGGGTTCCCTCTCATTGAGTAGTCATTAAGACAACACAGATATTGGTTGGTTACTACCACATAATTTTTGTCAAATTTGAGTTAGTATATCTTATAATCAGTTCACCATTTAAAAAAAAAAAGGATTTGAGGCTTGCTTGGTGTTTTAGCTCTTGTAGACCAGGCTGGCCTCAAACTCACAGAGATCCGCCTGCCTCTGCCTCCCGAGTGCTGGGATTAAAGGCGTGCGCCACCACCGCCCGGCTTTGCTTGGTGTTTAATTTGCTCCTTTGGTATCATGCAAGGAACCTTCTTGTATCAAACACACTGGAACATAGGATTAAAGAGTCAATGGAGGCACCAGCTCGACATCTCCATGATCAATGAGTTGTGTAGGTGTTATCTTTAGCACTGGGATCTTGTGAACCTTCTACTTTATTGGGCGTTTATATTTCCTTTCAAATGACTCTTAATATTGCTATTTCTCATTCAACTCGCTCTGGCCTCCACCTCTTTTCTTGATCTTGCTGTTACAGTCTCCCCTTGACACCAAACATATATAGTAACCTATTCTAAATCCCTTTCATAATGAGTTCTATCTGTTCTCCCCCTGCTTACACTATACCTAATGTCTGACGTTCTATGGATTGTAGCATGTCTTAACATTGGCTTAACAGCTAATATCCACATTTTTGCAAATACATAACATAGTATTTGTATGTCCAGGTCTAAGTTAACTAATTCAGGCTTTCCTTTTATAATTTCATCTGTTTATTTGTGAATTTCATGTTTTTATATTTTTATAACAGCAGAACAATACTCCAATATATAAATGACCACACTTTCTTTATCCATCCTTCTGTTAACACAAATTGAGGCTGTTTTCCAAAGTCTGGCTATTCTTAGTATACCAGCAATATAAACAGTTAAGCAAGTATCTATCATAGATGAAATTGTAAGGAGGCAGCCTGTTCATTTTCTAGACACTGGACAACTCAGACCTGAAATAATCACACATAAACTACATTATTTAAAACACTGATTGACGTATGAGCACTAGCTACTTATTGACTAACTCTTAGATGTTAATTTAGTTCATCTGCATTAATTTGTGTATTGTCACATGGTTGTGGCTTACCAGCTAAAGTTCTGGTGTCTCTCTCTGGTGGGGCTACTGGCTTCTCTCTAACCCTGCCTCCTTTCTCCCAGCATTCAGTTTAGCTTTCTCCACCTAGTTCTGTTTTACTCTATTAGGCCAAGCCAGTTTTTCTATTAACCAACGGTATTCACAGCATACAAAGGGGAATCAATCCCACATCACCTATAATTTTCTGATTCAATAAAATGGAAGGCTTTATCTTTAACATAGTAAAATTACATATAACAAAACAATTAACAAACAAGAATTATATTTACAATACTTATATATATTATTTTTTATCATAACTAAGAAAAACTATATCTATTATTCAACTCAGTTAAAGACTCCAGGAGAATACAATATTACCTAAGTAAACAGGAAGTGGATTGTAAGCAACTTCCAAAACATTAGAATTGACAGAGACATCTCACTGCCTAGATAGTCACCAAAGTTCTTCAGTATTGTTGGAGAATCTAATCTTCAGCCCACAGGCCCATAGTATCCAGGCAGATTTTTCCATGAAATAGGAAATATCAAAAACAGTTTCGTCTATATTGGCATTTTGACAGTGACTTTCTTTGGTGTCTTGCAGAATTTCTAGCAGAGTCTTTCATGAAATAGGTTTTAAATAGATTTTAGTTGACCATATGGGTGCCAATTTGTTGTAAGGAAGTTATTTGTTTCCCAGCTGCCAGGAACCTCAGCTCTGAAATAATCACACAGAAACTACATTATTCAAATCACTGCTTCGCTCATTAGCTCTATCTTCTTATTGGCTAACTCTTACATATTCATTAAACTCATCTCCATTAATCTGTGTGTCACCACAAGGCCATTGCCTACCAGCAAAGTTTCAGGATTTCTATCTCCCGTGGGGCTGCATGGCCTCTCTCTGACTCAGCCTCCTTTCTCCCAGCATTCAGTTTATTTTTCCCTGCCTAGTTGTGCTCTACACTTTCTTATTAACCAATGGTGTTCACAGCATACAGAGAGGAATCCCGTATCATGGCATGACCATTGGTGAAATGCCCAAGAGTGATACAGCTGAAACTTGAGGTATATTAATTCCTGTTTTCATGATTTCCATGGTGGCTTAACAACTTTGTACTCTCACCAGAAAATAATTACTGTTCCTCTTATTCTGCCATTATGAACTGTCATTTGTTTTGTTGATCCCAGCCATGCTGAGCATATAAATTGAAATCTCAAAGTAGTTTTGATTTAATTTCCCTGATAACTAAAATATTTTTCTTTTCTTGAAATATTTCTCAGTCATTTTAGCTTCCTTTTTGCTACTTCTTTTTTTAAATTTCTGTATACCATTTTTATTTGGGTTGTTAATTTTCTCTATGTCTAATTTTATATTTTTTAAATATATATTTGATACAAAGTCTCTACCAGATGTGTAGTTAGTAAAAATTTTTCCCACTCTGTAGGCTGCTGCTCTAATTGTCTGAATGATGGTCCTTACTTATGTAGAAGCTTTTCAGTTTCATGAGCTTAGCTACCTAAGCATCATTAATTGCTGATCGTAGTGCCTGTGCTAACAGTGTTCTTTTCAGAAAAAAAAAAATTTCCTATGCCAATGAGTTCAAGATTGTTTTCTGTTTTCTCTTCTATCTAGTTCAGTGTATCTGGTTTATAGTGATGCTTTTGATCCATTTGTAGTTGAGTTTCAAGAAGAAATATAAATATGGATCTATTTGGATTGGTTTATACACAGAAACAGAATTTGACCTGTACCATTTGTTGAAAATGTTGTCTTTATCAAGAGTACATTTCTGGTCTTTTTCAAAATTAGTCATCTATAGGTTTCTAGATTTATGGGTGGGTCTTCAGTTTTATTTCATTGTTGTATGGGTCTCTTCTTGTGCTAACATTCTTATTTATTTATTAGAATATCTTTGTAGTACAACACAATATAAGACATAGTATTGTATCCAGCAGTTCTCTTTTTCAGAAATACATTACCCACTCATGAGTTTTTTGTTTCTATATGAAACTGAACATTTCCTTTCAAGATCTCTGAATTGTGTTAGAATTTTGATAATGATCTCATTGAATATGTAAATTGATCTTGGTATGATGACCCTTGCTAAAATATTAATCCTATAGTTTCATGGGGTTGGAATTTTTTCCATTCTCTGATAATCTTATTCAGTTTTATTTTACTTCAGTGTCCTGAAATTTTTATCATACGAGCCTCTGTAACATGCTTGGTTATAATTACCACAATATATTTTATATTATTTGAGTGTATTTTAAAAGATACTGTTTCCTTGATTTCTTTCTCAATACATTAGTCATTTATATCATGGAAAGCTACTTATTTTTTGTTGGATCATTTTGTATCCAGCTATTTTTCTAAAATTGTTCATCAGCTGTAGAAGATTCAAGGTAGAATTTTAGGGTCTCTTATATACACTATACAATTATCCTAAATTAAAATATTTTCATTTCTTAGTGTCCAGTTTATCTTCTCCTGATGTTCTTCAGGGTTTTGTTTTATTATTATTTCTCTAGCTAAGACTTAAAGTGCCATATTGAGTAAGTATTGAGAATGAACAACTTTGTCTCGTTGCTCATTTTAATGACCTTTGACAATTGTATATTTCCTTTCTTCTATTCCTATTATTCTTAGATTTGATTTTATCCATAATATCCCAGATTTCTTGGATGTTTTGTGACAGATTTTTCATTTAGTTTTAACGTTTCTTCTATAATGTCTTTATTGACCGGGATCCTCTCTTCCAGGTCTTATAGGTGAGACCTGCCTTTGAGATTCTTGTTGAAATTCCTAAGTTTTATATTTTAAGATTCCCCTCATGTGGGTTTTTGTTATTTATTCCATTTTGACTTTGATGTCTTGAACAGTTTTATTCATTCTCCTCCACTATTTTTGTGTTTCTATGTATTTCTTTAAGGAACTGATTCATTTCATTTTAAGGACCTCTATCATATTAATAAAAGCTATTTTAAGGTTTTTGTTATTGTGTGTTTCTGAAATGTTAAAATTTTCAGGGCCTGCTGTAGTAGGATTGCTAGTATCTAGTAAGGATATATTTTCCAATCTGTTATCTATTGCATTTTTACATCACATCTATGCTGTAAATGTATGATGATTTTAATTCTATCTGCTCTTGTCTTTGTTGGGTGATTGGTTCTTTTCTAGGTTTCTGTTATCTTCTGTATTGTTAGTGTTTCTGTTGCTGTGAAGAGATCCCATGGCCATATCAGCACAGTTTATATAAAGAAAAGTAATTAATTGTGTCTGGCTTAGAGTTCAAGTTTTAGTCCATTGTCCTCATGGCAGGTAACAGGCAGACATGATGCTGGAGAGGTCGCTGAGAGTTCTATATCCAGATCAGCAGACATCAGGAAAAGAACACCACACTGGACATATCATGATTATCTGTTACCCCCAAACCCATTCCTATTGACACACATCTTCCCCCAAAACTACAACTACTTTAACAAGATCATAACTCTTAAAAGCACATACAGTGGGGGAACATTTTTATCCAAGTTACCATACTCTTTCTGGTTATTTGGAGATTGGAATGGGTTGTCTGTCTTTTGCCTTGTATGATATCTGGAATCCTGACAGACATGACCACTAGAATTTGGGGATAAACTGTGTTCCTAGGTATTAGGAACTGACAATCAGAAATTTTGATAGGGTAGGAGGAGGAATGAGGGCTTGTACAAGACAAAATAAAGGATGGTTTCCACTAGGATCTGTTTAGTCCCTGGGAATGGGGACAGAGAGTGAGGAGAGTCCACAATAGCTAGTCTACTATAGAGCTGAGTATAAAACTGGGGGAATATATATGAAGAGGAGGAAGAGTGGTAATCTCAAGCTCCACTTCTTGCTTCAGATGCCTACTTGATTTTCTGGCAAGCTTGTTTGATGGGTTTTCAGAGAGGTATGCTGGAGTTGGGGGCTGAGATAGAAGAGGAAGGTAAAACAATAACAATTGCCCCACCTGAAATGGTGCAGGGAGAAGGGGGTACACTTGGTGTAGTATTACAGAGATGGGGATGATGCTATGGCTTGAATTTGGAATAGAGGAAGGAGTGCTGACAATTAGGCTATCTGCTGTGGCGTTTTGCTCACTAATTAATGCTTGCATGAGTTAAGGGCTGAGATAAAGAGATTAGTAGGCTTAAGTAAACTTTGATGGGAAGATCTGTGTTTTTCCCTTGAGATGAGTATGGGGAGGGAGGCAAGGCTCCAACTAATGTTCTGCGAGAGAACTGGGGATACAATTGGGGAATTTGATCTGCAGAGAAGAGGGAGAAGTAAAAAGTTGGAATTAGTCTACCAGTTTGCCAAATCTTTCAGAATATTTTTGCATGTGTGATTTTTAGGTCAAAGACATATTTCATGAATAATCAGAGTAGAACTGTAAGCTCTCTCCTTTGCTTCCATCTTCATGGTCACATTGGTTATTCATATGATTTTAATATTCTGGTCAGTTTTATGGTGAACTTCTAAATTTGAAAATAAGAAAGCTAAGAGAACTTCTGAAGTCCTAGGATTATGACAAATGTGTGGCTAAGTTAAAAAATAATGGACTTCTTCAATTATATTTTTTAATTTAGGAATATTCTCTATTTCTGGACCAGACTCTTTAACCTTCAAGTGTGTACATATTTATTCTCTGTGTGTTGTTTCTTCTATCATAGTTTTCCTATGTATTTGATTTATTTGGAGGCCTTGATGAGTTCAGATTTATAGTTCATATAAGTGATAAAGATATATTTTCTGGAGAACGATTAATAAATTATCTCATAAGCAATTGGTTATAATTATTTATGACAGAAAATTATCAACCATAATTTGTGCCATAATTAAAATAATTAAAAAGAATTTTATCTATCTAAAGATACAAGAAATTGAATAAAACATTGTTTTGTAAGCAGTTTGTATCAGTGGTCAAATATAAAGATTCCCTACAGGCTAGCGAGATGGCTCAGAGGTTAAGAGCAGTGGCTGCTCTTACAGAGGTCCTGAGTTTAGTTCCCAGAAAACACATGGTGACTCACAAGCAGCTATAATGCCATCTGGTGCCCTCTTTGGGCATACAAGCACACATGCAGGCAGAACATTGTATACATAAGAAGAAAATATGCTTTCTTTCTTCCATTGTATACTTTTGGCTCCTTTATCAAAAATGAGGTGTTCATAGGTTTGTGGGTTAAAATTCGGGTCTTCTATACGATTCCATTGGTCGACTTCTCTGTTTTTATACCAGTACCACACTGTTTTCATCACTGTAGCTCTGTAATAGAGTTTGAAGTCAGTGATGGTAATGCCTCCAGACAGTCCTTTATTGTATAGGATTGTTTTGGCTATCCTGGGTTTTTTGTTTTTCCATATAAAGTTGATTATTGTCCTCTCAAGATCTGTGAAGAATTTTGATGGGACCTTGATGGGGATTGCATTGAATCTATAAATTGCCTTTGGTAGAATTGCCATTTTTACTATGTTGATCCTCCCAATCCAAGAGCAAGGGAGGTCCTTCCATTTTCTGGTATACTCCTCAGTTTCTTTCTTCAATGCCTTAAATTTCTTGTCAAATAGATCTTTCACTTCCTTGGTTAGAGTTACCCCAAGATATTTTATGCTGTTTGTGGCGATCGTGAAAGGTGAAGCTTCTCTGATTTCCCTCTCTGCTTCCATATCCTTTGTGTATAAGAAGGCGACTGATTTTTTGGAGTTGATCTTGTAAGCTGCCACATCACTAAAGCTGTTTATCAGCTGTAAAAGTTCTTTGGTGGAGTTTTGGGGGTCGCTAATGTACACTATCATATCATCTGCAAATAATGAAAGTTTCACTTCTTCCTTTCCAATTCGAATCCCCTTGATCCCCTTATGTTGTCTTATTGCTATTGCCACACTGGAGCACTGGACTGAGCTCCCAAGGTCCTAATGAGGAGCAGAAGAGGGAGAACATGAGCAAAGAAGTCGGGACCACGAGGGGTGCACTCACCCACTGACACAGTGGAGCTGATCTATTGGGAGCTCACCAAGGCCAGCTGGACTGTGACTGAAAAAGCATGGGATAAAACTGGATTCTCTGAACATGGCGAACAATGAGAGCTGATGAGACGTCAAGGACAATGGCAAGGGGTTTTGATCCAACGTAATGTGCTGGCTTTGCGGGGGCCTAGCCAGTTTGGATATTCACCTTCCTAGATATGGACGGAGAGGGGAGGACCTAGGACTTACCACAGGGCAGGGAAGCCTGACTGCTCTTTGGACTGGAGAGGGAGGGGGAAAGGAGTGGGGGGAGGGGGAGAAGGGTGGGAGGAGGAGGAGAAGGGTGGGAGGAGGGGGAGAGAAATGGGAGGCTGGGAGGAGGTGGAAACTTGTTTTTTTTTTCTCATTTTCTCAATAAAAAAAAAGATGTAAAAAAAAAAGAAGTAAATAAAAATGCTGGTCGGTGGTGGCATATGCCTTTAATCCTAGCACTAGGAAAGCAGAGGCAGGAGGATGTATCTGTGTTTAAGGACAATCTGGTCCACAGAGCAAGTTCCAGAACATTTTCCAAATCTCCTAAACTATAGAGAAACCCTGTTTCAAAAAAAAAAAAAAAAAGAAAGAAAGAAAAGAAAAGAAAAAAAACAAAACGAACAAAAAAGAATCCATATGCTAATTTTAATGGAGCAAATATTCCAGTTTTAAAAGGGCCAGTGTCATGAAGAGGTAATAAATTAAATACATGTATCTGTTGCTTATTATTTAAACTTAAGTGTATAAGAATCCAATTGAATTTGAAAACATGTTGTACATGGAACTTTGACACATAATTAATGTCTTTTTATAAAACAAGTTATACTATATTTATAGGTCAATCTAATTAAGCATGTACACTCTCAGTTATATAGTGTATCATTGTAATCTTTGCCTCTTATGTTTTAAAATTGAATTTTAATTGATTTAAGTAACATATTTTATGACATAAGTTCAGGGAGTTGTACTGATAAATTTGAAAATAAATAGAATAAAAAAGACCAGTCTTCCCCTAACATGACTTGGGTAGGAGCATCAGTGGTAGCCACATCTTTTGGAAAAAGCAATGATCTATGAAGTTTGGAGTCTGTGCAAATTTGATAGATGTACCAAGAATTAAAAACCTGACCATGCTCTTCCCAGGCCACTGATAAGTGTGTGTTTTCCCTTAACAGCCTTGAGAGATGAGGTAATGTCTCCTCCCAAAACAAAACACAGACTTACTGTACAAGCAGAACTGCACTTAAACTCAAGGTTTTTCTCTTATAACATAGTCCACTCTGTGTTTAGACATCTATCATGGGTCCTTTGTGTCATGCCTGTAGGACTTGGGAGCATGAGAGCTTTAGAGTAACAACTATGAACTATAACCACTGTTTTCAAAATGAATATTGAAATCCTTTGTCTCTAACTTGGAAGTGTTTAATCTTCTGCCTGACCATGAATTAAAATCCAAAACAGTTCTATTCATTAACCAATGGCAATAAAACATATTCACAGCATTGAGATGGGAATCCTACATCATACCACCACTGCTTTGAGATCATAATTGAAATAGATATTTCATGACCTGAACTTACACTTGATCGTATGATAACAGCTTACAATTCTTCTATCATCAACTGGTCCATTATGTTCTTTTAAATTCTTTCCACAAAAGCATTAGAATATTAAAATATTGATATGGGATATCCTTCTGTATATGTGTTGCTTGTAATGGGTGATGAATAAAGCTGTTTTGGCCAGTTGCTTAGCAGAGTAAAGCCAAGTGGGAAATCTGAACAGATATACATATACATATATATACATACACACACACACACACACATATATATATATATATATATATATATATATATATATATATGGAGAGAGAGAGAGAGAGAGAGAGAGAGAGAGTAGGCAGAGTCAAGGGGGCACCATGTACCTGTCAGAAGAGAAAGATGCCTAGTATCTTTTGAAAAGACACAACTTTTTTCATGGTGATAGACAAATTAATGCAAATGGGTTAATTTAAGATGTAAGAGTTAGCTAAGAATATGCATAAACTACTAGACAAACAATGTTGTAAATAGTGCAGTTTTTGAGTGATTATTTGTATCTAGGCATCTGAGAAATGAATGAACAACTTCTGTTAACACTGTTTAAGTGTACAGTTCATGATTGACCTTTAACTCACCATTTATTCTAAGCATGCTGAACATCGACAAATCTATGAAATTACCTCTATTCAGGTCAAAGAGAAATTCTGATTAAAGATGAAAGTAGCATTTGTCTATGGGCACTCATGTAAGTATTTAGACAGCTAATTGGTACCTTGTCAATTTACCTAAGCAAGAGTACTAAGAGTCTATGACCTCCACAAGTCATTCTTTTTACTGAGTCTATAGAATTTATAGTTTACATATTTCCTCTTATGATAAACATCGCAAATTCATTCTGAAAAGGTTGGATCTTTGAAGTAAAATTTCTCAAGAAAAGAAATACTATATGTAGCAATGCAAAACTGTAGAAAAAATATGATTCATATTTTAAATATTGAATGAATTAAACCAATAATGTAAGAATTTGGTGAAATATGCCAGCAGACTTTGAGAGAATATAATCTTATTCATTTTAATACCTTGTATATTTTAATGCAAGTCAAAGATGCTCAGAATTTTTCTCATTGGCTCTTTACATTATAAAATGTATTTCTCAGTTTTTTCTTTCTTTTTTATTATTACTTAAAATCTAGCAATCCAAATTCCCATTCCCTCCCCTCCTCCCTCTCCCTCCACAGATCCTCTGTCCACCCCTCCAACCCTGAGGGAGTGCCATGCACCCCACCCTATGGAAAGTCCAAGGCCCTCCCTACTACATCTATGTTGAGCAAGGATTACATCCAAAAAGAATAGGATCCCATGAAGTCGGTATATGCAAGTAGAGACTATCAGTGGCACCTTGGTAGCCCCAGCTGTCAAACCCCTTCAGAGGGGTTTGGTTGTTCCCATGCCTGTTCACTCCCAGTCCAGTTGGATTTGATGAGCTCCCATTAGTTCAAGCAAACTCTCAGTAGATGACCCCTTCATGGTCTTGAATTCCTTGCTCATACTCTCACTTTTTCCACTCTTCAACTGGATCTTGGAAGTTCAGTCCAGTGCTCCAGTGTGAGCCATTGTCTCTGTTCCCATCTGTTCTTGGACAAAGGTTCTTTGGTGATATTTAAGATAATCATCAGTCTGATAACAGGGTAAGGTCAGTTCAGATACCCTCTCCTCTATTGCTTGGGGTCTTAGCTGGGATCATTCCTGTGGGTTTTTTGGGCATTTTTCTAGAGCCAGGTTTCTTGCTAAATCCATAGGGGCTCCCCCAATCAAGATATCTCTTTCCTTGCTTTCATATCTGTCCTTCCTCCATCTCAATTATCCCATTCCCTCAACCCCCTTCTCCCCTTTCTTCTACCTCTGCTCCCCTGCTCCCAAAGTTTTGTCTGATTCTAATTTTCAGGTGGGTCTATATATGTTTTTCTTATGCTGGAGAAGTTGTGGAGCAAGGGGAACACCCATCCATTGCTGGTGGGAATGCCAAAATGTACAACCACTTTGGAAATCAGTGTGGCAGTTTCTCAGAAAACTGGAAATCAACCTACCTCAGGATCCAGCAATTCCATTCTTGGGAATACACCCAAAAGATGCTCAACCATACTACCAGAGCATTTGTTCAACTATGTTCATAGCAGCATTATTTGTCATAGCAAGAACCTAGAAACAACCTAGATGCCAGTCAACTGAAGAATGGATAAAGAAAATGTGGCACATATACACATTAGAGTACTAGCCAGCAGTAAAAAAATAATGACATTTTGAATTTTGCATGCAAATGGACAGAATTAGAAAACATTATCCTGAGTGAGGTAGCCCAGACCCCAAAAAACGAATATGGTATGTAATCACTCATAAGTGGATACTAATCATAAACAAAGGGCAGCAAGCCTATAGTTCAAGATCCTAGAGAAACTATTTCTTAGACTTTGAGCAGGTAGTATCCATAGGCTTAGCATTATTACTAAAAGTACTCTGATCCTTTTTAAGTATTCAACTTTTACCTCTGATAGAGATATATTTCTAGATTTGGTTCATGTATGGTTCCTGCATCCCTTCACTATCAGTCTCTTTTTTCATCCTGAGGAAAAAGTATTACCTTTGATTTTAAGACAGTTAATCCTCTTCTATCTCAAGGTCAACTTTGTCATTGCTCAACATCTATCTTCTGCTTTCGTGATCTTTTGCTCCCTGTGACTCAGAAATGTCCCATAGATTTATCGACATTTATTTAAGTATTCTTTTTAATTTATTGCTCAGATCTTTACTCATTTCACTTCTAGTTTCTTTCTTTAAAATCCCACAACCATATTTCAGTCTTTGAAGTTTACATCTGTTAGCCCATCTCTCTTTCCCTCTCTTCTTTCTTCCTTCTCTCCCTCCATTTCTATCTCTCTCTCTAATCTGCGAACTTTATTAACTCCTAGAAAAGTCAAAATCACACATTTTTCTATTTCTGAACTGAAAGCAATATTCTTTTAAACAATGATAGTCTTGAATCAGTTAATTATTACATTTAACATAAGTGATGTGTGGTGACATTTTATATGCTACTGCCATACATGAAAGAGAATACGTGCATTTAAGGGTCATTTTCACAGCCAACAAAAGACTTATTTAAATGAACATATGAGTGAATGGACTCTCAAAGGGTCAAAAAGTCAAAGGTTATATAATAGTTCCCATGTAGAATTTCCCTGATATTTATGCAGCTATTTCAAATGTTCTATCATAAAGACATATTTTGGTAATAATGCAACCATTAGGGGCTTTAATATCCATTTTATGCCAGGGCATCATATGGAAAAATTTGATGTATAAGTTACACATAAGAAAGTATGAAAGATTAAGCAAAGGCTTCAGCATATAAATAAGTTAACAGACTGGAATACAAGCAATAAAATTAGTAAATATTTACTTGAAAGGTTTATAATGGTGTGAATAGATAAATAAGAATGAGTGGAGAAGTTAATATTTGAGCCAAGACACCAAATATATTTACTTGTGGATATAAGATGGGAAGAGTTCACCAAACCAAAGAATGTGAATACTGCACAGCATGTTGTCAGAAGACTATGTGAAAAGACCAAACTCTCTCCTTGCATGCTTTAACTATATGTATATTAATATTGGAATGATACAGAGAAGATTAGATGGTACCTGTGCAAAGATGATGATGCAAATCCATGAACTCTCTATATTGTTGTAATAACAACAAAGTCTGTAACAATATTTCTGGTGTAAAAGCAGCCTCAGATGAATTGAATGCATACACATGGACCAGATTGTTATGCTCCTAACATAGTGGCATATGTATGTATTCCCAGAGCATTCATTGACTAATTTTATGAGATGGCCAAATATGTATAGTCTATATGTTTGTTCTCTGTACATTATTGAATAGAAACACTTTCACTTAAATATTTTGCTATGTGCATTAATAATTGAGTTAATTTTGAAATATGCACCTATTTACTGATTAAGCAAGATATTATTGAATGTGTTGTATATTCTTCACAGACTCTGTGTGAGTGTGTGTGTGTGTGTTGTATGCTTATTTATCTATGTATGTATGCATGTATATGCTTGTTTGTTTCTTGTCGGAAGTTTCTGTCCTGCCCGGTTCCCCGCAATTGTTAAGTCCCAAAGAAATCACACAGAGGTCTATATTAGTAATAAATTGATTGGCCCATTAGCTCAGGTTTCTTATTAGCTCTTAAACTTATACTAACCCATTATTCTTATCTATGTTAACCACATGGCTGAGTACCTTTTTCAGTGTGGCAGGTCACATCTTCCTTCTTCTGTGTCTGATCAGGACTGCGGAGAGAGCTTCCCTCTTCCCAGAATCCTCCTGTTCTCATTGACCCACCTCTTCTTCCTGTCTGGTTGTCCTGCCTATACTTCCTGCCTGACTACTGGTCAATGAACATTTATTTAAAACATAATTGACGGAATATAGACAATTGTTCCACACCATTTATGTGTGTAAAAGTTTTGTACAGATGATCACAACTGTTAAGAGTTCAGAATTTAATTCCTATGTCATATTCAGAAGACTGTGTTCTATAGCATTTCTGTTCATCTTCTTGCATTTCTGATCTATCTACTCTCTTTTTCATGCTGTCTCCTGGGCCTCTCAGCAGTGACTTTAATATCATATCTAAGGCTGAGTACTCACCAGCCACTTGTTGCCAGTATTTGGATGAATTAAGCATCTCTGCTTTGACCATTCACCGCTGATAAAGAGACTTGTCATGATATCTCAGAGTTGAGTCAATCTATGGATTTAGTCCTAAGGATTTTGAAATCAGTTCAATTATACATCTATTTGAAAAAAATCATTAGTCAATCTTTAGGACCATATTAAAGATGAATCCATCACAGTTCTTAATGGGTTGGGGAGGGGTTAAAAAATGGTATGAGACCCGAATGTTGCATGAAGAACCATTTGCCCAACTATTGCTCTCTTTCATCTATTCTTCAAACAATTTTTGGAAACTATTGAACATCTTTAACTTACATTTTTCAATTTGTTATACTATTTTACTCATGGAAAGAAGAAATTTTTGTCTATTTCCTGAAATGTATGACTACTTTTAGAAAAAAAAAACATTTGACATAAAATAAAAATTCTTCATTGATACCTTTTGTTTTTCAAGACTACAATTAGAATGAACATATTTAGTATAAAAAAATAATAGGTTAGATTTATTCCTATAAACAACTTGACATATTCTTAGAGAAGTTATTCTATAAAATTTATTTCCACTGCTGAGTTATTCCCACATGAAAAGTTTTATTGTCTTGAACAAATATTGACTCTCACTTTCTTCATCTTGACTCCTGACAGGATTAGTAGTTTTTCTCAGGGATGGATCAATTTTGCCCACACTTAGGAAAGAGTCTGTACAGAAACAAATGGCACTCTCACAGCATATAGTAAGCATATTTAGGTACTTTGGAACTCTGAGGACAAATGCACCAGCATCCATAGTGTGTTCTGAGCCTCACTGAAAGCATGTACAGTATGTCTAAAAATGTCAGATGCTGTGAGAAGGTGCTCCTTTTCTGTTGTCCCACACTCTTTAGAAGAAATTGTTTTTGTGTGTAAATCTCTCTTTTTTTTTCTAAAATTGTTTCTACGCCTTAATCCACCTAATCACACTCCAAAGTGTGACATCTATTTCTCAGACGATAAAACAACTAACAATATTTAAAATGTTTTCTTCCATGTTCTCCCTTTAAGGGGGATCTGATGCCTTCTGTGCCTCTCTGAACTTTTGAACTCCCCTCTGTAGGATGAACCTCATCTCAGAGTTACATTCAGATACAGTGTGAGCCACAGTCACATCACAGTCACAGTTCACCAGAGAACACAGAGGACTTTACAGAGTCTACAGCTCAAGTGTCAAGCTTACTGTCATGATATGAATCAGCACTGAATAATAATGTCCAACACTGTTCTTGTCACCAGAACAAACTCCAACCCAGCGTACAGAAAGAAACTAAGAGATGAATTAAGCAGATATTGAAAGCTTTGAGCTTTCAACATTTGTTAAGTTGTCTTGTATTGGTCACCTGCTTGTGCGTGTTTACTCATCCCTACTGAAAAGAATATACACTTATTCTGTATTTTTTGAAAAATTTTAGTAAGTCTTTGACTTAAGTATGAGTACATATAAATCTATTCTTTATGTGTACATTTAAACAAAAGAAAAGTAGAGTGAAGTTTCCATTAACTCTTTTTCATATGCAACATAATATTTAGAGAGAGAATATAAAATTTTGAAAAAGCTTTATGGTCTTTGATGAACTTAGAAAAGATTGTACAGAGCCAAGGGGGACTCATAAATAGCCTGACATAAACCTCTTTTATTTCATCTTTAACCTCTTCAAATGTATTTTCTTATTCTTATATAATGGTACTAGTAAATTTGCACTTATAGAATGAGACATAGACTGTATGTATTCAAAACAATATCTGATTAAATATTCATAAAATAAATAAAATATTTTTAACACTTACAAACAAATTTATACTTTCTGCTTGGAGCAAATGATTTAATCTTTGTAATTGGTAACTGACCCTTATTAAAGTGGCAAGAAGAATGTTTTGTTTTAGAGGGCTGAGATAATTTATGCAGCGGGCTTGCTATTGTATGGATAGAATAATAAATAACTAAATTATACAATTACTCTCAATAAAAATTCAATTACTTTTCCAAACAGGTTGAAAACCCATCACCTTCATCCCCGCTTGTTTTAGGAAAGATATAACTGTGTGACACAGACTGACTTCAGACTCATAATTCTCCTGACTTACTTTTCACCTCTTCTATTTCAAAATAAGTTTATTTTATAAAACAAGGTACAGAGTAATATAGTACTCATATGTCACTGGCATAGTTCTTCCAAAACTTAACATTTCATAAGCCTTGGCTCATTTACAATTATGCTTCAATTGAAAGCGTCTCATCTATCTGTAGCTGATCTACATCACCTGGATCTGATCTGTAATTGACCTATAGACTTGATGTGAGTCTAGTGAGCTTCGGCAGCAGCATTCTTCCTCGGTTTCAAATCTAGCATTCTATGTTCCAATTGTCACATGATTTCTATCTCTTCTAAGTTGTAATAAATTCTTCGTCATCATTTTTATACTTCATCACACTGAAGAGATCTCATTGTGTATTTTGTGTAGTTCCACTCAAGCAGGATTTGCATATTTTGTCATGATAAAAATGAGTTTTATTTTGTAAAATGCCAAAGGACAAAAGTCACCAAAGTATGTATTACTGTTATTACTGACAATGTTAACAAAAGCCCCATGTCAATACATCTTAACAGTAGGAACTAACCAACGCAGTACATGACAAGTTCTCCCTTATAAAGTTGTATCTTTTCCCTCTGAAACTAATAGACATCTTGCTTGGATATTGTTACAGATACCCATATATTCTCTACTGCTTTTCTCATGATTTCCTTATCACAGTTGTTTTTTTCTGTAGTTATTACATGATGTCCATAGTGATTATCTATATTCCTTTTTATTCAAAATTAGCTATTTGTTTATGATATGTCACCATGGACTCATACACAAATATTCATCTTATAGCACTGGGTGAGGGGTGATGGAGGAAGGTCATTTGTTAAATAAAAAGAAACTGCTTGGCCCTCATTGGTTAGAAGATAGGTGGGAGGAGTAAATAGAACAGAACGCTGGGAGGAAGAGGAAGTGAGCTCAGACTCCACAGCTCTCCTCTCAGGAGCAGACGCCTCAGAGAGATGCCATGCTCCACTCTCCCAGGCAGACGCATGCAATGAAGCAAGCCGCCAGGTTAGACATGCTGAATCTTTCACGGTAAGACCGGTGCTCACAGATTATTAGAGATGGGTTGATCGGGATATCAGAATTAGCCTGTAAGGGCTAGAGCTAAAGGGCCAAGCAGTGTTTAAATGAATACAGTTTGTGTGTTGTTATTTCGGAGCATAAGCTAGCCATGATGGCAGCCGGGGTGCTGGGGACGCAGCCCCACTGCTCTTATTACTACAGAGGGGTGATATATCTAGGGAGTTAATGTAACTTGATGCTACGAATGACAAACTAAGCTCAATCCCTAAAACATACATATGGAAGGAGATAACTGACTCACACAAAGTGTCCAATGACTCCACACTCACAACCTGGTCTGTGAAAGCCTCAAATAACACACACACACACACACACACACACACACACACACACACACACACCACGTGCATGTGTGCGCACACGCATATATACACACTATACATATATATTCAATTATATATACATACAAAGAAATTTATTTCATACATTGTCATCAATGGAATGAAGCTTAAATTTCACAGGTGTGTTTATACCAAAATTCACCATTTTCTGAAGTGGAAGTCAGATACCTTCTTAAAATTCAGATGAAGGAAATAAACACATTTGAGTCTGTGGATATGCTAGATCATTCTATACTTCAAGCTTCTGAGTCTGAACTGAATCTGTCAACTATATCAGCCTTAAAAAGTACTTTTGGAGAAGCACATGATTCTTACTAGGCTCCAAATTATCCAACTTCTAAATACAAGAAATACATATGGTTCTATGACTGCTGTATCCAATAAATTGTAACCTCACTCTTTATCTAATAGTGACTTTAACGTATTATATATTTATTGAGCCACAAAGCCAAAGATGGAAATGCCTAAATTTCAATTCTTTGTGGTATCTCCCCTACCCCTCGCTGTGTGTATCCATAATAGTTATTGTTCAATTTCAAGTGATTCAGAATCACTATAGAAACACAGCTTGTGGTGTATCTGTGAGGATATTTCTGGGAATGTTTGACTGAGGAAGATATACCTATGTAGAATGATGAAAGAACCCACCATGGGCTGAGGTCTTAAATGCAGGTAAAAGAACCAAAGCAATTTGAGTAGAAACATTCTTCTCTGTAAGTTTTCTGCCTATGCAGGATCCAATGTGTCCAGTTGCCTTATGCTTCTGCCATTAAAACTAGAATTCATATCATGACTGCCCCATTATGACAACTATACCCATAAACTGTGAGGCAAAACAAAAATTTAGTTCTTTAACATCTTGTTGGGTATTGTTCATAGCAGCAAGATTGGGTATTGTTCATAGCAGCAAGAAGCGTAAAATACAATATGCACATACATTCATATAAAAACATATATACATATGCACACATATTTTTTAAAAAATATTTTATGTTCATTTTTAAAAGATTTGAACCAAAGATATCTGTAAAACATTTTCTATGACTTAACCACTTCAAATAGGAACCAAACCTTTACTCTTGGTTTCACTAATTGCCAGGAATTGGCCATTTACAAATCTATTTACACCTTAGTTAAGATTGAGACTGGCCTGTCATCTGCTTCTACTTTTCGGAAATGTATGCTGAACCGAGGTATGGATAAAAAGCAGTTGTTCAGATATCTTTAGCTGCCTTTCAGAAAACCCCCATGGAGGAGATGAGGGGATGCATAAAAGGATCAAACCAAACCACTTTTCTAAATGCTATCTAAGGGTACTGAATAAAAAATACCCCTTCCCCTATTACATTTGTTTCTTCTTTTTCTGAGTCTGAATTTCAGCCTTGTGAATTATAAAAACTGCACAAATAGACTTTTAATTTATTTTGCCAAGTCACATATGTTCTCTCTCATTTGGTTAACCTTTAATAACTAAATGTCCATTTTCACCAATCCTTTTTTTTGGGGGGGGGGCATGGGATTTTAATAAATAAAAAAGAGAAGCAGATAGAGAAACTGTGAGGAAGGCAATAGTCTTTCCAGAAGGAAGTGTTTTGGATACCATGACCTCACATCACATATTGTATTATATAGGATACACTTGATTGTACACTGCAGGGCTCTTGGACTGAAATCAGAGGCAGCTACAGTATTAAGTTAGCACTATGTAATAGAACTCTCATGCTTAATTATGCCCCTTTCAAGGGAACTTATTATCCACCATAGAGATGCCAAAATCCAAGTAATTCATCTCTAAGTCAGCTCTACAGAAAATCTAGATTGTATATCTCATGTCAATGAGAGAAATAAGATGAATGCATATTTTATTTTTGATATTCTGTCTATAAGTATATTATTTTAGGTGTCACCTTGGGAGAGATCTGATTCTCATGGATACTGCCGGTTTCTGCTCTACTACTCAGTTGGTTTTTTTTTTCCATCCTTCGTACTGTTCAAGTGGCATGAGATTTTTATTTTATTTTGCATCAGTTGGTGGAAATCTTCTGTGTCCCAAACCAAGGACAATAACAGAAATCATCGAGAAGCTCCTGAAAAAGCAGCAAGAAAGTTCTTTAATTAATGTGAATACTTTATTTTTCTTTTACATTTCAAACAAGATTCTAGAAAATACTTGAAACCTTTCTTCTCTTCTTGTAAGCTATTTTTATTAAAATGTAAATGAATATTTATCTCTACCAGCTTGCTCTCGATCATTTCACAATATTTATGATTTTTTTGCCTTAAGGTATTGTAGCAAATGAAAGAATTTGATTCTAATTTGTCTTCACTCATTTGTTAAAAAATAAAATCAGTCAAATTCACTCCTCTATATGTATCAAGATTCTAAGAAATTAAGATCTATTAACAAAAAAGTACAAGCTAAGTGCTTTTGAAACAACTGCATGACATTTATATTAATTAATATATGCTTTCTATATTTTGTAAAACTATCAAAGAATTTGAAGATAACCTGGTATAGGGTAATGTTCATAGCTACACTGCCCTCTAGCGTAAAGATTAGGTATAGCAATACAAATGAACAAGTGTTTGAGTGTTTTTATGTCACACACATTCCTTTGAGTATGTGTATGTATGTGTGTGTGTCAATGTGTGCATGAACGTGTGTGTGTGTGCACATTGTGGTTTTCTGTATGAAGAAGGCCTATGATACCTGCTAAAGTTTTAAATAATTTTTTTTTATTCTGAAATAGTCTTAAAAGACTTGATTTTGTGTTGCCAAAAGCACATAAATAGCTGAAGTCTTTCTAGCTATCCTCCTCTGGCCATGTGAGCAACGGGAAAATATGATGCAAACTACTGTAGCTTTCAATGTATAACTATTACAATTTGAGTTTTCCAATCACATTGTCCTTTATGCCGGCTTTCGTTTTATAGGCATGTGCAACTCACTTAAGAGGAGAAAGGTGGTTCTACCCAGCAGCTTTTATGTTTTCACACCCATAAAAAAGCTTAATTTGGAGATTTTTATTCCAGACATCTCACAGCAAGAATATTTGAAAGAATTAAATTTTCTGTAGAGGATAAACACATAACCACAGACACAGGGCATGGGAGGGGGAAGAGGAACGTTAGCACTAGAATTCATTTTTTTTTCAGTTAATTTTGGACATAAATGATATTGTAAGTATGCAAACACAACAAAGTCTCATGTCACAGCAGTTTATAATACTTGCAGACCAACCTCGCCTTATAGCTTCTTACATAGATGACCAGTTGACTGGGACATATCTCAGTTCTAGCAGTTTCCAACACTTACAGACTCTGAGGTCAAATTTGATCCCATTCCTCAGTATGAATCTCCAATGAACAAGGATGGGTTAGGAACAGATTCCAAGTTTAAGCATCCTATTCTCATTTCCCTATTCCAGACATGATATTTTTGGTGCACGACTGTGTTTCCTTTCCAGTTTCTCATATGCAGATCATCACAGTACTAACCCTATAGAGCTAGAGGCAAATGCATACATCAAGAGTCATTCCCCAATATAGAAGCACCTAGTATATAGGCAATAATTTTGTTATGCAAGTACTTCAAAGTGAGAATCAAGTAACTAGTTATGAATGGTGATATAGATTCAAAACTGACATCAAAGGAGAGATAGAGCAAAGGATTCTGTAGAATCTAAAGTCGCCTGTTGGGCTGAGAACTGCATTACCACACCTTAAGTGCTTTCAGTAGCTGTTACTCATAACAGCAAAATAGATAGCTGCAGAATGTGACATTTAAGACCCATAGCAAATGGAAAAAAGTCCTTTGGGAAAGCGTTTCATGAAATGTTATGGAAAGCAAGATAGGCCCACAGGTAAGAGAATTCAACAGGATGCTTTGAATACTTATGAGAGCTTTTCTGAAAATAGGCATATACAGGAAACGAGACTTTTCTTCTGTTTTACTTACTGCAGCCAGTGAAAATCAAACACCAAAATTTATTAGGGCATTAATGCTAAAAGACCATTTTATAGACACAACATTCTATAGCTGTCAGTACTGGCTCAAGCTGTCATTGTTTAGCGCTAGACATGATGAAGAGAACTTTAAGATTATTGGGTTGAGTAAACCAATGGGCAATACTTAAATTTCCCCTAATTAAAAAATCTTTCTGTGATTGTATTATCTTTCTATGACTTAAGTAGAAAATGTAGTCATGATTACACCAACTTGTGATATATAATATACATATTATACATGTATGTATATATCAAAACCTTCAGGGAGAAGAAACAGAACTGACTTCAAAATCTATAAAATAGTCAAGTGTTTGATAATATTGTTAATATTAGGATAAAAATTTAGGAGAATTGTGTTTGACAGCAAGAATACTGAATGGAAAAAAGCTATGTATGACAGTCTACTGAATTTGAAATTAACATCAATCTGATATTTCCAATCTAAAATTTTATATGATATCCAAGTACCTTGGCCCTAAAAACAGGAAAAAGTAAGAAAAATAATTTCATTTATTCAAGAACTTCAAAAGTACTTAATAACTATTGAGCATCTACAAATAATTTGTTCAGTTCCAACACATCCAAAATTTTAAGTATTTAAGGAAAATATTTGTTTAACTACACATATAGTCACACTTGTGCAGCATACATGCAATACACATACAGTTAAATACATGAACACACACATACATTCCGTTATAACACAGCTGAACAGCTTTCCTCTTGGACTATCAGAATTAAGTGTGTAGTGCAGTGGTTTTTAAATCTAGTTCAGCATTTTATCCTATTTCAAACTTCAAACCCAGAGTTCCTTTGCCACGTGTCCTCTAAGACCCCCCTGCTACCGGCCAGACTCAATCCTACAATTTTCTAATATTAAAATGTCAAAACAGCCAGCAGATAAAGGTTTTGAAAACATTGTCTTTAAAAGCTAAATAATAGATTATTTCCAATAGAAATTACTTTTACTTTTCCATTGTTTACAAATGCCGAGTGTGAAAATGGGAAGCTCGAAGTTCAGCTAAAGAAAGTATCCATGAAGAGACAGCTCCATCTAAAAGCCCAGTTGACTGGCTCTATTTCACGGAAAATCGAAAACAAAAACTTTTGAGAATATAAGAGTCGGGAGAAGTAGTATTATGGTCTCTAGTTTATTATATTGCTGGCCCTCTGGTTTAGAATTTATGTCAGACACAAAAGTATCCTACTTTCTGTGGAGATACACTGGCTATACGATAGACCAAGATAAAAAGCCATTCACTTTTGGTGTTCCTACATGAGCAAGTGATATGTGGTCCCACTGATGAACAATTTGAATCATAAACATAGGACAAGTTATTAGAAAGCAAAATGTGAGTTTCTTGAAGAATTTCTATCTTTATATGCACATTAGACAATGAAATGGTATGTTAAAAGACAGGTGACCGATCAGACCGAGAAGAAAGGAAGAAAGGAATTTGAGTAGAAATGAATGCACACAGGAAAGCTTAGTATGAATGGAAAAGACAACCAAATGATGATACGTAGCCACAAAAATCGCTGTTGAAGAAAGAATAAAAGCATTGGGGATTTGATTAAAAAGATTTGTGACAAGAAGACATAAAGCAATCCACAGAAAAGAAAGCACGTCATGAAAGAGTGGTTGGAGAGAATGCCGAGATTTAAACCTCTCAAAAGAAAGGTATTGATGGTATCTTTAAAATTCTCTGGAAATATAGCAAAGCAGAATTTACTTAAACCTCTCCTCAGGTTTAATAGCTAAGGACTTGATCCGCATTTGCGAAGGCCTGCGTTTGAATCACAAAATTAGAGTTTGGTAATGCAAATACAAATTAGAGCAAGAAAGGAAATGGGAAAGGGAAATGTGAAAGGAAGAAGATCGTTTGTGTCTTGGAGGAGCTTAGCTGGGAAGGACAATAGAGAAATGAAGCTGTCCTTAGAGTGTGGAAGTGTCAAGGGGATTTTAATTTATCTTTTATCTGTTATTCTCTTAAGAAACTACAATCAGCACACAAACTCATTATTGCATCACTCTTCATATGTTCCTTCTTATATTTAGGTGGTTATATTGTAGTTATATAAAGATATAGAACATATTACTGCCTCATTCAATCAACACTTGTTACATTGCATTAATAGTAGCACCTGCTCTCTTTGAATTTCATTTAGGACTCCTCTCTTTCATGGTGGAATTCTATTAATTCCTTTGAATCGGTGTCTAGGCATTTGCTGGCACATAATGGCTACTAAATTTTGACTGAACGCATAATTCATTATTAGGGTCCAGAATAATGTACTCTGCAAAATTTGAAAAGTCTTGTGATGACTAAAATGTCCACAGTAATAATGAGCTACAGTAGTCACGACCGTTAAGGAGAGGAAGGCATGCTGTCACAAAGAAATAAAAATAAATGCATTTACTCTGCAATGAAAGCAAAAACCACTGATCACAACGGAATACTGTGAAAAGCCCTGAAATCATCAAAGTCGCTTTTATTATTCCATTCTTGGGAACAGTAGAGAAAGAAACAAAATCATAAATATAAATGGTATGCTAACAATAGGAGAATTTCAGCTCACATCCCCCCAAGTTATACTTATAACATCACAAGCTTCCAACAGCAATTTTCACCAAGATATAATTTAGTAGCAATAAATTTATTAATAGAAAATAATTAATGAATTAATAATTCTAAGTCACATTGCTCTGAGGACCTTAATAATGTATACAATTATCTTTCATCTTATTTAGATGTACAGGCTAATTAGTTGTATATGGGTAGGTGGGGTGAGTGGGTGTGTATCACACCCCATTAAGAAACTATATGAATGCCTTTAATGCAAAAAAGCATCTTTTCAATTGCTTTTTCAAACTGAACGCTCGGTTCAAACCATTACATTTTCCATCAGCCACTGAATATCTAACATCTTTCTCATTCCAATGTCAATTTAATTGTCAAGGGTCTTATTTACACTCACTGGCAATGTGATGTCAATAGTATACTCAATTTAGTGTGTATCTAGACCATTTAAATTCATGGACTATTCTGAATATAAAATATTCCTGTGCATGTGTCCAACCACTTAATTAGTACTATAAGCCTGATCTTGAATTTTTCATTTCTAGTCCATTGTGATTCAAGTTCTTATTTTGTTACCTAATTTGAATATTTCAATTCACTCAATCATGAAGAAACATAGAGCAACATCTTCCCTGATTTTGCTGTCACTTTATATAATGAAAGACAAGGACCAATATAAATTAAGGGACTTCTCACCACTCTTTGTAGGGTAGCAGAGGCCTAAGAAGTTTCAGGCTCTTTAACATGCAGAGCCACCTCTGAAAGTCCCTGAGAGAGTAGCGATGTATATTCATAACTGAGTGTTTTTTTAAAATCACCAGGAAGAACAAGCTAACAAGACTCATTCATTTTGCTATGGCTTAATGCTACATATGTTTTGCCTTACAAAATTCTCACACATTTCTTATAGCATATATTAATAAATGTATTTCAGTAGCTGCTTGTTAATTGTTTATTTCTATTTTACTTTCCAAAACTATATACTTTATATATATGTGTGTATATATGTATATGTGTGTATATGTATATGTATACATATATATCCATATATATATATGGATATATTTGGTTTTTCGAGACAGGGTTTTTCTGTAGCTTTGGACCCTGTCCTGGAACTAGCTCTTGTAGACAAAGTTGGTCTCAAACTCATAGAAATTCACCTGCCTCTGACTCCCGAGTGCTGGGATTAAAGGCGTGCACCACTACCACCCAGCTTAGATTATATACTTATTAAATTTATATTCCCTATATGCCTTATAATTGGTTGGGCCAAATAGAATTTTACTTCTATGTATATCTACTTATATTAATAAGATATTATCAACAGAAATCTGTGGCGTAAACGTTTTTTTTTTTCTAGAACATAATGTAAATACATTTAAGAGGAACAACCATCTTGATATCTTTTAGGGAAAGATAAAAAATGTATTTGAATGAAAAATGTTAGGTTGATTAAAATCCAATTCGCTTTTTTAAAAGTCCCTGAATTTTATCATGAAAATTAATATCCCATGCAAAATAAAATTGCCAAGCATCTCAATGTTATTTAATTTTTTGCGTTAATCTCTTTTCAAGTGGGGCAATGGATTTTCACATGAACTATTTTTTCTCATTTTGAATTCATTTTTCATTGATTGTGTGATGCATTACACAAGTCTTTGTCAGACCAACCACTACTAGACTCAAAGATTTTCCCTAATGCCCACTCATATTGCTGATATTTACTTATATCTTTGGTTTTGAAATTATAAGTTGTCATGTTCAAGATTTTATTCTATTATGAAAGTTATAGTAAAACAGAAAATGTTCTAACTGACATTTAAAGCAGTTGTGTGAATTCCTTAACTAAACAAAAAATTATTTTGCTAACTTAATATTATTTTCTTATTTTTGTTTAGATTATGTGTTTTGATTTTTTTATTCATTTACTTATTTACTTAAACCGTCCATGTTTTTCATTGAAGTTGCCTTGAAAAAATATTTTTTTCTTTTATGTAAACTAAAAATTTAAATCCTCTTAAAAATTTCAATTGTGGGTAAGAATAGGAAGTAAGAGAGGCTTCAGGAGAGAGAAGAAAGTAATCAAATGCTTCATTTATAGTATCGAATTATCCAAAATCAAGTTACTCAATAAAATATTTAGTTGCTTTTACATTTTTGTTTATATTTTTGTTATCTACCATTTTTTATCATTTATACTAAGAAAATTTTACATAGGATATAAAAATCAATAAATATAATGTCTGAAGATCCATTAGGAAGCATTGCTAAAAATAGAGCATGAAAAAATGTCTGGTTTCCATTTCTTTCCACAAAGAATTTAGTGTTTATATAGAAGATCTGATGCTGTCTTAGAAATGATTGCTAGGGAATAAAATGAGATGAATTATATGTGGTGGAGTAAATAAAAAACATAACTAGATTTAGACAACCCTACATAGACAATTATATAGAAGTTCTAGGTACTGATTTTTAATAACAGAAATGCCTCACTGGGTCCTTAGAAAAAAGCTTAACCTGAAACTGGGCTGTGAGTTAGGAAGCTTTTGAGCTGTCCCTATCTCTGACTGGTCTTACAGGTGTACCTGCAACTGCACCTGGCTTTCTACAGGTATTAGCACCTGAATTCATCTTCTCATGTTTGCATAATAAGTGCTCTTATCCAGTAAGACATCTTTGTGCCTCCCAGAGCATGTCTTACAGAAGACCCAAAACCATGCAAGACTAAATCCTCACACTTTTAAATTGTAATTCTATCAGAAAGCAATCCCAGATTTTTAAAGTCAAAATCAAACAAGCAAATCTCTAGCGTGATCCAGTTGGTTTTCTAATGCGTGTCATGATGTTGGCATGCCACACTGACCTTTCCTGTTTGCATATGCAGTTCTTGTACAAAAAGGTCAAATCTTGGCCCCGCTATAGACCAATTACACATTACTGGAAACAGGACAGAATTGACAAGCTTAGAGAAATGGACACTGTCTGTACATTTAGCTTAGGAAGATTAGAAATTCCTTAGTGCTTAATAAAGACCAGTGGGAAAACATCAGATGAATTCACAACTTCGGAGTGATTGTAATTTAATAAAATGAACATAATAAGCACAGACCACCTACTGGAACTTCTGAAACCCAAGTCTCATGTTTATTAACATTTTACCTGCTTTTATACATTAAGGATTTTAGGGAAAACAAGTGGCCATCTATTTTGAGTTAGTATTTAAAACATGATATTACTCTGAAAAACATGTTTTCCTCACACTTCCAATAGCAAAATAACAAACAAAAATAAATAGGAGAATACAATAGAGTATGAGACATACAAACAAGCAATCAAATTCAACTTTGTTTACTTTTTCTGTATTGAATAGAGAACACAGATGAATTCTCAAAGATATAAAATTATACTTTGTGTTTTGGTAAGGGTTATACAGGATTAGCATGCGTGCTTTTTTTTTTTTTTTTTTTTTTTTTTTTTTTTTTTTTTTTTTTTGGTGTTTCGAGACAGGGTTTCTCTGTGGCTTTGGAGCCTGTCCTGGAACTAGCTTTGTAGACCAGGCTGGTCTCAAACTCACAGAGATCCGCCTGCCTCTGCCTCCCGAGTGCTGGGATTAAAGGTGTGCACCACCATCGCCCGGTGTGTGCATTGTTTTTATTTAAATTTCAAAATCTGAGGCTTTGATTTTGGGGCTTCAGTTAAGGGATGAGAGTGCAGACTCTGAAACACCTTTATATTTTTACAGTTTTCTGAATGACTCGGAAGCATGTTCACTTTAATGACTACTGGATCAGAAACTGAGAAACAAAAAGCTTTCAACAGATGGGCACAATCACCATGACTCCCTAGGCTTATTTATGAATACTGCATTATCATGATAATATAAAAATTTAACAAGAACAAAAGAGAATGAGAGCAATGGGACTATTAAAATAAAGACACAATTTCAAATATTTTGCATTCAATGGCAATGCCCTTATATAGAAAACATGTAAAGAAACACCAAAAAAGCAACAGAAAGGTAAACTGAGTTTGCCGGATTTTATTTACATATTTTTTTTTTGTTTTCACATAAAATTTTAATGAGTACAGGCCCCAGCGAGATTTGAACTCGCGACCCCTGGTTTACAAGACCAGTGCTCTAACCCCTGAGCTATAGGGCCACACGTTTTTATTTACATATTAAGAGGGTTCCAGTTGACATGCTTTTCTTCAAAGATGAATGCAGATGTTGTTTTTAAGATATTTTTGAAGGTCAATATAATCATTTGTAAAAATATGAGTTAACTTTGTTGAGAAGAAATACTAAAAGCATACGAATAAATCACTCAGAGGAATAGTATATTCCATCCCTAATTTTTGACATTGTTCTGCCCATAACATTTACCTTTTCTATAGCGTTTTGAGTTGCTTGATCTGACAATAAGACCTTATAACCCAACATCTTCTATGTAAGGCTTTCATGCTTATTATCTCAATTCAATTATTTTATGTATGTTATATCAATCCTTTGGAGATGACTACAGAATTATTTGCTTGTTCTATTCATGTAGAGTTATCCTTGAACTTAAAAATGTCTATTTATACCCTAACACAACTAGTGAGCACTGATAACAACAAATATCTATTCTTACTGCGCTCAGGTTTCAAATAGAAGAAAAAGAACAGCAATGTAGTCATTAGTTTTCTTATGATGTGATAAGACACCATGAAAAAAAAAGGTACGCATAAATGGAAGAAGTTATTTGGTACTAAAGTTTCCAAAGAGATAAGAGTTCATTTACCGTTATTGTATGGAATCAAGGCTGCAAGTGCTAAGCAAAGAAGGAAGATTATGACCTGATCCACCATCAGGAAGCAGAGAGACAGACAGACAGACAGACAAACAGATACCACAGATACAGAGGGACAGAAACAGAGAGACAGATACATATCTGTTTACAGAGAGAAAAATCCAAAATGTCAGAGAGACAGAGAATCATACATATATGGGCATATATGGCACTTTTTACAACCTCAAATTGTGACCCCAGTGACATATACCCCTTAACAAGGACCTTCCTTCTAAGTGTTCCCAATTATTCACCAACTGATAGTCGGGTCTTGAAATGCCAGAGATTTGTGAAGCATCTTATCCAAAGTATCACAGTTGTGATCGTCAATGAATGATATTACCGTGCAATACTATGCAGGCACAGGAACCCACAACTGTGCAAATCTGTAGGACTGTTCAAATTTCTATGAAATTACAATAGTTTATCTGTAAGAATGAGATGAAAATGTCCCTTCTATGGAAAGAATCATTTCCTTGTCTTAGTCATTCTATAAGTAAACGATTCATTTCAAGGAAATTAATAAAGGACTCTGGTTGATAAGTCATTCATATTGCTGATGCTCAAAGCAAGCAATCTGAGTGCAGCCCTTTGAGTTTAGACTGTTTTACACATAACAAACAGCAGCTAAATTATCATTGTATTTCCCATCTGCTTTGTAGACCTTAGTTTTATGAGTCACGAGCCTACGGGAACATATTGTGGACTTCTCAGGCCTTCCATATCCCACCATTTTGTAGTCCTTTTCAAAGTTTTTTTTTCTTTCATCCCAAACTTTCTTTTCATTTTTCAAAACTGGCATTCTTCAAAATGATGTGCATAGTAGACTTTGTTTCTTGAATGATTTTTATCTAATATTTTTGAACTCGTGAATCTATATTATAGCTCCTGATCAACAAGGCATCAAGTACAAATCCTGTTTGTTACCTATGAAGACTCTTAATGAATAAATTAACACTTACACTAGAAAGTGGAGTATCAAAACTAGATTAAGGGGCTGGAGATACCTTTAGAACAGTAGTTAAGGCTCCCACTGTTATTACACAGGACTCAAGTTCATTCCCAAGCAAACACATGGTGTCTCACAAGCATCTGAAAGAACACTTCCTTCTTGCCTTCATGGGTATCATAAGCACAAGGAACATATACATATATATGTACAGGCAAAATATCTATACATATATGGGTTTAAATAGGTTAAATGTTTTATATACATAAATTGATTAAAATAGTTTAGGCATATAGAAAGATAATAATAACTATTATAATTTGTATAAAATCCTATCATAGTAACTTAGCCTATTTTTTCTGCCCATTTTTAGAAATAAAAGTTTAGGCAGATATTTTATTCTAGATAATTTATATTAATTACCTTCATTCAGAAAAAACATTTTACACAGAGATTATTACTATAATATGAAAAAAATATTGTGACACTACAGTTAATTTTTAAAGTCTTAAATGAATTTAATGCAAACACTTTAATTCACTGTTTATACAAAAAGAATATTGAATATCCTTCATATAGAAGATATTGTTGAAGAGTGAATCTGGCAGAAGTTCTATTTGTGTAATTGGATGGACACCGATATCAGTTTTTCTTTCAATGTTTGAAAGAATTTAACTTTGAGGCTCTTAGTGGATTCAATCGCTTTATAAATTATTTGTCAGTTCAGGTTTTATATTTCTTAGAGATTCAATTTTGATAGATTGTGTGTTTCCAGGAACTTATCCATTTCATATGGATTTTCCAATTTGCTCTTATAAAACTGTTTATAATAGGTTTTTCATGATGGTCTGCGTGTTTGTGGGCTCCATTTAAGTATATAGTTAGACATTAAAGTATATATTTAGATCTATGGAGCACAACTTGGGAACCCAGAAAACAACCTAACAGTTAACTTTGTTTTCTGCATTGAGATGTGTGTTTGTGTGTGTGTGTACACACACACACAAATACACACTCTCTCTAACTAGACTAACATTGATAAAGGATAAAAATTTTAAAAAATAATATATGAGAAGGTGGATATCCCCATATAAAGTTATGGATGAAATATAAATGTAATCTCTTGCCTTATCATATATGAATATTACATATTTTATAGAATGCTTAAATATACAAATAAAAATTATGAAACTAATAGAAGAAAACCATGGGAGAAATATTCCAATGATTTAGGTCAGGAATATTTTCATATTTCAAAAACAGAGGTGTTTTACCCCTCACCCCTCTCCAGTTGCAACAGGTGGAAAAAATGACTCCCGGGTAATAAGAGTAGGAGAAACTTGCCTTGCTCTATCCAATTGCAGCAGGTCCTGTGCCTTGCCTGGACAGCACAGTAGAGCTGATCCTGATTGCAGGGGTGTGGGTGAGCAGCCCTGAGGGCATGAGCATGAGAGGGCTGATCCAACCACCCTCTTTGTCTGCCATGTGGCGGTGTCGGCAAGAGAAAGATGCTCTCCTTTCTTCCTACCCACCTCCCCTCACTACCATCAGCAGGCCTGCAGACCTCATCCTGTGCCTCACAAGCTGCAGCACTCAGAAGAGTGGGCTTTGAACCCACCCTAGACAACACAGTAAAAATGACCATGGTGGCAAGCCAATCCAGGGCTTCAGAGAAGGAGAACTGGCCCTGATCCTTGATGCCTGCTGCAATGGGTGAAGTAGCCATGGCAGTGCTCAAGAACTCACCCTGGTGGTGAGAATGAGGGAGAACTGGCAAGGTGACCAGCTCGGTTACCACCCAGGTGCAGAACCAGGGCTATCTCATATGAATTGGTCCATCTCTACATCCATCATATCAATTAACTGCTGGAGCATATGAAGGGGGAGGTCCTGAAGATTCAACCCTGCAGGATCTCTATGGCACAGGACAACAACCAAGAGAGTGAGGGCCAAGTACCGATAGTGAAACAAAAGTCAGAGGCTCAACCAGACCACTTACAATGAACACGTGAGAGTAAAGCTGTATGGAGAACAGGGTATAATGTGTGAAAGATTATGTCACACTACAGCTTTCATGACAGTGTTCAATATCTGCACTATAATATTTAAAATGAGTGGGCAATCTTATGTATTGTAATCAACATAAAGGCTCTTTATGATTCTGAATGAATCAAGAAAATGCACATAGATAGAATGGGTTACTGTCTTGCCATAAAAGATTGAAATCATGACATGTACGGCAATGAAAATGAAGATAGTGAATGATGGTATAGTAAGTAAATTATGTATGAAGTTTTTCTTTGGGATTGCTAGCTCCACAGTAACCACACAGAGACTTAATATTAATTATAAATGCTCACATGATAGCTTAGGCATGTTACTAACTAGCTTTTACAGCAGATTAACATATATTTCTCATCTATGCTCTACCATATGGTGGCACATTTTTATAGCATGGTGTGTTCATCTTTCTTCTCTCTGCATCTTCTGGTGGTACTGCCCTCCTCTACACTGCACTCTCTTTTTTCTTCTAAGTCCCACAAGACTCTCTCCTTACCCAGCTATGGGCAGTCAGGCCTTTATTAGACTAATGAGAGCAACACATATTCACATTGTACAAAAAGATTGTTCCATCACAGAAATATATGAGGCTCAGAAGACAAGACTAATCCTAACATTTGGTTTAGGTTGTTGCAACTGTTTGAATATAAACCTCTGAAACTGTGAACATAAAATAAATTCCTATATGTTACCCTTTTTTTCATGATGTCTTATCACAGTAATAGATAAGTTACTAAACAATAATCCATGCCAAGCTCCCTGTACTGACTAAGTTTGTATAGCAGCAAGGAAAAAAGGATGAGGGTAAAATGAACAAACAAATATTATGGGTTTTGTTTTGCCATGGCTCTGTTTAGAATTGGTGTAGGACAGGAAAGAGACTGGGGAGTATAGGATTCAGGGTCAGAGTGGGAATAAGTAGGCATGGTGCAAGTTTAACAAGCGTAAGGGTGGTGTATTATTGTACCAAGTAAGTGATGATCAAACACACATGAAGGAAACAAAACTATGAATGATGTGAGAATCCACTGAAGATGGCTGTAAATAGGAGTAGGTTAGGTAGAAAGTATGAGGTCATTTGCTTGTAGCAAGGCTGGAAAATGTAGTGAGTAAAAAGGGTAATTAGATATAGTTAGAAGGATGAATTGTCTCATCATCTATCCATTATATATGTAGAACATCACTAGTGAAGCCTTAGACATTATGCTCACCAAAGAGGTTAGAACTAAGCAGCATGAAGGTCATGCTTTAGAATTTGAGTGTTGACTTTATCCTCAGTGAATGACTGGAAGGCATGGGTAGAAGAGCAGGCATTGTTTGAATGATCTCAAAATTGCGTCTAACAAGTGAATGGAGGAGAAATTCCAACTATAGCATCATGATTCCTTGAAAGATGAAAAATGAAATATTAAAGAAAATGAGTAAAGAAAACTCACAGTCCTCTTTTTTTTTGAATGTCCTATTAAACAAATTGTTTTACTTTGAAGACTGAAGTCACCTGTGTTGTTGATGTGCTAAACTCAATTTGTTATCAGGAAATTTTCCTCTTGCAACACCCACCTGCTAATGTGTTTCAAATTCTATTAATGAGCCCCAAGAAACTAAACTTACTTTAACACCTGCCAAAGAAATTTGCTATTAACACAAAAGCTGTGAAATGAAATCAACTTTAAAAGTTTCAACCCACCCTGATTCTTAACTAGGTTAAAAAATAGTGACAAAATTCAGTTGTCTTGCAAAAGCCAGTAAAGCCAGAACCTGTGTGTATTTTGTCATATTTGAGCTTATAGATATCACCTTATGGTTTAAAAGTGACATGGGGAGAGGTGTGGGGGGAGGGGCAGAAGGGTGGGAGGAGGGGGAGAATGGTGGGAGGAGGGGGAGGGAAATGGGAGGCTGGGAGGAGGTGGAAACTTGTTTTTTTTTTCTCCTTTTCTCAATAAAAAAATGGAAAAAAAAAAGTGACCTGAGTGGGAGTATTCACAAAACCGATTCATCAAATTCTATAAAGACAAGTTTATTTGTTTTTCCTCCTTTCAAGAGGAATATTTACAAAACATTTAGCAAGGATGTCAATGACAAGAGCAAGATAAAGGGTTTCTATTAAATGTACATAAACCTCTTTTCTTTTAATTTAAAAGTGAACTCTCATTCAATTGTGTGATACCCATGCTTTTATTTGGTAAAAATAAATTCTAAACCTTATTCTTATTAATACGCTTACAAATTATTTTGGCCTGTAGCTTTTACCAGTGAAAACTGAGGAATCAACAAGAACAGCATCTTCAAAACTATGATGCCTAGAAAAGAAATATACCACTCAGTGAGAATATTTTAAGTTGTTTGGAAATCTAAGAGTTTTGTCTTCAACATAGGGAGAACACCTGCTTTATGCTAGGAGAATAGAGCAAACTTGGAATTTATTATCCCATTGCACATACTTGGTACTCAGGAGATTTGTCACTGTGTTTTCCTTGTACAGTACTCAGAATAACCACAGCTATTTGAAAAGTAGTGGCTAAATAAAAATAAGCATTCCTTCTTTATTAGGAATAAGATTAGCTGCTTTTCATGTTACTACAACAAATCCCCCACCCCTGTAGGAGGGAGGTGGCTAATTAGTTCCTGGCTGCTCAGTCCCAAACAACTATACAGTAACTGTATTAATTAAATCACTGCTTGTCCCATTAGCTCTAGCTTCTTATTAGCTAACTCTTACATATTTATTTAACCCATTTTTTTTAATCTGTGTATCACCACGAGTCTGTGGCTTAATGGGTAAAGTTCCAGCATCTGTTTCCGGGCGGGGCTTCATGGCTTCTCTCTGACTCCACCCAGCATTCTTTTTCCCAGCATTCAGTTTAGTTTCCCCACCTAGTTCTGTTCTACCCCATCAGCCCAAGCCAGTTTCTTTATTAACCAATGGTATTCACAGCATACAGAGGGGAATACCACATCATTCCCCCAATGATTACAACAAAAACAAACTAACAAACTTAGAGGAGACAGGACCTTTTTTTTTCATAGTTCAGATTTACAGTCCATTATGACAGGGAAGTCATGCTGGGAGGAGCTTTAGGAGGAATATTGTCTTGGGGCATCTATAGAAAAAAAACTGAGCGATTAATGCTACTGCTTTTCTGGCTTTCTCTTTAGTCTGAGAAACATCCTCAATGAACAGTACCTTTGATCTATGGGGTGATCTTTCCTTCTTAGTTTATCCAATTTAAATAATTGTGATAGGTATGCTCAGAGGTTTGTATCCTGGGACAATCTAGATCCTGCCAAATTGATGGTATCCACCATTAAGTACTGATTTCTTACTTCTTTGTGCTTAGGAGTTCTGTACATGAGCTCATGTATTATATGACCAAATTTCTTGATATTTATAAATAATTGTCTCTTGCTTTTGCTCTTTTTTGTTTTTTAATTTTATGATTCTTTGAATCCTTATCCTTTCATGTGCTTATGACTTAATTATGTCTCCTTATCTTATTTTATAAAGAAGGGATTTGAATTATTGATTTGGAGTTTTCTCTCCTACTGTGTTTCCTGGTATATTTATTCTGCAGCTCACTTAAGCACAGTTAAAAATGTCAATAGGGAACCGTGGTCACTTAGAGTCACTATAGTTTTGTTGCTTTTTTTTATTTCAATAGTGTCTATAAAATACTAGCATTTATTAATATTAATGTTTATAAATGTGTTCATTTCCTTTTCCAGGTCTTTGTCTCTGTTTCCAAACATGGATGTACTTATAATTCTACTTTGATACACTGGTTTTATTGTCACTACTAAATGCTCATTTTTCCACAATAGTTCTTATCTGCTAGTGGGTTTGTCTGAATCATTCAACTTACTTCAGCTTACTGCCACAAACTGGTTATTTATTTATGAAGTCACAATAAATCTATTTTTGATTAACATTTAAAATGTATCTCTTTTAAATAATATATGATTAATTCTTGTTTGGATGAAGTCTGTAAGATTGCTAATTCTTGATGGGGGGATTCAGTCTATATGTGATTTGTAAAAATAATAATATTCCAATTATCATTCTTGTTTTACATTTTTCTTTCTTGGGTTCTTCTTTTTTTTTCCTGATTATACTTTTCAGTCAGCAAATTTTAGTATTCAGTTTTAATTCCTATACTTGTTTTTGAACTATATGTTTTCAGTTTTAGAATTAAGGTAATTATTTTTAACATATGCTGATCTACTTAATACAAATTTTCTCATAGAAAGGCAAACAAAGAAAATAGCAACATATTCCCAGTTATAAACCTACTTTAATCATTGTTGTATGATTATTATAATAAATATGCTATTTGTGTCTTAAGAATATCATAGACTTTGTTCTAAACAGTAAAATTTATAAGGATATAAGAAAACAAATTGTAAATGTGGAGCCACAAAATACTGTTTGCTATATATTTACCATTTACTATTGATCATTGTCTCCTGAAATCCCTCTTGACCTCTGGTGTCACATTTAAATTTTATTATTTTTTTAAGTTCCCAGTACTATTTCCAAATTCCAACACTTTTATTCTGTCAAATACACAATATCAAGCAATATGCTATTAATTTGAAAGTACTAGTATTTGAATCTCAGTAGTTTTCCTTCTATTTGTGTCTAGAAGAGTAGACTTCCCCATCTCTGTTCTGTCATTTTTAGTTTATTTTCCATTTCCTTTTTATATTTTTATGTAACCCAGTTTTTATGATTATTATATGTGGGAAGGTTTGAATGACTTTTCTACTTTGACACCTGAGCTGAGAATCAGATGACTCTATTGTGAATCATTTCATATTTTAGCCAATAGAAAAATGACACCTTACATGTAAAAGAAAAAGCTGTAAGTTCTGAGAAAATCCAGAATCCAGTCATATGAACTTGCTTTAAATTTTTAAATACAAAAAAATATGATTCATGATAAACTTTTAAAACTAATATTGATTCTTAAAACTGAAAACATGTTCTGTTCTTTTCAATTTAATTTAAAAATTAAGTTAGATACATTTAAATCTAAAAGTATGTTTCATTTTTGCAAAGGATAAGATCTATGTTAGAAATGATCAGTTGAACACAGATTAAATCAATTGTTCTCAAACTGTGGGTCAAGACCCTTTTGGAGGCTGAAATACCCTTTCACAGGGGTACCTAAGATGATCAGAAAGCTAAGATATTTACATTATGATTCATAAGAGTAGGAAAATTACAGTTATGATGTAGCCATGAAAATAATTTTATCTTTGTGCATCACTTCATTATAAGGAACTGTTTTAAATTGTTGCAACATTAGCAAAGTTGAGAACCACTGGTTAAATATTTTTTCATACATAATTTGTATAATTAAATATATATATATATATATATATGTAAAGAGAGAGAGAGTTCAATTGATAACTATTTAAACTTTGCATTAAACCTCTTGGAACAAAAGTGAATGTTCATTGACAAGAGGCTTTTTAGTATTTTTATAAAGAAATAGCTTAGCCATTTTTCTGTTCTGATTATGGAATATTATACATCAGACTATTTATGAGGAATGTAGATTCATTATATTTATAGTTGTGCAGGTTGCAAGTCAGATTATGGTACCAGTATAGTATGAAGACCTATCTGCTGCAGCATGGCAATCCACTATTTTCCTGTAATTCCATTTTCCTTTGAAGACTCTGTAAATGATTGTTTTGATAATCATGAACCTGCATCAATATATAATATTATAGAAGATGTCTAATACAAAATAATCATCTCCTTGTCCTGAAGAAAGTTAGAGTGACATTGTATCAATACACGCACACATATGCTATTTTGTCTTATTTGTTTGGGTTATTATAATTGAATGCTAAAGACAAGAGAAATCACAAATAATATTTAAAGTTTAGTTCTTTGATTTTGCTGAATATACCAGATCAAGGCATATGTATTCACAGAAATTGCTTTGAGTATCTCATTAGTGACATGTCTTCTGTGTCCTTATGTAGAAGAGGCAATCTATGTCTCTAATTATCACTAATAAAAACTTTGCTCCCATTCAGGAAGAATCCATCATCATGACCTGATCCCTCCTATAGGCCCAATCTTGAGATAAAATATATGTTTTATATTTTCATATGTGAAATTCAGAAGACACGAGTTAAAAACCAGAACATATACACATGTTCTTATATGTAGAGAAAAATACAGACAATAAAAGAATTTTAAATAGCTTTTATATAATGTGCTTTTTATTTTGCAAAGAGAAACAAAAATAGTTCTAGGCAGTAAATTTGGTATAGTCATAAACAACCCTAAAGAAGACTGCCAACTTATTGAGACTGAGTTAGTCGTATATATAATATTCAAGCAGGCAGCTTGGGAGGTAAAAAGTAGAAATAAAGATAAGAATAGAAAGGCATGTGAAAATACCTGTCTACTTCTGATCGTACGACAGTCACTATTTTGGCATGTGACATCTTTGTGGTGAGTACTCAGAAGGAAAAAGAGACACTTGTAAAATAAAGGGTGCAGACATAAAGGAGACAGGCTGAGAGCAATGCAAGTCTCAGAATATGTTGATATCTAATTCCTCCTATCACATTTCACAATCGCTTTGCTTATCAACATAGAGGTTATGTTCAAACCTTGTCTGTGCCTTCACCACTGTCAATATTAACATACCTTTGTGCCGTAGTATTCTATTGCCTGATATCTACTGAATCCTGAGCTTTTCTTTCTAAAAAGTTTTATTTTATTCTTAATATGTCAAGCAAATGTGGTGAGCATTAAACTTAGAAGGCATGTACGATTGCTGCATTACTCACCATTACTGTGTGTCTTACCTTTTTAAGGGATTATCTTTGGTTCTTTTGCTTCATGTATCTATGAGGAGGCTACACCTTGTTCAGGGGTTATTCTCAATATCAGTGTCAGCGCTCTTCTGAATTTGTAGAACACTTTTGCTTTTAATTGTTAGACTGTTGGTCCACAAAAGAGTCATTTCATATTGACTTTTAAAGCTATCTTACTCTGCTATAAGTTTGCTGATAACATTTCTTGGTTGAGAGAATGATTTGTACATGCTACAGCAATCTAACTCAGTAGTGATGCTGCCAACATAGGGATATTTCTCCACTGTGTTGTCAGCAATGGTGAGGAGCCAAGTTAAACACACTGCCATTCATACTGTTACATGCTGCTTTGAAACATTTAAAACAAGCAGTTTCTCCCTGTCGGATAAGCAGAGAAATTCAGATATAGTTCTATAATTCATAAATTCTCAATCCTGAATCTTATTCTAACAGGCGCCCATGAGACCTTACTGGGAGCCTCATCATTTTCTAACAAAGGACCCATGCTGCAATTTGGTCAGAACAGCCACTCTGAACAAGTTTTGTAGTTAAATGGGTAACAGAAAGTGAAACAAGCAAGAGAAAGAGGAAATTTTAATTGTTTTCACTTTTACTCTTGTAGTCACTTAGTAATAATGTTCCTGTAAGGAGAAACATTTGGGCATTCTAGTGCCCAGTAGTTCTCTTTGAAGAAACTAAATGTTTAAATTTTTAAAACATTATTAAATATTGTAAGTGTGTTCTAAATATCTGTTACCTTTTCTCATTCCTAGGAGCTTGGCTGGCAGTCAGAACAGTAGATTTTGAGGACTCAGCTGCCTTCTCCCCTCCCCTATACTTTCCTCCATTCCTTTAGGAAGTCATTTACATTTGACAAGCCCCACCACGCGTGCCTGACTGTTTCTCAGCTTTGCCCTGTCAGCATTCTCTCTCAGGGCTCACCTGAACATCATTTAACCCTTGTCCTTTGATGGTTGGATGTGGCTGTTAGCCTTTCACGGTGCCTAATTCACTAGCCTCTCTGGCACTGAGAGCTCATTACAACTTGCATTAATATTGAAAGAACCTGTGCTTTTCACTTCTGCCTCCCCTGACAGAACATTGTCCTCATTTGTATCCCCTTCCCTTGGAGCAACAATTGCTACTGCTGTTGGCCATGGCCCCCATGTGGACTTTAAGCTGAGACTATGTAGCTGCACTACCTGCAGCTGCAGCCTAGTGTGTATCTATACCTAAAGCCTTTGCACTAGCCAGAGTCTGATGGCTCAGCTAATGGAAGCCTTACCTGCTTTGAGGGATCTCTGATTCACAACAGTTTTCAGAGAATTTCTAGTGTGTGATGCAGAAGAACAATTTACATGATAAGAACTGTTACACGGGAAAACATACTCTTAGACCTTGGAAGATCACGTACATGTGCTTCTGGGTCTGAATCACTGTCAATAGGACAAGAGCACACACCTAACAGACTGTGTTTGAATTAAATGAGGCAACGCCTAAGAACCAAAGGTGAGTCACATTACTGCTTGGTAGTTGTTGATGAAAGACAGCAAATTAGTCTTCCTAATTTAAAAAGATACAGATTTTATGCTCAAACTGTTTCTCTTTCTTCAAAGTAAAATAGCATATTTTTGTAAATATGTGTCCAATTCATGTTTCTTCCACGTGTATACACTTGGTTTTCATTCTGTCATAGGCAAAATATTCTATAATTAGATGTATTAAGGTTATTTTGGGAAGCAGAGCACATTTGAAATGGGCAGTTTCATTTCTGATGACAAGTTGTGTTGTTTAAATTTTGTGCCTACTCTTTACTACATGAAATGATATAACATCTGTCAAATCTCACCTTTTTGGATCTCTTCTTGATATTATTGTCAATGTAGGTAAAAAATTAGTCCTGGTGAAGTGTTGGGCAAGGAGCAGTGGGCTTCCAGAAACTCTTCCTTGTGTGCTTCTTGTCACTTTTAGGAAAATCCAGTTTATTTAGCACAATATTCAACGTATTCTACGAAATTTCTCACCTGTATGAAAATTTTACATCCTCACTTACGTTTGACAGAACTTCTCGTTTATGGAGACACCAGGTTTTCTATAGCCGTGTCTCTCTGTGAAACTGTAGGCACTGCTTTACTCCAATTAACTTGGTCCTTACATTTTTCTCTGCCTCTATCATATAATTCATTCCCAAAGCCCTCCTGAGTTCTCTGACTGTACATAAATGGTCCCCTAAAGACTGACATTGAACATGCAGCAATGAATTACTTCTACATGGTTTTAGAAGTCATCTTAATAGCTACAACTTAATATTTATTTTCTTCTAATAAATTCCAATTAATGAATTATACCTTTTCAGTGTTTCACTTTATAAAACTATCTGTCAGAGAGATGAACCAGATTGTGAAGCCATAGAAAGTCTACTAAAGTGAGAAAAGAATTATTTTTGTTGTTCAGGACTTTATGAGATTGATTTTTAGGATAAAGTTAAGAATCTGTTAACTTAAAGGCTGCTAATGTGGTCCCCTTATTAAAGATTTTTCAGAAGGTAGCTGATTTGCAAGTTTTGCAATTATGTCACACTTATTAAACTGATACTATTGCTCAAAAATTAGGATATTAGTAATTTAGCTCCCCAAAGAAAAATAGCAAGGCTAACATTACTCAAATAAGAATGGAAGGCATAAAATTCAATGTATTCTGCCTGAAGCAGATGTGGAAATATCTACATCTTGAAGCCAAGAAAATGCTTTTATCTATTACTACAAATGTGTTTTATGCTAGCAGCAATTTATATCCTATTGTCTTGGGAAAGTCATTAAGAAGAAAAAGGCATCAAGAAATAATGTGTCATAACAATCTACAATAACATTTTTATGTGTCAATAAAGGTGAATGTCAACACCTGCCACTATGAATGCAGAAAAATATCTTTAATATGAGATGTGTTTGCTTTTCCCCATGTATTTTACTGCTTATTATTTCAAATCAGTGGCTATCATGTTTTTACTTGACTGCTAACTTTTGGGCATATTTGTCTGCCTATAATAGGCACCACAGATAATTATATATGCTATCAATCAAGATGCCATTTCACCAATTATTTTGTGTAGAACTTGATTATGTTCTACATTTGTCACTCCTTTCAGGAAATTGTGATTTGAATTGTAGAACAAGGAGTGGTGGAACACAGCTTCGAATGTTCAGGAACACTTACAAAACAAATCCTAGTGATGGTGAATAGCAGATTTAAAGTTACATTTTCATCTTGACCCTGAAAATTACTTTTGTAATAACATACTCTTTATGCTTCAAGGAGACTTAAATTTTTGTTAGCATGTTTCAAATTTCATTGTCAAATAAAAATACTATGCATTTGCGATTCAACACAGATATACACACAAACAGACACACATGTATGTATTCATTGAGAATGATTAAACACCCCTCCTGCATTTATCATCGTATAATTAACATGTAATTTTGCATAAGACTTAACATTCCACATTGATTCTTAAATATGAAATCCATATAATAAACTATCACATGCCTAAGAAGTCTAAGCAAAACGACCTCCCCACCTAGAAAGGATGAGTGAAAACTTTCTACAACATGCTCGGAAATTGAAGCCTAGGGCAATCCTTGTGTTTTTATCTATTCTGTTTTTTAAAATATGATTATGTCTTTATACACCATTATCTGTTTCTATTCCTTCTTTGGTGGGAGCCTCTACTTTGTCTCTGCTCCATGTGTGCAGTCTAGAGTCCTGCGCCTTGGCTCTCAAGATCAAGCAGTAATCCACTGGATTAGCAATACTGAATGTTCCTTTGAGACTTTGCTCCAAACCTCAGCACCACAAGTCAGTTCAGTGTCAGTCCTTTTCTCTTACTTTGATTGTTTGTCACCTCAGATATTCTGTAAAAAATACAGGAAATGTGATTCATTATATTGCATTGCCTGCTTTATAATAAACACAGTCAATGCTTTTTTTTTCCAGTCAAAACTGCATTTGACTTCAATTCAGAGATTTAGAAATCAGTTTAGGGGCACAGTCTTTCACCCCAAACCTAACCATAGGAAAGAAGGCTCAGAAAGCTCAAGAGGAATAAGATGGTAATGCAAAATGGCTTAGGAACATGAACTCAACCTGATTCTAAAAATAATGTTCTTCACATTGATAGTGTGTAGGAGGGAAAGTGTATTGCGACACTTGAATGTACAGGTTCATATTTGTCTATTTTATTCTACTTTTGAACATATATGGACATGAATACAGAAGTTTATTAACATTCAAACATTTATTTCTAGGGCGATGAGACTGTGATTAGCTTCATCTTGCCTGAAATGCTTTCAAGTTGTGTAAAATTAAGAAATGCTTTTAATTTCTCTAAGGGGCAGAATTTGCTAACAAACTCAGGATAATTACAGTAACACTGGAAGTCTCGCTTCTGAGAATGAACTGAGATCACAAATAAAAATACATTAATATAAACCTCAGTAAAATTGTAATGACAATTTCTATGGGTTCCTAACTAATTAAATATCTATAAAATCAAATGATATTGTCTACATTTTAAATAATAAATGATTATACTAACATTAGTATGGAGAAAATCCAAGTCAATACTTGAAATTTATTATTTTTCCTTTTTATGTATTTAATTATTTATTAAAAATTTCCACCTCCTCTCATTTCCCTCCCACTTCTCCCCTCTCCTTCCCCCTCGTCCTCCATCTCCAGTCCTAAGAGAAGTCAGGGTACCCTGCCCTGTGGGAAGTTCAAGACCCTCCACGCTCCATCCAAGTCTAGGCAGGTGAGCATCCAAACAGGCTAGGCTCCCAAAAAGCCAGTGCATGCAGTAGAATAAAATCCCAGTGCCATTATTATTTTCTTCTCAATCAGGGCACATTCAGAGAGTCCAGTTTGATCACACGCTCGTTCAGTCCCAGTCCATCTGGTTTTGGTGAGCTCCATTTAAATAAGTAAAAATAAACCAAAAACATGGTTTTATAACTTGACACTTCCAAATTTCAACCTTATTACAGGAGTGTGTGTGAGAGAGAGGAAACTTTTTTTGTATATGATTCATCCTAAAAAAGGAAAACAATATCTTAAAAGTATCTTGTCAGAATTAGTGAAGGGCATATCCGTGTTTCGGTCACAGTATGAATATAGTCTTTAGTTCAGCATTGAGAGTGTGCCTTCTATATTAAAATGTGATTTGTAGTCTAATCTCCAAAGACTAATGACCACAGAGAAGATGTCTAAGGAGGAAATTGCTATGGATTACTTTTGATTTGTTTGGACTTAAGTAACAGACGTCATCAGATTCTTTTGTTTCTTCAACTACTGCCCATTTCATTTTTAGCAGCTATGCTAAAAGTTCATTGACAATTGCAAGTTTGGTATAAATAAAATATACTAAAATAATACAAAGAAACCAACTTTCAATGTACTCTGTGTGAGAATATTGCTGAGGCTCTGCTTCTTTTTACCCTTTTGTGAAATGCATGATGCCAGTCTATTTTTCACTTTGATTTTTATTTCTGGAAAGATCAGCAGAATGTTTCCCTAGAAGTCAGCTTTTGATACTGATTCTTTTCCAAAGCAGCAACACAAACACTGCCAAGGTATCCCACAGTGTAGATATCAGCAAAGCTCTTAATATAATCAAATTCAGGCATTTCCACCCCTAAATTCTGACACTAGGCATCACATGCTTTTAATTTTGTCCAAAAACTACGCTGCAAATGAACATGAGTGTTCTTTATTTGTGAAAAAAAAATAGTTAAGTTCATCACTGAAATCTTGCATTTTAGAAAGACCTTAAAGAAACCAAAATACACAAAATAGCTGTGGCATTATTTAAAGGCTGATTGAGATTGTAGCTCTTCTCAGAGTGAAATGAGTTTCTACAGTGTCTATAATTACTTTTTCTGTGACTGTGGACAAGCTCACTTATGATGATATTTGATTTTGTGGATCAGATGCACTTGACAGTGGCAGATGTTTCTCAACAAGCCGAAGAAGAAGAAAGAAATCTTCAATTTGTTCAACTTAGAACTTTCTATCTCTATATCATTTGATCCTGTCTTAAAATGTAGGTCAAAATGACCTTCCAGAACAACAGGACCTATGAATGCTATAGAGATAAAAGATCATAGGACTTCTATTTCATGTGACCTTTAAAAAATATATTTTGTAACAGTCTCTAGTTTAAATTGAGCACTTTCAGTGTTCAATTTTTGATATATGTGATAAGCACATGCGATTGACACTGACATCTGCTTACCAACTCTGGACACATTGAAAATGCATGAACTCATGCATGAAGGAGAGTAGAAGAGAAATCGTAGAAATTAGGACCTGTGTTATCGTTATTGTAATGTTTGTAACTTTAATGGCTTTATTTTTGAAATTTATTAACTAAATATTGGTCTTTGAAAATATACCCAGAAAAATACTTATTTTTACTTTCTTAAAAATATTTTATATAAAATAAACTTGTAAATATCTTTGCTAAAAAATTCTTGGTGTTTTAATGACACTCCTGGGAGTTGCAATTCTTTTGCTTGCTGTAAAATATGTATTGGGATGTATCAGTGCACATGGTTTCTTATATCTATTAGTGTATCACATCTCAACAACACAAATGGGCTTGCAGTTACAAGCCGTAGAATCGTCATCTAGCCTGTTCAGTGAAGGAATATGAAACAAAATTTTTAATTTTGAGCCTACATTATTATTGCAAAGAATCTAATTTTGAGATAGTTAAAAAAAAAAGACCATCGGAACCTGCAGCATTCACTGTGTACTGAGTCATATTAAAGCATCTAAATTTCAGAACTTCAAGAACTCAAGGGGAATGTGAGAAAAAAAAATACTGCTCTTGTATCCTGGTAAATACCATAAAAATTCAAAAATCAAATTAGAACACTAAGTGAAAAATCATTAAGGAAAATTTTAAAGGAACTAGTCACTGAAAAAAGGTTATATTAGCTATACTTTTTGAACAGAGCAGAATTTAAAGTTTGGAAAATCCAACACCTTCTTCTGGCTTTTCTATACATCTTGGCTCAAACTCATATATCCCCACATAGACAGTAAAATCAAAACTCAAAATTAATTAGTGAACAAAAAAGTATGATACTCATAAGAACTAGATAATTAAATGAAGGGATTAAGTCCAAGAAATCAAGGGAGTATAGCAAAATGACACTTGAATAAAAAGAAGGCAAAATAATAGGAAAAAGGCAGATTCATAGTGTGTAATAGCGTAACAACTGGATGACTACATATAAAAACAATGAATATAGAGTTCTATTTTGTATCTTTCAAAATACCATTACTCATTTTGGTGATAGAATAAATTTAATTGTAAAGGTATAAACGTGAATGACAATAGTTGAGAAAATCTAGGTAGTCCTATGCTGAGAAAATAAATGTTATAAGTTGGAACACCAAAGCAACAATCCCTAAATTATGTAATAAAGTGAATTTCATTAATCAAAGATAATCCTTTCTGTGAAACACACTATAAGTGGATAGAAAGAAGTACTGATTTTTGGGAGAAAAATCTTTCAAACAAAGACTTTTGGGTAAGAGTGATATAGAAGGGTAAGATGTGGTTCTACTTTTAGCTTTTGAGGAACTCCATATTAATTTTCTTACTGACTTGATAAGTCATTTTCTTACCAGCAGATCATAATGGTTCCTTTTACCTGTATCCAACATTTTCCAACATTGATGGCTCTATTTGTGTTTCTTTCTGAAAATCAATATATTTATTAATTGTTTGAGAATTTACACATGCATACAATGTATTGCGATCACATTTATTCACAACTCCTTTCACTCTCTTTTTCAATTTTTACCTTCTCAAATCTGTGTCTACATCTATATTTATACATACACACTGAGTCCAGTGTGTGTTGTCCATAAATCCATGAGGTTAGGTCATATAGAGGAAGGTGACTGACCTGTCATGGGCCACAATATTAACAAAAACTGATGTACCCTTCCTCAGAAATCACCAACAATCTGCAAGCAATTCCTCAGCTAAGAATGGACACATATTCTATTTTCTTCTCCACTGAGGTGTTTCCCGAGTCTCAGGAGGAAGAGATGTGATGTGCATGCCTGTTTAAGACAGAGTACTCTGTAATCTCTTGCTTTCTGCATAGGCCAATTTTCATCTTTTCATTACTGCTGTCTGCTGTCTGCTGAATGAAAAACATTCTCCGATGGCATCTATAAGTTTGGATGTGGCTACATGTCTGTCTGTGCAACAGTGTGTGTGGTGCCTGTGAATGATAGAAGTGTTTGTCAGATTTTTTTGGAGCTGATGTTGTGAACCATCATGGAGGAAATGGAAAATGAACCTAAGTCTCAAGGAAAAGTCAGTGTTATTAACTGGTGAACTGTCCCGTCACTTAAGCCCCCAAGTTTGAACATATGGTTAGCTATCAGCAACTGAACACTTTGTTAATTATCCAAGTCATTTGAAGCTTTGGCACCTCAAAAATTTGTCTATCTGTTCAGGCAAGAATTTGGAGGCTATACAGCTGTTTATCATTATATATATATATATATATATATATATATAATATATTATATAATATATATATATTACCTTCATCTTGTGAATATATATATATATATATTCACAAGAATGTATATGTATATATCCTTGTAAAACTATAGAATTAGAGAATATTGTCTAATTCCAGTTATAAAATTGTGAAATGATGCATAGGAAATTTAAGTACATATCACTAGGTAAAAGAATCCAACCTTGAAGGCCGTACACTACATGTTTGCAATTTATGACATCAGGAAAAGAGAATGCTAGAGAGATATCAAAAGATCAGTGGTGACTTGAGGCTAACACTTTGAAAGAAGTGACTAGGGATACACTGATGAGCTCTGTGCTGGTGAACTATTTTGTGAGATATTATAGTGATAAATACTTGTAATTAAAATATTGCCCAACTCACAGACTGCATAACTTTAAGGATGTACCTTCATGCACACTGTGGACTCTAGATAAAAATCATAGGTAAAGATAAATACCAAATGTTTTAACACTTTGCACCTCCAGTGAAAAACACCGATAATAGGGACAGTTACTCATGGCGTGTGTGCAGGGAGATAGGAAACATCTGTTCTGTACCTTCAGGATTTTTGTTAATCTACAATTGTTGCTAAAAGCAAAACCATCTGAAATTTCTCAGAATTCTTCAAAAATGCCACGAAATTCCAAGGTTATGTCTTACAAAGTTTCCTTGAGTATCTTCTAAAGAGGTCTTCTATTTATTTTAATGGCAGCCTTTATGTTCTCTTGTCTCATTCAAATTTACAACTCTTATTCCATTTTTATTTTTGGCAGGATCCCTTAGGTTCCCAAACTTCACAGTTGAGACACAGTATCATGTGTTCACAGCCCCGTGGTTGAGGGAATTTTTTCTGTTAGCTGATTTGCATTCCAAACAATTTTCAGTCCATGGCTACACCCAGCAACCTATTGTTGACTTGAGATAATTGATGCCAGGTTGGTTGCTAGCAATCAGATCAAAGTAGGAATTTGTAACTCCAGACTCCTTTTTTCTATAAAGCTGCTGTAGGAGTTCATCGCTGTGTTCACCCTAAGTACACTGGGCACAGTATGGTCTGGTGTTATGTTCTTACTTGTCCATTTAAAGATTATATGAATGCTTAATGGAGTCAATAGGCCATGTTTCCTGGTGTCTGTCATCCCATCTGATCTTCTATTCTTTCCCACATTTGTGTAATTTAATTCTGTAACTGGGAATTATTAAGGCATTAAGAAATTTCTGTTGGTGTTTTAAACTGATCTGGTAGATTCTGAGACAACGAATGAGTTATACAGAAAGTACTTTTGAGAATGTATTAAAATTTTTACACTTACTGATTTTCTTCTAAACCAACATTTAAGGGATGGATGAATAAGAAAAGTAGATCACAGAGATATCTGATATAAGACATTACAAACAAACATAAAAGGCAAGGTCATCAATGCCAGACATGGTCTCTCTATTCCCATAAGAGTGACCTAATCAGCCATGGGAGGGTAAACCCCATTTCACACCACTAAGTGAGAGTTCTCGATGGTATCAGTGTTGGTGAATGTATAATATGTAGGGAACAGACAAGGAACCTTTACACCATTGATGTGGGAGTGTCATATATCAATCTGTTGATTTCATTGGTTAAGCAATAAAGAAACTGCTTGGCCCTCATAGGCTAAAACATAGGTGGGTGGAGTAAACAGAACAGAATGCTGGGAAGAAGAGGAAGTGAGCTCAGATTTAGCTCTGCTCTCTGGAGCAGAGACGCCATGCCCTGCTCCCGAGCAGACACACGTGATGAAGCTCCGACCCAGGATGGACATAGGCTAGAATCTTCCCAGTAAGCGCACCTCGTGGGCTACACAGATTATAAGAAATGGGCTAGTCCACATGCGAGAGTTAGCCTAGAATAGGCTAGATAGAAATGGGCCAAGCAGTGTTTAAAAGAATACAATTTGTGTGTTGTTATTTCGGGGCATAAGCTAGCAGGCGGCTGGGGTGCTGGGGACGCAGCTCCGCCGCTCATATTACTACACACCATTCCCTATACCTCATGTCAACATGGAGTCTATAATAAGTTGTTAAATTAATATTATTACCTCAGTTCTATGAATCATTGTACTGAATTATCAAAGTTGATAAAAATTTATAAGTTTATAGTAGGTGAAATCTCAATGTAGTGAGTTACTAGGGTGTGGCACAGGTATAACAAGTGATACAAACTGGTTGAATTCAGTATAAATCTAGATATTTAATGGGATGATTGAACTGATTTGTGTTGGTAGACATTCTGTTAATATGGGGTAGTTTTGTTTAAAGAATTGTCCATTGGAAAAGACACACACACACACACACACACACACACACACACCACTTATGTCTTCAATTTTATATTTATATTTTAATTTTAGTTTAAAACAATCTTTTCTCATTTTACATACCAATCCCAGTTCCCACTCCCTCCCCTCATTGTGCTCCCTCCACCTTTCCCCTACCCCATTCTCCATCCTCTTATCAGAGAGGGTAAGGCTTTCCATGGGGAGTCAATGTATGGCATGTAACTTTGAGGAAGGACCAAGGACCTCCCACCCTTTATATTTAGATTGATCAAGGTATCCCTCCAAAGAGAAAGGGCTTCAAAAGGTTGATTCAAGAACTAGAAATAAGTTCTGATCCCACTGCCTGTGATTCCATAGTCTGCCAAAGCCACACAATTGTCACTAATGTTCAGAGGGCCTAGTTTTGTCCTGTGCAAATTCCTCTGCTGACAGTCCAGAATCAGAGACCTCCCACTAGCTCAGGTCATGTGTTTCTGTGAGTATCCTCATCATGGTCTTGACCTCTTTGCTCAAATTATCTCTCCTCCCTCTCTTCAACTGGATTCTGGGACTCAGTACAGTCCTTAGCTGTGTGTGTATCTCAACATCTGTTTCCATCAGTTACTGGATGAAGGTGTATGAAGGTTCTATGATGATAATTAAGGTAGTGATCAGTATTATTACAGTATGTTTATATTGTTGCTATTCTCCCTGTGTTTATAGTTTGATGATAAAGCTGAGACAGAATGTGCCTCAAATGAATATCAGGAAACTTCAGGAGCTACTAAACAGTAAGGGATCTACATCAATAAATCATGGGTTGGCACCTTGGGCATTGTTTCTAGACCATCAAAAATTAAGTACCAGTTTCATTTTAAATTTTATAATCAATATCCATCAGAAGCATTTCAGTTCTTAGCTCTGCTTTTATGACACAATCTCCACAAATCTTGTGCAGTACAACTGAACCTGAACAAGTTTTTAGTAGTGTTCCCAAGGATTCTTTATTAAATTACACATATGGTGTTTGAATACAACATTCTATTGTCATTAAGGAGCATTGAAGAAGGAAGGTGCAAAATTATTTCTTAGGCCAGATGTCAGTAATCCATAAAAAGTATTGGGCTATTGATATTAAAATTATAACTGTGGTGACTTGCGTTCCCTATTTGCCAGTAGATTCTGCTGCAAAGTTCTATCCTTTTCCAACTGCATATTTGAATTCCCAGTATGTATAAGGAAAACCTTCTGTGTTGCCTTGTTAGAAACTATTATTCTTCCACATATGTCTCCTGAGAATCTGTCTCCCTTCATGCTTCATGTAGCCTCAGGTCCCCATACGGTGCCAACTTTGATTTTCATAGCAGTGACATCTATTGCTTTTTAATTGGCTCTTCGGTGGAATACTTTCTCTTGCTTTTCACCGGACCCATTGTACACCTGAGTCATCAAACTGTATAATGTCCTATGACAGAGGTAAAAAGAGTCCATCAATCCTTTTATGTGGGAACATAATCTCATGAGTCAAGTCGATAAAACCTTGTGTTTTGATATATTCCAGAAAATAATCAAACAGTACCCAGTATGATAGCTTAGTGCCATCTATTCTCAAAGACTAAATTATTCACTATCAAGATTAGGAAAAGAACACATTTCAATAAATGTTGTTGGACTATGCACAGGATAACTCTACATCCTCTGACAATCTAGATTTACTTTCCTCATGAAGGTCAAAATCTACAGTGATTTCTCACTAATTCTTCCATAGACCATGTGTCTCTCTAAACAATAATTAAATTGTAGTTTTTCAGTAATTCCAAAATAGTGAAGTTCAAGTGAGAATAGACCTTAAATTTTGCTGTATATTTTCTGTGTCTGTCAAAACTCTCTGGATACTTAGTTTATTAATTTGTGAGATATCTCTTGACCACTCTAGATTTAAAAAGGCTATTAATACCTAAAGATCACTTCTACATGCAATGTGTGTATTACCATCTGTATATGCATGATTTCTGAAAAGCAGATAAAATATTCCTTCCTCATAAAGTGCTAAATATAAGGACATATAAAGCATATTTGCCTAAGGTGCTACAGACATTTTACATCTGACAGAACTGCTGGGTTAATTCCTCTTACCATGTGCTCCAGACTAAGATCATCATTATTTTGGGCCTTTGCTTCAGAGAAGAAACATCACAAGGTCAATGAGATCATTATTCTCTCTTCTGGGCCACCAATGTTTATTTTTAATTTGAGATTGGTAAGTAAAGCTATAATAGGATTTTAATGACATGTTGGACACACTTCAGTGTCCAGAGATGTGGCATCATATTCAGGATTGTCATTATCTAGATTAATTATCAATACCAGACAGTGTCATTAGAGGAATGTGAACATGGGAGAGATTGTAAATGAAATTTTCCAAGTAGAAAGATCAGAGAAAAACAGCACTTGATATAGGATTAACTGAAAGTTTATTTTTAATTCTTTGTGAAATATGCACATTTTTTACTATTGTGAATCTGACTGAAGTAATGCCAGGCTAAACCTAGTTTGTTCAAATTTTAAGGTCAGTTTATCCTCTTTAAGCATGAACGACATTTCTAGGCACCACAGTGTATGTACAGAAGAAAGAATGAACTCCTTTCATTTGTTTTTGAATTTCTCATGTACACACAAAGAAGTGGTTGAAGTGTGGTGAAGGCAAGATTTTTGCATAATTGACAAAGCTCACTCGCAGCTTGGTTCACTTTTGATGTTTTTATTAAGCAACAAAAATAGAACATTTAAAGAGAAAAGGTTTTGTTCAGCTACACTGCATGCATGTCCTTATTCTATAATACCTGAAAGCACACACCACACTTTTGTGCTTAATTATGCCTGTTTACTTTTAAATAGTTATATCAGCATGTGCATATCTATGGTATCTTTAAAATTTGTATAATATTGAGTTTGGGGTTTAAAAAACTTAGAAACTTGAAGAAAAATAGCTGTGAAGATTATTTCAGCATTTGGAGGTTGAACATGCATATTTGATTTAGTGAAATCTAAGTGCATCAATTATTAAATACACTATTACTTTATGTACTCCATTGAAAGGAAAAACTTTACCAAATCACAGCTTTTAATGTTGAACTATGAGGTAATGTATTCTCTTTGAAGACATTTTAAGTGGCAATTGCACTCAGCATCTGCGGTTTTAACAAGGTGTATAACTCAACTGAACAGGTGACATTGAGGGTGCCTATGACTAACTCTAATCACAGACTGTCATTGACAACTGTGTCAACTTTGTTGGCTGACTACAAGTGATCATAAAATGAATCTTGATTTTAGTGATGTTAAAAATAAAAAAAAAAAGACAAAATGTATACCTTGTTAAGCCAGGTATTTCAATTCCTAGTTTCTTCCACACTATCCTTTGTGTTGTTTTGAAATATAAAATAATTGGATATTTGGATGCTTACAATAAGTGTTTTAAAACTCTCACTACAATTTATGATTGTAAAGAACAATTAAAAACATTAATGACTTTTTTACAAATTAAAAGAAGGTTGCTACAGAGCTCAAAATTTTATTTTAATTTTTCAATGATTTCAGAGAAAAAGTAAATGTTGCAATATTTAAAAAAGAAGTAAATAAATCTTTAAACAATGAACTGACAGTGTTAAGTGTAAAACCCTAAACCAAACTCCATTGTTCCAGAATGACCATTATGACTAGATCTAGGTTCAAGAAGATACGGAGAGTTTTGAATGGGTAAGTATTTGAATGGGATTTTAGCTACTTTTCAATTGATGTAATAAAACAGCATGACCAAAGAATCCTATAAAATAAAGCAATAATTTGTGAACTGTGGTTTCAGAAGTTTTAAGCCCCTGATGGTGGAGTGAAGGAACAGCCAAGAGAGTTCACATTTGATCTGAAAGCAAGAGCAAGAGAGAGAAAGGTAGAGGTATGGGGGACTGGGAATTCATGCACAATTAATAAAAATTCAGGGTCAAAAATTGGGGTTCAACCTGAATATCCAAAAAGCAATAGAGTCAGCCACTGGCTCTTACCTCAACCTCAGTCTGAAATGATGATCCTACTCCAGAATTCTCAGAATGTGACTGTGTGTCTGACAACTGTCTCCCTTCATCTTATGTTCCTCTCTAGGGCTGGGAGTTATAGGCATACACCAATGGGAATAAAAGTGTATGTCAAAATTCTTCACAGATCTGGAGAGGACAATAATCAACTTTATATGGAAAAACAAAAAACCCAGGATAGCAAAAACAATCCTATACAATAAAGGATCTTCTGGAGGCATTACCATCCCTGACTTCAAACTCTATTACAGAGCTACAGTATTGAAAACAATGTGGTACTGGCATAAAAACAGAGAAGTCGACAAATGGAATCGTATAGAAGACCTGGATTTTATCCCACGAAGCTATGAACACCTCATTTTTGATAAAGGAGCTAAAAGTATACAATGGAAGAAAGAAAGCATCTTCAACAAATGGTGCTGGCACAACTGGATGTCAACCTATAGAAGAATGAAAATAGACCCATATCTATCACCGTGCACAAAGCTCAAGTCCAAATGGATTAAAGACCTCAATATCAGCCCGAACACACTGAACCTGATAGAAGAGAAAGTGGGAAATACCCTACAACAGGTGGGCACAGGAGATCGCTTCCTATGTATAACCCCAGAAGCACAGACATTAAGGGCAACATTGAATAAATGGGACCTACTAAAACTGAGAAGCTTCTGTAAAGCAAAGGACACTGTCACTAAGACACAAAGGCAACCTACTGACTGGGAGAAGATCTTCACCAACCCCACAACAGACAAAGGTCTGAACTCCAAAATATATAGAGAACTCAAGAAACTAGACTTTAAAATGCTAATTAACCCAATTAAAAAATGGGGCACTGATCTGAACAGAGAATTCTAAACAGAAGAAGTTCAAATGGCCAAAAGACACTTAAGGTCGTGCTCAACTTCCTTAGCAATCAGGGAAATGCAAATCAAAACAACTTTGAGATATCATCTTACACCTGTCAGAATGGCTAAAGTCAAAAACACCAAGGATAGCCTTTGCTGGAGAGGCTGTGGAGGAAGGGATACCCTCATCCATTGCTGGTGGGAATGCAATTTTGTACAACCACTGTGGAAGTCAGTGTTTCGGTTTCTCAGGAAATTCGGGATCAACCTACCCCTGGACCCAGTAATACCACTCTTGGGAATATACCCAAGAGATGCTCTATCATATGACAAAAGCATTGTTCAACTATGTTCATAGCAGTATTATTTGTAATAGCCAGAACCTGGAAACAACCTAGATAGCCTTCAATGGAAGAATGGATGAAGAAAGTATGGAATATATACACATTAGAGTACTATGCTGCGGTAAAAAAACAATGACTTCTCGAATTTTGCATACAAATGGATGGAAATAGAAAACACTATCCTGAGTGAGGTATCCCTGACCCAAAAAGATGAACATGGGATGTACTCACTCATAACTGGTTTCTAGACATCAATAAGGGTCACGGAGTCTACAATAGGTGAATCTAAAGAAGCTAAGTAAGAAGGTGAACCCAAGGAAAAACATATAGTTATCCTCTTGGCTAAGGGAAGTAGACAAAATTATCGGGGAGAAAATTGGTGGGGTGGGATGTGGGTAAGGGGAGATGGGGAGAGAAAAGTTAGAAGGGAAGGGGGGGGCTTGGGGAAACAGGAGGATTGGGATAAAGGAAGGTTGGACAGGGGAGCACGGAACCACAATTCTTAGTTAAGGGAGCCACTGTAGGGTTGGCAAGAGACTTGAACCTAGAGTGGCTCCCAGGAGCCCAAGGCAATGTCCCCAGTTAGTTCCTTGGGCAGCTGAGGATAGGGAATCTGAAATGACCCTATCCTATATTAATACTGACGAATATCTTGCATATCACCAAAGAACCTTCATCTGGTGATAGATGGAGATGGAGACAGAGACCCACACTGGAGCAATGGACTGAGCTCCCAAGGTCCCAATGAGGAGCAGAAGGAGGGAGAACATGAGCAAAGAAGTCGGGACCACGAGGGGTGCACCCACCCACTGAGACAGTGGAGCTGATCTATTGGGAGCTCACCAAGGCCAGCTGGACTGTGACTGAAAAAGCATGGGATAAAACTGGACTCTCTGAACATGGCGAACAATGAGGGCTGATGAGACGCAAAGGACAATGGCACGGGGTTTTGATCCTGCTTAATGTGCTGGCTTGGTGGGAGCCTAGCCAGTTTGGATGTTCACCTTCCTAGATAAGGACGGAGGGGGGAGGACCTAGGACTTACCACTGGGCAGAAAACCCTGACTGCTCTTTGGACTGGAGAGGGAGGGGGAAAGGAGTGGGGGGAGGTGGAAAAGGGTGGGAGGAGGGGGAGAAGGGTGGGAGGAGGGGGGGGGGAAATGGGAGGCTGGGAGGAGGTGGAAACTTGTTTTTTTTTCTCCTTTTCTCTATAAAAAAAATAAAAAAAAATAACACTGCAAAAATAAAAGTGTATGTTATTGTAGCTCTGAGATTAAAGTTGTGTGTTACCAGATCCTGGTCTATAAAACTGACTGGTGGGACTGTTTTACTCTCAGATCTTCAGATACTCTTTATTTATTAAAATACAGTTGAAATGTCACTACAGGAAATGGTGGAGAATGAATTCAAAGTTCATTACCACCTCAGCACCACAATAGGTCATACCTCTTGCAAAAGTTTATACTTCCTAGTCTGTCCGAAGAACTTCACGAGCTGAGTGCCAAGTATTCAAGCATATGGGACTATGGGGAGAGGAATTTTCATTCAAAACAGTAAAAGTGTCTTCCTTCAAGTAGCCCTAGGATACTACTGTTTTTACATAATGAGAGTAAACTGATTTTAATTAATGAAACCTATGGAACTCTCCACAAAAGTTAGGGGAAACTAAGGTAGAATAATCAATTCAATGAGAAAGAATATGGAATGATCCCATGGATAAGATGGTATTTTTTCCAGAACTGTAGTTCAATACATCAGTCTTTCTACAATAAAAGAAATGACCAACATTTGTGTATGCTTCAGTGGACGTCTTAGCAAGGGACTACAAGGGTAAGAAAATGTTCTCAAGGTTTCCTCAGAGATGCCATCAAAAGATGTCTCCCATTCAACGGGTCAGTTTTTAAAGAAGAAGACTACGGGGTGCTCATATAACACACTTCCCCTTAAGGCTCAGTGTTCTTCACAGAGGGGTGGCTAGAATGAATGTAAGAGGATGAGGTGGTAGGCCTGCTTAAAGAAGTAGTGTTTAATAAGCACAATAGTTCAGCTGCTCCTGTCAACTCACGTTATCACCACACGCCCACGATGTGGGCAAGCTTAAGCCAGACAAAATCCCAGTATGGAGAAGTCACAAATTCCGTTGCTAGTGATATTTAGTAGCTGATGAAGGAAATAGAATCATTTATCTTTAGTGAGTTGACCTCCTTTGTAGGTGTGCCACACTCCAGAGCAATCTCCACTTGCACAATTGGAGGACAACACAAATTCATTTCAGCAGAAGAAAACAAAAGAAGATAATTCTAAGTTGGGTAAGTAAGAGTGGAGAGGGTGCATATTGGAGTTTAAATGTGATCAAAATATAGTGCATGGAAATTTCAAAAACCTAAACTTTTTTTTTCTTTATTAAAAATTTCTGCCTCCTCCCATCCCCCCACTTCCTTCCCACTCCCTTCACCCCCTTCCCCTCCCTCTCCTGTCCTAAGAGCAATCAGGGTGCCCTGACCTGTGGGAAGTCCAAGGCCCTCCCTGCTCCATCCAGGTCTAGGAGGACGTGCATCCAAACAGACGCTCCCAAAAAGCCAGTACAGGCAGTAGAAAGCTAATGAAAGTCATCTGTTTTCTAAATGGTCTTGGTATTAAAGCAACTACTGAAGATTTGGTATTATACCCATATGTTCATGTATCTTCTAGCTGTCACCAAAGAGCCTTCTCCATGTAACAAATGATTATTAACACAGAAACTGGCAATTGGTCAATGTGCAGTGAACAAGAAACTGTGGAGTGCCCAACCTTAATAGGTACATCTATCATGTCCTTTCCTTCTGAGATTTAGGAATCTTTGAGGAAGAGTTAATGGGACAACTGTAATTGTCTATCTAATAAAATAAAATAATCATAGAATAACAATGATAAAACAATATTTTCATATATAACAGAAAATATGCACAATGAACACATAGTGATTATGATAGACTACGCTAAATCTAAGAAAGCTAGAGCCAGACAAAATTCCCAGCAGGGAGAGCAGAGATGGACATGACATCTCACTGTAGATGTAGGAACCGTTGGGAATTGCTAGCTACCGGGAGAGGGAGAAACCGTGTTCTTTAAGGTGTGTTTCCACGTGGCCATACTTCATTACACAGCCACATACTCCTGAGAACATGAGCAGCACAAACTGGACTGAAATAAACTTGGCCTGGTAGAGAAGGTATATGATCTAACAGATAAAGCTTGCCTGAAAATGAGAGTGCAGTGTTAAGTCACTAGAGGTCAGTCATTGTTAGTACACACCTCTAATCCCAGGATTTAGGAGATAGAGTTGGTGGATCTCTATGAGTTCAAGGCCACCAAAAATCCTCAAATTGTTCCACACAATAGAAACAGAAGGAACATGGTCAGATTCTTTTTATGAGACAAGAATTATCCTGATGTCCAAACCACACAAAGACATTACTAAGAAAAAGAACTAAAGACCAATCTCAATTATGAACATTGATGCAAAATTGCCAATAAAATACTGGCAAATCAAATCTAAGAATACATCAGAAAAATCATCCACTATGATCTTCATCCAAGAGATGCAGACATGGTTTAACATATGAAAATCTGTCAATATAATCCACCATATAAATAAGCTGAAAAATGACCACCTCTTTAGATGCTAAGAAAGCCTTCTACCAAGTACAACATCCCTTCATGACAAAGGTCTTGGAAAAGCAGAGAAATAAGGAACATACCTAAATATAAAAAAGACAATATACATCAAGCCAAAAGCCAACATCAAACTAAGTGGAAAGGAGCTCAAAGTGATTCCACTGAAATCAGAAACAAAACAAGGTTGTCCACTCTTCCCATATCTATCCAATATATAGAAATTGAGGTTCTAACTAGAGAAATAAGATAACAAAAGGGGATACAAATCTGAAAAGAAAAGGCAAGGGCCGGGCGGTGGTGGCGCACGCCTGTAATCCCAGCACTCGGGAGGCAGAGGCAGGCGGATCTCTGTAAATTCGAGACAAGCCTGGTCTACAGAGCTAGGTCCAGGACAGGCTCCAAAACCACAGAGAAACCTTGTCTCGAAAAAAACAAACAAACAAAAAAAAAAACAAGAAGAAAAGACAAAACTCTTACAATTTGCTGATGATATGATAGTTTACATGATCAACCCCAAAAATTCTACCAAGGAACTTCTACAACTCATATAACACCTTCAGTAACATAGCAGGATACAGAATTAACTTGAAAAAATCAGTAGCCCTTCTTTCAGTAGATGATGAATGGACTGAGAAAGAAATCAGAGAAACATCACCCTTCACAACAGCCACAAATAACATAAAATATCTTGGAGTAACTCTAAGCAAACAAGTAGAAAACCTGTATGACAGAAACTTTAAAACTTTTTAAGAAAGAAATTGAAGAAGACTCCAGAAAATGGAAAGATCTCTCAGGCTCTTGGGTGGGTAGAATTACCATAGTAAAAATGGCAACATTACCAAAAATATCTACAGATTCCATGCAATGCCCATCAAAATCCCAGAAGAATTTTTCACAGACCTTGAAAGAACAATACTAATGTCATATGGAAAAGCAAAAAACCCAGGATAGCCAAAACAATTCATCTAAAATATTCTGACGGCATCACAATCCCTGACTTTAAACTCTACTCCAGAGCCATGGTACTAAAAACAGCCTGGTATTGGCACAAAAACAGACAAAAGGACCAATGAAACTGAACCCAAGGCCCGGTACGAACACCTGATTTTTGGCAAAGAAACAAAAAATATAAAATGGAAAAAAAAGAAATCATATTCAACAAATGGTGCTGGCATAACTGGATATCAACATGTATAAGACTGAAAATAGATCCATAGATATCGCCATGCACAAAAAAAAAAGTCAAAATTGATTAAAGACCTCAGCATAAAAGCAACTACACTGAACCTCATAAAAGAGAAAGTGGGAAGTACACTTGAACACATTGGCACAGGATTTCACTTCCTAAATGTAACCTCAGTAGCACAGATACTGAGAGAAACAATTAATAAATGGGACCTCCTGAATGAGAAGCTTCTGTAAAACAAAGGACCCAGTCAAGGTGAAAACTGGAAGCCTATAGAAAGGGAAAAGATCTTCAATAAAACCACATAGGACAGAGTTATAATCTCCAAAATATGCAAAGAACTGAACAAAATAATTGGTCATCAAAAGAGCAAATGATCCAATAAAATAATCGGATACAGACCTAAAAGGATAACTCTCAACAAAGGAACCTAAAATGACTGAAAGACACTTAAGGAAATGTTCAATATTCTTAGCCATCAGAGAAATACAAATCAAAACAACTCTGAGAATCTGTCTTACACCTGCAAGAATGGCCAAGAACAAAAAAAAATCTAATGACAACCTATGCTGGAGAGGATGTGGAGTAACTGGAACACCCCTCCATTGCTGGTGAGAGTGCAAACTGGCACAGCAGCTCTGGAAATCGGTATGGTAATTTCTCAGAAAATTGGGAAACAACTTACCTCAAGACCCAGAAATATGACTTCTGGGTATATATCCAAAAGATGCTCAATCGTACCACAATGACATGTGCTAAGTGATGTTCATAGCATCATTGTTTGTCATAATCAGAACCTGGAGTCAATCTAAATGCCCCTCGACTAAAGAATGGATAAGGAAAATCTCATTTCCACAGTAGAGTACTACACTGCAGGAAAACATAATAACACCTTGACATTTGCGGGTAATGGATTGATCTAGAAAACATCCCATTGAGTGAGGTAACCCAGATCCAGAAAGACAAATATCATATGTACTCACTCATAAGTGGCTTTTAACGGTAAAACAAAGAAAAACTAATTTACAATTCACAATCCCAGAGGACCTAGACAACAATGAAGACCCTGAGAGAGACATACATGGGTCCAATCTCTATGGAAAGTAGAGAAAGACAAGATCTCCTGAGTAAATTGGGAGCATGGGTACCATGAGAGAAGGTAAAGGGAGAGGAGGGAGTAATGGAGGGAAGCAGAAAAAAATACATAGGTCAATAAAAACAATAAAAATAAAAAGACAAATGTGATAATACAGATATTTTGACATATTTAGAGAGTGAGTTATAATCATTTGGTAAAATAAGCTGATTTAGGTAATAATGAGCATATCATAAAATTATATCCACGTGTGCCATTAAACTCCAGGCCACTTTGTGAAGAATACCGCTATTTGTAGTGTGTTTTCTGCTGTGTAAAGCATACGATAAAATGCTCTGAAAAATCCACTCTTGGAGTTCAGTGTTACAGATCACTGAATAAAGTGCCAAGAAAATTAAATGTGTTTCCAACTAGCAAAATGCTGTAAGTGAATGTGAAGGCCTCTTGAGAGGCCATCAGTCAGTAAATGGCATCAGCTCAGCACAGTTTACCTCCTCAGCCTTTTATAAGAAGGAATTATTGGAAAACCCAAGGTTAGGAAATGATACCTCTTCTCTGCTATAAGAGCAGACTTTTGTGTTTATGAGGCTGCCTCATTTAAGTTTCTTCTGAATAAAAGAGTTCTAAAATATACAGAAAAATTTATAGTAGATTTATTCTTTCTTCAAGAAACCTAGGACTCAGATACTCTGTGACCTTCTGAAATTGATAAGATGAGCTTTAGCCCATAATTCTGAGAGCTTTGTAGATGTCAGATGACTTTGACAAATAACTCTGAATACAAAGGGGGAAATAAGGACTTGCATGTAAGTCCTATTTATGTCAAATAAAGTTAAGCACTTTATGTCTTCCATCCTTAGAATACTATTTTAATTCTTTTTTTTATTTTATTCTTACTTTACAGATGAGAACTCAGAAGCAGAAAGACAACAAAAGGACATTAATGCATTAAAACTAAAAAGCTAGTAGGCGGTAGATCAGATAGTTAAACTTTACAAAGTTCTCCAAAGCCTGCGAAATGAACCTCTGCCACCCCCACAAGACACAATGGTCTATGTGGATCAAAGATCACTGTCAAAGGCATTAGAAAACCCAGATAGAATTCCAGTCTACATCAGCTATAAATGGTCTGAGTCAGGCTTTCAGTTTGTCAAGTATTCTTTGAGTGCCTACAATAAAGTGTTTTTGGGTTAGAAACAGCAATATACAGAACATTCTGTTAAATTCAAATTTCAGAAAAGGAATGATTTTCATATAAGTAGGGTCCAAATATTTCAAAGAACATATTTACATTAAAATATGCTTATTATTTTCCTGAAGTTTAAAACTTACTGACCATTTTACCTGCTAAACAAAGGGAACACAGAGCATCGAAAGCCGTTTTTCCTTTCCCTCAAGAATTTACAGTCATAGTTTAAAGGAGACAGATGAAACATTTTAGGGAAACCTTGCCCGCTGAAGTGGGGTGGTGTGACTCCTAGAGTCTCCCCTCCCTCACCTTCCATCTTCTTCTCATTACAGATGCACTTTGCAAATCTGGTACACATGCCTTTTGTCAGTGGAAAGCAGGATAATGTCTATCTTCCATTGTCTACTTTGTTGATTAAAAAAACATGAAGAGATTCAAAGGGCGGTTCAAAGTGGATCTGTCAGAATTTCCTAGTGGTTTAAAATGATCAAAGATTACTCTGAAGAAAAAAATAATCATAAAATTCAGAAGGACAGAATGGGCTGGTGTCCAAAGCCAGCCTCAGTGGCTATCAGAAAGCGGGTACTGTGCACCGAGGAATGTAAAGACCATTGTCTGTTTCTGAAACAACTTAAAAGCCGCTGGGAAAAGAACATTAATCAGAACACTAAACTAATTCTATAATACAAAATTCATTCTGTGTCATAAAATGCTCTTGTTCTTCTTAAATCTTTGCTGCTGTCCTGGGATAAATGTATATGCCTGTTGGGATTAGGTTGTCCATACAGTCTCATAACATATTGGTTCCCAGATCTGTAGTCAATTGAAAGGGATTGCACATCATTCTCAAAATAGAATTTTAGACTCAAAAGAATAGAGGTCACCACCCAAGGAGGAGAAATATTTAAAGGTTGTAGAAGATTTTGTTAAAAATATGTATTTTGTTCCCCAAGAATTATGAAAGCAGGTGGTTTTTAACAGCAATAGAAAAAATGCTGATAAAATCTTACTTAAAGTCCTCCCTTGAAAATACAGGTTAAAACTGTCCCCTTTGACAGCCGCTTCCCAAACCAGAACCAAACCAGGAACTGCTGGCAGAACTGTCTGGACTTCCACCGCTGTGAGAAGTCAATGACCACAAAGAGGGGTGATGTCTCCGTGTGTGAGTGGTACCGATGTGTATACAAGTCGCTCTGCCTCGTATCATGGGTCTCAGTCTGGGATGATGGCAGAGCAGAAGGCACATTTTCTGGAAAGTTCTGACCTGGCTCCACCCACCTCTCCTCTGTTCGCTCTCCTCTCTCCATATTGGAAAATCGAAAGCACATATTTTAGCACAGAGAGTACCCAAATATCAGATTGGTTGAGTGAATATTGAAAACAAATGAAACTGCCATCAGAGCACAGAGAATAGCAAGGACATCTTTCATTGAGGCTCTGAGATATGAAGGGAAGTATTCCAGATTCCTGATTTACTGAAGAATGAAGGTACTGTTACTGCTGGTTCCTCTGAATTATTCCCACAGCAAGTTCTGGGAGGAGAAACTTCGGACTGTATCCAACTTCTACTGTTAGCGATTGCAACTACTGGGTAAGCACTACTTGTTGATAAGTGATTCAGGCTCAACAAAAATACCAAGAAGATCTGTTCTTCTTCTCCATGCTAATGTCTTCCACTTCCATCCAGTGCCTCTGCTGGAAAAAGCTAAGAAAGAAGCTCCCTAAAAGAAAATAAAGTAGTCTGCGAAATTTTAATTCAAGTATCATACATTTAAACACAGCAGTGGAGACTGATAGATGGACAACAGCTGCATAAACAGAAGAACATGTGTGTGGCTGCACATGAAAGCTTCCTCACAGAGTGAGCAGCAGAAAGAGTTGGGAGATAGAATACCAGGTAGGTGAGCTATTTTGTCTGCTTGTTTACATATGGGATACCCCTCCTGTATCTAAATTAAAACAAGGATACCGAATGCATAGAACCTAACAATATACAGGCAGAAGCAATGGGGCATTTAGAAATTTTGAATATTCATGAAAGGGAGGGATAATGATCAAGCAAAGTTTGGCTAGAAACTCATGAATCATATAATACTACCATGAAGATCTAAATTCTAGCATAATAATGGTAAAGAAATCTATAGAATCAAATAGATTTGTGAAAACAATTCTGTTAACTACAACTTTTCTCCACTCTGTGTCAAAAAAAAAAAAAAACACGAAAGAAGCAACATAAGAGGGAAATATTTAAGTTTGGTTCATGGTTTCAGAGAATTTAGTTTACATAGCTCACTCTATTATGTGTGCTGACAGGAGCTGAGGTAACTACTCATGGAGTAGTCACCATCCAAGAAGTAAACATCTGAATAGCAGCAGAACCTGGGTATAACACTCAAAATTAGGTCGCAAATGACTTACCACTGTCATCCAGAGCCCACACCCCCCAAATCCCAAAGGCTCCAGAAATGACCTTGCAAGCTTATCACCAGTGCTAGACCATGTGAGATTCGAGGGGCATTTCGTACTTGAGTCGTAACATGCTCTTTGTTATTTTTATAGCATTTGCAACCATACATATTGATTAATTTATTTGTGACCTGTGATCAGCATTTTCTCCATTCATTTAAAGGAAAATAAACTAATTACCAATCAGGACTGCTATGGGGATTGAAGAAGAAAAACAGTTTTAAAGGGCCTAACAGAGCTGAGAACATTATGAACCCACAAAACGGTAGTGTATATATTTCATGCTAATTTTTTTTCTAAAGGGTACTAGTCCCTAATACATGAGTTTCCTTCTTATCAAATGAGTTGTAATATGGAAAGAGCATGGTATAGTTCCTGGAATAGGTATTAAATATTCCATTTTTTTCTTATTAAATAATACTGATTGTCATCATTATAGGTACAGTTATTCTTGGTGTTGTTATTTCAGGGCATCATTATTTTGCCTCAATTAAGAGTTTTAAGGTAATAAAATATGTTAAATATCTCTGAATAGTATTTTTCTTAACATTAGATTGTGTGTGTGTGTGTGTGTGTGTGTGTGTGTGAAAGGGAGAGAGAGAGAAATCTAAGATCTCAAACACATTACTCCCTCTTTATTTCTCCTCTATTTATTCTATCTGGAGTAATATGAGTATTTCACATTATTCATGGATCATGAAAATCTACAGGTAACTCGTTGCCAGTTTCACTTTTCTCTTTGCAGACATAAGAGCCAACTGTTGTGCTACCCAGAGCACCATTTGCATAAAATTTGTTTCAGAAGCTTTCTCATTGTATCTCTCCTGAGCCCATATTCTTGACTATCTATGTGTTATCCTTTCAAACATATAGTTATATTGATGTTCATCAGGTTTAATCAAAAGCTAATTTTCAAGACTATAAAGTAAAATTACTATGATATAATTGCAAGTGCTATTAATATTTCTGTGCTTAATGTCATTGATTTTATTGCTACCAACCTAGCAATGAGAATAATGCTGGCACTTGTACATGGATGGCAGTGAGGATCTGTCTGTGACATTTGCTTTATTTATCAATACATCATCACATTTGGCAGGTTTTGATGAAAAGAAAATAAGACATCTAAAAGGGTTTTTACCTTCTCTTTACTACATTTGTCTTCATTGGTGCATCTGTCATTAATGAAAGTATAGAACAGCATTCCTGGAAAATGGCCTGTGTATTTTTCAGTATAGACATATGTCTGGAGTTTGGAGACTGGATATTGGACTATACAAGCATTCAAGAGAATCCTTATTTCTTTGATTGTGAAATGTGTTTATGAAGTATAGACTAAGTACTTTCTTAAGATTTCATGTAAAGAATTAAAGTTCACTTATGAACTAAGACACATACATTCATGTCTCAAATTTTGACTTATAATATTAAAGGCAATAAAAATAGATTGTAGAATATTTATGTAATTAGTTTCTTTTTAACTCAAAATTTCCTGCTTGAAACCTGGGAATTCCAGTGAGGGTGCAAAATGGTTCAATGGAGTTAAGTAAAAGAAAACCTACCTGTTAGTAGATTTAGTCCTACTTAAAAGAGGCCACAGAAAATTCAAGATAGATTTGAAAAATTTTAGAAAAACAATCAGTCGATTTTCTTTATATTTGAAAACAGAATAAAAAGTGTTTCACTGAAGGGCTTAGTTGAGTTTTTTTTTTTTTGTTGTTGTTGTTGTTGTTCTTGGTTCCATTGCTGAAGGACAGAGGACATTTAAAAAATATGGTAGATTAATGAGAGCAGCAGAGTTCCAAACTCTGCTGTCATTTCAAAAGAAGACTTTTTGGTTGAAGACAAAAGACTGCACTAAAGGCTCTGAAGTAGAAAGGATCTTTCCAGATAACTGATTTCAGTGGCATGCAAACTTTTATTAGCTTTGAAAAAGGGTTATCCTATAAAAAAATCCAGATTGGGGAAACATATAACAGCATTTCAAAAGAACAATAGAAATGTTCTTAATCACATGGAAATAGAGGGATTAAAATGTATTTTTCCAACTTCTACATACTTCTGAAGTAGACACAGTATTCTTCCTTGGTGCTTTCGATAGAAGTTTGTGAACCATAACAAACCAGGAAAAAACAATTCATTTTACAGTTGAAGATTTTACTATCCCGTCAAACATATGTTGAGGCTTATCAGATATAATAATAAACTATTTTATAGATGTGATATCATTCAATTGGTAGACTGTTTATTGCCCAGTATACAGATCCCTGGGTCTGATGCTCATACATTACATCCCAACTGCTATTTCCCCTCTCTCCTCTCCTCCCAGTCCCTCTCCCTATTTCCTCTCTCCCTCAGATCCACTCCTCCTCCATTTTGATGGTTGTAAAACCATTTTGCACTAACAACAGTGCAGAGACATATGAAAAGATTAAATAAAGATGAAGCTACTTGGCTAAGATCACCTGCTAGAGTTAAACATTATTACAATCTTTGGAGTCTTTTTACTATACTCACCAGGAGTGAGTACTTTAGCTCTTTTAGTTAATACAGTTGAATTTTCTGCCATAATATAATTTCATCTTTGGGATTAAAACAAGAAATCTGGCTACAAAAACACAGAAAACATATACACAAAATCCATTTACATTTGGGATCAAGCTCAGGACTTTTCATGTGTTAAGCAAGCTCTTTACCACAGTAATCTACATTCTCAGCAAATATTATCTGTAAATAGGCAAGTGTTCTGAGTATAAATAGTCAATGCTAAGTATGCTGGCAGGGAGTGGCAACCACCCCTGCTTGGAAAGATTCCTGTTTTATCTGCATTGTATTAATTTGTAATTCGGCGTGTGTGACAGGTGACTGTCTTTTATCACTCTGAGCAATACTAATAGTCATTCCATTATGTTGGCACTTTGAGTAGTAATCCCTGCAGCCCCCCTTTCACCAACACTGGTATTTTGAATACTGAAGAAATATTTGGCAAGTGTAAAAGTTACTGAATTTACACATTTGATTGAATTTTCCCATTAAATGAGAATGTCTTATGTTCAAGATCACATGTCATTGGTGTAAACATACTACTTACTATAAGTCAAACAAGTTGTTAAGAAAAGATGCTTATTTACAGAAATTTTAGAAAGGTTTCCTGAAATTTAAACATTTTACAAAATAGAATTCTAGTGACTTCAATTAAATTAATAAATAAAAAACCCTAGAAGGCCCAGTATTTCTTTCTTTCTTTTATTTTTTATTAATTAATTAATTAATTAATTTTAGTTTTACTTGGGAAAATATAAGCAAAAGTACTAGGGGGAATAAGTATATTTTGGATTTTCTAAGGATTCAAAATATGTGTTTTAATAACTCAGGCAGTTTTGAAACTGAATTAGGTAAGATGAGACCAGTTTCAATGTAGAAGTGAATTTAAAATGGCTTCATCTTTCTGTTAATAAACTTCAGCCCAAGTGCCTAGGAAGCCCTCAGCACAGATCCTACAGATTCATTTTGCATGGTTACTACTTTATTTTTAAAGTAATTTATATTTATAGACATTAAGAATCTTAAATGATAAGTTTTAAATTTATTTTATAATTTCCATTGTTTTGTATGCATGAATATGTAGTACATTTTATGCTGATTATATGTCAATAAATATCTATGTGAAGACCAGCGGTCAACATTGAATATCATTTCATAGATGGTTTGTATCTTGCTTTTGTTATGGTGGTTTCTCTTTATGCCTGTATCTCACTAATCAGGCTAGTAAGATTGGCTATCACAGCCTAGGAATTCTTCTGTCTCTGCCTTCCCAAATGTTAACATTTTAAGCACACATCATTGTGCTCAATTTGTTTATTTAAATTTTGTTCTTCTATTTTATTTGTATGGGCATTTTGTCTGCATATATGTTTAAGCACAATGTGTACGTTCAAAAGACAGTATTGGTTCTCATAGAATGGGAGTTATGGGTAATTGTTAATTACAATGTAGGTGCTGGGAGATGAACATGGTTCTCCTGCAAGATAAACAAATGTTCTTAACCTCTGTCTGAGACATCTATTTAGCATTACCTCCAATTGATGTTAAAATGGAGTATGGGCTATCAAATTTAGTCATCCCATGATACCATGGCAAACACTATGAAGTAATCAATCTCTGGTACTGGAGAATTGTCTGTATTCTGTCAATCATGTGATAAATAAATGCTAATTGGCCAAGCACGAAATATAGACGGGAAAACCAGATAGAAAGTAGAAATGATGTAATGAGAACAGAAGAATTCTGGGAAGGAGGAAGTTGATTCCTCCCACTCCTGCCCAGACCAACGAAGCAGCAGGATGTGATCTGCTCCACTGAAAAAGGTACTGAGCCACATGGCTAACATAGATCAGAAAAATGGGTTAATCGAGATGTGAGAGTTAGCCAGTGAGAGGCTAGAGCTAATGGGCCAATCAGCTTATAATTTATAAAGACCTATGTGTGATTTTCTTTGGGGCTAAACAGTTGTGGGGTACCGGGCAGGACAAAAACCCCAGCAACAAACAAGCAGGCCTGGCCCATTCTTGTTACATATCTCCTTAGATGTGTCTTTAAAATTCTTTACCTTTAAAGGTTAAATTCCCCAGATATCTTTTATTTTATGATTTTGTTGTATTTTCCTTGTAATGTGCATTATAATTACTATGTATTTAACGTTAACTCTTTTTTTCTCAATGTTAATTTAAAAATATGTAGGGTCTTTCTTCTGTACTTGGAAAATACTTGAAATTTTATCAATCCACATGGGTCCAATAATCTAGTACATACAGTACAGACATTTGTTGAAGTGTATCAAAGATATTATACAATTTAGAAGCAATAAACTAAAATATATGAAGTGATTCAATTTGTCTTATTTTCATTCATCCTCATCTGGAATTTGTGGTTAAAACACACAAAGATTCTGTAACATAGAACTCAAAATAAGTCAGCTCAGGGTTAAAGTTCATTGAACACCCACCATTTAATAATTAGGTGCTTTTTCTTCAAGGGCAGAAAATAGTTATCATTGTTTCAAAGACAGTTATTTATCACATTTTAGAGCCTATACTGTGATTTGCATATATTATAAGCCATGCTGGTTTTGATCATTTAGATTCTTATACCAAGCTCATTACTGTGTGATTTGTAATAGGGCTCTTACCATGAATGATGAAGTACCTGCTACTCCTATTATCATTCCTCTGAGAGTACCTGCCATTGAAGCTGCTAAAGATCACATTATATGTAAGCTTCAGCCGTTGAAAAGGCCAGTGGAATGCTGGAAACTAAAAGGTCATACCTCATGTGATTCAGAGAATCCAAATAGTTCAGTTGTAGCTAATTAAGTTACCTCCCATCTTGTCAACTCTACATGCACATTGGAAATGATTAGGGAGTTAGATTTTTCACTCACAGAAAAGACCCTTCTGCTCTGAGCACACTGTTAGCCAGATATCTGTCTTGAATGGAAGCTGTGCTTAATCGGAATAAAGACTCTTCAAATCTCCTATTGTTCACTCGATACAGATTTCTAAGAAATTTCCTGCCGTGTGAGAAGATGACCCTCATGTAGTAATTGTGTCATCTCAGTTGTCTTCAAGTTCTGGCCTGTTCCTTAATCTGATTCTTCTGAAGAAAAGAAGTTCATCAGAAAATGTTAAAAGAAATGAGTGGTCATAATGTTCCACTAAAATCTATGTAAACTCCTGGCAGTTGGGAACTCAAGAGACATGAAGATGGTGGATCTACATCTAATGAAGAGGAATGCTGTGACCTTGAATTCACATGCTGGTTTGTAATCATACTTCATGTGAACATGATTCAGATGTTGGGAGCAGTCACTGAAGAAAACAGTGCATTCCAGATTTAAAAAAAAAAACTGTAGGAGGCGTAATAACCAGGCTAGCTTAATATGAAACAGCAAATTTTAATGAAGGAATAGCTTACAACACCAGGGATCCAGCTATGAGCAGGAAATACAAAAACAGAGAGAGCAGCTAGCTCAAGCTCGCCAGATTTATATGTAAACATTAGCCCGAGGCGAACACATCCTCTAAGGGGCTGGACTATCCCTACATCTCCCCCTTTTGTCTAAATAAGACAGAACTAAACCAAATACAACTATATACAATAATAACAAATAATAAATATAACAAACAATATTGAGAACAAAAGTTTTGCTAAACATTTTGTCTCAAGGAGTCTAAATAAGGTAGAGAGTAACTGGGCGCCACTCTGTTGTGTTAGGAGCAGCGGGCCCACTTCCTGCCACCCAGCTAGCATTACCTGAAATAATTACATGGAAACTGTATTCATTTAAACACTGCTTGGCCCATTAGTTCCAGCCTCTTATTGGCTAGCTCTTACATATTGATCTAACCCATTTTTAATAATCTGTGTAGCCCACGAGGTGGCTTACCAGGGAAGATCTTAACCTGCATCTGTCTCGGAGAGGAGAATCATGGCGACTCTCTGACTCAGCTTCTTTCTCCCAGAATTTTGTTCTGTTGACTCCACCCACCTAAGGGTTGGCCTATCAAATGGGCCTAGGCAGTTTCTTTATTAATTAACCAATGAAAGCAACAAAAAACCTTGAAGTTTCTAATAATCAATGCAGTTCTTTTTAGAAAAGGAACTATAAAGACACTGGCATGTACTTTTACATCTAAAGAGTGCAGATGGTTGGATTGTATGAAGAACAAAGGAACTATGATATTGGAAAATGTGTAACTTTGTGAAGTTCCTCACTAACTGAACTCAAACACACTTCTCTACCTGAGAGTCTATACTATATGTTCTTTTGCCTGGAGTAGACACTAGGCTAAAAATGCTAATCACTTATTTTATGGAAACCATATAAATACATTTCTTTCACTATTTTTTGCATTAAATGGATGACTATAGTAAGGAACAAATATGATGGTTGAAAATTTTCAGATTGTACAAAATAGCTTTCCAAAGTACTGTGTTTTCTCCACAATTTGAAATTGTTTAATCATAGTTTTGACTCTTTTCCAGTAAGTAAGTAAAGCATGGTGAAAATCTGGAGTTGAAATTCATTATAGATGAAAGAAAGAAACAAGGATTTACAAAACCTCTCAGCAATAGCAAAAGTCAACAGTGAAAATGTCCGTGGACTCCATAGAGCAGCAGCAGATAGTACATTACGGTATGAACTGGCTTTCCTTATTAAATGCTCCCCTTCATTTTTGCAAAGCAATTATTAATAAGAAATGCCCTCCATGTTTGTTTTCTAGCCATAAATAAAGGACATTGAGCCTATAATTCATGTTCCTAGAGAAGCTAAATAAGGTGAATCCAAAGACAAACACATAGGCATCCTCAGGAATATTAACCTTCATCAGGCGATGAAAGGAGACAGAGACAGAGACCCACACGGGAGCACCGGACAGAAATCTCAAGGTCCAAATCAGGAGCAGAAGGAGACGGAGCACGAGCAAGGAACTCAGGACCACGAGGGGTGCACCCACACACTAAGACAATGGGGATGTTCTATTGGGATCTCACCAAGGCCAGCTGGCCTAGGTCTGAAAAAGCATGGGATAAATCCGGACTAGCTGAACATAGCGGACAATGAGGAATACTGAGAACTCAAGAACAATTGCAGTGGGTTTTTGATCCTACTGCACGTACTGGTTTGTGGGAGCCTAGGCAGTTTGAATGCTCACCTTACGAGACCTGGATAGAGGTGGGCAGTCCTTGGGCTTCCCACAGGTCAGGGAACCCTGATTGCTCTTCGAGCAGATGAGGGGGGGGGACTTGATCGGGGGAGGGGGAGGGAAATGGGAAGCGGTTGTGGGGAAGAGGCAGAAATCCATAATAAATAAATAAATTAAAAAAAAAAGAAATGCCCTTAATGTTCTTAAACAAACTTGTTCATTTTGCTTTAGGAAGCAAATGTCATTTAAATATTTATAAAAACACCTGTGACCAACTTATATGGGTAGATAGATATTCAGACTGCTGATGAGGGTGGATAGTAGAAACCATAAAAATGGCATGCATTTGTTTTCATTTGTTCATGGAAATGTTCTAGGTTATATGTCATCTTCATATTTGTGTTCGTTTATCTCTCTGTATGTGATATTTACGTGTATGTATATATTTATGCATGTACAAGCATGCATAAGGAAGCCATAGGACCCTCTTAAGTGTCTATTACTGTCACTGTGCATTGTGTTGTTACTGTTGTTGCTTTGGTTTCTCCTTTATTTTTTTTTTTTTACTTTTACTGATTTTTTTGTAAATTTCACATCATGCATTTTGATCCTACTTATCTCCATGTCCCCTCGAATCTGCCCTCTGCTGTTGTAAACTCCCAAAAAAATCACATCCTTCTGTCTTTGTATAGAGTCCTACTTTTAATCTGAAACCTCATCAGTTCAGCAGATTCAGCTGGATCATAGACACATTCAACACTTCAGGATTTTTCTTGAGTGCTGAGGATCAAATCAGGTTCCTCTTGTATGCACAGAACTGAGCCAAACAATCTAGCTCTTCAATCCCTTGAAACTTTTTCAAACAGGACATTCTTCATAAGTTTTAGTTATTAGATTTATTTTAATGTTTAAAGCACCAGTGTTCACCACATTTCTTAGACTAGGTCAAGTATGCCTATTAATCCTCTTGTGCAATCATTAAAACTTCTGTTCAAATACATTTGCTGCATTTTTTTCTCTTTGTTGTTATTCCAACTTTTAGACCAGGCTTCTGCTTTTAGTTCTTGACTTCTTTATCACTAAGAAATTTAGTATTCTCTTCTTTCTGCTCCATTGTCCTATATGAAGATGTTAAAAAGAGGCAGCACTTACTTCTCAAATATAAGAAATAATAAAAATGAATCATGAACTTTCTTTGTAAGTATTGCTGTGAATCTTTTTAAGGTATGAAAGTTTTAACATGGGTAACAAAGTAAATTGATATCACATCATTTAGGAAAGATAGTTAAAAGCACAACTGAGTAGACTGTTCTATTGAGCCATAATAATAAATGCCAAAAATACACTGGAATATTTAAATTGAGTTTAGTATATGGAGAATAGCTTTTAGAGATGGAGAATTAAGAGGTGAGTGATTATGACATCTAGGAGAAAGGAAAATCATCTCATTCTGTCAGGTTGGTATTTATAATTTATATTCTGTGTCAAAACGCAGAGTATGAACCTAAAAATTAACTAAATAGAAAAGGCATAGATCAAAGAATGGGAGGTATCAAATCAAAGGAGAAGGAGAAATAAGCAGTCTTAGAAGATTCCTGAGGTTTTGGTTGAGTATTGATCTGTCCAGTCATGATGCTGAGCTATCTGTCACTGGGGAAAGAACCACTCAGAAGCAGGTGCAACAAATTCCAGAGCTATTCCATGAATACTTTACTCTAGGCAGTAGAGGTTTGAAGACCTCAGAATCTAAAGGACATTATCAGTAAGGATTTTATTGTTTTTACCTTAGTAATCAAAATGCTTCTTGATATGTCCTAAACTACATTTTATTCTAAAGGGAAAAAGACTTAAAAATATCCAACTGATTGGACATAGCATATATCTGGATTGAAGAACAGCAATATTTAAGAATATGATGAAGTTAAACATCTGTTAATATAATATTCAATAACATCTTCATTTACTCAAAACACAGACAAATAATGAAGAATAAGCTTCTCATATCTAAAAATTTGATCACTGAAAGATATCACCAGAAGTTTTTTTGAAAAAAATTAGTAAGTAAATTAAGCATTATTGTAAGTTCTAAAGTTAATATACAAAATCAGATATCATATACAATATTAATTCACAATTGGATCCCAAAATAGCATTATAATCTAATAAAACATCAGATATATAAAATATAGTTTAGAAAACTCCTTTAGAAAAATGAAGATCTGTGTGCAGAAATTAACAAGTATTGCTAGATGAGATCAACAAAATTTGGGAGTGAGTTATTGAGCATCACTATGCAATAACCCTTTTATTAAACATAATTCCAAACTGGTGTGTTTTGTGATTTGTGCCTTTAAAAACTAGATATTCTATTGATAACCTGTGGTTTTAATCCTAATGTTGATCTTGGAAATCTTGTGTGATCAGTGAAGGTATGTGACCACCTTTGCAAAGATCCTAATTAGAATTTGTATACTGGTTCTTCTGCTCTAAAATATAGTCTCCCTTCAATCTCAACCCAAAGTTATGTACCAAACTATATTCGTCTACCGCCCACAGGCACATGAACACTGGATAACTTCATACTGTTCATGGAACAAAAGCTTCAACACTTGTAATTACTCAGAAGAAAATTCTTTTCTTTGACTTGTATTATTTTCTGCCCACTCAGCCTTAGTTAGGTAGCGCAGAGGACTTTTAACTTGTACAAAGTTTTATGTAACTAGTGAGCACTCAAATCTACCACCCTTTTATTAGATTCCATTGCATTTTTTTTTTCTCAAGAATTTAACTCCCATCTGCCACCCCCTGCAGCTTCATTCATCTCTTTGGTTTTCTAGAATATGGAAATATAAATCTTTTTGAGCCCAGCTTTTATTGTTTGCCTTTCCCTTTGTAAATGTTACCTGCCATTCAAAAATACTTAGAGCAAAGTGGATCTTCAAAGTGAATACTTCATCAGGATGACTGTTATTTAAATTATTTCATGAGTTCTCTTTAAAGCAATGTCTCTTCCTCCTCTCTGGTATAATGTCTGCATCATCCTCCTTTGGGAAGCAACAGTTCACACCACATATGATAGGAATCTTGATATGCTTCCCCCCCCCATCCCCTGGGAACAAGGAATCTAACAATTACCCACACACACATTGAGATTTTGAAAACTTTCCATCTCCCTGAGTCTTTGTGGATGTTCTCCTGATAGAACTCAGTTATGGAAATTGGGGCAAGGTAGCCCTTAACTGGTTGACTCAGTTCCTGATGTTTTGACTCAGTCCCTGGGAAGGGATCAAAGTAACCCTCAAATGTTTTCTCTTACCTCACCTGACCTGGTCCTGGCTCGGACCAATTATTATTCATAGCCCTTTGAATAAGTCAATCCTAATAGTTGGAAAGCAACCTCCAGAATCCCCTCTTGTATCTATGGCTTTTTGCTTTAAAAGTAGCCTGTACCAGCTATTTGGGGTCCTTGCTGGAATGCTGAGTGACCCTGTCATGACAGAATTAAAATCCTCATGCTTTTACATCAACGGTGGTGTGAAGGAGATCTCTTGGGGCAACTCCTCCTTGGTGATTGGACTTCAAGGTTCAATAAAGACCACACTGAAATCTCAAATTATGAATACATACATGCTGCTCAAGAGTCAGACAGTGAATCAAAACATCCAGGAAACAGAGGAGTCTCAGGAGATATTAGAAACTTATAGAGACTCATGATGCACAAGTTCCTTCTGCAAGGTTACATAAAACATGAATAAGTCAGCAGTTACTGTGTAGTGAGGATTCTGTCCTAAATCTGTATGTACATTTAACAAATAACTCTAGCAATTTGACTCTCATGAGCCATCCCTCATAATATGATGTGGTATTTTATGATTCAACTGCACTTGAGTCACCCACAATCCTATACATAGTACCAATAAATTGATTATTTTACCATGCAAGTCTGGGTTGGCATCATTTCTTTCATCTGTTTTCCATGACTTTCTGGAATGTATAGATGACCTGAGGAAACGTCACCCAACACTTAGGTGAGGCAGAAATGGTAGGCTGCTGATCAGTGAGTAAAACAAAGTTGTAAAGAAGAAATGACTTTTAAATATCTGTTGTAAAATATATTACTATAAAATATTATAGTACTAATCTAGGGAAGAAAAATAATTAAAATCTTAGTTTATAATTGATTGCATTCTTTGTATATGTTCACATTTGCCTAAACCTCCCTCGGTCTGCAACATATTCATTTGCTTTCCATAATTTTTTTCCTGCATTGCTTTCATCCCTAGCACTCAAATGTAACAGATGCCATTTTTATAAACTGGGGAATGCTGGGAGTGGAAAAGTTGATCTTCCCCAAAGAAGAACACACTGTTGGTTAACACGAACCAAATGGTTAGCTCTGAAAACATACATAGATGTGACATTGCATGGACTAAAATATTTTAGATAGTAATATGCATGCATAATATATAATCAGTGGAAAAATTAGCCATTAATTTGAAGGAGTATCAGAAAGGATTGAAGAGAGGAAAGGGAAAGAAGAAATTTTGTAGAAATATTATAATCTCAACATAATATTATAAAAGAGCAGGGGAAATGTAAAAAAAATTAATTGTTGAAAATGAGATATGATGAATGCTAATATCTCAGATCAATGAGAGTGGAGATTTTCCTACATGCAGTTAACTTCACAGAGGCTTGTTAAACTTTTTGCATTCCCTTCAGTCACACTCATTTGAGGTTGCTCTTTTCTGTACAGCATCAGCATAACTACTGTTCCACTCGGAGATAAACATAATATAGTCACACCTGTTCTATTACAAGGTCAGTTATTGACACATAGAACAACCGCAGTGTACCAGTGTTTGCCAATTTCTGTCAACAGGCACCTTGTCTCTAGCTAGCAACAAAAGAATTCCCAAACAAAAGGATGCTTCTTTGGTGCCTCTTGGATAAGACATTTTCTTAGGCAGCTATTCTCAAATGTTCTTTAAGGGAAAGAGCAGAAGTGATATAGGGATTTATGATCCTCTAGTCAGAATAATAGGAGAGACTCCTCTTCTAGTTATATTAACTCCTTGAGAGAGGAGTTTTGCCCTTAAAGAAAGGTGATAGTGCAAAACCAATGTCAAGAATGGCCTCTTTTTCCAAGGGATGAATTTTGCCCTTTCATTCATCCAGTGTAGCTGGAACTTTAAAACTCTTATAAAGAGGATTTATTCACCAAACAAAAATAGGAATGAGGTCCTGGGAATTTAATCATTCCTACAATAAAATCCCTCTTTTATTAAATATAAATAGGTATACCTAGTTATGTTAGCAATTTTATGGCACTTAAATACCAATAATTATTCAAACAGATTTATTGAAGTTTAATGGCAGTGTAATAATAATGTCGGTATGTTTTATATGCAATAGTTGTTACACCTCATTAAACAGGTTGCTAAATGATCCATTGCTGTTCAATTAACATGAAATGACTGTGTTATTAAATCTTAAACTGTAAATTAAATCCTGATTTAAGACACTTAATTTTAAAGTGTGATTGAAAACTTCTTTGGGCGTGAGCCTCCAGGGTCCCTTTTATTTCTCCAAGTTCCTTCCTGCCTTGCTCATTGCCTATAGTATACATACATTTCAAACTGAAAATGTGCTTTGCTGGATTTGTGTGGCTGAACTTTTTCTTAATGGAGAAATGTGTCTTTATAGTAGCTAGGCACATTTTGAGAAGAGATTTTTATTTTAGATCCACTTTTTTATTGAGGTAAAATTGGTGGGTACTTCTTTAGTTTTTAGGAAAAAAAGGCCAGAGAGCCAGTCACTCATACTAGCACATGCAAACTTTTCATGTTTGGCAACCTTCACTAAGTTAATTCATAGCTAAAAATTCATCTATGTTTCAACATATAGAATCACTGGGCAAGCAGTTAGTTCCCTTAGCCTTCACTGAACCAACTGACTAAAAAAAAAAAAAAATAGAAACATGATGTTAACTAAGAAGCAATCATCAATATTCATAGGAAACACTGAACCCTGTCAATCTTTACATGTATTCAAAAGTATACAGACTGTATCTGTTCTGGAAAATACAGTAGATTATTTTTGTGTGTGTTATAAGCCACCACAAGTCTATAGAATGTAGGTTTTTTTCCAGACATTATAAAATGATACATCTTTCTTCATGCTTTTAATAGAATTTTAGTATTCAAATTATATTGCTAATTCTGGAATTTGTATTCTGTGCTATTATTTTTAGTACCCACACATGATAGCTTTCAACAATGTTTTAACTTCCTGTATTCCAAGCTATTCTTATTGGAGAAATTACAATTATACTTTGAAACAATTTTAAAATCTTGACCTAATAAGATTGAATTATTTTTTTCAATTATTTAGATAATATTTGAAATGCTAAGTGATACATACCTATGATTAGAATATTTACATAGTCAATAATCTACTAGACTTAGATATAAACTATCATCATCTTCTTTATTTGCAAATTGACAAAAAAATAAAGGTCATTACAGAATAATAACTATAAGCTTTTGTAGGCTAGCCCAATTGAATCATACTTTCTGAGAACTGTGGAAACATCAAAGAGAATATTTGCCCTTCGTTGTTACTTTCTTTTTTTTTTATTGAGAAAAGAAGAAAAAAAACATAAAAAAACAAGTTTCCACCTCCTCCCAGCTTCATATTTCCCTCCCCCTCCTCCCACCCTTCTCTCCCTCCTCCCACCCTTCTCGCCCTCCCCCCACTCCTCTCCCCCTCCCTCTCTAGTTCACAGAGCAGTCCAGGTTCCCTGCCTGTGGTAAGTCCTAGGTCCTCCCCCCTCCGTCCATATCTAGGAAGGTGAACATCCAAACCGGCTAGGCTCCCACAAAGCCAGCATATTAAGTAGGATCAAAACCCCGTGACATTGTCCTTGGTGTCTCATCAGCCCTCATTGTTCGCTATGTTCAGAGAGTCCGGTTTTATCCCATGCTTTTTCAGTCACAGTCCAGCTGGCCTTGGTGAGCTCCCAATAGATCAGCTCCACTGTCTCAGTGGGTGGGTGCACCCCTCGTGGTCCCGACTTCTTTGCTCATGTTCTCCCTCCTTCTGCTCCTCATTGGGGCCTTGGGAGCTCAGTCCAGTGCTCCTGTGTGGGTCTCTGTCTCTATCTCTATCCATCACCAGATGAAGATTCTATGATGAAATGCAAGATATTCGTCAGTATTGCTTTAGGATAGGTTCATTTCAGGTTCCCAATCCTCAAATGCCCAAGGAACTAATTTCTCTGTTAGGTTTCTGTCTGATTGACCTGTCCATTGGTGAGAGAGGAGTGTTGAAGTCTCCTACTATTAGTGTGTGTGGTTTGATGGCTGCCTTGAGTTTTAGTAATGTTTCTTTTACGTACGTGGGTGCTTTTATATTAGGGGCATCGATATTCAGGATTGAGACTTCTTCCTGATGAATTGTTCCTGTTATGAGTATAAATTGTCCCTCTCCATCTCTTCTGATTGATTTAAGTTTGAAGTCAACTTTGTTAGAAATTAGTATGGCCACACCTGCTTGTTTCTTAGGTCTTTTTGCTTGATAAGCCTTTTCCCAGCCCTTTACTCTGAGTAGGTGCCTGTCTTTGTGGTTGAGGTGTGTTTCTTGTAAACAGAAGAATGTTGGATCCTGTTTTCGTATCCAATCTTTTAGCCTGTGCCTTTTTATAGCTGAGTTGAGCCCATTGATATTAAGTGATATTAATGACCAGTGGTTGTTAACTCCGGTCACTTTTTTAGTAGTAAGGTTTGCGTGTTTTCCTTCTTTGATTTGCGCTGGTGAAGAGTCTCTAGATGTCTGAGTTATTGTGGTCATTGTTGGACTCCTTGGTTAGTGATTTCCCTTCTATTATTTTCTGTAAGGCTGGATTTGTGGCTACGTATTGTTTAAATTTGTTTTTATCCTGGAAAATTTTGTTTTCTCCATTCATAGTGAACGAAAGTTTGGCTGGATATAGTAGTCTGGGCTTGCATCCGTGGTCTCTTAGTTTTTGGAGAACATCTATCCAGGACCTTCTGGCTTTCATGGTTTCCATAGAGAAGTCAGGTGTAAGTCTGATAGGTTTACCTTTATAAGTAACTTGGCCTTTTTCCTTTGTGGCTCTTAATATTCTTTCTTTATTCTGTATATTTTGTGTTTTGATTATTATATGGCGAGGGGATGTTTTCTTTTGATCCAGCCTATTTGGTGTTCTGTATGCTTCTTGCACTTTCATAGGTACATCTGTCTTCAGGTTGGGAAAGTTTTCTTCTATAATTTTATTAAGTATATTTTCTGTACCGTTGAGCTGCACTTCTCCTTCTTCTACTCCAATTATTCTTAGGTTTGGTCTTTTTATTGTGTCCCATATTTCCTGAATGTTTTTTTTTTTTTTTTGATTTTTCGAGACAGGGTTTCTCCATAGCTTTTGGTTCCTGTCCTGGAACTAGCTCTTGTAGACCAGGCTGGCCTCAAACTCACAGAGATCCACCTGCCTCTGCCTCCCGAGTGCTGGGATTAAAGGCGTGCGCCACCACCACCCGGCTTCCTGAATGTTTTGTGATGAGAGTTTGTTGGACTTGCTGTTTTCTTTGATCAGAGCATTTATTTTCTCTATGTTATCCTCAGAATCTGAGATTCTTTCTTCTATCTCTTGTATTCTGCGGGTTATGCTTGATTCTGTCTCTATTCATTTACCTAGATTTTCCATGTCCAGCCGGCCCTCTGTTTGTGTTTTCTTCTTTGCCTCCATTTCAGTTTTCAAGTCATGAACTGTTTCCATTATCTGCTTGATTGTTTTTCCTTGGTTTCCTAGGGTATCATTCACTGATTTACTCAATTCCTCGAACTTTCTGTTATACTTCTCATCCATTTCTATAAGGGAGTTTTTTTATATGCTGTTTAAGGGTGTCAATCACTTTCATGAAATCAGTTTTTTCTACTTCTTCTTGATTAAGGTGTTCATGTCCTCCTGTTGTGAAGTCACTGGCTTCTGGTGGTTTCATGTTGTTTTTCAGATTGTTGGGAGAATTCCTGCATTGGCGTCTGCCCATCTCTTCCTCCCAATACTCCCCTTTGGATCTTCTTTTACAGGATCAGGTCTTCTTGCCCACTGATGTACCTTCCCAGTGATGTCACTCCCCAGAGATGTTTCTCCCCAATGATGTTTCACTTGAGGCCCAGATCGAAACTCCGCGCTGCTTGGTTAGCTCGCGAACAAAGGGCCCACCCTGCTCGCTGCAGGCAGGCTATGGGAACAAAGGAGCTACTGGCCACCCCTTTGTCCTCCCGGTTCGGGTTCGGACCCAGCGCCCTAGCAGGCTGAGCAGGGAGGCGCTATGCCGCCCAAGAAGGGAGGGAGGTAGGGAGACAGGGGGTGGGGGGGATCTGGATGTAAGCTGAATGGGATAGGAAGAGAGAGGAGGTATGGGCAGTATAGCCCCTGTAGGATGGCCAGGAAGTGTGTGCGGGCTGAGGTATGTTCCCAGCTGCCGCAGCACTCACTCACCACAATGATGTTTCACTAGGTGCCCAGATCGAAACTCCTTGCTGCTTGGTTAGCTGGCGAACAAAGGGCCCACCCTGCTCACTGCAGGCAGGCTATGGGAACAAAGGAGCTACCGGCCACCCCTTTGTCCTCCTGGTTCGGGTTCGGTCCCAGCGCCCTAGCAGGCTGAGCAGGGAGGCGCTATGTGGCCCAAGAAGGGAGGGAGGGAGGGAGACAAGGGGTGGGGGAGTTCTGGATGTAAGCTGAATGGGATAGGAAGAGAGAGGAGGTATGGGCAGTATAGCCCCTGTAGGCTCATTGTTACTTTCTTGAGAGTACTTGCACACATGTCTTCAAAGAAATTTCCTTGTCTCTAAGGAGAATTCAGCATACCCTCTTTAGAATATCCACTTCTTGCCAATGCTATCCAAACAATTCTTGCTTATATTTTACAGCTTTAGTCATTATCTGGGAGGAATTGTCTTATTCCTCTTTGCAACTTACTGCTTTCAGAAAGCTCCAGCGCTCTGGGGAGTCTTATGTATTTCCATAGCTGACTTTCTCTAACTAGATATCACGAATTTGCAGAGACAACTTCTTCACTGAGTCATCATTTCAAGTAAAGAAAAGGCTAAGAAGTTACAGGTACATATTTTTATTAAAGAAATTAATCTGTCATAGTACATATTCACATACACAGGTTAATTTTATTCTCTTCTGTCTGCAGAGTCATGTTTATCCTTGTTTTCCCCTCTGCAGATGTTCATCACATTCATACATTCTCCATAATTCTATTTTTATCATAACCCTCAAAAAAGAAAGAAAAAAAGGAAGGAAGGAACAAACGAAAGAAAGAAAGGAAGGAAGGAAGGAAAGAAGGAAGGAAGGAAGAAAGAAAGAAAGTAAGAAAGAAAAGAGCTATGCTCCTTCTTTGTAACTGCTGTGAATCACAAGGTTCTTCTATTGAGACATTCCACACTTCAGACATCATGTGTAGCAAATTTTCCTCCATAGAAGCTCTGAAACATTCCCCCCAGCCCAAGAAAGGTCTTAACTGTGGTAAAGTCTAAAAAATACTCATAAATTTTAGATACATTGAAATACTTTATAAAATGAAATTTTTGTTTAATCAGAAAATAAGTAAAAATAATCCAGTTAATGTGACTCCCAAAATAGAGTGCATTCTATAATTATAAAGGAGTTCCTAGTCAACCTTATCTTTCAGCAGACCTTCTCTAAGGTAGGTACACTGACAATACATCAATTTATTTGTGTGATGTATTATGATCCTTTATGTTTCAACATTTAAAAGAAATTAGAACTAATTAAATTAAGATTAAATTATATATAAATATTTTTTTATCTTTTGTATGTGTCAAAGAATTTTCATAAAAATTGATTTTTCACTATTGAAAGGCATATACCTAGAATAGTGATGTTTCAATAAATATATGTGGATTCCAGAAAGATCTGTGATCTCTTGTAGATTCTCAGTAAACACATTATGGGTATGATACCATACCTTTATATGGTATGTTTACATTATTGCTCTAAATGTCTAATGGTTCTGTAGGAATGTGACTCAGATTAAATTAATCTAATTTTATACGTAAGGAAGCAGATAATTACTCTGAATTAGCAGATGCAGCTAGTTGCGACAAGAAAGTCTGTGTTCCCTCATTCTCAATTCAGGACCACCTATATCTTACCAAGATAAACAATTCCACTTTCATTTACATTTTTTAAAATATTCACTTAGGTTTATAAAAGTAGTACTTTATGTTTTTTTTTTTTGTACTCCATGTTCTTAAAAATACTAATGCAGTACCTATACAGATCCTATATTTCAGATACATCCTTAAAAATACATGTAATTGCTGGGCGGTGGTGGCGCACGCCTTTAATCCCAGCACTCGGGAGGCAGAGACAGGAGGATCTCTGTGAGTTCGAGACCAGTCTGGTCTACAAGAGCTAGTTCCAGGATAGTCTCCAAAGCTACAGAGAAACCCTGTCTTGAAAAAAACTAAAAAAAAAAAAAATACAATACATGTAATTTTTCCTTCAGATTTACCAATAAACATAGATGATAGATAGATAGATATAGATAGATAAATAGATAGATAGATATTCCATTCATTCACGTATATAATATATTTATATGTTTTTATAGTTAATTTTTAATATGGAAAGTTTAAAATTCACATAAAAACTAAAATATTAAAAGTATAGAAGTTAAAAAAATCATTACAAAGGAACACATACATAATGAAAGCACAAAATTATAAAAATTCTAGAAAATATACTTATGAGACATTCTAGATTGCCTTAAGTGTGATGAGATTTAACTATGCAATAACCAAGAAATGATTCAAAAAACAGTTTGTTTACTTGACTTAGTAAAAATTAAAGTTCTGCTCTCTTTCACTCTCTCTCATCTCTCTATGTCTCTCTCAACAAAGCTAAGTGTTAAGAAAATACGTTTAGAGAGAAGTAGGGGAAAATACTTGCCAATGACTCAACTGATAATTGTTTGATATTAATCAACATTTTCAATTTGTTTAGATTTGGAATAACTTGCAAGACATAACTGATGTATCATTGAGGTACTTCCAGATAGTTCTGAGGACAGAAACCCATGCTAACTGTGGGAGTGCAATACCCATGAATTCATGTTTCTTACTGAATAAAAAGGAAAACATGAAGTAAGCATCAGTATCCGTCTCTCTCCTTCCTGACTCCAGAGTCAATTTGATGAGTCACATTATACACCAGTCAATACCCACTTTGATGAACTATGTATCCCCAAATGTGAGGCAAAGTGAATCTTCTATTACATTGCTTCTCTCAAATTCTAGCAACGCAACAGGAAAAACAATCAAAACAGAATATTTGTAACAGAATTTGGATTATTCCTTGCTGTGATAAACTTCACAATGGGTTTTGGACATTCACTAGTTTGTGAAAAGGACATTAAGGAGTTTGTACTGTACATTAGAGGTCACAGGATGTTGTAGGCTGTACTTACAGGGCCATTCTGGTGCAACTTCATAAGACTAAAATAGAGATAAAAATACAAACAGTTGAGAGTAGTCTCATATAATTTCAGGCAGGAGAGAAAATAATAGAATACTAAGTGAATATCTTTATGTTAAAAAAGTTAATAAAATTTATAAGAAGTGTTACTTACACTCTATAAGCCTTGGGTCTATTACAGTTGAGCCTTCCAGAGCCATGCTTCCTACCTTCTATGGAGGAAGAAACAGTCACTTCTAAGAAGCAAAATTCCTTTCCATATCAGTTTCTAGGCCATGGTTCTAACTCTTCAGAAGAGCCTAAACAATTTGCCAATATATTTACTGCAGGGACTTAATTGCATAAAATTTCACTTCAGCCAAATGGTTTCTCTGAATCATAACTTACTTTCTCTCTTAAAAACCTAGCTGGCATTTTTCAGGAAATTCTTAATCACTTGTCTGCTAGGCAAATTGTAAATAAAAGACAGGCTTCCAGATGCTCAGGTATTTAAGCAAATTGCTCCACTCATACAAGGTTTTAGGAAGTGAATAGAAATACTGTACTTAGACTGTCATAACTTCAGGATTGAAAAAACTATTCTTAGTCATCTAGTGTAGAGTTGATAGTGATAAGAGACGAACATAGTCTTGCCATGGTTTATTGGGTCTGCAGGGCAGGCAGATGTGAAGGAAAGAAAATCATCTTTTCTTGATAATGCTAAATATCAGGTATACACAGTACATCATTTCATATCAGGATTTTATATTTCATCAAATTGTGATATTGGTATTATACATATAACTTGCACTTAGAAGTCTTTCAGATGTGTAGTAATATGTATCCCTGAAGCTGGAAAGAAGCCAAATGATTTAGATAACACAAAGCAGCATGGGGATATCATGCAGTTGACTTATCTATTAATGCCAATAAGGTGAATTAAGTGCAATTTTGGCTTTAAACAGTTTAAATTTCTTGCATATAGACACAATTTTCTCTCTAGTGTAAACAAGCTAACAGGGTCAATTTATTGATTGATTAGAAAACTGTTGTAGTACGGAGCGGCGGGCTGTGTCCCGCCACCCAGCTAGCTTTACCCGAAATAATTACACGGAAACTGTATTCTTTTAAACACTGCCTGACCCATTAGTTTCAGTTTCTTATTGGCTAGCTTTTACATATTGATCTAACCCATTTCTATTCATCAGTGTAGCCCACGAGCTGGCTTACCAGGAATGATCTTAACCTGCATCTGTCTGGAGTGGGAGAATCATGGCGACTCCCTGACTCAGCTTCTTTCTCCCAGCATTCCATTCTGTTTACTCCGCCTACCTAAGGGTTGGCCTATCAAATGGGTCTAGGCAGTTTCTTTATTAATAAGAAATCACTCCCACATCAGAAAACAGTATTGTAGTATTCCTACAAACAACAACTGAATTATGATAATTTCTTAGCTTTTATAAGTACATGTACAGATGGTTTTGTGTATTAAAATAAGCTGTTAACAAAATGTATAATATAAAAGCCAAAGCATTCTTCAGAAATGAATACTTAATCAAATATTTTGTTCCTCTTAGGTTCCTTAATTATTATAGTGACAGAGAGAACTTGACTTTATTTAAACAGCTACAGTACTTAAAGGCCTTTTTCTGTAAAAGAATTATCTTTACCTTTCTTGTCTTTATCTCCAACTCTAAGTAGGGCTACATATATATGCACTCCCCATTCTTCACCAATAGGCTTGGCCATCTTCTCTTTGTTACACCTACATCAGTTCAACAAAATGTTATATAACAAAATTGCTCAACACAAATAGCCACAATCTCTACTAAGTAACAGATATTACATATAAAACAAAAATAATGTAATTTTAAAAGAGTGTTGTAGTACATTCTAATCATTTCCTTCACCCTGTTGCAATCTACTCTCCTGCTTACAAAACTGTTCGCCACAGCATGCCTACTAAAAATGAGTTTAACTCAGCATCCTGTCAGATGGAGCCCGTGTTTTGTGTTCTCTGTTTTTCTAAAGAGAACAACCAAACCCGAGCTTAGGATGTTACTTAGATGGCTCCTAGGGAATCTGTTATTTCACTGTAGCTTTGTTCTTCACAGAAAAGAGAAGCTGATTCTAAATAATGCTTGATGAAAAGACAAAAATAAAACAGCATCAACAACAGTTTGATGAATATCAAAATGAGAAAGACACTTGACCACCATTTACCATGATACTTACACAGAATGAAAAGAAAAAAAATAACATTTCAGGGAATACTCAGAGATACGATAAAGTATGCAAATAAGAAAATATCAAGAAATGCCTCATCACTGAGGATTATACTGCAGCATTTTTAGCTTTGATAGTTAATATTGTCATCTTGTGAGAATCTAGAATCGGGTAATGGACAACCATTTGTACACTTCCATGAGGGAGACTATAGACTTGGTTACAATACTGAGGCAAAGAGAACTAGCTTAAATGTGAGTGGCAGCAGGATATGGTCTCAGGGCCTGAATGGAATCAAAAAAGGAGAAAACAGAGGTGAGTAGGAGTGTTCATCTCTCTCTCTGCTTTCTGGCTAAAGATGCAATGCGAGCAGCTGCATTAAGCCACTGCCATGACAGACTGTGCCCTCGAGCTCTGAGAGAAATCATTTCTTTCATAAAACTGTTTTTGTTTTGACTTTTATCTCAGCAATAGGTAAAATAACTAATGCATTAACATTTGTGTTACAAATGTCAAAGGACTGCTCCAAACGCTCTCCATATTACATTGAGGTAATAGAGATAAAGTTTGTTTAAAAAGATAAATATGTGTGATCCAAGTCTCAGCTATTGTAAAAGGGATTTTTTCTTAATTTTTGGCAATTTACATAGTCCACCTTGTTAACAAAACGTCTCAGCTCACATATATACATGCATGTCTGAGGAAACTCAAAAAGGCTATATTGTCAAGGAAGGAGGTAGCATTATGTTTCCTGTGTTTATAGGGAGGGTTGCATTATTAAACATAGACAACAATGGAAAATTGTTGTTTAAATTCCATTAAAATATGTGAACATTACTATGATTTTGTTAAATAAAAGACCAGACTGTGAAACAAAATGATGACGTCCATGTCAGTCTTTCAAAGATTCAAAGAAACTGAAATAAAAAAATAGATAAATTTCCATATAAAGAAAATTATCAAAATTTAAAAAGCATAAAATTTATGAATAAAGAGGGCACAGAGGGTATTTTAAACCTTTCTATAATAGACATATAGACATTATTGGAGTTGTTTTAGCAAGTATACCTCTACTGTGGTAATTTAACCAACATAAAAAGTACAAGCATACAGAGTGTTCTCAGAAGGGCACTCTCGAGTACTTGCAGCAGGGAAGCAGCTCATTTCACGTATATTTTAGTACTTTTGGCTACTTTTAAAGGGTAATAAATACATTGTAAATGATGGCTAGAGAGTGATTTATTTATGTCTTACCGTTTTCTTTGAAGTAAAAGAATCTTTGTATTCTCTTCTCCACATGCCTTCTCTCTGATTTTCATGTGGTCTGTTCTTAAAATACCTTGGAATAACATAATAAAATCTTCATACTTGGTCTTGACTTTCAACTTTATGATTAAAAGGGGAGTGAAATTCTAGTACATAGGTGTTCCCATGCATGTGTGTATGAAGCAGTCAATTCATATTTGGGCCACCGACTTCCAGAAAAGAGTGTGCCTCAAAGGCAGACACAATGTTAAGTGAATTAGTTTAATCGAGTAGATAAGGGGGAATGAATTCAGGAGGAGACAGGAAAATTTGGAGTGTAACTATAGGTAATGGATTCTGGAATCCTTCATAAACGCATACATAGTTAAAAGCTTTCCCCCAAAAAATTTCCTAAATAATAAATACAGCTGGTATCAGCCATGCTCACAACACTAATGTGGTGCCAGTTTTCATATGGACAAAGAATGTTTAGGGAAAGGCTGGCTTTGTTCAAAAGTGTGTTATTCAAAAAGAACTCTGCCATGAGTTCAATAAACGTTTTAATGCAAGTTGGCTTGATTTATGTATCACAAGAGCTACTGACTTTATGATAAATGCACATGGATTATTTTTTTAAAAAAATCCACATCACACTCCCAAATGTGTTTTGCAAATTATTCCATTTGCATGGCAGTTTCTGGGCATGTAAAACAACTTCCCATGTGTCTGGCATACCAGTGCACTTCAAAGTTATGTGATTGCAGGAAACAAATGAGTATTTCCTGCACAATTTTCAGAGTGATTATCTGCAGCCATTCGATGCAGAGAATGTTGAGATTCAGACAGAAAAAGCATTGCTTTAACTCTAGTATAGTTAAAACTTGCTTGAAGTTTACTAAATAGCCTAGAACAACTATTGGTCTATGCCTTCTCCTCATACCTAGAATTCCAATTTTGATCTTTCACTTATCAGAATGTAAAATGTTGGATTTGACATCTCCTTCATTTCCTTTTCAGTGTATACATATTTCAAAACATCATGCTTATCATAATTGGTGCAAAATGGTATATAACGTATATAACTTTTATATCTAGATTCTAAGCATTTTAGATGAATTTTTTAATGATAAAACTTTACACCCTAGTGAAACTCAATAAAGAAAGAAAAACATAACAGGAAAATCACATTTAGACATGAATTAGAGGGTAAATTTAGAGGAACCTCAAAATAAGATACTTTAAGAATAAAATAGCAATGGTGTAAGTAAATGCATAGTGATATTTATTGGCCTTAAAAGAAAAAAAAGTTTGATAGACATCAAAAAGTATTTGAAGTTCATACAGTTGGTAATATTTGACAAGTTTCAGTTATGACACTAAAATATGTTCTACAATTAGCTTTAAAAAGAGAAACAATTTAATTTAGATTATTGTTTCATAGGTTTTAGTCGATATTTGTTGATTCCATTGATTTGGGCTGTGACAATATATCCCTTCTTAGAAATGAGCACATGGGGAAACAATGTTGTTCATCTCTTGAAGAGTGGAAAGCAGAAAGAAGAAACAAGTGATAATATCTGCAGTATGTGCCCACTGGTTTTCAAATAAATCTGTATAATTTATCAATGAATACTATGTAGAAAAATATATAATTTCAAATGAAATTATGTATCCCAATTACATGACAACGTAAGAAGTTTATCCAATAGAAGTACATTATCACAAGAAATAAGTGATCATGACATGCACTACTTATCAGGAATTGAATTTAGCTAAGAGATTAGTCCTTGACACCACATGTTTTAATGTTTAGACACATAACTAACTGCCCAGGAAACCAAAAATACTTCGACAGTAACTACATGTCCTTCAGTTAAAGATAACATTCTAATTTCAGTTACAGTTCTCAGACATTTGAAGGAAGAAAAAAAATCAGTTAAGGTGACCCAGACAAGACTCCACTTATAATTAAATATCATATTTTATCCATTTAACAGAAGTCTGTCACTTACTTAATATTATACACTATTTTCTATTCTAATTTCTTAGGAATGCTCTCATTTCCCAGTTCCCAGGTCCTCAACAACACTCTAATTCATAAACCAAGAAATGAAAGTATCTGAGATTTTACACATTAATACACTGCACAGTATTTGCACATGGAAAACTAAACATATTTAATACTGTGGAAAATGAAAAATTAAATTTTATAAGTCTAGATTAATAATAAGAATTAAAATAAATATTTTTTCTTAAAAAAATCTCTTTGGCAGTGAGAGATACATAGCACTCAAACTGAGGATCTAAATTTCATTCCTAGAACCCACAGGGTGAAGGGAGAAAATTGATTCCTGTAAGTCATTCTCCACTCTCTACACACACACTATGCAGGACACACATGCACACATACTTAAATAAATACATAGATAGGTGAATAAATACAATTTAAAAATTTAAAAGAAGCCTTTTGGTGATGATGGAAGTAATAAGTTTGGACTTAAACATTTTTTGATAAATATATAAAATGTTTTTAGAGGCAGAAAGATTTGATATACCAATATTTACATATAATACTGCATTTTTATAAATATTGACAATTCTTTCTATTTATTTGGTTTCATAGTTTGCTTTCCATTACTGTTATAACTACCATGACCAAAAGCAACTTCAGGAGGTAAAGGTTTATTGGGCTTGCAAGATTCTGATTAACAGCCCATCATGAAGCAAGTTCTGGGCAGGAATGTACAGCATGGACCCGCAGGCAAAAATGGAAGTAGAGATGATAAAGGAAAGTTACTCACGATTTTGCTTCTCCCGGCTTTCTCAGATTGTTTTTTATACATACCCCAGGATCACCTTCTGAGAAATGGCACCAATCACAGTGAGCTGAACCATTGAGTTTAATTCTTAATCAACAGTTTCCTACAGGCCAATCTAGAAGGGGCATTTCCTTAGTTGAGGTTTCCTATAGGGGTCTCTGTGGCCACCAAGATTAGCAGAATAAGGATCCAATGAACAAGAGGAAAGTAGGTAGTTTGGTTCAGTATTACTAAGTAGACTATACTAATTCAATCTTCAGGAGTCTAATCCTTAGTAGTTTAGTGTAGGTATTTTTAAGCACATCATAATTTGGTGAATTTTTTTCTCGTGATAATTAACTTAATTATGTATGTGCAATAAAGCTCAAGAAGTAAGTACATTGAAACTCTCTGTAAATTACATGTGATATCTTCCATAAAGATGGACTCTAGAGATTTACTGTGACACCTACCACAGAGATAGGTACCACACAATGACAAGATCATAAGATGGATCAGGGGAAAGATCCAGAGGGCAAAGGTCATCAGGCTGTTAACCACCTTTACTTCCATGCTTCTGGGAGAATAATACATTTTGCATGTCTTCCTTTAAAGCAACATCCTTTTGTGTTTAACATTCCTGGTCCCCTTAGTGCTTATCTGTGAGCACAAGGACCTATATGTCCCCAACAGTTGTTCTTCTCATGTGAATTCAGATGTGTTAAATTGGCATAAAACTAAATAACACAATTAATAAAAGAATGATGTAGAAACGCATCAATATGCGTAACAGACCTGTTTTCACGCTAATTGCTTTCTTTGAAATTTGAGAAAATACTAAAAGCTGTAGCAAACTGGCCCCTGTTTTCACTAGTAAATTTTTCAACATAAACTAATGCTGTTAAAGAAGGAGATGAAATAACAGCAAGTGATGTACAAAGAAATAGAGAGGAGAGAGAGAGAAGACATAAAGAAGCAAAACAGTACAAATTTGCTACATAACTCTCATTCTCCCCAGTAGAGTACCAAAGCAAAAGAGAATTACTTTAGCAGCTATCACCCAGTGTGCAGGAGGCCCTTCTAAACACAGGGTCTTTTGAAAACTTTGCAACTCTCCATGCATGGCACTTTTCTGTCTAATGACAAAATTTCAAGGTCTTGCAGAAAGGTCACCATGAACAATATTACTCTGGAAAAGAACACCCTCTGTTCCCTCACAAGTATAGTCACATACAAATAATCAATGTGTAAAAGAGGTTGATGAAGGAACTCAGGAGAGGAAGTAAGGCTCTGTTTGATGATGGGGCATTGGATGAAGGGACTAGGAGCTCTATTTTACTTTATTAAAATTTCTTTAGCAATTTCTACAATCATTTTGAGAACATACCAATAGAAATATATTCATGTAATGGCTGAAATCAATAGTTAGGCTCAGGCAACTTGGATTTCTTTTTTAAGCTTGACTTGAATACCATTGTGCTTTAAAAGCTGGCTTCTGCGAATTTCTCACCCTCAGAGTTTTCTTTCTACTGTGCCTTCTACTTTGCTGCTTAAAGAGTAGTTAACACATCACAGAAAAACCAAGTCTGTTAGAAACATGAAGGACTACACTTGTTACTGGCAAGCCGAGTGAGGTGCTTGGGCTGAGTGAAGCTCACAAGCCACACCACATAAATGAAGGCAGTGAGAGCCATTCTAGACTATAACTTTCACACCACACTGTGTTTTCCTTTGGGTTCTCCTAAGTCAAAGCCTGTGATCTTTGGAAGTGGTTTTGTTTTCCCATGGTCTTAGTTGGACTTCCTATAGTGCAGTGGCTGGCAGTTCCTCTCTTCACAGATGTCCTTAAATTCTAACAACAGGTCCATTGTACTGATGCCAGCCAGCTCAAGGATCTAATTAGGATATTTGTCCGCAGGGGCTTTGGACTCACTCTGTCTCACACCTTTTGATTTGGGGGGGAGGAAGCTGATTTTTTTTCTGAGATTAATGAAAAAAATATTTTTATTTTTATTCCCCAGTTGACATGAGGCAAATGATGAAGATACCAGGGTAAATTTTTAAATGTTAACATGAAATAGCACATGAAGAAATGCCGTCTAAACTTTCAATTCTAATTATGTGAAATTGGCCATAATAAAATTTCTTATCGAAAGCTATGGATCTGACATAGAAATTCAATTCATCTTGATTATAATTTTCCAATCAAATTACTACTGTGGGTGGATACTTTGCAAAGCAATCAATGTACCAAACAATATTTTCTCAACAGCTGAATATATACCAATAGAATAAATTATTCCTAGCCTATATACTATGATGTCAAAACTCTTACTTTGTGTGGAACTTCAGAATTATCACAACCTTACCAATGGCATCAATCCGCTATTTGCTTGGATTATGAATAGCCTCATGAGAGACAATGATGATCATTAGATACCTCTGGGGTGGGAGCACAACAAATGTACTCCATGGGAAAACAAGCATTAGTGGAAGAATCACACAGTAGCTCAGGGCAGTGACCCCATTATGTACTACTGGGTGTATTTAACAGAACTAATTATAACTCTTACATTTCTGGATAAGGAGTTTAAGAAAATTCCTGGAAGAGATATGAGATATCTTCAAGTCATGTTTCCTCTGGCTTTAATGGACTGCACCCTGGCTTTACTCTATCTACCCTATCTCCTTAGCACAGGACTGCTTAACACATCTTTATCTTGTTTCCCTTAACACAATGTTTTCAAGACAAATCTTTTCATTGCAAATTCCTCCTAATATTTAATTCTGAATTGCATCTATTTCCTCTCATCAGGAATGAATAATACTCTCCATACATTCTAGATTTCATTAATATATTTATTCAGATAAACTACCATTGTTTTGTGCTTTGCTTTCCAGAAAACCTTGTGCTAACCTGCCTCAAAAATGTGAGGAAGGTGGAATGTGTAGAGAGAATTTTCTCTCCTACCCAGTCCCACATTTACTGAACATTCATTAAAATATTCCTAATTTATATCTAAGACCTTTTAAGAAATGCCTTCATTGTCCACATATCTATCTGCATTATAATCATAACCATGTAAAGAATCCCAAGAAGTATTGGTCATTCTGAACAGTTTCCCCTTTGAGAATGATCTATTAACAGTAGGTTGACATTTGTTCTCCCAATTATTTCTGGGTTTATGAACCAAGCTGTGATCTTATAACACAGCAGCAGCAGCAGCCCATTATGCTCAAAAGTCAATAAGAAAGAGCCTATTAAAGAGCAAGTGATACAGATAGCAATAAAGACATATATTTGAGGTGGCCACATTGGCAAGTGGAACAAATAAAGATATCCTGATACACTCTCACACCATCAAATTCTCTACTCCTGAGCCTGCCATTAGGCTCTTAATATGAGCTACAAGTTTCAAAAGAAAAAAAAAAAAAAGAAGTATGCAAAGTCAAGTAATACTGCTCAAGCTGTGGTCACACATCACTCACCCATTAATTACTCAATTTAAACTTGGGAATTTATTCTAAAACTTTAATATTTGACAAAATATATAAATAAGCAAGAAAACAAAATCAAACTTGGAAATTCTTTACAAAAGTTTTAGAACTTATGTATCAATAAGTCGAGCGCTACTGTCATAGAGTGTGTGGTTATCAAACTTCTCAATGAGTGTATAGCTTTGTAGAAAATCAAATATCTATGTAAATATTTCCAAAGCTATCTTCCATAGACATAGAGTTAATGATGTCATAGGACCAATCTTCCAATTTTTGTGAGTCCCAATAAACTTAGAAACAAAATAGTTAAGAACTTTTAGGTTTCTGCTTCTGTCTTTCAAGCAGGAATTACGTAAGAAACACACATTTCCACTTACTTATTTCTAAATGCTAAATACTATTTAAGGACCAAACACCTATCAAGCATAGCTTAAATACTAGACTAGACTAAATAAGTGCATAAACCAGACCAAAAAATAATGCTATCTTAATGGAACAAGGAAAAAATGCAAAGGCACAAATAAACTAACTCCATTTTAGAGTATTTTAGAATATGATAATAATATGCATTGAGAAAATATGTAGAGCAGAGAAAAAGTGGCATCAGTTTCATATAGGATGATCAAAGACTTCTTAGTGAAATATTATTATCTCTAAATGAAAATCCAATAAAAGACTGTTAAGGGGAGTTTTTCAGGAAGATCGTGTCATATAAAAAGTTCTAAAGTTGGAAACCTTATTGTCTTGCTTCTAGAACATCAGAGAAATTAACCTGACTGACTGGAAGGAGCAAGAGAAAAGGAGAGTGGGTAAGATCAGAGGACTAAGTAGGAGCTGAATCAAGCCACTGTTAAGGAGCATGGTCTTGCCACCTGGTGAAAATGGTGAAAATTTTGAAATTTTCAAAAAATAACTGAAGGATTCACTGTTGCTCTACAGTTTTTCCTGACTCAGTGATGCTGCTGGAGGGGAGCTCTGATGCTCTAGGTCTTTAGTTTCCCATTCTTGATACCCAATAGAAAGTCACTGCCTCAAAATGACTCAGCTTGATCTATCCCTAACTCCTGAGGTATGCAATCCAAAGACCAATGATATCCCTGGGCTTTTGATCTGGATAAGCCAGGGTCTTGAGGATCAATCAACAAACAGAATAGTAAATTATCTTTTCTTCAAATATTTCTTCTTGGAGTGATTGGTAAATTTGAAACACTACTCAAGGTCAACCTGTAGCTAGAGTTACCTTGGACTTGATGAATATAGATGACTATTTTAAGCCTGGGGTTTCCTAGTCCAAGCTTCAAGCCTATTGCTACATATACCATAGTTCTTGCTTTCCATGTGATTCATACCCATGGTTTGGTCACTTCTAAACCTAGGGAATATAAAGGGCTTGTCTAATAGAGGGGATATTATATCCTATCACTTTCAAGTAAAATTTACTTGCACAAGTGGAGATTAGCAAATGTATTCTATTTTTAATAAACATTAATACTAAACAAAACTGTTCTGGGGGTAATTGAATATGTGTAGAGGGCAAAAAACAAATATTTGAAAGCCTTAGAGCTTAAGCTAATGTTAGAAGAGAAACTGAATGTCTTGTTTGTTGGTTGGTTTTTTTTTTTTTTTTTGGTTTTTCAAGACAGGGTTCTTTGTGGCTTTGGAGCCTGTCCTGGAACTAGCTCTGTAGACCAGGCTGATCTCGAACTCACAGAGATCCACCTGCCTCTGCCTCCCGAGTGCTGGGATTAAAGGTGGCGCCACCATCGCCTGGCTTGTTGGTTGTTTTTGTTTTTTATTTATTTTAAGATTTAGAAGTCCATGGATAACAAGGTCTGAAAACAAGACAATACTTTGAGTTTTAGGCATCTTAAATTCCAGATGGATATTCATATGGGAACAGATATATGGATAGAAACAGCAAGATAGAGCAAAAGTCAAGGTATAAGACTGGAAAAGGAGATAAATTTAAGAAATTTCAGGATGTAGATGAGACCAAAAATCACGAGAATATCTGAAGCTAGAAAGAAATAGGAGAGAAGAATTCCAAGAACTATGGTGCAGTCTTATCTTAAGAGACTCACATGAGAATGAGCCAGCAGGGAACTGAAATATTGATGATAAGTGTGGTGAGAATTGGAGGAGAAAGTGCACAGGGAGAAATGTCCTGGAAGCCGAGTATGAAATTACGTTACAAGAAATGACAATCAGACATGTCAAGTGCTTTTGATAGATCTAGTAGGTGGAGAAGAATGATGAGTAACCACAGGCCTGAAAATATACAGATTTTTATAGATGGTCTTGAAAACAGGTATGAAAAAACATTTCCTTTGGTATGTGGGGAGAGAGGAAGAGTGGTCCCTGTATTTATCTTTACCTGAGGGACGCTTCTAATCAGAAGTGAACACAGATGGCTTCAGTTTCTTCTTGTTTTAGTGCATTAATAATTGCTACTTAGAAAAGAGATAGTACTAGTAGCACAACAGTAAACAAACAGGAAAATGATGCACGAATAAGGTATGTGTTCCTGTAACATGACTGAGAGAAATGCGGCCTAGGATGAAGCTGTTTCCTTATGTATATCTTTGTATTGTGTGAGGTGATTCAATCTAACTTAGAGGCCTCTACATTTGTGGAATGAAGGATGTAGAGAGCCACCCTACCCATTTTTATGTCCCTTTGTTACACATATCTCAACATAACTGGGAAAATTTGACATTGAAAACATTAAATGTTAGCTCAATTTGAAATTTAGAGCCTTCATTTTACATCAGAGGATTACAAGAAAAAGTAAACATGTAAGACACCTTTAAAGATTGTTGTAATGTAAATTTGAGAAGAGAAATGGGATTCAATTATAAACAAAACATGCAGATGAGATGGGTCTTATGTTTACTTTTCAGATATAAAAAGTTCCTTTAAGTTATCTAAGAAAAGTAGTATCAGGAGAAATGCAAGTCATTTGGAAAAAACGTCTTTTACACATATTCCCCTAAACAATGGAAAAGGATTTTTATAGATCTGTTATTATTTTTAATTACTCTGGCTGGAAACTATCCTAGTATCCCATAATGATAGAATGAATCAGTAAATTAAGACAGAGTTGCATAGAACAATACACATACAGCAAAGTAAAAAGTCTACAAACATATCAATCTTAGGAACTTTATGACTAACTCAAGCATAAGAGCAATATGTTTGAACAATGCTCTGTATTTATAATTCATTTGTGTGAATGACAGCAGAAAGGAATACAAAAAAAATCTTCTTAGAAATCAGCGTACTACCAGTCACCCAGGATGGTATAGTATGTAAATCATACTTCTTATAAGGAACTGTCCTGGATAAAGATTTCATGGATAAGTCAAATCTTTGTGAACTTGTTGACTCACATGCATGTACTGGGACATTCCCTATGAGTCAACAACTTTTCAGAAGCTGTAATAAAATATAGTTTTGTTGCATGATCATCCCTGGTATTATTTGCCCTCTGTGGGGTATAGTCATGAAGTTTCACTTTAACTCATGTGTGTTAGTAAGATTGTCTTGCACAAATTGCATGGATCATAAATATTGAAATATTTCTCGGTCTGTCTTCAAGGTAATTTTTTCCTTTTTTTTCCCATGCACCATAAGCATATCCTTATCTTTTCAGAAATTCCTTAGCTTTTTCCAAATATAATCTTCATGTCTTATAGTGACATTATTATTTAGTCATATTCTGTGTTTAGTGTTGTTCAAACACGTTCTTTTACGTCATGAAGCTATTTTAGTGAGTGAACCCTGAATTGGATTCTTGGGTTTTCATTTGAATCTCCAATATAGACTTGGGAATGGGTTGGGTCTGTTCCCATTCCACAACTTTATTCCAACTCCCAAGCATCATGTCTTCAACATCTGTATTCTGTCCTCTAAATCTGGATAACAAACAAGAGAGGATATTTTCTTAGATATGTAGAGACTGAGTTGATCATTAAACATCATTAAATTTGCATTCTAAGTGCTAAAATGGATCCCATGACAAGTTTCTATGGAAAATACAAGAGTGAAAGGCAGTGAGCAAATAGCAAGCGACTCCTCAGTTTTCTATAAGTACTTGGAAAAAGCATCACTTTATGTAAGAAACCAATATTAATTCCTAGGATCCATTGTTTATTGAGATTAATAAGCTTGTCATCACAACCCAACAAAGACAAATTCAACTATCTCAGGCAATCTTAAATGAAAGTACATGAATCATTTGGTAATTTTACCCAAGTTTCAACATTGAAGGCAAAAAACATTTAATACACAGAACTTGTTCTCAAGACTTTATATACTTTAAAAAGTTACCAATATCATCTGTAAATATAAGCATCCAAATTATACTCATTAAAATATCATTATAAAAATTTCAGCCACAGTTATCTGTGCATTACCTTAGAAAGAAAAAATAAAGTTAGTTACTTTTTACTAATTTGTTCCTCTTTTTTTATTATAACACAATCCCATAAACCCCACAGATAAAAACATACTTAGAATAAAATGAGTCAGAATTAAATTAGAGTAACTGAAGCAGGGAGTATTAGGAATTTCAGGCATGGAGCAGTAAAAAGAAGAGAAACCAGTATAAAATGTGGTTAGGACAAAGTAAGTATTGGGACTAAATTCAAAGACAAATAGGATAGAGATGGCATATACTTTTCAAAAGAAATGATTACTGTCAAAATTATTTAGCCTCAACAAGTAAAGACAATAAACCTAAAAGAAAGGAATGCCTAGTGTAAAATACAACACTAGTATTCTAAACACAGACAATTTGAAAGTGATACAATTGTTATTGGATTCAAACATCAGGAAAAGCTACTAATTTTAAGGAAGTCTTTGACCAGAGCAAAGACTACTTAGCTGAACTGGAATGCCATAGGCAGTGAAGTTTAACATTTGCTTAAAAATCGCTACTGGTTACGGTGCTGAAAACTGAATTTAAAGATTGAATAGTGGAGACAAAAGTCCATTGATGCTTTTGGAGAACTCAATACGAGAGAGAGAGAGAAAAAGAGAGAGAGAGAGACTGAGAGAGAGACAGAGATGAACTATCCAATTATCCAAGACCACAGTTTTAAAGCCATGATTCCTGTAGAAAACCAAATAAAAATGTATATATATCAAATGAACACCAAACTGTCCATTAAATTTTTTTTTCTCTCTTTCTCTAACTACATTCTGAAGGTGCCAGTTTCACTTTAGTCTTAGTTAAAAAACATTTTCTTGAATTCATACTTGTGAGAGAAGTGTTGCTGAAGAAAAGAAGAGAAACTTGAGAGCTTGTGGAAATGGCCAGATGAGATAGTGGTCGAAGAAGACTTCACCCTTTTCTGTAATAGCCATTACAATGCCATCTTCCATGTAACACTTAATAAAGCTTTGGATAGTGGCCTATATCCTTCCTTACACCTACTAGAACTCTTCCTTAGGCAAAATCATTGAAATCATTAATAGCTGATTTAGAGTATACCTCCCATACCTTCCAACACTAAAGTCCCTCAAGATTTTTATTTTACATCTGACAACAATTATTAATGGTACTATAAGTAAATACAGATTGTCTCCTTGGTTCTTGACCAGAAAAATTAAATCCTGAAGGCATAGTAATGCTTTCACAGTGCTAACAAGCAATGATTAACCACCAAACTTCTTATACCATTATGTGGCTGCCATTACAAGTGACATTGTCTATAGAACATCTTTCAGGTAGTGGAAATACGCTTTGCCAACCCCAAAGATGAATTACCATGTATTTTCAAATGTGTACAAATTACTTCTACTTGTAATTGGAGATTAAGAAGAAATAGTGTTACAAACAAGATAGAGGGATGGATGAGTGATTAAACATATTTAACATACGAAATAATATTTCACATCTTCATTTTAATTAAGACAAGCCCAATAGTTCATTGACAATTCTCTCTATCTAAGAAAATCTTAACAATTTGATCATCTGGAAATAGTTACAATAATGCATGGTTGTATACATTGAGTATGGACTGGTAATTTAATCAACAACTGGGATCTCCTGAGTTTATTAGCTGACTTTCAGTTTCTAAAGCTCATCCTTCTTGAACGTCAGTATTCACCACCATAGCTAAAAGTAAACACTAAACTTCACACTTAGGCCTTCCAGTTCAATTAAGCAAGCCTTACCAAGATATAAAGGGTTCCTTTGCCTTTCACTGGTGCTCTGAGCCTATTAACCTGCTCAGTAATAAATTCAACAAATATTCAATGAGTCTTTTTAAATTTCAAAACATACCGAAGGTGTCATATTAAGGGGAAAATGTAAACTGAAAACATATATGAAACATATATATGCAAATATAAAATGTTGATCTTTATCCAACTATGCTTAAGATTTATGTACCACATTTGATTAAAGATATGACTATTACCACAGTCTCAACCTCAATTAATTATTACCACTCTTGTTACCTAATTTAGATTTTATTTTTACTTGTTAACAGACATAATATGTGTTGGCATAAGTAATATGTGTATATATTTATACTGAAAGCATAAATGTTAGGGGATGATGGAGGGCAGATTTTGCTGTGTTTATCTGATTATTTTTATTTTCTTCTCACTTGAAATCTGTCTCTGATGTAATATTGTTGATACAATCCCCCAGCTGATTCACTATCATGACTTAAACATTTTAAATTCAAACTCATTTCCCTTTTTCTAAGTATCTTGTATTTCTTAAAGCAGTGGACTGGTAAACACGGGGACAAATACCATGAAATGAGCAAGTAGTCCTCTCCTCATAAATGTCTTAAAAGACAGAGAAAAAGAAGAAAACCAAAACCAGTTCAATGAGCAGAAACAAGGAGAAATCAACCGCTGTGACGTTACTATAGCAAGCTCTCTGCTTATTTATAACCAGCACATAGCACATTACCGTGTGCTTGGAATGAGAAAATCACTTTAAGTAGGTTTTGATTAATGAAACCCTCCAGAGGTTAATTGAACTAAAATTTGACCTGGCTTTTCTTCTAAAGTGTAATTATAAAGTTTGTATAACTCAATCCACTGCCGTAGAAAACATCATCACTTCAGAACTCTTGTTCCATCCATGTTGTTTTTAATGTATTATTATGGTTTGGTTTTGTTGTACTCGGTAATGGGGGAAATTTAGCCCCAAATCAGCAACCCAGATTCAAAGCATAATCATAATTTTAAACAAATAAAGGGAGATTGCCTGGATAGACAGATCTCTAAAAGTAGCAAATTGTATCTCAGTAACTATGTAACTTGTTAATCTGTGGGTCACATGTATCTGACACATTTAAACAGGTAATACCCCACTTGCTTTGAGATTCAACAATGACTGACATAGAACTCTTACATGAAGTGCATAAATTTCAGTAAGAGAAAAGTTAGTTTTCTATCTTCAAAACCACTAAGTCAAAATATTATGGGTTTGCGATATTGAAAACAAGAACTCTCATTTTAAAGTTTTTTGTTTTCTTTTTAATTAATTAACTATTTTCTAGAAACACTATCTTTTCTAATTTTACATACTAATTCCAGTTCACACTCCTTTCCCTCCTCCTGCTCCCTCCATTTTCACCCCATCCTATCGAACATCCTCTCCTAAGAGAAGGTAATGCTTCCCATGGGGAGTCAACAAAGTATAGCACATTTCTTTGGGGCAGGACCAAGACCTTCCCCACTATATCTAGGCTGAGCATGGTAATCCTCCAAAGAGAATGAATTCCAAAAGCCAGTACAGGAATTAGGGATAAAGCCTGATCTCACTGGCAGTGGTCCCACAGTCTGCCCCAGTCATACAATGCTCACCTATATTAGGAGGACCTAGTTTGGTCCTATGCTAGTTCTCTTGGTAGCCAGAGTTTGTGGGCTTCCATTAGCTCAGGTAAACTGTTTCAGTAGGTATTCCATCATGGTCTTGATGTCTTTGCTTCTCCCATACTTGCAATGGACTTTCAGAGCTCAGTCCAGTGCTCTGCTGTGTATCTCTGCATCTGCTTCCATCAGTTGCTGATTGAAGGGTCTATGACGACAATTAAGATAGTTGTCAATCTGATGGCATGGCAAGGCCATCAGATTGACACCCTCTCCCGTTCAGGCACCCTCTCCACTATTACTTAGGGTCTTAGCTAGAGTTAGCCTTCTGAATTCCTGGGAATTTCTCTAGTGCCAGGTTTCTTGGCTAGACACATAATGGCTCCCTTAATCAATATATCTCTTTCCTTGCTTTCTGTCTCTGTCCTTCCCTTATCACGACCATTCCATTTCTCTCAAGTTCTCTATTCCCTCCCCTTCTCTTCTCCTTGTCACCAGCCACCTTCCATTTTCTCCCCATGTTCCCAATTTTCCCAGGAGATCTTTTCTTTTTCCCTTCCCAATGGAAAGCTTCTCAGGGATCATGGACTATAGGCTTCTTTTTCATTGCTTTACAAATAGTATCCACATATGTTTATCTTTTAAGGTCTGTGTTACCTCACTCAGAATGTTTTTTTTTTTAGTTCCATCCATTTGCATGCAAATTTCAAGGTGTCAGTGGTTTTTGTTTTGTTTTGTTTTGTTTTCTGCTGAGTAGTAATTCATTATGTAAATGTATCACATTTTCTCTATTCATTCTTTGGTTGAAGGGAATTTAGGTTGTTTCCAGGTTCTGGCTATTACAAATAATGCTGCTATGAACATAGTTGAACAAATTTCCTTGTAGCATGGTTGAGCATCCTTTGTGTATATGCTCAAGAGTGTTGTTGCTGGATACTGAGGTAGGTTGATTCCCAATTTTCTGAGTAACCACCATAGTGATTTCCAAAGTGACTGTACAAGTTTGCATTCCCACCAACAATGGAGGAGTGTTCCTCTTATTCCACAACCTCTCTAGCATAAGCTATCATTGATATTTTTGACCTTAGCCGTCATGAATAGTGAAAGATGGTATCTTAGAGTCATTTTGATTTGCATTTCCCTGATGTCTAATAACGATGAAGATTTCCGTAAGTGTCTTCCATCCATTTGGGATTCTTCTGCTGAGAGTTCTCTGTTTCGATCTGCACTCAAATTTTAACTTTGGATTATTTGTTACTTTGATATCTAATTTTTGAGTTATTTACAATTTTTTGAGATTAGTCATCCATCTGATGTGGGGTTGGTGAAGATCTTTTCCCATTCAGTAGGTTCTCCTTTTTGTCTTATTGACAAAAAGAGATCCTTTGTTTTACAGAAGCTCCTCAGTTTCTGGAGGTCCCATTTATTTATTGTTTCTTTCGATGTCTGTGCTACTGGTGTTATATTTAGGAGTGGTCTCCTGTGCCCAAGCATTGAAGGCTACTTCCCACTTTCTCTTCTATCAGGTTCAGTGTGGTTGCATTTATACTGAGGTCTTCAATGTGTTCAGACTTGAGTTTTGTGCATGGGGATAGATATATATCTATTTGCATTCTTCTACATGCTGATATCCAGTTATGCCAGCACCATTTGTTGAAGATGTTCTCTTTTTTCCATTGTATAATTTTAACTTCTTTCTTAAAAACAAAATCAGGTGTTCATAAGTGTGTTCATTAATACTCAGGTCTTCAATTCAATTCCTTTGGTCAACTTGTCTGTTTTTATGCCAATATCAAGCTGTTTTCATTGCTGTAGCTCTATAATAGAGCTTGCTATCAGAGGTGGTGATGCCTCTAGAAGTTATTTTATTGTTCTGGGTTACTTTGGCTCTCCTGGGATGCTTTTGTTTTTCCATAGGAAGTTGAATATTGTTATTTCAAGGATCTGTGAAGAATTGTGTTGGGATTTTGATGGCGATTACATTGAATCTATAGATTGCTTTTGGTAAGAGTGACATTTTTATTGTGTTGATCCTTCCTATCCAAAAGTATGGGAGATCTGTTCATTTTCTGGTATCTTCTTCAATTTCTTTCTTCAAAGACTTAATTCTTGTCGAACATATCTTTCACTTCTTTGGTTAGTGTTACCCAATATATTTTAGGTTATATGTGGCTATTGTGAATGGTGATGTTTCTCTGACTTCTTTCTGAGCTTCTTTATTATTTGTATATAGGAGGGCTACTGTTATTTTTTGAGTTAATCTTGTATCCTCCCACATTACTGAAAGTGATTATCAGCTATAGAAGTTCCCTGATAGCATTTTTGGGGTCATGTATGTGTACTATGTTATCATCTGTGAAAAGCAAAAGTTTGACTTCTTGCTTTCCAAATTAATTCCCCTTGATCTGCTTTTGCTGTCCTTTGCTCTAGCTAGAAATTCAAGAACTATGTTGAATAGATATGGAAAGAATGGACAGCCTTGACTTGTTCCTTATTTTAATGGAATTGCCTTGAGTTTTTCTCCTTTTAATTTGATGTTGGCTGTCGACTTGCTGTGAATTGTTTTTATTATGTTTAGATACATTCCTTGCATTCCTGATTTCTCCAAGTACTTCATCTTGAAGGATGGTTAGATTTTGTTGAATGCTTTTTCAATATCTAATGAGATGATCATATGGTGTTTTTCTTTCATTTTATTTATTTGGTGGATTACACTGATAGATTTTCATATGTTGAACTATCCCTGTATTTCTGTGATGAAGCCGATTTGTTCATGGTCGATGATTTTTTTTTTTGATGATTTTTTTGATGTTTTCTTGAATTCGGTTTGCCAGTATTTTATTGAGTATTTTTCATCAATGTTCATGAGGAAGGTTGGTCTGTAACTCTCTTTTCCTCATTGATTCTTTTGTAGTTTTGGTATCAGGGTAACTGTAGCCTCTTAAAAATAGTCTGACAATGCTCCTTATTTTTTATTTTGTGAAAAAAAAATAAGAGCATAGGTATTTAGCTCTTCTTTGAAGTTCTGATGAATTTCGCACTGAAACCATAGGCCCTTGAGCTTTTTTGTTCAATGATTGTTTCTATTTCCTTGCAGTTTATATGTCTATTTAAATTGTTCATCTGGTCTTGATTTAATTTTGGTATGTGGTGCCTATCCAGAATATCATCCATGTCCTTTACATTTTCCAATTTTTTGGAGTACAGTTTTTTTGTAGTAAGATCTAATAATTCTCTGGATTTTCTAGGGTCTGTTTTTGTTTTGAATTTATTTATTTATTAAGGATTTCTGCCTCCTCCCTGCCACCACCTCCCATTTCCCTCCCCCTCCCCCGATCAAGTCCCCCTCCCTCATCTGCTCGAAGAGCAATCAGGGTTCCCTGACCTGTGGTAAGCCCAAGGACCACTGACCTCTATCCAGGTCTAGTAAGGCGAGCATCCAAACTGCCTAGGCTCCCACAAAGCCAGTACATGCAGTAGGATCAAAAACCCACTGCGATTGTTCTTGAGTTCTCAGTATTCCTCATTGTCCACTATGTTCAGCGAGTCCAGATTTATCCCATGCTTTTTCAGACCCAGGCCAGCTGGCCTTGGTGAGTTCCCGATAGAACATGCCCATTGTCTCAGTGTGTGGCTGCAAACCTCGCGGATTGATTAGCCTTTTACGGTCTAGTTTCTTGAGTTCTTTATATATTTTGGAGATCAGACCTTTGTCAGTTGCGGGGTTGGTGGAGATCTTCTCCCAGTAAGTGGGTTGCCTTTTTGTCTTAGTGACAGTGTCCTTTGCTTTACAGAAGCTTCTCAGCCTCAGGAGGTCCCATTTATTCAATGATGCCCTTAGTGTCTGTGCTGCTGGGGTTATACGTAGGAAGTGGTCTCCTGTGCCCATGTGCTGTAGAGTACTTCCCACTTACTCTTCTATCAGGTTCAGTGTGTTCGGACTGATATTGAGGTCTTTAATCCATTTGGACTTGAGTTTTGTGCATAGTGATAGATATGGATCTATTTTCATTCTTCTACAGATTGACATCCAGTTTTGCCAGCACAATTTGTTGAAGATGCTCTCTTTTTTCCATTGTATACTATTAGCTCCTTTATCGAAAATCAGGTGTTCATAGGTTTGTGGGTTAAAGTCAGGGTCTTCTATTCGATTCCATTGGTCGACTTCTCTGTTTTTATGCCAATACCAAGCTGTTTTCAATACTGTAGCTCTGTAATAGCGTTTGAAGTCAGGGATCGTAATGCCTCCAGACAATCTTTTATTGTATAAGATTGTTTTGGCAATCCTGGGTTTTTTGTTTTTCCGTATAAAGTTGATTATTGTCTTCTCCAGATCTGTGAAGAATTTTGATGGGATTTTGAGGGGGATTGCATTGAATCTACAGATTGCTTTTGGTAGAATTGCCATTTTTACTATGTTGATCCTCCCAATCCAAGAGCAAGGGAGGTCCTTCCATTTTCTGGTCTCTTCTTCAATTTCTTTCTTCAAAGACTTATAGTTCTTGTCAAGAATCTTTCACTTCCTTGGTCAGAGTTACCCCAAGATATTTTATGTTATTTGTGGCTATCGTGAAATGTGATGCTTCTCTGATTTCCCTCTCTGCTTCCTTATCCTTAGTGTATAGGAAGGCAACTGATTTTTTTGGAGTTGATCTTGTATACTGCCACATTATTAAAGGTGTTTTTCAGTTATAGGAGTTCCTTGGTAGAATTTTTGGGGTCTCTTATGTATACTATCATATCATCTGCAAATAACGAAAGCTTAACTTCTTCCTTTCCAATACGAATCCCTTGATCTCCTTATGTTGTCTTATTGCTATTGCTAGAACTTCAAGCACTATATTGAAGAGGTATGGAGAGAGTGGACATCCTTGTCATGTTCTTGATTTTAGTGGGATGGCTTTGAGTTTTTCTCCGTTTAATTTAATGTTAGCTGTCGGCTTGCTGTAAATAGTTTTTATTATATTTAGGTAGACCCTTGTATCCCTATTCTCTTCAAGACCTTTATCAAAAAGGGGTGTTGAATTTTGTCAAATGCTTTTTCAGCATCTAATGAAATGATCATATGGTTTTTTTCTTTCAGTTTATTTATATGGTGGATTACATTGATAGATTTTCGTATGTTGAACCAGCCCTGCATCTCTGGGATGAAGCCTACTTAATCATAATGGATAATTTTTCTAATGTGTTCTTGGATTCGGTTTGCCAGTATTTTATTGAGGATTTTTGCATTAATGTTCATGAGTGAGATAGGCCTGTAATTCTTTTTCTTGGTTGGGTCTTTGTGTGGTTTTGGTATCAGGGTAACTGTAGCTTCTTAAAAGGAATTTGGCAATGCCTCTTCTGTTTCTATATTGTGAAATACATTAAGGAGTATAGGTATTAGTTCTTCTTGGAAGTTCTGGTAGAATTCTGCATTGAAACCATCTGGTCCTTGGCTTTTTTTCGAAGGGAGATTTTTGATAACCGTTTCTAATTCTTCGCGAGTAACAGGTCTATTTAGATCATTCACCTGGTCTTGGTTTAGCTTTGGTATATGGTACTTATTTAATAAAAATGTCCATTTCTTTTACATTTTCCACTTTTGTGGCATACAGGCTTTTGTAGTCAGATCTAATGATTCTTTGAATTTCCTCTGTGTCTGTGCTTATGTCCTCCTTTTCATTTCTGATCTTATTTATTTGAGTGTTCTCTCTCTGTCGTTTAATTAGTTTGGATAGGGGTTTGTCGATCTTGTTGATTTTCTCCAAGAACCAGCTTTTTGTTTCACTGATTCTTTGGACTGTTTTCTGTGTTTCTATTTTGTTGATTTCTGCCCTCAGTTTTATTATTTCCAGTCTTCTACTTCTCCTGGGAGCATCTGCTTCTTTTTTTCTAGAGCTTTCAGGTGTGTTGTTAAGTCCCCAATGTATGCATTCTCTGTTTTCTTTAAGTGGGCACTTAGTGCTATGAACTTTCCTCTTATCACTGCTTTCATTGTGTCCCGTAGGTATGAGTATGTTGTCTCTTTATTTTCATTAAATTCAAGGAAGAGTATAATTTCTTTCTTAATTTCTTCCTTGACCCAGGTGTGGTTCAGTAGCTGACTATTCAGTTTCCATGAGTTTGTTGGCTTTCTGTGGGTCAATTTTTGAGAAGGTTCCATGAGCTGCAGAGAAGAAGGTATATTCTTTCCTATTGGTTGGCATGTTCTATAGATGTCTGTTAAGTCCATTTGCTTCATTACCTCCAATAATTCTCTTAATTCTCTATTAGGTTTCTGTCTGATTGACCTGTCCCTTGGAGAGAGAGGTGTGTTGAAGTCTCCTACTACTAGTGTGTGTGGTTTGATATCTGCCTTGAGTTCTAGTAATATTTCTTTTACATAAGTGGGTGCTTTTATATTAGGAGCATAGATATTCAGGATTGAGACATCATCCTGATGAATTGTTCCTGTTATGAGTGTAAAGTGACCATCTCGGTCTCTTCTGATTGATTTTAGTTTGAAGTCAGTTTTGTTAGAAATTAGTATGACCACATCTGCTTTTTTCTTAGGACCATTTACTTGAAACACCTTTTCCTAACCCTTTACTCTGAGTAGGTGCCTGTCTTTGTGGTTGAGATGTGTTTCTTGCAAACAGCAGAATGTTTGATCTTGTTTTCATATCTGATAAAATCTCTTTGCCTGTGCCTTTTTTATAGGTGAATTGAGCCCATTAATATTTAGTGATATTAATGACCAGTGGTTGTTTACTCTGGGTATTCTTATTGTTTTTGGCAGTAGAGATTGTGTGTCTCCCTTCTTTGAGATGTGCTGGTGAAGGGTCGCTAGATGCCTGAGTTATTGTAGGCAGTGTTGGCAGTGTTGGATTCCTTGGGTTGCAATTTTCCTTCTATTACTTTCTGTAGGGCTGGATTTGTGGCTACGTATTGTTTAAATTTGTTCTTATCCTGGAATGTCTTGTTTTCTCCATTGATAGTGAATGATAGCTTGGCTGGGTATAGTAGTTTGGGTTTGCATCCATGGTCTCTTAGCTTCTGCAATACATCTATCCAGGACATTCTGGCTTTCATGGTTTCCATAGAGAAGTCAGGTGTAAGTCTGATTGGTTTACCTTTATAAGTTACTTGGCCTTTTTCCTTTGCAGCTCTTAATATTCTTTCTTTAACCTGTATATTTTGTGTTTTGATTATTATATGGCAATTAGATGTTTTTCTTTGATCCAGTCTGTTTGGTGTTCTGTATGCTTCTTGAATATTTAAATGAATATCTTCCTTTATGTTGGGAAAGTTTTCTTCCATAATTTTGTTAAAAATATTTTCTGAGCCTTTGAGCTGTGACTCTTCTCCTTCTTCTATTCCTATTATTCTTAGGTTTGGTCTTTTTATTGTGTCCCATATTTCCTGAATGTTTTGTGTTGAGAATTTGTTGGCTTTGCTGTTTTCTTTGATCTGTTCGTTTATTTTCTCTATGGTGTCCTCAGAATCTGAGATTCTTTCTTCTATCTCTTGTATTCTATTGATTATGCTTGTTTCTGTAGACTCTGCTTGTTGACCTAGATTTTCCATATCCAGCTGGTCTTCAGTTTGTATTTTCTTCCTTGCTTTCATTTCAGTTTTCAATTCTTGAACTGTTTCCATTACCTGTTTGATCATTTTTTCTTGGTTTCCCAGGGCATCATGTAGGTATTTACTCATTTCTTCAAACTTTTTTTATACTTCTCATCCATTTCTATAAGGGCGTTTTTTTACATGTTATTTAAGGGACTCTATTGCTTTCATAAGGTCAATTTTTTTCCACTTCTTCTGTGTTAGGTTGTTCAAATACTTCTGTTGTAAGATCATTGGGTTCTGGCGTTTTCATGTTGTTTTTCAGATTATTGGGTGAATTCTTGCCTTGGCGCCTGCCCATCTCCTCCTATTCATCCTATCTAATGGGTCTTTTAAAAACAGGATCAGGTTTTCCTGCTGGCCAAGGGCTCCGCTTACAAAATGCTCTCGCTCTGTTACCTGGTTCCTGCCGCAGGCCAAGAACCCTCTCCCCACTCCAAAGGGTCTTCAGGACTGGACCAGGCTCCCTGGTTGCCAGTGACCTTGCCAACAAAAGTCCTACCTCTTTGATTTAATTGAAGTAGGGCGATCTGCTCTCGTTATTGCACGCCCATCCCCTCTGCTTTCGTCTGCTGCCTCACTGGTCCCCCAAAGCCTCTTCCTGATTGCGGTGCCTCTCCGCTGCATCTGGACGCCGCGCCTCTCCACCCTAGGGTCTGTTGTTATGCCCTCCTTTTCATTTCTGATTTTGTCAATTTGGATGTTCTCTCTCTGTTTTTTTTTTTCATTTTTTTTTGTTGTTTGTTTGTTTTGTTTTGTTTTGTTTTGGATAAGGTTTTGTCTATCTTGTTGATTTTCTCAAACAACCAGCTCTTTGTTTCATTGATTTTTTTTGTATTGTTTTCTTTGTTTCTATTTTATTGGTTTCAGCTTTCCAATTTGGTTATTTCCTGTCTTCTACTCCTCCTGGATGAGTCTGCTTCTTTTTGTTTAGAGCTTTCAAGTGTGCTATTAAGTTGATAGTGTAAGATTTCTTTTTTGCTTTCTCTTATTATCTGCAAGAAACTTCATATTTCATTTCGCCTCTGATTTTAGAGCAGGATGGAGCTACATTTCAGTTCTGATAACAAATCATGGGAGTTAATGTGAGCAAAAGTAAGCAAATATTTTTATGAAATTTTAAATTTTTATGAAGACATTCTTTTCCTAATACACCTTGATTTGCTTGGAGAATTTTATGATATTCCACTTGTCTTTATGGGTTTAATTCTTAGATCTCTAGTGACTGATCACAATATCTTTTAGATAAAATCTTAATTAGTTAATACTATTGGAATCTTAATACATGACGGATCTGGGCATGTTGCTGCTACATGCAAAATTCTATAAAACTTCCATCAAAATCTTTTTAAAATACATGAAATCACCCCCATTTTTAGAAGCGTGAAATATGAGGTTACCGAAGTGAAAAAACATCAGAGTTCTGAAAATCCTTAAGATATTTGTAAAATATCAATATCCTTTTTTTGTTTGTTTGTTTGTCTTAGAAAGGATTTCTCTGTGTAGTTCCAGCTGCCCTGGAACTTACTCTGTAGAGTATGTGCACCTGGAACTTACAGAGTTCCATCTGCCTCTGTCTTGCAGGTACTGGGACTAAAAGCATGTGCCACCATATTTTTCACAATTTCTTAATCACTCTTCAATAGAAATGACTATACTACATAAAGTGTATTAAATACTTTCCTCTAACTTCTGCACTCACCAGATACATAAAGAGCATTGGGCCTTGTGAGTCTTCCTAATTTAGTGACTTTGTGCAAAGTGCTATGTTGTCTTCAGTCTGATAGGATTTCTCTCATTCTTACTCCTGCTGTGGCAATGGGGGAAAGCTTCTGACATGCAGGAGGTGTTCCTAAGGTCTTCAGCCTCCACCAGCTTGATTCCCTGAAGGCCTATGTAAACAGAACCAATCCCTTCCTTTAAAATGTGTTTGAGACTTGGGGTGAAGGTATATGCAATTTTGAAGCTAATATGGTATTTCCACAAACTCATCTTTCCCTGAAAAAAGCAATAATATGAAAAATAATGTGACAGCTTGCATTGATTGGAATCTATGCTATATTAACATATTATTTCCCATATAACTTTCAGTTGATAATATCACATAGGAAAGTATATTTAAAGGGCCTGAGATTTCTAAATGAAATTAATACGTTTTCAAAAACCTTAATTAAAATATTGGCAATTAGATCTTTTAGATACTATTTATAAAATAAGATTTTTCCTTTTAATCTAAGAGGATTCTAATTTTGCTGAATTTTTTACATAGTAGAAGGAAAAGATAAAATGATATTCTCAACTTTGTTATGATTCTTTTAATTATATTGATTTTATTCTCTTTTATTATAGCCTACTAGCCTGTCAAAAATGTGGGAAAGACAATTTCAAATGCTGGTGATTAGTATAAGGGAATTGGGAGATGCTTTTGATTATAATAGGTTAGTCCTTAACCATATCCCATAGAGAGTGTCCTTAAAGCCTATTTTCTACAGCAGAGTGTGTGTCTCAAAAAGTAGTAAGTAAACTGAAATATCATAACACTGACCTATGCAGATAGGTACTATAGTAAAATTATATCAACAATATTCCCTGTGTCTTTGGTCCTGGCATCCAGGAAGTACAGCTGTTTAAATGGCCTAAGGCAAGTCATTAACATCCTAGACTCTATTTACTAAAATTTAAGGAATTTAGGGAGATGAAATGAAATATTTTCTAATCGTAATATTTTGAAAATCTCTAAATTTGTACTCAGCACTTCAAAGTACCATGCATTCTTAACAAGTCATAAAGCTGAGCACCTTATCTATACTTCCTAAAATTCAGTGTCTTTATTGTGACCAAGGTAATATATGAAATAAGGTTACAATGTAAATTAAACCAGGGGAACTGAAAGAATATAATTCTGCCTGGCACATTAATCTTAATAAACAACACACATTATTTTGTGAATAAACAGTATATGTACTCAAGATTATTTGTGTCATCAAAGAAAATTTACCAAAGTCTTCTTTTAAGCATGATCAAATTAGAAATGAGCAGGATTAATGCTTCTTCAATGTAGTCATAAATTTTGTAATCAATCAAATTTTGTCCTTAAGGACTAGCTGCATTATTATTCAGACTTGTCTCCCTATGGAGGAATTTGGTTTGATTGTTCTCTTCAGAGTGAATTTGGCTTGAATACTAGCATACTTGGTATTGTACTGACATGTACCTATTTCCCTTATAGTTGCCTATGATTATTATAATGCTGTAATGAAAGCAATTTTTAATTTAAAAAAATCACCTTTTGCTTCTGCAATGAATCATGTACCTGGCCATGACACTGGTCTCCCAGCATCTAAAAATATTCAGCAATGGAGAAAGCAAATATATACAAAGTTGGAATGAATCCATTACCCTAAAATCAGAAAACCAACTGATCTGTTACCAGGGGAAAAAAAAGAATTATGACAAACTAAAACTTGGACACTAAGAAAAGTACATGACAAGATTAAATCTTCACATAAATTTTGGTTCTTTCAAATTTGTGAAGATTCAGCAATGAGTAATTTATTTGGGCACATAAATAGAAATAAGAAGATACATCATGATGATAGTGATAGAACCAGACAAGAAAACTCTTTAGAAAAGAGGAGTATTGTGAGCAAAATCCTTCTGTGATCTTCTACTTTACGGTAATGTGAATGACCTTTCTCTTATGAATATGGAGGAAACTTGTTTATTTCCTTTATAAAACATTTATTTACTCTTCTGTCATATACTACATCCCAAATACATTTCCCCCCTCCATAATACTACATCCAATACCTCTGCTCTTTCCTCAACTCACCCCTCCATTTCCCTTCAGAAAAGAGTGGCAAAGCTTCCAGTGCTGGGACTGGGTTACCAACACAGCCCTAAAGCTATCCACCTACAATTTGTCCTACCTGCAAGACATGCTGGTTGTCGTGAAAGCGCAGTAAGAGCCAAGTCCAAGTGAAGGACGTCAGATTAATGGAATGTGTACTCTAGATGTTGCAGAATCAGAAGCCTCTATTGTAAATCACCAAGTGGGTTTTATACCTAACCCACACAGGTGGGCCAACAGGATGGAGACCTCATTGCTGGATCCTTGGTTTAGGGCCAAGGCAATGCATACTCAGGAAGCAGGGTTGATAAACAACTCTGAGAGCATGAAACTTGTAAGTTCTCAGAAACCCAGAAACAACAAGGGCAAGAAAGGTCACCAACAGGGAAGATGAGTAGGAAGGCCAGGACTCCATTAGGTCCCAACAAATGGGAGTGGCCAACAAATGGCCAGGACTCCATTAGGTCCAACAACTGATGGGAGTGACCAACAAATGGCCAGGACTCCATTAGGTCCAACAACTGATGGGAGTGGCCAACGAATGACTGGTCCAACTTGAGGACCACTCGAGAGAGGCCACACCTAACACCAAATGAAAGGAGGGCCAACAACAGGCCAGATAGTCTAGAGACATAGGATAGAACCAAACGTGACCAGCAAACACACAAATACACACAAACCAAAAAACTCAAAAAACAAAAACAAAGAAAGGCAATGAAAGTATCCTGGAGTCTAACATAATCATCATCAGAGACAATTCATCCAGCAGCTGATTATGATAGATGATTATGATAGACTCCAGAAAAAATTCCAGACGCAGAGAATCACAGTCAAATAAGCAGAGCTGGGAAATCTGTAATAGATTGGGAGAAAGATTGTAAGAGCCAGAGGGGTTGAGGACACCACAAGAACAGGACCTGCTAAATCAGCTAAGCAGGGCTATTAGGGGTTCACAGTGACTGACCCAATAAGCAGTGAGGCTGTGGGGGTGTACACTAGGTCTTCTTCATACATGCTCTGGTTGTGCAGCTTGGTGTTCTTTTCTCTGACTCTTTTCTGCTCTTCATACCCTTTTCCTTCTATTGGGTCGCCTCCTCCAGCTTTGATATATATGTAATGTTTATTTCTTTTTACAAAAATGGCTTTTCTCAAATGTTCTCAAGTGAATCCTATATTTTTCAACTGTGAGTGCTTGTTTTACTAAGAAAGTATTCATGATATCTAAAACTACTCTTTCTTCCTTTATCTCATAAGAGGAGAAAACATTTAGGGAAAGATTTATGAAAATAGACACAAGTTACACAAACACACACACACACACTCAAGACATCAAGGTTTCTTTTTCTTATGCTATGCTATCTAATTAACTAGTCATCAAGTCAACAGTATCTCACCCTATTTCCTATGCCTAAAGAGATCTGAAGACCTTTCTCTAGGGAAAAGAGAAGAATGCTCTGTTGACTATGTCATGGGTGACCTTTGTTTTATAGTGAGATGTTAACAATAGGGAAAAGCAGAAGAAACTTTGGTAAGGGATTTTTATAATTAAAGGAGGTAACCAACTGACAATGTCACTTCTTTCCCACAACCCTAGCTTCCTTGGGTACTCTTTATTTCAGCTGAGGCCTGCCTGTCTCTTTCACAGTGACACCAGCATTTGACATATCCAGGGGAGATGAGGCTAGAATCTGAGCCAAGATGCTAATTATAAAGAACATGAAAGGATGCTAAAATTGGCTTGAGAACAAAAGCACATGACTGTTCTTTTAAAAATCAGCTTTAACATTTGATCTTAATTGTCTAAGAACACTGAAAAATAACACTGTATAAAGGAATAGTAAGCATGGCTAAGAAGGTGCTGGCCAAAAATAATATCATGTTAAGTCAAAAAACTAGATCCCTCCTCATATTCTTAACCCTTTGTTTACCAAGCCTTTTCTTAGTTTAAGTATTTATAACATTTATGGAAATACTTGTCATATAAGGTTCTATTCTTTGCCTGTGGGGGTAGGATGAGTCTGATTTTAATCAAACATATACTAAGTTTAGCATACAAGAGGTTGTCTCCCACCAACTTCATGTTGTTTTGTTGCTTTTGGTTTGTTTGTGGTACTGGCATTGAAGATGCTAGGCAAGCACCACCCAGCATTTCCAGGAACATATTTTTAGCCACATTTTTCATAATCTAGTTCCTCTTCTCAATATGCCTTGATGGGAAAAGCTCAGTAAGTTCATAATTATTTCACTATGTAACAAACTGAATTACAGTTGAGCATTTAAGGTGGATCCTCCTCCCTAAGCATCAGAAATCGTTTTAGCTTCTACATTTCATTGTATGTCAAGAGTCTTATCAGCCTTGAAGAATATTCAAGTCTAAGAAACACTTCCCTGCACTGTAGATGAATCAAATACTGACTGTTTACGTTATCAAACACACCCTGAATGTTGTTAAATCTCCTCAATGCCTATGATATGGATAATACAACTACAAGAATCAATATCAAAGGCTCTTGGAGTATATTTTTTCCTAAAAGCTTATATATGTTTAACTCTCATAAACAATCTCAAACTTTAATTTTCCAGGTGTTAAGTAATAGGTAGTGTGGTAGATATAGTCGTCCAAGGGAGACAGAGAATTTTGAATTTTGCTAGATGAATTCAAAGTATCCTGTATTATCAGATGCCCCAGAGAAAGCATTCCCTTTGTTCCAATTCCCTAAATTATTCCTGGGTAAATCTGGGCAGTTTTCCAATTCATGAATATTTTCCTGCAGCAAGGACTGATAGTTATAAATGCATTCCTGGGTGCCAGACTCTCTGCTTTGGCAGAAGCCCCAGAGTAAGCAGCTTTGTGTTCAGGAAATCAAGTTCTCAATCTGGGAAGGTCAAACCCTGATGAACTACAAAGTCACTTTTCAGTCAAGCTGGCTTGTTCAAATTTAGGCAGCAAGGGAAAGCGCACACACCAACAACACCACTATTAAAAAAAGTTGGACTCATTTAGCAGCTGTGGTAAACCTGAGAGGCTGATTCAAATAAACAAAACACCAGAGACCATGGAGAACAAGTGTTCACACCTGGTAACAGCTGTGTGGGTTTGCTACACCAGGTGTGCTATGTAAACTCAACACAGGGCTGCATTTATCACTGATTAAAAGTTATCAAAATGCATCATGAAGACTATTCTTCTGGCAATTGTCACATAGAGAGTAGGATGCTATTTGTCAAGGCCCTCAAATAAGCAGATTCATAAGCACAGTGTACACTAGAGATCCGATCAACAAGCATCTTATAAAAACTCTGTACAGTGAAAAATAACAAAAATAACACCACAGGCCTGGGTAATTTCCACAACCCATTTATGTTTTATTTCAGGAAACCAATGGCAAACTTTCTTAATGATTGTGATTTATTTTTCTTTCTTTTTTGTATTTTTAATAACCAGAAGAACTCAAAAGTGTTTAAATAGCATTTTATATGAGATGATGAGGTAGTAACTGGTGATTAAAATGTTTTGAAGCCAATCAAACTCAAAACTTGGCAAATATTACACACACAGTTTAATTGTCAGAGGGACTTTGGGCTGTATTTTAAAGGGGTAGTTAGATAATTAATTTGATTCCAAATGTTCCCACTGCCATAAAACAACACAAGAAACCGACTAAACTGTCAGTTATGTCGGTTATGTTATGTATGTCACCTAAACACATTAACCCCATGCTTTTATAGAAAATTTTCTTGATGTCACTGATAAACATCTACACAATTATTTCTGTTGATGAGGAACTTACAGCATTACTGACAATATATTTCATTTCGGAAGTCCATGTATTCCTCTATTAAATGTTATTACTCTTAACTATTTCATATATTGCTTCATACTTGTTCCATATGATATTACTATTTCTTACCCTGTTGTTTCCTGCTCTGTTAATATAATGTTATTCATGTGCATGTTTTCATGGCTAACCACTTGGTACTGAATAGCCAGCTGGTCAATATCTCATCTTCACATATGTAGCATGATTACTTAAAACCCAGAGACAAGCCGGGCGGTGGTGGCGCACACCTTTAATCCCAGCACTCGGGAGGCAGAGGCAGGCAGATCTCTGTGAGTTTGAGACCAGCCTGGTCTACAAGAGCTAGTTCCAGGACAGGCTCCAAAAACCACAGAGAAACCCTGTCTCGAAAAAGCAAAAAAAAAAAAAAAAAAAAACCCAGAGACAGATATTAGGGTTCAACATGAACATCCCACAGATGCTTACAAACTAATCACTCAGAGTCTTAACATTAACTGTAATTGTTTGTCTGATGGATCAGGCTTATTACCAGCTATCTCTTTCATATAAATTAAGCCATTTCTATTAATCTGTGTATTGCCACATGGCCTATGATTCTCTAGTAATTCTCTGGCGTCTTACTCCTCCAGGCAGCTTCTTTCTCCCTATATTTAATCTAACTTTCCTGCCTGCCTATATTCTGCTCTGCCAAACGGAATTTTAAAGAACCTCTCAATATAGTTACTGATTCACATATGCAGAAAGAGTTGTCTTGCATATTGAAACCACTGAATTTATATGATACAGATTCGACTTTATTATTCATTCAGGTGCAAACATAATAAGGAATAGGCTTTGTTCTATATACATAATATCCTATCCCATATGAGTCTGCCAAATCCTCTAGAAAAAGTTAATGTAGAAATTGATCAATTATTGATTGGAAGTGTGTTGCAGGCCTCTGAGTTTCATTAAACATCATGTCAATAGCACAGTATTAATAGAAGAGTTTCCTATTACATGGCAACAAGCTCAGGAGATTATAAAAAGATATTCTTCCTGTTCTTTCTATAACCAAACACCGTTGCCTGCATGGAGTAAACCAAAGTATATGCAAAGGAATGAAATCCATCAGATGGATATGTTCCACTTTGCAGAATTTGGTAAATTAAAATATGCACAACACCATAGACACGTACTCAGGTTTTCAATGGGCAACTGCCTTGAGCTCAGAAAAGGCTGATTCAGTAATCACACATTTTTGAGAAGTTATGGCCATCATATGCATTCCTGATTAAATAAAGACAGACAATGGTCCAGCTTATATATCTAAGAAAATAAAAGGCTTTTTGTTTATTATAATATAAAGCACATTACGGGTATACCAAATAAACCTATAGTTCAGGCAGTTATAGAAAAGTCAATTTGTAGCCGGGCGATGGTGGCGCACGCCTTTAATCCCAGCACTCGGGAGGCATAGGCAGGCGGATCTCTGAAGTTCGAGACCAGCCTGGTCTACAGAGCTAGTTCCAGGACAGGCTCCAAAGCCACAGAGAAACCCTGTCTCGAAAAACAAGAAATAACAAAAAAAAAAAAAAGAAAAGTCAATTTGTACTATAAAGGATGTGCTGAACAAACAGAAAGGGATGGAAAATAACCTTGAGTTTTCTTTTCTTTCTTTCTTTCTTTCTTTCTTTCTTTCTTTCATTTTTTGCTTTTGTTTTTTGAGACAGGGTTTCTTGTAGCATTGGAGCCTGTCCTGGAACTAGCTCTTGTACACCAGGCTGGTCTCAAACTCACAGAGATCCACCTGCCTCTGCTTCCCGAGTGCTGGGATTTAAAGGTGTGCACCACCACCGCCCGGCTAACCTTGAATTTTCTCAACATTAATGAGAAAGGAACAACAGCTACAGAGACACATTGGATAATGGGGGGAAAAATCTTCTGAATTAAATCAACCAATGTATTTCAAGGATGTGTTGACCTCACAATGGAAACCAGGAAATTTGATACATTGGGGAAGGGTTTTTGCCCTTGTTGCCACAGAAGAAGAAAAACTATGCATACCGTAAATTCACTTTGAAAAGGAGAATTCTCTTTAAAAAAAGAGGAATGACAGCTCATCCACAATGTTGACAACCATACTTGTGGTAAGGAAAGCATGTAGGGTTGGGGCAGGGTTCTGCTCTTATCTTTACAGGAAAATACACATCATCAAAAATTCAAGAGACCCTGGATGTTTGGATGCTGACAGATTGGATGCTGACAGAAGGAAAAATAACTATCCACTAAGGATCATCTAAAGAAAAAAATATGAATTATGAGAGTCAGGTACTGAATACACATACATTTAAACACACACACATAAACATATATATTTATAAATATATTCAGCTGGTTTTGGAGTTGGACAATGCCTCCGTACTTCTCTAAATCCAAGCTTGTTGTTAAAAGGAACATTCAGAGTTTCTGTCTCATATTGGAACCATCTGGTATTGGACAGAAGGAAGGAAGACTTTAGGAAAAATTTTACTTTCTCCATATCTATTTTGTCTATATTTTATTCTTTATTGAATAAATGTCTCTATGAATAATATTTAAGTTTTCCACAATGAACAATAGATTTTCCTACAGATCCTTTTCCTGCAGTAATCTTTGAAGTTTCCAGGAAAAAGATGGGGCCCCACAGCAACAACTCCATCTTGTTGAGATGACATCATGATGCTGATAGTGCTACTATAAGACTATATTTTTTTTTTGGGGGGGGTACCAGCTACTGAAATCATGTACCTTCTCCTTTGGCCAGAACTCCAAATAAGAACTTTGGCAAAAACCCTATCGACTCAGAAATTGTTTGCAACTATACTAGACAGTAATCTTGAAACTTAACCATCATCACATTACTTTTGAAGGATCCCATAAAGAGAACATCATCCTCATGACATCAGGAAGCAATTCTAGAGCACAATACCCCCTCCCCACAAAATTTGTCCTCGGGGTTGGCAATACTGTTTAGGGGTTGTTGATTGTTACTTGTATCAGGTAGAGGGTTGGGGTGGGAACTATATTTGCTTAAAAAATGAGAAGAATAACAACAGTGGGTAATAGAGTAAATACTTGTGAGTTATTATTAATGGGTAATTTACATTGATATAGTGTTTATATATTGATACAATTTCAAATTATATTTGTTACTTCTGTTTACAGTTTTTGTGTATCTATGCAAAGTTATTCTGTCAGATTGTAAACAAGCATGTTTCTACATCTTTTTAGGATATTTTGTATACTGATACAAGCTTTAGGATATATTTTCATAATGAATTATATATTATTCTTACCTCTAAACAAGATACTTACACATTGTTTACTTTTTGAGGTAATTGTACTCATTTGCTGCACATTTGTTTACAGATTATTTAATGTTGTGACATGAAGTCTTAGTCTTTAAGTTATACAAGTATTAAATATTAGGTCAATAGTTGTTCGTGTTTGTTATGCATACAGTCACATTAATTAGGTTCTTTAGATACATAGAGATTGTATTCTGTCTAGATAGAAAATCTTCAACCACTTCAAGGATCTGTAGAACATGGCATTTAAGGAACTTAGGATTCTGTTGACCTGAGACATAATTGCTCCTGACAGAACCAATCATTTCCCAAGAGAATGTTGAGAACCAAAGACAATCCACTCAGAGTGTGTTTTCTTCTTGGCACATTTGGCATTTGGGCAAGGAATTTCCCATGCCTCCCCCACTGACAAAGTACATGGTATCTGGAAATGGATAAGAAAGGACACAAGGAAGAAGACTGTAAAATCTTGCCAAGGTAGGGTAAGATGGTTCTGAAAATTTTCCTGCCTCTGAAAATGGTCTTTCAGTTATACTAGGCCTTAGCCAAAGTTGGTTACTTCAACATTACAAATGAGTCTTTGGATGATTGCTTAGGTAGCTAATTGTCTCTGTCATATATTGCTTGTTTTGGAAGCTGCTTGATTGCACTTCCTGCCTGCTCAAGTAATATTACTTCCCTCTCAGGCCTTCGATTTGGTTGAAGATTAAATAATCATAGCTACATTCCTCTTATGATTTAGTTAAGCTTATTTATGATACAAGATTTAGACTCTTTGGAATAGAATGTTTATTGAAATATTTGTCATGTGTTCCTTTCTTAATATTGCTCATGTTGTTTGTAATTTTATACTTGATAACTGTTCATATTGTATATAGTTTTTTATTGGATTTGGATCACTCTTGTTTAGACAAAAATGGGAGATGATAGGGAAAGCCTTGTTATCCAATAATTTTTAAGAGGTGAGTCTTAGTTAAGGCATGTATTGGCTGGGACCCAGGTAAAAAGGTATGCACCTTTATGTGTGGGCTCTCTGTGTATCTTCCCCCGCGCTTGAAGAGAGCCTGGATCTTCCATCCTGTTTCATGAGATTTCCCCCTTATAATAAATAAAATATAATTGTTTTATTTTTAGATATCCTGGTTATTTTTACATATGCATCTATTTCTAAATGTGCAAATATAAATAAAAGCTGCTCAGTTAATATAATGTTATTCATGTGCATGTTTTCAGGGCTAATCATTTGGTACTGAATAGCCATTTGGTGTGCTCTTCTCTAAAGAAGACATTTTACCTCACTCTCAGCATCCATTAGCTGGCTGTTGTTCTTTGTGTAAGGTTGAAGACTCTGGCCTTTGCTCCAGTTCACTTTGGCACGCATATTGTAATTGTCCTTGCAAAGCACATCTGTAGACAATGATGCTGGTACTTTTTGGGTGTAGCTTCTGACATTTCTAGCATGCACAAACTCATAGCAAGCTCCCTGATCTTCCATATCTTGTAATTTTCCCACCCACTCCATGCTCCATGAGTTTTAGGTGCAGCAGTTGTTTCCTGGAATCACTGTGGAAGTCACAAAAAGCTTTTAACATAAAGTCGGTGGTTTGAAAGGAGAAGATTTAGGATATGGGTTTATATGAACTTTGCTAGAGATATTATGCTTTGATTAGAGTGTATCAATGCAGTAAAGAATACAAAGCCATCTGTGTGGGGAAATGTTCTGGGACTAGCCCCTATGAATACAGTCTCTTCACAGAACTGCTCTCAATTAAGGACTAGTATTATTTTATACTTCCATTTCTGTCTCTCAATCTATATTTTCACATCCTTTTCAAAAATAAGTAATATAGCTAAATTTTCTAGACCTGACTGTTGCCAGAGGAAAGCATGCAATAGGATATCCTGGGATTTTCCTACTTCTTGAAATGTAAAATTTACTATGCGATTTTATATAAGGATCTTCAGTGCTTCTGGATTTTGGTTTCCTTACTGAGTCTTGCAACTAGACCTGATAATGGCAAAAGTAATATTAAATATGAAAGTCGTGGTATTGATATTTAACTCCTAATGAGAACAGTTTTCACATCTTCAAGACTAAATCTTTCTATTTCTTTAATCATTTATTCAAATTCTTTTATTAAAGTTTCTTATTTCATTATAATATACCTCTAATTATTGTTGTGGAAGTGTGTAGCATACTTTAAATTTAAATACCATGAAGCTCATCCTTACTTTGCTTGTCTTCTTTAAAATCAGAAATCAGAAATTAAGTAAATTTAACTTTTTCCAACTTTTGCCTTATGTTGTGCATGTATCTAAAGATCCTAGACTCATTAACAGTTTAATGTGGTATTTTTGTCAATCATCAATTAAAACAGTATGATAGTGTCTTGGGATGAGTTCTTTCTAGGAAACATAGTTCACATAAAAAGTAATAATTTATCTCCTCTGTAAGGAAACAATGTTCATTTCTATTCCTTAGAGGGATTATATTTGAGGCAGAAAGTAAGAATAAAAATTATGTGTAAAACATATTAATAGATTTTAATGGGAGAAATAAAGGGGTTCTGGTGACTTGAGAGTCACAGGAGTTTGTCAGTCTGCTCTGTGAAGACTGTAACAGTAACAGTTCAGTTAAGTTATAATGAGGTGATAAGAACTGTGTAAAAAATTGAGGGAAGGAGATGAAGCAGGTTATTGAAATGCCACTCAAACTTATCATAGAATAAATAATAACACGTGGCACATGTTCTATAGATCACCCTTTAAGGCAGATGTATCAGCTGGTGATGAAACATTTGAAAGATAAATAAAAGGCATGGCCTTTCTTTGAGTTATTTGAGAAAAATAAGCATAGTTTAGTTTTTCTATATAATTATGTATTTATGAACTTTTGAATTTCAATATAGTGCTGAGTATTTGGGATTTTGCATTATATTGCTACTATGTGTACTGATTACACTGTACTTTCTCTTTTTAAAATGTTGCCCTACTTTGGAATGCATTTGGTATTAAACATTTATATGCCAACTCTTACCACTGGGGATCATGCATTGCATGATGATCACAAAGTCAAATATGCATATAGAAATGAATGAAAGAAGCATTGGGAAAGTCACTGAATTTTCATAACCATACAGAAACTTGCAGACATGTGAACACGTTCTGTCTCTTCATAACTGTGAATCACTTTGCATGTTATTTTTTTTTTATTTTTCATCTTCATGATAAACTGGGAAAGCAATTAGACTTCATATTATCCAAGTTAAAAGTGTTAAATGCAGATGCAGGATACGTAGGCAGTCTCTCTCTTTCACATGTGCACTCCCCCTTCAAGCTGATTCCTACAAAACACCTAACCAACTGTGTCAGAAAGGAAAAAGCCTATTTGAGACAGTAGCAAATCTTTCATACATTATCATCTCTCTGCCTTCTCTTGCCTAGCTAACCTAATTTGAGTCTGCCTTAGCCACTCACCTTTGACATAAAGCTTTCAGGTGGTGATTCTGTGAAGAAATTAGCTTTGATAATATAATTCTATCTTTTGGATATCTTGGCCTAGAGTATTTATCATCATTTAGGAAAGTGGTTGAAATGTCAGCTTTAGGATGGAAGTTGCAGGGATATGATATATGTTGAATCCCTTTGGTTGGCTTTACCTATGGCTTGAGCATAAAATGGATCACAGAAACCTTTCTTTTTTTTCCTTCTTCTTTCTTCACAGTGGTATTCAAAATTTATCTCTATCACTGACACAATTCAGTTAGTGGCTTTTCAAGAACCAGAATATAGTCCTACTATCTATACCTTATCAATGTCTATTTATCATTGTAAGTTGATTTCTATGTAAAACTGAATGTAAATGGTAATGGTCTAAAGATTTTTATTAAAGGAAGAATTAAATAGATGTTGATTCCATTCTCATAATGCTTTCCTTCCATATTTTAAAAAAAAATCTGACTCTCATTCTGAGCTTTGTAGAAATTACCATTTCGAATCGAGTTAAATAATTTAATTTGTAGATAAGTCATTAGAACAATAGGAAATCATTTACCAGTTCAAGCCTGTTGGTGTTGCCAGTGCACAGTTCAGAAGAATCTTTCTGCTAATGTTCCAGTATCAGGCATGCTTTCACTTTTCACAGTCTAATGTTTTTTTCTATTTCTCCCTTCTAGTATAGCCTCAGAGTGAAGCAGAAATTTTTGATACCTGCAGAATGGTGTCATGATGCCAGGGCCTGTTTTACTGAATCTCTAGAAAAATATATGCCCTGATCCCTATGGGCTCACTTATTTCTCATCTTGTTATTATCTCAAAAAGCATATAAGAAATGGATTAGCACATGGACAGAAAGGTGGCTTTCCCCATTATCTCTTGCCATCTGGTGTGGCCCTTAACAAAACAGTCTTCCTAATCTAAAGTACTTATTTCCTTTAAACTATAAGATCTATCAAAAGACTGTGCTGGAAGAAATAGGTAATTACAGAATTGGAGGTGTTCATGGGGAAAGAGGTTGCAAACCAGTCTGAGACGTATTCTGGTCTGGATACTCATGAAACTGGAGGGCCAGCATAGTTTTCCAGAGGAGAGGGAAAATAAAAAAAAAAAATAGACTTTTTTTTTTTAAGGACCATTATCCAAATCAACTTTCCTCAATATAACTATCATGGAAATCACTTTAACTTTCAAGCAATGAATACCTTATTTCAAACTAATGAACTGCTTGCCATATCCCTTCAAACTATTCAACCATTGGACAAAATATTTCAGCAAGAAGGCTTTACGTGCACCCTCTCTAGGCTTTGAGCCACTTTGTGTTGCTCCTGGAATGATTAAGCACATACCTACCTTTGCACCTGAGTCACCCAGATATTTTCTTTCTTTATTCTCCTAAATACTGCCTGCTTAAAACCAACTTATAGGGCCATTCTTCTTGCCCTGCTCTGTCCTGCAGAAACTTGCTATTCTTATACATATGGAAGACTGGTCTCTTTTTTGTTTCTCTGTTACATTACTTTGGTGGGTCATCTTGTTAAGGAAGAGCCCTTGAGATCATGGTTTTTAAGCTGATGGTGGCGGCACATGACTTTAATCCTAGAACCCAGGAGGGCGAGGTAGGAGGATTTCTGTGAGAGCGAAGCCAACTTGGTCTACAGAGAGTTCCAGAACAGCCAGGGTTACACAGAGAATCTTGTTCTTGAGAGAAAAAAAAAGCATATCATTAGAAAAATGTCCTTGTCAAATCCCTTTATATCACTTTCCACTACATATCTGATATGATGACCTGACAAAGTAGTCACTGACTGTGGTTCCGCTCATTTTGTAATGAAAATTGCCTAGAGAATTTACAAGAAACACCATAACTTTCACTTTCCAAGTCTTATCAATGTGTGAATAACTGCTTAGTCTTAAAGTTCAACCACTTCTTTGCTTCTTTTCATTGAATTTTCTTTATGTCAGCCCAACAAAAAAAAAATAGTCACTGCCATCTTCATGGCTATTAACCTGTACCTATGTACTTTCTAATATGTACATAACTTTGGATCACGTACCACTATGCATTCCTCTATTAATTCCTATCCAAACCTGTAATTTTTGAAAGTACAAGAAAAGCTCCACTTCCAGATTTCACCAAGCGTTCTCACTGTAACTGAAGAATATTTGATGCTTGGTGAGTATCATTAACAATAAGTTACTAGAACTTCCTCTTTTATACAATTGAATTGAAATAAAATTTCTCCCTTCAGAAAACTAGGATCATCTCACCTCTCTCATAAAGAACAATAGTCTTAATAAATGCTCCTATTAAGCCAATGCGTATCATTTGGTTGGGATTTCAAAGCACCGTATTTGAAACTACAGAGGTTACCTCAGTAGGAAGAATTGAAGAATTGCCAGGGCACTCATGAAGCAATTCAGCAAGCAGTGAAGAAATTTCTCTTTCGAGTTTTAACAAAGGACATGCTGAGGTTACTGCACAGTGACAGATTGCAGTATTGATCTCTCAACAATCATCCTAGGAAATAAACATTTGATCACACAAAGAATGGCATTCAAAAAATAAAGTTTAAAATAAGCGTGATAACAAAAGCTGTAACTATGGGAACACTCCACTCCCAGAGATTTGAATTAAATTATGAAATCTCAGAGGAATTTTTTTTTATCATCCCTAACAAAAGGTGATGCTTAGCAAAAGAAATGACAGCTTGTAAGTTCTTAGACATGTTTCTCATGCAGGCCTGTCAGTCATATAGCCCATCCATGAGGAGAAAAGATTAGTGATAAAATTCTGAGATAGCACACAGAGTCAGAAAATGGAGACTCAGCCATCCCTATGGCCTGGCTATTTTCTAATGGTCCTCAGAAAATCTATTTCATCTCAAGTGCTAGAAAATTAGTAAACAATGAGACAGATCCCTGTTCCTTGTGGTTTTGCAGGTAGAAATGAAAGAGTTACAGTATATTTCGAGACATAGCTCTGAAATAATTTGCATTTCAAATAAGAGCAGAATGTTATGGGGGAAAATTATATCCCCTTTGGCATGTTTCCAAGCTAAATTTGGGATACCAGAAAAATCTGAATAAATTATGAAGCCTACACAAAGTATCTTAGAAAGTGATTTAAACCTGCCTTCCCCAGTTTTTATGCTTCCAAAAACCTACTTGACATCTTGACTTTTGTGGTGTAATGACATTCTATAATGTTATTTTTTTATATTTATTTTTTTATTATGTATACAATATTCTGTCTGTGTGTATGCCTGCAGGCCAAAAGAGGGCACCAGACCTCATTACAGATGGTTGTGAGCCACCATGTGGTTGCTGAGAATTGAACTCAGGACCTTTGGAAGAGCAGGAAATGCTCTTAACCTCTGAGCCATCTCTCCAGCCCCTGTAATGATAATTTTAAATTACTGAAGTTTCTACATTAAAATAAGTTCAGAAATTTTATTTAATAAAGAAATGATGAGGCAAAAGGTTGGGTCAAACTTCAACTCTCAACATAGATGAAGAAATAATAATCTATAGAAATATTTGACTTAAGAATACTTCTCCTGAAAGACCCCAGCTTAGCTACTGTAATGCCATTTTGCAAAGCCTTCACACAAACAAATGTAAGTTCAAGGTAAAGTCAGTACTCCTAGGCGGTCAAACAGGATATCTATGGTCAGACACCAGGCTTAGGAGGGGAATGAACAGTTCTGGGAAAAACTACATGTACCCTAGATAGGGCCAAGTCTGTTATTATTATCAGACCTTCATGTCTCCAGGGAACTTGTCCCCTAAATGAACCCATCGCCTCATTCGAACTGACCAATTAGATCCCTGCAACCATGCATTGCTTCTGTATGCCTGCTTTTGCTACCCTTTTCCTATAAAAAGACCTTCTCCCAGCCTGCAGGCGGGCAAGTCCTCCGAAAGGACTTTACCTCCCACAGGTACCTGTGCCTACCCAATAAACCTCTTGCTAATTGCAGCCAGTGGTGTTGACTGTTCCTTGGGTTAGGGGTCTCCTCCTGAGGGAAGGACCACTCTGAGGGTCTTTCACTCCCACCGCCCTCCTTCCCTCCCTCTCTCCCTCCCCATCTCTATGCTAATAGGGAACATGAGGGCCAAAATGGACAAGTTAGGGAGGAACAGAGAGGTGGAGCAACAAAAGAGATGTCTTAATATCATCAGAGAGAAAGCAGGTGCTAGGGAAATTCCCAGGAATCCACACAAATGACCCTAACTAAGACTCCTAGCAGAGTGAAGAAAGTACCTGAACTGGCCTTTCCCTATAATCAGATTAGTGACTACCCTAATTGTCATCATTAAATTTACATCTAGTACCTGATGAGAACAGATGCTGTGATCCACAAACAAGCACTGGACTGAGCTCCTGGAGCTTAGTTGATGAGAGGGAAGAGAGATCATATAAGCAAGGGTGGTCAAGATCATGACTCGGAAAACCACAGAGACAGCTGAGGCAAGATAGTAGGAACTCATGGATACTGGACTGACAGCTGTGGATCCTGCATGGAATCGAACTAAGCCCTCTGAATGTAACATTTATGTGGCTTGATTTGTCTGGGAGTTTTTAGGCAGTAGGACCAGGACTTATCCTGAGTTCCTGAACTGATTTTTTGGAGGCCATTCCCTAAGGTGGGATAAATTGCTAAGCCAGATACAGGGAGGAGGGTCTTGGTCCTACCTCAACTTGGTATAACAGACTTTGTTGACTCCTCAAGGGAGGCCTTACCTCCTCTGAGGAGTGAATGGGAGGAAGCCTGGGCAGAGGCTAGGGTCAGCAGAAGTAGAGGAAGTGCAAACTGGGGCTAGTATGTAAAGTTAAAATATTTTAAATTAAAAAAAAAGAACTAAAAGAACTTGGATATATCCATATGTACAGGAGTTAATGTGATTTAACTCTGGGTTTCTCTGGTTCAGGACAAATTATTCAAACTATGTAGGGGTTGGAGAGATGGTTCAGCACCTAAGAGCACTGCACTGTCCCTTCAGAGGACTTGTGTTTACTTCCTGGGACCCGAATCACAGAGATGCAGGGATGGTACAACATAAGAAAATGAGTCAGTGTAATCTACCATGTAAATAAATTGGAAAAACAAAACAAAACATGATCATCAATCTCATTAGATGCTAAAAAAAAAAAGCCTTTAGCAAAATTCAAATCCTTTCGTTTAAAAGTACCTGCTACTTCAGTTTCAGAGTGATCAGACCCCCTGGCATCTAGAAACAACTGAATTGATATTCATCTTCCAATTCAAAGCACTCCTCCCCCCATTGGAAGTCCCACATGGAGGGCCATCTTTCAGCGTCCAGCCTCAACTGCTTTAGTTTATATGTTCCAGGGTAGGGGTGTGTGGATCAGAAATGTTAGATAGGAAAAACAGAGGCACTATAAATATATATATATATATATATATATATATATATATATACACACACACACACACACACACACACACACACACACACAAAGATACAGAATAGAGTCAGAGTCAGTGAGCAACTCAGTGTATAATGAATTAGCCCGTTTTTATTTCTCATGATAATTAAATACTGGCACCTAAACAGGGTGAAGAAAACAAGACGTCTTTACTATATTACAAACAAGGAGCAAACAATGTAATTACCATTTTAATACCCAGAACACCAAGTAACCACACTTTAGGTCAAGACATCCCTGAAGCAGGCACACCTTAAGTCAAACTTCCTATCAATAAACTTGAAGGAGCAAGAATATGCCTGAAATCTCTAACTTTAATGGGTCCTCTTCTATGGACTCTAACACTTTCTCCCTCTCCCCCTCTCTTTTCTTCCCTCCCTCCCCCTCTCTCTCACAAACACACCCATGCACACACACACACACACACACACACACACACACAGAGAGAGAGAGAGAGAGAGAGAGAGAGAGAATAAATCATTAAAATATATGCAAACATCCCGCCTCATTGAGTTAAGGTATTATACCAGAGTGGTTAGCCTTGTTTATCCTGAGATTTTAAACAGCTACTACCAGCATGCATTCCTTCTGTGAATATTGGCATGCAGTTTGTATGGAAGACTCTGCACCTCTTATTCTACTTTCGATCTTTACTTTGCTCTTCTGCTGATCAGTTCTTGCTCTCTTAATTGTAAAGGATAATCATAGGAATAAAATGTACACAGTCACAAAGAAAGAAGAGTTTCCTGAATACCAACGAAGGGCACTCCTTAACTTCAGTCTTGCTCATACCGCTGAATGTGGCATAGTCATTTTTCTTTTTCTTTCTTTTCTTTCTCTGCCCTGTATTTACCTTGACAGGGGTTGAGTTTTGTCTCCTGATTTTGTTTGTTTGTTGGTTGGTTGGTTGGTCTGAGTGTTATTCCTTGAGAGAGAACACAGTGGCTGTGCTGGTGGCAGCAAAGATTATTAGTAGCTAAATGTTCTTCCCAAGAGTGAACTGCCAATGTAAAAGCCAGGGCTCATCTAAAGGACAGCTACAGAGCTGTTATCTGATGACATGGTGCATACTTCCAAAGCCTTTTCAGATAGACCCATCTTTTAAAATTAAATAAATGATACAACTTTTAAAACTTTTTCTTATCTTAATTATTAAAAGTGCAGGCAAGATCGCTAAATGGGTAAATCTTTGCAAGATAATACTGATAATCTGAGTTCCAATCCTAGGACCCACATGGTAGAGGAGAGAACTGGCTCTAGCAAGTCTTCATTTGACCTCTAAAGGGTCACTGTGACATATGAATACACACATACATACACACACACACACACACACACATGCACACTATATATATGTAAATGTATGAAAGTAAATAATGATTCAAGTTGTCAAGTATTACAACTGTCAGATGGTCACCATGATGCAGTATATAGACACATTGAAACACAATGACACACATGTATTCACAGAGATACCCACGTGTACACAATATTTTTTTAATCACTTATTTTGAAAAGTTGTGAATGACAATGTGTGTATGCCTATTTCAAAGTCACCCAGAATTATAAACAGAATGAGAAAAATGTTTTCTGTCACCTAATGTAAATTGCTCAATTCACTGTTGCATACTCTGCTTGAGACAATATCACATTCAGAATAACATATATGAGGTACCTGTTCTGTAAACTAATGAAGGAATTCTATCTCTGGGGCTGTCAATTACTTTCAGTCTTGCTAAATTCACTTGAAAATCAATCTGTTTTCCAGGCATGGGTTATTTGTCTGAGTAAACGGAAACATTTTGCTTAACAGACACTGTTCTGATTGTGGCTGCCACCCAAGCTACCTCATCAATGGTGTGCTATGTAGCAACATGTTTTCAGCTTCTTTACATCTGATGAAAATTAAAATATTCTATTTCTCCCATAATAAACACTTTACCTACCATTTCAACTCTGAATTAAAAAAAAATCATGCTTACAGAGGTATCTCAAAATCTGTAACTAAACAATATTGGCATTGTGTGTTTTTCTATATTATATTGAGAATGATTTCTCATTTCCTACTGCTCATGAGCTCAAAGAGTGTCCTTTATCTATCACAACAGTTTGTGCACATGTATGAAATCAATCAGCCATGTATTTGATCCTATGAAACTTTAAATAAAATATGATACCTCTCCCTAAACGTTTTTTAGAGCTTAATGCTGAATATCAGAGAAGCAGAGCATCCAGCCACTAGAGAGTTCTTACATCTACCAATGCTCATACCCAAGGCATGATCCTCTCTTCAGACTCCCTTCTTAGACTGCATTTTCTGACTGGATCCTTAGACTGCATCTCCACCAAAACCTCAGACTGCACTGAGCTCCTGTCTCCTCCTGCCTTATCTTTCTCTCTCTGCCCAGTTATGTCACTTCTGTCTCTACCTCCCTAGTGCTGGGATTAAAGGTATGTGATTCCAAGCATTGGGATCACTTTTGTGTGAGCTGTTTCTCTTTCAGACATATTCAATTTCATGTATTCCAGGGTGGACTTGAACTAACAGAGATTCCTCTGCCTCTCCCTCTCGAGTCTCGAGTACTAGTATTAAAAGTGTGTGTCACCACTTACTGGCCTCTGGTGACTTAGTTCTGCCCTCTGATCTTCAAGTAAGCTTTACTTGTTAGATCAAAAACAAAATATCACTACAGAGAACCAGTGCTCTAGGCATTGAAAACTGTCTCCGGGGACGCAGCTGCCTGAGAAACTGTTCTAGTCATGGAAACACAGACATTTGTGAGGGAGTGAAGGGAAAGGAACTTCTAAGTACATTATTGAAATAGATCCAAACAATGACAATTTATTAAGAATTCACTATGTGTTGAGAACTTGTTTATGTTAACATTCACCATTCTAATCAGCAGTCACTGTAACATCCAATAAAATAATGCTACAAATGAAACTATTGGGATTCAAAAACAAAGTGACTTTTCCAACTGAAGATTATGTAAATTCAACAGACACACCTAAAGCTAAACATGGCTCAGAGTGAAAAGATAGACCTGACTGTAATTGTGAAAGAATGCACACATCTCTCAGAAACTGTTGTAGTAATAAGAGCGGCGGGCTGCATCCCTGGCACCCGGCCACCCCCACGGCTAGCTTTACCCGAAATAATTACACAGAAACTGTATTCTTTTAAACACCGCTTGGCCCATTTCTATCTAGCCTCTTGTAGGCTAGCTCTCGCACCTGGACTAGGCAATTTCTAATAATCTGCTGTAGCCCACGAGCTGGTTTACCAGGAATGATCTTAACCAGCGTCTGTCTGGAGTGTGAGAATCAATCATGGCGACTCACTGACTCAGCTTCTTTCTCCCAGCCTTCTGTTCTGTTTACTCCACCCACCTAAGGGTGGGCCTATCAAATGGGCCTAGCAGTTTCTTTATTGCTTAACCAATGAAATTAACAGATTGATATCTGACACTCCCACATCAAGAAACCATATTTGGAAAGTAGCTGGCAAATGGGCCAAAGCCTGAGAAGTGCTGTCTAATGCTTCCTCTCCAGTGACAGCACCAGGTCTTTTCATTCCTGCACCTTTCTTGGATAGCATCTTCCCGTGACCTCAACCAAGTCCAGGCAAAACTAATTGTATTCTTTTTCCAACTCTGTTACCCTAAATTAGAAATGAAGAGATATATACATTCTCTGTTAAAACATATCTTACTGGTCTGTAGCAATCATCACAATATATTAACCACATTCAATTAAATCCAAATGCATGCTCATTCAAATATTTCAGGAATATTCCATAAAACATTTTTATTTATTTTTTGGTTGTTTATGGCCGGTAGTCGGTGCCAATGAAGAAAACAAAAACTAACTACACTGCCTTTCTCTTTGGCTTATCGCATAGACGCCCTTGTATTAAAAATACAGATACTATTTGGACGGCTAAGTTTACCATATTGATTATTTATTTAATCCTTTAAAGAAAATGTACCATCCTCTATTCTACTCAATGACATTTTGCTGTATGCTAATAATATATCCTTATGAAATTTATTGATTGGATTATTCTCTATAATAAAAAAAACATTAGAACTAAAGTACAACTGTTGCTAGGGAGTTTTCCGAGCATACGTCTCTGGGTTTAATTATAAAAATAAACAGGTAAAATTGAAACCTTTAGAAATCACACATGTATGAGTCAACATCTTCTTCTAGTTAATCACCGATATGAGCACTCACTTTAAACAGCTTGGAGTGTTTCAATGTCTGAGTTCTTGGAATTTGTTGTATCAGCCAGTATGTTCTTATGATTTTGTTGACTGCACGACTTTTCATGACACTATTTCTAAAGGTATTGTAAGGTTCATTATCTATTTGAAAGAAGCTTACTACACTGAAATTACATAGGACAACCACAAAGTTACTTTTGTGGGCTTTTGATTCTGCTACGACAAGCTTTTTTAACTCTCACTTTTGTTCACTATTGAAACTAAAAGTAGACTAGCAATCCCTACTAAACATTTCAAAGAGTCATATATTTTTATTTTCTGAAGAAGATGGAGAGAAAAAGAAATCTAGACTTCTTTATTTTATGGTCATTACCATTTAGAGTAGCATGGGTTCAATGTTATAAATTCCCCATCTGGTTGATTGCCATCCGGCTCCATTATGTTTAGCTAATTAAAATTAACTGTGGAGTTGTGCTGTTATTGTGTAGATATGACACCATTCAAACAATTGATTCGGATAATTAAGGAAAGCAAATTTAGTTTAGGAATTAAACCCTGACACTGAAAAAAAGAGTGAGAAAACTCAGTTTAGGCTCCTATTCTGCTACCGCAGTAGCTGTCATGATACTTTTAGACCAGTGGTATTGCAGGTGACAGAAGTTTAGGAAAGTCATCACTGGTGTGTTTTCTCCTGCTGCAGAGGATTATGAGGTTGAGGTTTATTATAGATTTTCATTGTAAGTTACTTTTCCTTATTTATTTAAATTTTAAATTGCATTAGTTCATCAAGAACATAAATGATAAAATTTTAATTCATAAAGAATATGTATTTGAGATCAGGCTATATAAATATATGTGTATGTGCATGTATGTATATGTGTGTGTGTATGTGTGTGTGTGTGTATGTGTGTGTGTGTGTGTGTGCTAATCAACCCTTTAGTTTGTACATATGGTTTAGAACATGTTTTGTTTTTCTGCTCTATGGTAGCTAAGGTCAGCCAAAATAATATCTTTCAGACTTTTGAATGACAAAGTAAAAATTAGGGTTCCATTTTATGAGTGAGTAAATATTCTGTTGTATGTGCTAGTATGTTTATTTTTCCATCATCTATTGATTGGCACTAAAGCTACATGAAAATCATGAATTGAGCTTGTGGTAGTTTGAATGTTTATGCTTATATTAAGAATGGCTAGCCTCAAACTGATGTACAGTTTGGGAAGAATAAGAGTTCTGGCCTTGTGGGAAGAAGTATATCACTGGGGGTTGGCACTGAGGTTCCAAAAGCCCATGGAATTCCAAATGTCATTCTTCCTCATGATTGTGGGTTAAATGAAAACTCTCAATTTCTATTATAGTGTCATACCCATATACTTGCTTCCATGCTACCCACCATGATGGTCATGGACTCTAACCCTCTGAAACTATAAGCCCTCATTAAACTCTTATATAAGTTCCCTTGTTCGTAATGTTTTATCACAGAAATAGCAAAGGAACTAGGGCAATGTTTTATTGACATGTGTGTAGAAATCAATCTTTGACACTGAATAAATTGCCCACAATAAATCGAGACACAGGAGATAAATGTGATATCAATCATTATTTGAAGCTTCCATTTCTTTGATATCTGTTATCCATAGAATATCAATAAATTTGGCTATTTTATACATGTCGTGATTCTGTTCTAAAAGTTATTACTTAGTGTCTATAAAGACTCTTGGGAATATACCCAAGAGATGCCCTATCATATTACAAAAGCATTTGTTTAACTATGTTCATAGCACCATTGTTTGTAATAGCCAGAACATGGAAACAACCTAGATGCCCTTCAATGGAAGAATGGCTGAAGAAAGTGTGGAATATATACATATTAGATTACTACTCAGCGGTAAAAAACAATGACATCTTGAATTTTGCATGCAAATGGATGGAAATCGAAAACACTATCGTGAGTGAGGTAACCCAGACCCACAAAGATGAACATGGGATGTACTCACTCATAATTGGTTTCTAGCCATAAATAAAGGACATTGAGCCTATAATTTGTGATCCTAGAGAAGCTAAATAAGAAGGTGAACCCAAAGAAAAACATATAGTCATCCTCCTGGATATTGGAAGTAGACAAGATTGTCGGGTAAAAATTGGGAACTTGGGAGTGGGGTGGGATGGGGGTAAGGGGAAATGGGGAGAGAAAAGTGAGAAGGGGAGGATAGTGGGAGCTTGGGGGAATGGGATGGTTGGAATAAAGGAAGGGTGGATATGGGAGCAGGGAAGTATATATCCTAACTAAGGGAGCCATCTTAGGGTTGGCAAGAGACTTGACTCTAGAGAGGCTCCCAGGTGTCCAGGGAGCTGTCCCCAGTTAGTTCCTTGGGCAGCTGAGGAGAGGGAACCTGAAATGGCCCTATCCTATAGCCATATTGATGAATATCTTGCATATCACCATAGAACCTTCATTTGGCGATGGATGGAGATATAGACAGAGACCCACATTGGAGCACCTACTGAGCTCCCAAGATCCAAATGAGGAGCAGAAGGAGGGAGAAGATGAGCAATGACGTCAGGACCACGAGGGATGCACCCACCCACTGAGACAGTGGGGCAGATCTATTGGGAACTCACCAAGGCCAGCTGAACTGGGATTGAAAAAGCATGGGATAAAACAGGACTCTCTGAACATGTCAGACAATGAGGGTTGATAAGAAGCCAAGGACAATGGCACTGGGTTTTGATCCTACTGCATGAACTGTCTTTGTGGAAGCCTCGCCTGTTTGGATGCTCACCTTCCTAGACCTGGATGGAGGGTAGAGGACCTTGGACTTCCCACAGGGCAGGGAACCCTGACAGCTCTTCAGATTGGAGAGGGAGGGGGAAAGGAGTGGGGGGAGGGGGAGAGGAGTTGGGGGAAGGGGGAGGGAAATGGGAGGCGGGGAGGAGGCAGAAATTTTTTAAATAAAAAAAAGATAAGAAGTCAAATAATTATCTCTGTATGACTTCATTGGTTGATTGTGTTAGTAGTTCATGAGGATTAATTGAGATTATACATGTTAAAAGAGCAGAAAAATAAGAATAAGAATCACTGGCATTGCTTTTTATCTGTATAGCAGTCCTTCAATGGAAAGAAATATGAAAGCCCCATAATTCACTTTATAAGAGAATCATTGAGAGTTCATTATGTTTTCTGCTAACAAAATTCAGTCATATGTTCATCTGTTTATTAGACTGACAATATTTCTGACACACACACAAACAATTCATAGTCCTTAAACTTGACACATTTAAATCCTTGGTTTCACACTTACATAACAAATTTGAAGTGATCAGGGTACTTTGGAGTTTAAACTTATGTTTTACTGCTTGCACAAAAATGATGGATTATGGAATTTTACATTGGTAAAATAATGGAATTGTACTTTCGGTGAAAGTAGTTCACAAACTCCTCAAATGACATATCACAAAATCCCAAAAGTCCCTTTGATCTATTTCTTTGTTGAGAGATAGAGTGAAAACAAACTTGCCATACGTTTTTAGGAATCTCTTAACCAAAATCTCACTTGGAATTCAAGCAGAAAATGAGAAGGTTTGAAATACATTTTAGGAGATAATTACTACCAAGTAATTTATGATACCAAGCAAAGCCAGAGGACAAAATTCCACTGTTCAGAACCTAGTAAATGGAAACAATGATGTCTGCATGCCTGATATTATGTTACAATTAATTGAATAATAACAGAAAGTATACATTATAACAATCAAATGCTGGGAGCTATCATAAAGTTTGAAATTATGCCAGTGTATATTCATCACATACACACCTTAAATTTATAGTCAGTTCAAAGAGATGTTGATAATCTATAAAAATAGCTTGAAAAGATGTGATGGAGGGAGAGAGTGAGGATTGTCTAAAAACATGAGAGGAAATATGATGGATGGAGAAATTGCTACACATTACACTTACATAAAGCCTATTTTTTCAAGTTCAAACTGAAGCTGATTTATTACATCTGCACTGAGTTAAGAAACTAGTTCAAAACTCTGAAGACAAAAACATGAGATAATGAAAGAGAGGAGGGAAGCATCAATAGAGATGTTCTGGTTTATTGTATCAATTCGTTAGCTATAATGCTGCATTTAGTTGTCTAAAGAGTATATTCCTTTGAATTATGCCTTTTTGAAAAAAGAATAATGCCTCGATGAAAATTTTATTAGTGCAAATAATAAATGAAACCTGGAATTTAACTCTTGGTTATGCCTTGAGCATTTTCTGCATTTTCCATGTGTATTGTTTTTTATCTTGTCCTCCTTAGAATGTCTACTAATCTGTCAAAACACCATGACCAAAATAAACTTGGGGAGTGGTATAGGAGGTTCTCCTGTTTGTGTTTTGCTTTCATTGGTTAAATAAAGAGACTGCTTTGGCCTTTTGATAGGGCAGCCCTTAAGTGGGTGGAGTAGACAGAACAGAATTCTGGGAAGAAGGAAAGTGTGGCAGACACTATGAATCTCTGGCCTGAAAGGGATGTAGGTTAGAATCTTGCCAGTAAGCCACAGTCACATGGTGATACACAGATTTAAGAGAAATGGGTTAATCAAGATGTGAGAGTTGGCCAAGAAGAATAATTAAATTAATACAATTTCTGTGTGGTTATTTCAGGTATAAGCTGCAGAACGCAGCCCAGTCCCCTCCTACATCAGGAGAGTTGTAAGGTAAAATGGCCAAATGAAACAGGACAGTAAGCAATCACTGAGGAGCCTGTCTCTGAACCCAGAACCAGTGAAAGAAGCACACCCTGGATCTGAGACCTGAACCAGGCAAAGAAACACCTTTATCCCTGAACCCAGAACCAAAGAAACATGCTTTGACTCTGAAACCAGTACCAATGAAGCACACTTTGACCCAAGATCAGAGCCAGTGAAAAATAAAATATGTCCTGGTCCTAAGATTAGAGTCAAAAGGCTAAAAATGACCAGTGAAAGAAACACAGTTTAGACATAACATCAGAGCCATCTCTGCCACCGTACATCTAAACTGGACAGGGAAAACTAATCAATGCTTCTTCTCCCTGGAGAATCTCTGCTCCTCAGACGCCCTATATAAGCCTCTCTATCTTTGCAGCTCCACAGCTACAAGACTTTCCCCTACAGGAGTGTCTTAGTTACTGGGCTGTGCAGCAACACAATCACCAAGGCATGCTCTTATAAAATAAAGTGTTTAATGTGGGGCTTGCTTGCAATTTTAGGAGGTTACTCCATGATCATAATGACGAGAAGCAGACAGTTATGGCACTGAAGATGTAGCTGAGACCTTTCTTATCCTGATTCCTAGACAACAGAAAGGAGAGAGACAGAGACAGAGACAGAGAGACAGAGAGAGGGAGGGAGGGAGGGACAGAGGGAGGTAGGGAGGGAGGGAGGGAGAGAGAGAGAGAGAGAGAGAGAGAGAGAGAGAGAGATTGGTCCTGATGTGATCTTTTAAAACCTGAAAGCCTGCCCCCAGTGACATAGCTTCTCCAACAAAGTCATATCCAAAGTTGTACCTACTACAACAAGGGCAAGGATACACCTCCTAATAATTTCCAAATAGTTCTACTAACTGTGATCAAACACACAAGCCGACAATGGCCATTCTCATCCAAATCTCTATGGAAACAGGATTTCTTCCAGGTTGCAACTCTCAAGTCATACACCAGCACTGAGGGAAGTCAATGCAAAAACTTAAAGTGAAACTTGGAGGTACAAGCTGAAACAGAAACCATAGAGTTATTATGCTTACTGGCTTGATCCTGCTTGTTGTTTATTCATGTCTTTACTATCTGTTCTGGTTTGCAGCACCCATAGAGGGCGGGATCAGTTGTTAAACAAGAAATTTCCATATTGGCTTGCCCAGAGGCCAATTGGATAGAGTTATTTTCTCAGTTGATGTACTTCTTCTTAAACTACTCTAACTTCTGTCAAGTAAACAAAAATACTAATCAATAGGTAAACATATTATAGTTATCATCATCCCCAATCATGATGAATTGAAAATTTACCTTATTATAGATGGTAAACTCAACAGGATTAAGCAATAAATACATCTCCTTTTTTCCATATATTTTAACATTTTTTAAAGCATTTGAGTAGCATTAAAATGTAAAGAAAAATGTTCATGGCTAAATAAAAGGTTTTTTTTTTTAAATCTTGGCACAGGGTAGGTCATACACATCATTTCAGTATACAAATATGGATACCACAGGTGTGAATATTACCTCTTTCCTTTAGCCTTGAAACTCAAAGCATTTACACATACATTTAATTTACCTTGTGGATAAAATCAGTACAGTTTAATTTCAGAACTGGCAAAGCAAGTACTAGTCAAATTGGTCAGTCTTGAAAAACACTGGCTGCTTTTGTAGATGACTTGGGTTCAATTCCAGAACATATTTAGTGACTTACAACTTCAGTTCAGAAAATCAAAACTCTCTTTTGACCTCTACTCATTAGGTATGGATTCAAAACACAAGCGGATATTCAGGTAAAACAGTCATATACATAAAATATAAAAAGATAATTCAGGAATGATTATAACTTTTGCTAGCTACCATCTTTCCAGCCTTACTCACCTCTTCACAGACACATGAACACACACACATCAATCAAATTAATCTTTTCTTAATAAGATAGACTATATTATATAGAGATGATGTATAATATTTAATATCTATTGTAATTTCTATTTCATTGTAGTTTATAATATAATATGAAGCTTTAATATCTATTATATATTATAAATTCTTTATTTTCCTCATGTCTCAGAGTGTTTTGATCATAAAGAATTTATGCATTATAGAAAACTTTATAATACATTTCTATTGCTCCTCAAAAATGACTTGATCAACCAAAGAAGCACAGACCTAGAGGATTTTAGAAAACTCTAGAGTCAATATGGAAAAGCCACAAATAATACTAGTTCTAATTTCTTACTTCTTATTAAAATTCAATCTTAAAGTTAAAAAAAAAAAGAACAGAGAGCAATCAACTTGATACTTCCACATTTCTGGCTTTAGAGGATTAGGGAGAGAATGTGGTGTCCAGGACTGTAGTGGCTGTATCAAAGATCTAGGAGGGTAAAAACTGTGATCAATTGTTTAAATAAAGGAAGTATAATTGATGTGCTATTGCCTGGAAGCATCAAGTACCTGAGAACAAAGAATAGGAGAGGAAGAAATCATAGGGTAACATCAGCAAAATGGGATAAATTGGTCACAAAGAGTGTATAGACCAGGAATCTCACACAAGATATCAACATTAGGAATCTTTCTAGAAGCTTGTGATTGGGATCTTCATATAGTGATCATTGAGTGATGATCAAAATGCCACTTTAAGGAAGAAATGAATCTGAATGTCAGACAGGGTGGTGATTAATTTGTTGTGATTTATTGTTGAGGTGACAAAGAACCGGATTTTGTCCTATTTCATAAAGAACTTTAACTGATAAAGCAAAGTTTGGTCCTTGTCAGGTAATATCTGTATATCAATGTACTTCATGGTATAGACACATTAAAGGAAAAAACGTTATCATCTCAATAGACCCCAAGGTGTTCTCTTTTATTTTTAATGTGATGCTCACCATGACTAAAACAATTCGAGTTCTTACAAAACATTTATTAAAGTTAAATTTCTAATACCAATAAATGATATCCAAGAAAGACAAATAGAATATTTCCAACTTAATGAAATACTTGAAGTCTTGTCCTAAGAATTCTTCACAAATCAATAAGGTCTGTTCTAACTAACTTTACCAAATTTCAAGGAAATATAATAAGAAGAGTAAGAGAATATGACCCATGAATATAAGGTTTAGAAAATGAAATTGATTTCTCTTTCTCTTTTCTCTGTCTCTATATTTCAGTTAGATTAACTTAAAGTTTAGAGCTGCTAGAAGTTTTCGCTGGCAGGGGAGAACTTAGGACCTTCTATTGTGGTTCAGATCAACAGCATTCACTGGAATCCTCTCTCCATATCTATGACAATATCTGAGCTGGATGCCAAATATAGTCTCAACATTAAAAGTGATGTCCTTTACAAATTCAGAGATTCATAATGTACAGAGGCTAAAAGGTGTTAGTGACTACTTTTAGAGTCACGGAGTTTCCTAATATGTATCCACTGTATATAAGTTGAATTCTACCTTCCATTATGTTTACCAAATTTAAAATTAGACCACACCTCTCTACTTAGCTATTTCTTACAAACAGACTGAGGGAAAAAAAGATTCATTGCTTCTTTACACTTTTAGGCTCAAATGGATAATCACAATCCAGTGATCATAAGATCATAGAGATGGTCTTCCTTAAACTAAGTAGGTTATAAACAAAACCAAAAGTCAAGAATGCAGGAAACAAACAAGTTGAGAAGAGGGGATGATAGGAGTGAGAAGGAGGTAGAAGAGGGTATAGGCATAATCAGAATACATTACACACATGTATGAAATTGCCAAAAAATAAAAAGTAAAAATAAGAATGCAGGTTGTTCGTGGATACATAAGTTGCTATATTTCTCATTTAAAATCAGCTAGCAATTACTAGACGCAGTGGGCTGCATCTGTAGTTCTTGTTACTGGAGAGGCTGAAGCCAGAAGATCTTTGGACCCAGAAGTTCTATGTACACTATAGACTTCATCTTCATCTTAAACAATACTATGAAAACAAAGTATTCAACAAAGGTTAATGAATGCTAATTCAATTCTTTATCTTGATTTTCAAAAATTATATTAGCTCTAATATGACTTTTATAGCAAGTTCATACTGCATCAAGTGTATTTGCCTGCTGAACCGTGACATCTTTATGTTTTTTAATATTTCATATGTTTTGTTTGTCTTTTAGTTGTCAATATATAACACCTAAATCAGAATTCCAGAAAATATGTTTTTCATGAAAAAAAACATGAATGAATGAAATAATGGTAGATGTTATTGTATTCTTTATTGCGGTTTTCTGAAAAATAGCTTCTAATAGAATCACCTTTAATTCTGGAACTTGGGAAGTAGAGACAGGAAGATCACTCATGAGTTCTTAGCTACACTATATATTTCTTTTCTGTGGGTACAAAGTGAATTCATAGAGAAAATAATTAATGAACAAATAGTTCCTGCAAATGTAAAATCACCTGCAACACTTTTCAAGCAAAAATAAATACTAGTGCTGAAAGTAGACATACGGTAACACTAATTATAATTATTTTACAATATAAACACGGACTGTAATTGATTATAATTAGAAAAAAGCATATTGAAGTATAATTAGCCATTTACGTCTAACACCTAAGAGTCTCCAACTTCTAAAGCAAATATGAATAACAAATACATTTTTCTGAGTACAGAATAATAAAAAGAAAATATTGGTAAGGTAATAAAAGAAACAAAGTTCAATAGATACGAAATTAAAATGCTAAGGCACAGTTTAGTACTTCAATAATGAATAGATTCTTCACAATAAGGCATATATAAGCAGAGTATAAATGCTGAAAATTATTTTAAAGTTAGTCTATGTTATGTTTTCTTTTTCTATTCAAATGTGTAATGAAAAATGAAGTAGAGGAGGAGAGGGAAATAATAAATCAAACATGACATGAAGAGAAAAGAAGAGAACAGAAGAAAAGACAAGAGAAGAGAAGACGAGAGGAGAGAAGAGAAGAAAAGAGAAGAGAAGAGAAGAGAAGAGAAGAGAAAAGGGAGAAGATAAAACTAGACATGAGAATAGACATTAAAGCTCTTCCTCCGATGGCAGTCAATATGCATGTTTTATTTTTACTCTTAGGCAGATGGAGGATAAAAGGTCTGAGTAATTCAATATTCTAAGGTAAATAATTCATGATGTTCATGTGCCTTACCATGCTAAATGCCTGTATTCCTGTACAACAAACCTAAATAACAATTGCTTATGCCCATGTTCCCAGACAACAGCAGTCATTTTTACTGCAGTGCCACCATGTTTCAGGTTTCTAGGTTCTTTATTGTTGACAGCTATGAAGGAAAGAAACGTCTCTAGGAAAATACACACAGGGCCATGAGAACAGGGAAGAAAACACAGCAAGGGGAAGCTGCTTCAAATGGCTTAGCAATGTGACCCATTCCAAGTAACTGTATCTCAGTTTTTGAAATTTAAAATGAATTGTTGGTTTTCATGAATCTGTGAGACTGAGAAAAAAGTAGTTTATTTGTAGTTGTTTGCCATCAGGGACTTTGACAGTTGAGTGTGTGGTGGGTGACTCAGATGTATGAAAGTTCTATAAGAGAAGAATAGGAGGTGTACATGTGAGAAATTACCAGAAACAAACAAATTTTAGCCATTTACTGTAAAGATGTCTCCGTTGTTATGTTTTTAGTCAAGCATGAAAATTAAAGTTTATATACCAGCTGTCATATAAGAGCCAGATAGTCCCTCACACTTATAAACCTAGCATTGATATAGTTGGAGAGAGACTTGCTGAAAGTTCCTGGATTTCACTATGCTCCATGAACAAAAAGAGACTCTGACTCAAAGGAACAAGGAAAGAGGGAACCCTGTACTTCTTTTGATCTCCCCAAAATAAGCATACACCCATGCATACACATATATGTATATGACATTAAACACACACATACACATCAAACACAGATACACACATTCACATGTATCACACATCAAAATAATTTTTAAAAGGATTATTTGCATTTCCAATCAAATTTGGGTGATATCACTTAAAACAATAAATAGAATGCATAGAATCTATGCTTATAACAAGAAACACTTTGTATATGCACACTACATTTTGTGTGAGTAAAGCTCAATATTTGAAATCATCTACAATCACTATCTAAATGGCCAACTGTTTGAAAAATAAATCCACATCCACCACTCTCCCTCCTGAGATGTATGGCCCCCCAATTAAAAAGTTCCACAACAGAGTGAAACATTTGTTACAAGTGTTAATGTATATGTTAGTACATTCCATATACTCAGTTAGTATCCACTATCGGTGATGTATATCCTATGTTTTGGAAAAACCATATATAATGAAAATCCCTTCTTATACCTCACCTATATCTTGAAGGATACTTCCCAAGTGTTCTTCTAGCAATTTTACTGTTCCAAATCTCATGTTAATATAATTGATCCACTTGGAGTTAATATTTGTATGGAGTAATAAAAACAGTGATGACTTCATTCTTCTCTATGGGAGCATCCATTTCTCCAGTGGCCTTTTGCTTTGTTGAATATGCTATACTTTCACCAACGTATGATGTTGGAATCATTGACCAGATGTCTGTAGTTAAATATCTTCATGGTTGAGCCTTCTGTTTTGTTCCATTGGACTAAGTCTCTCTTTTAGTGTCAGTACCATATGGTTTTATTAATTTCTCACTATCATATTTTGATATATGCAATGATAATCACTACAGTATTATTATTTACTCAGGAAGGTTTGGCTATCCAGTATATAAGTTACTCAGAGCCTATAAGTGGCCATTCCCTGGCCCTGGAGACCTCCAACCACAAGGTTGTACCCACAGAACACTCTAAGGACCAGTCCTTCCTTCCAGAAGCAGGTGACCAAGCTCAACCCTATAGAATAAAATGTCCAAGCTCAGAAACTGAAATCCTACCAGTGCTGATCCTGAAAATCCTCACTCTGTTGAGCTCCACACCCCAAGAAGCCCTATAAAATCCCTGTCCTCTGCTCAGGTTTCTGTTGTGTCTTCCCTGAGCAGAGGTGGCCACCCTACTAGGGTTTTCTCTACCAATAAATCTATTATGAGAGATCTGTTGTGTAGCGTGACTATGGGATTTATTGGCTCTCTATATCCAGAATACCTTTCCCCATATAAACTGAAACACTTGCATTGAGGAAACCTTCCTCTCTAGATCAGAGCTGTAACACTTACATTTAGAAAATCTTTTCCTCTGGAGTAGAATGATAATCCTTGCAATGGATTATAACATTTTCACAGGATGCTTTTTGGTTACATAATGTGCTGTAGAGGTTTGTTTTTAATTTCTATTAAGAATGTTGTGATAATTTTCATTGGCATTACGTTGAATCACTAAGGTGATTTTAGTTGAGTGGTCATTTAAATAATATTATTTCTAAGACTCAATGAGCCATTATGATGCTAGTGAAACTGAATATGTCTGTATAATACACGCCTATCTATACGTGATTTCACACTACACAACTAATCTCTCATGAGAGATTTATTGGAAGGTAAACCCTAGTAGGGTGGCTGCCTCTGCTCAGCAAGACACAGCAGAGACCAAAGCAGAGGACAAGGATTTTATAGGGCTTCTTGGGGTGTGGAGCTCAGCACATTTCCTGAGCTTGGACTTTTTATTTTATACGGCTGAGCTTGTTATCTAAAGGCCTAGCTTCCACAACCTGCACTACAGTGGATCAGCTGAACCCATGCTCTGAGTATTTTAGATTTTAAGAACTGCTCATTCTGTGATTATTTATTGAGCTTTGTAGAGTTTTAAGTATTATATGTTCTCTATCAATACATATTGATCTAAGAAGATACTAATCTATAATAAATCTTGCTATATTAAACTGCAGAAAATAGTTTCTCTGAGCCAATGATAATTGCACTGGGATAATTGCATGTACTGGATTTTTGGGACCCTAGTCTATTTGGATGCATACCTTCCTAAGCCTGGATGGAGTGGGGAGGACCTTATACTTCCCACAGGGCAGGGTACCCTGCCCCCTCTTAGGACTAAAGGGAGGGGATGGTGAGTGGGAAAGTGGGAGGGAAGTGGAGGAGGGGGGGAAGTGGAAAGTTTGAATGATATTATTTATAAAGAAATAAAAAATATTTAAAAAACAAAATAGATTCTCTAGTTATTTTCATTTGTTCAATGCTTTAAGATGTTCTTACTTTACAAATACAGGCTTTATTAGCCATTCATTTACTAGAAATTCTTGACTTAATTGTTATACAAACACACAGCTGATAAAATATTAGCAGTAAAATAAAAAAAGGTTTTGTTATATTTTTATTAGTCAATTGTGCTTGGATGTCTTTAAATGAGATGTAGTTATATAAGAACTCAGTATAGATTGGTATGGAGTAGATTGTATTTCAAATGTTCTAGTAAAATGTGTGTGTGTGTATATATATATATATATATATATATATATATATATATACACACATTTATATATATTTACATTGAAACATGAAGAGACATTTTGTCACAAATAGAAACAGAGTTTTGGCCTGATGATGGTCATCCTTCTCAGTATTATGTGCCTCAAAGTATTTACAGAAATTATGGAGGGTACTTTACTACATTGGAATATTTAGGAACTTTTTTAAACAAATTTTAAATATGCTTCAGTTAAAATATTATGACATCATAACCTCTTTCCTTTTCCTCCCTCCAATTTTTTCTGTGTGCCCCCAATCTAAAATTAATAGTCCCTTTTATACACACACACATCCACACTCTCACAAATACAAATAAACACAAAGTGCTGAGTCTCTTTTTGTCATTTATGTTTATATGGTCTCAGGACTGACCACTTTGTAATAGCAAATCAGGAAGTTTATCCTTCGAAGAGGTTAATCTTCTCTCTCTCAGCATTCATTAGCTGTGTCCAGGAATCCTTAACTAGAAATACAATATTTTCAAGGAAGAGAAAAAAATTTAAACCTACAGTGATTTCAAATCGCAGATGCTCCAAACTACATCAAATGACATGTACCAGTAGACGGTATGAATCAAGGACTCAGACACTGGGTGTTTTTACAAAAGCATTAATTGTGACATGGTACTCAGTGGGAATCTATTCCTTACTACTTCTTGCCATAATAAATTAAATCATTCCATAACAGGCATGAAAAGTTATGTTTTTCTTTTACAAAAATGTTCATAGAAAAATGTGACTTGTTGGCAAATTAAAAAAAAAGTTACAAATCAAATTCTAACAGATTCTGTGAATTTGACCTTTTTTCCTCACTCCTCCACTACCTAAAACTGGTAAAACACACTCAATATTTGTGGTAAAATTTGACAAGACCACATATTAGAAATGTAATTTTCCTGACCTCCTAAAGAGACCACTTGTTTTAATCTGTAAATCAAGCGTCCTACTTTTCACTGCTAATCAACTTCTTCTAAGAAAAAAATTATTTCCCAAATCAAATATTTGACATTGTATTTAAGGTTTCCTTCATCAACTTTATTTCTATGTACAGTTGTTATGAAAATTAGCAGTATAAACCATTGCGTCTGAGTACATGAGGTAATGTAGTGCTGTGCTATAAAGGGTTCTGTTGTCTTTTCCTTTAAAAGTTCTGCCCTAGATATGGTGACACAGCTTAGTGTGTGACCACACTTGCACTGGAACCTGGATACCTGAGTTTAATATCTGGAACCCATACAAAAGTGAATGGAGCTGGGCAGTGGTGGTGCACATCTTTAAACCCAGAACTCAGGAGACAGAGGCAGGCAGATCTCTGTGAGTTTGAGGCCAGCCTTGGCTAAAAGAGATAGTCTCAGGAGAGGCTTCAAAGTTACAGAGAAACACTGTCTACAAAAAAAAAAAAGTGACGGGAAAGACAAATCTTCCACAGTGTTGTCTCTGACCTCCATATATTTTACATGGAGTTCTCTCTCCTAGACACAAACTCAGTAATAAAGAAATAATTGTTGCTTGATGGTGGTGCTGTACACTTTTAATTACAGCTCTTAGAAGATGGAGGTAGGTGGATTTCTGTGAGTTCTAGGCCAGTCTGGAATACAGAACTAGTTCTAGAACATCCAGAAATACACACACAAAAAAAACTGTTTCTCACAAACAAACAAAAACAGTGAAAGAATCATGCATACCAAATGGTACACGGTTTATGAGAACAAACTCCAGTTGTCCAATCAAAAATAAAATTGATTTTGGATACTTCAGAATTCATTTATTTAAAAAATCTGATGAGTGTATATTTCATTCTACAGAAATGACTAATAATGTAAAGATACATAAAGCAAAGAATTGTACCCTAAAAGAATAACAGTAGGAAAGAAGAAAAGTAAATGAGAAGAATCCAAAGTCATGCGATTGTAATTGATGTAATTTTAAATACATCAGGTACAAGTTCAACAGAAATCATAGGAAATTAGTTAAACAGCAAATGGTAAGATAAATAAAACATCAACTTATAAGGAAAGAATACAACAGACAGTGACTTCATTATGTTTCTTATTGCTGTGATAAGATACTTTCACAAAAGTAACTCGAGGGACGGAAGGCTAAGTTCTCTTTCATACTTTGAGGTTATAATCCACATTGCTTTTGTAGTCAAGACAGAGACAAAGAGAATAAGAAACACAGAAGCTCATCTGGCAACATTCTTTTTAATTTTAGTTCATGATTCTTGGTTGTGGTGGTGTAAAACCAAGTAATTATACTGTCCACTGTCGTGAAGGGTCTTCTCACCTCAGATTCATCAATATTACCTCCTGACAGGTAGGCCAGAGGCTAAATAATCTGTCACCTCTGTACCTCGATGCTTATCTTCTAACTGATTCCAGATTATGTTAAGCCGACACTTAACCTAGTGATCTGTGCTTATAATAATTTAGAGCTACAAGCATTTTAGTTCTACTGGGAAGTGATGTATAAGAGGATTAAGACTCACTAAAGAAGTTAGAGTATTTTCCAGTAGTTCTTCATTTCTCAGAATGAACTTTCTTTTTCAGAAGCTCTAGCCTTTTAAATTATGTTTGCCTTATATTGTGCTCCTGTATCACCTTAATCACAACAGAATGACTCCTTTAGTTAGTTTGGGACTATGAATACAAGGGTCAGAATCCCAGTATGTCTGTAGACTATGATAAGGGTTCAAATATCTTTCTTAAATATGTTAACAGAATACAGAATGGAATATGGCAGAAAGATCTAAGGAGGTAAGTTCAGAAAAAAAAAAGAATATATACAAACACTTTCCTTGTAAGAAGAAAGATTTTTATAGAGAAGCTTTCTAAGATGACAGAGGACAATAATCTAAAGTTTTGACTAACAATAATCAAAATTACTTTCAGAAAAAAATCACTACCTGTTATGAAGACATACAATGGAGAAAGGAAGAAGAAAAATTAGGAAATGAAATTCACACATTATTAAGAATCTAAATTTCAACGTAAAGAAACAAAACAGTATCAGACAAAAACAAAACAATGAGTTGTGATATTGACATCCCAGCTTACATATAATCGAATGCCTGCTGTCCACCATTATCATTCTGGAAAACATTGAACCTATGAAGCACAGAGGATGATAATTAGATATTGTCAATTGAAATAATCAAGTAATTGATGACATCTATTAAGATTTTACTTTCTTGAATCTCATAACAGGTTTAAATTATTTTTTGATTTACTTTTATTATTTATTTGTGTGTCACATGTTGTGTGAGAGTTGTGGAGGCCAAAAAGATGGGATCCCCTTGATGCTGGAGACCAAGATGTTTGTGAACTGCCTAATGTCGGTGCTGGATCCGAACTCTGATCCTCCTAATAGAGCAGCTAGTGCTCTTAATCATCTCTATCTACAATTATTCGTTTTTAATCTCTTCAGTTGTAAGATAGTTCTGTAGTTCATCTTTAAGAATCTCAGGCAATAAAAGGAAAAATAACACACACAACTGTTTTTAGCTAGAGAACAATTTTGCAAAGTATCTGCCAAATACTAAGTTGGCTTGAGTATGCCTCTCATACATTTTTGTAAGCAGTTTTTCAATGATCAAACCGAAAATTTTCACACCGCCTTCCCTAGTATTAGAGGGAAAGCTTCATTTAAAAAATGTCATTCAGTCAAAGCAATGATGATATTTATTTTATTCATTAATGTGCAATTTGGTCAGATACTGGCGAGGGAAGAAGCTCTTGGTTCCACCTGGCAAAGGTTACCATGGCTCAAAGCTACAATTATCTGGAGCCTTGCTGACTCTCATGTCAGGCCACAATGAGTCCTTGGCAGAAATTGATGGCTCAAACAAGGGCCTTTCCCCGTGTGATCTTGGACTCATATTAGCAGGAGGACTTAGCTCTCAGTTTAGTTCTCAGGGTCAACAATCGCAAAAGAGACAAGACCAAGAAACAAATTGAGGAAGAAAGAGTAAGAGAGAAAAAGTTAAAAACAAACAAACAAACAAACAACAATAGAAAACAACCTGCTGTGTTTATGTGGTCTGGCTTCAGAAATTATTATAGCTCTACTATTCATCAAATTAGACAGTATCATTTTAATTCTGTTTCCCATGTCCAATCTCCAGTCTTAATCCCAGTTCTGTAGCCGAATACATGTGGCAGTCTTTCTTGTCCCCCTCCCATGTTTTGATCTCCTGTAGAACCCAAAGATCTTTCACTTCTAACCTCCCTCTCCCATCTAGTTGCTTTGTCCCATCACCAACTTTAGGAAGCACTCCCTGCTAACACAATGCCACTCCTACAGGAACAACAAGTAGACTGAGCGGGTATCCGCACCTCTCTTTCTGCTCCTTCAGATTCAGTCTCTCCTAGCCTTATACCCAGTTCTGAGGTAGAAAGCCTTTTAGAGTCCTTCTTTCCTCTTTGACAGAATCCCAAAGGATCACAAAGATCTCTTCCTCCAACCTTCCTTCTCCCAACTAATTCGATTACCCAAGCTTCCAATATCAGCCAATAGGAACACACCAGCTGAGTAAGTCAAGGAAACAGGTACACACACACACACACATGCACACACACACACACACACACACACACACACACTCACTCACACACAATTATCACCAGATAGCAAACTGGCACAATACTCTCCTAAAATCAAGGGAGGAAACAGAACCCAAGCAAGAAATCAAATCATTCACCCAGCAGAAACAAAAACAGCTACTATAACCCATACTATAATCATCCAATTCCCAGATGCCAATAGTCAGCTTACAAACACAATAACAGCCAGAACAATATGCCTCCACTAGAGCCCAGAATCCTTACCAGAGCAAGAACTGAACTGAATATTCCAAAAAAGCTAAAGCTTGAGAAATGAACATTAAAGAGCTTGTAGGATGATGCTAGAGGTCCTTAAAGAAGAAATGAATATTTTTCTTAAAGAAATTCAAGAGAAATCAAGCAAACTGTGGAAGGAAATAAATCAATCTGTTCAAAACATGAAGTAGACTAGAAGAAATAGGAACTAATGAAGAAAACTTGAACTGAGAGTATTCTTGAAATGCAAAATAGGCACAAGCTTCACCAAAATAAGAGTAGAAGGAAGAAAGAAATTCTGGTACTGAAGATATTATTTTTAAAATTGGATACATAGGTCAAAGGGGATGCTAAATATAAAAGAAAAAAAATGTTCTAACACAAAGCTCCAGAAAATCTGGGACACTGTGAAAAAACAAATCTAAGAATAATAGTATTATGAAGAGAAAATTCCCAACTCAAAGGCCCAGAAAATATCATCAGCAAAATCAAAAAAGAAATTTTTTTAACATAAAGAAGGAGATATCTATAGGGTACAAGAAACATATAGAACACCAAATACATTGGACCAGAAAAGAATGTCCCCTTAACACATATTAATCAGAACACTAAATATACAGGACAAAAAAAGAATATTTAAAGTGCAAGAGGGAAAGACCAAGTAGCATATAAAGGTATACCTATCGGAATTAAACCTGACAGCTCACTGGAGACTCTGAAAGCCAAAAGGTCATAGACAGACATGTTATATACTTTAAGAAACCACAGATGCCAACCTATACTACTATACCCAGGGAAACGTTCAATCACCATAGATGGTGAAAATAAGATATTCCATGAGAAAAGCAAATTTATTAAATATTTATCTGCATATCCAGCATCACAGAAGGTGGCAAAAGGAGAACTCCAAACTAAGGAGATTAAATACAACCATACATACACAGGGAATCGATTATTGAAGACTATCAAAGCAAAGGAATTGCAATACATACACACACATGCACACACACACACACACACACACATACACACACACACAACTACTACTACTACCACCACCAAAATAACAAAACTCATTGGTCATTGATATCTCTCAAATATATGTTAATTCAACAAAGAATGGATGTGAAAACAGGACCCATTCTTTTCCTGCATCCAAGAAACATACCTCAACATCAATGATAGACATCACCTTCATTTAAAGTCTGGGGAAAGGATATCGCAAAGAGATGGACCTAAGAAACAAACTGGTATAGCCATTTTAGTAACTAAAAAAATAAACTTGAAGCCAAAACTAATCAGAAGATAGGGAAAAACACGACATATTCAACGAAGAAAAATGGTCCACCAAGATGACATTTCAATCATTAACACCTATGTCCCAAACCCAAGGGCACCAAGTTTGTAGAGGAAATATTACTATAGCTTAAATAACGCATTGACCTTTAAACACTGATAGTGGGAAACTTCAGTAGCCCACTCTTTGTCTAGATAAGTCATTTAGACAAAAAAAAAGCAAGGAAATACTGGAACTAACAGATATTATAAGCTAAATATACTTCACAGATATTTCTAGAACATTTCACACTAAGGAATGTATACTCTTATCTGCACTTCATGGAATTTCTCCAAAATTGATCACATAATCAGACACAAAACACGTTACAACAGAAACAAGAAATTGAAATAATCCCCTGCATCCATCAATCCACCATGGACTAAGCTGAATATCAATTACAAAAACAGCAAAAAGCTTTAAAACTCATGGAAACAGAAAAAAAAATACTCTATTGAATAAAAAACTGGTCAAAACTTAAATAAGTAAATTAAAGACATTATAGAATTGAATGAAAACAAATATATGTTATACCAACACTTATGGAACAAAATGAGAGAAGTTCTAAAAAGTAAGATCATAGCAATAAGTGTCTACTTGAGTAAACAGGACAAATCTCATTCTAGCAACTTAATAACATACCAGAAAGCTTAATAGAAAAGCACAAATAAAAAAATATACAAGTAAAAAATATTTTAAGAAACAATCAAACTCAGGACTTAAAAATCAATCAAATATAAACAAAAGAACAATACAAACAATTCATAAAACAAAGAGTTGGCTTTTTGAGACAAGCAAAAGGATGAGCAAAAACTCCAAATGATTCACCTATTGTAGACTCCGTGACCCTTATTTATGGCTAGAAACCAATTTTGAGTGAGTACATCCCATGTTCATCTTTTTGGGTCTGGGATACCTCACTCAGGATAGTGTTTTCTATTTCCATCCATTTGTATGCAAAATTCTAGAAGTCATTGTTTTTTACCACTGAGTAGTACTCTAATGTGTAGATATTCCATACTTTCTTCATCCATTCTTCCATTGAAGGGCATCTAGGTTGTTTCCAGGTTCTGGCTAATTCAAATAATACTGCTATGAACATAGTTGAACAAATGCTTTTATCATAAGATAGGGCATCTCTTGGGTATATTCCCAAGAGTGGTATTGCTGGGTCCAGGGGTAGGTTGATCCCGAATTTCCTGAGAAACCGAAACACTGACTTCCATAGTGGTTGCACAAGATTGCATTCCCACCAGCAATGGATGAGGGTACCCCTTCCTCCACAGCCTCTCCAGCAATGGTTATCCTTGGTGTTTTTGACTTTAGCCATTCTCACAGGTGTAAGATGATATCTCAAAGTTGTTTTGATTTGCATTTCCCTGATTGCTAAGGAAGTTGAGCATGACCTTAAGTGTCTTTTGGCCATTTGAAATTCTTCTGTTGAGAATTCTCTGTTCAGATCAGTGCCCCATTTTTTAATTGGGTTAATTAGCATTTTAAAGTCTAGTTTCTAAGGGGAACCCAAGGAAAAACATATAGTTATCCTCTTGGCTAAGGGAAGTAGACAAAATTGCCGGGGAGAAAATTGGGATCTTGGGGTGGGGAGGGTTGGGAGTAAGGGGAGATGGGGAGAGAAAAGTTAGAAGGGAAGGAGGTCGGGCCTTGGGAAAGCAGGAGGATTGGGATAAAGGAAGGTTGGACAGGGGAGCACAGAACCACAATTCTTAGTTAAGGGAACCACTTTAGGCTTGGCAAGAGACCTGACCCTAGAGGGGCTCCCTGGTGCCCAAGCTGAGGTCCCCAGTTAGTTCCTTGGGCAGTTGAGAATAGGGAGCCTGAAATGACCCTATCCTTGAGCAATACTGACGAATATCTTGCATATCATCATAGAACCTTCATCTGGTGATGGATGGAGATAGAGACAGAGACCCACAATGGAGCACTGGACTGAGCTCCCAAAGTCCCAATGAGGAGCAGAAGGAGGGAGAACATGAGCAAAGAAGTCGGGACCACGAGGGATGCACCCACCCACTGAGACAGTGGAGCTGATCTATTGAGAGCTCACCAAGGCCAGCTGGACTGTGACTGAAAAAGCATGGGATAAAACTGGACTCTCTGAACATGGCGAACAATGAGGGCTGATGAGACGCAAAGGACAATGGCACGGGGGTTTGATCCTACGTAATGTGATGGCTTTGTGGGAGCCCAGCCAGTTTGGATGTTCACCTTCCTAGATATGGACGGAGGTGGGAGGTCCTAGGTCTTACCACAGGGCAGAAAACCCTGACTTCTCTTTGGACTGGAGAGGGAGGGGGAAAGGAGTGGGGGGAGGGGGAGAAGGGTGGGAGGAGGGGGCGTAGGGTGGGAGGAGGGGGAGGGAAATGGGAGGCTGGGAGGAGGTGGAAACTTGTTTTTTTTTTTCCTCCTTTTCTCAATAAAAAAATATTAAAAAAAAAAAACTCCAAATGAGCTAAAAGGCAGAAAAATATTCAAATTAATAAGATCAGAATTCACAAGGAGGACATAACAACAGATACAGAAATCAAGAGAGTTTCATAAGGGCATATTTTAAAAGTTTGTACTCCATCAAATTGGAAAATCTAAAATAAATAGAAATTTTCTCTAGATAAATACCACTTACCAAAGTTAAGCCAAGATTGCATAAGCAATTTAAGCAGGCCTATCTCACCTCCTAAAATCAAAACAGTCATTTAAAATCTCCCAACCAAAAAGCACCCAGGGTCAGATGGTTCTTTTTAAAAAATTTTAACAGACTTTCAAAGAAGAATTAAAGTCAATACTCCTCAAATTACCCCACATAAAAGAAACAGAAAGAACATTGCTCAAATCATTTTATAAGGACAGTTACCCTGATACCCAAATTACAAAAAGTTCTAAAAGAGACAGAAAATTACAAATCAATTTCCTTTATGAACACAATGTAAAACTGTGCAATATAACACACCAGAATGATTATTCAGCATGATCAAGTAGGCTTCATCCCAGTGGTGTAGGGATATTTCAATATAAGAAATGTTTTCAATGAAATCCACCAGATTAACGCACTGAAAGAAAAACAACCACATAATCATCTCTTTAGATGCACAACAGGCCTTTGACAACACCACTCCTTCATGATAAAAGCCCTAGAGAGATTAGGCATACAAAATGCATACCTAACTATAATGAAGGCCATTTACCACAAGCCCAAAGTGAGTATCAACTTAAGTGAAAAGAACTACAAAGCAATTCAACTTAAATTAGGAACAAGACAAGGTGCTCCAGTCTCTTCCTGTCTATCCAAAATAGCACTGAAGTCTTAGCTATAGCAATAAACTAAAGGAGATCAATGAGATTCAAAGAAGAATGGAAGAACTTAAGTTATCTTCATTTGCAGGTGATATGATAGTATACATAGGTGACACTTAAAAATCCTCGAGGGAAAACCTAAAATTGATAAACAATTTTAGCAAAGTAGTTAGCTAAAAAAATTAACTCACAAAACTCAGTATTATTCTTACACACAAATGACAAATAGACTAAGGAAAAAAATCATGGGAACAACACTTTTTACAATAGCCTCATATAATATAAAATATCTTGATGTAATTTTAACCAAGCAAGTGTAAGACTAGGATGACATAAACTTCAAGTCTTTGAAGAAATTGAAGAATATATCAGAAGATGAATGATTTTCTACACTCATGGCTGAGTAAGAATTAACGTCGTAAAGCTGGCCATCCTATCAAAAGAAATCCCTATCAAGAATTCTCCCACAATTCTTCACAGGTATAGATAAGAAAATTCTCAGTTTCTTGTGGAAACACACAGAGATACAAAACAAAAACAAAAAATAAAACAAAACAAAACAAGATTGCAAAAAAAAAAAAAACTTCAACAGTAAAAGAACTGTGGAAGTTCTCGCCATTTCTGAACTCAAGCTATGCAACCAAACAATAGTGATAAAGGCAACCGGGAATTGGCTTAAAACAGATTGATGAGTTAATCAAATTGAAGACACAGGCATAAATCCACACATCCATAGAAACATAATTTTTGATTTAAAAAAAAAAGCCAGAAACAAATTGGAAACAAAATAGCATCATGAACAAATAGTGCTAGGCAAACTGAATGACTCTGTGTAAAATATATCTATAATTTAAATAGATATGTACTTATCACCCCACACAAAAATGTACCCCAAATGGATCAATGTTCACATAGAATCAGGTACACTAAACCTAAAAGATGAGAAAACAGGGACTAAAAATGGATTAATTGACATGGATGACTTCCTGAGCTTAACACCAATAGTACGGGCACCATGATCATCAATTAAGAACTGGGATCTGATGACAATGAAAATCTTCTGCATGGTAAAGGACACCATCATTCGGACCAGGTGGCTATCTACAGAACTGTAAATTTTCTTTACCAACTTCATATGAGATAGAGGGTTAATATTCAAACTATGTTTAAAAGTTAAAAAGATAACAGATTTCAAAAACCAAAGTTAGACAATTAAAAAAAAAAACAGGATAAATATCTCAACAGAGAATTCTCAATAAAGTAAACACGAATGGCTAGAAATGACTTAAAATTATTCAACATCCTTAGCAAACTGGTACTGTTGAGGAGGATTCACAGTGGGTAAATGGAAATGGAGAGAAAGTTGATTTGGAGTGAGAGAATGAAACACAAGAAATCATAAGTAGTAAAGTTGACAGGTAAAAATGACAAAGAAAAGCAAACTAAGAAATAATGTGTATTTATGATGAAATGCTAAAGTCTACCAGTTTGGCGGAGATTTACTTGTGTTCACAAATGTCTTCCCATTGGTGGTTGAATGTTTTCGTTGTACTCTGCAGTGGGATCAACTTTCGTGTCTATCTCATTCATTTCCCTAATCATATGATCTGCCCATCATAAGCTAGCTTGATTACACTGTGAAAGCTCTCATTGAAAATATTAATAAAATATGGTTCAGTGCATATGTAGACTTTATGTATTTTTGGCAGAGAGACTGTTACTCTCTAGAGAATATTTGAAGTAAATATACTTAGAGTTATCTATTATAACATCCACAAGTAAAATGTAAGATAGAAAGGGTCAAGATAAATTCAGTATTTTCTAGCTAGTAAAATAATGTGGAAGATTTCAATCAACCTCAATAAAATCATGATCTAGGTGAAGGGGGCAGCCAGGTAGTGTTTGATTGAGATAAATGTGTATCATATTGCTACTACTGTTATTGTTACTACTATGTTATGTCAAGCTGCTGCAACAATTTCAACTAAAATATGAGTAATTTAGCTCACTAAAAATACTGTTACCTGTTGAATGGTTTTACTAATAGCATCATCATTATTTTGTAAAATGCTTCAATAACTGATGTTTAGGATATTGCAGATGTGAAAGCATTAGTAAGATTTTAATTAACAAGTTTTTACTATGACAATTAGATAAGTATGACTATCTTTAGAAAGCTTAAACATATCTATTCCACTTAATCTGTCTTTTAAAATATTACCTTTGTGTACAATAGCTATTAGCTATAACAAAAACTTAACTAAAGTTTGAGTAAATTCATAGTAAACAAACTTACTATTTTCTTTATAAAACATGCGTAGTATGAAAAGATATCAAGATTCTGAATCTTTACTGTTGATATAAAATATATTTGCTTTAGTTAGAGATAAATGTGTGTAAAATGGGTTAATATCATTAAATATATGTTTTTGTTTGTTTGTTTTTTTGATTTTTTTGTTTTGTTAATTTATATTTATTTTTATTTATGTATTAAAGATTTCTGCCTCCTCCTCCCCGCCACCGCCACCCAGTTCCCTCCCCCTCCCCCTACCAAGTCCCCCTCCCTCATCAGCCCAAAGAGCAATCAGGGTTTGCTGCCATGTGGGAAGTTTAAGGACCACCCATGTCCATCCAGGTCTAGTAAGGTGAGCATCCAAACTGCCTAGGCTCCCACAAAGCCAGTACGTGCAGTAGGATCAAAAACCCATTGCCATTGTTCTTGAGTTCTCAGCAGTCCTCATTGTCCCCTATGTTCAGCATTATCCCATGCTTTTTCAGACCCAGGCCAGCTGGCCTTGATGAATTGCCGAAAGAACATCCCCATTGTCTCAGTGTGTGGGTACACCCCTCACGGTCCTGACTTCCTTGCTCATGTTCTCTCTCCTTCTGATCCTGATTTGGACCTTGAGATTTCAGTCTGGTGCTCCAATGTGGGTCTCTGTCTCTGTCTCCTTTCATCGCCTGATGAAGGTTAATATTCAGGAGAATGCCTATATGTTTTTCTTTGGGTTCTCCTTATGTAGCTTCTCTAGGATCACGAATGGCTAAAATAAAAAACACCAATGATAGCCTTTGCTGGAGAGGTTGTGGAGAAAGGGGTACACTCATCCATTGCTGCTGGGAATGCAAACTTGTGCAACCACTTTGAAAAGCAGAGTGGTGGTTTCTCAGGAAATTTGGGATCAACCTACCCCTGTACCCAGTATTACCACTCTTGGGAATATACCCAAGAGATGCCCTTTCATACAACAAAAGTATATGCTCAACTCTGTTCATAGCAGCATTGTTTGTAATAACCAGAACCTGGAAACAACCTAGATGCCCTTCAATGGAGGAATGGATGAAGAAAGTATGGAATATATACGTATTAGAGTACTACTCAGTAGTAAGAACAATGACTTCTTGCATTTTGCATACAAATGGTCGGAAATAGAAAACACTATCCTGAGTGAGGTAAGCCAGACCCAAAAAGAGGAACATGGGATGTACTCACTCATATTTGGTTTCTAGCCATAAATAAAGGACATTGAGCCTATAAATATATGTTTTTTATATTTCAAAATTATTTGTCCCACTTTAAAATGTCAAATTCTAAAATCAATTTTAGAATAGTATAATAATTTACTCAGAAAATCTGAATACTAGGTCAGGAGACTAATAATAAACAGATGCATCAACTTTTCTGCTATTGCAAGATATCATCATAAGACAGAAAGTGTTATAGACCAAGACTTGTGAAATTTAAAATATGATAAGATACAGCAAGGAGATTATAATCAAACTGACATGTTTTATAGTAGAAAATGAGTCCAAGAAAATGACTTATCTAAAAATTATGGTAAGTCAGTGTTAGAATCATCCTCTAACCCAAACTTCTGTGCCATCTCGGCTTCATCTCCTAAGCCAGATGGTAGGTTTTCCATAAGGCAGCCCCCCTCCCCACAAAAAAAACTGGCGCACTCTCAACTATTTTACTTGTTTTAGGGAAATTTTAACAAAAAACATTAAAATATGCTCACATTTTCTCTGAAATATTTACTCCCCAAAATTCACCAGATAGACTCTGACCAAGTTAACCCCTAATCAGTGGTTTGCCCATATTACTGATAGTTGCATATTTCTAGAGAACCAAAACCCTTATCTTTCAAACTATATCCCTCCTGTATGTTCTTGATAGTTAAAACATATAGTAATTGAATACTGGGGACCACAAGGTATTAATCATAAATCAATAAAATATGCCAATATTGTCTTGCTTAGAGAAAAGTATGCAGGCTAAATAGAACCAAGAATTTCTCTGTAAAATTTGAGTAGACACTAAAAGCTACTTCATGTAAACTTGTAAGAGAGAACAAGAATAATCAAACACAAAAGCACAAAATAGAAAGAACTATGGAAAGGGAAACACCAATATATCATGCTATAATTCTTCAGAAAAATAGAACATTCTCTCTCTCTCTCTCTCTCTCTCTCTCTCTCTCGCTCACTCTAGAAGAAAAAATTATGTCATATATCCAATATCATTTTCTATAGATACTATCTATGACTAAGAATGAATTGATAAGCTAGTGATTGCTCATATGCACAAAATCTCAGATTTGAGCTTCAGCACTACATCCATCTGGGCATGTAGAATATGACACATGCATTCATCCCATCACTAAAGAGACAGAGTCACCATGGTTTCAGATGCTAAAGATTAACCTCTGGTAAGCAGTGACTTTATAGTCAACATGGGCTACATGAGATTCTTCCATCTAATGATAAATACATGAGTAGATACCAAATATAGAAAATAAATTATCAATTTATGACAATATATGATGGTGGTGTTAGTGAAAATGTGAATATCTTATATTAACAACTGACTTCTTTGCAGTACTTTTTTGGTATCATTTATTTTACATTGCATTGGTAATTTATGGAAAAAGTTACATAGATTTTCAAATGCAAAATATCAAAGGTCACAGGGTCCCTTAATCGTCCATTCTCCATAAGTTTCTTCTTTGTTACATTAATCATTGCCTTATTAATAAGGACTTTTAGTGTAGCTGAGTAGGAGACAAAAATTAAAATGCTTTTGTTCAAAAAGGTGATTTTAAAGATGAAAAATAAAATAACCAAATAACATTTAGTAACGTCATAATAGTTTAACATTAAAGGAGACCCCAACCTCAGAAAAAAAATTGATATGATTAACTGAAATAGCTCAAGCATGTTCCTCATCAGACTGACCTGTGTATAATTTTCCACGGTTCCTTTTATCTAACTACAGCTGCGACACTATCTATTTTAAAGTGTTATTTTTATGGGCTAAATACGGACCTGAGGGCAGAGCTTAGCAGGTAATATGTTTTCAGGTTTTTGTTCTTTTCATTTAGCATTGTTCCCATAGGATTTAGGTGAGTATTATACCTCCAGACAATTATGCAGTGAAGACCCAAGATTAGCAATTAACAAGTGATCGAATCAATTGTTATTTGTCAGATTAAAAATTGGAAGATAGCAAATGTGTCTGTGATGAAATCATTATTATTGTTTTTTAATTAATTAATTTATTTATTAAAGATTTCTGTCTCTTCCCTGCCACCGCCTCGCATTTCCCTCCCCCTCCCCCAATCAAGTCCCCCCTCACTAGTCAGCACAAAGAGCAATCAGGGTTCCCTGACCTGTGGGAAGTCCAAAGACCACCCATGTCCATCCAGGTCTAGTAAGGTGAGCATCCAAACTGCCTAGGCTCCCACAAAGCCAGTACGTGCAGTAGGATCAAAAACCCATTGCCATTGTTCTTGAGTTCTCAGCAGTCCTCATTGTCCCCTATGTTCAGCATTATCCCATGCCTTTTCAGACACAGGCCAGCTGGCCTTGGTGAATTCCCGAAAGAACATCCCCATTGTCTCAGTGTGTGGGTGCACCCCTCACGGTCCTGACTTCCTTGCTCATGTTCTCTCTCCTTCTGATCCTGATTTGGACCTTGAGATTTCAGTCTGGTGCTCCAATGTGAGTCTCTGTCTCTGTCTCCTTTCATCGCCTGATGAAGGTTAATATTCAGGAGAATGCCTATATGTTTTTCTTTGGGTTCTCCTTCTTATTTAACTTCTCTAGGATCACTAATTATAGGCTCAATGTCCTTTATTTATGGCTAGAAACCAAATATGAGTGAGTACATCCCATGTTCCTCTTTTTGGGAAATCATTATTATTGTTAAGTAGAATGGTCAGGAATGGTTCTCTGATTCATGACTAAAAGATGTAATGAATAAGAAAGATTCATTCAGTTTTAATGTTGAGTCAAGATGTGGTTACATTAATAATGCTCTCTACAGTCCTGATTTTTTTTTTACTCCACAGTAAGTGAATTAAGGGCAAGATCTTCTGTCTTTTAGTATATCAGTTATTCAAAGATCATAGGTACCTGTTGAAACTGATAAGTGAGATTCTTTTTGTCACTCAACTGCATTAATGTGTATTTTGATGATTATTTGATGGTGTTATGAACTGATTTTTTTGTCTGCAGTTGATCTGGAGCACAAACAAATTCATCGGTGATCTGTAATGATAATTACATACCACTAAATAAGCTGGAGTTAATCCTAGCTAACAGTTATACATGGGTATTTGTTGAACACACATATGCGCATACACACAAACATATTTTTTACTTATATATCACTTATATAAGTATATATCACTTTTATCTTGGAACATTATAAGTGATATGTGTAAATTTAACAAACACACACACACACACACACGTATTTTAATTTCACCAATCTGGTTGGCCTTTGTTACATCCCTTTCATGAAAATCACTATTCCTTAAGAGAAGTTTGGAAAGAAGAAACTAAATAGACAGTGTGTAAAAGAAGGAAGATCAGGCGGAGGTCCAAGTAGACTAACTTGTGAGCCTATGGAGAATACAAGGGATTTAATAAGAATTGCCGTGGGCTGGGGATGCTGGCACAAATTCTTGGAATGCATGCTTCTGAAGGTAATTTGTCTCCACGGATCACATTTACAATAGTTACCTGATCACCAAGAGGCCCTGCCTGGCTTACAACCAGAATAGGCCCTGTTGATCCTTTGCCTGGGGACTTTGGCAGTCTCAAATGCTTCTGTGGTTAGTTGTGGCTATGTGTAATACATGTGCAGTAAATCACCTCTCTTCCTCTCTCAAAATATATGACTTACAGCAATTAAAAATAAATTACAGTTGTGGAGGAATCCTACAAAATAGCAATTTAGAAAATTGTAATTTTGTTTAACAATTGAAGAAAAACATATTAACAAATACATTTTTATGAATTAACCTATCATTGGATAATGCCGTTTCTTATCCATTCAATCTAGGTCCTAATTGTAGTCACAATACCTATGGGGATTCATGCAGAATTTGTCCAGCTAATTCTAAAAATGAGGGGAACTTATGCATATCAAATTATTCTAGGCCGGGCGGTGGTGGCGCACGCCTTTAATCCCAGCACTTGGGAGGCAGAGGCAGGCGGATCTCTGTGAGTTCGAGACCAGCCTGGTCTACAAGAGCTAGTTCCAGGACAGGCTCCAAAACCACAGAGAAACCCTGTCTCAAAAAACCAAAAAAAAAAAAATTATTCTAGAGATAAAAGATCTGTAAATATGGTCAGATATATTGCTCATTAAAAACAGAAATTATTAAAGAAATCTTTTTCCATATGCACATGTAGTGTCGCATTGCAAGTATATGAATATACAGGAAAATATTGAATAGTTTTAAATTTTTAACATAAAGCATTCATATGACTGTGAAATTCTACTTTGAAGTATTTGTATTAGAAATACAAAACACATTTCTGTGAGTAAATGTGGATAGAAATGTTATTCATAAAGCTATTATGTTTTGCATATGGCTGGAAAATGATCCCTAAGGGCTGAGACAAAGTAATTATATAGCTGATCATGGGGCCCAGGGATGGGATTAATATACTTTTTGAGTGACATTTTTTCGATACCGAAAGAGTTGAGTTGTTGCAAGAAAGGAAACCTTCCCCCTCCTTTGTATTACCTTGCTGTCATTCTGTCATTCTGTCATTCTGATTCTCTCTCTCTCTCTCTCTTTCTCTCTCACCATCCACAGTAGCTTTTTGATGAGCTGAGAAGATGTTAGTGCCATGTTGTTGGACAAAAAGTACTGTATACTATATTATTTTTCTTTACGAATTTCCAAGTCTCACTTAACTTCTTTAACCAATGGAATGAGTAGCTCTACAGGATTTTATGTTTAATCATTTTAATATGTTTAACAAAGTAAAATTACATTACCTTTTCTCTTCCATTACTACTACTCTCCCTTGAAACTCTCCTATGGCTCCACTATAAGTTGATAGTCTCTCTCTCTCTCTCTCTCTCTCTCTCTCTCTCTCTCTCCCTCTCTCTCTCTCTCTCTCTCTCTCTCTCTCTCTCTCTCTCTCTCTCTGGGTGTGTGTGTGTGTGTGTGTGTGTGTGTGTGTGTGTATGTCTGTGCGTGTGTGTGTGTGTGTATATCACTGATGCAGGGGATGTGGTTTAAATGTGTCTGTAGGGGTTAGAGTCTCCATGATCTGTGTTATGTCCATTTATGGCTTTCTGTGACGATCTCCATTATCTGTAAAGAAAGGCTTCAAGTCACATAGTGAAATCATAAACCTTAAAAAGAAACTTCCCTCCTCTCCTTCACTAGACCAGTGCAATTCCCAACTACATTCTAAATTGTAGGCTTACACCCATACTTTAGTGAAACTTCTACAACATTTAAAAAGAGGAAATACTCACAGTCCATTCATGCAATGAAATATTATGAACCAAATGAATAAAGTTCTGCTACGTGCTAAAACTAGGATCAAATTCCAATGAACTGTCCTATGCGAAAGAAGACTGTCACAAAAGGCTGCACATTATGGATCTATTTATGTGAAATGTAGAGATTAGAGAAAGCTGATTTCTGATTTATTATGTAAGGAACAAAAGTTAAGGGGAAGCAGAAGTGTTGGGAAGTTACCACAAAAGATTATGTGATTCTGTTATGATAGATGATGGTGTTATAAAAGTAGTACTGTTACAATTTTGAGTAACTGGATACTTTATTTGATCTTTGATAATTTCATACAATATGTTTGGATCAAATTAAATACACTAACCCAACTCCTCTCAGATCCAAGCCCTCTACACGGTTCATCCAATTCTCTGTCTTCCTTTACACTTTTTCTGTTATTTAAACCCATAGTACCCAATTTGTGCTACTTTTGTAGTCTAGGTAGCTTGACCTTCCACTGAAGCATGGTTGACTTACCAGAGACTACACATTTGAAGAAACTTGAGTCTCTCTTAGCAACACTACCAATTGCCAACAGATCCTATGTTGGGCATGGGAATTAGTGGCTACCTCACCTCTGTATGCAGGGATTTGTACTGGTCTATTTTGTATAGATACTATGGATACAGATACAACCACTTTGTGTATATATGGTGTATATATGGATACCTGACCTTCTTGTTCAGAGGAAATAGTTTCCTTGCACTTGTCTACTACATCTGGCTCTTAGAATTTTCCTGCCTCCATTTCTGAAATTATCCCTCATATTTGAATGTGTGATATAGAAGTCCCATTTAGTCTCTTATTCTCTGCTCTTTAATCAGTTGAATTTCTTTATATCAGTTACCATTACACCAAAAATTAATTTCCCTGCTAAATGATTATGGGAGACCTAACATATGGGTATAGCTATAGGTTATTAGGAACTAGCTTAGTATTATTAGTTTCATGTCCATTAGGAAGAGGAAGAGGTAGGTTCACCCCTAGGGTATATCACCTGAGTTGTCAGAAGTTCTTGACAAAGAAATGATTATGTGAACTTGCTACAAAATTTCTAATCATTTATGATAATGATAGTTTCACTATTCTGTGAATAAGCATATGGTTACATTATATACTTTTAAATGGTTAATTCTATGATGTGGAAGTTGAACTTCAGTAAAGAATTGTAGCACGATTTCTGATTGGTCTTAATAATAAGAACCTAGTGTCAGATATTGGGTTAAATGCTGGAAGATCAGAAAACTCAAGGAGACAGCTAAGAATTCTGTTTGCTTTCCCCAAATCCTCAGACCAAATGGGGTATACAGTCTCTACAAATCCTCAGACTGAATGGTGGTCTCTAGACTACCTGGGGCTGAATTCTGAGCTCCTGTCTCCTCTTGCCTTTCTCTGCCCAGTCATAAAATGTCCCATCTCCACTTTCCTCATGCTGAGATTAAAGGTGTGTCACTTTCTAGAACTGGGATTAAAGGTGTGAGCCATCACTACCTGACTCTGTTTCTTTTTTAGTCTAGATCAATCTTGTGTATGCCAGGGTGGCTTTGAACTCATAGAGATCTGTCTGCCACTGGATCATGAGTGCTAGTCTTAAATATGTGTGTCATCACTGTGCATCCTCTATAGATACTAGTGGATTAGCTCAGCTCTCTGATTTTCAGGCATGGTTTATTTGTTAAAGCAGAAACAGAATATCACCACAGATAATACCATTTATTTATTCATAAATACAATGAATATTTGGGATAGAGAGCCCAAAAACAAGAGCATTTGCATAATTAAATCAGAATTACAGCTTCTGTTTTTGTATTGGTCTGAAGTCTAATGACTCGTGTGTTTCAGTGTTTAGTCCATAGGGAGTATCACTATTAGGAGCTTTGGAGGAAATGTGTCACTGTGGAGACAGGCTTTGAGGTCTCATATGCTCAAGTAATGTTCAGTGTGGCACACAGTCTCCTTCTGCTGCCTGCAGATCAAGATGTATAATGCTCAGCTCTTTCTCCAATATCATGTCTGCTTGCGTGTTGCAATGTTTCCTGCTCTGATGATAATGGTATAAGACTCTGAAATTGTAAATCAGCCCCAATTAAAGAGTTTCCTTGGTAAGAGTTGTCATGACCATGGTGTCACTTTACTTCAATAAAACCATAACAAAGACAAATATGAAATTGGATTAGTATCTTATGGTTAAAATAGCTCATTTTGAATAGTTCATAAATAAACCAAGGATATAAACAAAATATCATGTTTTGGAGAAAATGAAATACCTTTATTTCTTTGTAATAATGAAGAAGCAAATCACTAGGAATAAAAAGAAAACAGAGGCTTCATAAATTTATTTTATTAATTTTTGACACCTACTAACTTCTAGTTCTGTTAAAGTAGTACAAAGTACATGGCACAGTATGTTTCAGTGAAGTAGCATTTGATAATGTTTTTCCATCTTCAAAATTTTACTCTTTTCTAAACAAATAAATTGAAAGGCATACAAGGATTTTTGAAGCTATATCAGGAAAAAAAGCACAAAACAAAACCATTTACCAAATTAGTAATATAAATCTAACAAATCTATTCAAGTGCAGTCTTTTACAGTTACATTCTGTCATTTTCAATGGAATGCTTCTGTAAAATCAGTTTTAACAAAGGTAAAGTAAGGAGGCAAGTTTTAGGATTGATTGTTTTAGGAAATGGATGTGGTTCAATATTTTTTTCATTAATTTTAATTGCACCATTTGGAAGCAGTTTAGAGTGGACTGGCCATTGGCCAAGTCCTATGCTATTGTATCTCATTCAGGCAATGATGGGGTTCTTGCCACCAAATGGTACATTGAAGAAAAGATGCCACATTCCACTGCTGATCTATTTTTCACATAAATAATACCAAAGCATTTTTAATGGCCCTCATCAGTTTATCAGGTCTGTCTGTTCTGCTGAGTGTTAGATTCACATATGCAGGCCTTTTCCGTTTCAGAAGAGTTCTGTTCGGTGTTTAATTTCAAGAGTGACTTGATGGTAAAACTTTCATGGGGAGTGTCTGAACTTAAGAGGAAGCTCTGGAACAGCAGTATGTGAGAGACACATGAAATGTTTTGAATTTTATTATCACATAATACTTACATTTCCTAATTTCCTAAAACTATAATCTCTCATTCATTTGTTCATACACTCATCCATGTCCTGAAAATAACTTTCTGGGAACTACCGAAAAATGCTTGAAGATCTTTAAATTTGTCCATGAAAGTCCTCTCTATAAGACTTTTAAGACTATAATAACCAAATGAAGGAATTAAAGAAAGTTAAACAACTTGACTACAGAAATAACACAAAAGGACAAAAGATCATACATCATAAATGAAAACAATGGAGTGTAAAAATTAACTTATTTACTGAATAATTTTTGAAGTGATCTTTAATTTATAAATACCAATTAATTTTTTTAAAGATTATTATTGCAATTCAAAAAAATCCTTGTCGGTTGCTGAGAAATTCCATCTGGACAGGTGAGTGTGTGCTATCCAGGGGCGGACCGTCCCGGAAGAGAGCACAAACCCCCTCCCCCAGCTCCTTCTGCAGGGCTGTCTTTCTTTCACACTACCCAGCACCCCAGCTCCCCTCCCCAACCCTGCCCTGCTGTATGCTAGGAGCAGTGCTCAAGAACAGTTTTAAGCTCCTACACTAAGGCTACCCAACCAGAGCGGTGAGTGCCTGCCTACCAGGCAGGCCTCAGGGTCCCCTGTAAGGGAGCCCAGGCACCTTCAGCTCCTGTGCCAGGCTTCCATTACTCTTCTGGATATCGCCCCCCCCCCCCCCTTGCTCCATTCATTCTTTTGCGCCCGGATCACTGGACTACCTAGCGGCCCTGTTTAGTTGCTGAGGAATCCCATCTGGACAGGAACGGTTCCTGCTTCTACACTGAAGAGATACACCCAGAGAGTCAATCACAGGAGAGACTGGACCAAGACAGCAGGCCTCTCCTGGCTACATTTGAAGGAAGAGATGGGAAGGCGCCAAGGCAAGAATTCCTCCTACAACCTGAAAGGCAACATGACACCACCAGAATTCAGGGATCCCGAAATAAGAAGAATTGTACACCCTACTCCAGAAGAAATAGAAGAAATCGACTCAAAAGTGAACTATATGAAAATAATAGAGGACCTTAAACAGGAGGTGAAAAACTGCCATAAAAATTAGAGATTACAAACAAAAAGGTAGAGGAAATGAATAAATCGCTCAAAGACACGCAAGAAAACCAAGAGAAACAAGAAAAAGCATTCAAACAGGTTAGGAAAGCCGTTCAAGACTTGAAGAATGAGATGGAAGCAATGAAGAAAACACAAACCGAGGGAAGAATGGAGATGGAAAATCTGGGTAAACGAACAGGAACTACAGAGACAAGTACTAACAACAGATTACAAGAGATAGAAAAAAGAATGTCAGACACTGAAGATACCATAGAGAAAATAAACACACTGATCAACGAAAACAGCAAAACCAACAAATCCTCATCACAAAACATTCAGGAAATCTGGGACACAATAAAAAGACCAAACCTAAGAATAATTGGGATAGAAGAAGGAGAAGAAGTACAGCTCAACGGTCCAGAAAATATATTTAAATTTTAGAAGAAAATTTTCCCAACCTAAAGAAAGATATTCCTTTGAAGGTTCAAGAAGCATACAGAACACCGAATAGACTGGACCAAAAAAAAAATCTCCTCGTCATTTAATAATCAAAACACAAAACATACAGAATAAAGAAAGAATATTAAGAGCTGCAAAGGAAAAAGGTCAAGTTACTTATAAGGGTAAACCTATCAGACTTACACCTGACTTCTCTATGGAAACCATGAAACCCAGAAGGTCCTGGATAGATGTACTTCAGAAACTAAGAGACCATGGATGCAAGCCCAGACTACTATACCCAGCCAAGCTTTTGTTCACTATAAATGGAGAAATCAAAATTTTCCAGGATAAAAACAAATTTAAACAATACGTTACCACAAATCCAGCTTTACAGAAAGTAATAGAAGGAAAATCACAAACCAAGGAGTCCAACAATGACCACAATAACTCAAACATCTAGAGACCCTTCACCAGAAAAACTCAAAGAAGGGAAACACACAAACTCTACTACTAAAAAAGTGACCGGAGTTAACAACCACTGGTCATTAATATCACTTAATGTCAATGGCCACAACTCACCTATAAAAAGGCACAGGCTAAAAGATTGGATACGAAAACAGGATCCAACATTCTGCTGTTTACAAGAAACACAACTCAACCACAAAGACAGGCACCTACTCAGAGTAAAGGGCTGGGAAAAGGCTTATCAAGCAAATGGACCTATGAAACTAGCAGGTGTGGCCATACTAATTTCTAACAAAGTTGACTTCAAACTTAAATCAATCAGAAACGATAGAGAGGGACATCTTATACTCATAAGAGGAACAATCCATAAGGATGAAATCTCAATCCTGAATATCTATGCCCCTAATATAAAAGCACCCACGTATGTAAAAGAAACATTACTAAAAATCAAGGCTGCCATCAAACGGCACACACTAATAGTAGGAGACTTCAACACTCCTCTCTCACCAATGGACAGGTCAATCAGACAGAAACCTAACAGAGAAATAAGAGAATTAATGGAGGTAATGAATCAAATGGACTTAAGAGACATCTATAGAATGTTCCACCAAAATAGGAAAGGGTATACCTTTTTCTCTGCAGCTCATGGAACCTTCTCAAAAATTGACCACATACTCGGTAACAAAGCAAACTTCCACATTTACAAAAAAATATTCATAACCTCCTGCGTCTTATCAGACCACCATGGATTAAAGTTAGAATTCAACAACAATGCTACACCCAGAAAGCCTACACACTCATGGAAACTGAACAGTCAACTACTGAACCATACCTGGATTAAGGAAGAAATAAAGAAAGAAATTAAAGTCTTCCTGGAATTCAATGAAAATAAAGAAACAAGCTATTAAAACTTACGGGACACTATGAAAGCAGTCCTGAGAGGAAAGTTCATAGCACTAAGTGCCCACTCAATTTCCTTAGCGATCAGGGAAATGCAAATCAAGACAACTTTAAGATACCACCTTACACCTGTCAGAATGGCTAAAATAAAAAACACCAATGATAGCCTTTGCTGGAGAGGTTGTGGAGAAAGGGGTACACTCACCCATTGCTGGTGGGAATGCAAACTTGTGCAACCACTCTGGAAAGCAGTGTTTCGGTTTCTCAGGAAATTCAGGATCAACCTACCCCTGGATCCAGCAACACCACTCTTGGGAATATACCCAAGAGAGGCCCTATCATACAACAAAAGTATATGCTCAACTATGTTCATGGCAGCATTGTTTGTAATAGCCAGAACCTGGAAACAACCTAGATGCCCTTCAACGGAAGAATGGATGAAGAAAGTATGGAATATATACATATTAGAGTATTACTCAGCAGTAAAAAACAAAGACTTCTTGAATTTTGCATACAAATGGATGGAAATAGAAAACACTATCCTGAGTGAGGTAAGCCAGACCCAAAAAGAGGAACATGGGATGTACTCACTCATATTTGGTTTCTAGCCATAAATAAAGGACATTGAGCCTATAATTCACGTTCCTAGAGAAGCTAAATAAGGTGAATCCAAAGACAAACACATAGGCATCCTCCGGAATATTAACCTTCATCAGGCAATGAAAGGAGACAGAGACAGAGACCCACACGGGAGCACCGGACAGAAATCTCAAGGTCCAAATCAGGAGCAGAAGGAGACGGAGCACGAGCAAGGAACTCAGGACCACGAGGGGTGCACCCACACACTAAGACAATGGGGATGTTCTATTGAGATCTCACCAAGGCCAGCTGGCCTAGGTCTGAAAAAGCATGGGATAAATCCGGATTAGCTGAACATAGCGGACAATGAGGAATACTGAGAATTCAAGAACAATTGCAGTGGGTTTTTGATCCTACTGCACGTACTGGCTTTGTGGGAGCCTAGGCAGTTTGAATGCTCACCTTACGAGACCTGGATAGAGGTGGGCAGTCCTTGGGCTTCCCACAGGTCAGGGAACCCTGATTGCTCTTCGAGCAGATGAGGGGGGGGGGGGACTTGATCGGGGGAGGGGGAGGGAAATGGGAAGCGGTTGTGGGGACGAGGCAGAAATCCTTAATAAATAAATAAATTAAAAAAAAAACAGAGAAAGCACACATTGGAGACTTAACAGCACACCTGAAAGCTCTAGAAAAAAAAAAAGAAGCAGACTCACCTAGGAGGAGAAGAAGACTTGAAATAATCAAACTGAGGGCTGAAATCAACAAAATAGAGACACAGAAAACAATCCAAAGAATCAATGAAACAAAAAGCTGGTTCCTAGAGAAAATCAACAAAATTGATAAACCCCTATCCAAACTAATCAAACGGCAGAGAGAGAATATGCAAATTAATAAGATCAGAAATGAAAAGGGGAACATAACCACAGACACAGAGGAAATTCAGAGAATCATTAGTTCTTATTACAAAAGCCTATATGCCACAAAACTGGAAAATGTAAAAGAAATGGACACGTTTTTAGATAAATACCATATACCAAAGCTAAACCAGGACCAGGTGAACAATCTAAATAGACCTGTTAGTCGCGAAGAATTAGAAGCTGTCATCAAAAACCTCCCAACCAAAAAAAGCCCGGACCAGATGGTTTCAATGCGGAATTCTACCAGAACTTCGAAGAAAAGCTTATACCTATACTCCTTAATGTATTTCACAATATAGAAACAGAAGAGGCATTGCCAAATTCCTTTTATGAAGCTAGAGTCACTCTGATACCAAAACCACACAAAGACTCAACCAAGAAAGAGAATTACAGGCCAATCTCACTCATGAACATCGACGCAAAAATCCTCAACAAAATACTGGCAAACCGTATCCAAGAGCACTTTTGAAAAATTATCCATTATGATCAAGTAGGATTCATCCCAGAGATGCAGGACTGGTTCAACATACGAAAATCCATCAATGTAATCCATCATATAAATAAACTGAAAGAAAAAAATCATATGAACATTTCATTAGATCCTGAAAAAGCTTTTGACAAAATTCAACATCCCTTTATGATAAAAGTCTTGGAGAGATTAGGGATACAAGGGTCATACCTAAATATAATAAAAGCTATTTACAGAAAACCGACAGCTAACATCAAACTAAATGGAGAGAAACTCAAAGCCATCCCACTAAAATCAAGAACACAGCAAGGCAGTCCACTCTCTCCATACCTCTTCAATATAGTGCTTGAAGTTTTAGCAATTGCAATAAAACAACATAAGGTTATCAAGGGGATTCGAATTGGGAAGAAAGAGGTTAAACTCTCATTATTTGTAGATGATATGATAGTGTACTTAAGCAACCCCCAAAACTCCACCAAAGAACTCCTAAAGCTAATAAACAGCTTTAGTAATGTGGCAGGATACAAGATCAACTCCAAAAAATCAGTTGCACTCCTATACACAAAGGATATGGAAGCAGAGAGGGAACTCAGAGTAGCATCACCTTTCACGATAGCCACAGACAGCATAAAATATCTTGGGGTAACTCTAACCAAGGAAGTGAAAGATCTATTTGACAGGAACATTAAGGAATTGAAGAAAGAAATTGAAGAGGATACCAGAAAATGGAAAGATCTCCCTTGCTCTTGGATTGGGAGGATCAATATAGTAAAAATGACAATTCTACCAAAGGCAATTTATAGATTCAATGCAATCCCCATTAAGGTCCCATCAAAATTCTTCACAGATCTGGAGAGGACAATAATCAACTTTATATGGAAAAACAAAAAACCCAGGATAGCCAAAACACTCTTATATAATAAAGGAACTTCTGGAGGCATTACCATCCCTGACTTCAAACTCTACTACAGAGCTACAGTATTGAAAACAGCTTGGTATTGGTATAAAAACAGAGAAGTTGACCAATGGAATCGTATAGAAGACCCAGATTTTAACCCACAAACCTATGAACACCTCATTTTTGATAAAGGAGCTAAAAGTATACAATGGAAGAAAGAAAGCATCTTCAACAAATGGTGCTGGCACAACTGGATGTCAACCTGTAGAAGAATGAAAATAGACCCATATCTATCTCCATGCACAAAACTCAAGTCCAAATGGATCAAAGACCTCAATATCAGTCCAAGCACACTGAACCTGATAGAAGAGAAATTGGGAGGTACCCTACAACAGATGGACACAGGCGATCACTTCCTAGGTGTAACCCCAGAAGCACAGACATTAAGGGCAACATTGAATAAATGGGACCTACTGAAACTGAGAAGCTTCTGTAAAGCAAAGGACACTGTCACTAGGACAAAAAGGCAACCCACTGACTGGGAGAAGATCTTAACCAACCCCGCAACAGACAAAGGTCTGAACTCCAAAATATATAGAGAACTCAAGAAACTAGACTTTAAAATGCTAAGTAACCCAATTAAAAATTGGGGCACTGATCTGAACAGAGAATTCTCAACAGAAGAAGTTCAAATGGCCAAAAGACTCTTAAGGTCATGCTCAACCTCCTTTGCGATCAGGGAAATGCAAGTAAAAACAACTTTGAGATATCATCTTACACCTGTCAGAATGGCTAAAATCAAAAACACCAATGATAGCCTCTGCTGGAGAGGTTGTGGAGGAAGGGGTGCACTCATCCATTGCTGGTGGGAATGCAAACTTGTGCAACCACTTTGGAAAGCAGTGTTTCAGTTTCTCAGGAAATTCAGGATCAACCTACGCCTGGACCCAGCATTACCACTCTTGGGAATATACCCAAGAGAAGCCCGATCATCTGACAAGGGCATTTGTTCCACTATGTTCATAGCAGCATTATTTGTAATAGCCAGATCCTGGAAACAACCTAGATGTCCTTCAATGGAAGAATGGATGAAGAAAATGTGGAATATATACACATTAGAGTATTACTCCTGGGTAAAAAACAATGACTTCTCAAATTTTGCATTCAAATGGATGGAAATAGAAAATACTATCCTGAGTGAGGTAACCCAGACCCAAAAATATGAACATGGGATGTACTCACTCATAATTGGTTTCTAGCCTTAAATAAAGGTCAGTGAGTCTATAATTGGATATCCTAAAGAAGCTAAATAAGAAGGTGAACCCAAAGAAAAACTATCCTCTTGGATAGGGGAAGTAGACAAGATTGCCAGGCAAAAATTGGGACTTAAGGGTGGGGGGGAGGGGGTAAGGGGAGATGGGGAGTGAAAAGTGAGAAGGGTAGGATGGGGAGTGAAAAGTGAGAAGGGTAGGATGGGGAGAACTTGGGGCAACGGGATGATTGGGATAAAGGAAGGTTGGACAGGGGAGCAGGGAAGCACATATCTTAATTAAGGGAGCCATCTTAGGGTTGGGAAGAGACTTGGACCTAGAGGGGCTTCCAGGTGCCCAAGGTGAGGTCCCCAGTTTGTTCCTGGGGCAGCTGAGGATAGGGAACCTGAAATGATCCTGTCCTATAGCCATACTGATGAATATTTTGCATATCACCATAGAACCTTCATCTGGCGATGGATGGAGATAGAGACAGAGACCCACACTGGAGTTCTGGACTGAGCTCCCAAAGTCCCAATGAGGAACAGAAGGAGGGAGAAGACGAGCAAGGAAGTCAGGACCAAGAGGGGTGCACCCACCCACGGAGACAGTGGGGCTGATCTATTGGGAGCTCACCAAGGCCTGCTGGATTGTGACTGAAAAAGTAGGGGATAAAACCGGACTCTCTGAACATGGCGGACAATAAGGGCTGCTGAGAAGCCAAGGACAATGGCACTGGGTTTTGATCCTACATCATGTTCTGGCTGTGTGGGAGCCTAGCCAGTTAGGATGTTCACCTTCCTAGACCAGGATGGGGGTGGGGACTTTGGACTTTCCACAGGGCAAGGAACCCTGACTGCTCTTCAGGCTTGAGAGGGAGGGGGAGAGGAGTGGGGGGAGAAGGAGAGGAGTGTGGGAACGGGGAGAGGAGTTTGGGGGGAGTGGGAGGCTGGGAGTTGGTGGAAATTGTTTTTTTCCCAATAAAACAAAAAGAAAGTTAAATAAAAAATCCTTGTCATTACAGATGGTATTTTAGAAAAAAAAATTGAGTAGTATTTATTGATTTATTAACAAATTCTCACTAAAGATTTTGATTTATGCATAATTTTTGTGTTATTGGCCTCAAAAACAAAACTATCAAACTGGGTACACCAACATTCAAATGTGCCATATAGCTAATATATACTTATGCTTTCATTATTCTGAATCACAGACACAGGAAAGAGTACTTGGTTTTTCTTTATTCTTCTATTTTTTGGCATTTTCTATTTTGCATCAATAAGAAAGTTTGTGTGTATGCCACTGAGTTTAAGTAGTGCAAAGTAGTGTTACTTGCATGAGCATTTGCTGAAGATTACTGACTGTAACCTGGACCTTCTCAGTAGATACACTACTGAATGGGATAACACTCCAAATAAATCACTGCTGGTATTTCTCAGAGAAGAATAAGAATCCTTCCCCCTCCATTCTCATCCATTATGAAATACCTATAGACCCAATCTCTCTCTTTCAAAAGATTTATTTTTATTTATTTGCCTTTAAATGATTCCGTACTAGTAAGTGTCAGATATATACAGGGTCAATAGAAGCTAAAAGAAGCTGTTGGGTCTCCTGATCTGGAGTGACAGTTGGTTGTGAATCACCCAACATAGGTGAGTTCTGGGAACTGAACTTTTGTCCTTTAGGGAAGTATCAAGCACTCACTAAGTGTCAATCACTACATTTCAGTGGACCCGAACATGAATAGGTCTTACATGTGGCTAACAGGTGCTAAATTACTGTTTCATTGAAGTGATCGTTTTTCACTTTTTTGGCTTTAAGTCCAATTAATATGAAAAAACAGTGCATATTTATAATATAAAATATAGTGATCATGACAGAGTTATATACTGTGAAATGATTACCATAAAATTTAAAAATCTATCAACTCACAAAATGATCTTTTTTTGCTATTGATTATTTAATGCTAACAACTTTAGATATGGAAGTCCATGTTTTTCTTACACATTAATCCATGCAGTTATTTATTGTGTCTATTTACATGTTAGGCATTTAAAATATCAAGTAGAACTTTTTATTAGTTTTGGTTTTTTTTACACTGATATTTTATCAGCTACCTATAGAGTGTTGGGGTACCTTCAATAGCTTAGTGACAATTTTAACATTAGTGATCAGAAAGTATATATTTCAGGACATGCAAAGAATATTTGAAAAATATGATATAGATAAACTACTATGTTTCAAAACCTCTTGGTAAGTAATTTCTTTCAAAATTTTAATTTCATACTTTGTGACCTAATTTCAAAATTTGTAGAGAGAGAAAAAGACAGAAAAGCAAATAGTACTGTAAAATCTGTATTCAGGCTGAACTTACACTAGGTGATCATGATGAAAAAACATTTGATCTTGGTAAGTACTGAAATCATTTTATATCATTAATTATCTACAGGCAAATATACAAGTCATTCCTAAAACTTCAATGTCCAAAATTTGAAAATGCCTGTAATATTGAACTCTTAACATTCTGTTAAATCAGTGACAAGTAGTTAAGAACCCAGCCATTAAAAGACTGTCCAAAGAATTCATTAAAAAGAACAAAATAGGATTTATTTAAGTATACAGATTGTTCATAACTGCCACTGAAGGTAGGTATGACACTGTCCAGATAGGTACTAGACTAAGGAAGGAGAATCCTGCTAATTAAAAATTATGAAAAATTAGTTCATTAATAATGATTATCAACAATTTATAAAACATCTATACATGACCCAAGGAAAACAAGTGTTAGAGCTTTGCTTTTCTCAATTGCTAAGAGTTTTGGCAAATGTTTACTTAAACTGGATAAAAATTAAATTCTTTTTCAGGGTTTGAAGCTAAGTCAATACAGACAGAATAAAGAGCACTTCTTTTCTTTTATAATGTTTTAGACAATTATTTGGTTTTTGAACTACTACACATCTCTGTCCAATGTCTACTAAATAATTTTTGCTTGCATTTTTATTCTGTTTGGATTGTTTATGTATCTACAAATAAAGTAGAAGCTAATGTCATCAGAGGGACCTGTGGGGATATTCAAAAGTCAATCACGTAGTTTGAATACCAACAAGATATTTTATGTTGGAAAATAACAACTCATGCCATGTAGCTTCCTATACCAAAGATCCAAGAACCTAACAGTGAAGGTTCTGTGAACATACCAGTTCAGTATGTACATGCTCCATAAATTATGTTGGTGTTGTCTCCAGCAATGGGACATTGCTGTCACTTTGTGGAGAGGAACCAATAGGCTTGACAAAAGCCTGCGATGTTTGGGGTAGCCATGGAGCCCCACTGGCCAAGTACTCAGTTAGAATTAATCCAGCACAAGGACAGGAAGTTTCTTTGGTTACAAGAGGAAAGTTGGAACTTTTTCTTATTATTTTACAATTTTATTCAGATTGCAAGTTTCTACCATATTAGTTTCCGATGCTATGACACAAATATAATTTAAATTTAGCTATTTTCTCCATATGTCTTCTATTAACACTTTCTCCTCTCCCTCTCTCAACTTGACCTTTCCAGTCCAACCCTGCATTCATCCATAATTATCTATTCTGTTTCCCTTCCCTAAGGCGATCTATTGTTCCCTCAAGTCCAGTGGTTCTGCTTCCTAATGTTGTGACCCTTTAATACAGTTCTTTATGTTACGGTGACTTCAACCATAAAATTATTTTCACTACTACTCCATAATCATAATTTTGCCACTGTTATGAATTGCAATGTAAATATCTTATATGCAACCTGTGTGAAAGGGTCATTCACTCTAGTTCCTTACTCTATACCTAACTCAATGCTTCTACAAATGGTAGCTCGTTTATCATTGACTTAATCACTAATATCCACAAATAAATAAAGCCATTTCATATCTGTCTTCCTGAATCTGGGTTGCCTCATCACAGATATGTTTTTCTAGTTCTATCCATTTATCTGTTGATTGCATGGTGTCCTTTTGACAGCTGTATAATACTCTACTGAGAAATTATCACCATATTTTCTTTATGTATTATTTGGTTGAGGGATATCTAGATTGTTTCCAGCTTCTTACTATTATGAATGGACAAGGAATTAACATGATTGAGCACTTATCTCTGTGGTAGGATGAAGAGTATTCTAGCAATACCTTGAGATAAATTGAATCCTGTATTCCTGAGGAATCATCACACTGGTTTCTATAGTATCTGTATGAGATGGTATTTCCAACAGCAATGGAAGATTATTCCTCTTATAGATATCTTTGCCAGTGTTACCCTACCAATCATAAACTCCAAGATAGACACAAACTCTTAGTGTTTTTGCATAGAAGATATGGTAGAGTATTGGCGGCACAAAGCTTTAAGAATAATCAATCAATAACTGATTTAATTTAAGGACCACCCCATGAAATGGAACCCATATGTCATAATGTTTTTGTGACAAAGAACCAGAGATTAGATAGACTAGGAACCTAAGGTAAAACCAATTAATATTGCTCCAAAAAGAAAAAAAAAGAAAAAGAAAACTAAAACAAAAAACAGTGAGAAAATGACTCCCAATTATATTCTAATATAGTCATAGATCAGTGTCTTCACCCCTCATCAGAGAAGCTTCTTCCTGCAGCAAAGGAAACAAATATAGACACTTACACCCAGACATTACAAAGAAAGAAAGAGAGACCTTGGAACACCCAGTCCTAAATTATATGTCTTCATCAAATCATATAGTTTAGTGCTCAGAAAGAGTAGAATGAGTGTGAGAGTCAGATGGGATGGAAGTCTCTAAGATAACAAAGCCTCTAAGTCAACATAAGTAGTCACCACTCTAGAAATGGTAGAACCTGAATGAATGAATCCTCAAGATGAGGCACACTAAAATCTCATACAACAGCCAACAACCTTATTCAGAGCATCAGATAATTGATACTCTGAGGGTTGAAAAATCATTTGAGTAAACCTCTCATGAGTTCAAGCTGTATCACAGTAGTTTAAGGACAGACCACAAGGACAAGCTGTAGCTGACAAAACACATTTTTGATACAGATATAATAGCATTTAATAGAATAACAACAATAGAGCAATAATGAGTAATCTGAGGTAAACTCACTCCTATCTGCTATACATGGAAGAAGAACAACAAAGTCCAAATACAATTTTATGTTTTGAAGAGACTGAGGCCATAAGACTCTTGATTTGCTCTCTTTGAGTTATCTCAAAAGCTCTCAGAAATCTTACACATCTCCCCTTTTTGACTGTTTTCTGACCATGAGCAATGCTCATATGAACTCATAGAGAGTGGCACGGCATGTACAACTTCACAGGTCTTCATGAAGTCTTCTGCAGATGTATAATTGTCACCACCTGGGGTGCCACTATCCAGGCAGCAGAGGGATCTGAAAGAATTTATGGCATCAGCATATACTAGACTTTCCTATCTGAGCGGTTTAGAAAAAAGGCATCCACACACTCTCTTGATGGTTTCCTTCATCATTCTTCTGTATTCTTTCCTTGTTCTTTCATTGTTGGTCCATGAAAAAAAAGCACTCCAAGATGAAACATTTAGGCTTATGTGACAGCAGGAATGTCCAGACTCTTCTGATGGACAAAACTGGACAAGACTTGGACTTTGACTGAATTTGGACCCCAAACAAACATACACATTCATATTTATTGTTATACAAAATATTTCTTCATACCAAGGTCTCTACCTTGATTTAAATGCCTTACTAAAGGAGAACATCATATGTCTGCATGACTCTATTCCTTTAATATTCATTGTTTGTGATATGCAATAATATAAGAAGCTCAGGAGTGCTTGAGGTTTCTTATGACCAATGTCATGGGAAGGCTGCAAGGCCTGCCCAGGAAAAAAAAATAACTATTTTCCACAAGGATTCTTCAAGGTCAAGATGCTTCTAAAAAAGTGGAGGAAGAGAAAATATGATCAGAATATAATTTGTGAGAAAATCCATTTTCAATAAAAGAAAAAATTTAAAATATTTAAAAACTGCACACTTATGGGTACTAATTTTGTTTCTTAATATATTGTGTCCGTTTTTAAGGTTGGTGTAGTGAAATTATCTTTAAACTTCAGCCAGTTCAAATGATTTGATGATTGCAACATGTGAAATATTTCTTTAAAGATCTGTGATGTTATGGACTTAAATAATTTTATTTATATGACGACTAAACTACCTTTCCTAAAAATTGTTTTTTCCAAAAACAATAATAAGTTGGACAGAAACAATCCTTGATGTTCAGCCTGTCATTCCAAGCTTACAGAAATTTAAACAAAAGCAATATTACTGAGTAAAAATATTTTAGGGAACAAAAAATTTTTCTTAAAAAACTTGAATTGTCTTACCAAAACTTAAATTGTCTTACTAGTTTACATGTAAATGGTAAAATCACATGTTTCAAAAAAATTCCCTTCTTTATTCTCAATGTACTCTGAGAGAAGGTTTCTTTCCAGATGTGTAAAGAATTACTACAATTACCCATTTCACACAGCTCATGTCTAAATGCAGCAAGAAAATGGGAAAAGTCACAGCTAAATTGGATCACAGAGACATCGACAGTGATTTTCACAGACTGGCATGGATTATTACCTTGCATTTTGTATCATTGCCATCCATATAGAAGGAAATAACATTAGCTAGTCTATCAGCCTATTGGATCACTCACCTAATGCTAATGCATGTTTAGGTGTTGGACATTAGTGTGGTGTCTCCTTAGGGAATAGTATCCCAGACACACCTTCAGCGCTAAATTCACTTATTTTTGTGTTATTTGTTTTGTCTCAATGGATAGTACTTAAAACAGCAGGATTTATAACTTTGCAATCTACTATTAGTTTTATTTTTAGATTTTTTTGTTATTTTATTTTAAAAATAATACCTCTTCTCATTTTGTATGCCAAATCCAGTTCCTACTGCTTCCCCTGCTTCTATTCCCTCTACCTTCTCTCCTATACCACTTTCCATCTACTCGGAGAGGGTAAGGCTTGCCATGGGAAGCCAACAAAGTCTAGCACATTGCTGTGAGGCAGGATCAAGGCCCTCCCCACTATATTTAGGCTGAGCAAGGAATCCCTCCAGAGAGAATGGGTTCCAAAAAGACAGATCAAGCTCTAAGGATAAATTCTGGTCTCACTGCCAGTGGCCGCACAGTCAGTCCCAGCCATACAACTGTCACCACATTCAGAGGGTCTAGTTTGCTCCTATTCTGGTTCCCTCAAGTCAGGATGGAGCTGACAGATTCCCAATAGCTCGGGTAAACTGTTTCAGTAGGTATCCCCATCATGGTCTTAACCTGTTTGCTTGTTTTCTAACTCTCCTCTCATTGACTGAACTTTGAGAGCTCAACCCGGTGCTCTACTGTGAATTTCAGCATCTGCTGTCATCATTTGCTGGATGTAGGCTCTCCCATTCCCTCAAGTGTTCCTCTTCTCTTCATTTCTCCCCTCCTCCTCTTTCTGAATTCTCTTCTTCCAACATCCCCATGCTACCAATTTTCTCAGGAGATTTTGTTGATTTCCTCTTCTTAGGGTTCTCTTTGCTACTTAGTCTCTGGGTTCTAGACTATAGGCTCCTTATCCTTCACTTTAGAGTTAGTATTCCCCTATCAATGAATACATACCATGTCCATCTTTCTGGGTTGGGGTTACCTCACTCAGAATGTTTCCTTCTAGTTTCATTCATTTGTGTGCAAATTTCAAGATGTCTTTTTTTTTTTTTTTCTGAGTAGTGGTGTGGGACAATTCTGTATTCTTTCAATTATGTTTTAAATGAATGCTGATTGACCATTAGTCAGGCAGGAAGTATAGGAGGGACAACAAGACAGGAAGTAGAGGTGGGGAAATGAGAACAGGAGTATTCTGGGAAGAAGGAAGACCATTCCTCTCCAGTCCTATCCTGACACCAAAGAAGGAAGATGTGACCTGCCCCACTGAAAAAGGTACTAACACAGATAAGAATAATGGGCTAATATAAATTATAAGAGTTAATAAGAAGCCTGAGCTAATAGACCAATCAGTTTATAATTAATGTAGACTCTCTGTGTGATTTTATTTTGGACTTGGCAATTGCAGGAACTGGGTAGGACAGAAACCCCAACAAGCAGGAATTCATGTTACAAAGTAGTACCTCATTGTGTAAATATACCTCATTTTCTTTCTCTATTTTTTGGTTAAGTAGCATCTAGGTTGTTTACAGGTTCTGGTTATTACAAATAATGTTGTTATGAACATAGTTGAACAAATGTTCTTGTAGTATGTCTGAGCTTCCTTTGAGTACATGCCAAGAGTGGTATTGCTGGATCCTGAGGTTGGTTGATTTCCAGTTTTCTGACTGATTTCCAGAGTGGTTGTAAAAGTTTGCATTCCTACCACAATGGATGTGTGTTCTCCTTACTCTACATCCTCTCCAGCATAAGCTATCATTGGTGTTTTTGATCTTAGTCATTCTGACAGGTTTAAGATGGTATCTTAGAGTTTTTTTGAGGCTAGCCTCACAACCAAAAATATAACATTTTTAGATTCCTAAAAATATTCACACTAAATGGCTCTTATGTGGTATGAGGACAGTCTACTCTCAAACTTCTAGTTTACTTGTGGTTTTACAGAATCTGACTTCTTGCCATTCTGCAGATATATCCTAAGTGGCAACTCCCACATAAAAATAGGTGATCAGTTTTGTGAGGTCTGATCTATTATTTATCAATCTTAGTGTCTGTACTACTGGTTTTCTATTCAGAAACTTGTTTCCTATGCTGATGTTTTCAAGGCAGTTTCCCATGTCCTTGTCTATCAACTTCAGTTTAACTGGATTTATGTTGCTGTTTTTGATCCTCTTGAATTTGAGTTTTGTGCATGGTCATAGATATAGATCTACATGCATTTTTCTACATGCTGATATGCAGTTATACCAGCACCATTTGTTGAAGATGCTTTCATTTTTATATTGCATAATTTTGGATTTCTTGTCAAAAATCAGGTGTTCATAGCTTGTGGATTTACATCTGTTTCTTCAGTTTGATTCCATTGTTCCACCTGCCTGTTTTTATGCCAATACCATTTTGTTTTTATTGCTATAGCTTTGCTGCAATCGACAGACTCAGAGAGACTAGGTAACAAGAATGGTCCAAGAGAGGACACATTGATCTTCCTGGCAAGGTAAAGTAGAAGAGACCTTGTGGATGGACTGAAACCAGATGGGGTTGCGAACATGAGGGATCGTGTTCCTGGTAGACAGAGGGGGAGATTGCTGAAAGAAACTACTGGAAAAGGGAGGCTTTTCTGGGTCAGATAAAATCTGGTGCAAGGGAAACTCCAAGTACTATACGGATATTTCCACTTTAAACTTCAAGCAGCATCACATATGTAACCTTAGACCATGCAAGACTTAAAGTGGAGGGTATTGGACACCATCCCCACCACACAACCTTTGACCTGCAGTATGTCCTGCTTATGATATATATTAGCATGCAGGTGGTGTAGAAATTGTAGAGTGGCCAAGCAATGACTGCTCCAGTCTGACAACCATGCTACAAGAGTGATCCCACCCCTGATACTCCCTGAAGTATTAGCAATCAGAGGCTGGATATCCCAGAGACCAAGAATAGAACCAAACATGATTGGCAAAAAAAAAAAAAATGTCAATATTGTGATTCCTAATGATATTCTGCTTTGCTCACAGTTTGATAACTACCCAAGTAGCTATCAAAGAACCTGCATCCAATAACTTTTAGTAACTGATACAGAGACCCATAACCAAACACCAGTCAGAGCTCAGGGAATCCTGATGTTGAGAGGGAGCAAGAATTGTGGTAGACAGCGGCTTCAAGGACTTCACAAGAAAACCAACAGAAATAACTAACATTGGCTCATAGGTGCTCTTAGAGTCCGAACCAGCAACTAGGGAGCCTGCATGGGATGACCTTGGCCCTCTGCATATATGTGACACTTGTGTAGCTTGGTCTATTTATGGAGTTGCTAATAATGGAAGTGGAGCTGTCCCAAATAAACCTATTCCTCATGTGGGGTTGCATTGCCCAGACTTAATAACAAGGGTGCGGTGCTAAGTACTTCTAGAACTTGATATGCCATGCTTTGTTAATTCCCACTGGAGGCCCACCCCTTTCTTAACAGAAGCAGAGGTAGGATAGAAGGGAGATGGAGGCAGGAATAGGAGCTGGGAGGAGAGGATAAGAAGAAAATGTGGTCAGAAAGTAAAATAAATAAGTTTATAAAATAATAAAAAATATGTGACCCTTAAATCTTTACACATTATTGCAAGGATAATTTAGAGACTGGCCTCCTAATTCCAGTGACTACATACTCCTTCCTTCATTAGCCTTGTGAATTCTATTTTTCTATCTACTGTTTTAAATCATGATTTATGACATTATTTTGTGTACCTGTGTAATGTGGGTTTTTTTTCCTTTTGCATCTTTATTAGTTTAGAAACAGCAGGGTATTTTTCAAAAACTTTGTTTTAGTTGTTTCCCCCCGCCTGCTACTGATTTTGTACTACTGATGTCCAAAACTCAGAGAAAAAAAATGGATATACCTTATATTCATGATATTTGTGGCACATTATAACAATAGAAATGGAAAAATAATATACAAATATAAAAATTCCATTTCAAAGGGGACTGTGCAGAAATGAAAAACAAAAACTTAACCAGTCTGTGTGATATTTCCTCTCTCCTTTAAAAAAAATGTGAAAAAACGATAATAAAACTTACCTATATTCATGATGTTTAACATCCTACTGCAATGAAAAGAAATGCTCTTGGTGCATTTCCCTCCAAACATCCTATCAATGCTGTTTAATTCTAATGGGTCAATCTAATTAATGCTTTTATAGTCCAGAAACACTAAAGTTTTGACATAATTTCATGACTACCATTTCAGACAATATAGCATCATAAAATTGGTGCCATTTAATATCAAGAACATAAAAGCGAAAACTTGTTCATCCTAGAACTTTGAATATAAAGCACATGAACTAAAACAGGAAATGAAATCTGGAAATTAGGAAATGTGCATTCTTCTTTATCTTTGTACCCACAAATACTTGTCACAAAATAAACAATTCACTGGATCACATATACAAATCTGAACTCTTAAGCTAAAAAAAATTTGTTATTTTTAATGTAAAAATTCATCTTCTTTATTGAAGACTTTTATATATTAGACTTTCAATAGTCAAATAATTTTCTTCCTAATGAAATGGAAAACATTGAAATTTTTGAAAAACAAAAATCCATTTTAACTAAAAATACATAAAAAGTAAAGTGACTCAGAAATCCAATCTCTCTATAGATAGATAGATTGATCGATTGATAGATGAGAGAAAGAAAGAAAGAAAGAAAGAAAGAAAGAAAGGCTTTGTGAAATGGGTTTCTCTCTAAATTTGGAACCTGTCATGGAACTCACTCTGCGGAACATGCTGGACTTCAGCTCACAGAGATCCACCTGTCTCTGCCTCCTGAGTGCTGGGATTAAAGGCATGGAGCACCACAGCCCAGCTCCAAATTATATTTTTATTGAGAATTTTTTTTTATTTAATGTATCCTGATCAGAATTTTCCCTCGCTCATCTCTTCCCAGATCCTCCTCAACTACCTATCCACCAAATCTTATACCTTAGTTTTCTCTTTAGAATACCAGCAGGCAGATCACATTTTTTGAACAGTATAAAATAACATAAAAACAAGGAAGAATGAGGAAACACACACACCCGGGAAAGTGAAAACAGTAAAAACACAAAATTAGAAACAATCAGTAAAGTAAGATCAATACGATAAAAAAAAAAAAAAGCCCAAACAAGAAATATGAAAAAATACTCCAACAATGCCAGCAAAATTTTCTTGTATTGTCCATCTACTGCTGGGCATGAGGTCAGCCTTTGAGTATGTTTGTATACCCTGTGACATTCCATTGACACTGTGTGTAGGTGTGTATGACTATATGTATTTACATAATATATGAAATATATACTATATATTATATTTGTAAGTAGCTGCCAATTAGAGATAGATTCTTGGATATGGATGAGAGCTTGTGTGAATTTCCCCCTGTCAGTGCTGGGACGCCATTCTGCTGCATAGATTCCTATTTTAAATACATTTTAAATAGTTTTGGTGACAAGAGAGGATAAGGCAATTGGACAATTATACTTTTCCTTCATCTTGTTCCCATGAAAACTAAACTAATGCCATATTTCCATGATTAAATTGAAGACAATATGTATTTAATGTTTTGTAATACATTTAAGACTTGGATTATTGTTTAAACAGCTTGGTCTGAGAACCAACTGGTCATTTACTTTCATTATGAAAAATTGACTGTGTCCTTTCAAAGCCAAATAAATCAACCTCCCAACTGGTCTCTGTGAGGTGCAAGCATGGCCTATGATTATACTCAACACTCCTACCCTTCAAATAATAGCTGTGTCATTTGATTACTGTTATAATGCTTGAGTTTTACAAAGTCATAAGAATTCCTTAATCATGACGTGGAGTAAGCAAAGCTATATTTCACAGAAAAGCCAAAGACAAAGCTTAATAGTAAATTATCTTTTCATAGAAAAAATAATTTAATCTCATATTTTACAAGGGAAATTCAAATCTAAATACTTGCTACATACAACTTTCACAAATTTAAGATATTGTTCAAAAGGAACTTGTACCTGAATATTATTACCTATTAAAAGTAAAAATTAATCTGTCACTGAGAAATTTAACATAATAGCTTTTTGTGGATTTTTTTTTTCACCAAAACCATTTGGTCACATTATATTTTCTAGCTTTGTATAAAGATTTTGCTATTACTCAGGCATATTAATTAGATCACTTAATACAAGATTTTATAAATGGGCCTCAAACCAATCTTTTTGACTCTATACATTTATTTGATGAGTAGACCTCTCTGTATTTCTTGTCATTGGAATTTCTCTGGTGGCTGAGATAGAACTGAAGAATTCTTGGTTTCATTTTCTGTCTCATTTCATTGGACTTCTTTGTAAATTTCAAATGTTAATTTCTAAGGTTTTATTTATTTATTGAGAATTTCATACATTGTGGTTTTATTATATTCTTTTCCCTCATCAAATTCCTTCTGTATCCTTTACCTGTTACCCACCAAACTTCATATTTTGCTCTCTTCATCAACCCCCTCCCCCCGACACACACACACACACACAACACATGATTAGATGGCCCAACTAATCCTCACCTTGAAGTCTGCCCTAGAGTATGGTCAATATATACTCTATATATTGTGAATATAGTGATTCCACTAAAGATAATGGATTTCTGTTTTCAAGCAGTTGGGAATATCAAATAGGTTCCTAGGTAGGAATAGAATATTTTTCCAACCTCACCTTCATAAAGCTAAGAGGTATCTTACCTGAATATATATATGTCTTGTGCGTGCTGTCATTCTCTTCGAATGCATATGTGTATCAGACCTGTTATAAATGGAAAATGTTGTTCCCTTGAAATCATGTGCCACCTCTGGCTCTTTTTATCTCTTCCCTTCATTTCTGTTTAGGTCCATGAGCCTGAAGTGCAGCCATTAGAGAGACACTCTATAAGGTCTGAGTGGCCTAAATCTCTCATTCTCGCTACTGTGTCTGTTCAGTTATTGGTTCTTGGATTAATCACCATCTACTACAGGAAGAATTTTTCTGAAAAGGGCTGAGTAATACATCTATGGGTATAGGAATTGGTTTTGTGTGTTTGTTTGTTTGTTGTTGCTATGAACATTTAGCTAAATAAACACAGTCATTTCTCAGAAGGCTCCTGACAAATCCAGACTCCTGTTCTTGGCCTCATTAACAGTAACAAGTATAGATTTTACCTCATGGAGAAAACCTTGAGTACAATCAAAATGTGGCTGAGTAAAGTCATACTGTTAGTGCCTTTGTGGACCAGGGTCATATCTTGCAAGCAGATTGCTATTGTAACATGGTGATATTGATGACTACTATAGTCTTCCTCACTGATATAAAAGTGTTCTACAGTATTAGTACTAATAAGGTATCATTATAGAAAATCTCCACATGAATGACCTTTACAAGTTTTCAACAATTGGCACAACATCTATTCAAGGTATGACTGTTTCCTGCCTATTGAAATACATACCCATTCCCTGCTGACAATCATGTCTGTGATTACACACCATAGGCAAAAAGACTACTCTTATTCCAATAGCTCTTGTTGCCTCAGGTCTTTCATCTCTAACATCAGCAAAGACATGATCTTGTCTCTGTGCTTTAGGTAGGTTATTTCAAAACACTGTACTCCATTGCCATCGTAAAAGAAGGAATGCATTTCTCACTCTGAACAGGCAAAAGTTGTGAAAAGAAAACTGAAAGAGCAGTAGGCACACTAGGCCAATCAGTTTTTCCCCCCTATACTTGATATGACCCTAACTAACTCAAAAGAAAAACCATGTAGAATCAAAGCATCCAGCATCTCTAAAACATCTTCATTTGAGCCTGTGTGATCTCACTCACCTACCCTGAGAGACAGAGTACCATTTTCTGAGGGAAAGTATGTGCCTAGAGTTTGCAGGTTTGTTTTAAAAATGAAATAACTTATGCAAAAGATATTCAAATATGTACACAAATAAAGCAATAAAGTTGACAATTGTACCACTGTGATTGAACTGAGAATCTTCACTATTGAGAAATGTCCTTCGCTGTTTAGGTAAAATATAGGTGGAAAAAATATTTTATCAATTATGGTTAACACTTTGCTTGTTGTTTATACAGAAAAAGGTCAGAGAGTTAAGGGAGAATGACACTTTTATTTTTTTAACACAGTAGGGAATGTTTCTATTTAATTGATAGATTAAAAAAAAATAGGCTCCAGTTTCAGCTAGTTACTATGTCACTGAGAAGTCCCTTTTTCACATCTGCATAATCCCTGTGGGGTTTGGGTATCATTGGTGCAAGTACAGTAAGATGTATTGAACTGTCCCCTAGGGAACTGTTCAACAAGGAACGTTTTTAAAAAAAAGCAGACATTGTAAGTGAAAGCAATAAGATTTGGGGAAATGTGGAGATAGGAACAGTATTAATAGACATTAAGCCTGCCTCCAGCATTATAAAATTCAACTTACATTCAGCTCAGATGCCAAGGCAATCTACACTCAATGTTTGCCCATAAGAATTCTCTGCATGGCATGGGCATTGTACTGGTGCCAGCCTATAATCCCTTCCCCATTCACAACAGTCTCCTTCCCACATTCCTTTCAACACTCACTCTGCAGAACACAGATGGATAATTTATGAACTTAGTATCGCTAAGGCTGCCTTTGAACTTAAGTCACATTAAATTTCTCTCAAACACATATATTGGGGTACAAAAAGGGAGCATTATTTCCAAAGACCACACCCGAACTCCAGGAGCATTCTCCTCCTCCTTCAGTACTGCTTAACAATTTCTCTAAGCACAAGTCAAAGTTTCTATAGAAATCTTAAGTTTGAATTTTTTTTTCAAGGGAAATAAATGTTGGTTTTTGAAACAAAGGAAATCAGACCAGATGGAGTAAATGTCACAAGTAAATACGCACTGGTTATAAAAATTTTAAGGCTGTGTTGCTAAAATTGAGATAATGGCCCATAGAAGAAATGAGTGTAACCATGCATTATTTAGTTTGACATTTAGTTTTTTTGTGAAGTGATTTGATGTTGCAGAGCCTAAAAATGTTATGTAATGTATTTGATATTTATGTAGCAATTTGTATTTGTTAAAAATCTTCTAGGACATTTATTGCTTTATGATTCATACTCCCAAGTGTACAACCCACTTCTTACATATTGAGGGAGAACTTTGGAAATTGATCTTTTTTTCAGGCATACTATGTTGACAAGTAATACATTGTTGCAAGATTAAATGCCCAATATGTTCTAGAACTTGTCAAAGTTCAATACAAATTAGCCCAAGTCTAAAAGCAAGACTACCATTCATAGATATGTCTATTTTATGCTTGCATTACATCCAAGAGCCCTTATTTATGGTCAACTTCAACTACATTGAATTTGTAAGCACCCCTGGCTATATCTATGAGGGGTTTTCATACAGCATTGACTTGGGGGAAAAGCCTCACCCTGAAGGTGGGTGACCCTGTTTCATATTCTGGGAGGTCTAATAATGAAATGGTAGTGAGAAGAAAACAAACAGAGATCTAGCATTTCCCCTCCACTGCTTCATGACCTACCTTTCTTTCCTGTTGTACACTGACATATTAATACCTCTGGAAACTAAGCCAACCAAGTTAAATGCTCAGATTTCTCTATGAGCTATTGTAGTCACAGCAATGAAAATTGATTAATACGTGTTCAAATAACCATATATGTTTCCACAACTTATATTCCAAAATTCATAAATTAGGACTTTAAAAAAACTCAGAAACTTCAGTATTCAATATATTATAATTTTTAGATTTATTTGTACTGGTTAAAGTAGCATCGGTGACTGTGGATAATCAGGTACCTAAGTTTCAAGAATATGTGTTAATTTTACCTATTCATTTCACAGCTGTTCATCTGAAATGTTTAATACTTAATCAGTGTAGTTCGCAAACAAGGATATCGAGATACTTGAATGAGTTTGACACTTTGTCTTTCTCTTTGTGCTCTTTAACAAAAATACCATGAGAATCTCAGTTTTTAAGAAATCAGGCAAATTATCCAAGAGCATCCTGGATGTGGCACTTGTTTGCAATGCCACTAGAACGAGAATATTTCACTCTTTAATAAATTTTTAATAAGACAGCAAATTAATTTGAATGCTTTATTTTGTGGCTTAGTTATACTAACTTAATGTTCTAAGTGAAATATTTAAAACTTTCTACTAATTAATATTCTCTCAGGCTAAAAAAGCAGATATTAAATTCCCAAACTGCAAAAATTGGTGATTTTTACTTGGTCGCATTCAAATAATACTTCGTATATAATAATTGTCAATAACATATTGAGTAATGAATGTTTCCTTCTTTTAACCAGAAGACATGAGAGAGAAACTTTTTTCTTTCCTCATATAATACATCCCAACTACAGTTTCCCCTCACTTCTCCCTCCCCAGTCTCTCCCCTCACCTCCTGTTTTCCCCAAATCCACCCCCTCACCACCTGTTAGAAAAGACTTGACCTCCTAGGGAAAGTTACCAAACATGGCATAACAAGCGACAATAAGATAGGGCACAAATCTTCACAACAAAGCTGAAGGAGTCAAATCAATAGGAAAATAGGGTACCATTATTTGGCAAAAGAGATGGGGTTAGTGGTGGAATAGGGAAACAACTCTAGGGCAACTCAATGGCAGGCTGGTCATTCGCCTGTTTTTCTGACTGTTGTGTCCTGCACCTGTACTCTAACTGGTGTAAGAAGAAATCATTTTTAAGGAAACCTTCAACAGTGATGTTGACTGCAATTTTCTATTCCAATCTGTTGTTTAATTTTTTTCTTATACAGTGGGGATAGTATTTTGCGTCTTACAGAGTAATCATTTGAGAATCCATTAAACAAATAGAGTAAATGCCTTCAACAATGATTAGTTTACTTCTATAACATTTTTCAATCAAAAATGATGCTTCAAACATTGAAATTTCTGTCACTGATAATTAGTTGACCTCTGAACTCTAACTTATAATTGCTGCAAAAGGGCACTGAAAATTGTCACATATACAACTTTCACCTCTCTGCAAAATGCTGGGTGCTTTGTCTATACAATATACTCATTTCCAGAAACTGAGCATTTACGTTTTCTGCCACACTATATACATGTCCAGCTATGAATACTATAACAGGAAGGGAAGGACTCTTTTGGGTTTTGAAACATTGCAGAATCCAGATGGTTTAGTATGTAGTCATTTAAAAAAAAAAAGTGTCCATAAATTAGATTAGTCTTTCTCCCTTTTAAACAGAGAAGCAGTTTCCTTTGCAATGGACAAAATTGGACTTAATAGTTTGTATCCTTGAATGTGATATGAAGAGGTAGTTATGTATTATTTTTGAGACTTGATCCCTAAAAAGTTAATAATAATTGTTTCTTGCTCTCTCCCTCTTAGACTCCTTCAGTTGCAGAGTTCAGAGAAGTCTTCATGTGCCTCACCAACTGAAAGGTGAGGCCCCATAATAAAGAACTCAAGTCTCCATCCTGTAGTCATCTGGATGCAATATTTGAGAGACCCTGAAGTAGAATCATCAGTAATTATCTGGAATTTCTAGCTAATGGATAGCTATCTCTGTTTATTAGTGTTTGCCAGGAAGTTTTACGGTAATTAATTTTGAAGAATAGATATTTAATCAATGCAATACTACCCCAGAAAATGAAAATGGATAAAACCACCAAAGACCCTAGATAATTTATTAAAGTACTGGAGTGGATATTACTAAAGTTGTGTTGAGACACATATTTTTAAAAATAAATAGATAGATAGATAGATAGATAGATGATAGACAGACAGACAGACAGACAGACAGATAGATAGATAGAAGTTAAGAAAAGAAAAATGCATGATTCCAGTGCAGATTGAACAGTGATATAAGGGTGTCATTTTTTCTTTCAAGAAAATAATGTACTGTTTATGTCATGATCCTCATGTGTCAGATAGCCCTTCTAGTGTATCATTTGGTAAGAAAACGATACCTATCAGAAATATTTTTCTTTTTTTCTTATTTATTATTCTCTCATACAATATATTTTGACCACAGTTTCTCCTCACTCTCTCCATGCTTCCTAGTTTTCCCCACCTCTTCTCTCCCCCAGATATATTCCATCTCTTTCCTTTCATAAAGGAACAGAACTTCTAGAGAAATCAACTCAATATGGCATGGTAAGATTCAGTAAGACTAGGTAGGCATAAACCCTCATACCAAGGCAGGAACAAGGCAACCCAGTAGGAGGAAAAAGGTACCAAGTGCAAGAAAAAGAGTCAGCGACACCCTATTCCCACTGTAAGGAGTCCAAGAACACCAAGGGTAAGAACACCAAGTTACATAACATATATGCAAATAATCTTTCAGAGATCCAGGCAGGTTCTGTAATTGCCACTTCATGCTCTGTGATTCTGAATGAATCCCACTTATTCAATTCTGCAGGCCATGTTCTCCTAGTATCCTCAACCCATCTGGCTCCTACAATCCATCCTCTGTGTCTTCCATGGGGTTCCCAGAACTCTGCCTAATATTTATTTTTGGGTCTCTGCATCTGCTTCAATCAGCTGTCAGAGGAAACCTCTCTGATGATAATTGGACCAGAAACTGATCTATTGGTATAATAATAATAATAATAGATCATTAAGTCATTTTATTGATTCCCCCCCCACCCAGTTGCATTTGATGCTCCTCTAGGTCTAGACTCAACATGACTCTAGTAATTGTAATTGGAAACAAAATTTACCTGTGAAGGGTGTGTATATTTCCTGCAAACTAACAAATTGAGAATTACACCAAAGAGAAAAAGCTACTGGGGCACTGTAGGAAGCATCTAGCACCAAGCTCAATCAGCTCAGTGGTCTAAAGGAAACACTTCACACTCCAGTTTAGCTATCCTACAGCCATGTCTTTTCTGAGCTAGATTCTGACATTTAAACTTAGAGTTCCAGTATCATTCCTGGAAAAAGTAGAACAGTTCTCTTTACAACTCCCTAACCTCACTTAACATTTTTATCCTAGTCGGTGATAGTTTCTAGAAGAAAAAAATCATAGAATAAAATAGCTGTTTAATAAGAGTTATTAAAATTAGTTTTATTAATAGTACAATGCAAATTTATAATAAGGAGAGAAATTTAACAGTCTGTTCTCTGCATATTTTACATTTCTTTGACTAATTCATCCTTCAATAGAAGTACACCCACTTAATCCTATAACCTACTCAAGGCACACTGCAGGCACTAATGGGAATTACTATGTGTATGTATACTATATACATGTGTGTGTGTGTGTTTGGGTATGCATATATGTATATATATATATATATATATATATATGAAATTCTAATTGGTATGTTTTAGTTCTTCAGTGAAACACACTGTCCTCTTTGATCTGCTATATAATGCCACCCATTTGGAAAATAAAGCAATTCCATTAAAATCTGAAGAAGTTATTTGATCAGAGACATAAGCATTGAATTACTTCGACTTTTAAGGAAAATGAGAGAAGATGAAGAGCATCATACTTTTGGGAAAGAAATTGTCTTCCTAAATAAAAGCATAGTGATTTGAGATAACATATGCCTTTGGAATGTACAATTTCAAACTTGGGTTCTGAGATATTGCAAATGTCTCTTCCTTTGAATGCTGAGAATGGAATTCTTTTAAATTAAGGTTCCCATTAGCCTGTTCAGTGTTCTAACATCAATTTTCATATGATAATGTACTTTCAATGTATCTATTTTTCTTTATTTTCTTTTAAAGAAAAAACCTATAGGCTTTATTTTCTGGCTCATGCTTTAATATACATATAACTACTATATCTACAGCAGTGTAAAGGGACACTTATCTTTTCAGTTTGGGGAGGAATATTAAAGTTAAGTATCATAGATTAGGCTGCAACCTAAGAGAGAGATATCCATAGAGATCTACCTATCATGCTTTAAGTATGTATCTATACTCCTGGATAAAAGAAGTCCTGAGTCCACTAGGCATATGGAAAATACATAGATTTTCTTGGATTTACTGTTTGCATTTCTTTCTTATGAGTAGACATAATTAATGAATGACAGCTACCAAGGAGTGAGGATTCTCATTAATAAATGATACCCATGTAACAGAGAGATCCCATTTCACAGATTTCTTGTAAATCTGCTTTGCCATGAATTCTCATCTCTTTGAGTCACATTTCCTCTCTAACTTCGTATTTCAGAATTCATTTAGCTACAAGCAGGTTTAAAAATTATAGGGGTGTGTGTTGAGAACATACATATCTGCAGAAATGGACTCATACAGAGTCATAGACAGGCACCTCTACATTCTTAATTATTTTCCTAATGGGATATATCAAAAACTTGTAAGTGTAGAAAGTTCAAAGAGAATGGCAAAACATAATTGATAACATTTAGAATGACTGACAGTGGAATGGAATACTTCTCCCCTTTCTTTGGATAGGCTTCTGTTATAATCAGCAGGTTCTCAATAGATTCTTAGTGAGCTGGGAAAAGATTCATGTGACCCTCGTTCCCACTTCCCACTACACAGTAGAATGCTGTTATTTCTCACTGCTGCCTTAAGCTAATGAATTTTAAAATTATGTCTTTGTCTTCATCTGTTTTGTTTTACTAAGTGTAAAATATGAAGAATCATAATAATTTAAATAATGACTCAGAATGAGATTCCTATATTTTCCCTAACTAAATATTTAGTTTTAACCCTCTGTAACACACACACACACACACACACACACACATACACACACACACACACACACACGCACGCAAGCACACATGCACACACACACACACACACACACACACACACCTTTCTACTCTTTACTCCATTTTTCCTTTCTAGGATCTGTTTATGACACAAGTAACAGGAACTTTCTCTAATATGCTGGGTGTTGTACTATAAATTCATATGACAGTGGATGGGATATTTTTATGTCATCAATTGAAAACAGACATTTACTGATTTTCTTACAGTTTTTGATATTGTTATATTAGTTTGATTATAAAAACTCAAATTTTCATTAACTGCTTTTTAATTCACTAATTAAATGAAAAATCATAAGCCACCAGTGCTGTATGTAGGTGCTCATGCCACACTGATGGATAGCATGGGAGTCTATACTACCCATCGAGAGAAATAAATGGAGAGCTCTATGGGTAATATTTATACCAATAACTTAAAAGATATATGATAAAAATTAATTTTCCCCAATATACTTACTTTCTTGTGTTCAAGATGCTTTAACAATATGCTCAGTTTTGTGGCTTATAAACAATTATCTTTTACATAACTCAAAACAACCATGCTTGATGTGTCATTGATGGAGGTTAGGAGTCACACATGGCATGGCGAATAAACAGACTATATGCACCCATAAAGAACTAAATAACAACAACAGAGAAGTATCTAGCAAATTTATATAGAGAGCTCATCATCCAGAAGCATGTTATGGAGTCCAGTGATAATGGGGAAAAGAGAGCCAGACTCTGACAACTGTAGGGTGTCCTCTGGCATGAGTAATGAATGGTTTATATTCCTCGAAATATCTCATCTTGCTAGACTTTTCAAGATGTTCGGTGCCTTGAAAAGCACCATGCACTCCACTTTGAGGATCATCAGTTCATGAAGTTAGAGCTGAATTCTATCAGGCTGATGCAAACCTTAGTGACCTGCAGGGGCAAGAAGGAGGCATGCATACCCACACATGTGAAGGTTCAGGACACTGTGGGTGAGCAGTTTCATGTTACTACATTCAAGCCTGTAAGGCACAGTAACTTTCTAACATTTTGGAGGCTCTAAAATCCAAGATGACAGCAGTAGCAGAATCTGTGTCCAGTGGGCATCTTTCTTCCCAGTTTACAGGTGGTGCTCTTTCTCTTTTCCCTTATTGAATGAAATGGGTTAAGGCAGCTCCTGTACAAGAGCTTCTCTTGAAACAAGCTCTTAGTGCCTACTCAAGTACAATGACCTTATCTCCTAACATTATGTTGGCATTGAGATTTCAACTATGACATACATTCATATTTAACTATATAAAATGATTTTCATATTGATGTAAATATAAAATGATAAAATAATTGTGTAATAAATAACACAATAAAAAACAATTCCTTTAATTTTTTTTATTTTTGAGAAAATAGTTATATAATTTTCTCTTTTCAAACCTTCCCATATACCCTTCTTGATCCCTTTCAAATATTGATAGATCATCTGAAAATGGATGTCTTTTACTGAAGAAGATAAACTTCAACAGTATGTCTATAGTCCCAACCACTAAGAAAATTTGATCCTCAAGGTTGCTTGAAGCTAGGAATAGGAAAAATGTCCAAAAAAAAAAAAAATAGAAAGACTCTATTTCGAAACAAAAGAAAAGGGAAAACTACATCTGTGGAGTATCTGGAACTAGGATGAGCAATTTAAATCGAAAGGTCAACTGATAACATCTGTTCCTTCTAGATGTACCTCCCCCTTTAGCCTACACATTTGGCTCCGTGCTTTAGCTTACTATAGGCTAAATCTCAGCAGAAGCTGTAATTTTCAGAAAACAATTATATTCTTCAGTTCAAACATCTTTACTTAAGCAGAAACTACATTTCTCATAGCAAGTGATTTTGGAAAATTCCTCCATCTGAAAACTTGACTGACCAAATAGCATTGACAACTATGGAGTTTTATTTTGAAATGTCCCCATTTTGCTCTTAAAAATATTAATCGGTTCATATAAATCTTCCAAGTTTGACATCATGGTTTCTGAATATCTTTAACTTCAAAGAATTTAAAACACTCAAAGTTAAGATTTAGACTTAGGATATCAGTTTTTTTGTGTGTGTGCTATGGAATATTTTATCCCTATGCATTTGTTACTTGAGGGAAAAATTCCATGCAGTTTTGGCATTCAAGGATATCTCACAAAGGTTTCGAGTTTTATTTAGCTCAGAGAATCCTCAAAGAAGAGAATTAGTGTTAGGTATGCATTCCCTCAGAAATGTGTATTCAGGGTTATAGTAAATATTTCTGTTGTTTTTTGAGACAAGGAGTCCATGTTTGATTGTCGTGGAGCTAGCTCTCTAGACCAGACTAGCCTCAAACTCAAAGAGATCCACCTGCCTCAGTCTCCCAAGTCTTGGCATTAAAAGCCTGTGTCACTACTACCCAGCTTAAAATAATGTATTAGTAATAACTGGTCTTCATTAGCCCTTTTTAGCTTATATTAAGGAAAGGAAATTCTTAAGTACTGTAAGAGTTTTTTTATACATTATACAAGGTGATATAATTCCTTAAGAAACAGCTATGGTTGACAAATAAATGTATATATACTTAAAATGAGTTGGTTTCATTTACAAGATTAAGGTTAGCAAAATAATGGTAATGAGCACATTTAAAGATTATATAGTTACTTAGTTTTTTCCTTTACATGTATATGAAATACGATACATTTCTTAATTATCTAAGAATATATAGTGTCAACAACTTTTGAATACATAGTAAACTACTATTGGTTATATTATCCATCATGATACATGTGATAGTTTCAGAGTACTATGATAACAAAATTTACACACTTTCCTTGGTACCAAGGATGCTATTGTATTTCTATTATTTGAATTAATCCATTTCACAGAAATATATTGTCTTAAGCAGTATTTTTTCTAAGTTAAGCTCACTTAACATTATATTTAATGTTTTATTGAAACTGTCAGACATAAGGATTCCTTTATTTTTAAAGCTAAGAAGTATTCCATTCTTTTTCTTTTAATTTCCTTCACTTTTAGGCAATGATTGTTTTCATATCTCAGCTATTGTGACTACTGCAACATTTTATTATTCTGAAGAATTTTGAAGTTATAGAGTGAAATGACCATAATAATTGTATTTCTATCAGTTGTGTGTGGAGATTCTCTTTTTCATCTTTCCAGAACTTCTTATGATTATCTTGTATTTATTTATTCATTTTTTTCATGCCTTGTGTTCCATTGCTTTCAACTGCTTCTTTTCTTCGGACAGAATAATCTTAAAAGTAATTTTGAGGTTCACATATATGGTTTGCATGGAATAATTGAGGATTAAGCAAAGACACTTGTTCTTTTTGCCTAACGAGCCATCGATCCCTAAGTTACACTCTCAAGCCTACTTAATATTTTCTTAATATTTATATCCTGTTTGATTTAAAAAAATATATTTTGGTTTATCTTACAATTTAGGTTTTGATTCTTTATCAAGACATTTGTGGATGCTCATTTTCCTGACCTTAGTTACTAAATAGTTTCTTGATTCCAGTGGTCTCATGGTGTTTGCTTAGAATTCCACATTCTATGAAGTCTTTCACAGCTGGCCTTGAGTTTAAAAATGAAAACTCTCCCTTCCCTTTTTAAGTGGCAGACTTTAAAAGAAAATTAATCTTACCAGTGTGTGCAGCTAATAATTTTCAGGCTCTTCCCTACATTTTCTATAGATATTCTCCTACATCCTTCTTCCTCTCTGACAGAGAAATTCTTAGTGCGGCATTGCATGGCTTAATTCCACGGAGCTAGACCTTCCCTTCAATGTTCCTGTTGTTTAATCTAGGGTAGTGACTGAAATGCTGAACATGGAATCCCTCTTTAATTGCCATAGCTGAATGATCAACTTGCGTGTACATAAAGTCACTCACAAAAGCTTATACTTGCTCTCCTATGTAGAGCAGGTTTTTGATGATTTATTTCTGGATTCTGAAAGATAGTCCTAGTCTCTTTATTGTTTTTTTTTTTTTTTTTTTTTTTTTTTTTGAGACAAGGTTTCTCTGTAGCTTTTTGGTTCCTGTCCTGGCACTAGCTCTTGTAGACCAGGCTGGCCTCGAACTCACAGAGATCCACCTGCCTCTGCCTCCCAAGTGCTGGGATTAAAGGCGTGTGCCACCACTGCCCAGCCTTAGTCTCTTTATTGTAAAATATATTTTAGGACCTATGGTGATACATTCTGAACCTTACTCTTATATTCACACATAAGAGAAGCTACCATCCTTCAAAGATATCACTCTTCGCCGTAAAAATAAGTCATTACAAGGTCCCAAGGTCCCAATGAGGAGCAGAAGGAGGGAGAACATGAGCAATGAAGTTGGGACCACGAGGGGTGCACCCACCCACTGAGACAGTGGAGCTGATCTACTGGGAGCTCACCAAGGCCAGCTGGATTGTGACCGAAAAAGCATGGGATAAAACCGGACTCTCTGAACATGGCGAACAATGAGGGCTGATGAGACGCCAAGGACAATGGCACGGGGTTTTGGTCCTACGCAATGTGCTGGCTTTATGGGAGCCTAGCCAGTTTGGATGTTCACCTTCCTAGATATGGACGGAGGGGGGAGGACCTAGGACTTACCACAGGGCAGGGAACCTGGACTGCTCTTTGGACTGGAGAGGGAGGGGGAGAGTAGTGAGGGGAGGGGGAGAAGGGTGGGAGGAGAGGGAGAAGGGTGGGAGGAGGGGGAGGGAAATGGGAGGCTGGGAGGGAGTGGAAACTTGTTTTTTTTTTCTCCTTTTCTCAATAAAAAAAAATCATTCTTCAAAAAAAAAAGTAAGTCATTACAGAAAACCAATTGAACAAATGCAGCGATCAGTTGAGTATGGGGTATCCAGCCCTAAAAGTCACAGCTGGGTCATATCTGCTGAATCAGTGCCTCATAGAACCTCACAGAAAAGGGGGGTGGAAAGAATGTGTGAGATGGGACACCAGGAAGACTCCTATGAGATAGTGTCTCCTAGAAATGACTGAATAAACAAGACCAGAACACTAACAATATCAGTAGATTTGCTAAATTAGAGCAGGATAATTCCACAAGACCCCGTCCCATTTCAAAGAACTGTAGTCAACTAAGGACTTCTGGGAGAGAGAATTAACCTTTCTCAGAAATGAGTTTCTTATTGGTGATCCAACACAAATTGATCAACCCTGAAACTGTGTACATACGAACCAACAAACCTCGACGCAGGTTGTATTTTTGCATCAACTCAAAAAGAGTTAACTTGTACATGGCATAGGTATTGATTTGAAAAACCTATGCTGTCTAGGAGAGTCATTGTCCCTTTATTTAGAGGCCAACCTATTTAGACTCTTTTCTTAAATAGAGTAAGTTTTTCTGAGGTCTTCAATATTAGTCATCCTTTCAACATCCTAATCTTCCCATTGCTGACCGCACTTACTACTACTCCTTACTCCATTACTTCCTATTTCCTATTCATATCACCTGTGTTCTGTAAGTCCGCCCTTGGAACAACCCTCCTCAATGGTCTCGTAGTAATTTCCAGACATTGTAGGTATATTGAATAAATTAAGCTCCATGCCATATTCTTTGTCTTTCATAAGTTATGCTTAATAAACTATATAGGCATATATCCTTAGGTAAACCTAGAAAAAAATCTGTCATTAATAAATATTTCAGCATTTTAGTATAAAAATTGTTTCCTAATTTCACATCATTTGTGTGTGTGTCACCAACTGAGTTTAATTATGATTCCTGTTGTGGTAGATTATATGCTGAACATTGAAAGAAGGGGCACACTTGGGAAGAACCTAATCAAGAGGTAAGAATTTGTGAGAAGTAAAAATGAACAAACGTATTATATAAATGTCAGAAATTATCAAAAAATTAAATACATGTATACCACATAATGAATTAATTAATCAAATTACATATATAAACACAAAATATTGTTTTATATTCTCTTGAATTTTTTAATAATTTTTAAAAATGGAGAATTGGTTATTCAATGAATGACTTGTGTTTTATTTGTGGAGATGGTGAAGAATCCATTCTTCTACAATGTAGTTTTCTTTGCACAATATGGCTGACTTCGCTGTCTAATTATACTGCATTTTGTCCCTAGCTACCCTTGGAAATCTTTGATTTGTGTCCTATTGTCTGGTGCCATCAGGGGAACACTGTGAAACTCTTATACAAAATGCTCTGCTGTAGATGAAAACGTTCCCTCATAAGTACATTTTAAATCCTATTAGATGTTTTTTTCTGCTGGCTGTTAGCTACAATTCATCATTTTATCCACAAGTATATTACAAACAATGCACTTCAAAAGATGTTTTTATAGGTAAATTTTAGCACTTGCCCCCATAGATTATCATGCCTTCCTGTTGATCAAGGTTTGCATTTTCAACTTCCTGCCCACTTGGGTGTTAGCTTGATTTGCATTGTTTCACTCAAATTCTAGTATCAGTTTGCAGTCTTTTATCAATGTGTGTTGAGTCCTTTTTGTGTAACAGACTGCATTTGCTTCTGAGCTCACGGGAAAAAAAAAAACCTAAAAGCCTACATTCATTGTATACCTTTTAATTTAACTGTAGACAATCCAAGGATGTTTAGTTTTATTTGCTCTTAGAAATACATCATTTTCTACTATTCTAATTTTTAGTATATATTTGTAACTGTAGTATATTTTGAGCTTTTTGTGGCAATATATGTCTAATAATATCTTTTGTTTAATATATTCTAAAACCTATGACATTTCTTCTTTCACTTCTGATTTTATTTCTGAGATCCACACATCAAACCATCTAAATTCATCCTTTACTTTCTTTCTTTATGCATTATCTATTGTTAAATATTAAATATTTTCACGTATGGCGATTTCTCAGAAAATTAGGAAATAACCTTCCTCATGACCCAGCAGTACCGCGTTTGGGTATGTACCCAAAGGATGCTCAATAGTACTACAAGGACATGTGCTCATCTATGTTCATAGCACCATTGTTTGTCATAGCCAGAACCTGGAAACAACCTAATTGTCCCTCAACCAAAGAATGGATAAGAAAAATGTGGTACATTTACACCATGGAGTACTATACAGAAGAAAAAAATATAACATCTTGAAATTTGCAGGCAAATGGATGGATCATTATTCTGAGTAAGCATTTCCTTATTTTCTTTATCTTTCTTAAGGATAATACTTAATGTTTTAGTTTCTTTTCCATTGCAATGATAAAATTTTATTATGCAAAGAAAATTAGAGGAGGAATTGGTTTATTTCAGCTTACATGCTAAAATCCATTATCAAGTGAAGTCAAGGCAGGAACTCATAGAGAAACTTGGAGAAACTGTGGAAGATTTCTGTTTGTTGATTTATTCACAGACATACCCTCCCTCCATGTATTTAGCTTTCTTATATAATTCAAAAATACCTGTCCAAGGAGTGGTGCCACACAAGATCAACTGAGTCTTCCTATATCAATTAATAATCAGGACAATCACCCACAGACCTGAAACAGGCTAATTTGATCTGGGCAATCCTATTATTGGAATGTCTTTTTCAAGTGACTCTAAGTAGTGCTAGATTGCCAGTTGAAATAAATTGTGATGCTTAGATTGTTTTTGTTATTTTTCCTTTCTTATTTATTAGTTTGTTTTTCTCTGAATCTTTCTTATTATTTCTCATATTTCTTTTGGGTTGTTTGTTTTCTTGTTTTGCCTTTTTTTTTTTATTTTGAAAGTCTTGGAAATTATATCAAGCATCCCATACAAGATATGCATCAGTTCTAAAACCTATTATACCATAAACCCTTTAGACAATGGGGAAGGTCTACTGGGAACTCACCAAGACCAGCTGGCCTGGGTCTGGAAAAGCCTGGGATAAAACCGGAGTCTCTGAACATAGCAGACAATGAGGACTACTGAGAACTCAAGAACAAGGGCAATGGGTTTCTGATCGTACTGCACGTACTGGCTTTGTGGGAGCCTAGGATGTTTGGATGCTCACCTTACTAGACCTGGATGGAGGTGGGGGTTCCTTGGACTTCCCACAAGACTGGGAACCCTGATTGCTTTTCGGGCTGGGGGGGGGGACTTAATTGGGGGAGGGGGAGGGAAATTGGAGGCAGTGACGGGGAAGAGACAGAAATCTTTAATAAATAAATAAAGTAAAAAATTAAAAAAAAATAAAAAAATCAAGTTAAAAATAAACAAAATGGATTTTTATCCTTATAAAATAATAATAAAAAAAGAAACCTAACAATTAGTTTGTCTTTTATAGTTCATTGGTGTAAATGGATGTGTTTTCAGATTTAAAAATTGTCATATTTGAACATTGCTTAAAATATGTGAGCTAATTTCTCTAGGTAAATGAAGTCCAAATTTTGGTTGCGAGCCTGGCCTTTAAAGGCTCCCAGGAATCTAAAAGGATAATCCTAGCTAATACTCCTAGAAATAGTGGATATGTAGACTGAATTGGCCTTCTCTTGTGACCAGTGGCGGGATTGGGACAGCAACCCAGTCACACAAACTTTGATCTATAATTTGTCCTGTCTATGGGATACGCTGGGTCTAAGAGTGGAACAGATATTACAGGAATGGAAAAGCAATGACTGGTCGAGTCTGAGACCCAGGCCACTGCTTGAAGCATCAGTTCTCAGACGCTGGATGGCCCAGACAACTAAGATTGAAAGCAACATGATTAGAGAAAAAAAAATAGTTAATATAATGATATGGCAGATATAATCAAGACTTAGCAGTCTACTGATTATATAAGAATATTTTTGTGTAAATGCCACGTTTTATTTTTGTATTTATAGAACTTACACTTTTTACTTGAATTTTCATTTTGTAAAGAAAAATTGTATATACTTGGTTTACATTTTTTCTAAAGAAAGAATAGATTAAGTAGGATATATTTATGTAAAAATATATATGTGTGTATATGTATATCACTAAAATAAATATGTGTAGATAGATTTATATATGTGTATATGTGTAACAACAATTAATGTAAAAATGGACAGTCTATTTGAAAGATGGCAATTAAAGTATATGGAAATGTTTGGAGGTAGGAAATTATAAATACTTTTTGGAAATAATTGAAATGAACAGAATTTTCTTTATTTAGATTATATTTTTATAGTCATATAAAGTGGTATTACGTAGGCATTCAATACAAATATTTATTATTCTTGTTCTAAAAACATGTTTTAATTTAAAATTCCTGGGATTGATGTTTGTGTTTCGATTGTGCTTCAATCGAACTAAGAATTAAAATATTATTATAAAAATTTATCTCAAAGAATATATTGTTGCACTATACTCTCATACATTTTTATGTTACTTTCCTTGAGGATTTAAGTACATAAAGTACTAAATTATAACAAATATTGGCAACCAAGCCAACTGAATAAATTTTTCTGTTTAAAAGGATAGAGGAATGAAATTTCGAACCATAATGTTTACAAATGAATGTTTGAATTTTACCTAATGTTTATTTAAAGCATATTTAATAAATTCTATACATAAATGCTATTATATTCAGCCTCCCTAAAATGAATATTTACATTTTCCTTATTTATATTTATATTCAGCCTAATTACTGATCTTTACCCTAAAAGAGTAAATGTTAACTTCCTCAAAGCAAAATAAAATTAATTCACATTCACTTAAATTTTGGGATTTTTCTAAGAGATGAAAAAGGAGGAGTAGAAGAAATCAACCAGTTACTAGAATTAACACAAACTTGAGAGGACTAGCTCATTTATAGGTTTATGGTTTTAGAAGTTCACAAGATATTTATATAGATAGTGGTTTGTTGGAAAGTTCATAGTAACAAACGGTTTGTATAGGAGTACTAACTTAATGATTTTTGTTTTGGGTTTGGCATTACCTTTTTCTGTTGTCGTTGGCAGGGTTTCTCAATGTAACAGCCCTGGCTCTCCTGGAACTTGCTATGTACATCAGGCTGGCCTCAGACTCACAGAAATCTGCCTGCATCTTCCTCCTTAGTACTGTGATTAAAGGGGTGGGCCAACATGCCTGGCAACCTATCAGTTTTTAATACTGTATTAAATACTACATTACTGCTATGAACATAGTTGAACAAATGCTTTTGTATATGATAGGACATCTGTTGGGTATATTCCCAGGAGTGGTATTGCTGGATCCTGGGGTAGGTTGATCCCGAATTTCCTGAGAAACCGCCACAATGATTTCTAAAGTGGTTGCACAAGTTTGCATTCCCACCAGCAATGGATGAGTGATCCCCTTATTCCACATCCTCTCCAGCAAAGGTGATCATTGGTGTTTTTGATTTTAGCCATTCTGACAGATGTAAGATGGTATCTCAAAGTTGTTTTGATTTGCATTTCCCTGATCGCTAAGGAGGTTGAGCATGATCTTAAGTGTCTTTTGGCCATTTGAACTTCTTCAGTTGAGAATTCTCTGTTCAGATAAGTACCCCATTTTTTAATTGGGTTAATTAGCATTTTAAAGTCTAGTTTCTTGAGTTCTTTATAGATTTTGGAAATCAGACCTTTGTCTGTTGTGGGGTTGGTGAAGATATTCTCCCAATCAGTAGGTTGCTTTTTGTTTTAATGACATTGTTCATAGTAGCATTAATAGCCAGAATCTGGAAACAACCTAGATGCCCCTCAAAGGAAGAATGGATAAATAAAGTGTGGAATATATACACATTAGAGTACTACTCAGTGATTAAAAAAAAAAAAAACAAACAATGACATTTTGAATTTTGCATGCAAATTGATGAAAATAGAGAACACTATCTTGAGTGAGGTAACCCAGACCCCAAAAGATGAATGTGGTATGTACTCACTCATTAGTGGATTCTAGCCCTAAATAAAGGACATTGGGCCTATAATTCATAATCCTAGAGAAGCTAAATAGGAAGGTGTACACCCCAAAAAACATGTAGTTATCCTCATGGATTTTGGAAGTATTCAAGATTTCCAGGCAAAAATTGAGAGCTTGGGGGTCAGGGTGGGACGGGGGTAAGGGGAGATGGGGAGAGAGAAGTGAGAAGGGGAGGATGGGGAGAGCTTGGGGAAATGGGACAGTTGGAATGGAGGAGGAGTGGATATGTGAGCAGGGAAGTATATATCTTAATTAAGGGAGCCATTTGAGGGTTGGCAAGAGACTGACTGCGCTTTGGAATGGAAAGGGAGGTGGAGGGGAAATGGGTGGAGGGGAGGAGGTGAAAATTTGTAATAATAACAATAATAAGGAAAAAATAAAAATAAGTAAATACTACATTACGATGCTTTATACATAATAACTTTATCATTTTTTTCTATAGATGGAAGAGAAGAATCACATAACACTATCTGGTTAGGTTCTCTCTCTAGGCAATAGTATTTAAGCACTCAATATGCCACATAGACTTCTATCATAACTTGGTAAAGTGATGACTTGCTATTCATCACTCTGAGATAGTTAAGATCTTAGGTTTACACTCGTTTTCTCAAGGACTTTGATTCACATGACATCAGTGTTAAAGTTTTGCTTGTGTGCGTTTGACGAAAGATCAAACCAAAAGACCCTTAATTGGGGACAATTTGAGTAAAACCAGTGTGGAAATATTGAGGTCATAATATATTACTTTCAAACACCCTTCATATTAAAGTAGTTAAATGCTAAAAGAAAATTGCAGTGTGTGTGTGTGTGAGAGAGAGAGAGAGAGAGAGAGACAGAGACAGAGACAGAGAGACAGAGACAGAGAGAGAGATGCAGTCCATTGGAAGTAAAGTAACTAACTAAAAATTCCTTACTAATCTAAATGTTTTACATTTTTGAGATAGAATATCACTATGTTTTCCACGATATGGTATGTCTGACGTAGCTTAGGCTGACTTTGAATGTACTTATAGCAGACTTTCTGCTTCAGCTTTCAAAATGCTGTGATTATTGGAGTGATATTCTGTTTGTGTTTTAACAAATAACGTTTGGCTGAAGATCAGAATGCAGAGCTAAGCCATTAGAGGGCAGGGCGGTGGTGGCACAAACCTTTTTTTTTTTTTTTTTTTTTTTTTTTTTTTTTTTTTTTTTTGTGGCACAAACCTTTATTTCCAGGACTTGGGAGACACAAGCAGTGGGATCTCTGTTAATTCAAGGCCACCATGGGCTACAAGAGATTGAATTTCTCTAATAGAGAAACAAAGTTCACCCAAAATTGATCCCATCAATTGGGATCCCATACCTTTAATCCCTGCACTAGGGAGGTGGAGACAGGACTGATATGGCTAGGTGGAGAGAAGAATTTAAAGCAGAAGGAGGCAAGAGCTCATTGTAGTCTGAGGTTTGGTGGAGACATTTGCAATCTGAGGATGCAGCCGGAGGGCGCAGTTTGAGTATGCTGTGTGAGGACAGGTTTGCACTTTTGGTCTGAGAATTCGATAGAGGTAAAAGGTCCCTTTAATGACTGGCTGCACTTCTCTGATCTCTCAGCTTTCACCCCCTGATAGGTGACTCCAGGTTTTTATTATTAGGAACAATTAAAATTCAGGCTACAAATTATACATTTGAGCCATCTTAGAATCTTTTTCTCACAGAACCCAAATCTATGTTGTTGAAGGCATCAGTACCATAAAACATATGGAGCTCTTTATTCTCGATTTACTCTGAATATCTTCAGGAATATCAATGATTAACCACTATAGCAAGGTTATTCCATAAGTTTCTACCATTAAAGAATTAATTGTGTACTCACACAGAAAGTCTTTATTTCATGGCAACTACAATTTCCTCTCTAGACTTATTTTTAGCCCACATACTAGTGAAGCTACCTAACTGTTTAGTCCTGAGAGGAAGAAACCATAAATCCAAAAGTGAGGGCTAATAAAAAGCACTTGTCATTTGGAACTAGCATGCATCTGTGTGAATTCAGCACTCAACTCTCTCCACTGAGGCCATTCAAAGTCACTTGCTGTTCTCTTTCCTAAGGTTATGTGTGATGTGAAACAGATGCAGAGGTTTTGAACTTTTCTGGGCTGAAAGATGCTATGTGGCTAAAATATTCTGTGATTGATGGAACTTCATTTTGCTTTTGATAGCCTTCAATGTTGATTCAAGTTTCTAAATTAATAACAAAACCTGTCTTGGTGAGTAACTGCTATGGTAGTTTGAACTGGTGTGATCTTTACAATATTTTATTTCTTTTTTTATAGATTTTATTGAGCTCTACATTGTTTTCTCTGTTCACTTCCCTTCTTCTCCCCTCCCCTTCAACACTCTCCAATGGTCCCTATCTCCCAATTTACTCAAGAGATCTTGTCTTCTTCTACTTCCCATGTAGATTAGATCCATGTATGTCTCTTTTAGGGTCCTCATTGTTTTCTAGGTTCTCAGGGATTGTGAATTGTCGGTTGGTTTTCTTTGCTTTGTGTTTAAAAACCACATGAGTGAGTAAATATGATATTTGTCTTTCTAGTTCTGGGTTACCTCTCTCAATATAATGTTTTCTACTCTCAACAGAGGAATATAAAATCCTGAAAGGCACTGAAGGAAATGCTCAACACTCTTAGCCAGCAGAGAAATGCAAATCAACACAACTCTGAGATTCATCTTATACCTGTAAGAATGGCTAACTAAGATAAAACACTGATGACAACGTATGCTGGAGAGGTTGTGGGGTAAAAGGAACACTTTTCATAGCTGATGGGAGTGTAAGCTGGCACAGCCCCTTTGAATATCAGTATGGTGACTTGTCAAAAAATTAGTTAACAACCTTCCTCAAGACCCAACAATATCATTTTTGGGTATATATCGAAAGGATGCTCAATTATATCACAAGGACATGTGCTCAACTATGTTCCTCTTAAGAATTTTATATTAATGGAATAAAGCAGATTAGTCAGGATAAAAACTATTTTATTGATTATCATCAAAACATAGCTTTTTACTATATATATATTCTATATCTTTTATTATTTATTTTTTTACAATTTTATGATGTTTTATTGTAATAATTACCTCTTTTGCCAGAATATTATGCATGTCAATAGAAAATTTATCAGAAATTTATAAATGATTATTTTTTATTTTTATTTAATTTTTTAAATTAAAAATTTCCGCCTCCTCCCCGCCTCCCTTTTCCCTCCCCCTCTCCCCACTCCCCACGCCCCACTCCCCTCCCCCTCCCTCTCCAGTCCAAAGAGCAGTCAGGGTTCCCTGCCCTGTGGGCAGCCCGAGGTCCTCCTCGCTCCATCCAGGTCTAGGAAGGTGAACATCCAAACAGACTGGCTCCCACGAAGCCAGTACATGCAGTAGGGTCAAAACTCAGTTCCATTGTCCTTGGCTTCTCAGCAGCACTCATTGTCCGCCATATTCAGTGAGTCCGGTTTTATCCCATACATTTTCAGTCCCAGGCCAGCTGGACTTGGTGATTTCACATTGGAGCACCGGGCCGAGGTCCCAAGGTCCAAATGAGGAGCAGATGGAGGGAGAACATGAGCAAGGAAGTCAGGACCGCAAGGGGGGCACCCACCCATTGAGACGGTGGGGCTGATCTATTGGGAGCTCACCAAGGCCTGCTGGACTGGGACTGAATAAGCATGGGATAAACCGGACTCTCTGAACATGGCAGACAATGAGGGCTGATGAGAAGCCAAGGACAATGGCACTGGGTTTTGATCCTACTGCATGTACTGGCTGTGTGGGAGCCTAGCCTGTTTGGATGCTCACCTTCCTTGACCTGGATGGAGGGGGAAGATTTAGTACTTCCCACAGGGCAGGGAACCTTGACTGCTCTTAGGACTGGAGAAAGAGGGGGAAAAGAGAGGGGGGAGGGGGAGAGGAGTGGGAGAAGGGGGAGGGAAATGGAAGGCAGGGAGGAGGCAGAATTTTTTTCAATTATATATATATATATTTATATATATTATTTTCATATATTTTCTTCACCCTGAAGACATTTGTCTCAGAGAAACACTTTTACACAAAATTAACACTGTACTAAACATAAAATATATGTGGAATTGTCTTCATACACTAGGCAATTGTTTAGTCAAAACCGTGTATCCTATAATTAAAGTACATTTTGACACAGTCAATCTGGGCTTAGTGTCAGATTCTGCAGGTTGAGGCTCATTAAGTACCAGCCAGAAGTCTGGTCTTGATAAAATTTCCTGACTATTGGCCATATGATTTTTGAACACATGCTATCTGCTTTGGGATTTATTGAATTTATTTATTAATATTTTCTCTTCAGTAATTAGCAAATGTTAAAGCTAGGTGTGTTATTTAGTGTAGTCTTAGTCAATGTTTTATCATTATGAAGAGACACTATGACCTGCAACTCTTACAAATGAAAACATTTAATTGAAACTGGATTCCAGTTTCAGATGTTTAGTCCACTGTCATCATGGTGAGAAGCATGACAGCACAAGGACAAATATAGTACTAGAAAAGTAAATAGTTCTATATATAGATGGCCAAGTAGCAATGAGAGAGGGAGAGAGAGAGGGAGACACACACACAGAGAAACAGAGAGACTGTGTCTGACTTGAGCATTTGAAAGACCAAAGCCCACCCGCAATGAAACACTTCCTCCAACAAAGTCACAACCACTCCAATAATGCCACATCTCCTAATCCCTGTCAAAAAGTGCCACTCCCAAGTGACCAACCATTTAATTCTATGACACATGAGGACTTTTCTTATATACCGTAAGTACTGTCTTTTGTATTGGGAATTCATTATAATCTACTTTCATAAGACATCACACATTTTCAAAATCAAATTTACAGAATAAATACAATCTTTATTCCTTCTGCAACATCTCCATTTTTATGTTCCCACATATCTTATAAACTTCACAATAACTTCTTTTCTTAAAAACCATTATCTAGATATTAAAAACATATCTATCCATATTAATGTATTTTTATCTATTTATGACCTTTTATATATGTGTATGTGAATTTATATATTAATAATCTATTTTTATGATTTATCTGTTATTTCTGGTTATCATGCCTTTGTGTAGATACAGTATTAAATACTTTTTATTGATGGTTTTACTTAATACATTTTATAATTCATACTTGATTATAACATATTCATATACTTTGTCTATTTTCCCTTAATTTTCCTTCATCTTCAAAATGTTCCTCTATTATCTCTAGTTTATATAATTCCCAAAAAGAAACAAAAATCATTATTATCATTATTACTTCCTTTCTTTAATTTATTAGATTTTTTTTTTTTTAGAATGATACAAGGCAGAATTTAACAAATACAGCCACTGGAAGTACAATCATATAGCGCAGTCCCTGCCCGTGTGCAGTGAACAGCCAAAGAGAGGCTGCTGGTAGCTGTTGTAGGTGGTAAGGCTGGTGGGGCATTTGTAGTCTCTGATATTTGCAGAACATCAGCAACCCTGTCCCTAAAAATATCATAAAGTTGAGAGCATTAGAGGAAGATATCTAACGTCTCCTCTGGCCTTCACACATACATGAACACACATATTTAAACAGAAAAAAATTTAAGTTTTAATTTTTAAATAGATAGGTTTTTTTCCTTTCATGTTTTTGCTGCCTGTATTTCAGAAGATAGTGGAATTGTAAATTATGTTGAAGCTCTGGGTTCTGTTGTTTTCAAAAGATCATTGTCATGATTAGCGGTCAGCTAATAGGATAAGGTAAAGCAGAGAAGCCAGTGTTCTCCTGAGGAAATGAGTCTGTGCTCATAAAATCAGGAGCTGTGCTAGAAGTCGGACTGAGGTGTGTGTAACCTCTAGGTGTGCACAGTGTATGGACACAAAGTGTAAGTGTGCATCTGCACAACTGTGTGTGCTTTTCATCACTTGGTGCTCATTTCAGCCCCTCCCCTCTGTAGGGTGAGTAGGGTACTAAAGAAATGGTACAGTGTGTATTTTTGTGCATATACATGGGTCTTCGTGCAGGTGTGCGTGGTGGACTCACATGCGTGTGGAGGTCAGAGGCCAGCCTCAGCTGGCGTCCCTCAGGCACTGTCCACCTTGTTTTCCTGAGGCAGGGTCTCTCTCTGGCCTGAAATCCACCAAGTAGGCTGGACTGACTGGCCGGCAAATCCCCGAGGTCTGCTCATCTCTGCCTCCCCAGTGCTGGGATTACAGGTGCAGGTCACCACATTCAGCTTGTTAAACATTCACTTCTGGGATTCAAACTCAGGCCCTTGGGCTTGCAAGGCAAGTGCTTTGCTGACAGAGCCACCTCCCTGGCCCTATAGTTTATCTTTAATAATAGATATATAATGACATCATGAACCTAAAGAAATCCTTCCTATTTAACAAAAATAGTAAGTGGGGCTGGAGAGGGGGCTCCACAGTTAAGAATGCCTGCTGCTCTTGCAGAGAGCCTGAATTTGGTTCTAAGCCCCACCTTGTAGCCACAGCTTCAGAGGACCTGATGTCCTCTTCTGGCCTCTGACATCCCTGTGCTCATGTGTACAACCCCCCCCATATGAAAACAATCCTTTAAAATAGTAGATTGATGGATGTTTTTCACCAGATGTATTCTTTTTTTTTATTGCGAAAAGAAGAAAAAAAAACATAAACAAAAAACAAGTTTCCACCTCCTCCCAGCCTCCCATTTCCCTTCCCCTCCTCCCACCCTTCTCCCCCTCCTCCCACCCTTCTCCCCCTCCCCCCACTCCTCTCTCCCTCCCTCTCCAGTCCACAGAGCAGTCCGGGTTCCCTGCCCTGTGGTAAGTCCTAGGTCCTCCCCCCTCCGTCCATATCTAGGAAGGTGAACATCCAAACTGGCTAGGCTCCCACAAAGCCAGCACATTAAGTAGGATCAAAACCCCGTGCCATTGTCCTTGGCATCTCATCAGCCCTCATTGTTCACCATGTTCAGAGAGTCCGGTTTTATCCCATGCTTTTTCGGTCACAGTCCAGCTGGCCTTGGTGAGCTCCCCGTAGATCAGCTCCACTGTCTCAGTGGGTGGATGCACGCCTCGGGGTCCCGAATTCTTTGCTCATGTTCTCCCTCCTTCTGCTTCTCCTTTGGACCTTGGGAGCTCAGTCCAGTGCTCCTGTGTGGGTCTCTGTCTCTATCTCTATCCATCACCAGATGAAGATTCTATGATGATATGCAAGATATTATTAGATTTTTTTAAAAAAAATACTAATCCAAGTTCCCACTTCCTCCTGTCGTCCCATTTCCTCTACACACCCTCCCACTGAACCACCATCTAATCCTCAGAGAGGGTAAGGCACATTGCTTTTGGGAAAGCTCCAAGGCCCTCCCTAATATATCTAGGCTGAGCAATGTATACATTCAAAGAGAATAATATCCCCAAAAGTCAGGACATGCAGTAGGAATAAATCCTGGTGCCACTACCAGTGGCCCTTCAGTCTGTCCCAGCCATGCAACTGTCAACCACACTTAGAGAATCTAGTTTGGACCTATGCTTGTTCTTTCCCAGTCTGACTGACATTGGTGAGCTCCCATTAGCTCAGTTAAAGTGTTTCAGTGGGTGAACCCATCATGGACTTGACCTCTTTGCTCATATTATCATTCCTTCCTCACTTCAGTTGGTCTTTGGGAACTCAGTCCAGTGCTCCAATGTGGGTCTCTGCCTCTATCCTTTGCTGGATGATATTTAAGATAATTATCAGTCTAACTACAGGGTAAGTCCAGATCAGGCCCCCTCTCCTCTCTCTATTGCTTAGGGTCCTAGGTGGGGTCATCCTTTTGGATTTCGTAGAATTTCTTTAGACCCAGGTTTCTGCTAACTCTATAATGGTTCCCTCAATCAAGATATCTCTCTACTTGCTCTCATATCTGTCCTTCCTCCATCTAGACCATCCCATTCCCTCAAGTTCTCCTCTATCCCCCCTTTTCCCTCCTCTTCTCCTCCTACACTTTGCTATTCTCCCACCCCCATGGTCCCAACCCTGCCAGTCAATCCTATCCATTTCCAACTTCCAGGTGGGTCTATATATTTTTTTCTTTGGGTTTACCTTATTACTTAGCTTTTCTAGGATCATGAACTATAGGTTCAATGTCCTTTGTTTATGGCTAGAGTGTACTAATGAGTGAGTATATACCATATTTATCTTTTGGGGTATGGGTTACTTTACTCAGGATAGTGTTTTCTAATTCCATCCATTTGCATGCAAAATTCAAGATGTCATTGTTTTTTTTTTTTTTTTTTACCGCTGAGTAGTACTCTAATGTGTATATATTCCACACTTTCTTTATCCATTCTTCCACTGAGGGGCATCTAGGCTGTTTCCAGGTCCTGGCTGTTACAAATAATGCTGCTATAAACATAGTTGAACAAATGCAATTGTAGTATGATTGAGCATCTTTTGTGTATATGCCCAAGAGTGGTATTGCTGAATCCTGAGGTAAGTTGATTCCCAATTTTCTGAGAACCCACCATCCTGATATCCAAAGTGACTACACAAGTTTGTAGTCCCACCAGCAATGAATGTGTGTTCTCCTTACTCCACATCTTCTCCAGAATAAAGTATTATTAGTGATTTTGCTCTTAGCCATTCTGACAGATGTAAGATGGTACCTCAGAGTTGTTTTGATTTGCACTTCCCTGATAGGTAAGAATGTTGAACATTTCCTTAAGGATTTTTTGGCCATTTGAGATTCTACTGTTGAGAATTCTCTGTTTAGTTCAGTACCCCAGTTTTTAATTGGGTTATTTAGAATTGTAATATTTAATTTCTTGAGTTCTTTATATATATTTGGATATCAGTCCTTTGTCTGATGTGGGGGGGTGATAAAGCTCTTTTCCTATTTAATAGGTTGCCTTTTTGTCTTATTGACTGTGTCTTTTGCTTTATAGAATCTTCTCAGTTTCAGGAGGTCCCATTTAAATATTGTTCCTTTCAGTGTCTTTGCTACTGGGGTTATATTTAGGAAGTGGTCTCCTGTGCTCATGCATTGAAGACTACTTCCCACTTTCTCCTCTATCAGGATCAGTGTGGTCAGACTTATATTGAAGTCTTTACTTCCTATGCCTGATCTTGGTAACATTTCTCTTCAGTTTTTGCACCAAAGTTAAGTGATTATTCACATATAAATTTGAATTTCTTAAGAAGTGTAAAATCCAAATATTTTAAAAATATAATTAAAATGGAAACTCTAAAATTTGGGGCTATAAAGATATCTCATCATTTAAGAGCACTTGCTGCTATTGCAGAGGATTTGGGTTCAATTTCTGGTATACACATAGCTGTTTATAACCATTTCTGGAACTATAGTTCCATGGTATATGAAGCCCTCTCTGGTCTTCTTTGGCACTAGAAATGTACATGCTTCAATGTACATAAGTACATCCAGAAATGTATGAGTTATGGTTTAAGTGCTCTGAATAGATCCCATGACCATTATAACTTTTATAAAGGAAAATATTTAATTGGGACTGACTTACAGTTCACAAGTTTAGTCCATTATTAACATTGTGGAAAACATGGTGTCATGCAGGAAGATACCTGAGAACTCTATATCTCAATCCAAAGGACACAGAAAGAAAGAATGACACTCAGCCTGGCCTGAGCTTCTGAAACCTCAGTGTCTGCCCCCTGTAACACACTTTCTCAATAAGTCCACACTTTTCAAAGTAAGAAGGTGAACCAAAGGAAAAATATATAGTTGTCCTCTTGGCTATAGGAAGTAGACAAAATGGCCGGGGAGAAAATTGAGATCTTGGGGGTGGGGTGGGATGGGGGTAAGGGGAGATGGGAGAGAAAAGGGAGAAGGGAAGGATGGGGGGAACTTGGGGAAAAAGGAGGATTGGGATAAAGGAAGGTTGGATAGGGGAGCACGGAAGCACAATTCTTAGTTAAGGGAGCCACCTTAGAGTTGGCAAGAGACTTGAACCTAGAGTGGCTCCCAGATGCCCAAGCCAAGGTCCCCAGTTAGTTCCTTGGGCAGCTGAGGATAGGGAACTTGAAATGACCCTATCCTATAGCAATACTGACGAATATCTTGCATATCATCATAGAACCTTCATCTGGTGATGGATGGAGATAGAAGCAGAGACCCACACTGGAGCACTGGACTGAGCTTCCAAGGTCCCAATGAGGAGCAGAAGGAGGGAGAACATGAGCAAAGAAGTCGGGACCACGAGGGGTGCACCCACCCACTGAGACAGTGGAGCTGATCTATTGGGAGCTCACCAAGGCCAGCTGGACTGTGACTGGAAAAGCATGGGATAAAACTGGACTCTCTGAGCATGGCGAACAATGAGGGCTGATGAGAAGCCAAGGACAATGGCACGGGGTTTTGAACCTATGTAATGTGCTGGCTTTGTGGGAGCCTAGCCAGTTTGGATGTTCACCTTCCTAGAAATGGACGGAGAGAGGAGGACCTAGGACTTACCACAGGGCAGGGAACCCAGACTGCTCTTTGGACTGGAGAGGGAGAGGGAGAGGTGTGGGGGGAGGGGGAGAAGGGTGGGAGGAGGGGGAGAAGGGTGGGAGGAGGGGGAGGGAAATAGGAGGCTGGGAGGAGGTAGAAATTTGTTTTGTTTTTTTTTCTCCTTTTCTCAATAAAAAAATGGAAAAAAAATAAGTCCACACTTAACTTCAGCAAGGCAACACTCTCAATTATGCACTTCCTATGAATCTATGGAAACTATTTTCATTAAAACTACCATAATTACAAATAAAATAAAATAAATGTTTAAAAAACAAAGAAAGCACAAATGTGTTAGTTCTTTTCCCATAGACTTTAGAGTATAGATAGACTCTGCACTTCTTGGTATCTAATTGTTCCGTGGCTCCATATATATATCAACCTTTTTCTTAGATCAGATCAGCTTTTCTATGATGTATGGGGTAAGTTGGTCCTTTGACATTATTAGCAATCTTTCAAAAACCAGTAAAATACAGAATTGTAATTTTGATGAAGATTTGTCTACATTATTTTGTAGTTTTCTTTGTGTTAGTTCAAGTTTATCATTTATTGAATGTCATAATGAAAATAACATATAAGTTTATGTTCTTGCTTCTTTTCCCTACTGACTTATCTCAGGTTTTAGTCTAGTTTATATTAACATAACAAGTAAGGTAAGTCTCTAGGACATCTCCCTAGTATTTGTATTTCAAACACACACACACACACACACACACACACACACACGACAGTTACATTTACAATAATCAATTAATTCTATGCAAAGAGGTTGGTTTTAAACAACGCTGTTTAAACAAATTTTTTATTATAGATTCAGGCATGTTCACATAGGTCACGAGTAGAAATTAAGGAATTAGATACTGGGTAGTTGAATATGGGAAAGAATATGTGTCATTATATTGGGAAAATATAGACTGTATTGTGACCCATTATAATTTACAAGTTAACAGCAATCAGAAAATTATATTATGAAAGGAATATATTCCCCTTTCTCTAAAGAATGCAAAGCTTTGATTTTCTTCTTAACTTTAAAGTCAATGAGTCCAATTTATACTATTCCCCACCTGCAAGATAGTATTATAATTGTGATTAAAAATGATTTTGTTGGATCTCTGACAGAAGAGTTTCTACAAAAAAAAAAAAAACCTGACATATACGTGGCTTAAGACTCATTGTGTTAGTGAAGAATGTATTTATAATAAAGAATCTTGGTTCATTTTTAAACTCTTGAACAAACTTGGGACTTGAGTTACTATGAACCTAAAACACTAAAAAAATATGCTTATAAAGGTTGCATAGTGGCCAGAAGCTCATGATTTTCCACATTGCTACCACTTTAATAAATATATGGCAACCTCTCAGGGGAGAGTGTTCTTGGTTTACTTCCAAAGTAAAGAATTCAGAATATCTGTGATCATATAACTTTATTAACCTAAGTTTGGAAACATGTATGATTCATTCATTCTCAGCTATTGTTATTAAACTTTACTCTTGCAGGGAAATCTGCCTAGACCTAAAGTATCAAATATTTTTAAAAACATGATTGCTTTAATTTATATGCAAGATTTAATGTGTTTTTGTCCCCTGAGCAAAAAATGATTCAGCTGTCCAAGACCCAACCAATCCATAGAAAGGAACAGAATCAAAATACCAAAATTTTTTTTTCCTCTCAGTAACAGCTGATGGAGGAAGGTCCTTGGTTAATTATAATAAATAAACTGCTTGGCCTTCATAGATTAAAACATAGGTGGGTGGAGTAAACAGAATAGGATACTGGGAGGAAGAGGAAGTGAGCTCAGAGGCTATGCTCCCCTCTCCGGGCAGATGCAATGAACTCCGACCCTTGATGGACGAAGGCTAGAATCTTCCCGGGATGCTACACACATTATTAGAAATGGGCTAGTCCAGGTGCGAGAGTTAGCCGAGAAGAGGCTAGATATAATGGGCCAAGCAGTGTTTAAAAGAATACAGTTTGTGTGTTGTTATTTTGGGTAAAGCTAGCCGGTGGAGGGAGCTGGGTGGCAGAATGCAGCCTTGCAGCCCCCACTACAACAGCAAATGTCAAAAGATCATAATATACAAAAATTTAAAGTAAAAAGCACTATATAATATTAGTAATATTATATTATATTTGAAATCCCATAACATTGAGGATAAACATTAGCTTTTAAAAGTTATTGCTTGTTATACTCATTATAGTTAATAGTTATTAACATTCATAATAACTATTACACCACATAATAGTAAATGAATTTAATTCAAATGTAGAATAGACCAACCTAACCATGAGACTTGACCATCAGTAAAATTTTAGGTCTCCCTAAAAAGCTCAAATATCTCTTTCCTAAACCATCTAATGTTGCTATGATACAGTGAAATAACCATTCTTAGATGGAGTTCTTCCAACAAGACTATTAAAGTGAAAATATTTATTCTCAACTGGAGAGAAAGATCATTTTATCAATATATTTTACTTTATTCTTTTGTTTTTCCACAGAATGATCTTTATCCTCATGTTCTGAATTCTCTAACAATATTTTAAGGGTCTACTCAGTCATGACTTAGTTAACATATACTAAAGGAAAAGTTACTATTCTTGAATTGTACATAACTAGACTTCTTACTTCTAGTATCTGTAGTTGTTTTATCAAAAAAAAAAAACCAGATGACTGAGGATGTGTTCAGTTGATTATTTAATGAGTAGTGAAATTCTCATTGCATGTCATGGATATAATGATTAGTACCTAAGCCTGATCAAGTTTCTAAGCTTCAGTTGTCTGTAGTCCTTGTGGAGATTTCAGAAGATTAGTTGACCTAATGCAAGCAGGGAATAAGAAACAACCTTTTTAAATTTGAGTATGAGTAGATTCTACATAGAAATTATAGGCATTATATTCAGATATTCTTACTGAAACTTTATTTTCTCTTCACAAGAGAATTGGCTACTACTGGATCACATATTGTAGAGATTTTTTTTAGTTGTTATATACACATATAAAATTATCATACATACAGTGTCCTCAACAAAGTATTTTCATAGTTTTGAAGACGACTTCTAGGTTCAATTTTGAAGAAATCTGATTTAGTAGGTCTGGGGAGATTTTCAAGTTCCTTTAGTTATTGTCTCCAGTCTGGAAGATCCAAGTATAGATGTTCTGCCTCTTGATCCATAATGATCTTATTAGTCATAAAATATTTATGTCACATTTTATTAGTATATATATAATATATAATATTAGTATATATATATATATATATATATATATATATTCCAGTTATAGAAGATTCTGCAATTTGGGGTCATTTTAACTTTGTATGCTCATTGTGTTCTTTTGTTATTAAAAAATATGAATAGACATAATTTTCAAAACTCCACAATTCAAAATTTTCATCCAGGAAAATTTTGTATCTGAACAATATAGATATATTATCATTGCTTTGGTAATATGTATGTGTTTGCTTTTTAAAGCACTTCATATCTAAGACCTAGTATGTCCAATAAAGGGGACAAATTTGTGTTTTAGAAAGCATAAAAAATTATATATAAAGCTAACATATAATTTATTCTTGGTATTTAGATTTGGTTAAACCAAAATATACTATTACCAGGCACTTGTATATCTAATATGTCTCAGAATTCTCAAAGTAGGCAATCACTAATGCTCAGAGACAGAAACTGTCTTTTGATGGAGGTGGGTCTTTAAAAGTTTGTGGTAAGGATGCTGATAAACATCTTTTATGATATTTGGAAAGAAACAATCTGCAGTCTATGTTCTTCCTATGGAAGGTTTGGTGCCCACATTCAGCCAGACATTGTCCATGTCTTCTAAAATATTAGGCATTGAGTAGGTAAGCTTCCTCACTGAATCCTGACTCAACATTTTCATTCTGTTCTTTGGGATAATTTGTAGAATCCATTAAGAGAAACTTTATAGCATCTATTCACAGACATAGATGTTCTGGGTATGTACTCAACATAAAGATATCATCTGCAATGTTCCTAGTGAAAGATATCTAATCTTATCACTGACATGCCAATGTTTTCTCTCATTGTAGAATCATCTGTGTTGAATCTAAAAACATAAAAGAACCAAAATTACTCATGAATTAAAGTTAAATTTATGAGACCAGAATATGATAAATCCATTCAGTTCAGGGAATGAATAATTCAGAAAGTCAAATGTTAGTTATAGAGTGGAAGATTTTCACAGGACTATCAAATAGGTGAAGATTTCTGTGTCCATCAGGCACTGGAGAGATGGCTAAGAATTTAAGAGTATAAGATGTTCTTCTCAAGCACCAATGTTCCATTTCCAAGTACCCATGTTGAAATGAACACAACAACTTGTAATTCTAATTCTAGGGAATCTGATGCCTTCTTCCAGCCTCCAGAGGTACCAACACATAAGAAGCACAGATATAAAAAATAGAAAACCCACATGTATAAGACATATATACTGATTAATGAATAATTTAAAAGGAAAACAAATGTACTATAGTCACTAGTAAGTGAAATCTTACATGATTCAAAAGACTCAAGTTTAAACATTTTGTGTATTGATTGATTATTTAATATTTCTAAAAGCTGCTGTTTTATGTAAATCACTAAATTTTTAAAAAGAAGTAATTCTAAAAATATGCCGCATGTAATCAGACATTATTATTGTTTAGAAGCGTTTTTCATATTCAAAGCATTTTCCTCTGTTTCTCAGTGAGTGAAATTATAGAGCCTCATAATAGCTCAAGAATCAAAAATCATACAAATATGTTTTTAAGAAAAATAGACCATTGTACTTCTCTAAACAGAAAGTCTCCATATTATATTAGTTCTTAAAATAGAGATAAACCAGAATCTGAATTTTTCTCCTGTGAGTCATCAAACAAATGCTTACATATAAGATAAAAAGATTTTACTGTATCCTCATCCAGTAATGTGCTTCCCTTACACCATTTTCAATTCTCTGGGGTGAAAGTGTAGGCATAGACAGAGTATTTCAAAGAAAATACACCACAGACGATTAAAAAGTGTATTCAGTGTTATGTCCTGAGGCTGCAAAACCACATATTTTGAGTATTCCTATGTAGTCCCATTAGATTACAGTTATTAACAGTAATATTTTTGGACCTGACATATTCACTTTCCACTTAAAAGCATCAGAGAAGAATGTCAGTACCACTGCTGCAAATGCAATGATTCACTGTGCTAGGGATGCTACTATAAATAAGGACTGTGTGTTTAATTTCAAGTAGAAGAACTTCTCACACTAACTGCTTTGAAACAACATATTGCCTTTCACAATGACTGAGCTGCAATGGTTAGCATATTAAATTCCCATAGCAGAAATCTGTTATTAGTAACTCAAATTCTTATGCTTGTTGCTATAGCCTTTGAACAAACTCCCTTCTTCTTTTCGGCTTCTCATAAGTGAAACTTCTGAACATATAGCCCTGGTGTTCTTTATTGCTGAATGATTTTTGTCTAATTTTTGTATTATTTGCACTATCTGAGTCATTAGTATAAAAGCTTTTAATATGTCTTCTAAGATGGGTGGTGTTTCCCATTTGCTCTTAGCTTTCATCAAAGTAGACTAACCAAGATCTCAATAAAGATAATGTCTTATGTTATATGGTACACATATTTGTAAATAATATGGATCTTGAGGAGAAGCTTACATGGAATCCATATAAAACTTGACAATGAAATCATGGTACTAATTGCATTATCAAGCTATAGATACAGACAAACATCACTCACTATATTACTAACTTATATTCATAGATACCATGGAAAATATTCATTGTCTCAATGTTTCCTTTACCATTAACTGTCTAAGAAACACCATATAGTATTAAATGATGCCAACTGAGAAATTGTCTTCATATAATATGTACCTGGATATATTCCCACAAGGTTTGGAGCATTACCATCCTTACTTAAGGAATTCGATTAGAAATGAATTGCTTCTAACTAATCATCGGAGAAATACAAAACAAGGGATGCTTATAAATTTACAAATTATAGAACATAAAAAAATCAGGTCTGGAATGGAGGTAGACGCTTTATCCCTACCTGATAGTGCTAGAAAACACTATGTAAATTATTAGAGCAGAAAAGTATTTATCAGTCTTATGCAGCTGTGCCTTTGTATGGCATAAAAATGACTTTCCTGGCAAGACTTTCCCTCTTGAGCAAAGGTGCCACAAAAATTATAAGAGTAGCCATCAGTTTGTAAATGTATTAAGGGCTCATTCTACAAGATGGACCTCATTCTTTGAAATGTTAAAATGTGGCTAGACAGTTAATAAGTCCTTGGGAAAAATATATTACTAGTAATTTGTCAGAAAGATGAGGCATTAAACCAACATGTAATAAATTATTTTCATACATATAAAGTTCCTTTCTAGCCTCTCATTTGAGAAGTTTCTTTTTGCAGAGATGGTGATGATCATGGAAATCTATGACAGGTAAATGTTGTAGAGAATTAGAAATTATTGTGTTATCATTCTTAACTTGAATATGTTGGATTTTTCTCTTCCCAAAGTTCAGACACTACTGCAATAGAATATATGAAGTGATGTAAAAAAGCCAGAAGCAGAGAACGGCTGTGTAAATAATATTTTTCTAGTATGATAAGGTTCAAATATCCCACATATATGAGCTTTCATTAGTTGTGATAGCATGTTTGAGACCTGTGAAAGGTTAAGCCAGATACATCACAACATGAAGTAGAAGACTAAGTCATACTCCTGGCAAGAAACAATTGCTGTGGGGCAATGGGTTTGTAATCTGTAAAGATTTGTCACTTATACTGGTTTAATAAAATGCTGATTGGCCAATAGTCAGGCAGGAAGTATAGGTGGGGCAACCAGAACAGGAGAATTCTGGGAAGAAGAAAGTCTCAGTTTGCAGTCATCACCCAGATGCAGAGGAAGCGAGATGACAATATTATGTGTTAATGTAAGTTATAAGAGTTAATAAGAAGCTTGAGCTAATAGGCCAACCAGTTTATAATTACGATAGGCCGCTGTGTGTTTCTTTGGGATTTAACGACTGAGGGACCAGATGCGAAAACCTCTGTCAAAAAATAGTTGATGATTGATGAGTGATAGGAGAGAAAGAGTTTACTTCAATAACACAATTCCTGGGAGGCTATGAATGATCCAGGAGATTGCCTTACCCCAATGTGAATATTTATAGCTACAAGTGGACATATTGTATTTAAAATAATATAAAATTAGGAATAATAAACAATGGTATGGAAAGTGGGGTGGAATTAAAGAGAAAAAAATGAAAAGTGGACCACTTCAAGAAGCATTGTATACATATATGAATTCCTCAAACAGTAAGCACAACAGAAAAAGCGAAATGCAAAATCAATTTTAAAGAGATAAATACAACCAAGAAGAAAACTTCCATTTGACATTACATTACATCTTCATTTTTCTTAGAAAGCTGTCACATGCATCCATCAACATGACTTTCTAGCAACTGTGTCAATACCTTTACTTCTTATTGATGCAGTAGTGAATGTCACTTCTGGGGATTATTGAGTAATTTATATAGAAGACAAGGTTGTTCATCTTATTGATACTGCTTCAGAAAATCAGATACAGAATAGCTTCAAGTTTAGACTGATTATCAGAAAGTCATGAGGTCAAAATCTACCTCTAAGTAACTTCCTATTCCCTCTCAGGAACACACTCACATCCCTCTGAACTCTTCTGCAAGTTGGGGTGATTATACATATGTGCTGGGTTTATTAGGATTCAGAAAGCTAATAAGTGAAAAGCACTTAGTGTAGTAGCATAAATTATAGCAACTATTATGTTACCATAATCCCCACTTAATTTATGGAATGGCTCCAAAATAGGAGACAGGTTATATATTATGTGGGTGCTTTTCTCTGTCAATGGCCCATTGGGACTGATATATTTTCATTATTATCTTCTTAGGTCTATTTTGAGAAGGCAAGTTTTCCTAATGATGCAATTGAGCTCATGAAAATAAAGAACTGTGGTCAAAAAGTTTGGTCAGAAGATTATCCGTTGATCAGATGCTACCAAAACAGAGTGATGAGAAGGTTCCTCTGAGTGACCAAAGTAACCAGAGGTTATTATTTGTCTGACTTTATCTAAAAACTGCATGTATAGTGTTAGGGTTCACACTGTACCATGCCAGTGTATTAGCCCACATTTTAAATACATAAAAATGATTTTAATAAACATTCCATGGCCCATTTTCCTTCTAAGAATAAAAAAAATTTGGGACAATGATGACAAGGACACCTTGCATCTAAAAGCTAGGGAAGACAATAATACCCTAAGTCTATCCTTAATCTAATATTTATCCAAGAACACTCATATTAAACAATTTTCATGTTCATGCTTATGTACATAAGAAGATATGACACTCTGATGTTATGTCTATGAACATTCTTTTAGTTCATTTACATGTTGCTTTGTTTGGCTTTTGATCTCTCTGCTGTTGCCTTAGTGTTTGTCTTGGCAAACAGTGTGTTTCTTGAGAGTTTACAGTGATAAGATACAAAACAATATATTCAATATGTCAGTCCATTCCATGTTCTCATCTCCTTTGTAAATGTTGTCATTATCTTAACTGATTTAATGACCTACTCGAAGAAAATACTATTAACTTCATGCTAGTCAATTGTTTTTTCTCAAATTCTGTGCCCCTTAGAACTAAGAAGAGGGTTGGATTTCTAGTATAAGACCTTGACCTCCCTGGCAAATACAAAAATCTTCTCTTTTATTGTTGTCCTCATCTTGAAACTGTCATTATGAGTTCCAACCCAATCCCTTCATTTTGTCTCTTTGTCATTTTGTGTAATTCTGTCACTTTGGTGATTATTGCTTCAAGAATTTTGGGGTTGGAGTGAGGGCTTAATAGTTAAGAACAGTTCTGCTTCTTCCAAATGTCCCAGTCTTAATTTCCATACTCATTTGAACATTTGTAATATCGATACCAGAAGATCCTACAGCTTCTTATGGTACCAGACACACCGATGAGTGCTGATATATATGCAAGCAAAATGCTCACATACATAAAATATATCATTATAAAGCAAATAAATTTGAGTCAATGTATTTTCATATCAGGTAATAATTGTGAAATTTTGAGTTAAGGAAATTGGAGCCTGTTTATATAAGAAAACTCATGGTCAGTTTGACTATGTTGGAATTATTTGAGTCTTCATAGGAAGATATCTAAAATAATTGATATTTAAATTTCCATTTCCATTGCACCAGATCTTGAAATGACCAAGATAACAGGAACAAAGCCTATAACCTTGGAAATTAGAATTTTTTCCCTTACATATATACTTGTCAACCAAAATATTTTCCTGTGTCAAAGTTCTAGTTACTTTGACAATAGTTGCTTCTCTTCCTTATATTCAAAAGCTCAGAAGATGAACATTTAGACATCAAAGCATTCTAAATGAATTCAAATAATCTGGTCTTCAGTAATAACATGATTGTTGTTGGGGATTGTGGACCCCCAGACACTGAATTTCCTGTGACCCGTGGTCTGCTGTAGTAAACAACTTGTTTTTCTATGCTTGCAGCTGCTCTGAGCATGACACCCTCAGGAGTTCCTGATGGCAGGGAAGTGGTTTCTGGTGGCCTTGCAGCTGAGAGTAGGGTGTGGAAGGAGACCCAAAATAAGCTGCCCAGGAATACAATAAAGAAGCATTCTTAGATCATTCTTCACTGTCTGTGTGTGTGTGTGTGTGTGTGTGTGTGTGTGTGTGTGTGTGTTTTCCATCTCCAGCCCCTTGCCCAACTCACAAACTGTACATAGCGTATACAGCAGGCGTTGTGCTACAGATTATAACTCGTCTTCAGAAAAGTTGCCTTTAGTTTTGATTTTGAAAACCATCCTCCTTGAAATTTCAAGGTGAGGATTCAGACAAGTACTCTCACTGAGGCCATCTATTACTGGGGATCTTATGGCCTCAGATGAGTAAGTTACTCCATCACATCCACTCCCACTCTTATGTCACCCCAAAGAAGTAAACCTCTCAAAACAAGCTTAAGAAAGTGCTGTTGAGATTTAAAGGCCAAATGTATGTTAAAGAAAAGTGTGTGGAAGGGTCCTACATGAAATGAGGTAGCTTAGGCTCTGAAAGAGAGCCAAGCATTTATCAGACATTATCAAGAATCACGGGTGTCTCAAAATTTCCAAAATCTTTCTTACGACAGGTATTGATCTTTAATTTCTGCCTCCTGAGACTCCAAGAGTTACTTATCTTTCAGAAAGAAACTTGTAAATTGCTACAGGAACATCAAAAGAATATCATTAGAGGTGTTTAAGCAATGAAAGCCACGGTTTTAAAAGAAATTCCATCACTTTAGTAGCACTCTGTGAACCTGCAACCATGATTCTCTGAAAAATCTTTATTAACATCTCACTGAGCACTTACAAGTATAACAATGCAGTATGCTTGCTCTGTACCTCAAAGATGGCAGTTTAACATGTAGAGTCTTAGCTAAACACAGCAAACTGAAATATTGAAATGTTAGAAAGCAGATAAACTGGAAAACGAATGTTTGTTTTTGCCTGCTTTTTTATTTTGTTTTAGCTGACTGTTATGAAGAATTAGATGCAAAAAGGAGCATGAATGGTATAGAAGTAGAAACATGCCCTAAATGAGAGGTATCATAGAATAGAAGCTAGAAAATGTTATATCTAGTATAGACAAAGATAATGTAAGCTTTTAATTGTATCTAGCAATACCAACTACTCTAAAAGAAAATTCCCAGATTTCCAATTTCTATGTGGAAGCCAGCTAACTAGTAATGGGCTACTGAGGAAATGATGAAAACTGGAGATGGCATAGCATAATATTATTAAAATGAAAATATTGAGAGGGAAGAGGATAGAAAGTTGAAATAGTTGTTAAATAATGGATAAGGAAATAAGACATATATGTATATATTTAATATATTGTCTATTAATAAATTGTTAATATATTTATAGAAATATAAAGCAGATATGTATTTATATATAAATGTAATAAATGAATATATTAACAAATGACACATATTTATTATATAAAATAATGTATCAATGTATACTTTAATATATGTTTCTATATATTAAAAGCTATATAGAAATTGTGATCTTGCAACTTACACATAAAATATAATGCAGGGAATAGTAGAACTCATACTATATGAAAAAGCATGGAGAAATACTGGAGGTTAAAGTTTAGCTGAAATTGGGGAAGGCACTGAGAGAATGAGTAAATAGGAGGCAGGTTAATCAAAGTTAAGCCTATATCAAAAAAAGCATCAAATAAATTCACTGATGTGTAAGATAATTAAACATATAAATTAATCAAAACAAAAACAGGTGAGACTTTGAACGAAGGTACTCTGCTTGGGGAATCAATGCTTCTCCCAAAAGAAACTGGAAATTAAATGAATATCTTAGTGCCAGATATAGGATCCCTCACATTGAGATACTAGCTAGAAAATCAGTGGAAATTGAATTAGGTCAAAGCATATGACATACCTGGCACTAGAGAAATTCCCAGGAATCCACAAGGATGACCCCAGCTAAGATCCTAAGCAGTATAGGGGAGGATGTCTAAACTGAACTTGCACTATAGTCTGACTGATGAATATCTTAAATATCACTATGGAAACTTCATCCAGCAACTGATAGAGGCAGAGGCAGAGACCCACATCGGAACACTAGACTGAACTCCCAAAGTCCAATTCAACAGTGGGAGTAGTGAGAATATGCGCAAAGAGGTCAAGATCATGATGAAGCCATCCACCAAAACAGTTTACCTGAGCTAACAAGAGCTGACTAACGCCAACCAGACAAGGAAGGAACCAGCATAGGACCAAACTAGTCCTTCTGAATGTGGGTACAGTTGAATGGCTGGGGAAGACTCTGGGGCCACTGGCAGTGGCACAAGGATTTATCCTTACTGCTTGTGCTGGCTTTTTGGGAACCTATTCTCTTTGCATGCATACCTTGCTAAGCCTAGGTATAGAAGGGAGGGCCTTGGATATTCCCCAAAAGCAATGTGCCTTACCCTCTCTGAGGATTGGATGGGGGTGGGATAGAGGTAGGGGAGGGAATGGGAGAAGAGAAAGGAGTAGAAACTGGGATCGGTATGAAAAAAGATATTTTGTTTTATTTTTCAGCTGGACTGTGACTGAAAAAGCATGGGATGAAACTGGACTCTCTGAGCATGGCGAACAATGAGGGCTGATGAGAAGCCAAGGACAATGGCACGGGGTTTTGAACCTACGTAATGTGCTGGCTTTGTGGGAGCCTAGCCAGTTTGGATGTTCACCTTCCTAGAAATGGACGGAGGTGGGAGGACCTAGGACTTACCACAGGGCAGGGAACCCTGACTGCTCTTTAGACTAGAGAGGGAGGGGGAGAGGAGTGGGGGAGGGGGAGGGAAATGGGAGGCAGGGAGGAGGGGGAAACTTATTTTTTTTTCTCCTTTTCTCAATAAAAAAAATAAAAAAAATTAAAAAATAAAAATAAAAAAATACAAATTGACAGAAGCAAAAAAAAAGAAAAGATATTTTTAAAAATATGCGGATAATACTTTTAGCACACCTATTCTATTTATTATACATTTTTCTTTCTGTACATGAAAGGAGAGAGACAGTGAAAGAGTGAGACAGCACGTGCGCGTGAGGGGGGGGGGAGATAGAGAGGATGAACACACAAAAAGTATAAAATAAATTGTATAGTCCTTTTTAGTCAAAACTATCTTCTCATTCCATAAATAAGCATATATCAGGTTGTCAGAAATCCATCAGTCCAGCGAGCATTGAAGATATCAATTTTTCCACTCTTCCTTCCTCGCTCTCATTAGGTCCCACTATTTAAATAGCTTTTGCCTGTGCTGCAGTTTTTATTACTATTGTTAGGAATGTGCAATACTGACAAATTAAAAGTTAATTTATATTTTTTTCTCTATCCCTTACTCTTCCATCTTTTTGAAGTTATGTAAGTTGCTGTGCCTGCTTTATAATTCCGCCAAGGCAAAAGTCCTCCATTCACTTGGTAACTTTTTTGGCAACACAGCGGTTTTTATAATGCAGAGCTCCAGTGGAATCCAATGTTATATAACTTCAATATAATGGGTTAAATGTGGTATTAAAACATTCTGTGTTTCCTAATATCCAGTTCAGTAAGAGGACCTCACATAATAATACAAAGCAGTAGCCTAGCGTTCACTAAAATTGCAAATATATCCTGTTTACATTTTATATGTACAAAATAGTCTAAGAGAACCTGAGTTGTACCCACTGATAAAAAAATAAAAATATAATCTTAAAATTATGCACAAGTTGTTGCAATTAAAACCATTTTGAGTAGTTGACTTTTGAAATGCTTGTTAATAACCTATTTAATGAACTTATTAATAAAGGAAGAATATGAAGTGTTAACATTATGTAAAATTAAAAAACTGTTTTCTTTAAAGTACTTGGCATGTGTTAAGCTTTAATTACTAGCTTCATAATTTAGTTCATATAACACTGTTTATTGAATAAATTTAACGTTAAAACATATATTCATTACAGAGAAACTTTGTGGATCCAGATGAAATTTTGTATAAAGGTATTGCAGAGACAACTCCTATCAGTTTAATATATTATCTCTGGATCATTTATATAGGAAGGTAAACCTTTAAGCTTCTACCAGTAGTTCATGGTAAAGCTTGCCGCATCAAAACTTCCCAACACTGCTATCTATTTAATTACTGTCAATTTAGAAAGAAAGAAAAAGGGATTACTAATTAAGTCCATGAGGTGGGTTGGGGAAACACTAGAAAATATGGAGTTGGTAGCACTTATTGTAGCATGGATGGTATTCCTGAGAAGAACCTAACAGAAAAAAAATTAAATTCTATATTAATATTCACTATATAATATATTTTATAAAAGCTGATTCTACTCTTAATTTTATTTGTGTGTATGTAGATTTAAGGCTAAACTCTCTTCATGGAGCAACCAATAATGGTACTCATTGCTGGGAGATGTGAATCCTCCTTGTAGTCATGATGGCATGCAGGTCTTTACCTAAAGATAAGATCCCATGAAAATTATCCTCTTTCCTCCATCCAACATTAGCATGTCCATTAATAATATCATTTTTCATATCTTGCTCTAAAAGACACTGTGTCACAGCAGAATTTCGGGTATTCTGGTTCTTTCTTTCTATCCCCTTTTCTGTGATGCTTTGTGATTCATGAATATTGGGGATGTGATGAAGATGTATACAAAGGGCACGCAAGAATGTGTGTGTGAGAGAGAGTGTGTGTATGCATGTGTGTGTGTGTATGGATGGTGCATGTTAGTCTGTAATATTGATAAGCAACTTCTGTGTTCACAGAGAAAAGATAGATTTGGCTTCATAATTCTGGTCACAATCGAATTCCACTAAATATTTTCCTTCAGAACACACCAAATAAAATTTCTCAAGTGAAGAATATATTTAAAGTCTGCAGATTTGTGCGATGGCCAGCACCTATACTGGGGGAAAAAAAACTTATTTTACTGCAAAATCACAATACAATTTAATTAAATATTAAGAGATTATAAGAACACCAAATTTAATACACAGCTAAAATATGTCAAACTACACCTGAGAAAAATGCTCAGGGATTTTCATTCTTGTTGAGGACTTGGAGTTCTGGTAATTAAATCCAAAGCCCTATACATACTATGCATTTTCACAAAAAAATTACATCCACAGTCCCTATAAATATTTGATTTCAATGTTTTCTTTTGAAAAAGACCCAATCACTCATTATCTGAAGAGTTTTGTTCTAAAATATATTCAGAATAAGTCTTAAATGTTCACTTTTATCTCTTATCTCTCTGGCATTAGTGATTATTCAACAGAGTTCATCTGTGGAGGTTATATCCAGATAATAGCTTTTATGAAAGTAAAAGCAGTCACAGGGTTTCAGAAGCATGCCATTTAAAATCTAAGTTAAATCTGATCACATTTATATTTTGACATATCATATTCTATAGAATGTTAGCATAAGGTACAAAGGATAAGTTCAAACTGCCTTTACAGGCTGTTGGGGGGATTCGTGTTCTTCATATCAAATCACTTATAGAGACTTGATAGAGATGCTCAATTAATAGCTGAAAATAGCCTCTTTAATCCTCTTTCTGTTAGCTTTGTCTACAAATTGTTGCAGGTCCTTTCAAAGAATGAACTCAAGCAGTGAGCATCCAAATTAACTGAGCAACTCAAGCTAAAGAAAACCTTTATTTTGAAATGTTTCCCAGAAAAATCTCAATGTTGGTATTCACTAGTTATTTTTTATCCTTTGTTAACAATCCAAGTTGCCAGTTTGGTCGTAAAATGATGGGGTTTTTATCTCATATTCTTGACAATACTTTAGGGTTGCCTACTTAAACTATGATGGTGAGTCTTGGCCACCAGTTTGATGGCATTCAGAATTACTATGGAAAAAACACTTGCAGAATTATCTGTGATAGATATTCTAGATTGTAGTACATTGCTCACAAATCCCATTTAAATGTTTTATATTCAGATCTCGGAAAGTCAGAGTTAGTGCTGGCAGCATGGCCCAGAAAGCCGTTATCTCAAAATGGCACTGCTTTTTCTTTTCTTTTTTCTTTTCTTTTTTTTTTTTTTTTTTTTTTTGCTACCTTTGAATCAGGAAAACTGCTCTTAAAAGAGTTGCAGCAAGCCACAAGCTGAAAAAAAATGAGGCTAAATCTTGTTTTTTGTGTGTGTGTAGAATTTCTTTTCAAGCTTTCTCAGGTTTTAAGTGAATTTTAGTTGGCTATGTAGGCACCAATTTGTCGGAGAAGGCCGATTGTTGGTTTCCAGCCACTCAGCTAGCTTAGACCTGAAATAATCACACAGAAACTGTATTAAATCACTGTTTAGCCCATTAGCTCTAGCTTCTTATGGCTAACTCATATTAATTTAACCCATTTCTATTAATCTATATGTTGCTACATGGCTGTGGTTTACTGGGTTATAATCCCAATGTCTATCTCTAGCAGCTCCATGGCTTTTCTTCAACTCTGCCTTCCTTCTTCCATGCTATTGGCCAAGCCAGTTTTTATATTCATTAACCAATAAATGCAACACATAGATAGAAGGACCTCACACACCACTTATCCATATTTCCCTGAAGCACAAATAGGGGGCTCAATTATGTTGCTTAAATGAATAATAATTTCAATATTAAGTATATTTAGTCTATATAGAAAAAAAACTGATCTTTCTCTGTTTGTCAAGAATGCCAGAATGATGAAAGAATAATTGAGCCATCACAACATCCTATGACAAGGACTTTTCTGAGAAAAGATAATGCTGTGGTGATAGAAAAGCAATGAACAACATGAGCTCTATGTCAAAGGGAAGGACAAGGTCTTTAATAAATTACTTCTCATGAGAAAGATGGATAGAAGCAAAATAGAGCATGATTTCTGTGGCCTGGCTGTTGCTAAAGTCAACTCTGCATTACATATTTTATGTACTGAGACAAAATTGTCCCCTCAAAACTACCAAATACTAAGTTCAATTTTATCAACAATGTTCATTTTTGTAGATCTCCAATCACTGTTTTTCCCCCAAGTACCCAAATAGCTATACTGGGTTCTACTTAGCTTTTATTTAACTTCTTAACTTTGTAGTTGTTTTTCTTCTTTCCAGTTTCCATTTCTATTTATGTGTACCCTTTCCCCTAATAAAACAGTGACCAAAAGCATTCCAGCAACTAAATACTGTGGAAACTGAGGAGAGTATTTGATCAAATGCTTTATTTTTAGGTGAACGCTTATTTGTGAAGGGTGGTGGGTAATGAGCTCACCATAGGATCCCTAAGGTAAGATGATCATGTTCGCTGTTTAAAGTTCAATTTGCTAAAAGATTGAGTAGTGACGTCTAGAGAATTGGGGTGCTTAGAAACATAGAGGTGGCCACTACACCATGTCCCTTTAACTGTAGGTCATGCTTTTTCATTAACCTCCTGCTAGCCAGCATGCTCACCATTGCCCCAATCCTTCCCCTTACAGGGTAAAGTTACTGTTCTCTTGCTCTATTATAGACTTCAATGAAAGAACTAAATGGTCTTAAAAGTGTTCAAATAAATCTGCTCTAATTTCCTTCTCAGTGTATTTTGATGTTTTCTAAAATTTTCTTATTGAGAGTGGTCTTACCTCTCACAGACTTAAAAGATTTAAGTGTTTCCTTTTAAAAATGAATATAGATCATGTTTATTTATTCATTCACACAATAAATTGCATGCAAGTGTAATGGACATTAAAATGAAAGGCATAGTTCTTATGTTCCAAATATACAAATTATGGTGCCTTTTAACCATTTACAGACTTTGGTCATGTAATGACTGTATGTGCAAAGAATAAGCAACTCCTCCCTGCTGAGAGTATTGGGTAAGACAGGATTACATAGAGCAAACATAAAGCAGATTTTGTGTTCTGATGTATGGTTGAGTACATTGCACTCAATAAGGAAATCACTTTGTATGAAGATGTCATGTGTGAGTTTGGAGATGAGTAGAGAAGAGCATATGATTATTATATTTCAATCATTTTTTAAACCACTAACAAAGAACTGGTTTCATTAGGGTATTGTTTTATCTACTTTGTTTCTGTTGATTCTTCTCCTCATTTATCTCTGCAGTTCCCCTGTACCTATCATGCTATTTTCACTGTGCATGCATTCTATTCTCTACATCCTTAACACCCCTTTGTCCTTTATCATGGTCCCCATTCTAGATTAACTATTTATAAACTCATTCTCTCTCTCTCTCTCTCTCTCTCTCTCTCTCTCTCTCTCTCTCTGTCTCTCTCTCTTTCTCTCTCTCATGCACACACACACACACACACACACACACACAATCTAGGATTCACATATGAAAGAATGCATGTGAGTATATGTATATGTGTGTATATGTGTCTTCACTTGATAAAAATAATTAATGCAACTTTAATATTTTGTGATAAAACAGCTTAACCTAGACAAATAAAACTGTATTCTTGTTTTTTTTCCTTTAGATGCATCCCATATGTGTGAAGGGTACAGCTGATAGAAATTAAGCATTGATGTAAAACATACAGACAGAAAGTAATTAGCACACTCCAATTTTAAAAGAACTGAAGATATCTCAAGAAATGTTCTATTAAGTCTGTGTCCCAGAACATATACCTTCTTATTATATTTAATATTGAGAGAGGAAACAGTTTCCACAATGAATACGGTACCTTGGAAGATATGTTATTTTCATTGGAATCGCTGTAACTTTCATGTCCAATTTAGTTAAGTAACTCAATACTTACATACTTCTATACTCAAGGATGCTAAAACTATTTAAGCTTTAGATGCCACTGTCACTAAGACCTGGCATTATCTATATTTATTTAATGCATTTCACATGTTCATAGTCACAGAATGTAGTTACAAAGATCATAAACATAGAGAAAAATAGCAGAAAGTGAGAGAGAACCACGAAGGGAGGGAGGAAGGGGAGAAGAATGAACTGTTAGCTGTCCCATAAAAAGGAGATCTAGTGACAGGAGATTTGTCAACAAGGTTATGTTTTCCTGCAGGTACAATAGGACTGTGGATACAGCATATCAACCTTTATGTCACTGCCTTTCAACTTTCTGCTATTGTTGCCCACGATTGCTGAAGTTCTCCCAGGGAAGAAGTAAAATACAAAGATCCTAAAGCATACAAACTGAAAATAGAAATGTTATTTTTTTTTTTTTTTACGAAAAGGACATGGCTTTGCTTAAGGATTCCACTGGCTAATCCCCCATGCTAAATTTCAGCAGAACATCTGGGATCACATGATACCAATATAAGCAATAACAAGAAAAAAAAGACCAGTTCATTCAACCATTTTTGCTAATTTTGTCAATGCATAGTTTTATTTTTTTGCTATCCTCTACAGGATAAAATACAATATGTAAAGTGCATGCTTTTTAAAAGAGATGATTCAGTTTTTAAAACTGAACCTAATATACTCTACCACAGAACACATCTCTGGTTATTATAAGAGGGAAGAAAATAAATGGAGCCTCAAATTTCCTGCTAGTTTTTCTGAGATTCTTCATGATGAAAATTAAGGATAAATTATTGGAGTGCTTAGCAACCAAATTGATATTTGAAAAAAGAATTCACATAATGATTTTTCCATCCAGTTTATTTATTCTGAGCCTGATAGCCATTAATACATTTTAAACTCCAGAGGACTGAAGGAACCAATATGAGTCACTTTATTGTCTCATTTATAAGGACTATATGACTTCAGCAAGAACAGTGATTACAGAAAAACATAGTCTCTGCCCTTCACCGCCCATTGCATAATGCATTTCTTCTGAACAGTCTTCTACTTCCGGAAAGAAATACAGCAAATAGCATAGTCCTCAGGCAATTATGAAATATTCTTTTCCCATGCCTTTAAAATTTCTCAAGAAAGAAAATCATTATCCAAATCACCACCACCAAACTGCCTGACAACAGAAATCCCTTGAAGGAAAAGGGTGATGCGCCTGAGCAAGTGGCTATAACCCTGATATTTCTATGGCTGTGAGGCTAATTCATGCTTTAGGTGAGTGGGAACTATTATAATTTTAGTATTCAAGTTTTGGTTATGATCACAATTTTCTAAAACCAGAAATGAGGTAAATAGTCGATTTAAAAAACACAGTGAACAAATGGATTCCTGTTGACTGGACACTATCTATACCGTCTTCTTTTTCCTGTGACTGTAAATATCAGAGCAGGGATTTGAGTCATCTGGGTTCTGATTCTGTCTCTGTTTGTGGGAATGATAAGTCTAATCTCTTCTTCAGGGAAAAATGGCCAAGTTTCCAGCAACCAAAATGTTAATCCCTTGAGTCCCTGTCGCCATTCCCACACTGAATCTTGCCAAGACAGCTTCTGAGTTCCCTTGTCCTTTCATCAGTGCCTATGAGAAAACCTTGGGTTGCCTTGGCTCTCAACAGATGATGAAAACAATGAAAAGTAATGCACTGAAATGATATTTGCTAAAATTGATGATAATTTTTATTTTTATCCCAACAAGTCTTTCAAATAATAGATATCCTAACATGACTATAGCTAGCAAGAAATATTGACTTAGAACGATGGTTCAGGAATATTCCAAAAAAAAAAACCAAAATGGATATCACATAGACACACACTCACACAGAATAAGACAGAGATTTAGTTTCCTATTTCCTTGATGATGATTGCCTATGCTGTGATACAAATCCTCACCCAGATATGTATATTATAAATCTCTTCCTATGTTCTGCATTTTATTCCTTTTGAGAATTTATTTGCCTTTTGATGAAACGGAACTCTTTAATTGGCATGAAATTAATCAATCTCTTTTTTTGCATGATAAAAATACAAATTTTTATTCCCACAATTAGTTAAGATATCCTAGTTCAAAAGAAAAGGTCATGGCCATGTAATTAAAATAACATATCTGATACACTTATCAGTACAAACTTTTAGATGTGGTTATGTCAAACGCTTATCATACAAACTTTAAGTTGTGGTATGTAAGGTGGTTTTTAGTATTACTCATCTCATTTTCAAGTTTTTAAACAAAGGGAACTATCATAAGTGTTCCGGTAACGAATACTAATAAACTACCTTGTATTCATTAGAAATAAATCTGAATCTAAAATTGGTTTTTAAAGATCTACTCAAACAATTTATCTAATTTTAGAAATTATAATAATCGATTAATAATTCTTTTACAAGCAACAGTTACAGCAGGTATGCACACAGACACGTTTTTGCACAGCCCAGCTCCTCAGAGGGTGTGAGATCATTACGACACTACAGGTCCATCAGGACACATGGTGGCTCGGCCACTCTCACAGATTCACAAATTACAATTGGACCTGACTTCTTTGCTCATGTTCTCCCTCCTGCTCCTCATTGGGACACTGGGAGCTCAGTCCAGTGCTCCAGTGTGGGTCTCTGACTCTATCTCCATCCATCGCCAGATGAAGGATCTATGGTGATATGCAAGATATTCATCAGTCTGGCTATAGGATAGGGTCACTTCAGGTTCCCTATCCTCAGCTGCCCCAGGAACTAACTGGGGACATCGCCCTGGGCACCTGGGAGCCCCTCTAGGTCCATGCCTCTTGCCAACCCTAAGATGGCTCCCTTAATTAAGATATGTGCTTCCCTGCTCCCCTATCCAACCTTACTTTATCCCAATCATCCCGTTTCCCCAAGGTCCTTCCATCCTCCCCTTCTCACTTTTCTCTCCCCATCTTCCCTTACCCTTCTCCCACCCCACCCCCAAGATCACAATTTTTTGCCCAGCAATCTTGTCTACTTCCCATAACCAGGAGGATAGGTATATGTTTTTCTTTGGGTTCACCTTCTTATTTAGCTTCTTTAGGATATCAAATTATAGACTCACTGACCTTTAATTATGTCTAGAAACCAATTATGAGTGAGTACATCCCATTTTCATCTTTTTGGGTCTGGGTTACCTCACTAAGGATAGTGTTTTCTATTTCCATCCATTTGCAAGCAAAATTCGAGAAGTCATTGTTTTTTACCGCTGAGTAGTACTCTAATGTGTGTATATCCCACATTCTTCCATTGAAGGACATCTAGGTTGTTTCCAGGTTCTGGCTATTACAAATAATGCTGCACCCACCCATGGAGACAGTGGGGCTGATCTATTGGGAGCTCACCAAGGCCAGCTGGACTGTGACTGAAAAAGCAAGGGATAAAACCGGACTCTCTGAACATGGCGAACAATGAGGGCTGATGAGAAGCCAAGGAAAATGGCACTGGGTTTTGATCCTACTTCATGTTCTGGCTTTGTGGGAGCCTAGCCAATATGGATGTTCACCTTCCTAGACCAGGATGTAGGGGAGAGGACTTTGGACTTTCCACAGGGCAGGGAACCCTGACTGTTCTTCAGACTGGAGATGGAGGGGAAGAGGAGTGGGGGGAGGGGGGGGGAAATGGGAGGCTGGGAGGAGGCAGAAACTTTTTTTTTCATTAAAAAAAAGAAAAAAGAAAAAAAGAATCTTCGAGACAATCATTGTGTGAAAATATATTATCTAGGGGTTACTTTACAAAGTGTTGGTCAATAGAATTGGTGTGAGGATTAAATGTGATAATACATGTAAAGGTTTTAGAATGATACATAATAAACTTGGTTACTCGTTTTGTAAAAAAAAAAAAATCACAATTGGAAGGGCAACATAGTTACACCCCAAGGCTCAGGATGGAAGCTTCTGAGACCAAAGAAGCTGATTATCTAGGGTAGAATGACCCATCTCAGGAGTGGGATGAAGTCCTTTCCACAGTTTACCATGATTAATGAAAATGATTTTAACTATCATGCATGGCCTCCACTCTCATCATATTAACTTGAACTGTGGATATTTAATTTGTTTAAAATAAGAATCAGAAGTTTTCTGAAATAAAGCTTAAATCTATCACTAATATGTTGTTCACTAGAAACAAATTATGAGTGAGTACATCCCATGTTCATCTTTTTGGGTCTGGGATACCTCACTCAGGATAGTGTTTTCTATTTCCATCCATTTGCATGCAAAATTCGAGAAGTCATTGTTTTTTACCGCTGAGTAGTACTCTAATGTGTAGATATTCCATACTTTCTTCATCCATTCTTCCAATGAAGGGCATCTAGGTTGATTCCAGGTTCTGGCTATTACAAATAATACTGCTATGAACATAGTTGAACAAATGCTTTTGTCATATGATAGGGCATTTCTTGGGTATATTCCCAAGAGTGGTATTGCTGGGTCCAGGGGTAGGTTGATCCCGAATTTCCTAAGAAACCGAAACACTGACTTCCATAGTGGTTGCACAAGATTGCATTCCCACCAGCAATGGATGAGGGTACCCCTTCCTCCACAACCTCTCCAGCAAAGGTTATCGTTGGTGTCACGGAGTCTACAATAGGTGAATCTAAAGAAGCTAAGTAAGAAGGGGAACCCAAGGAAAAACATATAGTTATCCTCTTGGCTAAGGGAAGTAGACAAAATTGCCGGGGAGAAAATTGGGATCTTGGGGTGGGGTGGGTTGGGGGTAAGGGGAGATGGGGAGAGAAAAGTTAGAAGGGAAGGAGGTCGGGCCTTGGGAAAGCAGGAGGATTGGGATAAAGGAAGGTTGGACAGGGGAGCACGGAACTACAATTCTTAGTTAAGGGAACCACTTTAGGGTTGGCAAGAGACCTGACCCTAGAGGGGCTCCCAGGTGCCCAAGCTGAGGTCCCCAGTTAGTTCCTTGGGCAGTTGAGAATAGGGAACCTGAAATGACCCTATCCTTGAGCAATACTGACGAATATCTTGCATATCATCATAGAACCTTCATCTGGTGATGGATGGAGATAGAGACAGAGACCCACACTGGAGCACTGGACTGAGCTCCCAAAGTCCCAATGAGGAGCAGAAGGAGGGAGAACATGAGCAAAGAAGTCGGGACCACGAGGGGAGCACCCACCCACTGAGACAGTGGAGCTGATCTATTGAGAGCTCACCAAGACCAGCTGGACTGTGACTGAAAAAGCATGGGATAAAACTGGACTCTCTGAACATGGCGAACAATGAGGGCTGATGAGACGCAAAGGACAATGGCACGGGGGTTTGATCCTACGTAATGTGATGGCTTTGTGGGAGCCCAGCCAGTTTGGATGTTCACCTTCCTAGATATGGACGGACGTGGGAGGTCCTAGGTCTTACCACAGGGCAGAAAACCCTGACTGCTCTTTGGACTGGAGAGGGAGGGGGAAAGGAGTGGGGGGAGGGGGAGAATGGTGGGAGGAGGGGGCGTAGGGGGGAGGAGGGGGAGGGAAATGGGAGGCTGGGAGGAGGTGGAAACTTGTTTTTTTTTTCTCCTTTTCTCAATAAAAAAAAATAAGAATGAAAAAAAAAATCTCGTGCAATTCCTGGTCCCCAAGTTTGTTTATGTGTTACATTCAGCTATCCAGGATGACAAGATTCTAATGTCTTCCTTGAATGATTTTTTTAAATTTAAAAAAAAAAATAAAAAAAAAATATGTTGTTCACTGTGTATGTGTGTGTGTGTGTAGCACTTGTAGAAATGAGAAACCTGTTAAATTTTACTTTTTCCCTGATTTAGTATTTCTATCATCAAATATTTGAGCAGAAGCCCATATTTTAATAGTGGTAGTCTATGTAACTAACATGACTCACTTCCCTAAAGAAATGTCTGTGTCTGTGTATGTGTCTTTTTTTTTAGTGTTGCTTTTTTTCAAAATCATTCACATGCCTCAAGTCATGAGGATCTCCAGATAGTTTTGTGGAATCTACAGCTAAATTTTAGAAATAATGGAAATCTACATATTTATAAAATATTTAGGCAGCTTCATACTTCCTCCTATAATTCCCTGTTGGAAATAGGGCAGTATTAAGGGAAAATATCACTAATCCATTCCCTGTTATGAACCATTTAATATACCCTGGATTATCATACTATCTTTGCACCACATGCCCATATAATAGGAAGACTGAAATCTAGGATTGTAAAAAATAACAAAATGAATGACTATAGTGATTGGATTGGAAAGTAAAGGAAATCATTTTTTTTTTTAGAAGAGAAGGTTACAGCCTTGGAACAGTAAATAAAAATTCAATAAAAAAACACTTTATATATGATTTTAGCATGATATATAGGAATCAAGGTAGGTAACTATAGTGAAAGAAACATGGATATAGGTACACATTAATATAGTCAACAGTATGTTTTTTTCAAAGCCCCGAAACAAGAGTATTAATTGTCCTGTAACCATCAAAATAAAGAAATAGCCAGTGATTAAAATTGCTAATTTGTGGAAGAAAAATCAAATGTGTGACAGTGTCTACCTAGGAAATCTCTAGAATTTTCCCATATTTAAAAGAGTTTTAATTCTGGTTACAAAGTATCATCTACTCAAAACATAACCTACTATAGCTTTGTAATGACAATGACCTCCTCAAATTTTAGCCAAGTTAGAATTATTGCTATATATGAATCACATCACCAAATACAATGAAACGAATGTTTGTATTTTATAGAAACATTAAGAGTTTTTCAAACTGATGTGATATGGAAAATATTTCATGCATAACTAAGGGGGAAACATCTTTTGAAAATTTAAATATCTCTTGCAATATGAACTAGGGTAGATTAAACTGTCTGTAAGGGAATACTAGTTAATGTTTGCATAAATTTTGGTCCAAAGTTTGTTTCACTAAAATAATCACAATAAAATATCCAGATAATGAAAGCATCTCCTTGGAACAGTCTTCAATCCATATTTCTCAATACATGTAAAAGAAAGATTTTTAAAATGTATCACTTATATATGTCCATGGTTTCACTATTTGGAAAACATAAATAAGAAGTTCATGAACAAAAAAATTCAGACGTAGACTCCATAAGTCTCAACTTTCAAAAACTTGCTAAGGGGTCACCTGAGTACTGTCATATGGGCCCATTATCTTTCCATTTTTATTATCTATTTTATGTGTCCATTTTCACATATATGCATGTGTGTGTGTCTGTATGCATGTGAGTTTGTGTGTGTGTGTGTGATGTGTGTGTGTAGGCCAGAGAGCAACTATAGATGATATTGAGGAGATACCCAACTTTATTTTTGAGATAGATTCTCTTACAGATCACCGGGGCTCACTAATAGTCTGGGCTGGCTGGCCAGTGAGCCTCAGAATTCCATTACTCTTCATTTCCCCAGCTCAAGGATTAGACACACTTATTATCACACCCAGAATTTTATGTATATATAAGGTTTGAACTCAGGTCTTCATGTTTAGTAAGCACTTTACAGATAGAGTCATTTCCCTGAGCATTTTCTCCTTCTCCTGAATTCTACTTTCATCTGTTTCTCAACAAAATCCCACATTATGGTTAACTCGCAACTACTGTAACTACAGCTCCATTCAGTGTCCTCTTCTGGACTCTGTAAACATTCACATACATATATTTGTATATGTACACACACAAAGACACAGACAAACACACATAAAAATAAAAGTAAAGTTAGTCTAAATGAATAAGGTATTTTAAGAAAGAGATTCAAAAAACATGAGGCAATGAATATTTACCTTATCTCCATATTATGCTTGTACTGCCAGATATAATATGCATATAGTAATTGCTAATTAATTCAAATATAATTAAATTATAAGTCAGAATATGTCAAGAGTGGATAATTAGTTATAGGATTCATTGAACATAACAATAGCAAGGCATTCTGATAATACACACAGTAAAATACTTCAGAGTGATTATGCATATACAGGCACCTCCAGAAGAAAGTAACAAATTGATTATGTAGGGAAATTATGGGGGGTCTAGAGAGTATGAGACCTGTGGTAATGTGGAAGAGAACACTTGTATATTAGTCATTTAACTCAAGAACAGAATGGTTGTAGTTCATGAAATATGAGCTCACCGGACAATGGATATGTTTGGATAGTAGCTCATTCAGAGATTGAGCCCTTATGTAATGTTATCTCACATGTACAATTGTAGTAAAAATATGTATATTTGCAGAGTGGTTGTATGAATTATAGACCTAAAAGGTGTCTGAAGTTAATGTCCAGACACATCACTCACTAGGGCTAGCAGTTTCCTTCTCTTATCACGCAGTTTTATATAGTTGGAGCTCCGGGATTTCTGTTTTATATGAGAACTCTGGAGAGAAATAAAAGTTGAGGTTAGTCTACTAAGCACTAGAAAATAAATATCTAGGAGCTCTGGACTTTAGCTTTTGTCTACTACCTAACTGCCATGTGCACTGGGAATGTCTCAAGCTTCTTAGCCAAATCTCGTACCCTGACAAGTGGCAGCAGATTTATTTTCATTGCTTAGTTGACTGGAAAGAGTCACCATCTGTCCAAATCATAATTTTGATATCACAGACTCACACTGGAATTGTTTGCCTAATTTCCATAAATTTCTTCCAGCAGTCACAATTGTTTATCCTTATCAGTCAGACCCAAAAGCTCAACAGAACCATTGTGAAGTTACAAGTGGAAAACTACCTAAGCTTTTTTACAACAGTTACCCCGACCCTCAAAGTCAAATCACCATAGAGACTGTGCAGTGGGAAGTGTTCTTACATACATGGACCTCCTGAATAATCAGCAACAGGAAAGAAATATATTTCTGTGTAAATTCTACTGTTAATAATGTCATAGATAATGGAAAGTCAGAAGAAACACTGCTAATTGGAAACAAATAGCAAAAGATTTTAAATTCCCCTCTACTTCACTAGGGGTATTTTATACCTGGGCAGTTATTACTGCTGATGTGACACTTGAAAGTTTTATTGGAGATTTTATAGAATTCTTAATTGGGAAGAGAACAGCCAAGAAACAAGTGACAATAGCAAATATGTAATGGTCATCACTAATTAGGCAGGCAAGGCAAAGCTAAGGGAGCCTGACTTCCACTAAGCAATGTGACATGCAGAGGAATGTAAAGGCTGTGATTATCAGGGAGTGTTCCTGGACAGAGTTAACAAAAATGATACATAGAAAAAGCTCTGACCCTTCACCTAAACTCCTGAATAGTACATACTAATCGGATGAGGAACAGGGCACACTTATAAAGAGCATAGAGCATGGGTTTCCAATGGTCTTAGGGATTTATTTCTGTGAATAGACACTAGGACCACAGTGGCTCTTATAAATAAAAGCACTTAATTGGGACCAGCATGAAGTTTAGAAGTTTAGTCCATTATTGTCATGTCAAGGAGCATGGCAGCACTTAGGCAGACATGGTGCTAGAGAAAAAGCTGAGAGTTCTACATCTTGATCTGCAAGTAGCAGAAGAAGACTGTGTGTCACACTGGGCATAGCTTGAGCTATAAGACCTCAAAATCTGCCTCCATAGTGACACACATGCTCCAACAATGTCACACCTCCTAACAGTGCCACTTCCAGTTTGCCGAGCATTAAAAATCATAAGTCCATGGGTGGAATTCCTACCCAAACCAGCACATCAATGTATCAGAGAAGAGGTCCAAAGACTACATTTACCCATAAGTCTGATGAACAGCAGTCTGACAGCAGTGAGACAGGATTAATTCTTTCATATTATTGATTTACATAATTTAGGTATGGACTTAGCCATATACCAAGTCTTGAAATGTGGGAGCATATATATCTAAACTGCTTCTACGTATAAACATATAACTAATTCTTAAGCAATTAACTTTTATTATAGTAAGATAAATAAAACAAGGCAATGGTCCTGCATATATCAAAATTTGATGAGTTATTTCATGTTCCACATGTATGTTACTGAGACTTACAGCCATAATGATATTCAGCACATTCTTAAATCCTGGAATAGAATGATTTATTGTAGAAATCAAAAGAGTGCTGTTAAAAATTAAAAATATAGGACTGAAATCAAATACAGCATTTACATAGAATTTCTTTTTTTTATTTTAAATTTTTTTATTGAGAAAAGAAGAAAAAAGCAAACAAAAAACAAGTTTCCACCTCCTCCCAGCCTCCCATTTCCCTCCCCCTCCTCCCACCCTTCTCCCCCTCCCCCCACTCCTCTCCCCCTCCCTCTCCAGTCCACAGAGCAGTCCCAGTTCCCTGCCCTGTGGTAAGTCCTAGGTCCTCCCCCCTCCTTCCATGTCTAGGAAGGTGAACATCCAAACTGGCTAGGCTCCCACAAAGCCAGCACATTAAGTAGGATCAAAACCCCGTGCCATTGTCCTTGGCATCTCATCAGCCCTCATTGTTCACCATGTTCAGAGAGTCCGGTTTTATCCCATGCTTTTTCAGTCACAGTCCAGCTGGCCTTGGTGAGCTCCCAGTAGATCAGCTCCACTGTCTCAGTGGGTGGGTTCACCCCTCGTGGTCCCGACTTCTTTGCTCATGTTCTCCCTCCTTCTGCTCCTCATTGGGACCATGGGAGCTCAGTCCAGTGCTCCTGTGTGGGTCTCTGTCTCTATCTCTATCCATCACCAGATGAAGGTTCTATGATGATATACAAGATATTCATCAGTATTTCTCTAGGATAGGGTCATTTCAGGTTCCCAATCCTCAGCTGCCAAAGGAACTAACTTGGAACCTCATCTTGGGCACTTGGGAGCCCCTCTAGGGTCAAGTCTCTTGCCCACCCAAAAGTGGCTCCCTTAACTAAGAATTGTGGTTCCGTGCTCCCCTATCCACCTTTCCTTTATCCCAATTCTCCTGTTTCCCCAAGTCCCCCCTCCTTCCCTTCTACCTTTTCTCTCCCCATCTTCCCTTACCCCCATCCCACCCCACCCCCAAGATCCCAATTTTCTCCCCGGCAATTTGGTCTACTTCCCTTAGCCAAGAGGATAACTATATGTTTTTCCTTGGGTTCACCTTCTTACTTAGCTTCTTAGGTTCACCTATTGTAGACTCTGTGACCCTTATTTATGGCTAGAAACCAATAATGAGCGAGTACATCCCATGTTCATCTTTTGGGGTCTGGGACACCTCACTCAGGATAGTGTTTTCTATTTCCATCCATTTGCATGGAAAATTCGAGATGTCATTGTTTTTTACCGCAGCGTAGTACTCTAGCGTGTATATATTCCATACTTTCTTCATCCATTCTTCCATTGAAGGGCATCTAGGTTTTTTCCAGGTTCTGGCTATTACAAATATGCTATGAACATAGTTGAACAAATGCTTTTGTCATATGAAATAGCATCTCTTGGGTGTATTCCCAGGAGTGGTATTGCTGGGTCCAGGGGTAAGTTGATCCCGAATTTCCTGAGAAACCGAAACACTGACTTCCACAGTGGTTGCACAAGATTGCATTCCCACCAGCAATGGATGAGGGTACCCGTTCCTCCACAGCCTCTCCAGCAAAGGTTATCCTTGGTGTTTTTGACTTTAGCCATTCTGACAGGTGTAAGATGATATCTCAATGTTATAGAATTTCTTGAATGTAACCCAGATTATTGTTTCAATGATTAATGCTTGGAATTATATTCAATATACCACACAATCATATTCAGTAGTTAATAGGCATTTACTGTTAAGATGTTCATATGTGAACATTTCATCTACATCACATCTGCCTCCCCTCCTCCCTTCCAGTACTCCTGTGTTTATCTCTCTCCCAAATTCATGACTTCTTCTTTAAATATTACTATTAAATGCATATGTATATAAATAAAAACATGTATGTTGACCTTCATAAACTCATATTTAACATTGATCCCACGTAGATGTATCTAGGACTGAACACTCATCTTTGAGGACATATTTGAGAGCTCCTAGAGAAAATTTACACTCACTTTCTCAGCAGTCATTGACTGTCTACAGCCCTTCATATGAGTGGGACCTTGCTAATTAATCCCCATTCCATCCATGCTGGCATGCCAATTGATGTAGTGCTAGTTTAGGAAACGATATTATTGAGATTTTATGAGTGCAGTTATACTATCAGGTCCAGAAGACACTATCTAGCAATAGGCATTATGGGCCTCTGACTCTTACCATCTAGTACCATCCTTTTCCTCAATTTTCCCAAGACTAAGGTGTAACAAGTAGGGCCTGCTCTTTGTGTTTTCTGTCCTGCCCAATTCCCACAGCCGGTAAGCCCCAAATAAAATGACACAGAGAGTCTATACTAATAATAAAATGATTGACCCATTAGCTTAGGTATCTTATTAGCTCTTGTAGCTTATATCAACCCATTATTTTTATCTATGTTAGCCACATGGCTCAGTACCTTTTTCAGTGGGACAAATCACATTCTGCTTCTTCTGTGGGTCTGGGCAGGACTCGGGGAAGAGCTTCCTTCTTCCAAGAATACTCCTGTTCTCATTACCCTGCCTCTACTTCCTGTCTGGTAACCTGCCTGTACTTCCTGCCTGGCCAATCAGTATTTATTTAAAACATGATTGACAGAATACAGACAATTCTCCCACACCACTTCCCCTTCTTTTTTTTTTTAACAACGGAAAATATCCATAGTCCATTTTTGGGGAATGTGGGCATAGTATTCCAGGCTACTTCTGGCTGGTTGGAGGTGCTGATAATCTTATGGAGACCTAAAGAAAATTCAGAGTTATGATCAAGTTCAGAATGGAGTATCCTGTGAGTCTTGATCATCTCAGGCAGCAGTCTTGAATCTGTTCTTGATGTAGAACTCAGACATCTGGGCCATCTGTTCCTACTGGAGATTTCTCAGGTGGTCTTCCTTGATCAAACTTGATTTTTCTTAACTCAGAATGAATCCATAGCCTCTTATTTCCTGTGGGAACAAAAGCAAAATCTCTTCTCCACAGTAACATACTTTTGACTTCAATTTTGAAGTCAAGATATTTTTAAAATACCTACCTTGGATTAATTCAACAGCAATTATAAGAAAATATCTTTTAGCAGCTGTTGCTCCTTCCTCAGCATTCAAACAATTCAAAGAGAGCATAATAACATAGAGTATCAAGATTCTCTGTGTGTTTTCCATCTTTATGTAGCTTTATTTAAAACTCTATTTATTTTATTTTTAATTTTTGTCTTTTTGAGACAGGATTTCTGTGTATCCTTTTCTTGGAACTCACTCTGTCGACCAGGCTGTCCTTGAACTCAGAGATTCTCCTGTCTCTGCCTCCCAGGCAGTGGGATTAAAAGTGTGTGCTACCACACTTTGAAGTCACAGAGGTCAGTCTACCTCTGTCTCCCATGTGTTTGGATTAAAGGTGTGTACCACCACACCCAACCACTCTCTTGTTTTTTTTTTTTTGGGGACTTTAACCTTTTATTTTCAAGCCTGCATATATTTTTAACACACATTAAAACATTTAGCTTTTTTTCTTTGAATCTCTCTTTACTGTATATCTCTCTTTTTCTGACTACACAAGTCTTTCATTTACCAAGCAATATGGGTAGGATTAAAGCCATGGCTTTGATGGCCATATCCAGCCCATTCCTTAGCTTTCTGTGATTCCAGCCTCATGGCAGAGATACTAGCTTTAGCTATGTTTATTGCCATAACTCTACAGCGTTTCAAGGTCCTTGACAGCAAGCAGGCTGCAATAGTGTATCCACAAACAACACTCAAATGCTCTCTCTGTAGCTGGACCTCCTGTCTCAAAGAGTCAGAGTTTGCACTAGCAGTACAGCCCAAAATACTGGCATTTTAAAATGGTGCAGCTTTTTTTCCTGCTACGGCTGAAAACCAAAAAGCATGTGGTCAGTTTTTCACCAACATCATTTAAGTGTTTTCTAGAAGGACCTCTTAAAAGAGCTGCAAGGTTTTGCAGCTAAAGCTGGGTGAGGAAGCATCTTTTAAATGAGAGCACTTGCTTGCCTCTAGCAAACAGAGCAGACCCAAGAAATTGCTGCTACCAAGAAGCCATGCATAATGCTGTTATTTTGTTCTAGAATTACTTCCCAAGCTGTCTCAGACAGTTGCTCCACATTGGGCACCAGATGAAGGCATAAGTCACAAAACAATCCCATACCAGTTTGAAATTCTATTTAATAAAATGGTTATTTATTTAAAGGGAAAAACCTTACAGATCACCATCCTAGACAACAACCTCTGCACGATCAGGAAAGAAGTCTAGTAGCCAGAAGCGGAGCCAAAAGCAAGAGAGAGAGCACACAGCTACCGCTGCTTTTTTAAAGTAAATGAGACCATGCCCAAGTGGCCTGGCATCTTAAAGGCTATTGGCTGAAGGATCAGAAGGAACTCCCACAGTACTAAGGTATAGAGCTCTAATTGCAGATGGGTATGTTGGCAATGCAGTGTCACTTATATTTTAATCTTTGACCAATTGTGGATCTTTGTATTAGTTTCCATCTGATGAGTGCTAAGACTGAGACTAATCTATGAGTATAAGGACAGGTGTTTAGAATATAGTTAGAAATTTTAATAGTTCAGAAAAAAGGAAGTAGTAGGGGAACTGGGAGGGATCTAACAATAGGGATCTAATGACAGAGGGAAGTAAAAGTAGAGCACGGGGAGAAAGACAAATTTAACAGTAAAGAAGATAGAAACAACAATGGAGAACAAAATTATAAATTTATTTAAATTACTTAAAAATACACATAAAATAGCTACAGTATGAAAACATAAAATACATAAAACACATAAAATAGCTACAGTATGAACACACGCATGTGCTTGCATGAACACACACACACCTCAAACATTGAAACTATGATACAATGGTGATCCCAGCAAGAACCCCATACTTTTTTTTTTTACATGAAGGTTTTATTTTTTATTCTTTGAAAATGCCATACATGTACATATCTTTTTTTTCTTTTTTTTTGAGAAAAGAAGAAAAAAAAACATAAACAAAAAAACAAGTTTCCACCTCCTCCCAGCCTCCCATTTCCCTCCCCCTCCTCCCACCCTTCTCTCCCTCCTCCCACCCTTCTCCCCCTCCCCCCACTCCTCTCCCCCTCCCTCTCCAGTTCACAGAGCAGTCCGGGTTCCCTGCCTGTGGTAAGTCCTAGGTCCTCCCCCCTCCGTCCATATCTAGGAAGGTGAACATCCAAACTGGCTAGGCTCCCACAAAGCCAGAACATGAAGTAGGATCAAAATCCAGTGCCATTGTCCTTGGCTTCTCATCAGTCCTCATTGTTCGCCATGTTCAGAGAGTCCGGTTTTATCCCTTGCTTTTTCAGTCACAGTCCAGCTGGCCTTGGTGAGCTCTGCGTAGATCAGCTCCACTGTCTCAGTGGGTGGATGCACGCCTCGTGGTACAAATGGATGGAAATAGAAAACACTATCCTGAGTGAGGTGTCCCAGACCCAAAAAGATGAATATGAGATGTACTCACTCATAATTGGTTTCTAGCCATAAATAAGGGCCACGGAGTCTACAATAGGTGAACCTAAAGAAGCTAAGTAAGAAGCTGAACCCAAGGAAGAACCCCAAACTTTTTAAAACAACAACAATAATGATACAACCTTCACCCCACTTGTTGATCAGAGGAATTATAAAGATTCCTAAAACAATATGGGTGATTGCCATTGACCCTTGTTGCCTTCCATAACTTGAAAGTAAGACCCTATTCCTACAGACATCATATACATTGAACATAGAATTTGGAAGAATTGATCTGCAATTGATATAGAAACCTCTTCACTGTGGGTTGGCTCTAATTTTATTAGAAGTTGCTGCCTAGGCACAGGAACAGCTGGTAGTCTGAGAAAACTATAAAGCCTATGTAACACAGTAATGACAAACTGAAAAGACATCTGTAACAACGTAATAAAAGCCTTCAACATAGGTGTAGCTTAGAGCCATCTAATTTGACTTACAGAACTCACATGCCTAGTATATAAAATTAGCTAACTTCACATACCTGGAAAAATTAGACAACAGAGGAGAGCAACTACTCTCAGTTACATTTTAATAATGAAACTGTTTAAAATGCTGTTATCCAAAAGAATATAGAAACACAGACATGGATACTCAAATACACTTATTCAGTTGTTCAATAAATTTTGTGAGCACAAAGCTCATTATCTTTCACCAATCCAAATTCAGTGAGTTCTTGTTTTGTGTTCGATAATAGGAAGTTAGCAATGAAAAAATTAAAATACTCTTCACCAGCTATAAAGTGCTTAAGATGTTATATGACTATGTCTTTATTACCAAATATATCTTATAATTATATAGATAACAACCAAATAATAAAAGCAAAGAGAATATTTGATAGACCAAATAATAGCCTGGCCCTCACATATTATAAGATTTTGATGTTTCATAGAACTTAATTCAGAATCTGGCCACCACAGAACATGTGAAATCACGGTCTTACATGAACACAAAGATTTTCACCCATCTAGACAATTAGTGATGCTATGAGGATGTGATTTTATACAGCTATATTTTTTTTATTTTTGAAGTACAGAGAATAAAGGTTAATAATTATGCACAAGATAAATCATTTTGCTATGTAATTAACTTTAAATTACATTAACAATAAAGGTACAATTAAATTTGTACTGATATATGAAATTTTAAGAAATGTTAATACATTTAATTGGCATTTAATAAGATAGCTGCTACAAGTTAATTGGACATCAATTTGCATAGTTCATAAATGCCATTTCTTTTCATATTTAAGCTCATATATTCAATATAATGTTCATATAGTTTATCATGGATGGCTAAAATATATTAATTTTATGTATAAAATGAGTGTGAGCCTTGCTTATATGATTTTGATAAAGTACTCATTTCTTACTGATACTTATTAGTTCTTCATCAGAAGACAATACATTGACATTCAGAATATCAAGCATACATACTGCTTTTTCTACAATTCTACTGAGCATATCTAGATGAATTGTAAATTCTTTACTTTTTCATCAAGCTCTCTTGGAACAGAATTATAATTTTATTGTCTTGAAACTCCTGTGCACAGGTAAATAAAATAAATGAAGATGACTCATGAATAGCTACTCCTTTAGTTCATGATTAAGTAGAGAAAAGAAGAGTTAAAACATTCAAAATGCTAAAAATTTCATCATCACCCACATAATAAATGGAAAATACTATGACAAAATTTCTAAGAGCTAGATGCACACACATAAAAATCGAACAGATTAGCTACATAAGTGGTCACAATGAATAATCCTTCTAGAGGGGCCAGTAGTATGGCCAGATATTACCATTTAAGAGTGAGGACCTGACTCTGAATGCTCAGAATTCATGTGAAGCCATATATGATACCATGCATCAGTTATGATACTGATTCTATATAGAGATAAGAGGCAGAAACAACAGAATCCCTGAAAAATCGTGAACCAGACAGCATGCCATATGCTGAAGCAAAATAATAAATAAGAAACTGTGTTCCAGATAAATTGGAAGGGTAAGACCTACACCTACATACAAGCTTGTCCTATGTTCCCACCAGAGTACCATACACACCAGACTGCACACATATATACACACACAAGTAGACACACACATACACAGAAACGTGCACAACTACACAGACAAAATGAAAGAGTTAAAGCAAACAAACAAAAGAATTAACAAAGTGATGACATATCCCTTGGTGTACATAAATTCAAATGTTTAATTTAAGATGATCACTGAATAAATTCATGAAATTCCAAGTTTGGTCTAACTAATAAGACATCAAAATAAACAAAAACTAATTCTGAAGATAAGATTTGATTATATGTTGGTAATAATTTATTTATAATTTGAACATATGAAATATTTGCAAAAAAGATGTCCAGGAAAGGAAAACTGCGAAATCAAAATAGCAATACTAAGAGAACATCCCGAGCTTAAAACCATTGTTATAGAAAAAAGACTAATATATAAACGATCATAGAGTAATTAAATAATTAAGTCAGCCAAAAATAAATATCATGAAAGGAAATATTAAGGCACACAACTATAAACGGAGAGAGGACAATATCATAAGTTTTTTTTTTAAAGGCCATATAGATAAACAATGTAACCACAGTTCACATGTATTTCTTTCTTTTTTTTTTTTTTTTTTTTTTTTTTGGTTTTTCAAGACAGGATTTCTCTGTAGCTTTGGAGCCTGTCCTGGAACTAGCTCTTGTAGACCAGGCTGGCCTCGAACTCCCAGAGATTTGCCTGCCTCTGCCTCCGGAGTGCTGGGATTAAAGGCGTGCGCCACCACCACCCGGCTCACATGTATTTCTTAAAGAGCATGGTGTATTTGTTATAGATATAACACTTCTATCATGTGTGTACAGATATGTAGCTTAATATACTCAACAACTTTTAGATCTACATATAGTCTTAAAGTTCATTTCTCAAAACTCTAACACCCCACCCTCCAGTATTCAACTATGGCAGTGTGCTAGTGTTTAAAAGCAAGACTTCTGAAGGAGTTCAATTTTGGTGAGAACTTGAGATGTCCCAATGGCAATAGGCTCAGCATCTTTACCACAGAAAACACCAGAGAACTTCGACGTTATTTTATCTTTAATCATGTAAAGAGAAAGTGAGAAAGTGTCTGTCAGCCTTCACCAAACAGCAGCTATGTTGGGTTAGAGCTTACAGTGTCTGATCTCTAGAGCATGATGAAATTAGTTTTTGTCATTCTAGCAATATAGTCTCTAGAGGTGTTCTATGGGCAGAGTATAGAATGGAAATATTATTCATAAGTAAAATACAAAAAATCTTGTTATGAGATTAGAAATTGAATCAGTACAGTGAAAACACATTGCATGTACATAAAAGTAAACAATGATTTGGCAAGTTCGACTTCACAGCATCCTATATTTCAACTACTGAACTTAAGATCCCAGCACAACAAAAGTAGATTTTAGATATCAAGGAAAAAAAAAAACACAGTCTATTTTCAAAGCAACATTTGATTTACGTTCTTTTGTTTTGCTCTTTTTTGTATTAAAACATTCTGTAAACACTGAAGCAAAGGTTGGGTGAATCAAGGATGCAGATGAATATATTATTTAGGTCTCCAGGTTCAAAAACCAAAACGTACAAATGAGGAAAAAGTTAGACTGAACCCAGAATTTTTTATTTTTTAAAAAAAGTCCAATTACAGTGAAGGGATATCTGCAGACTGCTGGGAAAAACCAAGTTACTCATACAGTAAACTTCTCTTTTAGAAAGAGAAAGCAATTGGTAGACATACATTGTTATTAATATTCTAATTTTATTGATGACCTTGCTTCATTGAGTCATTTGATTCCTTTGCCATTTTTAAATATGTGTTTAATGGAAGTAGAAATTTCTAGAAAGAATACAATACGTGTATAGGAGGGCCAAAGAAAGTCAAACATTAGGAAAATTTAAGTAGTAGATAGTAAAAAGATAAAAGTGCCCTTAAGATGACTCCACCAGTAAAGGGGCCTGTTACCCAAGCCGGATGACATGAGTTTTATCCAAGGGAGATGACAGATTGAAAGAGGGAACCCAATTTCAAAAAGTTGTCACTTGACCGCCACACATGTCTCATGGAATGCATATTTTCCCTTTCAAACATAATTAGAAATTAAAAGTGGTGGGAAAATTTTCAAATGCAATTTGAGAATATGAAAAAATATAATTAATGAATAAATGTAAATATTGAAGTACCAAAGGGAAAAGACAGATAGACAGATGCATAGATAGATAGGTAGGTAGATAGGTGCTAGATAGATAGATGCTAGATAGATAGATAGATAGATAGATAGATAGATAGATAGACAGAGAGGTAGATAATATATAAATTCATTAACCCTTACAAAGCCATTAGCATTATTGACATTTTATAGTGACCTTCAATTATTTTAGATGAGCAATATAAGATATGATAACCTTATCATGGCTAGTTTTATGTCAACTTGACACAAATTAGAGTCAACTGAAAGAGGAAAGCATCCATTGTAAAATTCTCTTCATAAAATCAGACCATAGGTAAGACTGTTGCTGACTGAAGTAGAAGATCTCAGCACATTGTGATTGATGCCATCCCTGAGCCAGTTTACCTGAGAGGTATAAGAATTTAGGATGAACAAGACAGTAAGTATCCTCCATGTCTTCCATAGAAGCTCCTGCCTCCAGGTTCCTACTCTAGTTGAGTCCCTTCCTGATGGCTGTCAATGATGAACTGTGATATGCAGACATAAGCAATATAAATCCTTTCCTATGTTTCCTTTAAATCACACTGTTTCAGCAGAGTAATAAAAGCCCTTGCCAAGTAATGTAAAGCAACTCGATTTTTGTTTGTTTGTTTGTTTTTTGTTTTGATTTTTGTTTTTCGATACAGGGTTTCTCTGTTTAACAGCTCTAACTGTCCTGGAACTATGGAACTAGCTCGTGTAGACCAGGTTGGCCTCGAACTCACAGAGATCCTTCTGCCTCTCCCTCCCGAGTGCTGGGAGTAAAGGTGCATGCCACCAGTGCCTGGCCTTTACGGCTAACTAGAGACTCAGTTCCACACTCTGATCTTCAGGAGAGCTTTATTTGTTAGATCACAAACAAAATATCATCACAGAATAGAAGTATACTTTCTTCACACCTCTGCCGTACAGTTCACTGAGAAGTTAAGCCTCTTATGGAAAGGAAGATTCAGCATTAGCATCTTTTACTTCCTCCTTGCTTCTCCTCCCCACACACCTAGCAGCACCACAACTTATATTTACTGCCATCCCAGGGACAAAAACATATCCTAAACTAATAAAGCTCAGATGCTACTTTACCCAAAGGAAATGGAAAAACTTCCCCATTTCTCTTTAAAAGCATTCCTCGACCTCTGTGGTTCTCAAGACTCTATTTGCTTTTGTTTTCTTGATCAAACATCTACCTCATCTGTTCATTCTGTAAAATGTAAATTCACCAAAGGCATTAAATTCTATTTGTTTTTGCTTTCTATGAAGCTTATCACGTTTTTTTTCCCCCACAGTAAATACTCAGCAATTTTTTCTTAGGTACTAAATTATATCTTTGTTTAGATTCCTCAATGGAATCTATATTAGTATAAAAGTTTTAAGATTTAAAATAGGTTTAATCAAATATAGGATATAAGCAAAATTTGTTTAACTTCTATGTTGTGGAATTTGCTTTCCTGCCATGTCTATGTATAATTTCATGAGCGTTAATGCTGATACTTCCTGAAATATGATATATATGCTGATATATAAGTACTCTGGGAAATTTCTCCTAACTACATTTCATGTTAATTGGCTTTGTCATCAGGCGGTCCTTGTTTGGGAAACCGTATTTTTTAGATTTCATGGTTACAGCTTCCCTGCCATAGATAGAAGACATTATCTAGAAGCATGCTTCCTGGTCCTCTGGCATTTATGATTTTCTCATCTTCTCATCCTTGGTATTACCTAAGCTTTAGATGTAGGGATTGTGTTACAGATATACCAACTTGAGCACAGAACCCTACATCATGGAATCTCTCCATTTTGACTCACTATGGATGTCAGTGATAACCTCCATCTGCCACAAAAAGAAGTGTCTTTGAGGAGGGATGAGAGGGACATACAACTGTCAGTATACTGATAATCATTTAAAATAAATAGAAATTGCATTAATTTCAGAAAATGGAAGTAGTAGACTCTCCTATAGACTCTATGATCATATTATCCTTACATACATGTTTATGAGCAACATTACATTGGTCCAGTAAGTTGGACACACATGTGTGTGTGTTGGTATTCTTATATGTGCATTAATAGTAATTACAGAAGTGAGCATAAACCTGAGAAAGGGACACTTCATGAGTCGGAGGGCAAGACTGAGGCATGAAAATAGTGTAAAAGTATTTGTGTATGAAAGTCTCAAATATTTTACAAAAATTAAATTCAAAAAGAAGCTTGCAATCTTCGCATTCTACTAACTCATTTTGAACTTCTTTTTCATTAGTTCTATGGCCAGGAAAAACACTGAACTGGCCACACACAATACCATTTTTGCTTAACTAAAGTTACGCTGAACATCAGGGATTTAAAGGCCACCATTCATTTCAGAAATGCCTCCTCAGTCTGCACTATACCCACTGTTTGACTGGTTCAGCTGCAATAGATCTTCCTAATGGCTTCATCTTTAACTTCTCTGACAAGAGCAGAGTATTTCTTGCAAGTAGAAAAAGGCTTCATGGCCACTAAATTAGATTTTGTTGAATAACCTAAAGAGAAAACATCCCAGAAAATATCCTTGGACCATTGATTCAAAGGTGATTAAGTTTTAAGGAACTGGTCTCTAGAAGAGAGGACAGGATGACACCTATGCTGATGTTATTTCTTGACTTTTTTTTTTCTATAGACAATATCATACAAAATGAAGTCAAAATCATTCATTAGCTAAAACCACTTTACTGTACTGGATATTCTTTGTGAGTAAGTGGGGTTAAGCTGCACATGTATGCATGTTTAAGTACATACATGAACAATGTTTCATGTGTATGTTGAGGCCAGAGTTCTACGTGGGGTTTCTTTTCTAATGTTCCCCAGCTTATTTTATAACACAATGCCTCACATTGAATATGCAGCTTATTGACTTGGCAGAAGTATTTATTCAGTAAGCAACAGGTATTATCCTGCTTTTGTTCCATGGATTACAGGCCTTCCCTATTACACTTATGTGGGTTTTGTGCATCTGAGTTCAGGACATTAATTTTATCTATTAAGCCCTCTCCCTCCTCACACACATTATTAGTTCTTTTCCTTTAAGCAAAGTTAACAATTATTTGTGTTTGGTTTAAATTGTTTGAAATGATTCTAAAAGTGTTCAAATAAATTTATTGGCAGTATTGTATATATGCTTTTTTCTTATACTAATAAATTAGAATAAATTAAGTGTTTTTTTTTTCATTTTCCTAAAGGTCAAAGTTTCCAGAGTTGAGTATCAGTAGTCTACTTTATGGAAGATATGAAGTCTCCAGTTTTCATTCTAGTCAATATGAACTCTTGCTGATGTCAAAATTTGCATACATTTGATATACTTTTATCTTTTTGATTCCTTTATTTCTAAACTAGTTTCAAGTACATAGAAAAACTGAAAAGTAACAGAGTGTTATATACACCCTTCCTGATAGACACTAATTCCCATGCTGTCAACATTTCTTCAGCAACTGATTAAATAATAGTGATACATTCTTAAAAATAATGTTTACTGTTTGTTTCACCCTTTGAAGTGAACAATTCCATGAGTCTTTACAAATATGCAAGACCACCATTACTGTATTATAGAGAATAGTGTCATTACCCTAATCATCTCACATTTCCACCTCTTTATCCCCCTGCAAACCCTTAGAAACTATCATCTTTTGACTGTCATTAAAGGATTGACTTTTCCACAATTTCAGCTCGTTAAGAGATACAAATTATGCATCCTTTCAAATTAGCTTCTTTCACTTAGAAATATGCATTTAAATTTTCACCATATTTTTGCCTCTCGGTCATTTTTGTGTGGAAGATTTTAAAGTGTTTGTAATCATCTCCTCAGTGAATCCCATCAATTAATTCATCTACTCACTTATAAAAATACATGGAACTTTAACATTTCATAAGAAGTATCCTTGATGCCCATTTCAGCCTTCTGTCTACTGCCACACAACATGATTAGGGTGGAACCCCATACCACAGCCTGGATGTCTTCATATTTAGAGCAAGCCCCCACTTATAGGAACTATTATCTTGATTAATGTCATTCCAATGTGCCTGTTGATATTTGAGTTAACCTATATGGTGGTTTGTAAAAAAATGGCTCCTAACGGGAGTGGCACTGTTAAGCGTGGCCTTGTTGAAGTTCGAATTGTCTTGTTGAAGGAAGTGTGTCACTGTTAGGGCAGACTTTGAGGCCTCTTTTGCTTGGTTTGCTCAGTGTCACCGTCTACTTTCTGTTGCCTTCTGATCAATATGGAGTTAGTACCAGGTCTGCCTGGACACTGTCATGCTGCTTGTCTTTGATGACAATGCACTGATTCTCTGAACTGTAAACTGCCAACCTAATTAAATGTCTTTTATGAGAGTTGTGGCCATGGAATCTCTTCACAGCAATAGAAACCCTAACTAAGTCAGTCTAGTTGATGATCTCTGAATTCTGTTAGATTAGTTCATGTGACCATTTATCTTAGAAGAAGAAAGTAAATTGAGTTCAGTAAAAATACCAGTTTTTGTTTTCCTATCACCCTTTGTCATGTATGAACAATTGCACAACTTACTTTTAATCAGAAACTTTGACTGCTTTTGTATGTGAAGTGATATATTTTATGTATTTTAGGAGATCAGATATAATTTATCTCTGTGTGTAAATCTCCTGGATAGTATTTGTTAAGATTTAACTAAAAAAAAATTCACAGAACCATAAATTCCCATGCCTGTACATCAATATTACCAATAAAAAGAGAGAAAAAAAGGCTAGTTCTTTTTCCAAAGTGATAAGTTTTTAACTGTCTGTGCAGTTGCTCTTTTTCTCTTGTCCCCTCCTCTATTTTAAGCAATTTCTTCATTTTGTCCTTCTAGCATATATTGGACCACAAAATTGTAATTGCATGCATCGGAATTAACGAGACACTACTGGAAGCTTAATATTAGCAATTTATGTGCTAAAAGCTATAAAAACACGTTTATTTTCTAAGAAATGTTTGCTTTGTTTTTCCCTAAAGGAGGACATGTGCCTCTCCACATCTCTTACCTGAATTCAGTGTAAGCTATTTCTCAATTTTGAGACTTTCTTCTCTCTTTCTGAATGCCTAGGAGGTCCACAGAGCTACCCTTTTAATCAGGCAGGGAGAGGGAGGAAAGACCTTCCCACACTTCTCTGACTCTTCACTGGGAGGCAAGCCAAATCATTCATGAGGAAGTTACCCTTGACTTCCTGTTGTTCATAATCAACTTGTTTAAGAGTAACATCTTTAGTGATTTGCAATTATTATCAATTTTGAAGTGATTACCAATCCCCAGAGAGATACTAACTCTAATGTAGTCCTGATATTCTCCATCTTAGAGTCTTTGCTTTATTAATATTTGATAGCAAGGCGAAATCTGAGAGGAGCATCCATTCTTACATGCTCAGCTGACATTATTTAACATTTGCAAAACTGTAGGCCATTGTCCAAACTAAAACAGGGGTTGCAAAATGAAAAGGAAGATGGGGCCAAGATTGACAGCAAAGTCCTAAGTGACTGAATCCAGTTCAGTAGTAAAACATTTTCAGAGAAATTAGAAGAAAACAGCTCAGGCAACAGCAGAGAAATAGCTCACAGCACAGCCAGAACACTTACCATGTGTGGAAAACATTAAAGAGGACATGTCCAACATTTGTAGAGCTTTTTAAAGTTTTAATTTCAAATTAGGAAAAAATACTACTTCCCTAAATACTTAATAGGCCAGGCTGATTTATTTTTGGAACAAAAATACTTTCTGTGAGCTTGGCTTACTAACCATTTCTTCCCACATTTCTTCTTGAGATTCTCTTTGTCTATTTTGCCAAAGCAAACACACAGTGTTGGATGGGCATTCAACCTCCTTAGAGAACATCCATTCTTAAAACAAATAGGTTAGTTGGCTTATGTAATAAAAGTTAAGTGAGACAGAGTAACTACTAGACTTTTCAGTTTGACATATATGTACATATATTAAATTATATGAAATATAAAAATAGAGAACTATAATGTGTTTCTTATTTGTTTACTCATCTCACAACACTAATTAGCAAAGAATAGAGTATTGGTGATAGAAAAATGATACAGGGGTAAATAGCATTGACTCTTCTTCCAGAAGTCCAGGATTTGTTTCTCAGAATCAGTGTTAGGTGGGTCCACCTAAACATGATCCAATGGCCTTTTATGGCCTCCACGGGAAGCATACACAGAAACAGTTATATACATATACATAAAAAATGATACAAAAGATAAAGAATAAAAGGTAAAATTTTTCTATATAAATATGATGATCAATAATCATAAACTTTGGTTCTAAAGTGACATCTTGAGATCTTTTTTTAGAATGCTAAGGACAGTTGTTCCCCTTTGTGAATGAAAGCATAGGTTACTTAACTGTGTGCATTGGTACTAACTGGGAGCTTGCAGGAGATACTGGATCTCAAAGCCTCCTTCAGATTTACCAAATCAGAGTCACAGCATACCACAGTTATACATAATGAGAATGCATATTAAAGGCAAATGAGAGAAAATCTGATGGAAACTATAGACTCAAAAGCCTAATTTTAACTATAAAATATAAATTTTTAACTGACACAATTTTCTTCTTGTCAGTGATATGTAGCAAATTATAAAATTATAAACATGAATTAGGAAACCAATGAATAGCTACAGACTAGTTCCTGCCATATCATACATGGGTAATTAATCCCTTCCATTTGTTGCTTTGTATTTATTCTACTTGTATTCTATGCTTTGCTGTACATGAAAATGAGCACATGATTACATTTTTTTCAAAGTTGTATTTAGGAATTTTTGGAATATTGCTTTTATTTCTGTTATTTATTCTTTACTACTGCTACTTTTGGAGATTGGTTTTTCTATTTTCTAACTTTTTTCATGGTTGACTATTCAAAATAAAAATATTTATTAGTTCACTGATATGTGTGTTAATGTGTGCACCTAATATAATAACTACACTGCAATACATGTTATAAAATTTATATCATATGCTTCATTAAATAATTGTTTGCAGTTGTTTAAAATGAATCACTGACACTAACTTCCTTTATAATAAATCATTCAACTTGAATTTTTTTAAACTTCTTAAAATACAGGGGACATTGGATCTATTTACCATTATATGATTTTATATTTAGTAGCCTTAATTAAGGAAATAATATTATTTTTGAGGGGAAATAATTTAACTTAGCCATGTTCAAACCTTATTAACATCCAGTATGGAGATTCGGTAAAAGCAAACATCTAAAAGAAACATGAGTTTGTCCCCTACAGAACCCCTCCCATGCTCCTGGTATATTCCTACTACTCATTCTTTCTAATGTCTCCAACGGAAAGATTTCCAGCAAGTATTCCTTTCCACAGTTGACCATATAAGATCAGCTATGTAAAACCAGCATATGTCTCAAATCAGACACTGGATTACAAGATTAACACTTGAATACAGAAATAGAAATTTACCTCCCATTCGTTGCCTTTTGAGGCTAGGAAAAATTCCCACACAAATTGTGCTATTGAATACCTGGCAGATATTTGCTGTAAAAATGGACAACATATCTGTTTTCTCATGGGAGTACAGAATTTCATTGATGAAAGAAGTTTTTTTTTAAAAGTCTGAGCTCAAAACCTTGCTTTATATAAGAGATAATTGTGATCTAGACATAAAAATGGGATGGCTTATGCCCACACACATTGTTTAGAGTCAAACTGAGATGGAGACAAACAACCAGCCTACAGATTTATGTGATAGCCTGCCAGCTGTAGACATAAATAAAACCTTTTAATAAAGAATTTGATGGTTGAGTTTTTAGAGGAGTAGTTCCGTGATTTCCCCTTCATTATTTTATTACCAGTGTTGACTAATCATGACAGACATGTAATTCCGTGTGAATTTCAGCCAAGAAAACTGTAGGTAGAAACTAGTGACTGACAAGGATAATTTCCTCATGACTAAACATGAGGAAAATTTTTAAAAGTAAATAAATAAGTGAGAGAAAGAAAACTGAGGGGAATTTACTAAAAAATAAGTTGATAAACTCTAGGAAGGAATAGTGAGCTTTGCAAATGCCTTTAGCTTCTGTTCTTCCCACCAACTCTATCTCAGTAATAAGGTGCCAAGAAAATCAAGAGATATGTTCTTTTAAGGGCAGTAAAAATATTATGTGTCTCATCACTGGAAATTAGGAACATGGAGGTGGAAAATGAACAGAAAAGGCCAGTCCTGAAGGTAAATCATCAATGAAATCCAGACAGAAAAAAAGGACTAGCCAGAAACTCATCAGGGAAATCAAAGGAGTAAGTGGCTCCAAGTGCTTTGACAAGCACCCACTAACTATTCTGAAGAGCAAGTCTGCGTGTATAGGGTGGACACTCACAACAGAATTGGAAACGATTTATCTGACCATATATCCGCAGGTTAATGTGAGGTTATCTGCACACCACGGAATTCAGAAGAGTACACTAGAGACATGGAGTTAGGAAATGCTTATAAATGACACGGATAACAGATGCAATTCCAAATCCTCATATAATCCAGTCAACCTTTCCCCTTCCTATAAACTGTACATGATAGCCTGTATTTTTACACTACTACTTTTTTATTCTGTCAAGCCTGCTGTTGTCTCTGGTAGGAAGAAAAGTCCAGTTTCTTGTCACTTCAAACTGTCAAGAATAGAAAGATTCTTCAATATCTTCTAGATGAGCACTTATCTTTTGTGGAGCTATACCTCATTTCCTGGTACCAGAGGAAGTCCGAAACTGCCTTCCCTGTCCTGCAGTCTTCTATCTCTCCATGGAGTCCAACATGGCTTAATTATAAAGTGAACATTCAGAAAACTACGTCGTGGAGTTAGGTGTCCAAGTCTTCCATTATAAGGGAGTTATCAAAGATTATGAATTTGAATATTGTGTTCAGATGTTTCCGTTTTAACTTTTCAGGGTGATTCATTTTATATTTTTGGTATATTATTGTTACTGCTAGATTCCATTTTTAAAATTTAACACTATTATTAATTCTTTGAAAATTCCATACGTGCATATATAATATTTTATTTATATTCATGCCAAACAACTCTTGTCTTATCCATATCACTTCAACTGTCCCAATCTCTCCCAACTCTTCCCCTACTTTCTTTTTTGTGAACATGTTCCTAAATTGACTTATTATCCACAATTCTGTCTACATTTACATGGCTACATCAACAGATGGGTGCAGTTCTTTAGACCTCCCCACAACTTGTCAAAGTGCAGAGAATAATCACTTTTAGAAATCTCAGTCACTCCTTTCACTCTAAGCCTCAAACACCATTTAAAAGTATGACTATTTTATCATATAATCTCTGTGTATTTCTCATTTATCAAAACATATTAGATGTTGAAAGTTAAAAGAAGTGCTAAATGAAATTCTTAAATTACAGTATCAAAACATAGCCCTATGCTATCTTTCTTTGCCAATTGTTTATCAGCTTGTATTTTCTTTTTTTAAAAAAAATTATTTATTTATTAAGGATTTCTGCCTCCTCCCTACCACTGCCTCCCATTTCCCTCCCCCTCCCCTGATCAAGTCCCTCTCCCTCATCAGCTCCAAGAGCAATCAGGATTCCCTGCCCTGTGGGAAGTCCAAGGACCACCCACCTCCATCCGGGTCTAGTAAGATGAGCATCCAAACTGCCTAGGCTCCCACAAAGCCAGTACGTGCAGTAGGATCAAAAACCCATTGCCATTGTTCTTGAGTTCTCAGTAGTCCTCATTGTCTGCTATGTTCAGCAAGTCTGGTTTTATCCCATGCTTTTTCAGATTGTCCCATATGTGACACTAGGATATAAATATATTATATCCTATTTTATATCTTGAGGGAAATGAATGAAGTTTCTGGGGGAAATGGCAAACATGTATACAAGCCCTTAGGTATGGGTCCATTTTTTCTTGACTAAAGGTCAGAGAGTTGGAACTTACCTCTGTTCCTTCAACAATTCAAATAACAGATCAGAGAGTTTTGTTCTCTCAATGTTATTGCTAACAGGTGTCACTAATATCCAGACCAGGTTTTTCTATCTCAAACAAAAGTTCAAGAATCCAACTGGGTTCCTATTCCTGTAAGGAGATAACTATGAATTACATCCAGGCAGTGGTTTGCCTACAGAATGTTTTGGTCTAGGGTAAGAGCCTTCTTTGTTTTGTTCTGGCAACAGAATGTTTAACTATGAATGTAACCCGTAATCTTTCAACTGATCTGTTCATTCCTTGTATGATGTTAATGCAGGTTTTATCTTACTCCTACCTTTTGGGGTCATGGTATATAAGCAAACAAAAATTAAACACAGGCAAACTTTCAGTACTCACTGGATATCCCTCCTGACACTATCCTATGTTTCTTTTTCATGTTTCTCCTATATCTATGTTCCTTTTGCCTAGTAATTCTAATCTTCATGCTCTTACCATGGAATGTACAAACCCGCTGTGGCTAGGAGCCACATGTAGCTTATGACACATGTAGATATGTAAATAGGGTGGTATTAAAACTACTTTGATGTATAATATTTTCAAAGAAAGTTATACCTTTAAAGTTGGATATTAAGAGAACAAGATTTCTGAGGTCATCAAGAAAAAGTCAGTTGTAGCACAGACACTTGAAAGTCAAGAAATATTCATTTTCCACAGTGATATATTATGTGTGGGTTATCTTGAAAAAGTAATACAAATTCTCTGGGTCTCAATATCCTGTAATAAACTTCTCTTCCAAGTTATAAAGATGTTAGCTATATAAATTAATTAATACTAGAAACTAAAGTGCTAAGTTCTTTGTACAATATTATCCCATGAGCGAGCTTAGCTAAAATCTGCTCACAAAATATTCTCTTCTTTGTTTGTTTCTCAGGAGGCTAGTTCCTAATATTATAGTGATGGCTGCAGAGGAAAAAACAAAACTAGAGATAATAAAGAAACATTTAAAAGGAAGAAAGCAGTTTTAAACCCTACTATCTTTTTATGCATTAACATCCCTAAGTACAGGTTAGGATTCTCTTAATATTGTTGCTCAGGAAATGGGTAAACTACCATATGGATGAATATGTTCTTATCACATCATAGTATGAGCAAAGTGATAGCAGATTTCCTTCATTAAATTTTCACTGCAAACACAGGTATCTTTGAAACATATCACTTTTTTTATTGTTCATTTTGATAGAACTCATTTCTCAGATTCTGTCTGGCAACATGCCCACTAACACATGTTCATCCTGTACCTAAACTCTTAGATGTCTGTTACAAATTTGCATCTTACTTTTGTGATTCCTTCGGTGCTTATGGTCTTATTTTCACTTAGTGTGGGTCTTCGGTTTATAATGACTGTGAAAACGTACAGAGTATCTTGGAGAGAACAACTCTCATCATAATTTCTAACTCAAACTTTAGTATAAAAGCAAAAAGGAGTTTGCACACTCCTTTCTTATACATCTGCTGTAAAATTGCAAAAAAATAAAAAACTACCTTTTTATAGCTTATTGATCCATGAGTGTATAAACATTACTTTCCTCAAACAAGAAGGCTAGTCATATGCTTGTCATTTTTGTTAGCGTCTCTTGTCCATGGCTCTTCTCCATCTGGTTTCCTTTTTTTCCCCCAAAAGAGTAAGACTACATACATTTTAATTTCTTAAGAGACTAAAGCATATTTTAAAAATTGTATGTTAAAAGATCAAGTCCTAAATAAAAGGCTTTAAACATTTAGGAATCTTAAAGGATTGAGTTTGAGAGGGTAGATATGTTTATAGTAAATTTCTACTTTTTTTAAATTAACAAGTGAGACTATATGGGAACAATGTTTGTAAGCAGGTCTCTGAACCAAATGCAATTTTCAGTGCTTTAAACATGTTTCAGTTGCTCTGTGCAAAAAAAAAAAAAAAAAAAAAAAAAAAAAAAAAAAAATCTTCCATCTTCCATGAAAATTGTTATCTACTTCCTATATGATAAAATGGAGGCTCAGAGGGATTCAGCAACTTATTAACTTTTAGAATTACCTCCTATGGGAGTTCATAACTAGCACTCCAGTTGTCATTACACGGAATATTATCTTGGCCTTTTCATCAACCGGTTATTCTTCATCGAGAGCAGCAAAGTCAACTGAAGAGCTTTCCAAAATTAGGTAAGGCTAGTTCTAAATAAGCAAAATACTTACTTCCCTTCAGGATTAGTGGTCCCCCTGGCTGACTCTGATTTACTTTATCCAGTCACCTATTTGTTTTCCCCATGTGGAAGAGGAGGAAAAGAATTGTCTTAGAAATGCCACGTAGCTTCCTCAAGCACACGTGTAAGGGAAATGAAGAGCAAAGGACATCTTCAGACGCCTGGTGTTTATTTTACCCTGCCTTCATTTCAGGAGTCCTTCTGACCTAGCCTCTGCTGGCCAGCTAACACAGCTGGCAGCAATTAAACATTAAACTACTGAGATAAAGACCCTTTCCCAGCAAGTCAACAGAGCCACAGTCATCTGTAAACTTGGGTGCTCACAAGAGAAACCAGACAATGTGTTATGAAAAAGTAAAGGACAAAGAAGGCAGTATAGATATTTGCTCACAATAGTTAACGAGATTTCTAAAGTATTTACATAACTGACCCATGCTATATCATCAAAATTTCGTAGCCTGCGGCATGCTGGGATTGTGAAGGAAAGATAACCTGCCGATGACTTGGAACCCTTATTTGCTTTATCGGACTAACTCTCCTGTTTTGCTAGGGAGGTACCCTGCCTGAAGAGAAGCATACAATTAGGTCACAGAGGATCAGGAGCACTTGTCCCCAAGTGAGACTAGTAATTTCTTTTTTTTTTTTTAATTTTTTTTTATTGAGAAAAGGAAAAAAAAAGTATCTGCCTCCTCCCAGACTCCCATTTCCCTCCCCCTCCTCCCACCCTTCTCCCCCTCCCCCCAAACTCTTCTCCCCCTCCCTCTCCAGTCCAAAGAGCAGTCAGTGTCCCCTGCCTGTGGAAAGTCCAAGGTCCACCCCCCTCCGTCCATGTCTAGGAAGGTGAACATCCAAACTGGCTAGGCTCCCACAAAGCCAGTACATGACGTAGGATCAAAACCCCGTGCCATTGTCCCTGGCTTCTCATCAGTCCTCATTGTTCGCCATGTTCAGGGATAAAGGAAGGTTGGACAGGGGAGCACGGAAACACAATTCTTAGTTAAGGGATCCACCTTAGGGTTGGCAAGAGACTTGACCCTAGCGTGGCTCCCAGGAGCCCAGGGTGATGTCCCCAGATAGTCCCTTGGGCAGCTGAGGATAGGGAACCTGAAATGACCCTATCCTATAGCAATACTGACGAATATCTTGCATATCACCATAGAACCTTCATCTGGTGATGGATGGAGATAGAGACAGAGACCCACACTGGAGCACTGGACTGAGCTCCCAAGGTCCCAAATGAGGAGCAGAAGGAGGGAGAACATGAGCAAAGAAGTCGGGACCACGAGGGGTGCACCCACCCACTGAGACAATAGGACTGATCTAATGGGAGCTCACCAAGGCCAGCTGGACTGGGACTGAAAAAGCATGGGAGACTAGTAATTTCAAACGAGTAATTATTAAACAATTCCTTTTCTATTTTTTCTCCCACTCGGGCAGCAGAGGAACTCATTTATTTAAGCTCATATTTCAAATCGAGATAAAGTGACTTTTGAAGCACTATCAACTTTTTAAAATTTATTGATTTTTTAAAAATTTCCACCTCCTCCCATTTCCCTTCCACTCTCCCTCCCCATTTCCCCCTCCTTCTCCAATCCTAAGAGAAATCAGGGTGATGTGCCCTGTCGGAAGTTCAAGGCCCTCCCTACTCCATCCAAGTCTAGGAAGGTGTGCATCCAAACAGACTAGGCTCCCAAAAAGCTAGTACCTATAGTAGAATCAAAACCCAGTGCCATTATCATTGGATTCTCAGTCAGCCCTCATTGTCAGCCCCATTCAGAGAGTCCAGTTTGATCACATGCTCATTCAGTCCCAGTTCAGCTGGCCTTGGTGAGCTCCCATTAGATCAGTCCACCATCTCTGTGGGTGGATGCACCCCTCTCGGTCCTGAGTTACTTGCTCATGTTTTCCCTTCTACAGATAAATAGAAGTCAGTGGAGAACCATTAAAACTTCTAATAAAGGCAGTTCCTTTGTCTCTGTGGCCTGCCTGCACCAAGCGGGGTAGGCACTTTGTTTGCGAGCTGCCCAACCAGCATGGAGGCCTGATCTCTCGGCGCCAGGAGACCCAGCATTGGGAACCTTCATCTGGTGATGGATAGAGATAGAGACAGAGACCCACACATGAGCACTGGACTGAACTCCCAAGGTCCCAATGAGGAGCAGAAGGAGGGAGAACATGAGCAAAGAAGTCGGGACCACTAGGCGTGCACCCACCCACTGAGACAGTGGAGCTGATCTACTGGGAGCTCACCAAGGCCAGCTGGACTGTGACCGAAAAAGCATGGGATAAAACCGGACTCTCTTAACATGGCGAACAATGAGGGCTGATGAGACGCCAAGGACAATGGCACGGGGTTTTGATCCTACTTAATGTGCTGGCTTTGTGGGAGCCTAGCCAGTTTGGATGTTCACCTTCCTAGATATGGACGGAGGGGGGAGGACCTAGGACTTAACACAGGGCAGGGAACCCGGACTGCTCTGTGGACTGGAGAGGGAGGGGGAGAGGAGTGGGGGGGAAGGGGGGAGGAGGGGGAAAAGGGTGGGAGGAGTGGGAGAAGGGTGGGAGGAGGGGAAGGGAAATGGGAGGCTGGGAGGAGGTGGAAACTTGTTTTTTGTTTATGTTTTAACTGGTAAACAACTCACTGGATTTTAGTTAAGTCTAACTTAAAGAGTTAAATCTAACTACAGCAGTACTTGTAGTTTTGGTCACTAGCTGGTCACTTCTCACTGTCTAGCATGGTGGCCAGCCCTCCTAATGCAGTTACTGTTCATCTTAGGGTATGTGATTTAACATTCACCTAACTGGATTTCAGAGAGAAAGAACAGTTATTTTTATGGTTGCTGTTTTTCTTTCTTAAAATTGATGTTTTAATTAATAAATCTCCCCTGAGTAATGAATGGTATAAAACCCTAATAGTCTGAGCAGAAATGAAGATTCCAAAGTTTGTTACTCTATATTACTTGTGTTCTCTACTTTAAATTTTATGTTCATTTAGTCTACCAATGCAGGCATCTTTGTACACATACTTCCATTTGCAACTTGGTTCGCTTTCATGTTTTTAACTACTTTGATTTTAATTACTGCAGAATACATTTATTCACTCCAACCCTCATTCCAAAGCACACCACTAATCCAAAACCTCAGATTTACAATCACTTCAAATTTAACACAATCTATCCATTTGTCAATTGAACAAATAGCTACTAACTTCCTACACAGCAGGCATTATGCCAGGCGCCTAGAAGGTTGCTGATCAGTGTAGTAGAGACAGTTCCTGAAGTCCACAGCTGTTTGTCATCTTCTTTTCAAACTTTCTTCTGCTAAAATCTGTACTCAGGATCTTCATGTAAAATCTGAGAATTATGCTAAAAAAAAAACTTCTAATAAAGCTTAACTTCAGACAAATAGCTTACTAATAGCTCCTAAACTGAGGATAAGACTTCTTGCCTAATTCTTGTTGGGATTTTGTTCATTTTCTGCTCATTACAGGTTTTGTACATGTTGTCACAATTGCTATGAGTTCATATGTGCAACTTCCCTGCTGTGTCCAGAAGATGCTAATTCCCTGTAGCCATGGGTCTCCTCTGATTCTTAAACCTATGCTTTCCCTGCTTCCAGAATGTTTTCTGAGCTTTGAGGGAAAGGGTATGACACTGATGTCCTCTTTGGAGCTGAGAACTCAGGAGTCTATTGTTCTCTGCAGGTTGAGCAGTTGTGGGCTTCTGTGTTAATCACCATCTACTGCACTATAATTGATTACTGTTCTGAAAATTGCATATTAATGCATGTGCATTCTTTGCATTGATTTCATAACACTGCAGACTGGAGATAATGTTTAGAGCAATTACATCAATATTTCATGTAGTTTACAAGATTTATTTTGCAAATTAAATCGGGATACTGATAGGTAAGATATTTTACCATTTATCAGTGGTAGTCGTTGACCTTAAGGCAAAATCACTGGAATAAAATCATGGTTACACAAGTTCTGGAGTTCATCAACTTAACCCCAAATATTTGGTTGATAAAACAAAAATGAAACATAAAATAGGAACTATAAGTATTAAGTATATTAGTCATTGTGTTCTTTGGTCTAAGAAATTGTCTGTCGTTTGGTTAGCAGTGGTTCTGAGGTAGTACTGACAACCAATAAATGACATATATTTCAAGAGGGTAGCTTGTTATATCACAATGCATATCTATTAAGTTGGCGAAACTAAATCACGCCCGTGTTTCCTTTGCTCACTTCACAACTCTGCTATGCTAGTTCTCATAGTCAATATTGCCTTTTGTCATAATGAATATAGATATATATATATATATATATATATGTGTGTGTGTGTGTGTGTATATATATATATATATATATGAAGCAATTACTTATATTGTTCTGTTGTTAAATAAAACTCAGGAGCAGATCTTGGAGTAAAAACCAGATTGATCATATAAGCAGCAGAGAAGCAATGAGTTTCTCCTCTCTTTCTCTCTCTCTCTCTCTCTCTCTCTCTCTCTCTCTCTCTCTCGCCTCCCTCTATCTAAAAGGCCACAAAGCTTTCTAAGCTTGCCCCCACTACTTCCTGTATCTCTCTATGTCTAATTCTGGTCAGCTAGTAGCTTACTAGCTCTGAATAAAGGTAAACTTTACTGTGAGTCTCAGGAGTGTCAGAGTCTGATCAAAATATTGCACAACGTGTGCATATGTGTGTGTGCATATGTGTGTGTGCATATGTATGTGCATATGTGTGTGCATATGTGTGTGTGCATATGTGTGTGTGCATATGTGTGTGTGCCCATGTATGAATGTACACTTACTTAAAATATATATAGTAAATTTATATCATTACAAACTAACAAATGAATATATATTGCTATATATTTTATTAATAGATGTACATATACATATTTACTTTTAATTTCTACTGAGTAATATCTCATTCTTCATTTACTAATAAAAAATCAAGAGGAGGTAAATATAAGAAAACATCCCTCAATTGGTCTTCAGACTTGTACTTAGCTGTACTATGGCACTAAAGACAGCAATGAAAACACTTAAGGATATAGACAGGCATGGAAAGGTAAGGCTAAAGCAAAAATAGCAAAGGTTCAGTCCCAAGAAGTAACTGGGACAGAGAACCTAAAGATAATTTGATAACCCTTTCTTCTATAGTCTCCATTGTTATTGCCTTTATTTTCAATGTTGCCTTCATGTTGACTTGGCATTCCACAGAAAGTAATTAATCTCTAGGATTCATTCATCCTCTTTAAAATGTTCAAATCTACTTGACTACCCATAAGAGAGTTGTGAAAAATGTCTTTTAATACGCCAAAGGTGGCTAATCTGCCAAGCATCAATGTTCTATAATCCTTCTCCAGTTTAAAACTCATATATATGTGACTGCTTACCCAAAATCTGGGTGTTCTTTAGACTTCACTTTCTAGACTTTATGACAATTGTGAATTAACCAAGAGGCTTAGATTGTGAAGTCTAGTGTTCAACAATGGAATAAAACAGTTCCCACCTTCATTGGAATAAACACTTAACAAATTCTTCTTGGCTTGGTGTAAGTTGCTTCTTGGCACATCATTTTGCAAAAAGGAATTTACATCTCTGAATTATACTTGCTTTGGATGTTTCTTTGTGAAACATGGAGAATATTACTTTCTTATAGTATTAAATGTGACAGTGATTAATGTAGTGTCTATGACATAATAAATTTTTAATTGAAAAATTTGCTTCATTACAGTGATAAGAAAGGGTAATGCCAGAGAGGGATTCCAAGAAATCTTTAACTTTTTTTCTTGTGATGTCTCCAAATAGTACAAATTCTCATCAAAAAATGAGAATTCAATCATGCTAATTATAATAAAAATCTGTTTATTTTTGCATATAGGAGCATCTGAATTATAAACTGTTAAATCACAATAAGTAAACTTCTATTCATTTACTTTTCTCTTTTGAGAAAGAATTTTGTAGTGTTTCACAAGCTGGGTTTAAACTTTTTGACTCATTTGATCCTCTCTCCCGAGCATAAGGAGTGGCTGGGTCCTCAAATGTATATTGCTCCCTCCTCTTCATTTCCTTGTATAGAGTTTGCTTCTGGCGTCTTAATGTGATAATAGAATTGACATTTACTAGCTATGAGATGGTGGTGAATTAAAGAGGATCGCAGTATAACACATATGCTGAAATCACCAGCACAGCATGTACTTTTGCCTCCAATCATAATAACCCACTCGACAAATCTAAATTCCATATATAAGTTGAAATCTGCTGACTTTCTCCCCTCAAATTGACAGGTCTTTGACATATCCTAAAGCCAATATAAAGCAGAATGTCCAAAACATTTGTAAGAGGAATAACTGTTAGCAGACCCCCTTAAAAATTACCATATAATGCAATAATTTTAATTTTGAAAAGAATAAGATCTCACATCTTTTTCTTTTTCTGTACCCTCACACTTATTCTGGGAAACCACAGAAAGCCCAAGGACTGGAGCCCTTGTGAGTTCCTCTTTCGTGATACAACAATGGTCTACCTTGAATGGCTACTTCAGTTTTTTGAGCGATGCTTTACACACAAGGCCTAATAGAACTGGTAACAAAACTTTTCTTTCATGGAAAACAATTGGACTTTAATTTCCAGAGAGTAAGTACTAAATATTTTATTTTCTCAAGAACTCAACAGCTGAGGTTCAGTTCATTTTAGTGCAAAAATATTCTGGAGCATTTTGTATAAACAAATCCAAGTATTGCTAACTGAAAACCACTGGAATGTTTTTAAACACTCTGTTGCTTGGGCAACAGGGTGTTCTGCTTAATTTAATTTTCTGGGTGAGGTTTAATGCAGTTTAATCTTTTTAAGAACTTTATGACAGATAAGCTTGAGCAGCACTTTTGGACTCCTTAAAAATGTCTTGACTCTAAGTCAAAAGAGAAGAAACATACACTTCCAATGAATATATGTGTATGAGTAAGGAGACATATACATATTTTTTAGGGTGCATAGCATCACAGTTAACTTTGATCTACTCTGCACTGTTGTTAATGATACACACCCCAAAGCTGTGTAAGTCCAAAAAATATCTTCTGTTAAAATTACAAGAAAAACAATAATGAACAAAATATAGGATTTCACCACACTGTTTTCTAACAACAGTTAAAGCAGAAAGCATCTTTCCTGAGCAGGTAGATGAGATTTGCCATCATGGCACAAATGGGAAGGGAGATAGCTAAGTCATGCACACAAACATAAATACTTATAAAAAACATTTTTTTGCTTGTCACCAGAAGACAATTGAGATAATTTGATCAATTTCCCTCATTTCACAGGTGAATATGAAAGCCTGAAAGCTCTAGTTTAGTAATAAATCCAAAAAGCCACAACTAGAGAGCAAGAGTTGGAACAGTATCTAAAATGTTTAAATATGAGATGAAAATCAGTTTACATTTTAAAACTCAGGATTGATTTTAAAATGTACTTATGAAATTGAAGGTCAATATAAAAAGGGTGTTCTGTAGTTCATTCTCATTTCTCTGGTTATTACATCTGACCATATTGGTGAAAGCAAATAAAATGTGAACAGGATTTTCGGTAGGATTAGGAACACAGAAATGTCTATTCTAGCCACCAAGGCATGATTACACAGCACAACATTAGAAGGCTTGAGACATTTTTCCTTAGATATGATATGATCTGATGGACGTGGGTCTTATATCTTATCTGTTGCTTTCATTGGTTATCTAATAAAGAAAACTGCTTGGCCTGATAGGACAGAAAATTAGGTAGGCGAAGTAGACAGAACAGAATGCTGGGAGAAAGAAGCCGAGTAAGGCAGTCACCATGATTCTCCCGCCAGACACAGACACTGGTTAAGATCCTCCCTGGTAAGCCACCAGCTCGTGGTGCTACACAGATTATTAGAAATGGGTTAATCAAAGATGTGAGAATTAGCCAATAAGAGGCTAGAACTAATGGGCCAAGCAGTGTTTAAAAGAATACAGTTTCCATGTATTTATATCGGGGCATAAGCTAGCCATGTGGGCAGCCGGGTGCCGGGGACACAGCCCCGCCGCTCGTATTACAACAATGATTAGATACCTTTGTCATTGTATCTCTATAATGTCCTAGAAAGATTTGTTGTCTAATTAAATGTGATGAATACTAGCAAAACATAACCCACTTTCCCAGATTTTTGAGATATAAAATCTAAATATTGTATCAACAAATAGAATACATTATTTATTTATGTGTAATGCTATTGGGCTCCTATTCCTGCTGATAGGTGGTGTTCCGTATGAGATTCAGGAATTCACATTTCTGCCATGTATAAATAGAATATTGACTAGTGTTTCGTCTGTCCCTCATGCATCTGCTTATGTGGACAAAGAAGAGTATGTGAGTATGTGGAGAAGTCATATTTCTAAATATAAACTTTATATCTTTATTTCACTTACTATGAATTTTTATACCAGGAAAAAATATTGGTGGGCTATTAATAGAAGATCAGAAGTATAAAGATTGATTGAGACATTGAATTTCAAGATACTTATCAAAAGTTTGAATTTGATTAACATTAGTGAAGTAGAAATTTTGTAGAACTATCAGAGGTGGAAAAGTCAAGGAGACATACAAGTGTGGAACCCATTTTAGCACAATTTCAAGTGATGGACTGGATGTTTCATAGACATATGAAAAACACATAGGGCGTATAGGTAAGAATTTTCTTAGCTTTAGAACCAAATAGACTTGAGCAACAATATTTTTATGAGGCAAAGATGGATAATACAACAGTGTGGGAAATAGCGGTTGTCAACACTTATGGATTTCATCAGCACAGTGAAAGTGGAGACTAAACTTGCAGCATGCAACAGAACTGGTGTTTCAGAGTAGATGGCACTAGGACTTGGGCCTGAGGACAAAAAGATAAAGAATTCCATGGAAACCAGTGCAATTGCACTCTGCCTGCCAGAGATTGACATGAGTCAAATCACTTTAACATGAGCTATACAAGATAAACCTTGTACCAAATAAAATACCTGGGTATAGTCATCCTTATATAGCTCTAAAATCTCTGTATAGTTTATATAAGGCCTCTATCCTTTCTCATCACTTTGACTGATGGGCAGTGCTTTTCCATGTATATCTTCTGAAGACATAATCTGTTTAATCTTAACAGTCTTACACTGAGTATATATGATCATTATGCTAAAGCAAATGAATTATACTTTTACCCAGGCATGAGATTATAAAGTATGGGTCATCCAATTGCATGTTCTGGATATTTTAACTGCACAGGTTGATTTTATTTAAAACCTTTGTCTCATAAGCAAAATTCTACTTTTTAAATTCTCAGCATTTCTATGAGATTAATTTAAGAACAGCCATATATATTCCATGAATTGTTCCTGCATTGCTTTGAAAGAAATTGGACTTATATTTATCATTCACATTAAAAATAAATAAGACGTTGTTAAGGTTAAGATAAGTAACAACCTTAATAAAGACTAGGTGAGTATTCCTAAGGATAGTTTAGCTCAAAATTAAGATTAACATGAGTTGTCTGTCTTCAGCTTCACAACTCTCATGGTAAGACTTTCTAATTGTTTGGAGTGTCCTAAAGTTCATGTCTTGGATCACTGCAGACTATCTTCAGATCCCTAGGAAGTGATGATGCTAAGTTATTAACATTGGTTGAATGGTTCTCAATCTTCCTAGTGTTGTGACCCTTTAATACAGTTCCTCATATTGTAGTTACCCCAACAGAAAATTTTTTCTTTGTTGCTTAATAATTGTAATTTTGTTGCTGTTAAGAACCATAATGTAAATATTTGTGTTTTCTTAGGTGATCTCTATAAAAATATTTTTTGACCTCCCAAAGGGGTCACCACCTATCATCTGAGAACCACTGTATTAGACTGATGTGGGATGTCCTTCGGTATATTTGCCCACTTTTATTGGTTGGTAAATAAAGCTGTTTCAGCCAATGACTTAGGAGAGCATAGACAGTCAGGAAATCTGAACAAAGATATATAGAGAGAATAGGAAGAGTCAGAAAGATGCCATGTAGCTGCAAAAAGAGAAAGACACACCAGAACCTTAGGAACCTTACACCTTTGTGGAAATATACAGATTGATAAAAATGGGTTAATTTAATATGTAAGAGCTAGCTAGAAATATTCTAAAGTCATTGGCAAAGCAGTGTTGTAATTAATACAGTTTCTGTGTGATTATTTGTGTCTGGGCAGTCGGGAATGAAAGTGTAGTCTCTGTTTACATTAGACCAAAGTGGAAGTCCCATTTATTAAAATAAAAAGGCATAATTAAATGATGTTGAGTTTGGGCCAGAAATCATGCACTTCCTATTAATCAGTAACCTAGGAGGCTGCATCTGGAATTTGAGCAATATGTAGTAAGGCTGTTGAGTCAGATGCATGCAAAGCTGGCAATATCTCTTACACTTCATCATTAACATCTGCATCCTCTTGGGTATCAAATTTCAAAGACTCAACTAATCTGCCCAACTAGGGGGAAAATGTGTTCCAATGTGATATTTGTGTACCTTAAGCCATTTAAGTTAATAAGTTTTTTTATGAGCAACAGCATAAGTACAATGCCCCCCCTCAAGATTTTCTTGCTGTAGATTGTCATGCTCATTCTAGTATCGATCTATAAACTGTTAACAGATTTCTTATTTTTTTGTACAAAAATAAGTTAGAATTCTAATTTTCAAAAGCATCTGCTGTCTTTATTGTGGGCATGAAGTCATGGCTATAAATTCATGTTTCATTCAATAAGTGGCTATGTTTATTTGAAGAAAAGGCATCTTAGTCATTGTTCCTTTGCTGTGAAGAGATACTACCATTACAGACACTGTTATGATAAAAGAAAGCATTAAATTAGGGATTGCTTACAGTTTCCAAGGTTTCTTTCATTATCATCATGGCAGGGAGTCTTGTGGCACTCAGTAAGGCAGGGTGCTGGAGAAGTAACTTCTGGTATTGACATTAGCATCCACATTCAGCAAAAAGAGGGAGCCACTGGGCCTGGTTTTGACTTTTGAAAGATCAATGTCCATCTGCAGTGACTGACATATTTCATGAAGGATACACCCCTTAATTCTTCTCAGGTAGTGCTACTCCCTAATGATGAAATATTCAAGTATATGTGCCTATGGGGCCATCTTCTTCCTCTTTTAAAAGAAGGCTGCTAAAGTGTTTACCATTTTGGATGAATGTATTTGTTGTAAAATAATCATATTTGTTTCTTTATTTCAGTTTTTCAATTTGGCAATAGAGAAATAATCTTTTAAAATATATTTTTCTCAATTGTTATGTATATATGAATAAAATATGTACTTGTTTTTGGAGGACATCTACAGAATTTTTTAAATACCTAGATGATTAGGAAGAAACAAAAGGGAATATTGATATAACTTAAATAATTTTTTTAAGTGATGAATTTTAGTTATTAATGCCTAAGTGGCATGGGATCCATTATTGAAAATATCCGCATCTCTATTGTCAGGCATCTTAATATAACTATAGCTTAAAAACCTTTACAAAAATAAAAACAAAAGATTCATATGATCTGAAGAGAAACAGAAGAATAAATCAAGAAAATTAGTACATTTACATAATGGAGTATTACTCATCTGTTAAAGACAATGACAACATGAAAATTGCAGGCAAATGGGTGGAAGTAGAAAAAAATCATTTATAATGAGGCTACCCAGTCCCAGAAAGACAAAGGTGGTATATCCTCACTTATAAGTAGATATTAGTTGTAATGTAAAAGATATTCATGCTACAATCCAAAGACCCAGAGAGGTTAAGTATCAAAGTAGGGATTAAGGTGGGACACAAAGATCTCCCTGGGAAGGAGAAATTAAATTTCACTTGGTAATCTTGGTATGGGTGGGCCGGCCTACAAACAGGAAGGATCCGGTGGGAAAGGAGAAGAAACAACTGGACTCCGGGTATTATGGAGTTGAGGTGAAAACTTAGTGCTTTGGAAACTCCATGGAATCTTTGACCAAAGGTTTCTAGTAATGGGGGGACAGAGCCTGAACTGGCCATCTTCTGCAACCAGGGAAGGCCTCAAGCATAGGAACTGGGATATTAACCCAATCACAAAACTTCAACCTACAGATTGTCCCACCTGCAGAGTGTTCTGGGCCTGGAGCCTAGAGAATTCTCACTAAAGATCCCAGAGAGAATTCATCCATGAACTGATGGGAACAGATGTCGAATTCTGTAGCCAAACGTTATGTGGAGCTCAGCAGTCATTCAGAAGATGGAGAAGAAGGACTGGAGGAACCAGAGGGATCAGAGATTCAGTGAGAACATGACCCACAAAATTAACTGTTCAGTACTCATGGTGACTCTCAGAAATCAGGGAACCTGTTGAGGTCTGACCTAGGCACTCTGCATATATGTTATGACTGAGTAGCTTGGTGTTCTTGTGGGATTTCCACCAGTGCAGACGGGGAAATATGTTTCTCTCATCTTTCAGCTTTTACCATGATACGTGACTCTGGGGCCTGTCTCTGACTCTTTCACCTACCTGTGGGAAACTCCTCCTCCTACTGGATTGCCTCATCCAGTCTTGATGTGATGGTATATGCCTGGTCTTATGTAGTTTGTTTTTCAGTGCTTAGTGTATGGCCCTGAGAGGCCTGCTGTTTTCAAAGTAGGAAGAGGAGGGTAGATCTTGGAGAGAGGGGAGGTCAGTGGGAGGTACTATGGGGAGGAGAAAAAGACAAAACTGTGGCTAGGTATAGTATATAAGAGGAGAATAAAAATTAAAATAAACTTTAAAAACAGGCAATTAACTACCAAAATTCTTCTTCACTTGTAGTGGACATGTGACTTAGATTTTAATGAGAGCAAAACAAAACACAAACATTCATTTTTTTTTTATTTTCAAATGTACTATATCCATGGATAATTAGTATGAACTATAAGGGACAAGAATACTAGGAGATTCCCCTATAAATTGCTAGTAAAGTCCTGATATGGTCCTCTGCCAACTCCTGAAGTTAAATTATTTGGCACTGCCTCAAAATTACTTTTTTCTTATCATCAATTATTGTACTTTCCGTAATTATTTTCTCTCATATGAAACTCAAAAATGAATGTATTTATTGCTCTTGTAGTTTTTCCAAATTCAAAAGGATCTTCCTGTTGTTGAGTTTTTATTTATTTGTTAGTTAGTTTGTTTGTTGTCAATACAGGATTTCTCTATGTAACTGCACTTGCTGTGCTGGAACTAGCTCTGTCGCTCAGGCTGGACTAGAACTCACAGAGATCCACCTGCCTCTGCCTCTGAGTGCTGGGATTAAAGGCATATGCTTTCACCACCTGGCTCAAAAGGGCTTTGTTAACACAGTGGAAAGAAACTTTCCTGGTACTGTAATGTACAGGCATACCCTACAATGCAGGCTCTTGCATGGGTGTTGCTGTTTGAATCCAGATTCTTGAACTTGTTCAGAAAGAACGTTAACATCTATCCTGGTTTGGAGAGGTTGCTTTTATGAAAATTAAGCCAACATGAATTGTCCATTGCTTTGCAGTTTTATTTTGACATGAATCTATGATAAGAATGAATCTTTAAGCTAGAAAAATGTTAATAAAGAAATAGTCCTCTATTTTCAGAGCCAACATGAGATTATAAATAGTGTTTGATGATTAATTAATGTGAAATGACATTAAATGAACTTGTATACATAAGAAATATACATAGATTTGTCTTATAATTTTGTATGATTTCAAGTATCCATTAGTTAATGGTTTGTGATATAGTCTCTGTAAATAAGCAATGACTGCTATGTATCTGCTGTGTTTGTACTATAAAGATAGCTGAGGGGTAGGAAGCAGAAAATGTTTGACCAAAACATGCCCAATGACAATGAAAACTTCCTCAGACATTACCAGGAATGCTTCCCTGGGGAGAACTGAGCACACAGGCTGTTCTGCAGATCTCTACTTGATCAGATGATTAATTCACCCATATAAACAAGGGAAACTGACTTCAGGAATTAGAGGAAAATATTTCTTAGTATGATGGCATTTGGAGCAATCATAAAATAACCTCCTCACCTGGAAAAGGCAGTGTTCCTATATGAAATATGTTTCACCCAATCCCTTGAAAGCAAATGTTCAAAATCATAACAAATGCATAATTTGGCATCCTCTTTTGTGGCTAGGTTTGGGTATTTCCAATATTAAAAATAAGTATATATCATTTTAAGGAAAAATTTATTTTGTTGTATCCTTTGCCAAATTTAATTTTTCTAATTTAACATATTAGTTTGCATTTAATATTTGCTGTTAGAAATTATATTAATATTTATGGACCTCACTTTCAAACATTTTACCCACAAAATATTTTTCAAGTTGTAATAGAGAAGCAAAGTATTTTAAGAAAGAAACTCAAGTTTCCTGAATGTGCATTAACCACCAAATGTATTCTAGAGTCTTTTTCACTGTCATTGGTCTTCCTTTTGCACATAATTTGTGTCTATCCCAGAATTCAGAGCTGCACACTTCTCAGATCATGCCTGTTAACCAATTATCAAGAACAAATGTGGAAAGTACCATAAAGAAAAAATTCTTTTTGAAGTTTGGGTTTTTGTTGTTGTTGCTGGTTTGCCTCTTTGTTTTTGTTTTTGTTTTTTATCTGAGCCCAGGACCTCCATAGAAGAGAATGAAAGGAAAGCAAAGGACTAATTACCAACAGGAGGCTGCCCTCTGTTGTTGAGCATAACTATCTTCCATTCCCAGAGCAGAAATATATAGTAACAGTGCCTGGACCAGAGGGATGTCCAGGGATACACACTGGACCCCTGTCTTCTGTATGCAAGAGGAAAAATTCAGGAGTAGTTTATTGTTCTTAAGGGAAACAAAAGGGTGAAAGAGTAACTAGATTGCCAGGTATGTGTTAGGGAAAATTACATCAGATGCTGAGCATCTGGAAAAAGATCTACCTTCTGGGAAAGTGCCCATGAAATTTCACGCAGAGTACCATGGGAAAAAAAGCAAGTTGAAGCACGTAGCAATATACTCCTACCTTTCATAGTTTCCTGTAGCTTTAGCTAAGTTATGCTTTGGTATTAGAATGAAACTGAACCATGTCTGTTATAGAATATTAGTTTAAGATGTGTTATATTTGTTTATGCTGTGTTGTGTGATATTTTGCTTGTGTTCTGACAAATAAAGCTCTCCTTGAGATCAGAGGATAGAGCTAGGTACTAGTAATCATGGCATTCTGGAGGTCTTTACAGACAGAGGATAGGAAGTGATAAGGAAGGGGATGAGACAGGATCTTGGCCCTTTTGAACAGAGAATTACAAGAGGTAAGAAGTCTCTGGTGGCTGCTGCTCTGTTTCTCTCATCTTTCAGCTTTTACCATGATACCTGACTCCGGGTTTTTAATAATAAGACCATTTAGGATCAAGCTTCATCTGGCATCCAACTTTTCGAATATGAATTCATGAAAAAGGGGCTTGTCTGTGGCTTTGCAGTCACTGGAACAGGTTGGTGCTGGACGAGGCCATAGTCACTATCCCACTGTCTAGCTTTTCCTGTTTATTTTCCCCAAGTCCTCTGAAAGAGTCTGGGATTTTTCTGTTGCAGTCTCTCTGCAGTAAACTCTGCAAGTGCTTGGGCTCCAAATGCTTTGTGATTTAGCCCCTAAATACTGGCCATCTCTGTCTTTGGGCAACTCCTGCTGCACATGCTTCTTCACCATGATCTCCTATATACAGTTTTCAACCAGCAGATTCCCTCTCCCAGTGGGTTGTGGTCACTGCCTGGACACACTACTCATGCTGCTATACTAGGTAGCTGCCTTGACACTTGCTTGGGTTTCTACTATTCTACACAAAACTAGTTAGCCTAACACTTCCTTGTCAAATGCACTGTCATTGTCCACAAATTTAGTGTGATAATTAGGAATTATTAAAGGAGAAAATTAAAAGAGAGAGAGATATTTTTCCCACATTAAAAATTTAGAAAAGCTATTATGAGGAAGGGAGTTAGACCACTCTATGATTACACAATGAGTGGTTTAAAAATGGAACTATTAAATAAAGGGATAATGAGCTTAACTGGCATTGACACAATGTTAATTATCAATTTGATAATCATTTTATCCCTAAAATTGGTTGATATGAATGCCAAGATATGAATCTTAGAAAAACATATTAAAACAGATTGTAGAGATAGACCCAACCAGAAGAATTTAAAGGAGAACCAATCTCAGCATTATGTTATAAGGTTAGAGAGGAACATCCCAAGGATTTCGACCAACCAACCTTAATTTATTCAGCTATCTTACAGGAACTGCCAAATGACAGGTATCCTCAAGACTGTGTAAGAGCTAAATGGATTCCAATGGAAATGCTCGATTTGAGATTTAAGGAAGCAATATTTTCATATGGTACACATTCACCTTTTGTGGAGCAGATATTAAATCCATGTCATCAATTCATAACAGAATTATCCCACAAGACTGGAGAGACATTGTAATAGCAGTATTGGAATATGGTCCTCAATGACAGTAGAGGACCTTGTAAAAGGATGAGGCTAAGACCATTGAACAACAAAATAGGAGGCTAAAAATATTGACATTTCCCAAGGTCAAATTCTTGGAGAAGGCCATTACATTGATATACAAAGACAGTCTCTATATGATGATCTTACCCTAACTCTATGCTTCACAGCAACATTGAATGCTTGGGACAGAATTGGAGAAGTTGGAAAGAGAAATGAGTCATTTATTAAAGTTATACAGGGCCCAAAAGGAACATTCATTAATTTTTTTGCAAAGATTTACTTCAGCACTAAATAGAATCATATGAAATTCAGAAGCTAGACAAATGATAGTTGAATCTTTGGCTTTTGAAAATGTTAATTCAAATGCAAAAAGGTAATTAGACTTTTACAGACAAGATCAGAACCCATAGAGAAATTGGTTCCAACTGTCAGTCAATATTGAATCTCATAACCATGACAATGCTTGAATAGGTGAGGTGATTTCCAGCGGCTTAAAGAAAAATCAAACAAGAGGGGTGCACCCACCCACTGAGACAGTGGAGCTGATTTATTGGGAGCTCACCAAGGCCAGCTGGACTGTGACTGAAAAAGCATGGGATAAAACTGGACTCTCTGAACATGGCGAACAATGAGGGCTGATGAGAAGCCAAGGACAATGGCGTGGGGTTTTGATCCTACTTAATGTGCTGGCTTTGTGGGAGCCTAGCCAGTTTGGATGTTTACCTTCCTAGATATGGATGGAGGGGGGAGGACCTAAGACTTACCACAGGGCAGGGAACCCTGACTGCTCTTTGGACTGGAGAGGGAGGGGGAGAGAAGAGGGGGGAAGGGGAGAAGGGTGGGAGGAGGGGAAGAAGAGTGGGAGGAGGGGGAGAAGGGTGGGAGGAGGGGGAGGGAAATGGGAGGCTAGGAGGAGGCAGAAACTTGTTTTTTTTTTCCTTTTCTCAATAAAAAAAAATGTAATGTAAAAAAAAAAAAGAAAGAAAAATCAAAATGTTAGTTGTTTTAATTGCTGTAAAAATGATCACCTAAAAAGAGATTGTAGGCAAGGCATTTCTAGAAACAAAGTTTTTTTTCGAAGAATAATCCATACAGAACTCCCTCTCCTTCTGGACTACACAGAAGCTATGGCAAGCATCAACATTTGAACAATGAGTGTAAATCAACAAGGGAGAGGGAAGATCATCTTTTGCCATTGGGAAATAACTTGAAGAACCTCTTGCAGGGTGATGTGTCAAATTTGGTTCAGTCATTCCCTGTCATCAAAGGGGAAGCTCCTCCCCAAAGCAATTGAATAACCTAATGGCTATTCTAAAAAAAAAAAAAAAAAAAAAAAAAAAAAAAAAAAAAATCTGCTCTCAATGATAGAACAGCTTTAGAAAATAAAATACAAATTTCAGGAAAAAACATGAAGCAAATATTTTTGCAAACTTCTATAAATGATCAAAGAACAAAGTTAAAATATAAATAAATGACATGATAATTAAAAGTTTTGTAGACACAGGTGTAGATTTAACAATAATAGCACCAGAACCTTGTCATCAAAATTAGCCTTTTCAGGAGGTAAAAATGTTCATATTTTAGGATATGGAACTTTATCTCAAGTAATACAAAACATGAAAAGTCAAATGTATGGGATCAGAATGATAGAGAGGAAAATTAAAGCCATATGTGGTTAACATACCAATGAATTTATGGAAATGTGATTTGTTATAGCAATGGAATACCAAGATTAACATTTCTACAATCTCAGAAACAAACCATAAACTGACATATGTTTCTGGGGAAAAATATTGAAAGGTATTATAAAGAATAGCTAATGACCATTCAAGTTGTACAAGAAGAGGGCACAATAGCTTCTGATCTTTCAAAGATACCTATAGCCCTACCCTTAAAATAGCTGAAAAATCCTTCTTGTTGAGACAATGACCTTTGACATCAGAAAAATTACATGTACTGGAACAGCTGATACAGGAGCAGTTAAATGTTTAACATATTGAAGAATCCACCATTCCTAGGAATTCTCCTGTATTTTTTATTAAAAAGAAATCAGGAAAATTGGGAAATGTTAACAGATTTGACAGTCATAAGTAAAATAATTCAGCTTAGGAGCTTTGTACAGCCCGGAATTCCCTGTCTTATCTATTACCTAAACGATGCTTTATTATAGTTATTGATTTAAAAGGCTGTTTCTTCACTATACTTTTACAAAAATAGGATAGAGAAAAATTGTCTTCATGGTGTCTATTTTTAATAATTCTCTGCCTGTTAAAAGATATCAGTGTAAGATTCTCCCACAGTGTGCCAATATTTTGTACAACAGCTGTTGGAAATGAAACATAAGCAGTTTCCTTGATCTATAGTTTACCGCTTTATGGAGGCTATTTTACTAGCTGATTCAAATGTATATGCCTTAAAGAAAATATTTAAAGAAGTAAAGAAAATTTGACCTTTTTGGGAATCACCAAAAATTGCTCCTGGAAAAAATACAAAGAGGAGATTCTCTTAATTAACTGTGATATAAAATATATTTCCAAAAATGTCAATCCCGAAAAGTACAAATCAGGGGAGATCAATTGCAGACTCATAATGTCCTTTCGAAAATTTGCAGGAGACTTTACCTTGCTATAACCTGTAGTGATATTTTGTTTGTGTTTAACAAATTAAGCCTGTGTGAAGGTCAGAGTGTAGAGCTATACTACTAGAGGCAAGGCAGTGTAAGTGTTAAGACATAGATAGGTCTTAAAAAAAAACTTAATAAAACAGGTTTAGGGGTATTGAAATCCAGACAGAGCAATTTAAAGAAGAAACAGTTTCACCGCTGCAGTATAAATTTAGAGAGGAACAGGGTAATGTTTTTAAACAACTAACCATAATATATCCAGTGACCTTAAAGGAATAAGGTCAAATGATATATATCCCTGGGGCTATGCAAGATTAAAATGGACTCCTATGGAAATGTTGGGTTTAAGGAGATTCAAGGAAGCAATAATCTTATATAGCATGCATTTACTGTTTGTGAAGCAAATGCTGAACTCATGATCATCTTGTAGTAGAATTATCCCTTAAAGACTGGAGAGTCTTGGTTAGAGCAGTCTTGGAGCCTGGTCCTCAGTTATACTGGAGGACTTGGTGGGACAATGAGGTGAGGTTAAGAACACTGAACAATGAAATACAGCTAGAGGTATGGAAATCTCCCAAGACAAATTTCTTGGATAGGGAAATAATGCTGTTGTACAAAGGCAGACTCCATATGATGATTATACCCTGGATTTATGCTGTGATACCGCTTTGAATGCTTTGGACAGAATTGAAGAAGTAGGAAAGAAGATAGAGTCACTTACTAGAGTCATACAAGGTCTGAAAGAAAATTTAACAGATTTCTTACAAAAATTGACAGCAGCAATAAGTAAAATGATACGAAATTCAGAAGCTAAAAAAAGAATAATTAATTCTCAGGCTTTCAAAATGCTAATTTTCAATGAAAAGGGATAATTAGGCCTTTAAAGGCAAGATTAGCACCCATGGAGGATGGACTCAAGATACATTCAATATTGAATCTCATGACCATGATGATGCTTAGATAGGATTCCCTGAGTATTGAAAAAAAATCAAAATACCAAGTGTTTCAATAGTGGCAAACAAATTTTCCTTAAAAGGGATTGTAAACAGGACATTCCTAGAAAAAATGTTTTTATAAGCCTTTCCAAACAGAATGTCCCCCCTTTCTGAATTATGCAGAAAGTTCAGTAAAAGGAGACATTGGACTAATGAATATAGATCACCAAGGGACATTCAAGGTTACCCTTTGCAGTTGAAAAAAAAAATCCTTGACGGCTTTCTCTCAGGCCCCTATACCAAATTCTGTTCAGTCATATCCTGTCTTTGTGGAAAAAAACTTCCACACAGAGCAATTAAAAAAAATAATGCCTATTGTAATATAGCATACTACTCTGAATGATAGAACAGCTATAGAAGAGAGAACAAAACATTCAGTAGTAACCCTAAATCACAATCTGCAAAGATTAGACTTTAACTAGAGAGAGATCTCTTAATTAGAAGAGATGACATTTCTCATGTAGGATGTCATTTAATCTAACCTAACCCATAACAAGCAAATGCTTTTTATTTCATTAGATATATCTTGCAGAAAGAAAACCTCCAAAATTAGAGTTAGGGAAGGGTTTTGTTTCTGTATTTTTAGGAAAATAAAGGGATCCAGCAAAGTAATCTAAAAATCACTAAATAAATGAAACATCTGAAAGAAAAGGACAAATCATCCAAAAAAAATATATTCCAAGAAATAGAGTAAATAGACCTCTTAGTATATAACATCTTTTACTACCATTTGTTAATAGAGAAGCTGTTTCAGCCTGTGGCTGGGCGGAATAAAGCCATGTGGGAAATCCAAACAGACATATAACAGAGAGAATAGGTGGAGTCAGAAAGACACTGTGTAGGCACCTAAGAAGCAAGAGGTCAAAAGCAATGAGCCTTGTGGCAAAATATAAAATATTAGAAATATTAGAAGAGCTAGTTAATGAGAAGCCTGAGCTAATAGTCTAAACAGTGTTTTAGTTAACATAGTTTCTGTGTGATTATTCAGGACTGGGTGGCTGGGAAACAAAACCAGGCTCTGTTTACACTGTGAATCTATGTTACTTTGCCTGTCTAAAACACCTTATTGGTCTAATAAAGAGCTGCATGGCCAAAAGCAAGGCAGGATAAATGGTAGGTCAAGTTGACAGGCAGAAAGAATAAACAGAAACAACAAAAATGGTCTCTAGGAGCAAGAGAGGTCAAGAACTAGGTAGAAGGGATGAGGACTTCAGAGGACAGCCACCCATCACACAGTCAACTATGGAGTAAGAATGAAAGCAATATGTACAGAAGTAAGATAAGGAAAAATCTCAGAGGCAAAGACTAGATGTAATCAGTTAAGAAAACATGTCTAGAAACAAGCCATGCTACATCCAGGCACTAAGTAATATTTAGCCTCCAAATGTGTTTTATTTGGGAGCTGGGTGTTTGGCCTCCAGAAGAGTAAGGAGTTAAAAATATAACAGCTAAAAATCCAACCACAATGTCCTCAGAACCCAATTCTGAGCTCCAGCGTGCATGATTTGTCTCATACTATCATTTCAACAATGAAAATCACCCTTATCTTGACATTTTTTCAATATCATCACCATCTCATTGAGATAATAAATTTTCTTAATTTTGAAATCATCTATTATAATATGACTTAAATGGTAATATAATTATCATTCTAGATAGATCTATATCATAATGTGAAGTGTAAATTGTGAGACCTTATTTTGTAATTGTGTATTTCATGAAAATGATGTTAAACTCTGTCTTCATTTCAGAAGCTTCTGGAAAAATCTTCCCAAATCACTGATATTTGGATGCTATTTTCAGAGTTTATCAACTGTTATGATACGGGAATGAGTTATAGATATTATTTAATTAAGTCTTTGTAGTATGTGAAGCACCATGTAGCTAATGGTCAGAAGCAATGCTTTGGCTTTAAACATTCTGCAAGCTCTTAAATGGAAGGCAAAACAAAATAAGGTGTGTGGCTATACTGTTTCTGTGTTATTGAATGTCTTTAGTAATCTATTTCTCTGTTTTCCCAAACTGTTTGAAACTATGGATTTAGTAATCATTTCAAGAATCATTTCGAAATTGGATTAGCCCCAAGCATATATTATTGAGATAACCTAATGTGATCCTGTCAAGCTCCCAAGCATATTTGAAAATCTCTTCTAAATCAGGTTTACTTATTTTTCAGGAGAAGAGGTAAAAAGGTAATTTTTCAGAAGTTTCTAGACAATTTGGTGTACTTATTGCTGGTGATGATCTGTAGTATTGAGTTTTCCAGAAGCGAGCGAAATTTTCATATTACTCAGGGAAGATGAGAAGATGAAGAGCCTAGATGCTCTACATAAACACATTTCTAGAACACTGCGGTGATTTTTCTCTTTAGAAATATGTCTTATAAATACATTTGAAACATAGTACAAACTATACTCTTCAAGTAAACTAACTTATGATGAAGTAGCTTCTTCAAAATACAAATTGGATTAAAAATATCCCTGCTATGATGTTGGAAATATTGCTTATTTCAACTGGCTAAAGCTGTAATATGCCAAAATAGAGAAGGTTTGAAACATCTTTCTACCTTTTTATAAAGGAAATTAGTTTAAGAGTAAGGAGCCGAGGGAATAAAGAAGGCTAATTGCCAATTATATTGAAAAAAAATATTCTAAAGAAAGAATAAAATCATGTTCAAGCACTATTGCCCTTTCTTTAATTTGTATTTTAATGCTATTGTTTTTATGTTTGTTTAAAAAATATTCTTCAAGACTAAATTTTAGTCTCTGCCTATTGGAATGTGGATTTTAAATGTTCCTTGAAACAATAAACAATGAAGATGGCCATGACCTATGAGTTGGATTAAAAGACATGTCTCAGGGAGAAGGAGTGAAAAGTAAAAATTGAATTAACATTTTGCTGAACTCTCCTGAAGCTGAATGTAGCAATTAAGAAGCTAGAAGATTATGTCTACCTTGTATATAAATGCCATTACAATTTGAAATAAAGAACTTAAACAACTGTTTTTTGAATTTAAGAAACATAATTTTAATCCAATTACATTGGTCCTAGTCATTTGCTTTATTCTCTTAGTCTAGGATGCAGTAGAGTAGTGGTTCTCAAATTTTCTAATGCTGCAACCTTTTAATATAATCTCTCATGTTGCAGTAAACCCAACCCTAAAGTTACTCTGTTCATCCTTAATAACTGCATTTTTGCTACTTTATGAATGGTAATATTATAAATTGTAACACAAATACCTGTGGTTTTTTATGATCTTAGGTGAGCACTGTGAAAGCATTTGATCTCCACAATGAGCTCATGACCTGTAGGTTGAGAACCTCTGCAGTAGATAATTTTATATCTTATAGAATATTAAGGTGGTACTTCTTACTTTTAATTTTCTTCACAATTACATTTGGTTGTTTCTTGCTTTTGTATTTCTTAAGAAGTAGGTCAGATATTTAGATATATAGTTTTGCAAATAATACTGTCCAAACATAGATTTCTAGTCCTTCTTCTCTTTTGGTACTAAGCAAATGGATGTCTATCAATCACACTTTTATGAAAGTTTCTACATATTTAAAGAGGACAAGGATACAAACCAAAAGAGGTTTTCAAATTTGAATCACAGTTTGAGAGTAGGTTTGACAAATGTACTTGATTAGAAAAATTCATATTGATTTTATACCTTTTGTTTATTGTAGGAAAAAAATACACTAAAACCCCAACAGGTTGTTTGGAAACATGTTGTAGGAAAGAAAAACTTATAATGAGAACTTTTACCTGAAAATATAGCACCTTGATAAAGTTACTTGTGTCGAATCTTGCAAGTGCACATTCCTTATTTCCTTGAACCTAATTTTTACATTGAAACATTCCCATTAGGGTCGCTTCAGCTCATTTGTTTATTCCTTCACTGTTTTTGTTTTGTTTGTTTGTTTTTATCTTTTGTTAAACAAATGAATTCTGTACTAGGCAACATATACAGGAGAAACATTGACTGTGACCACTACGTTATAGTAGCTCACAGACCAATACGTGACTGGGAAAGGCAGATTGAAGGGTATTAGGATTACAGACAAAGTCTTACTAACCATCTTTTGAATATAGTCAGGATCTGTTAAAATAATGGGCTATCACTTTTGTATCTATTGTTTTATTTAAAACTGGTTTATATTTAGATTTGGTCTTAACCAAATAAAATTCCTCACCAATTATTTGATTATAGTCAAATAGGAGTTAATCACATATGGACTTGACCTAATGTGTTGAGCTGATAAAGATGACAAAAAGCAGCACCTGGCCTTTGTGAGTTCCCAATAGAACATCCCCATTGTCTTAGTGTGTGGGTGCACCCCTCGTGGTCCTGAGTTCCTTGCTCGTGCTCCGTCTCCTTCTGCTCCTGATTTGGACCTTGAGATTTCTTTCCGGTGCTCCCATGTGGGTCTCTGTCTCTGTCTCCTTTCATCACCTGATGAAGGTTAATATTCATGAGGATGCCTATGTGTTTGTCTTTGGATTCACCTTCTTATTTAGCTTCTCTAGGAACATGAATTATAAGCTCAATGTCCTTTATTTATGGCTAGAAACCAAATATGAGTGAGTACATCCCATGTTCCTCTTTTTGGGTCTGGCTTACCTCACTCAGGATAGTGTTTTCTATTTCCATCCATTTGTATGCAAAATTCAAGAAGTCCTTGTTTTTTACTGCTGAGTAATACTCTAATATGTATATATTCCATACTTTCTTCATCCATTCTTCCGTTGAAGGGCATCTAGGTTGTTTCCAGGTAGCTTGCCTAGGTCTGAAAAAGCATGGGATAAATCCGGTCTAGCTGAACATAGCGGACAATGAGGAATACTGAGAAGTCAAGAACAATTGCAGTGGGTTTTTGATCCTACTGCACGTACTGGCTTTGTGGGAGCCTAGGCAGTTTGGATGCTCACCTTAGGAGACGTGGATAGAGGTGGGCAGTCCTTGGGCTTCCCACAGGTCAAGGAACCCTGATTGCTCTTCGAGCAGATGAGGGAGGGGGACTTGATCGGGTGAGGGGGAGGGAAATGGGAAGCGGTTGCGGGGATGAGGCAGAAATCCTTAATAAATAAATAAATTTAAAAAATAAAAATTAAAAAAAAAGCAGCACCTGGGATTTTTATGTTGGACTTGATGAAGTAAATCACCATATGGGAAGAAATTGGGTCTTCATCAGCAAAACCTTACTTAGATGAAAGCCTAATCAAGAATATCGAGAAAACAGACTCTTAATTCGAGAATGACACAGAGATGCCTCCTGCTAAGCCCACATGACTTGCAAAAACAACAACAAACTTCTGAGCCTTGAACGAGTGTGTGGTGTCAGCTAAATCTTCAGAGAAGATTGGTGGAACATGGAATGGAACACTTGGCTATCTTGTGTTTGAAATTCTGTCTCAGGAATTGTGAACTCAAGACTTTGTGTTTGTTGAAAACTAAATTTGTGACAAGTGAATATACAGCAAGTAATAAATAATGCATAGAGAAATTGAAAATGTTAAGAAACAAAGAATAAAGTTATGCAAGAAAGACATGTGGCAACGAAATAAGCAAATACGATTTAAATATCTTCTTGACCAAGTCATGATGAAGTGATTCTAGGTCGCGACATGATGAATGGTTATGTCTGAAACAGATATGGCTAAGGTAGGACTCATACTAAATGTTGGAAAGGTAAATAGAAGTATAAAACTCCCACATCATGAACTGACAAGATACAGAAATTGTGCAAGGTAGGAAAGTTTAATCCTAAGTTAGAGAGCCAAAGCAGCCCTACAGGGCTTAGATTTATGACCTTATCTACTACCTTACTATATAATAATCACTGTCACAACTATTTCATGTGAATTAACTTGTTTGGTCCTCCAAATATTATTATAGGCATTATTAATACTATGTTAATTTGAAAGATGAAAATTTGGGATATTCATAGATTCATAAATCACCTAAGGTCATTTAGCATAGGTAAGTAAGTCAACATTTGATTATAGGTGATTTGACTGCAGAAATCATACTTATTGTCACTATGCAGTAAGAGGACAAAAGGTGAAACACAGCTTACCATGTTTTCTGAAGTAAGTTTTGCCATGGATCATTCTGGTTCTCACAGAAGAAAGACTATTGAGAACTTTTTGTTTTCTTTTGATTAATATATCATTGATCTATCCCCAGTAAGTTAGACAGTGGCAATGAAAAGTATGTAGATATAACTTACATACCTATATCTTGGGACAAAAGTGAACAAACTGTTCATGGGAGAGTTATAGAATGAAGAAGAAGTAAATGAAGGAGTTAAAAAATAGAGACAAAGTTAATAAAACCAACCAAATACAAGATGCAGAAAATATCTTAAAGTTATTTTAAAAATTAACTTGATATATTATAAAAGAATTTTAATGTTTTTTTCCCTTGAAACAAAATGAATTTCCAAAGCAAAGGAACAAAAGTCCAAGTCTGTCACTATGATCACCTTTGAAGTTTTAAAGGTATTCTACAGAGGAAAATAACAATGAAGGGCTAGCACATAATTGTACCACATCTTATTCTAAATTTCAAAGTGCAACCCTATGTGAAATAAGTTTTATACAATGTAAGATTTACTATTTGGCTCTGTGACTCTATCCCATGCATTCAATTTTACGATTCCAATTAATCTTGTATTGGGGCTTGCATTCTAAAGTGATATAGGGTGAACCTCTTAATTTTCAAAGACCAGTTGGAATCAGAGCTGATGTGTGCACACATATTTTACAGAAATCCATTATTCAATAGTCTTAGTTAAAAGAAATTCTCCTATTAATGTAGAGCAACAGCCTCTACCGTTGGCACAAGAATTTTTCCATTACTTTTTGAAATGTCTATTCTTCTATAAAGTACCCATAAAAATGTTCCTTGACTCAATCTGATTTAACTGAAATGCTTACTTGTTTTTTTTTATTATGATTCTTTTTTCATTTCCATTTTAAAAATTAGAGAGCCTATATTTGTCTTTTTAGGTTTCTGCTATTCAATTAAAGGAGAGAACAGACAGTTTTGTTTTTGTGCATAGACTGGAACACAGAAAACTGTTACTCTTTTTCTCTTGTCAATAAAACATTGTTTTCTCAAAGTTCAGGTACTATTTATAATCTCTCAAATGGCATTAACTATTCTTAGAAAATTATCTTGATAATTGTTAAAATTATAAAGAATAATAATAAAGCTGGATAGTGATGACAGTATGTTCCTTACTGTCTCTTAAAGGAAAAAAAAAACCAACCCTATTATTTTAAAAAACATTCTGTTTCTCAGTGAAGAATTATTTAATTTGTGGAGAAACACTTTTTTAAACAAGAATTCTTCTTAAACAATTTTCAATAAGTGTGATAGTGATAAACTACTCTTTCATATTTCACTGCTGTACAGTTTACATGGAAGTAAACACATAAACATAGTAGTAGAAAAAACATTTTTATATAAACAAATGTGTATTATTACATTGCTTTGTTTTCAGGTGTGCTGTTAAGTCACTAATTTAAGCTGTCTCCATTTTTTTATGAAAGAACTTAGTGCTATGAACTGTCCTCTTAGCCGTGTCCCATAAGTTTGGATATTTTATGCTTCATTTTCATTGAAATCAAGGAAGACTTTAATATCTTTATTTCTTCCTTGACCCAAGGGTGGTTCAGTACTTGACTGTTCAATTTCCATGAGTTTGTAGGCTTTCTGAGAGTAGTATTGTTTTTAAAGTCTAACTTTAATCCCTGGTAATTCGATAAGACACAGGGGGTTACTCCAATTTTTTTTTTTTTTTGTTTCTGTGGAGGTTTGCTTTGTTACCGAGTATGTGATCAATTTTAGAGAATTTCAAATGGCCAAAAGATACTTAAGGAAATGTTCAACTTTCTTAACTATCAGGGAAATGCGAATCAAAACAACTCTGAGATACCATCTTACATCTGTCAAAATGGCTAAGATCAAAAATAGCAATGATAGCTTATGCTGGAGAGGATGTGAAGTAAGGGGAACATTCACCTATTGCTGGTACGAATGCAAACTTTTACAACCAGTTTGGAGATCAGTATGTTGGTTTCTCAAAAAATTGAGAATCCACCTACCTTAGGATCCAGAAATACCACTCTTGGGAATATACCCAAAAGATGCTCAATCATACTACAAAAGCATTTGTTCACCTATGTTTATAGCAGCATTATTTGTAACAGCCAGGACCTGGAAACAACCTAGATGTCCCTCAACTGAAGAACGGATAAAGAAAGTGTGATACATCTGCACATTAGAGTACTACTCAGCAGTAAAAATAACAATGGATGGAATAAGAAAACACTATCTTGAGTGAAGTAACCCAGACCTCCAAAAATGAATATGGTACATACTCACTCATAAGTAGATACTAGCTATGAACAAAAAAAACATTGAGCCTGTAGTTCATGATACTAGAGAAGCTAAGTAATAAGGTAGAACACAAAGAAAAACATTTATAGACCCAATTGGAAATTGGCAATAGACAAGATCACTTGACAAAATCTGGAGCTTGGGGTCAGGGGATGGGTATAAGGAAGGAGAAAAGGCAAAGAGGAGAGGAGAAGAGGAGGGTTGAGGAGAACTTGAGAGAATAGGATAGTTGAGATGGAGAGATGAGAGCAAGGAAAGAGATATCTTCATTGAGGAAGCCATTATTGGGTTAGCAAGAAACTTGGCTTTAGAAAAGTTTCCAGGAATCCACAAGGATGACCCCAGCTAAGACCCTAAGCAATAGGGGAGAGGGTGCTAGAACTGGCCTTGCCCTGTATTCAGACTGATGTTTACTTTAAATATCATCATAGAACCTTCGTCCAACAACAGTCGAAAACAGGGGCAGAGTCCCACGTCAGAGCACTGGACTGAACTCCCAAGGTCCAGTTGAAGAGTAGAAGGAATGAGACTATGGGCAAAAAGGTCAAGACCATGAAGGGTTCATCCACTGAAAAGAGTTTATGTAAGCTAAATGGGAGCTCACCAATTCTAGCTAGAATGGGAAGAAACAAGCATAGGATCAAACTAGTCTCTCTGAATGTGGTTGACAGTTGTATGGCTGGGGCAGACTGAGGGGCAACTGGCAGTGGTACTGGGATATATCTCTACTCCATTACCTGGCTTTTGGGGATCCTATTCTTTTCGGATGTATAGCTTGCTCAGGCTAGATGTAGTAGGGAGGTTCTTGAACCTTCCACAAAGCAAAGAGCCTTACCCTCTCTTAGGATTAAAGGAGGTGGGATAGGAGGGGGTGTGGAGGAAATGGGAGGAGGGGAAGGAATTGGAATTTGGATTGGTATTTTTTTTTCAAAAAAAATTATAAAAACAAGATTCAAGATGTCTTTTAAAGGAAAATGGCCTGGGTTAAAATGTGCTGATCCTCCCCAAATCCAATGAAATTAATGAAAATCAAAGTTATGGACATCAGTAGAAAATTTTCATGTATTTATGGCACTGTGGCCTGTTGTTATTTCTGCCAGTTCTTCACAGTTCTCCATTCTCCCTTTTTCCCAGCTTTTACTGGCTCCTCCCTTCTAACATTTACCCTTGTAACCTATTAGTTTTAAAGTCAAGATTAGGACAATGTTTACAAATATTGCAGTCTAATTTCTTGGAATGAGAAAAATGGGGCTTAAATCAAATTTGGCTTATATATTTATGAGCTTATTTATTTATTTTTATGAAGAATTTGCCTGTGAAGTCCAGCTGGTCACTGTAAGATTAATCTGTAGCCTTGGCTAGCTGTAGGCTCAATTTCCATTCCCAGTGTCTTAACTACTAGAATCATAGACTTGGGATGACAAGCATGCAGTTATAAATCAGATTAAACTCATATCAATGTGGTGAGGATGAATGCCCATTCCAGTAAAGAATGTGTGCCTTTCAAATCTTAGAATCAGTAATGAACCTCCTGCAGCCTTTCTCCTGACATACCCTATCCTTTCGCTTCAAATTCATTTCAAACTTACTAAAATCAACAAGACTTTTAATATTTTCATAATCATTACAACCACACATGGATATATTGCTTAAGGCTCCTATTTACTCTGTGAAAAGTTATTCATAAATAAAGTCTAATTTTGTGTGAAAATTGTGATTTGAATTTTTTAACAAAAAAGAATTACTAAGCCATTGCATTTTCTTCAAAACCACCTTGAAGTTGCTACTAAAATTACTACAGTAAAGGAATTTACTAATTTGCTGTATTGCCATATGTTAATATGGAATTGAAATGTATATTCTTCATCAGTAATATATAATAAATAACAATATCAAGGAAAATGACAACTTATTAAGTCTTATCTTGTTCGTTGTTTTTCTCTTTTCTTTGTTCTTATTCTCTTTGGGGGGCCTGCCACCCAGTTTCCTAGTAAGTAACATAGGGAATTGTATTTACTTATAAATGCTCAGTTTTAGATTTGCTTGGTTCTAGCCAGCTTTCCTTAACTTAAATTATCCTGTCTATTTTTTGCCTCTGGGCTTTCATCTTTCTTTACTTCTGCTTTTTTCTTTACTCCATTCTCCATGGTTTTCTGGGTTGGCTGACCCTTGGAGTTTTCTCCTCTTCTTTCTCTGTCTCTATCTCTTTTCTCTCTTTTTTACCCTCTATGTATTCTCTCTGCCTGCCAGCCTTGCCTACCCTTTTTCATGTCTTGCTGTTGGCCATTCAGCTAAGATCAATCAACTGTTTTAGTCAGGCAAAGTAATACAGCTTCACAGAATTAAACAAATGCAATATAAAAAATACAACATGTCTTTGGATCTTTAAACAAATATTCCACAGCATAAGCAAATATAACATATCTTAATAATATTCTACAATAGCACCTATCTATTTTGTACATTTTAATTTTTGAGGTCATTGCAGAATATATATATATATCTCCAAAGTATGGATGGTTAGATAGATTGGGTACCAAATCCCAGTGCTGCCTTTGGATTCCAAGCCTTCAGAGACCCAGGGGAAGAATGGTATAAGAGGAAAATCTTTACATAACTAAGGCACTGGTCTTTCTTGAACAACTGCCTTCTTTGTAAGCTTTCCCTTTTACTGGTAAGCATGTGGAATGATAGCCAAAGCCTCTCTATTCATGAATAAATCAGTGTCCATTTTTGTTCTATATTTCCTTGTATCCTCATGTGAAAAACAGATGGCAGAGCTCTGAAACACCTGTTTCAAATGTAGACACGACTGTATTTCCTGAATAATCAAGAAGAAACAAATTTTATTCAAAATGTTGTGGCTTTGCTTTGTGAAATTTCTATGATAGATTATTCTTTTAATTTCTCTGTTTCACCTCTTTAATCCCTCCCCCCACACACAAATGTCAACAGCTTTTAGAGCCAAAATGTTATCTCAAATCTTTGATTAACCATTTCTTTCATGAACATAAAAGATTTCTAAGACAAATACAGTAAGGTAACTGAGAAGTGCTTATATGGAAAGTACTTGTCATACAAATTTGATAACCTATTCAATTCTTAGAGACCACATAAAGATGGAAAAGAAGGAACAACTCCAGAAAGTTGTCTTCTGACTTCAACATGTGTCCTGTAGTAGGCAAATCCTTACCAAAATAAAAAAATCTATTAAACAATTAGCGTTATTAATATGGTAGACTTAGATTTTATATTTATAGTTGGATATGAGAATCTCAAGAGTGAGTAACCCCTTTGGAATAGGTTAACTTAATTTTGTTTGTTGATTATACAACGAAAGACATTTTTGACATCCATCTTTAAGGCATGACTTTCTAGCATAGGCCATTCACATTGCCATTCACTTACAAACTGCAAATGAACTTTTCTCAGCACCTCTTGACCACACTTCTCCTGAGCTGTAGAACCTGAGGTCAGAGATTGCTCTCTCAAGTACAAAGATAGTCACATAACCTAACCTGAAAAGGAAAAGCTCCCATTGGCTTTGTGATCATCCCTTATAGACTAATTTTACTTATTGAAAAGTTCCAAACCTTAGCAGTTTCTATTTTTTTGTGATTTGTGGTGCATATTGTTTGCTTGATTTGAGATGTGTATCCTTTGTATGATCTGAGGTGTGTATTTTTATTACTTAAGATGTCTCTATGTAGTCACACAGACACTTCATGTATGAATAAAGACAACAAGATAAACATGCATATGGCCCTTTTATATTTATTTATTTTGAAACCCATTACAGATAGAAAAATTCACAGATTTAAATCATAGTGTAAACACAAAATTAACGCAGTTTTTGAAACCACTCCATAGCTGATAAATTGAACTAGTTATATTTAAAACATGCCCTCATTCTTTCTCCCTATCTTCTCTGGCCTTCTAGTATATTCAAACTCTGCTATGTGACATTATGTTAGCTTTTAGAATTTCATATTTTTAAGTTACAAAGAAACATTTTTTAACCACTCATACAGTTCATATCACACTTTTCCTGTCTCCATTTCCCCAGTTGCATCATCCTTCCCTTGCCCCCAAGACTAAATTACAGCAATGGGATAAAACACGTTGGCACAGTGTCAGTATTCAGCTCTCAGACGACCAAAGCAGAACAGTGTTTCTTTGAGAAGTACACGTGTCATCAATTGATTCTCAGGAATAGCTGCAAGATAATAATGCAGTATAAAGCAGACAATATATTTTGTGAGCACAACATAAAACTTCATTTTTTTTTTTGCTAGTAGAAGCACATACTTAAAACAAGAGTGATTTTAGTTTACTTTTGTTTTCTACTTTCTAGTTCTAATCTCAACTATAAGTACAGGCATTTTGTAGTTGCTTCATTAAGGCCTCAATACTACACAAATAAGTAGAGACAAGAAGAAATGCTGAGAGTGGGAGAATGGTTTTCCTCATGGAACATCACATCAATTGTTTATCCAATACTAAACAGTCATCTCTGTAAACATACAAATAACATTACCCAGAGTGAGCAGTCATATTTAGAAATATATATATATATATATATATATATATATATATTATACAGATATTCATATATGCTTGTAAACACAATTAATGAAAAACAGAGGCCATGAATTTGAAAGGTGGGAATATTTGGAGGAAAGAAATGGAAGAGAGAATTGTTACAATTATATTATAATCTCAAAAGTACTTTTAAAAAAAATCTAAGAAAAAAAAAACAGGTAGAACTTCATTTTCCCTAGTCTTCTTGGGAGAAAATAAAGTCAAATGATGAAGTTACCCATCTTTGCGTGTTAGAATCCTTGACCCAAAAAGAGGAACATGGGATGTACTCACTCATATTTGATTTCTAGCCATAAATAAAGGACATTGAGCTTATAATTCATGTTCCTAGAGAAGCTAAATAAGAAGGTGAATCCAAAGACAAACACATAGGCATCCTCAGGAATATTAACCTTCATCAGGTGATGAAAGGAGACAGAGACAGAGACCCACACGGGAGCACCGGACAGAAATCTCAAGGTCCAAATCAGGAGCAGAAGGAGACGTAGCACGAGCAAGGAACTCAGGACCACGAGGGGTGCACCCACACACTAAGACAATGGGGATGTTCTATTGGGATCTCACCAAGGCCAGCTGGCCTAGGTCTGAAAAAACATGGGATAAATCCGGACTAGCTGAACATAGCGGACAATGAGGAATACTGAGAATTCAAGAACAATTGCAGTGGGTTTTTGATCCTACTGCACGTACTGGCTTTGTGGGAGCCTAGGCAGTTTGGATGCTCACCTTAGGAGACCTGGATAGAGGTGGGCAGTCCTTGGGCTTCCCACAGGTCAGGGAACCCTGATTGTTCTTTGAGCAGATGAGGGAGGGGGAATTGATCGGGGGAGGGGGAGGGAAATGGGAAGCGGTTGTGGGGACGAGGCAGAAATCCTTAATAAATAAATAAATTAAAAAAAAAATATCAAAATTGACAAAGCAAAAAAAAAAAAAAAAAGAAAGTCTTTGTAATATTCCCTCAGAATTCTATTATGTAAAGCCATTTTAAACCAATAAAAGTTCTCAAGTGGCAATTTTTGTGAGTCATGTATTAAAATTCACAGTAGGTTCAAGAAAAAGCAGGAAGAATATTAGCATATTAGCTGATTATGACAATTGCCATGGTAATGAGTTTCTGAAACAATCCTGTGAAATGGTTTTAAAGAAAGAAAATTCAAATGAGTGCCCCTGCCAAGCAACATACCTTCTAATGAGTAAAAGGAGCAGTAGGAAAGCCCTCTATGATTGGAAATTGTGCCCCTTCATTTGCAAATTATTCATAGTATTTAAATAAATCCTGAGATATTTGCTTAGGTTTAATTAATTGACTACATTAGATGAAAGAAAATCATTCATATCTCTAAAATCAAGTTTGGATCTGCAAAAAGTTCAAAGACATGAAATTTATTTAATTTATTTTCTTTAAAAAACATTGTTAAGCATCAAAATTTGTCTTGGTACTTTGAAAATTAATACAAAATGCAGATTAAATCCTGTATTAATTTCTGAGCTAAAGTTATCTCATTACACAACACAGGAAAATAACTTTAATTAAATATAAACATTGGTACTTTTCCAATAAAATGCTAAGTAACATTCTGAAGGCCATAAGATTGCAATTTTTCCTAGATTCTGTCTAACATGGTAGTGGATCTATCAAAACATTAGTAAAATGTATCAAAGTACTGTTGTAAATCTTGATTTTCTATAAAAACAAAATTGATTGTATGAGCATCTCACAATTTAGTAAATATAGTTTTGTAATGGCATTTCAGACTTGGATATTTTGTCCCTTACCAATTTCAACCATTGCTTTTTATACACTAAAGCATCATTTTAAAACATGTTTCTATGAACTATACTGAGAAAAATTTTGTATGTGTTACTTGGTATGCACACATAAACAGTGAAAGTTTTGTGGCATGAAATTATATTTAGGTTCTGTTTTAATTTACATTTTTATAAGTACTAACAATACTAATGTATGTATTTATGCTCACAAATGTTTAGTTCTATTTGAATTTGCTTTTGTACACAATGCCACTTTTTTCCATGTGTTCTTGTAGTTTTGTCTCTTTCATACTAATTGGTAAGATTTAATGTATTATTATAATTATGTTTTGATTTTTTCAGTACATGTTGAGATTTTGCCCTTAAATTATACTGACTTTCATCTTTTATTATAAATAGATTTTATTATGTTATATATTCTGGTTGCCATGTCTTCTCCCTCTACTCTACTCAGTTCCTTCCCATACCCTGTCCCATCCAGATTCAACCACTTCTGTCTTCATTAAGAAGCAAACAGGCTACTAAGAAATAATAAAATAGAATAAGACAAAACAAGAACAAACACATTAGAATAGGACAAAACACATACACACACACAAAAGAGACAGAAAAAACAAATGCTAAATGCAAGAATGGTTTCACTTGCTACACACTCAGGAATCCCATAAAAACACAAAACCATCAGGGCGGTGGTGGCACACGCCTTTAATCCCAACACTCGGGAGGAAGAGGCAGGCGGAACTCTGTGAGTTCGAGGCCAGCCTGGTCTAGAAGAGCTAGTTCCAGGACAGGAACCAAAAAAGCTACGGAGAAACCCTGTCTCGAAAAACCAAAAAAAAAAAAAAAAAACAACCCTTCATATATATATATATAAAAGACACTTAGAGTGAAAAAGAAAAAGAAATCAAGATATATAGGTACATAGATAGATAGATGATAGATAGATAGATAGATAATAAAGAAATCAAAAAGGAATACAATTTTCAAAGAAAGAAATAAAAAGAAACGTTTCTAATATGACAGTATGAGACAATTTCCCTCCAAAAATGCCATTATTTTAGTGTCCTATGTGCCATCTAATGCTGATCATGTGGCCTACACTAAAGAGTCGCTGAGACTCCATTGGGAAAACTAAATCTTCATTTGGAAGTAGTTAGCAGTTGGAGATAGTTTCTGGGTTAGGGATGTATTCACCTCTTTCAATTCGAGGACTCCATCTGTTGCACATCTTGTAATGCTGCTCCAGCCTCTCTGAGTTCATAAGTGCTTCAGTCCTGTTTACAAGGAGGGATTTCATGGAGGCACCCCATTTGGGTCCAGGTATTTCAAAGACTCTGACTCTCCATTCTGCCTGTATGTGGGAGTCTGCATTTGTGGCTGACTCTTGCAATACAAAGCTTCTCTTATAACGGCAGAGCAAGGCACTGATCTACAACATATCTAGCATAAATCATTAGTAGTCATTTTATTCTTACATTCCTTTAGTAGACCAGTAGTATTTTGTTTTATGGTTGCTCCCAGAACTATCTATTCTCAAATTCTTGGTCATCTAAGAAGTATTTTGTATGGTTTATATCTAATGTAGGAAACTTTAAGTCAAATCATATTTGGTTGGGTACTGCCATAAACTTTGCAGCACCATTGTCCAAGCATACCTTATACTCAGAACACTATCACAGATTAAAGCGTTGGTGTTTTAATGATTTTTTTTCTAATCTTAATATTTCAAATACTGATATCTTCAATGTTGATAAAGTAACATTTATCTTTTGTAGTATTTGGATAGAAACTCTTACTTTTCATAAGACTGTATCTTTTAATTTCTTATGGTCTTGGCCTTTATATTTAGTTTTGACAAACTGAGACTATCCAAATGATGCTATTTTAGGTTTTTTTTTGTTGTTTTTTTTTGTTTTTTCGAAACAGGGTTTCTCTGTGGCTTTGGAGCCTGTCCTGGAACTAGCTCTGTAGACCAGGCTGGTCTCGAACTCACAGAGATCTGCCTGCCTCTGCCTCCCGAGTGCTGGGATTAAAGGCGTGCGCCACCGTCGCCCGGCTGCTATTTTAGTTTTTAATTCACTAGGTTACTTGACTTACAGGTTGTGATAACTAGAAATATTTGTTTCCACCACCCAAATTCATACATTCTGATTACGGTTTATAAACTCCAGGGCCATGTTTACACTGCTTTCTCTTGCAGTGATTATGTTTGTTTCAGATATCCACATTATATTTAAAAGACTTAATTAAATTGACAATATCACTATGAGTAAAATTATTAGCCTTGTTCAAACATTGATTAATTTTGTGCATTCTTTCTTTACTCTGTTTTATCTTTCACATTTTGTTTATTGTGTTGATGCTGACTAAGATGGTAATCATACCAGTCTTTTGGATGATCAGTAGCAGCTAGATATAACCAGGCACTGGCTTTACTTCTGTCAACTTACCATTATTATGCAGCATTCCAAACTGATTCTTAGTCCCTTCAGTAAATGTTGCCAGAGGAGAGTAAGTTTTACATCATATCATCAGTTGCTTGAGAACTTTTTTTTTTCTTTCAGAGGCAAATAATAGATTGCAACGCTTCTTCTTAAGAATTAAATATAATATGTAACTAGTTTATGTATTATGAAAAGTGAAACCTAGTATTTTTTCACAATCTTCTTAAATTCTTCATGAATTTATCTTCTTACTAGTTTCTTTGGGATGGTCTTGGGAGAACTACCCTGCCGTTTCAACTGACTAAGGCAAGGTAATTTTAAAATATGACTACAAGGCTTGACAAGTTGGCATATGCCAATACCCAAGAAACTGTGGCTGACGGATTATGATTTGGAGTCCAAATATTTACAAATATTCACATTTATTAGTTGACTTAACTCTTTAAAAATCTAATTGCCAAGATTCAGTAGCCATGATCCATGTGACTGCTGAAGTGAGAAGACAGACAAGTTATGGACTATGCCTCTTTCTTCATTGTATCACTTGCTTGGGACAAATAAGTCATCACATCTTAAGGAGATTTCCAAGAATGTCTTGGAAGCATTCCTTGGAGAAGTGCTTGACTTGCCTTTCATGTAACTGTGTCAGTGTATAAATAGGCAACCAGTTCCACACAGACTCAGATACCAGAGGCTTAGCCCTGATTTTTAGTTTAGTTTAGTTTAGTTTTATAGTTTAAAAATGGAAGGGTTAGTCATTGGTACACGGTTTCAGTCCATCTTGATGGTTAGGGGCCTGGCAGGACACAGGATCTTACATCTTTACAGTCAAGAGGCAGAAAGATGCAATACCTGCACTTAGGGTTTTCTCCTTCCTCCTCTAGTTCCATACAAGCCCCAGTCAATGAGGTAGTATAATGCACATTCCATGCATGTCTTCCCCGTTTGGTTAATCGTCTCTAGGAATGTCTTCATAGATGCACTCGGATATGGAGCATAAATGTTAAATTTAGAAATGTCATCTTGATGGATTTTTCCTTTGGAGTGTATGTAGTGTTTTTCCCCATCTCTTTTAATTAATTTGGTTTGAAGCCTATTTTGTTAGGTATTAAAATGTCTGCTGCACCAGCTTTCTTCTTAAGTACATTTGTTTGGAATACCTTTTTCCAACTCATTACTCCAAAGTAATGTCAATTCCTGATGTTGTGGTTGGTTTCTTGTATACATCAAAAAGATAGATTCTGTTTCCACATTTACTCTGTTAGTCTGTATCTTTCTGTTGAGGAATTGGGACAATTGATATTGAAAGACATGAACGATCAATAATTATGAATTCCTGTTAGTGTGTGTGCGAGTCTGTGTGTTTGTGTGTGCGTGTGTATTTCTTTTGGTTTTGTCTTGTGTGAGAATATTTTTCCTGTGTTTTGAGGAGAGTAGTAAATATACATCCTGTGTTAGAGTTTTCCTTCTAGCATCTTCTATAGGGATGGATTATTCAAATTTAACTTTATTCAAACCTTTTTTATCCATCAATGATGATTGAAAGTTCCGCTGAGTATAGTAATTTGGACTGGCATCTCTGGTCTCTGAGAGTCTGTGAGACATCTCTGTAAGTCCTTCTGGGTTTTAGAGTTTCCATGAAGAAGTAAAGTGTAATTCTAATAGGTCTGCCTTTATGTGTTGCTTTTTCCTTCCCTTGCAGTTTTTAATATTTTTTCTGCATGTTCAGTGTTTTGTCTATTATGTGACAAGTGGACTTTAATTTTTAATCCAATCTGCATGGTGTTTTGTATGCACCTTGTGTATTTATAGGCATCTTGTTCTTTTTGTTAGGAATATTTTTTTCTGTGATTTTGTTGAAAATATCTTCTGGGCCTTTGAGCTAGGATTATTCTCCTTTGTCTATACCTGCTATTCTTAAATTTGTTTTTTTCATAGTTTCCCAGATTTCTTGGAGGTCTTATGGCAGGAATTTTTTTAGAGATATTATTTTTAATCATTCATCTATTTCTTTTTGTAATGTCTTAGAGTCTCTCTTCTGTCTCTTGTATTCTGTTGTTGAAGTTTTATCCGTGAATTTCCTGTTTGCATTCCTAAAATTTTCACTTCCAGAATTCCCTGTTTGTGTTTTCTTTACTGTTTTATTTCCATTTTCATGTCTTGAAAAGTTTTATTGATGTCCTCAACTGTTTGTATTTTCCTGGAATTCTTTAAAGTATTTACTAATGTCCCCATATTATTTTTGCAATTTCTTAACTTACATTGAGGGATTTATTTATTTCCTCCAAATCCTTGTTTGTGTTTTCCTGGATTTTTGAAGGTATTTGATAATTTCCTCTTTAAGAACCACTATCATCTTCATACAGTTGGTTCTTTTTGTGGTTTAGGTGTGTTGGAATATTCGTGGTCTCCTGTGGTAGGATAGCTAGGCCCTGGTGGAGACATATTACCCTGGCTGTTTTTGATGATGTTCTTACCTTGCCGTCTAAGTATCTGAGTTTGAGGTAATTATAGGTCTGGATGATGATCTAGGTTTATCTTTGTTGGTTGGATATTCTGTTCCTTGGTTTCTGTGTCCTCTTGGCATTTTCAGAGATTCTGCTGGCTATGTATTGCCTGTTTTACTGCCCTGTTTGGATGGTGTGTTTGTGGGGAGTACTTGCTGGTATTGAAGGGCTGGGAGAAGGGAAAGCCTGGGAAGTGATGGCCTTTGAGCTACTGGTAGCATGGACAGAGAGGAAGAAGGCTCGTACTCCATTATAGTACTAAGGAGGACTTTGAGGATTGGTTATGGGAGAACAGAGAGAGTGGAGAAAGTCATGCTCAAGGGCAGCCTACCTGGTATTCTGGTAGACTTGGCCTGTGGTTGAGCAGAGGTTGTCATCACTGGGACAGTAATGGGAGAGAAGAGTGGTCAATGAGGGATGGTCTGTGGGATCCACAGGGGGCATGGGCATGGGGCAGGAGCTACTATAGCTTGTTTTCTGTTGTAGCCTGAGGGAGCACCCTTCACATGATATTTATTTTTAAATAAAAGTTAGAGACAAAGAATTAGGCACATGAAGCGAATTAAGAACCTAGAGAGATGAACTGACACACAAGATTATTAGAAATTTATTTTCCAACATGTAAGGGCCAAAGTTCTAGTAATCAGCTGAATGGAAAAAAGACATTTTTTTTTCCTTTGAGAGGTGGCATTTCTCTTGATTTTCATTCTGTGGGTACTTGGCCTTCATTTCTGTTATCAGACAATATCTTGAATTTAAGTCAGGAGCTCCTGACCTGACAGAGCTAAGCTCACACATTTCTATCCAGGAAAAAATTAACTCCTTTGTTCTTTTGTCCCAAGACTATCATAAATAATTGGCAAGTAACCTCATAGAGTTTCCAGCACTTAACTTTCCTTCTAAACATTGTCTTTTTTTAAAAAAAATATCAGTTGTTCATTTGTAATGGATGAGAAATATTGGACACTTGAAATGGTGTTAGGATGAGCAATTAAGAAATGGCAGCTGAAGAAAGAAAATGAGGCAAAGAGACATCCCCTGGACTTTTATTGTTGTCTGCATGTTGGACGCTTGCTCACTGAGAGGGGTGTTAACAGAAAACTTTGTTCGTAGTAAGGGATTTAATGTTCCTGGCATGGTATTTATCCACATGTGTCTTCTTTTCTACTTCCTTCCACAGATCCTTGGTTGCCATTTTATTCTCTATTTTTGTAGTGTGTTTAAGACATGCATTGAATATATGGAAATTATGAAATTAAATTATAAAATGCTTAACATAGCATAATGCCTGTTGCTTGGAGAAGCAAAATGAAAGCTCAGAGATATAACATTTCTCTCAACAATCTTCAGTGCAAATCTTGAGACCATTAAGAAGATTTACTCAGTAACTGATGAGGAAATAAAGAATTCTTCCCAGAAACACAGCGTTTATTAGTGATATATGAAGTTAGATGTGCTGCTGAGTCCCTCTGCTCTTAAGTCACAGAATCTATTTATGGACTGTGAAAATGAGAAAGAAGTCCATGAACAGTGCTTGGGATATTATATACTCAAGATAAATGTTTAGTAGGAAGCATTCCAAGGACATTTATTCTCATTATTATTGTGTTTTATGAATCTCCATGTAGTAACCTTGAGATTGGAGACAAGAATCAGTCTCATTAGCAGCAACATTGTTTTCCTCAATCATTTTGGTTCTCCTCCTCCTACAAGAGTGTATTTATTCTCAGGATCATTATAGAATCGTACCTGCCTTCTGGATAGCAAAGAGTTTATAAGTATAATCATTCTTTTGAATTCATGAAGGTTTGTTTCCAGAATCCCTCAGACAATAAAATGTGGTTGTTAAACTGTCTCATATAAAATGTTATAATATCTATATTTAACCTACCTACTTCCTCCTGTATATGTCAAACGAGACCTAAATAGCTAACACAATATACAGTTCCGTACTACATTACATAGGAAATATCCAAAAAGAGGAAGATATATAGATGTTTTGCATAATCATGACAATTTCTTTTATATTGTGTCCATATTTGGTTAAATCTGTCAATGAGGAGCCGGGCAGTGGTGGCGCATGCCTTTAATCCCAGCACTTGGGAGGCAGAGGGAGGCAGATCTCTGTGAGTTCGAGACCAGCCTGGTCTACAAGAGCTAGTTCCAGGACAGGAACCAAAAGCTACAGAGAAACTCTGTCTCGAAAATCAAATAAATAAACAAATAAACAAACAAACAAACAAACAAATAAATAATCTGTCAATGAGGAATCCACAGATAAACAATACATGCTTTATATAATAGCAGAGACATAATATATACAATCTACTACAATATGCAAATCCATACTAAATTATATGTCAAAATAACATGATAGAGTGGTACACTTACTGAAATAATCACAAATTTAGTTTATAAGAGCTATAAATTAAAAGGTATAAATTCTTGTAATTAATTAGCCACTCAAGTCTACCAATGGCGAGTTGCTGTCATGGAAAGGTGACACAGCTCCCAAACTATCAACTCTTTCTTTAATGAATAGTTTGTCTTTGGGGAATTTTAAACCATCAACTCCAGTAATTATTAACTAAAACCACTAAAAATATGTATGGAAGGAATCAATTATTTATAAAAATATATTCTGAATATCTATTATGCCTTGGTACCACATTGTACACCAAAATTATGGGGAGTGGCACTTGCCTGCATTTCAGAAAGATTAAGAAAATTTAAATTAATAGCACAACTGAATTAGTGAAAACAGGAAGATGTCACTTAAAGCTATTATTTTCACACCAGTACGGTAAAAGCCTTGCTGTACAACATATATTTTATCAAAGATTAACTGAAGCAATGTGTATAAACTGTCAAACACTGTATGGCATAATGTTACAGAAAGATTCTTTAGTCAGGTTATCAGTAAGTCTGTACAATCAGGCAACCACACAATAGCTAATAGGAAATGAGAATAAAATGTGTAACATATTTATTCGCTTATATTTTACACTTGAACAATTATTAATATGACATTCCATTCTGTTTATCCTGACTTATTCTGCTTATTTTAACTAATTTGGGGATAACTACTTAATAACCTGAAGACATGCATTCCTGCATAAACAGCATACAAAGTTGGCCATAGCAATTCATATATGGGGATTAATTGTCCTGGCCCATCACTATACTTCTTTAAACTTACAACCTTCCCTACTATAACCATGGCATGAAAATGTTCAATAGCATTTATTTTTAGTACAATTTTATCTTTATAGAATAATTCAGTTAAAAGTGCAGAGCTCTCATAGTGTGCTTGGCTAAATATAAAACCCTAGCTGTCAACATAACATGATAGAGTGGTACACTTACTGAAATAATCACAAATATATTCATAGGCTTTTTCCCCAAACCTACAGTTCATGCTGGTATTGAATATTCTAAGGATTTTTACAAAAATATATTAACATACATATAGTATCATGTAGACTAGCTTGAGCATGCCAAATAAATGTTGTAAACCAACTATTTATCTCTTTCCCCTTAAAGCATCTACCTATAACTGATCATTTTATTATCTCTACAATTTTTGTCTTTTCAACATTATACCATGTTTAATCTTTTCTTTCACTTAGTCACCTAATGACTTATCATCTCTAACATCCCCTCATGACTTATCAACTCGTCATCCTTTCAAGATCTGGAAATTATGATTAAAATAGCTCTGTATGTCTTAAACAGGTTTTGCAGAGATACCAACTTTCAATTTATTTGAGAAAATGCCAAGTACTAATTATAAGTGGTATACCAGAAAACGTGGTACTGTCAGCACTAAAGGAGTGTTCCTTCTGCCATACACCCTTGCCAGCTTTGGGGGAGGTAATGTCTTGAACTTCCACACAATAAGATGTATCCGTAACATCACACTGTTTCAATTTGCCTTTCTCTGTTGACATATGATGTCTAACCTCTGTGAACAGGCTTGCTTATCAGCTCTACTTTTTTTTAACCATTTATTTATGTATTTTGAAGTTTTGATTGAATGCTTAATTTTTCAATGTTGAGCAATAAACATCATTGATGTATTTTCAAAAATAATCCTCTGTTCAATACATCTTGTACAACACTATTCCCAGTCTATGACTTTTCTTCTCATTCTCCTCACATTTTCATTCATTCTGGAATCAAAGGTCTTACACTTTTTTCAAGGTATCTGAGGTTTTATTCTTACAGTAATTTCTGCACAAAACTACATATCATAAAGAGGTTAATTTTAGGATTGGCTTAGCCTGGGGAAAGATACTTTAATAAAATCTACCATAACGATTATTTCTCTCATGCATCATGACTTTATTCTTGTATCTAAAAGTAACCAACAAACTCCACCTTCTAGATTTTTTTCCTGAGTTTTAAATGTAAAGTACTTGTAGCTTTATAGGTTTGCATTTTACATTTAGGATTATAATCAATCTTTCACTGATTTTTGTGTGGGGTCTGCGATCTATGGTCTGTTAGGTTTTGTTATTGTTTTCCTTTGTTCCTAACAGAGCTCTATTTGTTCCAGTACCACTGACAAAATGATTCTTTTATTCCATTATGTTGTCTCTCTGTCTGCCAAGATATCTGTTGACTGTATATGTGTGCCTCTGTTTGGGGACTCAAATCAGGGGTGCTGGATGTCTCCTTTCTTGCCAATACTCAGTGCTTAGACTTTGGTGTTCTCCAAAATTATTTTGACTATAATAAGCATGCTTTTTCATAAAACTTTTAATATTGATATTTCTGTATTCAAAACTTGCTAGGTTTTTATGCATAGCCCATTGACATGTTTGTGTGTGTGTGTCTGTGTGTGCGTGTGCGCACACATGCCTTTTAGCATAGAATGGAAAAATACCAAGTGATTACACTCTGTTCTTTTCATGCTAGTGAAAGGTTAAACAAGGTTAATCCCCAGGTTAGTACTAAACCTCATCATGGTTGGCAAATTAAATATTGTGCTGCTTCCATAAATAGAAAAACTCACAGTGAAGGGACTCTGGCTAGCTCAAGCCTGGCACTGCCAGTACTTGCCCTTTCCCCCCATTTCATCTGCTTTGCTAAAAAAAAACCTTCAGATTACATTCCTAAAGCTAACCACCAAGGTCTGTTTTCATATTTGACCACTTCCTCCTACTAAGGCTGACTACCAAAGTCCGGCTATTAAAAACCCCCTTTAATTCATTTAATTAACATAGGGTTCCCCCTTTACCGTTATAAGTCTTTACTTACCGATTTGACCCATCTGTATCCTCTCTATCCAGAGGCTGTCCTTTGTCACTCTGGGACAATACTCCTTTCTTCTTTCCCTTCTCCTCTTCCCCTACTCCCCTTTTCACTGTTTTATTTTTCGCCACCACATTCTAGCCCATTCTAACACAGACCTAGCCTTATTCTCCTCTTAAAAATTACACCTGCGAGAACATTTGCTATTCTTTTCTGCCTGAGTCAGAAAGCAGCCACTTTAATTTTTCTTTCAACTTAATAAAGGATCCTTCCTGGAATACAAACGTTTAGTGTGATTTGGGTCTAATCTGGTGTCTGGGAGGAAGCCCCACTATTTGGGAGTCTCCTTCACACAGTTGCTTTATTTCATAACTACTGAAAAAAAAACATGCATTATCAAGTAGAATAGCAACGACCCAAAGATGTTAATAAATACTTACCTAATAAACTGGATGGTGGTGGCACACGCCTTTAATCCTAGCACTTGGGAGGCAGGGGCAGATGGATCTCTGTGAGTTCGAACTCATTTTGGTTTGCAAGAGCTAGTTCCAGGACAGCCTTTAAAGCTACAGTGAAACCCTGTCTAGAATAACCAGAAATAGATAGATAGATAGATAGATAGATAGATAGATAGATAGATGATAGATAAACAAACAGATAAGTAAATAAGTAAGTAAATAAAAAATACATCTTTTTGAAACTAACAATAAATTTCAGAAAAAAAAGAAACAAACCAACACCTAACTGTTCTTCCTGAGCTTCACAAATATTTTTTTCAATGTTCTTTCGAGATCCCCACAAGGCAGATATTAGCATTTTGGCACTGGGTTCCTAAAGACAATGTTTTCAAGGAGTTTGTGTAGGCAGTTACATTCTCATCAGTCAATAGTCAGTGAAGGAGTCCATTAAATTTCTTGCTTTCTCCTTCTGTTCCTCTATCAGCTACCAGATCATTTTGACATCAGATGGAGAAGAAAGGAGTGAGGAAAACACCTGATACACGAGCATTAAACTAGCCAAACAAACAAAATAAACCACGACTGTAAAATAGCCAGGATAATCTGAGTATGTATCATGTGTGCTTACCCACATTGGAAGCAGTGAGTATAACAGAATAGAAAAATAATGCCAATGACCCTTTACCATCTTACTCTTGTTTATTTAGTCACTTTTCATTAAGATGTTGTTTGCAAAGGCTTTTAGTGGTTTTAGACCTTTCTCATTTTATTCTCCTTGAATAACATAACTTTGCCCAGAAGATTAGGAATCCCTTCCACTAATCTCATGCAAATATTTACTGAATTTGGTCACTTCTTCTTCAGAAGCAATGGTTTCATCTATCACAGAGGATTAAGAATCATGTCATAGTATTATTAAGCCTTTCATAGATAGAAATTGCTTATAATTATGGAAAACTGTAATTACAATGAGCTCACTACAGCCTTAAAAACTTGTGGATGGTTGGTCTCGAATTTGCTTGAGAGGCAAACTATGAATTGCTGCATTTTGCTAATTGGAGTTGTGGAAAATTCAGAGTAATGATTAGGCCTGCCATAATTCATCTGCCAAGTAACAATTATGAATCCCAGCAGGGAACAGAAGGACATGTTTTACCTAAAATAGCAAACAGACTCTGAGCTGGGACAGAATTACCATTGGGAGTTAACAAAAGCAATCTAAAAAGAAAAAAAAAATAGACCACAAATAATGTTAAAGAGGCCCAGAAAAGATCATAGTTACAGTAACAGAGATGAATTTAGTGAAAGAATCAGTAACACAAACTGACTTAGTTGCAAAGTCACTTGTTACCTTAGGACTTGTTCGAAACAGAATAGCATTAAACAATCGACAGCAGCTGTTTAATGGGATACAGTGTAAGATATTAATCTAAGAGAGACTTTGTGGTACCTGTGCTATCAGAGTTAGATGGACTGAACAGGTAAAAGAGAGCTGAAAGAGAGAAGGGTAGAGGAGTAGAAGGAAGGATCAAGGTAAAATTCTTAGGTAAGTTAGGCTGTAGATAATTTTAACTTATCTGAGTTAAGACTGTAATAAATTCAAAATAAACTGACAATATAATTGTGATTCGATACTTTGGTATTTATATGTTTGTGTTTATTTAAAATTAGTTATTTTAATTAACATTTAATTAAATATATTCTTCTTACTTCCCTCTAACACCTCCTTTACCCCCACCACTACCTTTCAAACTGATGACCTTTATTTCTGATACACACACAGACACTCACACACAATGCTAAATCTGTTTGGTGCTATTTGTGTATACGTGTATATGGTTTTGGTACTGAAATGATCACTTTGAATTGGAAAGTCAATTAGTGTTCTCAAAGCTGGGAGAGTAATTCTTCCCCTTTCAGCAGTCACTAGTTGCCTGAAGTTCTTATTTTTTTTATCCAGAATAGGATTTGAGGAGAATTGTTTATATATTCTTACATTTTGGAATTTTTCTTACCTACACCCTTTGTCTCAGGAATGTAAATTAAACCCAAGATACTCTAAAATATAATCTGTGTCTGACATCTGCTTCATAATCTTTAATTTTTTTGTCTTCTTAATTTGTATTAGAAACTTCAGTACTGCAAAGCAGCAATTATCTTGTTAATTGATCTACAACTTTCCAGAAACTGGTCATTTTCTGAAGAGGGGAACTATTATTTACTTTTCCTCAAATAAACTGCTTGTTGATTTTTATCACAACATGTTTTAAGATGAAGATGACATGGATGGTTCTGTACATTCACAGAACCATCATAGAACACTTTCTTTTTAGATTCGTTTCCTGACTCTCATCCTATGACTTGGTACATACAAAATACATTGATACAACAAAATATATTTATGCAGTGTCTTTCTGAATTGTACTCTTTCTTATGGGATGCTAACTTTTCTCTTTTCATTGCTTTATATGCAAACAAAATCATAATATAAAATATGTAAATGATGTCCTGGGAGGCAAAAATTACCTCACCATTGTGCATTGTGTGATACATTTCTTATCAGGAATGACAACTTGTATCCAACAGCTTAACATAAATCTTATTTTACTTATTGAAAGCAGATAAAGATCTGTAAGAACTGAAAGACTTTTCTTTCATTTCTTAGCTGCCCAAACCCAAATAATCACACAGAAACTATACTAATTATATGTTTGGTTAATGGTTCAAACATATTTGTGGCTAATTCATATAACTTAAATTAACCAATTTCTATTAATCTGTGTATCACCACGAGGCTGTGGCCTACCGGTAAGGTTTCAGCAGGGGTCTTTCTCCTTCAACAGCTACATGGTTTCTCGTTGACTCCACCTACTGTCTCTATATATCTCTGTTCAGATTACTGCCTGACTTTGCTCTGCTAAGCCATTGACCCAAAGAGCTTTATTCATCAACCAATAAAAGCAACACATATACAGAAGGATACTCTACAACAAAGATCAATTCTGATTCATTTCCAAGTGTGCTATAACTTTATGTATAATGAAGAGTTCTGTGGAGAGGAACTGCCATCTAAAGCTTAGACTTTGAAATTTAAAAGGCTAGAAACAGACAACTTTGTTCAGCTGTCTGATAATTGGAGATGCTGAATTCTTTTATATAAATAATATAGACTATGTTACCACCAAAGAGTTAATGTGTATCAGGCTGAGACCTTTATAACCAATAGAGTTTAGTCACTACATTAAACTGGAATAGATCAACTTTTGTGTGTGTGTGGGGGGGGGTGTGGAAGTTTAAGGGACTGGGAATAATGATGAGTTTTAGCTGTTTAATCAACTGTGTGATCTGTTTTTCACTTTCTTTTTATTTATTCTTTGCGTCTTTCACATCATGCATCTCGATCCCTTTTATCTCTATATCTCTTCAAATCTACCCTCGGACATTAGAACCACACCACCAATAAAAGAAAATAAAGTTTAAGAGAAAAAAAAAAGAAAAGAATCAGTCTCATCGTGGAAGTAGTAACGCAATTCAGTGAGTCATGCAGTAAACCCCCTTGTCCATATAGTTTTACTTGCAAGTATTCATTCTAAAGGGCCATTGATCTAGTTCCAAACCTCTAGTTTGTTCTACACTAATGATGCTCGGCCCTCACTGGGACTTCTCTTGGATAGCTCACTGTTGCTCTGTGATGTGGAGATCCTGTAGTTTTGGTTCTGTAGGACTGGCCCCTTCACGTGCTCCAGAAGATAATAGATGGGGTGAATATTGAGATGGGCCAACTCATAATCCTGGTTGTGGGCCTGGGTAATTGCAGGTCATCCTCCAGCTCTCCCCTGTCCTTACCACCAGGGAGAGCTCTCCAGCGTTGCCTGGCTGGTTTGTTCCTTGTAGCAATAAGCGAGGGTGGGGCCAGTTCTCCTTCTTTCACCTCCTCAGGATTGGCTCTCCAACACCAACATCTTCAGTGACAGCTCTACTGTCTTGCCCAGACAAGGTTCAAGGACCACTCTCTGGAGCATTGCAGCTGGTGAAAGACAAAAGCAGCTCCTCTACACTTATGACTTCAGGGCCAGCTCTCCCACTCATTTCAGGCATAGAAAGGCTGGGTCAAAGCCACCTCTCCCCTATCCATGCCCTCATATGGCAGATTAGGAGTGTGGCCAGATCTCTCACAGTGAGCATTCTCCAGCCTGCTCAGCCCTGCCTCCCATCAACAGGGTCAGTTCTAATGTGCTGCCTAGACAGTGCAGGATTGGCTATCCCGAGTGTGGTAGCTGGTAAAGGGGAGGGGTCAGCTCCCTCACCAGCTGTAGTTAGTGAGAATCTTTTCCTCACCCCCATTACCACATAGTAGATGAGAGAGTTGGTACCGTCTATGTCACTCTCATGCCCTTAGTTCTGGCTCACACATACCGCTGTTTATTAGGTCCACTCTACTGTAGTTCCCAGGCGAGGCACAGGGCTTGTTCTCCTGCATGCAGCAGTTGACACTGGAAGGGTTGGATCAGGTATCCTACCTTTTGCAGGTAGTGAGCTTTGAGGGAGGCATCTTTCTTATATCACATGGCAGGCACGACCTACATTCCCCATGCCCTCAGGGCCAGCTCTCCCTTGCCCCTGCAACAAGATCAACTCCCAATATGTTACTCAGGTGAGGTGGTCTGGGATCCTCTCTCCTGACTGCTTCAGACAGTGAGGGGCAGGACCAGTTCTCGCTAGTGTTGCAGTCAATGAGGGGGTAGGGACAACTCGGTACAGCCCTATCCTACTGGCCTGTGGTTTCAGGAGCAAAGACATCAACACAGACCACTGGTTTATCAGGGCCATGAACCCAGACATGGGCCCCAGCAACAGTCCAGTGCCAGACATCACCATAGCCCCGAGTGACAATCAAGCCACCCATTTCAGCCTGTTGCTCACTGCTTTCATCTCTTCAGTTACGCCTCTCTCCACAGGCCATGAACCATTGGGTTTCTCTCTCTCTCTCTCTCTCTCTCTCTCTCTCCTCTCTCTCTCTCTCTCTCTCTCTCTCTCTCTCTCTCTCTTTCTCTCTCTCTCTCTCCTATACCACACCATATATTTGCTCACTATAATAGCGCCATCTGCCTGGCGCCACAAGACACTAGGCAGCCCATGTTTTCTCCTCAGGGTCCAGGGTGGACTACTTCAGGCTTGTCTGTGAGTCTCCTTGTTCTGCTCAGTCTATAGTGGCACTGGGTTGAACCATTCTTTCTCCTCAGATCCCAGGGCAGTCCCCAACAGTGTTATTTTTAATTGTTGTAACATTGTGATAATTTCTATGGACTAATATTTAGATTAACTTTTTAAGGAGCTATTTTGGGGGGAGAGGGGTGATCTGCAAAGAATGTAGAGGTAGCAATATTTTGGTTCTAATAAAATTTCCCCAGTCAGTTCTTTAAAGCTAAGTTGGTTGGTATCAACTGGTGAAAGCCTTGCTAATAAAATTAATAAATCAACTACTTCACATGTGCTGGAAAACAAATGAAATATTAAAACTGCTTAGAAATGGCATTCTTATCAGAATACACAAACCAGCAAAATAAATTCCTGCTTCTCATTAATATAGATTCTCTAGCTGAAGTAAGGATTTGCAATGAAATATCGGTACCTTGAGGAAGTCATATTCTGTCATATCTTTATAATATATCAGCCTAAGAAAGTCCTGTCTTCTTTGTTTCAAAATATTATTCTTATTTCTGGTGAGATTTTTCAGATCAGTAGAGAAATGCTTTCCACATAGTATGTTGAACTGTGTGTTTTGCATTCTTTTAATTATTCTTTTAGTCTGTAAGAGACAGGGTATCATATACCTGGCTTCAAACTCCCTGAGTATCTGAAGTTGACATTGAAACCACAGGGCAGTGCCAGAATACCCAAATTCATTATACTTTGTAATGCAATCATATCATGGTTATTTCATTTGAACCAACACCTTAAATTTTAAATTTACATATGCCAATTACATCACTAAGGAACTTGGATAATCCAAGACTCTACATGTCTCTCTATAAACCCTACATATCATATTCTTAAAATTTTTATTTTCTTGTGGAGATCTGGGTACTTAATCTCACTTTTCCCATCCTGGCTATCAGAACACTTAAAATTCAATCTTGCATTTATTTTATGTCTATCATCTAATTTTTTGTTGTAGAGATCGTGTTTTATTTTGAGTATGCAAATAAGAAAATTGGAATAAGAAGACAGATACAAATATGTCTTTTTAACTTAATTTGTATTACTTCTTTTATATTTTGAGATAATGTAATTACATTTTCTCTCTTTCCTGTTTTAAATCCTCCAATATATTTCCTTGCTCTCTTTTCAATTGATAGCCTCTTCTTTCATTAATTGTTATTGTAGGTATGCATATGTATTTTCATATATGTGTGTACATAAATATTATATATGTATGTATAAATATGTATATAGGAATGCATATGTAACTGTTTGTGTGCTTATTATACATATATGTTTGCTTATGTATTTATATTTAGGAATTATATATTAAGAATTTATATATTCAGGAATTTGTGCATATACAGTATATATGCAATATTTAGGAACACACACATATATCAAATGTTATAACCTTATAAGTGTTTATAACATTACTGTAGTATGTATACTTTCAGGGCTGACTATGTGTTACTGGATAACTAATCCATGTGTGCTCTTCCCTGGAGAGATTTTATCTCCCACTCTCAGCATTCTTTCTTTGCATGTAGGTCCTTTTGTAGAGGTAAAGCCTCATGCTCTTTCCTCCATCCACTTCAGCATGTCTGTTGGTGTCCTTGTTCAGCTCATGCATAGGCCGTCATGTTGGTGACACTCTATGGGTGTAGATCCTGATAGTACTAGAAGATACAGTCTCAAAGCAAACTTGCTTAATATCTGGCTCTTACATTCTTTCAGCCCCTCTTTTGCATTGTTCCCTGAGCCTTAGAAACAGTAGCTATTTTAATATATTCACATCCATTAAATTCAGTGTGAGGGTGTGTACATGTGCACATGTGCAGGTCCTCGTGTCATAGAAGGAAGACAGTGTGTGAATGATAGCTCCCAAGTAGTTTCTCTCCTGCCACTCTGGGGATGGAAGGATTGAGCTCCTGCAACTCAGCCTGTACCATTACTCCTAGCTATCTCATTGGCACCACGTTCATACTCTTTAAAGTTCTGCGGTGCAGCAATAAGAATACGGCTCCCTTCAGTTAGCACGGGGGACACCTAGCAACGCTTTGGTATATTACTTCATAAATACGTGCCCTGCAGTCCTATGAACTGTTGGTCATAGATCTGAGAATTCTCCAATTTCACTACCTGCTTATTACATCTTTAATCAAAATGTCTAATAGGAATCTTTTTTGACTGAGGGCATGTTTGTTCACTGTCCCTATTTCTTCTGCTCCTAGAATTTTTATTTCTCTCTAACAACATTTGCAGAAACATGAACACTATGAAACAAAGTCTTATTTGAGGTAATTGAGACAATATATCTACCCATATTTCAATGCTCTCTTGCCCTGGGTAAGATAATTCTGGTGCTAAAGTAGAGAGCAGCTTTTTGCCTTTAGCTTGTCTGCATGTTGCCATTCACATCCATGAAACTGACAGGACTCTAGTATTTGAGATTTAGGGAGCTACTCCAGAACATTCTTTGCTACTGCTCCTAGAGTGTGTGTCAATAGTGTCCCCTCCTTTTCTTGTTTTCTCTCTGCTTATCTAAAGGTAAAAAATTTCCCTAAAGCCTATGGTTACTCCTAAAAAAATGGAATCTAGGACTGCTTTCAAATAATATAAATTACAAAGAATAAAGCAGTTTAATTTTGTCATGCTGACTACGTCTTTCCAATCGACTCAACAAGGTATCAGAAATTGAAAGAAATTTTTCCAGAACAGACATAAGCACTGTTTATTGGAAAACTGTTCAGCTTTTAGAGAGAAGAAGAATCATCTTTTAGCCATTCAATATTATCCTTGGATATGGAAGTCTTCTATCAAATGTTCTGTATCAAAAGCTTAGTCTGGAAAGTATGAAAGTGGCCTAGCCAGTAGACTAACCCATAGTACATTTATGAATTGATATTATTGTTGGTGGGTTGTAGAGTTGGGGATTGAGGTTGCTAGGAGGAGACTGACCGCAAACACCTCAGAAGAGAAAATCTGTGTCAACGCCCATCTTCTCTACGTTTCTCAGCTGCCATGGGATCCGTAGAATTATTTCATCAGGACCCCTCTGTCATGATGTTGTGCCACTACACAGGCCAAAACAGATGAAGCTGAATAACTGTGGCTACACATCTCTGCAGATGTGAACCAAAATTTGCATTTTCCTCTTTAAATTGGTTTTTAGGCAATTTGTTGTGTCATTAAAAATCCAATACAACCCATGGTAAAAACAAATCTTAGATTGATACTTTGTTACTTAAAGACAGAATGCAAAGAAGAGGGCTTTGTGAGATATTAGTAAGAAAGCAGTTAGTACAAATATTTTCATAATTTTATTAATCTCTGCCCAACTGCCTTAACCCTATCCAGCTTCAACTTAACCATTGCCTCATACAATATAGGAAAGAAATGTTACAGTTCCTATTTGGGGTGTCCCCAGAAGTCCATGTATTAAAGGCTTGGTCCCCAGAATAACATGTAGGAGGGAGTGGCAGGATTTTGATCACTGGTGGATGTGTGTGCCACTTATATTGCCTTTCAGAACGCAGGTCTTCATTCTTTATTGTTTTTTTTTTGTTTTCTCTCTCTCTACTGCTCTATTTATAACAGATTCATGCCAAAAAAAATATTGAATCTTCTATTCTGGAACAACATAAAGTTTCTATCTCTTCATCTTCCACACATCCGGCATAGATTCCATATCCACATATGAAAAATCATAAACTTGAGTATGAAGTATTATGAATCTAACAATCATCATCAATAAAAATAATGAACTATAGCTGATGTTGTGCCTAACTTTAATTAACATTAAAACCTTTATTATGACAGATGCTCTCACAGTGAAGATATAACATTGTTATTTTTTAAATATATTCAACATATTTTTATTATAAGTGTTTGATAACTCAGCCTCTTTAATGCAACTAACTTGTGACTCTAGCTAACTTTCTCTCAGGATATATAACTTCCTGGCATATGGTTCTGCCTTCATGTGGGATGCAAGCATTACCTTCTAATATATAAGAAAATTAAGTGCACTCAACCATGGAGCAATGCATTTTTTATCAGAATTCTGAAAAGTCAGCTCCCTGTTTCTATTTCTTTCAAGAGATGCAAGGCAAGCAGGAGCAGCAACTCCAATTACAGAAAAGAGTCTGTGTCTGTGAGAACCAGAAATTAATGTGGCAAGAGAAAGCAATAATCACTTAATCATTACTCTACATACTCATAATGCCACACGACTCATCAAAACCCCCGATAAGAACTTGAACAGGGACTTTTATTTTAAAATGACCACTCTGTATTAACTCATCTGAGCTCAACCTATTGCTGACTTTGAATTCATCAATGGGAGGCAAAAATATGATATCTAAAGAAACTTATTTTCTAATGACATAGGCATACAATGAAATATAAACACTATAAATAAAGTATCTGATATAAGTTAATAAGTGCAATATCATAATGAAGAAAATCAACAATTAAGGGGTATAAATACTATAATTATATAACTGAGACAAGTTTTATAAGTTAGCAACATTTAAAGAAAGCCCAGAAGAACTTGCTTCTCTTATATTTTAGAAAGGAATGTTCTGACATTTTGGGGGTAGTACACAGCAAAAGCAAGCAAGGTGGCTGCCTTAAATTTCCAAAGAACAGCAAGGAGGTAGTGGTGCAACTATATGGTGATTGGCAGGTGGGATTTGTGCAATCTGATGCAGTGCATTTTGGAGTAACGAAATTATCCTAATATTGTTTACAGCTTGAAGGGGAAAGGTAAAACCTGTTAGTTTCCAGCTTTGGATTCTCACAGACTGTCAAGAATATGCAAGAAAATGCATGTGTTTACACAAATGAGTAAAAGGACTTTCTAAAGGAAGAGGAATATATTACATCTGCATTGTAGCCAATGTGCAAGGAATTTTTACTAAGGTTGAATAGGTGCTAAGATAGTTTCACATTGAAAATGATCTTGAATATTTTTAAGCTAGACATATTTACGTATTTATGTAATGAATTTATGTCATTTTCACCTATTATTTCTTTTCTCATACATATCTTTGCCTGCAAAAAGCTTTCTTCTTAACAATTTCCTCTCTCTTTTGTCTGTGACCCATAAAGTTTAATTAAAGTTTTTTGCTTAAGGATGCATAGGAAGCCATTTACTGGACCAAGTGAAACTTATCAGTGTTTACACTACTGAAAAAAAAAATTTCACCCCATCAACAATCATTAACTGAGACTAGTACATTCAGGAAGTAATAGGGCCTCTGAATCCCTACCCAATCCATGTCAAAATGCTTATGGGCTAATTCTGTGGAAGTCTTGTGTCAATGATTGCCTCAATAGTTAAAGAAATATGAGTGAGATTATCACTCAGAACAAAGGAAAAATGTGTGCTTCTGATTAGATTGCTAAATGGCAAATCTTAGAACCAAGGTAAATAGCATGTTATTTAAATATACAATGCAAATAAACTGCTATATAACATTGATTTCATAATATAGAAGATATTAAATTCTAGACAAAGAACATAAAATTCTTTTTTGCACCATTGTTATGTTGCTTTGTGAAAATTTGAGTATGGTAGTTACATGATCAGAAGTTAGTTTTGATAAAAATGATTGGAGGCAATAAAACTATTTAACACAAAAGGTAACAAGTTGAAGTGAACTGTAAATGTTAAGAAGGAGGCAGAGTCAATATGCATTGACAAGACAAAATAAACCAAAAATAAGAGGTATCTACAGGTAAAGTTGGGAGATAAATGGTATGAAACCAGAATAAAGGAGATGTCAAGATCATTAATCAAGCCGGGCAGTGGTGGTGCATGCCTTTAATCCTAGCACTTGGGAGGCAGAAGCAAGTGGATTTCAGTGAGTTTGAGGACAACCTGGTCTAAAAGAGCTAGTTCCAAGACAGGCACCAAAGCTACAAAGATAACTTCTCAAAAACAAACAAACAAAAAAGGTCATTAATCAAAAGAACAAGCCCAGAAGCAACTAAGAAAGTCTGGCAAAGAAGTTGAAACTTCATAACTTTTGAAGTCTTCTTAGAAAAATATTTAAGAACTGGTATCAAGATTCAGCAGAAGGAAGTGGCCTAAAGTAAAATTTTCAGAAATTTAATTTAACCAAATAGGTCAGGGAATATCATGGGGAAAGTATAGATAGTAAGAAAATCTGAACAGAAGATTATGTGATCCACCCACGATAAGTGGAAGGGAAGGAACTGGTGAAAAAGGATGTCATGAGGATTAAGAAGTAGAATGAAAAGGGAATCCAGAAATGTTGTAAAATCAAGAAGAAAATTTTAGCAAACATGAAAAGCAACAAGAATGTCTAAGAAAATTCTCGGGAGATGGCAACTGTGAATGTAAGATGTGTCTCTCTATAAAGTTCAATCAGGTAAAAGGAAGATTCACGTTTCTCTTCAGCAAAGAGCTCAAAGCAGAGATTTCTGTCATTAAAAATGATTTTCTAGTAGATAGCCAGAGTCCATGAAAACAAGAATAACATTTGAGCTTCCAGCAGCAATTCTGAGATGACTACTTACACCAAAATAAGAGCATTAGTGTATTGCCTACGGGAAAAAGCTATGTTTCTTCCAGATCTTGCCACTTTACAGTTCAGAGTATTGCTTTATCGACAGAATTGAGCAAGATTTTGTAGACAGGAGCATCTGGCCTTCCAATGTACAGATACACATTCCAACTTCTCATTTCCAAAGATAGTTTAGAATGGTGAGGGTTGGACTTAAATTTTTAAGTGGATTCTATGTAAGTTTTTAGCATAATGAGTGAATTTGGTGGCAATGAATAAATGGCTGTGGATTTTCAAGAGCAGAGTAAAAGATATTATCCAAAGTGTAAGAGATGGAAGAGTGAGTGAGAATAAATGAAGATTTACTAGTGATAGATTATTTGAGAAATGTGTCTGTGCATAGATAAAAGGATAAAACAATTTGCAAAGGGAAACAATAGAAAGAGGTTTGGCTATTGCTACATTTTACTGGGATTTGATGTGGTAGTCCCCTCTGTGTGCTGTGATTACCATTAATGAATAAAGAAACTCCTTCAGACCTATAGCAAGGCAGAATTTAGATAGGCAGGGAAAGCTATGCTGAATGCTGGAAGAAAGAAGGGCAGAGTCAGAAGAAGCTATGGAGCAGCTGCCAGAGTCAGACTTGCTGAAACTTTGCTGGTAAGCCACTACCACGTGATGATAGACAGATCAATGGAGATGGGTTAAATTAATATGTAAGAGTTAGCCATTAATTAGCTAGAGCTAATGGGCCAAGCAGTGATTTATATAATACAGTTTCTGTGTGATTATTTCAGGTCTAAGCTAGCTGGGCGGCCAGGAACCAACAAGCACCTTCCCTCCAACAGGGCATAATCTAACTAGGTATATTTATTGGGGAAAAAAGGAAAAGTATAAAAAAAAACTGAAGATGAACTAGATACAGTGATGTATATTTCATAGGTCATGGAAAGAGTGATCTTAAGATTCAATAAAATTTCACTTCAGCAAACAGGTATAAAACACCAATAATAATCTTGAGAAAGAGAGAGAGAGAAAGAGAGAGAAAGAGAGAGAGAGAGAGAGAGAGAGAGAGAGAATTTAGAAATATGCTTCATAAGACAAAGAAGGATGATTTCAAGGAGAAGGAGAAAACAAAAAAAGTGACTCTTTTCCATTCTGGTATTGAAATATATATTTGAGAACAAGGGAAACAAAGCTGTGCTTGAAGTCTTTAGAAGTCAGCAAGGCTTTGAAGTAGCTTCTACTTCTATTGCTCTAATAAGAATTAATTTAGATTCTCACTAGCAGTTGCTCTGTTGTGCATTCATGTATGCAGTCATCCCACACATGGTATATTAATTTTGTTATAAACAGATCTACAAACTTAGGGCTTTAGTTAAGATATAAAAAAAATGATGTGATTTCTGCTTCCACAGTGTTTACAAAGTGGCAGGAAGTCAATAAGTACAAAGACAAGGTAGTTGAAATGGTATTAAATGGGGATGGGACAGAGTTACTACAGATCTTTCAAGGATGGGAGGCAGATCAATTTCTATAATTTTATTTATTTATTATGTGTACATGGCTTGTCTCTCTGTCTGGGTTTGTGCACATGAGCACAGAGCACAGGTGCCTCAGAAATGGGAAGAGAATGTTAAAGACAGGCAAGTTCTTGGAGCTTGGTGGTCAGACAGACTAACCTAATTGATCATCTCCAGGGTTAGTGAGAGACTCTTTTGCAAATATTTAAAGAGGAGTAGAAGTCAACCTCTGGTCTTCACATGCACTTACAAGAAGCACATATATGGCCTGCATGTGTGTGCGCACACACACACACAGACACACACACACACACACACACACACACACACTGAAAAAAATAGAAAGACTATACCAAGATACATCCATATTGCCATTATCCAGTATTTATCATATATGATAGTTTGAAGGCTATTTCTACCTAGGTAGATGTCAAAGAGGCAAAGGAAAATTTTCTCATTTATTTTGTTCTCTCACAATTACAGGAATCCCTAATGTGCATTTTGGTGTAGTATATAAATTACAATAACAATATTGCCCTTGTAAAAATGTATATCACTTCTCACCATCATAATTTAACAAATAACACATCTCAAATGCCTTAACTGTAATACAGTGCTATAATTTGTAAGTGTGGGCATGCAAATACATAACATTTCATTTTTCTCTTATTGAATTATCTATCCTTGAACATTCCCATTGTGACACTTGTGTATATGCTTATGTTCTTTAGAGTAGGCATATAGATGGCAGAATACTGAATCAAAGAATACAACCTTTTTTGTCTTGCTAAATACTGAAAATGATTTTGCACTGTGTTACTCTGTGCTTTCATTGATCCATTTTTGACTGATACTACACATTGCTCCTTCATTGTGTCAATGTTTGCTCCTTTTTGATCATTATAACATCTACTAATCTAAAGGGTTCATTTTAATGTATATATATATATATATATATATATATATATATATATATTCATTTTTCGAGACAGGGTTTCTCCATAGCTTTTGGTTCCTGTCCTGGAACTAGCTCTTGTAGACCAGGCTGGCCTCGAACTCACAGAGATCCGCCTGCCTCTGCCTTCCGAGTGCTGGGATTAAAGGAGTGCGCCACCACCGCCCGGCTTAATGTTTATATTTTAAACCCAGACTAAAATAGTTATATCTTTTTAACAAAGTCCAACTCCATTATAGATTGAAATCAGTCAAAAATGTTAGCTATTCCCATCATATATACAATTATACTTTTAATGATGACTGAAATATTGTGCTTAGTATAGTAATGAATTTGATTTATTTAAAAGTGTTTTTGTGAGCTATTGAAGCATGTATGTATACATAAAGATACAAGCACACACATATGCTCTATGTAACTGAGTATGTTAGTCTTGAAATTCAATATACTATAACAATTTATGATTATCTACTCATTTTAAATTGTGATTGGTAAAAATATTTAAGGAAAAAGACAAAGTATGAATGTGGAATTTAATCCTAAAAAAAATCTGATGAGGATAGAAAGATAAACCTGTCTAAGTAATTAAGAAAGCAACTGTAGACAGAGACTGTTCTTTCATTTCCTGACCTCCCAGACCTCAAAAATAATACAGAAACTATATTAATTGCAACACTGCTTGGCCAATAGCTAACTCTTATATCGTATATCTTAAATTAGCCCATTTCTATTAATCTGTACGTCATCATGAGGCTGTGGACTACATATAAGGTTCTGGCATTCAAACATCTTTCTCCTATGGAAGCTACATCGTGTGTCTCTGACTCTGTCTACTCTCTATGTATATCTTTGTTCAGATTTCCTGCCAGGCTTTACGCTGCTAAGCCTTTGGCCAAAACAGCTTTATTCATTAGCCAAAAAAAGCAGTACATATACATAAGGAATTGCCCCACCATCTTCCCTTTTTTGTCTAAATAAAAAGAAAGATTTAAACTTTAACATAGTAAAATTACACATACAAGACATTTATCAAGCAAGCTACAGTATTTAATTCATTTGCATTTGGCAAATTAAGAAAAATACTCTACCATCTATCCTATCTCTGTAAGTCTAATGTTTTATGACTTATTTATCCTTTAACATAACTAAGAAAAACTATGACTAAAACTATTATGCTTTCAACTCCATCAAAACCCCCAAAAGGATATAGTTTTACCTAAATAAACATGAAGTACATTGTAAGCATCTTCCAAACTTTAGAATTGACAAAAAGATCTTGCTGCCTGGACAGTCACCCAAAGTTCTTCTGTAAATTTGGAGCATCCATCTTTGGCCTACAGGCCCATAGTATCTGGTAGACTTTTCCATGAAGCGGGAAATTTAAATGACTCCTTTGCCTGTATAGGAATTCTGTCAGTTACTTTCTTTTGTATCCTGCAGAATGTCTGGCATGAAGCAGGAACCCTGAAGGACTGTCTCACCTTCATTGGACAAGTTTAGCAGTCAGTTTTCTCTGGGAACTGTATGTCCAGTTCATACTGAATACCAGGCAAGAGCAGTTTCTTGCCCAAATGGCCATCAAATTCCATAAGAACTCTCCTCAATGCCTGCCTGCAATCTGCTTGAAATAATTGGTGCTGCCAGAAAAAGATGTGTCTCGTTGTGAAAAGTCTGAAGTTAACAAAAAGTTAACATTTTTATGCCATCGTCTGTAAGTCTTTGAAAGGTTTGAAGAATACCCATATATCTGAAATATAAAGCTGTATACTGTATATCTAGAAAACCTAACTAACATGATTACAAGTTTGACTATTATAGATAACTACCTACTAATCTGTATTTGTTGGCGGAGATTGCTCTTTTGTTTCCCAGCTTCTGAGACCTGAAGAATCATGCAGAAACTGTATTAATTACATTACTGCTTGGCCAATAGCTTTGGTTAGCAACTTTGCTTCACAGCAGGAAAATCATGAAATTATGTATAAACAGTAACCCCCACAGTCATACTCAAATCATAGTCCCCTAAAATTATTAAAGATCTCCTCAATGGATCATGTTTCATTTGATTGGTGATCAGCACAGTGTTGCTATTTCCATCATATTCAGAGCAGGCAGAATACTTCAGCACATCACGCAATAGCCCTTCTGGGTCCCAGGGCAGCACAAGCAAACTTCCTGGCCACCCCAGAGCTTTAAGCCCTATATAATCTACTCACAGAGTGATCACATAATCATGCTTAATGTACCTACATAAACCCCATCTACATAAATGTCATCTGCTAGATGGCATTTAAAAGCAGACATGGCCACTACACCTCCTCTCTCACCAAGCTGTTTTCAGACAGGCCTGTGTGTTACTCTGCCCCCCCCATCTGCCCTCTGTTACTAAAATTCTTTTGTTTTTTTTTTGATTTTTTGAGACAGGGTTTCTCCGTAGCTTTTGGTTCCTGTCCTGGAACTAGGTCTTGTAGACCAGGCTGGCCTCGAACTCCCAGAGATCCGCCTGCCTCTGCCTCCCGAGTGCTGGGATTAAAGGCGTGCTCCATCACCGCCCGGCAATAAAATTCTTAAAGTGAGTTTCATTGTGTATCTTGTGATCCATTCTCATGCCTGATATTATCACACAGTATTATTTGTTATAACAAGGAAAAGAAAACAATAAAATGTATTTTAAAAATGGGATTATTCACTAAATTACATCACTAGAACAGTTTATTATATTGTTATTAAATAAGCTTTAAAAAATACTTTTCACAACTGAAAATGTTCACTATATAATGTTAATGTGGAGTATAAAACTTATATTCTACTAAAATGTGGATAGTCATGTCCAAGAATGTCTAGAAAAGCTTATAAAATATGTATAATAATAGATTTATTATGATGTTATCAAATTCTCATTGTCTTATTCATTTTTATATTTCATAAATAGCCTCAATGGATAGAAATCACTGCTATATTATTAAAACAGTTTTACTAATTTCTTGAGAACTTCACACGATGTGCAGATCTAGATTTGAAAGTAATTTAAAAAGTCACTTGGACTTGTAATATAACTCAGTGGTAGAACACTGTCTAGCATGCCCAAAGCCCTCTGCTCTATCCTCAGAACACAACCCCATGCACATATGTAGCCACTTTTACCTACTGCCCAATAAATTTATAAGAACAAAAATGCCTTACTGAATAACTTTGCAGTGTTGATTTGGAAGTGAGAAGCCCATAATGAATATGCCACTGAGATTACTATGATGTTAAACAGGTAGCATCGTCGAGTACATGACTTCATAAGAGGGCACTGCTACAATCATTCAATCTTCAAAGTTACATAACTTCCTTGTTTCAAATGAAATATGTATGTCACATGTTGGTGATAGTTTACAAGTTTTTAAGAGTGCAAATAAAATATCCAACTAAGAAAGTAGTAAGCAGCTACAATCATCTTGCCTTGTGGACATTTTTTACAGAGGTATGGAAATATCAAAATATCAAGCCAAATTTTCAGTTTATCACAAGGTTAACAGTTCCCCAATTTGGCAATGTATAGATTCTATGGCAGTAGTTCAGGAAAGCAGGTGAACATTGAGCATACTAGTCACTAGAAGTCACTTCCCTGGCCACCTCAATAGTCTCTACCCCCACCTGTAAAATGAGAACAGTTGGTTGCTGTTGTTTTGATTTTTGACTTTCCTTTGAGGCAGACAGAAAACTGCAGCAACTTCTAACTCACTATATATTATAGGAGGAAGGCAAGAGAAACACAGTCTTGTACACTATTTTATTAGAAGACCTTTCAAAAACTGTTTGTGGAATGATTCCATTTTAAGACTGTGAAGTGTTCTGTTCTTTGACTTCTTTCTAAACCTTGCTATTTTGAAATTTTAATATATGTTTCTATTTTGTATTAGTTTTGACTTGCTTTGACTTCCAGGTTGAATTGTGCTAGAATACATTGTTAAACTACTATGGTGAAAATTGTCAGGAGTTATCTTTTGAATATATCTGGACATGGATTTGGGTAACCCCAATTTAGTCAGATCAAAGACTGGGAGGAGAGATGCCTGCTTTTCTATTCCTTTATGTTTCTAGGAGCACCTATTTCTTTACCCTCAGTCACCTGGTCTATTTCACTTTTGATCCTGGCATTTGCACGGCCAGTAACTGCCTTGGACATTGGCCTTGCTATTGTCATAAGGATAATATATTTTCCCAAGGATGAGTTCTTCTTGGAACAATTTATCCAGTGGCTTAGGCTCTCCTGCATCAGAGCTCTGCAGGTCTTCCTGTTTCAACTGTCTGTGAGTCTAAGATTTATTAGGCTGTACTCACGGCACTTTCCTTGAGTGTATTTCATTCTGCTGGCCTGATGGGCTGCAGTGAAAGGTGAGAGAGCTGTAAATGTTATGTCACACTCATGGATTCCTTAAATGTACATACTTAAAAGGACGCTAAATGTGCTTCAGGCACTCATTATTTTATTATATTTCCCTAAACCTCTTGCAGTGAGAATAGCAGAGCAAAAGCTTGGGAAAAGCACGGAAACAGAAGGCTGCAAAAGAGGAAACCAAGGAAACACTGACCCAAAGCTGTACTGTTCTTTCTTTGGACCTGCCATTAATTATTCAAGGCTTCCCACCTCATTATTCCCACTTCTCTCTCCATGTTTGTATCATTCGCTTTCTGTGTGATCTCAATGAGCCTGGCTTCCATGCTATGTTTCCCATTGGGTTTGACAAATTTTGTACACTTGGAAATCTTCAGAAGGTGGTGAATAAGCCTAGGTGGGTGTGCTTGTTCCCGGACCATTTCAGACTCAGTGAAAAGTTCATAGCAGGGCTTTGCTCCTCAAGATATACAAGTGGAGTTGTGACACTTTTTACTTACCAGAAATCTATTGATGTATGGTTATGCAATCATTAGTGAAGTGCATTCTTAGTGAGAAGCATTCAAGTTAAAAACAGGAACATACTATTCATGGTCCCTGGGGTAGAAGTTGATGCAAACAGTTTGATCACTTGCCTGGAAAAGAAAAACCACACGAAAACCTATCTGTTCTAGAGATTTTGGAACAAGAATAGTCTCCCTTAAAAGAAAGTTGTCACAGTGACCTCTCTGGCCAGTGTCCACTCTCAGCCATGGACATACTTTCTGACTTTGTTCAAATGGTAGTTCTATTTTTCTCATGAGTGTTCCTCATTTTGCTGAGAGATAAGGGAAAACTTTTGGATTATTTGACATGCACAGTTTTTTAAATATTATTCCAAAGCTTTAAGCGGATGAGGGAGGGGGACTTGATCGGGGGAGGGGGAGGGAAATGGGAAGCGGTTGCGGGGACGAGGCAGAAATCCTTAATAAATAAATAAATTTAAAAAAAAAAGAAGAAAGAAATTCTATTCCCTGGTTGTATGTTATACTAGGGATTTCTCTCTTGACCTTTTCCGAGAATTCCACAAGGGGACTTTCAGTGAATTTCTGCGATAAAGATGATTATGGTTGTATTTATTTATGTGCTTATTAAGGAGCTGATTATGTATATATCTGTTTAGCTTAATCAGCATAATTTATAATGATAAAGCAAAGAAACAAAACAAAACAGGTTACAAACCTTAGCTATTTCTTGTCACCCTAATCTGTCTATTACAAAGTATTTCATTAAAGTCCTATGTCTCACAGAAGAATGTGACACAACCAAACTATAGAAATGTATGTGTGATCTTTTAAAGATTATAGAGAATATTTGTAAAGACGATTAATTTAAATCCCCTCAATTCACTTTCTGTTGGTTGTCTGTCACATTTTATGGTATAAGTCTCTAATTGTGCTATAAATAAGTAGAGCCCATGTAAGCAGAGGCTGGACCATAGGATGTTTTATCTTATGAAATACAGAAACAGGTAATGTATAAAACTTTATGTCTGTATACAATGAAATCAGCCAAAACATAAGAAAACCTTTAGCTTTTATTACTTTACATTCTATTGTTTTGATATGAACACATGGAATACGTAATACATCAAGAAATGTAAAGCAAACAAAAAAGTACAAGATATTTTTGAAATACTAGCTGCATCCCAAACACAATAGGTGATTCTTAATATAGGCTTCAGTCAAGGTCTTCTTGGGAAACTATTTCAACTGAATATGATACAAAATATTTTAATAGAGGGCTACTTATAGAAGTATGATGGGTTTAAGGGACCACATGATAGTTTGAGGCAAGATATTCAGGGATTTGAAATAAGAGGAAGTAATTGCCACTCCTGAACTGAGGACGGAGGATCACAAGGAGAATTCCAAACATGTGAAGGACTGACTTCTGAACAGCAGTTTGTAAGCTACACTCTACAATAAGAGGGTTTCTATTATTTGGTCAGACTATAATTCTAATACGATATTTGTCTTGTTTTGCCCTGCAATAACCAGTTTGATATAAATAAAATTCAAAGCAAGGGTAAACTAAAAGCATATAGTTAGACTTTTGCAGAATAATTGTTGTCTTATAAAGCTGGATTAATAATTTTAGGAGTACCATAGTTTACATTGAGTGGAATAATGGAAAACAATAACTTAAAATCATTTTCAGAGTAGTTTTACAGATAATGTAAAAATAATGTTACTATTTTGTTTATTAGTTAAATGAAAAACAATTTTACTTGTATTTGTAGAAATAATAACAATATCATTTCCCCCTCCCAGAAAGAGCTGCATAAACAAGAATAGAGCTGGGACAATATCAATAGACACGTTATTGGAGAAGAGGAAACACTTCTTGTGGTTCCACCCATAGACATATAACTGAACTAGAAGCAAGTAATGACTGAAGGGAGAAAGAAAATTTTCCTCTCCCACAGATGATATAAATATATATCAAAAAACAGACTGAGTAATTGATGAGTAATTGAAGTTTTACTTGTGACATACATCTAAGTATCTATGTCTATATATCTATATTTATCTCTCTCTCTCTCTCTCTCTCTCTCTATATCCCTTATCCTCACACTCTCAAGTTGATATATATATATATATATATATCAACTTGAGAGTGTGAGGATAAGGGAGGAATCAGAGTATGGGTATCTGGTAGAGACTGGAGGGAGGAGAACAATGGCAATGGGTTTTTGATCCTACTGCACGTACTGGCTTTGGGGGAGTCTAGGCAGTTTGGATGCTCACTTTACTAGACCTGGATGGAGGTGAGTGGTCCTTGGACTTCCACAGGTCAGGGAACCCTGATTGCTCTTCGAGCTGATGAGGGAGGGGGACTTGATCGGGGGAGGGGGAGGGAAATGGGAGGCGGTGGCAGGGAGGAGTCAGAAATCTTTAATAAATAAATAAATTTAAAAAAAGAAAGTGAGATAGTGATGTGGTTCTAATTCAATAAAAAACATATTTTTAAAGTTATAAAATTAAAACATTATTTACACAGTGTCAAATGAAACATTCACCTGACAGACCCAAATACCCTTTGAATTAAACATATTAAACATATCAAACATATCAAATAACATATAAACATATCAAACAACAGTAGTGGATAAATTACTAGATTCCAGATTTTGAAGTGTATGGAGCTAATGTGCAAGTTCTTCAAATGTTAGAAGCATTCCATACTGCTCTGAGAAACCACCTGCAAAGAGCACAAAACAAGTATGAACAAGCAAGAAAGTCGGGCCACATATTCTGGGACGCTGTGAGAGGACTGTTCATAGAGCCAATCTACCATGCCAATAAAGTATTTTAATCCAAAGGATGGAGTCAGCGATTGGCTGACCGGGATTAACCAAAGAATTCTTTGAGGACTTAGGAGGTTTGCTGAAAGGACAAGAAGATAGGAAAGCAAATTTCTAGGGCATTCCTAGGGTTTGTGGATTGGGATAAAGGTGGAGAAAGGGTGAGCCAATTGACTCCCTACTTCTTTGAATTTGTCAGGTCTTGGTCTCAATTTCTGACTTCTAAGTTTTTATTATACTGGAACAATTTAGTTAAAATTTTCACGGGGACAGTGTAATACACCCACAATGTAACAGCAGATATGTATTTGAAAAAAAATACGATTTTGAAAATTGAAAATCAAATTCCAATAAATACATACTTTTTAAAAAGGCTGAAAATTATGGAGCACAGACGAGTAATATGAGGACATGGGAAAAATGAAATAATATGACATTTTAAAATCCACAGGTGTGGTTTCCTCACAAATGTAAAAAGGAACTGTCATATCTCTTTCTGTCCCTAGAAAAGAGACAAAGCCCAATCATATGAGAGATATGAGGACCATAAGCAAAGCAGGAGCAGAACCACGTCCTGAAGAGAATAATGACAAACTGAGTTGTGCAATTGCTCTACTTTCTGACTACAAGCGACTTCCATGCATTGTCATCCATAGAAGGTGAGCAGAGAATGATGTGGTTGCTGATTTGAGGAGGCAGAGCAGAGTTGATGGAGACTGAGCATGATGAAGCTTGCTGTAGGGTCCCCTACGTCTGCATTTGATCCTACTGAGTTTGGATTTTATATTCGTTTACACATTGAAGGTAGAAATTCTGCCAGACCAGACTAACAAGCAATTAATCCAGTTAGGAGCACTTTCCATCCCCGCAGAAGTGACTGAAAACCACTCAGATTCCTAACAAGCAGGCAATAGAAATCTCATCTAACAACCAGGATGTCAGGAAAAACTACAGAAAGATCTCAGCTAAGATTACGTTAGTTTTGTCAGAGCAGATACTTAAAGAAAAGCCTGGAAAGAACCAAAGCGGCTGAAATAAAGGGGAGCAATGCATAATAGAAAACAGCAAATGCTTTCCTCTCGAATGCACCCTATAGATTCCCAAAGTCACATACAAAATACGAAACGACACAGCACATGAAACAATGCAAGAATGACTATAATCAGTAGAATAACTAGTAAAGGAACATTTTCACAAGTATCAAAGATGGAGAGGTTTAAGCATAAAAGGTTTTTAAAACAGTTGAAGAAATTTTAAGTTCCAAATAGAAGGGCATATACAAGGAATATATACATTTGAATATTTATCAAATATATGAGATTTAATAAACCATATATAATAATACATAATAATACATAATTATATTATACATTATATATACATAATACATATTATAATACATAATGCATAATAATACATAATTAACCATATATAATATAATAACATATAATAACATATTATATATTAATAATATGTAATAATAAACAATATATAATTATTTATATGAATATATCATAATACATTATTGTTACATTATAACAACATTAATACATGCAAAATTTAATTCAAATGGAAACTTTTCTAGGAAGTCTTTTTTTACTCAGTAAATAGTGGAGGAAGACACCAAAACAATAAAAAAAATCAATAAAACAATGTGCCAATTGCTTTCTTATACAGACCTCATAAAATCACAAAAAAGAAAAACAGAAAATCTCAGTGTTAACAAAACTTCCCAATATATTCAATTAAATGAAAACAAATGATATCAACTATAGTCCCTTCTTGTACTGCAGCTCTTGCCTTTCAGTACCCGTAGGATCTTGAACGATTAACACAGTGCCAGTCCACTTTTTCATCCAGAGAAATATGCGTGAGGTTGAGAAAGGATTAACAATTGCTGATCTGAGGGTCTGTCTTCCTTTGGGTCAGTAAACACAACCAATCCAAAAATATGTTAATGAAAGTGTAATCCCTTACACAGCAAAACTTTACCTTCGTAGACAACCCTATGTTTGATAAAGGAGCTCTTTGGTCTTACACCAAGGTGGCTCTTCTTAACCCTTGAAGAACTAAGTCCACCTGTATTGCATTCCTGCTCCTGTAATCTGCCTTGGCCAACCTTAAACATCTCCAGGTGGTACATCATGTATACCCACCTATTGTTTTCAACTGTTTTATCATCAAGAAGTAATATTTTCCTACTTGATTTATTGACAATAGTGGATTAAAAATGTAATGCTTATTGAGTAACCTTATGCTCAACATTTATTATAATCAACAATGATATGATTAAAACCAACATTAAATCACATTGTCTATTTTTTCTATCTCACTGTGGTAAACTTATTGTGCTTTTCTCCTAATTTGTCATTACAAAGGAAAAACAAAAACCTGGTTTTAAAATCTGCTTTACTCCCTTGTCCTTACCTATCTCCATTTCACCCTTTCTTTCCACTCACCTACAAGTGTTTTATAAAAATTATTAGGTATTTCCATGAAAAATACAGAACTCTGTGTGTTCCAGCGTAACCCAGGATAGAATTGGGCACCTAGGAGTGAATATTCCCTAACTTCAGTGAGAAGTGTCCCCATTATTTCTTTGTCCTTCACTGACAATGCTGGCCTGAGATATATGTTTGCGCTCTGTTTTCTCTCTGCCTCACGTTGCTGTAATGAGTTGAGCTGTCAGTGTTGAGAATGTTCCAAAAGGACTATGAATATGTAGAATGCAGCAAGATAAGATGAACCGGAGTATATAATGTTGACTCCAAGGACATTGGATTCCTTCGTATACCATTTTAGTAGTATTATTAAGCAATGCTCATTTTTCAAAGGTTTCTCACTCATTTTCATGCAACCTTCCCAGAACACGCACATAAAGGATGCTGATCTGAATTCAATCAAAATCACAAAGTAGGTTACGGGGAACAGGCATGCAAGGACCCCTATTATTTACTCTCTGTGTCTTTCTCATTGTCCTTGCTTTCCTTTTAAACTTTTGTCCTCCGTGCAGTTCTAGCCCTTCAGCATGCTACTGATGTCCTGTCAAATACTCACCTTAAAGAAACAGCTTGTGCTTATGGAGTTTGCTATTCACTTATAGTCCCTGCATCACAGCTTCACTGGCTTCCTCATGTATGAGACAGAAATGACAAAAGAGTGTTAGTAGATTCTTTTCGCAGCTTAAAATTTCACAGGTAATTGTGACACATTGCATTTCATTGCTTCTGCTCAAAACCTAAAAAGTTACTACAGCACTTTGTGGTTTTAACTTGAACTTTCTATTTTCTTTTTCCATTTGAGACAGTATCTCAGATTGCACACCCTGATTTAGAACTTGAATTTGCTTTGTAACCAGTGCTGACCAGGACCTTCTGATTCTATTGCTTCCATCTCCCAGAGACTATGGTACACACCATCATGCCTGAAATGCACATCACAGCAGCTTCTTCACCCCTCTCCTTACCATTGCATCGAGACAGAATTGCTCAAAGAACAGGAATCGCATCATTCCATCTATGCTGGCTGCTCAAGGAGCATTCAGGATCCAGGATTGCTTCTGCCCCCCAAGTCTCGGTTTACTTTTAATGATAACTGTATCCAGCTTTTTACATTAATGCTAGGAGTACTAATTCAGGCTCACACTTGTTCCGCAAGTGCTGTCTCATAAATAAATGTATGCAGAGTACCCTAGGAATGGTAGTTGACTTTGTTTGCAGGCCTCCACATCCACATGCACAAGCATACATATAAGCACAACCACAGCCATACATAAAAAAAAATCCATCACATTCATGAACAAAGTAAAAGAAAAATAATACTGTAAGAAGGCTTTAAAAATCTGACAGGAATGCTTGTTCTTAACCAAGAATATGGGGTTCCTAACTAGGACAAACCAAAGCAAGTAGACCATGGTACTGAAACTACATAAGTACAAATCAGCTATTTTTTTTAATTAAGCATTTTTTATTTTGATTTTTCATAGGTCATAAACTCACGAAGTAGATATGTATAGTGTTTATATCTAGATATGTGCATGTGGGTTAACTCAAACATATGAACTAAGCTCAAATCTATTAGAAGAGATACTACTGCTTAGAAAATGGAGCTTTTCATTTAAAAAGGAAATAGTTGAAACATTAATTCTTTTTATTAAGATTAGTTTAAGTAAACACAAATATTAACGTAAGTGGGAACACAAACCTCATGCAAAAGGGAAGCCAGATGGACCTAGTAAAAACAGATTGACATGTCTCAAAAACTTTGAATTCAGGTGAGACATCAACTTATCTTACATGATAGGTCTCATTTGAGAGATCCATTCCTCAGTTGTCTGGAAGTGATAGCATCTGAGACAAAATTTATTATTTAATAAGTTATTCTCAGGGTCTGAAAACAGAGGAAATTTACAAGTTGTAGATCATGAAGGTCAGTTTACCACAGCCCCAAAGTGAGATAAACACAGGAGTAAGTTCTAGATGGGAAGAGGTTGAACATGGATGTACTAAAAGTTTCTGGTAGCAAGAATCTGTACAGGTGTTGAAGGCTGTGGTGGCCATGAGTCCCACACTCCTAAGGCTAAAAGTTGGATTACTGTGGAGTCTGATAATTAAGTGTGAAATCAGGAAATACTTATCCTCTAGAACAACCTATTGATCTTAAGTTTCACTGTTCATGGAGCTGAGAAGCTTCAGTGACTACTCAGCTTTCACCATTTCATCTTAAGTAATTACTACTAATTAGATCTGAGAGCATGGACACTGGTCCTCTAGTGTATTCTGATTGCAACTCCACATTGCAATCACGAAGCAGCCCTTGGCTAGATTATTAAATATTCATAGGCATATGAACTAGGAGCATGCCTAGCTCATGGATCATAAAGCTAAGTGTGGTCCAAAGAGGCCTCTTGTGTACAAGAAAGAAATGTTTTTAAAAGAAAGTGAGCTCTGGTGGACCTCTGAATCCATTACTGGATTGGATGAGCACCTTAAATAGTACAAAATTTCAGAGACACCAAATTAAGTTTATACTGCCTCTCCCTACCTGGCAAATTCCAAATTCAGAGATTCCAGGAAAAAAGGTGGCTCAATATTTGTGCATTTTTCTGGGACTTTTACTCCCCTGTTTATCTTTTGAAAATAGTTTATTAGAATTTCTATTTTATTTTTTGCTCTCTCAATATCATGTATAGATAGATAGATGATAGATAGATAGATGATAGATAGATAGATAAATAGATAGATAGAATGGGCTGGAGAGATGGATTTGCGGTTAAGAGCACTGCCTGCTCTTCCAAAGGTCCACAGTTTAATTCCAAGCAAACACATGGTGGCTCACAACCATCTGTAATGAGATCTGGTGCCTTCTTGAGGAAAAGATCTGATCAGTTGTCCCCATTAACTTAGACCATGAAATCTAGTATGGACAAATTCAGCAGAACCACCATATGCAGGTGGCCCAGTCATGCTTCAGCAGTGCCAGGGCATACATTTCATTTGCTTTTCAAATATATATAATCTTCACACAGAATACTGCATACAACTTCTTCCATTTTTTGTTGCATGATTACTGGAGATTCTATTAGCTGGTTTTAAGAATTGATGTATCTTGTCCTGGTTGTAGTGGAGTTATCACACCTGTTTGTCTTTTTCCTCTCTGGATGATATTGGGCCTTAAACCCTCCAAAATATCCAATTTATCAAGATTCCAAAATAAAACCATTATGGATGTCTGAACTAGGGCACAAAGCACTAACACAGAAACATGATAGTGACTCCATGGATAATCAAACTGGAGCAGTGGTGAACAGAAATAAATATGTGTCCCTAGTTATCTTTTAGATGAAGTAAAGGATTTGAGGAACTAAATTCTAGGTTATACAGAAGGTATAGAATAGACATTAGGGACTAAGAGGCTTGCTCCATAAGTAAAAAAACTTGCCGCTCTAGCCTGATGTTCGGCTATCTGAGTTAAGATATGTTACAGGATATTTTGATCACACAGTGAACCCTGAGATTATGTTATTTAAATAAAATCAACCATAGGTCAAGATGCAGAGCAACCAATGAGTTGATTGGTAGTAACCACAGAGAGTGAGGGGAAGTTGGGAGGTCACAGAAAAAGAGGCACAGGAAGCCGAAGGGAGGGAGTTTGAGGACTATTGTTTCAGATGGCAGAAGAGGAAGATCATCTGGTTGCTTTCTCCACCACTCTGAGCAGGCAGGTTTTTACCCCAGCATCTGGCTCCTGAGGTTTTATTAGCAAAATAAAAAGATAGAGACGTAGTTGAAACAACATTTGCCTCCCTACAGGAGCTGAGACTGCCAAAGGATGCAAAGATTTCCCCAGACTAGGTCCTCAGCATTGAGGTAGCAAAGGCTGCAGACTCACAGCCAGCAGCTGAGGAAGTCGCTGTGCAGCAAATAAAAAACCACCACAGATCTCCAGAACCCATGTAAAAGCCAAGTACAGCAGTGCACACATTTTACTCACTGTGTGATGCGATGTTGAGACTTGAGAAGTACTAGAAACGGGAGTCAGCTAGCCTGACTTGTGCAGCACAGCACAACAACAACAACAAAAAAGCCTGTTTCAAACACACACACACACACACACACACACACGAATGAAAGAAAGGAGGGAAGGAAGGAGAGAGAGAAAACAAAATAAAGTAATATAGACTTCAAGCATGTTATAGCACTAAAATTTACATTAGCTGTATCTCAGTTTGAATTTTAAAAATGATTATGAAATACTCACATAGCAAGTATTTAAATGAAAATCATCTTATTACTATTTAAGCTTGGTTATCAGATCAATGTTTGACATTTCCTTGAAGAAAAACTATAGTTCTTGTCACAATTGAAGATATAAAGAAACATAATTATGTTTTTAGTGTATTCATATATTTTAAAAATCGGAACAGACCTCAGTTAATTATTTATTTTATTAGCTGATGAATGACTAATTTTCAGGTTTTGAGACAGCCTCACAATGTTGCCTAGGACATCCTTCTGCTTCAGCTTTTCAAGGATTGGGATAATTGGGCTGCCCTGTTCCTGTCCTGTTCCTGACTATATTAGTTTAAATTTTACATAGAGGATTTTCTTACCTTATTAATCACCGTAAACTAAATCTTAATTATGACAAAAAGGTCAAACAAGTCAGAGCTAGTAGTGATCAATTGTCACATTGTAATATGTTACTATTTTAATAAAATCACTTTAAAATAAGACAAACTCTTTAAAAGTTATAATTAAAGCAATGACTATCAAGAAGTAATCATTTTAAGTGATCGTTATTGTTGTAATGCTTTAGAATTCTAGTTTTGTCATATCTAGAGGAATATTTGCTTGAGTTTTCCTAAAAAATAATTAGCTAATATTTGCTTGATCTGATAAAATCAAATTGCAATATCCCTGTAATATCCTGTAAACTCCCCTTTTTGTATTTCCATCAAATACCTCTGTGTCACAGAAAATTATGGTGATTTTCTTTCCCTGCACCTATGTTGATGTGTTTCTGAGTGATGGTTTTGGAAGATTGTGTGCTTGTGTGGGGACTGATGGCAACGTTGGCTATGTGCTTAAATATTACAGTTTACATCTGGAAATTCAAGTAGCTCATACCACACACGAAATTGAATCTGTTAATTTAAATTAACTTTAGAGAAAATTTTCTCATGTCACCTAGTCTCCAATTTCCTAAGAATTATCCCCGAACAAAGAAGATGGCAAATTGTGTTACTTTGTGTCTTCAGCGATTGAAAATGAATCTGAATTAACTTGGAGATAACAACTCACCAGTGCTAAACGGATGATTGGAGAGTAGAACATGAACCTTACAGGGGAGAATTACTTTGTAAATTGCCCAAAGTAAACCAGACAGCAGAAACACATTTGAGGTAAATGTACTCTTGTTATCTTAAAAGAAGAAAAAAAATGAGATTCATTTTTCCATAGTGATACTGACTTTTCCAAGCTAATGATTTCTTTTATAGTCTAACAACAAGATTTGGAGAAGAGATTTATTTTGTGCTTTGGTACTGGAATGCAAACTGCTCTGTTTATCTATATTTTTGACTGGGTTCCAGAGAAGGGGATAGATGAATAAAAGGAATTGTCCCTGTGCAAAACACACAGGCACACAAACATGAATACACACAAAGCATAAAGAATGTTCTTCATTTCTGTAACTCACTAGTAAATGTGGACGAAGAAGCTATAGTTTAAGTTTTATAAGGGCAAAAAAAGGAAATAGTATCAGTAAAGGGGAGAGTGTATTTTGGTTAGAATGGTGTTGAGGCCACATAAAGACAGAAGACAAAACAATGGTATAGCTATAATACAGACAAGGAAAGAAATCTTCAATTAAAAAGGAAACAAATAGTTAACTTTGAGATATTTAAGAGCCCAAAATAATTGAAAAGAATAAACAGTTTCTATGAAGGATAAAAATTGAAAAACAAAGCAAACTTAACAGATCCAGAAAATGAAAGACTTAGGACAAGTTTTTACATCAAATGTAACCTTACAATACCTTTATTCCATATTCAAAGGAATGTCCCTGCAAATAGTAGATATTTAATGAGTATTTGTTATTTTGCATTAAGATTTAATGAATTATATGCTGAAGAACTTGCTACTCTGCTTGTCATGCACCACTATTGAGGGGAAGAGAGTATAACACTTTTTTTTTTTGGTTTCTCTAAAAATGTGTAGAAGGCATAAGAAAGATTTGGAGACAGCCATGAAACTTACTGAGTAAAGGTCCCTGGAATCATAAAGTTTCTGTTTGACTTCCTCCAAAACAGTCACACACAACAGTCCATATACCATGATCACATAGCATGATCTGCCAGGAAACAAGGTCCTTGCTCCCATGACTCATACCTAGGCTAGATCTTCTCTTGAATACATCTGTTCTAGCCCCATTGTGAGATTGCATGTGAAGGGAAGCTCCTGAGTTTCAAACAGGTATTGCAGCACTTCTCCAAAACAGCTTGGAGATCAAACTCAGATGCACATAGTGCAATGAAAATGGCATAAATAATTTCCAAGTGAATGAGAAAAATAGATTCCATTGTAAACAGCATGTAGAGGGACTGGAGAGATGGTGCAAAGCTAAGGGTAGTTGTTGCTTTTGTGGAGAACACAGTTTGTTTTCCAAAACTGACATGGGGATGCAAAACAACCTGTAACTGAAGTGTTAATCTAGTTAATCTTAATTGATTAAAAGCCTAGGAGTCAGATATCCAAGTAAAAGCCTGGAAGATCAGAGAACCAGGAGCAGCCACCAGTTGTTTCTGGCTTCTTTACATTCCTCCCTCAAAAGACTGAGATCCTGTCTACATCCCACCTTATCCCTTCCTATCTCCAACTCTGGAGTTCTGAGATTAAAGGCATGTGCTACCATTGCCCAGCTTTTATGGTTAATGAGTGACTGGTTCCACCCTCTTATCTTCAGACAAGCTTTAGTTGTGAAAATATTAATAAACATTTGCCCATTTTGTCTAAATGAAAAGTGAATGTTTTAACTGACATAGAAAAACTGTATACAATAAGCAAAATAACTGCATACAATTATTTACAGGCAATAACTATTTTAACAATGTTTATTCCATTTGCATTTGACAAATTCAGAGACAATACTCCATTATCTATACTATCTTGGTGAGTTCAAAGTGTTGCACCTAATTCACATTCTATTCTAGCTTACATTACAAATCCAAAGCTATCATTTTAAGGCTCTCAAAAGTATAAACTTTACACATCTATTGTGTGCGTCTCTTCTGAATTGTTACTATCTAGTCTTCAACTCCATCAGAGACTTGAGAAGGATGTATCACCTGAGTAAACAGGAAGTGCAAGGAAGAGAATTCCAAAAGTTGTGAGAAATGCCTGTACAGTCACTTAAGATTCCTCTGTAAGATTGTGGCACCCATCTTCAGCATTCAGGCGAATATCTGACTAACTTTCTGAATATTATGAAGGGATGTCCTACAGTGTCTTGAAAACGTTAGGCAGTCACATTCTTTTGTGTCCTGCTAGTCCAAATTGGACAGAACCCTGTCATTAGTCAAGGTAAGAGAAGTTTCTTGCCAAGAGGTTAACTTTTGCCCCAAGAGAAGCAGACTCTATATGGAAATTCTTCGCTACCCATCAGTAGATTGGTGCTGCCGGGAACAGACATTTCTCAGTATCATAAAAAAAAAGTTTTATGCTATTGAAACATCTTAAATGCCATATTCTGTAGAAATCTGAAATGTTTGAAGATCACATGTCTACCTAAAATATATCTGTTTGACACTGAAAATATACCTAATATGACTACAAGTCTGATTATAATAGGTGACTAACTACTAATCTGCATTTCTTTTTTTTTCTAGACAGTGTTTTCTGTAGATTTTGGAGCCTATCCTGGTGATAACTTTTGTAAACCATGCTGGCCTTAAACTCACAGAGATCTGCCTGTCTCTGCCTCCCTAGTGCTGGGATTAAGGGCCTTTATTACCCAAATAGTTTGTAACTATAACTTTCAAGGACTAGAAATTTGCATTACTTTGTTAAAAGAGCTATACAGGTAAAATATTCTGAACAAGATTATATAGGTATATATGGGATGTTTAATAAAAATAACCTCAAATTTGTCTCAGTTTACAAAATATTTTAATCAAGACTAGAAACACATATCCAATATAACAAATATAACCTCATTTTTGTATCAATATACAAAAATCCATGCCAATGCAAAATATATAAGACTAGTAGATGATGAGGAAAAAAGCTCAATAAAAACTTGTAACCAATCCCCCCAAAAATGACAAATATTCATAATCCACTGAATAACCAGAAACACTCCACCCCACCTCTTGGGAATGTGGGCATCCTGTTCTTAAAATTATTCCATACTCTTTGGGGTTGATGGTATCTTTAGGGGATCCTGAAAAAAATCAAGGTAATTGTAAAGTCCTGGGAGAAGTAGTAGTATAATGTTGTTTAGTCTCTGTCTAATAGGAAAGTGCAGGGCTAATGTCAAATACAGTAGAGAATAGTCTGTGAGGCTGGACCATCTCAGCTAGCCACCTTGAAATTGTCCTGAGCAGTTTATAATCAACAGCTGATCTTTGAATTGTTTTTATCAGCTTAGTGGCATTAAAATAGTCCTGGAAGAATCAGTGTTGTGGGCCCCATCCTCCTTTTGGAGTCTTCAAAGGTTACTGGTAGGCATGTTCATGGATCACTAAAGAAAACTTAAACATTTTAAATATTATATGCAGGAGATCTCAAAGAGAAGAAAGGACCATAATTTGTTATGTGCATCCAGAGTACAAAAAGTTCATTGCCAGTTATGTAATAGAAACTAAAACCAGAAATCATGTACCTGGAGTTAGTTAATACTCTACATGACCATTGAGAGCATGGAAAAGTATATATATATAGAATATATATACATTTAGAAAAGTTTTAAAGAAACAAAATAAAACAAAAGTATTCTAAGATAGTGGTAGTTGAATAGTCCCTCAATTTTGATTTTCCTTCTGTCCCATGTCAGGTGGCTCTTCTGATAGGAGACAAACATTCTAAACTTTTCTGTAACAAGCTTTCTTGGGTTTAGAGAAGAAGAAAGCCATACTCTAACTTCACAGTCAGCCTTAATTTTTGATTGAACTGGGACTACAATGAGATCATTTTTATTAAATGTCTGTAGAGAACTTCAGAAACAAAGATTTGGAAAGATTTACGAAATTTGTCTTTTTGGAAATGTGATATACCAGAGGCCAGTTTACTATTTCTGAGAACATTTATCTCATGAAGAAACAAATAATATAACTCGTACCATACCATACAAAATAAAATGTAATAGGAATAAATGGCAGACACTGAAAGCCATCTGCCATTCCACAGCCTGTGGCATTCACTTAATCTTTTAGGGACTTCTTCTCAGGTTTTGATGAAGAAAAGAATCTTAGGCTGAGCTGTGCAAAGCAGAGGTGGGGATAATAGTGATATTGAAAGACCCTCGACGAGGACCTCTTTTCGGGAGGAGACATCCCCAATGCCAAGGAACAGGCCGAGACCGCGCAGATGCAAATCGCAAGAGGTTTATTGAGTAGACACAGGTACCTGTGGGCAGCAAGATCTCTCGGAAGATTTGCACGCCTGCCAACTGGAGGGCGGGCTTTTTATAGGGAAGAGCAAAAAGCAAGTTTACAGAAACAAAAGCGTGGTTATCGATCGACCAGAATGAGGCGGGGGCATGAATGGTTTCCCCTCTCAGCATGGGTGTCAGCAAGAAGCAAGTTTACAGAAGCAAAAGCGTGGTTATTGGAATGCAGCGGGGAGCATGAAAGGTTTCCTCTCTCAGCATGGATGCCTGGCAACAATCATCCTGTTCCTATCTTATAGCTAACCTGCTTTGTTGACATCCTATCTTATTGACATCTTGCCTTGCAGTCTTCCTATCTCTATCTCCTCTTCTCTCAGGCACCTGGGATGTTCTAACGGGAGCAGGCTGGCTTCTGATCCGGAGATTTGTTTAAAACAAACAGGACGTTCCCCCGGGAGCATGCTAGCTGCGGGTTTTGGGGAGGGGGTCTGTAGGGTCTTTCAATATATTAACACAGATTTAAGTGTGAAATTTAAGAGAAAGGAAAGTGCTTGGAAGGTTGTTATATACTCAAAACTTGAGTGTGCACTTATTTGAGACAATCCCATCTCAATATCTTTACAGCCGGTACACTTAAGATTTGGGTGGATCTTGAAGTTCTTATCTTTGAAGGTTTGTTAAGAACATAAATTGGATTGCAGGGTGGTTCCGCGGGGAGGCTATAGCATAAGTAATAAAAATCCAGAAACAGATATTGAGGTTCAACCTCACGATGAGAAAAGCAAAGCAGTCAATCAGTGACTCTTACCTCTACCTCAAACCAAAATGGCAATATTGCCTCCATGAGTCCTCAGACTGAAACTGAGCATGAGACCTGTCTCCTCCCATTTTATATTTCTGTCTAGTTCTGGGATTAAAAGTACAGATATTTACATTGCATACAGTAAAGATATTACATCGAATCTAACATTAATACCTGTACTCTATACTTACATCTATATGGGAAACATGTATTGCAAAAGTTAATTGCTGAGGAGTTCTTGAGTTTTTCAACTTGCAAGAGACTTCAATCAGACTTCAGGATTACTCTGGGAAGTGGGAGGGAAGAAGCAGTATTAGGGATGTGTACATGGAAACAAAAAGAATTTCTATACTATTTATCAAAACCATGTGTGGCTTTTCTGCAACATACTGACTAGATAATCTATGAAACCAAAGATAAATAGAAATTCCCCTTAAAGAACTCAATATAATATGAATAAAGTTTATAGAGAATAGAACTCTTTGAGAGTAAGACTGAGGTAAGCAAACAGCATGTCCATAATGCTTGAAGCAGAAACTAGTCATTAAAACGTTAAATGATTTATTGCCAAATAAGGTGCTGATTATTCCTTAATGAATCTTATGTATTTATGAACAAAATCCCATGAAAAGACTCCTTTGTGTTTTCATTGCTAAAAATTTTTCTCACTTACGAATATTATATATATATATATGTAAATTTTTTATCACTTAAAGTTTAACATTGCCATCTAATGAAACCACCTTATTGTCCTTTTAAATCCTTCAAAAATAAAGACATCATTACTTTTCTTGCAAGAGAAACATTACTGCCTGCCAATCCAATGATCACTGTGCTATTTTTTATATACAAATATAGAGGTTGCTGATTGTCTGATATATTAATAATGAGTCCCAGGCAAAATGTAACACCTTGAATAGTATGCAAATACTTCAAATGTTTTCTAAATTACCCACAGCAGTCTTTGGCTAAAGGTGAACAGAATCTAGTAATTATGTTTATTGATATGTGTGTTTGCATAGGAAGTGTTATTTCCAAAGGTTAATTATTTATACAACCTCTCTGAATTATGTCTCCTGCTGACTTAGAATTTATCTCACCTCAACTTAAATTCAAACAACAAAACCTAAATTTTCCTTTAGGGTGTATTTCCATGTTGTATAAATTGTGAGAAAAGAAGCAAATAGAGATTGATACAGTTTTTTGAGTGATAATTTATATGTGGTGTTTATTGTAGTTAAATGTGATTTTACATTACATATAATTAATACATTATACATAATATACATTAAGAAAGTTTTGAGGGCTGGAGAGATGGCTCAGCGGTTAAAGAGCACTGACTGCTCTTCCAGAGGTCCTGAGTTCAATTCCCAGTAACCACATGGTGGCTCACAACCACCTATAATGAGAGCTGGTGCCCTCTTCTGGCCTGCAGACATACAGACAGAATATTGTATATATAATAAATAAATAATAAAAAAAGAAAGTTTTGACACTTCCAAAGTTCAGAGAATAAATGACTAGATTGCTTAGCCCTAATATCTATTACTTGTACTAAGACTCAGGAAAGACCTGGAAATGTGGATGGGAGGTGAGAAAATTTATGGGCCGTATGTGGGGAAAGAATGTTGTGAGATGGTGATTTTGGATATTTCATGGTTCTACACCAATTATCTCACTAAGGTTGTGGCAATATGCACAAAGGGCTACATAAGAGAAGGCCTGACATTTCACCTTGAATCATGGAGTTACTTACTATTTTGTCATGCACAAAAGATCATGCTAGGAACTTGGTTTTCTTAAGTAAAATAGGTACTGCAAAGAGACTCATGTTCCAGTGAATAAATTTACGTACACAGCCATAATTACATTTGGTGAATGAAAAAATGAACAAACAAGTAAATAATGAAAGTCTAATTCAAAGTATGAAAGACCTGTTTGGAAGAGGACAGGTTTCATTCAGTAAAAGAAAAAAAAATGAGGCAAATAATTGATAATAAAAATAAAAACTAAGCATATAGTAAGCGATTATTAAAAATAAAGTCCCCCATTTAAATTTTGTAATATATCCAATCAGTATTACTATTTGTAAGATTCTACATGTATTAAGGTTATTTAGAGAAAATATATATATATATATATATCTGCACAACAAAATGAACATCGTCTTACAAAATGTAAGACAAAAACACATTTTGCATCATGTGACCTAAGTTCAGGATAGGTCTTCTTTACTCAGCTGATTCACGTTCCATTTGTCTCTGGAATCCCCCTCACAGACACATTTAGAAATATATTTAATGATTTTCTAATTTTTTTCAATCTGCATGCAAAATTACTCATCCCATTTCACAAGAGAAAATAAGAACCAACTGGATTTTTCTGTGCTGTTCTGTTGTGATTTGTTTGCCAACCAGTCATTGCATTCTCTTCTATTAACTCTTGAGTACATAAGCAATTCATTCATGCGGTGATAATTGAAGGTCTTTCGTGGATCTCGTGTCCTGATATTGCTCCTGTTGTTAATCACCTCCCAGTGAATGCAAACAAGATTTATGAGTTCCTTCTTTCTGTCTGATGAACTATGGAAAAGTGAATGGGTTTACCATCAGAAGGACAGCTCATTACATAGAATTTCATTTTGTTCTCACTTTTACTCCAGACCAGTGGTTGTGACCCTTTAGGTAGTTCAATAATTCTTTCAAAGGGGCACCTCAGACTATCAGAAAATGCAGATACTTACATTATAATTTAGAATAGCAGAAAAATTACAGTTATGAATTAGCATTGAAAATGAGGCAACCACACCATTATGAACTGAATTAAAAGATGGCAGACAGAATCAAGAAGGTTGTGAACCATTGCTTTATGAGAAAGCTCTCAGTGTCACGGGAAGCAACATATTTAAGGTATCATTTTTGTAATCTCCTAGGCTTCTGAACTCAGTCAAAAGAATGGCCTTTATAATTTGTTGATGAAAGAAACCATCTTTTAAAAAGTAAACTCAAATGTAAAATATATTACAGTAATCAGTAAGAGCTGGGGTGGCTGGGAACATTCCTAAAGTTTCAAACTATGGAGGATGACTTTGTGATTTTGTGCATCTGAAAAGGCAGTAACCCTAATGGAAGCATGTGTTAGGGCAAAGCATCTCTTCTCATGCCAGTAGAGAGCCAAAGAGAAAAAGAAGGGCAAAAATCTCCATATCATCTTTAAGTATACCACTGTAATAATCTAACTTCCTTTCCTTAAGCCCATGTCTCAGTGGCTCCACTAACTCCTCATACCACTAAAAGGTGGAAGAAGTCTTTAATGTGTGAGTCGTTGCAGAACATTCAGGCTACAGACAGTAACTATTTTACCTGTAGACTCATGTTCATCTCATAAAACAAAAAATGTATTCAGTCTATTACCAAGATTTTCTGCATCACTCCATTTGGCCAAGTTTTATACTTTTCTACATTATTCAAAATATCAAATCCAAAATTTCATTTGAATGTAAAGTTACTGTTATCATTTATAAAATGGGGTGACCTGAGGGCTCAGCGTGTCCACTAGTGAGGGGAGACCATGGCAAGTGAGAGATATGCCATGCAGAGAGAGCTTTGGTACAGAGCTTATTTGGTGGATATTGAGAATAGTATAATAGTTATGTAGGGGAGGGGAGAAGGAAAGAAGGTGAAGGGGGACACAGAAAGAGGAAAGAGAGAGGAGAGAGAGGAGAGGTAAGGGGAAGGTAGTAATTATCTCTTCAGAAGAGAGACAGAGAGGCTGGAGAGGACACAGGAGATCCACTTGCCTCTGCAGAAGAGGGGCAAGGAAGGTTGGGAGTGAGCTGAATTTGTCTCTCAAAGGGACAGGGTACGCAGGTGACTAACCAGGCCAACATATTACAACATTTCTGACTTTCTTTTATAATAAAAAAGTGGGGAGTTAGGCATGGTAAGTTGAGGGAACTGGGATATTGAATTATCAAAACTCCTTCCTTCTTATATGTGGGTGCCAAAGTCTTTTGGGGGGAAGATGGGAAAAACTGATTGCTGTCCTGGGGTAGCTTGTCGCTTTACTCCTGTCCAGTATCTCTTGGACTTGGCAAGGTGTTGGCAGAATAGAGGAGAAAGTTAAATTTAGGAATTAAAAAAAAAATTCAGGATCAGGGAATTAAGCAAGTTTTATCTGATCTGTTTAAAGTGAATACGTCAATTCAGCTCCCTGGAACTCACAAGAATTCTTTTAAGTTTGTGAAAACTTAAGTTTTAGACACATACATCATATAAACAGCAGCATATTTATACCAGAATGACTGACAAATGCTTTTGTGCAATGAAAAGTATCTTTAAGACTATAAAAGACGGCATGAAGAGAAATTTGGCAACTTGCATTTGTCCTCAGACCTTTATAAGTTGCTGCTACACATCTTAATAACTTGCATTTGTTTATCTTTTTTTTTTTTTTTTTTTGGATTTTTCGAGACAGGGTTTCTCCATAGTTTTTGGTTCCTGTCCTGGAACTAGCTCTTGTAGACCAGGATGGCCTCGAACTCACAGAGATCCTCCTGCCCCTGCCTCCCGAGTGCTGGGATTAAAGGCGTGTGCCACCACTGCCAGGCTGCATTTGTTTATCTTAAAACACCTTTTATTTAGAAAATGTTAAGAAGTTGTACTGAAATTTGTTTGTTGAGTTTTCCCTTTAAACTGACAAAACCTCTCAGCTATCAAATTACATCACAGATCTTTGAGAAGGATAAAATTTACTTGAGTTATTGATTTAAAAAATGACAGAGGACTTACTCCATTGGCCACATAGAGTCCTTCCTCAGGGTCCTCCACAGCCATGGAGGGCAAAAGCTTCAGGACTTTATTTGCCTTCTGCTACTTAGTGCAGGGCCTGCCTGGTTTTAGAAGATTCTATGGATTAGGAAATATGTAGGAAGAAAAGTCTACCTTAACCTGAGCAGCTAGACTGTCAACTTAATTTGATTGTCCACATCTGGAGATCTTTAGGAGTTTAGATGAAAGGCAGTTCCTCCAAATGGTTAGTGCTTTCACTTGGTGAAGCAAATTGCGGACGGACTTTATTCTGTGCCCATCTGTCTTCTGTCTCCTTTGGAGAAAATAGAGTTCTTCTACTAGGAGCCAACCTATCTCCCTGTTATGAAAAGTCTTTTAATAATTAAACATTTAAGTTTCATAGCCCCCAGATATATGAGCAGTTGAGGGCTGTTTATCAGGTATAGATAAGTTATAACTACATTATAGAATCTACCTGGAGAGCTGGGTCCAAGCTTGACTGTACTGGTTTTAAACCAAACAGGTGAGATTCATACTTGTGAAAGACAAAGAAGAAAAAGCCCATTTGAACAGCAGCCTACACTAGTAGAAAACAGCTTAATAAATTTTAAAACAGGGTTGGATTACATATACAGTATTTTGGTAAGAGATTTAAAAGTACATATCAATTTAAAATATGAGACTTACTGCTTTCTTAGTCTAGAATGAGATACAATGAACAGACTGTTTAAAATATTTAACAGTAGGTATATGTACATTTACACACAGTTGAATCTATTCTGCATAAAGTTAAATGGAAAGTGAGTAAGAGGAAAGCTGACTTTTTTTTTTTTACCTGGAAAGTAGAGTCATTGCAGGGGAGGAGATGCACTGAAAGTGGGTCTCTGTGTGTAATGAGAGCCTCAGCAATGGCTTAAAGGTAGCTGGGGACAGGTCATGTAGCTGGGGACAGCCAAGCCACTGCCCAAGAGTGGTTACCTGTGAGCAGACTGTACTGCTTGGCTAGGGGCAGGACTTCATGTAGAGAACCTGCTACAGGTTAGGGGCCTCCCTTTGTTAAGCTCAAAGAAAATGGTGACAGCTATGGCTGCCCATGTGGTGTAACTCTTACATTTAACAGTCACTGGTAGACGTTAGAAATGTCAGCCTATTTGCCACAGGTGAGGCACAAAAATAAATGACTGAATCAGGACACTGTCTATTCATCCACAAGATAATGGGGGCTGAGAAAGGGCAGTTGCCTGAGAGGCACGAGGCAAAAAGGGAACAGCATCCTGAAAAAGGGTCCATAGATTTAACAGGCCCTAGGAACAAAAGACAAATGCACTGCTCAGTAAGTGCAGTGCTAGAGGAGAACCCAAGGTTAATGGGAAGGGCCAGAGGTGATCTACCATGCCTAAATCTCCATCTTTTTATTTTAAGAGAAAAATGGGAATGTTGTAATCTGCTGGCCTGTTCTGTCACCTTGGTGTCCTGTCCCTTTAAGATAAAGCTCCACCATCTCCCAAACTCCCCCACTTCTGCTGAGGCCAGTGGGTCTCCTGCCTCCTCTACAGCCAGCTCTATCTCTTTCTGTCCCTCTTCAGAAGAGCCATGCCTTATCCTTTTCCCATCCTTCCTATCTCTCTTCTCTCTTTCCTCTGAAAGACCAGGATAAATCCAGACCCCTTAGCAGAAAGAGTAGAGCCAAAAATCTAGGTTAGCCAGTTCAGTGACTTTGTTCCAGGAACTGACTGAAAACAAAGTTAGATTATAATCTTGAGAATAATCTTGAGAAATGGGGAGTTACCCCCTTGTGATTATCACTTGTATTTTCAGAATTTTCCAATGACGCCCTCCCTACCCCCTTTGGGTTCTAGATTCTTCCCTTCCCCAGCTACACGAGGTCAAACTACCTTGCATGGGATATGAGTCTCTGCCCCAGAGTGCTGGTTCCTGTCAATAAACCTTGTGTGATTACAGCAAGGCCGATCTCTCGTGAGTTCTGGGGGAGTCCTGTTATCCCAAGACTTGAGTGAGAGTCTCCCGACTCTGGGGGTCTTTCACCTCTTTCTGTGCCCCCCTTCTCTCTCTCTCTTTTTCTCTCCTCCCCTTCATAATACTTTATTCTTATACTGCTCCCAATACCCACTAATAAACTCTATACCCAAGCTCTTTCTGCATGGCATATCTGTCTCTCACCCATGGTGGTCTCTCATCCACCAGAGGACCCATCGAAGCCACAGGTGACCTGCCGCTGCCCGTCATGGGACCAGCCTTGAGCCATTCACCTCTTTAAAAATGATAACACTAGCTATGAGCCACCGTAAAAACTGGGAAACTATATACCTACAAGATACAACAGTATAGGGTAAAAATTATTTCCAAAAAAAAAAGAGGAAAATTTCAAAGAGGAGTTGAAGCAAATGAAGATAAAAAGCCCATAAGGCATACATCAAAGCCTATTATACCATATTCAACATTTGGAAATGAATTGAGTCATAGTAGACCGGGAGAGAACAGCCATGCAATTTTGATTCCTACAGTCCATCACTGTTTTCCTTGGTAATTCTATGTTTCTGGCACCTCAACCATCTGGAATGTTCTGTGTATCCAGTACTGCAAATTTTCTATATGTTACTAGCCTCCAATAAATTCCTTTGAAATCTCAGCAGATGTATCCATATTCCCACACCTTTTGAGTTCTACCCATTTTCAACGTCAACATTCCATGAAAAAATCCAGCTCTGCAATCAGCACAAGTCATGTTCAGACCTCATTGAGTCATAACTATAGCAGCATCCAAAACCTTGAATAGATGAGTATGGGAAAATTACCTGTCAGAAGGGCATTTCAGGAGACAAAATCCTATACCATCAACATACCAGATAGAGCTTCTGAAATAAGTTCATACTTTGACACTTTTGAGCTTGAATGCGGTGAATTGTCCTGATGATTTCGGGGTATCTCAAGACAGTCTCCAATTTATTCTGGTATATAGTAATTGGCTCTTTTTATTGATGCTAGTACTTCAACTCTACCAGGCATACGTGAATTAACTAATTTTCTGGTCAAAGCTTAAGTTTTCAAAGTTTTTCCTCAGCATTTTGCAGTTGGATATAGCTGTATATATAAATAAAAGAAACAGGAATATGCATGTCAAAGACTTGATTTGCTTTGACTATGAGTGCATGTATGTATATGTGTACAAATACATTTGCATGTATATATAATAAAACATATAACATACTAATATATAATTTACTAATCTAGTATAATATATATAACATGATATACAATTTACTAATCTAGTATATATATATAATGAATATATACACATATATGTATATACTAGTTTAGTTATTGCATTACCTTTAAACACAACTCCTTAGAAAGACTCAAAGGATGGATAAAATAAGTACACTCTTCCTGTAAGAATACAACATGAGTAATATCTAGTGCAGTTCCCAGTAGTTTTGTCAGGTCTTTTGGAAAGTATACAAACACACCTTTTTCTCTCTCCATTTATGTTACTATTCTGGTCTTCTGGAGCCCTTACAACAAATGTTTAAGGCTTTTTCTTATCTTATGTGGACCTGTACTTCCACAACCTGAAATGATGCTTGTAAGCTCTACCCAATGGATTTAAAACTCCACAATTGCTAGAAAAACAGAAATTTCTTTTGGAGATCCACTACACAGGGTTAGCAAGGACATCTAGCCTAGTTCCCAAGAACGTCCTTCTGAAATGCCACGAGTCAGGGTTCCACTAGCTACACTTCTCTTGGACTCTGGCTTTCTAGTCTCTCACCAGAATGATCCATTAAGCTTTGCTTATAGCCTCGGAGTGTTTTTGTAAACCACAGTTCCAAATTGTTCTGCATTTCTCCTGCAGTTCAGTACTGAATGGCTAAGGACCACATGGTCAGGTTAATCAAAGCCACAGTCCTAATTTTCTCAATCAATTTTATGTGTTAATTAATTGTTTCTTTGTTTTGGACAAATTCTAAACAGAATCAGCTTATGGAAAGAAGAGGTTTTCTATCTCATAGTATGGGAGAATCTTTACAACACAGTATGAAAGGACCAAGAGAGGAAAGCATGATGAGTGTAGCAAGCAAGAGGATGGATGATCATTGGTCATACATATTACCTCTGCAATCAGGTAGCAGATGGTAGAAAGGAAGTAGTGCCAAGTGTAAAACACAGAGTCAGCATCACAGAAAGGAAAAAAGGGAATCTGGCATCGAGGTGTTTACATAGTTGAACTAGAATTGGCATCCAGACTTTGCTCTTACATTCAATTGGAAAGAGTTCCACGTGTGGCCACTCTTATCCACTGGGAAACTGAATAATTATTTCTAATTATGTTTCTGGGCAATTAAGTGTTTTCCATGTTCTCTTGCTGTACCCGTCACAGACTTGGTCTCTTGACATCATCATCCATCTGGAAGTATAGGTATAGTGACCTACCGCAATGAATTTATCTTTAGGTGAGGGTAAAAACAATAAGGACAAATAGGGTAGAGTGCAAACAGAGTTCAAGTGCCCACAGTAAGTAAGGAGAACAATGGAGTTAATTTGTAAAGCTTTGTTCTCCTTAAACAACGAAATGCTTGCATATTGATATAGGAAAGCCTCAGCACCAGATGTGGAGGTGGAAACAATCCTGAGTATGCTCAGTTCCAGGTAAACATCCCCACATGTTCTTAAATAGAAAAGCAGTAACTAAATTGCCTCCTCAGATAAATTAGCATTACAATAAGTAATTTATTCCTCATCACCTAAAAAGAAGGAGTCAATAATTTGATGACTTTTGATGATTCCTGCTAAGCTTTTCCAAAGAAATCTTCATGGAAACAAAACAACTCTGAAGGTGTGTTACCAGTTTTTAAATGGAGCATGCCTGCCTCACCTGCCAGCTAACGATATGGAATTTAACTATGAAGAACAATTAAAATACACTGAAGAATACATATTATAATAAGGAAGAAGTTACTGGATCTAACTCAGAAGTGAAAAGCTACATGCAGCATGATCATGTGGGCAAAGTTCTTAGGGCAGTCAAGAAGTTTGTGTCCATGGGGGTATTTTTGATTAAGTAACAAGCAAAGAATTTCAGATCATGAGACCAAAAGTTATAAGGATTAAGACCAACTCCATAAATCTAGTTTAGGAACTGACAGACATTATTTCAGCACATAATATATGGCCTTAGTACAATTTTCACTATCACAATTTGTCTTGCTATTATAGATATATAAGCTTTAGAAGCTGGCACAGAAAAAAAAAACATTTATGGGAGCTGAAAGTTATCTCACTCACATACAAATCCTCCGCCAAGATAATGAACTCTATGAACCAGACATTTGAATGGTTACCTGTATTAAATGCCCACAAAATAAGTTTAGCAGGTTAATGAGCTTATATGAATTTTAAAAGGACATTGTCAAATCTCTGGTTTTCAAATAAAATTAAAATTTTAAAATAAGCTTTATTGTTCATATAAATTCTTGAAAAGCTGTGCTGGAATGTAGTTTTGGAAATTAAACAAAAGTACTGATTCCACCTTAGCAGACATTAAAATGTTTTTCCGAGAAAGAAGAATAAATCCACTTAGAATCTCTCACAGAATCTATGTTCTACACATACTCTGAGCCATACGAAGCCCTCATTGAAAACCATCTTCAATGAGGAGGAGCGAAAATAAATCCACTTAGAATCTCTCACAGAATCTATGTTCTACACATACTCTGAGCCATACGAAGCCCTCATTGAAAACCATCTTCATCTTAGCAGGAGCGAAAGAAAATTTGCCTGGAACTTCTGAAAGTTTAATAGGACCAATGGACAAAGATCAGAATAGGAAAATGTAGCATAAAATACATTAATTTAATATGCAAACAGGAAATACCATCCCAGCAAGAGAGGGAGAGAAGAGTGAGAGAGCATCCACCCGTCATTATTCAGAAACACAGTCCGGTTCTTCCTTCCTGTAGGGGAGGAGCACCATGGGGAATGCAAGCAATTTCGAAGGCCTGGAAGTGATTATTAGGTGAGAGAATGGTGCCAGAGATGGCCATGTTGGAATTTCAATGAGCCCAAGAGACAGACAATATCTGGTAATCTAAGACCGTCCAGGTGTGGTTACATTCTTCAGTCATCATTCCAAAGACAGATAATGGGATTTCAAGGTGAGATTGGACCGCAATTAGAGTTCCTTTCTCAGTCTGATCTCAAAATCTATAAAGAAAATTCCATACAGCGCCTTTCCATTTGCATCCAATTGCTCAGCTGGCAAAAAAACACCGCAATTGGGGGATATTGATTCCTGAGCCCCAACTCCTTTCTTTTCACATAATCCCAGACATACAAAGTGGGGAATGCTACTGTGAAACTTTTGAATAAATTTTATATATTTATAAATATTGTTTTTAAACAAGTTGCTAATAGACATCTTCACAAAGAGCACAGCACATTTAAAAGCTTTATACTGATATTTTAAAAATGATTTTCACTTTCTCTTGCTAAATAATGATAGCATATTCAGTATATTTTCTCACAATTCATTATTCTATTCAAAATATAATGACCTAATCATTTTGTTACTTTTTATTGGTAGATTTGAAAACAGTAAGTTAATTTTAATTACTCAAGATTTAAATTACTATTTCTCTTTTCTCATGTATATGATTAGTATCTCTATTACGTGTTATATACTCCAATTATTAATTACTGGAAGTGCATGTTAATGGACTGAAAGCACAAAATAAGTAACAAATTGGGTTTTGAAAACCAATTTCAATTAATTCAATTTACCAATTCTCCAATGCAGTTGATATTAGCATTTGCAAGCTGATACCCCTATAATAGAATATTTTTATGTTTATGATTGAAATGATGAAGTGGTATATTTTACTACACATAATATTTGTGAGACATTTTCAATTTGTTTGATTGAATTAAAGACTCCTTGTGGATTACCTTCTCATACTAGGTCCTTAATAACTTTCAAAGAAGAAAACAAAACAATATTGGAAAGAAACTCTATCATAGTTATCTGAATCCCAGGAAAATGGCTTAGTAAGTGAAATTGATGCTTACATTGTTCTGTGGTTTGCAAGTGGATCTGTCCCACCAGCTCGTGTGTTTGAATAGATGTGCCTCGATTGGTGGTGTTGTCTTGGACAGCTGGGCAAAGTGGAGCAGGAGTTGTCTTAGTTCCATTTCCAGCTATTGTAATAAAGTACCTTGAACAAACCAACGTAGAAAAACAATTTTTTTCACTTACCGTTCCCAGTTCCAGTCTATGATGGCAAGAAATTCACAGTGGTAGGTGCCTGAGAGACCTGGTCACATCACATCCTAATCACGGGGAGACTAAAAACTTCATTCCTATTCTGTGCTGGCAAAGAAACTGTCTATATTCTCCTCATTTCCTGAAAGTTTGAGTGACAGTAAATTCAAAAGTAATGAATGAGAATATTTGGTGGAAGAAATTTAAAAGTACAGTAGTATGCAGTCTTATTTACTGTCCATAACCAGCTTTGCAGGGAGAATATAGAGAAAAAGCAGAGTAGAAACAAATGAAAACTGTACACTTTGGTGATTAAAGGATAGCGATAATGTTTAAGTTGTGATCAATTCTAATTCAGACCAAGAGGCTGTAATTATTAATAATATTATTGAAAGACCTCCAGAGTTGGGAGACTCTCACTTAAGTCTCGGGATAACATAACCCCCCAAGAACCCACAAGAGACCATTCTTGCTATAATCATACAAGGTTTACTGACAGGAACCAGAGCGCTGGGACTGAGACTCATATCCCACACAGGGGTAGAAAAGTTCGACCCCGAGTAGCTGGGAGAAGAGGTATTTAAGGGAAGAAACTACAACCCAAAAGGTATAGGGAGGGCGTCATTGGAAGATTCTGAAAATATTAGTGATAATCACAAGGGGGTAACTCCCCATTTCTCAAGATTGTTCTCAAGATTATAATCTAACTTTGTGGTCAGCCAGTTCCTGAATCAAAGTCACTGAACTGACTAACCTAGATTTTTGACTCTACTCTTTCTGCTAGGGGGTCTGGATTTATCCTGGTCTTTCATTATCACCTTTAAAGAAGTCCCTGCTTTGCCCTAGGTGAATAGTAAAAGAGCTTTTACTTTATGGATCCAGTGTTCCATGATATAAAAATGCATTCGCCTTAAAAAGGTTCATTTAAATGGTTTGCCTTTATATAAAGAAAGCCTGAAGAGGAAGTACTGCTTCAAGAATTCCATGCTTTACAAGACAATCCAGGCAAATAGTCTCTTAGTTCCAACCATCTAGGTATGCAGAGAAGACATTGGCTGCGAATCAAGATGGTTCAGATATACCTCGAGCTGGCAATAAAACTTGGCATCATCTTCATAGTACTGGTTTTGCATGGAAGAAGAATACAAGAGTTATATAAGTCCATGGTAACTTGTACAAAGTATCTCAAAAGAGGTCAGTAAATTCAAATAGTAATTAATGGTATTGGATTCTGTATCCAAAGTCCCTAAAAGTGTGATTTAAGGTATTGATAGAAGGCTTGTGTTGTTATGACTAAAATGGTATATGCAACAAGCAAAGCTGAAAGGAACAAATGAAGCCAGACCATTAAAAGGGCACATGTGGTACAAGTGGAAGTACCATAAATATGGTGTTGATTAAGTCTTTGTAGCACACATGATGCCATCATATCATGATGTCATCATATGTCCTAGACAGTGGACATATAGCTGCAGAGTATCTATTGATTTTGATCTAATCTTTTCCTTCTATGCCCTCCATTCAACTGAAATGAAAAGGAATATTCTATGTCAAAGGCATATGAGAAAGATGTAACATTTCTTCTTACCACAGGAGATTTCAGTTAAGAGAGAGTCTTGAATTCAAAAGAGATTGTGAGCTTCTGAATAGTGTTGGTATTGCTAAAATTGGGAGAACTTTGTGAAATGAAATTGACAGCATTTTTCATTATGAAACATCTATGAGTCAAAGTGGATCAGTAGAAGAATGTCAAAGTTTGGATACCGCCAATAACCCATGTGTTGAAAGACTGGTGTCCAACTGACTGGGGTGTTAGTGGGAATATATGGAAACTGGAATGGGAAGCATGGTGATAGCTGGTAGAGGTAGGTCACTCGTGTGAGCCTTTAAGTGTAACAGCTGGAACTAGCTCTTATAGACCAGGCTGGCCTCAAATCCACAGGCTCCGATGCTACAGGGAAAACCTGTCTCATGGTGGCGCACGCCTTTAATCCCAGCACTCGGGAGGCAGAGGCAGGCGGATCTCTGCGAGTTCGAGACCAGCCTGGTCTACAGAGCTAGTTCCAGGACAGGCTCCAAAGCCACAGAGAGAAGCTTCTGTAAAGCAAAGGACACTGTCACCAAGACAAAAAGGCAACCAACTGACTGGGAGAAGATCTTCACCAACCCCGCAACAGACAAAGGTCTGATCTCCAAAATATATAGAGAACTCAGGAAACTAGACTTTAAAATGCTAATTAACCCAATTAAAAAATGGGGCACTGAACTGAACAGAGAATTCTCAGCAGAGGAAGTTCAAATGGCCAAAAGACACTTAAGGTCATGCTCATCCTCCTTAGAGATCAGGGAAATACAAATCAAAACAACTTTGAGATATCATCTTACACCTGTCAGAATGGCTAAAATAAAAAAAACTCCAATGATAGCCTTTGCTGGAGAGGCTGTGGAGGAAGGGGTACCCTCATCCATTGCTGGTGGGAATGCAATCTTGTGCAACCACTTTGGAAATCAGTGTTTCGGTTTCTCAGGAAATTCGGGATCAACCTACCCCTGGACCCAGCAATACCACTCCTGGGAATATACCCAAGAGATGCCCGATCATATGACAAGAGCATTTGTTCAACTATGTTCATAGCAGTATTATTTGTAATAGCCAGAACCTGGAAACAACCTAGATGCCCTTCAATGGAAGAATGGATGAAGAAAGTGTGGAATATCTACACATTAGAGTACTACGCTGCGGTAAAAAACAATGACTTCTCAAATTTTGCATGCAAATGGATGGAAATAGAAAACACTATCCTGAGTGAGGTAAGACAGACCCAAAAAGATGAATATGGGATGTACTCACTCATAATTGGTTTCTAGCCATAAACAAGGGTCACGGAGTCTACAACTGGTGATCCCAAAGAAGCTAAGTAAGAAGGTGAACCAAAGGAAAAACATATAGTTGTCCTCTTGGCTATGGGAAGTAGACAAAATTGCCGGGGAGAAAATTGAGATCTTGGGGGTGGGGTGGGATGGGGGTAAGGGGAGATGGGGAGAGAAAAGGGAGAAGGGGAGAATGGGGGGAACTTGGGGAAAAAGGAGGATTGGGATAAAGGAAGGTTGGATAGGGGAGCACGGAAGCACAATTCTTAGTTAAGGGAGCCACCTTAGAGTTGGCAAGAGACTTGAACCTAGAGTGGCTCGCAGATGCCCAAGCCAAGGTCCCCAGTTAGTTCCTTGGGCAGCTGAGGATAGGGAACTTGAAATGACCCTATCCTATAGCAATACTGACGAATATCTTGCATATCATCATAGAACCTTCATCTGGTGATGGATGGAGATAGAAGCAGAGACCCACACTGGAGCACTGGACAGAGCTTCCAAGGTCCCAATGAGGAGCAGAAGGAGGGAGAACATGAGCAAAGAAGTCGGGACCATGAGGGGTGCACCCACCCACTGAGACAGTGGAGCTGAACTATTGGGAGCTCACCAAGGCCAGCTGGACTGTGACTGAAAAAGCATGGGATAAAACTGGACTCTCTGAGCATGGCGAACAATGAGGGCTGATGAGAAGCCAAGGACAATGGCACGGGGTTTTGAACCTATGTAATGTGCTGGCTTTGTGGGAGCCTAGCCAGTTTGGATGTTCACCTTCCTAGAAATGGACGGAGAGGGGAGGACCTAGGACTTACCACAGGGCAGGGAACCCTGACTGCTCTTTGGACTGGAGAGGGAGGGGGAGAGGAGTGGGGGGAGGGGGAGAAGGGTGGGAGGAGGGGGAGGGAAATGGGAGGCTGGGAGGAGGTGAAAACTTGTTTTTTTTTTCTCCTTTTCTCAATAAAAAAATGAAAAAAAACCAAAAAAAAAAAAAACAAAGAAACAAATAAAAAAGGAGTGACAGGCTCTAGCCACATCTAGATTTGCGACATCCATTTCCTGATCCAGGAAATTATGGAAGCTGTGAACAATCTGTGTCATTCATCTTTATACCATAAACAGAGCTTCCCCAGTCACTGTGCCTTCTCTGTCATGACAAATGGATACCATTTGATATTGGAATCCATAATAAAATTCCCCTTACATTATTTTCTTCTATAGCAATAAGAAAGGTACCTAACACATGATGCTATAACAAAGAAGAAGCAATTACTCCTGTTCTTTGGTGATTTTTTTTATCTAATGTCTTACTAACCCTATATAACTTTGCCCTTTACAATATCAGTCACTATTCCATCCTTCTATGAAATCTAACTTAATTTTGACATTTGTATAAGAACATATTGTGCTTATGTGTGGTACCTCTATTTCTATGTCTTGTTTTTTTCCCTTAACAAAATGTATTCTGTCTTTGCTCACATGACCACAAATTATAATATTTCACTCTGTTTAATTCCTGGGATATATTATTTTGTGTAGAATGTTTTCTTTATCTATTTATTAACCGGGTGTATGTTGGGCAAACATATTGACTTTAGTTATAATTGAACGCAAAAATGTAACTTTGGGATATTCCTTCAGCTCTTATTAATCTCAGCAATGTTTATGAATATGTCCATAGTCTAAACTATAGCAATCGATTAAAGAAGGAGTAACACTACAATGACTTTAGGCTTCTAGAGATGGATGATCACAGGTATCAGAGAGCAAGGACTGATGTCATGGGTGCTCATGATGAGATCTACTATAGTCATGCTGTGGCAGCAGAAAACTGAATCCAGGCCCTCCACAGAGACTTGGGAAAAGTTAAGGAGCCAGAGAAACAGCTCTAGAGACCCAAGACATGAGCAGACTCTTCTCTAGGTGCCTTGAGATAAGTATAGGAGGAATTTATGTGTGTAGCTCTGGTAGGTTAAGTTTTACAACTGAACTTGGAGCTAACTAACTCAGCATACTAAAGTGTCCAGAAAGTCTCAGGGACCCTGCCATTTATGATTCTGTATAACTGGGATTATGGATATTCATCACTCTGTCTAGCTTTTATGTGGGTGCAGGGGATTGAACATAGGTGCTCATGCTTGCAGTTCAAGCCCTTTAGCAAAAGAGCCATCTCCCAAGTCTACCTTGCAGGTATTTTCTCTTAACAAAACAGTTGACAATTTGTACAGTCATAACTTTCAGAAATAGAGGATGACTTTCTTATTTTCAAGGCACATTTATTGGCGTAGTTAGCTAGCCTCGTAGATACCAATGATTCCTCATCTACAAAGAGCTGGAAATTAACATATGTTTTAGAAGAAGTGGTCTCCATTCTACTTTACAGAATTTCAAACTTTATTCTTTTGCTTCATAAATCCTATTGCTTAATCATTTCTTTGTCTTTCCCATGATTGTTTTCTTTGTATATAAATCTAGTTGTCCATCACCATGGCATTTTTGGAATTGACTGTTATGAGGCTAAGATGTAAAAGTTATAGAGGGAACATGTGTAATGGCCATTCTCATATCAGAATTAATCAATTTTCTTATAAATATCAGCTTATTCAACTAATATGAAACTCCTATGTATCCACAGCATCTAGTCCTTTCCCAATGAAATGAATTGCCAGGCAGTGGTGGCACATGCCTTTAATTCCAGCACTCAGGAGGCAGAGGCAGGTGGGTCTCTATGAGTTCAAGGCTAATCTGGTCTACCGAGCAATATCCAGAACAGGCTCCAAAACTATAGAGAGAAACCTTGTACTGAAAAAAAAAGAGAAAAAAAAGGAAAAGAATCAGCTTATGCTATTTGTATTAAATTTAATAAAATTAATTGTTCATTGATTTATCGTGATTCATCACAGACATCTCTAAAAATCATTTCTATTCATGTCTCTCATAAGGCATATAAAGCGTACATTTTTATTTTTTAAATTAAATTTTAACAGATATTAGAGACAAAAACTCAATTAGTTACTATGATGTATGTTTACACGTTGTTTAATAATTTGCTTAAACTAATCATTGCTCCATATTTTATGATTCTTCAAGTGGTATTTGAAGTGTTCCTACCTGATGCTAAACACTATCCTCTTAAATTGCAGTTACTCAACCTAATACATGATTTAATGATTGGATGGTCAACTTTATAAATCTGCAGCTTGTGGCTTAAAAATGCACACAAGTTTCTAAGACTTGAGATAAAGATAGTGACTTCAAATAATTCTCAACCAGTTCATTCTAAGTACAGCATAGAGCAACTAGTGATAAAATACAGAAGTAAATAAATATTTGTGCCATTATACACTATTAGCATCATTGCCTTTGCCTTTACCAAGAAACTTGATCTATCTCCTTTCTGGATTTTAAATTGCTATTGGTTTCTTATTACTATTTTTTTCTTACTTTGAGGCAAAAATAAAATGAAGACAGTATCTGGAAAAGTCAGATGCATAGAAACCGCTGCAACTACTGAATACTAAACTACCTGGAGCAAAAGTGAACAGTGTAGTTCCTGAAATGACACATCCGTGTGTTCAGGAACATGTATATGGGGAGAAGCACCTTGATAATTGACCAAATTATTAACTACTCAGCCATATTTATTCAAGCCATACCTATGTTTTTTGCACACTGCCAGACTGAAAAATAAACATGTCATCATCCGTGTGGTCCATTGAATGGGGCCACATTTATCACGAATGGTAAATTTCAGGATATTTCGTAATGTATCAAATGCAGTTTGGGGCTTGGGGTTCATAGAGACTTTCTGGAATAAACAACACATCAGACAGGTTGATGGAAAACAAAAGCTGTCTACCTCCATGTCATGAGTCTACACACACAATCCAATACCACGTGCATTCTAATCCATTCACTATTGATTTCCAATATCTAGATGATTTAAAGCTACCACAGTCCACGGCATTTTTGGTATGTATATAAAGGTGTAATAGAGGAAAGTGAACTGTATGCCGCTGTGCAGTTGACACAGGGCTGTAATTTTGTGACATATAATGCAAACATGTATTAAAATAGTCTTTTTTAAAGATATCACGAGCTCTAACATATTGCAGTGAGTAGAATGAGTAACCATGAACATATCTCAGCATATGTATGACAAAGACAATTAATGATTCTTCACATAGAGTTACACTGGGAAGCCACCAATTTCCAACTACCTTCACCAAAAATTGTTTTGCTATCCAAGAATCCTTGCCCTTCCGATGAGGGAATTCATTTCTCATTCATTCACAATGTATGCAAAGATTTTCCATGGTTGTCTAATGCTCTAAGGCATTCATATTTCTCACAATACTGAACTTAGAATATTCAGGAGACTTGAACCATGTGCTCATTATTTTGGAAGAATGACTTTTGTGACCTTCAGTAACCCATGTGGTAGAATGTCAATACATTCTCTCTTAATGTTATTCAAACTAAAAGTTTATAGAGTTGTGGCCTCACTCCCGTGAAAACTTCAGAAAAATAAATCTAGAGGTTGTGAATAAGTTCTATGCCGTTCAGTAGACTCAAGAAAGCCTACCATGTATCTTACCTTAAATTCCCAAAAGTGAGAACAGAATTTCCTTCATAATTTGTTTTGTATTGGAGGACTTCTTGACTATTGCTGTTGTTTGTATGCATGCACGATGCAGTGTATGTGTTCTTATGTATATGCTATGATCTACTTATGAGATGAGATCACAGAGATGATACCTGTGGAGTCAGTTTTCCACTTACTAAACAAGGATTTGTTTTGTTGTGCTTTGTTTTGGTCTGTGTAGTTGTATACACTGATCTACCAGGCTAGTGCATTTCTGAAGATTCTCCTGTCTGCACCTCATATCTCCCCATAAGAGTGATGGAATTAGAGATGACCTTAACTGTATCTGACTATATGGGTGCTGACTTCAATACTCAGCCACATCCCCAAGCTCTCTTTCTACCTTGAATTGTTATTGAAAATAACTTTCATACAATATATTCTCATCACGACTTTCTCTCCTCCAATAACTACCATATCTTCCCCTTTTCCCAACCCATTCAGCATCATATCTTCTCTCCCTGTTTCTTTCTCTGCATCTCTATCTCTCTCTCCCTGTCTTTATAAAAAAAACAGTAAAAGAAAAAGTACAAGAAACACATCTGCACACAGACACATATAAAAATGTAAGAAAAGAGATTTTTAAAAAATGCTCAAAGAAAGACATCACTGAAACACAGAAATAGCATTGAGTATAGGAGGAGGGCCTGCTTGTTTGTCCCAGATGCCTGGCTAGCTTAGCCCTGAAACTGTATTAATTAAATCGCTGCTGGACCCATTAGCTGTAGCTTCTTAATTTAACCCATCTCCATTAATCTGTGTACTGTCACATGGCAGTGGCTTACAGGCAAAGTTTTTGCATGTTTAGCTCTGGTGGTGGATCCATGGTGTCTCCCTCACTCTCCTTTTTCCCAGCATGCCATTTAGTTTCCCCCACCTACCTAAGTTTTGCCCTATTAACAGACCAAGGCAATATCTTTATTCATCAATGGTATTCACAGCACTGACAGGGGACTCCCACATCAATTGAGTTCTTGAGTTCAGTTTTGTTGATCCTTTATTACTGGCCATGGAGCCTACCCTTAAAAGGGGCTTGTTTCTCCAGTGAGATGCCATTGGAGAAAACTAATTTTCCCTTTTCAAGTATTTGTCAGTTGGTGATGACTTCTTAGTGATGAGAGATCCCATCCAGTACTCCCCTCAGTGCTGGGGACCCCATTATTTTGAATCTGTAAAGACCCTGTGCATGCTGACTTGGTCTCTGTGAGTTCATACATCAATCAGTCCTGTTATGTGGGACGACACTGTTTCTTTGATTTTTTACAAGCCATGTTGATGGCTCAATAGGTAGAGTGGTTTTTTTTTTTTTTTCATAAGCACAAGAAGCTTCATTTCAATGCCCAAATCTCCTGTAAAATCTTGGCTTGGAAGTATATGTCCAGTCTCAGCATCCTTATTGCTAAACACAAGGTGGATATAGGAGAATTCCCCACAAAACTGGTAGAACTGGTAGTCAGGTACATACAGAAGTAAACAGTAAACATCCAATCTCAAAAAAGGTGAAGGGTGAGGCATGACATCAGATATTGTATACACCCACTTACCACCACATACACAGACATACATAAACATCATGGATACGTATGTACATCACACAGAAACATACACACACACACACGACCAACTTTGATAAAAACACGGTTCTTAAGTTAAATTTCTTCATCTGACTGGTGGATTAGGAACAGAAACATGACTTGAAACTCTTAGGTGGTAGAGTGATAAATTGCTTTGAATTCCTAAAATTTCTCTTTCTTTGCATATTTCCAAGCATTTCCATGGCAAACTGTATTTCTCTACTACTTGATTGGCAGATTGGCCATTTAAAGTTGCTTTTCTAATAGATTTTTAAAGCAAGGATATATAAATTATTTGGGGTAAATTAAGGTATAACTTACAGCAAGCATTGGAGACTGGCTGTGTCAACCAGTGTGTTTACTTGATGATATTTAATATATTCACATGATTTTATATAAACCTGTTCTGTAACTCATGATTTAAAGAATATTCCTTCAAAAAGAGAAGAATATTACTACTTTTTTATTTCACACAGTCAACTATGAGAAACATTTTCTTTGATTTCTAACAATATATGTATCAAGAAAACTTTGGCAATAAAAATGTTTATTATGTTGTAGCATGAGGAATGAGTATAAAGGAATCTCAATTTGCTCATAACTGTACTTCCAGCTGAAGTGTGACAGTAAATCCAGAAATGAAATGAAAGATTAACTCATGGAGATGGCAGTTTGGCAGACACATATTACTGCCATATTGCTAGTCTTTGCAGCACAGTGAGCTACATTTTTTTTTCTTCATGTCATGTGCTTCAGTATCCAAGTGTACAAAAAAATATTTCCTCCTGCTGATGATATTAGGTGGAGTTTATTCCACTGGATCTGGTTGAAAGGCCATTAGCTAACAATATTACACTGATCCAGATGCTACTTCAAATAGACCATTGATGGAGGAAGGTCATTGGTTAAAAAATAAAGAAACTGCTTGGCTGGCCCTCATAGGTTAAAACATAGGTGGGATGAGTAAACAGAACAGAATGCTGGGAGGAAGAGGATGTGAGCTCAGACTCGACAGCTCTCCTCTCGGGGGCAGACACCTCAGAGAGATGCCATGCCCAGCTCCGGGGTAGACACATGCGATAAAGCTACGACCCAGGATGGACATAGGCTAGAATCTTCCTGGTAAGCGCACCTTGGGGTGCTACACACAGATGATTAGAAATGGGCTAAATTAATATGTAAGAATTAGCCTAGAAGAGAATGGGCCAAACAGTGTTTAAAAGAATACAGTTTCCGTGTAATTATTTCTGGTAAAGCTAGCTGTGCGGGCGGACGGGTGCCGGGGACGCAACCCCGCTGCTCCTATTACTACAGACCATCATGAGTGTTGTTGATTTCACAGTGGGACTTCAACTTCAAATGAAGGAATGGAGTCACACATTGTGGTATAAACAATAGTGTTCCAGAGGTCCCCAGCTTTTAATTCACATCAAATAATTATAGGAGTGAGGAAATTTCCTAGATTTTTCTGTGGTTAGAATTTGGGGGAATCAACAGGCAAAGGAAGAGGTAAATGCGGTACTATTCCTTTCTCTACTAAACACTTGAGATTGATAACGAAACAAAGTGGATCAGTTAGATTTGAGACTTGGAAACTCAGAACTCCAACTGTACCAACAACATCGCTCAAAGAGCAGAGTGATATGTGAGGGCAGAAGACCTAAGGTCAGGGGAATGCTGGGAGACAGCTTCCTTGCCATGGTAAACAGGTGACAACAGCAGCTGTGACATGCTGCATGAACAGGAGCAAGAGAAGGCAGAGGGGTGACAGAATGAGGGGCATGATGAATCTTATGGGCACTTAAAACGATCTCTGGGGATATTAAGCAATCAGGATTTGGAAATCTGAACTGTGTATACGAGGTGCTGCTGTGACAGGCAGGTAGGGTAAAAGCTTGTAAAATATGTTACTAATGAGAGCTCATTTGTCCTAAGAGCTGGCAAGGCCTGGGGATGTAGGCCTATACCTTCAAAGGGCTTCCTGAATAGCAGAGATGATGGGATGATATACATGAAAGATAATGGAAAGCAAATGCACCACGGAAAACACAGACAGCTGCTCAGAGCTCAGAAAAGGTAAAATTTTGAGCAGAGCTTTACAGGAAGCTTTGTATTGAATACTGTGCGGAAGGACTGAGACTGCAAACTAGCAAATAAAGGAATGTTTCTCTATGCTTCTTATCTGATATTCTTTAAAATTAGATAGCAGACATTCTATTATTTATCTTTGACATATCAACTAAATTTAATAAATGAATCTGCAGGAATATTACCTTCAGATGTTAATTCTAAAAAACACAAATTTAATGGCCATTATAGTTGGCCCCTGAAGAAACCCTGATTGCCTTTAGTAGATTTTGTGCTTTCAGATAATCTTTGATAAAGTCTTCCACCTCAAAATTGGATTTCATACCTGTAACGCCAAGCCTCTTATGTCCAGATATTTACCACATTCTCTCTATAGTTCAAAACAACTACCTCATTAGAGTTTTGCAGAATAAATCAAAACTGATGAATGTACTCACAGTCTTCATTTGTTGGTTGCAAAGTTTCCAGAAAACATAGACCCCATAATTGGTAGTAAGGGGTACTCATTAAACCTTCTGATTAAATTTTATTGTCCCTATTTTATTTTTGAGGTGAGTGTATCAAACACAGAGTCTCATGTATGCTAGGCAAGTATTATATTACTGTTGATACTGCTACTCCTATGTCTATATTCTGTGTTCCTGGGATTGGCAGGCAGACTTTCATGCTTTCTCATGACAAATTCTTCTTAGTTTCCATATGCAATGTTGGTCAAAGTGTCATGGCAAAACTGTTTATTCTCTTTTGTTATTTGTAAGCTCCTTCTAGTCTTCATTTTTTCAAACAATGGCCCTGATATAATGAACCTCCCTCATGGATGGATCTGCCAAACGTATATGATCACTACCATAGCAACCATTTTCTTCATGGACTTGCAGGTTCCCAAGAGAAGAACATCGAAATAGTCTTGAATAACTAGACATGTGTTAGCTTGGGAACAATAAATTTGAGGAAGCAAAACAATTGAACTCTTATAAATTTTTCTTTAGGGACATTAGGAGTAATTTAAAAAAGGACATATGTCTCTGAAAATGATGCTTTTTCATTTAGAATATTTCATTTTAAGTAATTATATTTACTTATTTATTGCCTATACTCTTATGTGTGTATATTCACGTGCCACTGCACACATGTAAAGGTCAGGCAACAACCTTCAAGAATGGCTTCTGTCCTTCCACTGTGTGGATTCCTGGAATTGAACTCAAATCATCAGGCTTGGCAACAAATGCCTATACCCACGATCTGTCTCGCCAGCCCTGGTCTATAATTAATTTATAAATAAAAAAACAAAGTATTCATTTACGGAAGTAGTTATTTTTTCCCATGTCACAGGTTCTAGCCTCCTGCTTTCCTATTGAAGTATTTTGAGGAGATTGTTGTAAGATAGCAATTTCTTACTTAGTAATCTATCAATCAAGCTCATGTGATTACAATTCCCGAGGCTCTTACACACTAATGAATCTCCTGTTATCTCTCTTGCTCACTGTGCAGGTCATTCCTCCTTCACTAACCCTCTTTTATCTTTTTGATTACATAATGAATTTGGGTCATGATTCATAAATATACCAAGGGAAACATCTGATGTACTGATGTTAAAGACAGCTGTCTTTTTCTCTTTGTAAAATATGACACTTCAAATATACGATTCTCAATTTCAGCCTCAAATTCTGAATGCTGCCCTCCCAGGGAGAGCTGACTCTTTTTACAGTGTATATTTTTCAGTTCCACACAATGCTGCCCATTGTTCCTGAGGGAGTGGCACCCAGGTGACTTTAGGTGGAAACCACCCTATCGCCTTGGAAAGTTAAACAAAAATATTGCTCTTAGGTTTATAAATTCTGCTCATTTCTTTCGTTTGTCAGTATTAATGTCAGTTAGGGTCTTTGGAATTTATTGAAAAGACCCCCTCAAGCTTTTAAAGATAAAGTACACAAAGCTGTTGAACCTTGTTTTAAGCAGTTGCTATGCAAAGTCCAGTGCTGGAAGTGAACTTGGAGGAGAGAACCAGAGAAGGGGTGACTATGTACACTGGACTCAAAAACCTTGTGAAGAAAGTGAAAACAGATGTGATCCACAGCTTAGATTGCTCATTTTACTGTCACTCTTACACAATGATTGGTTTGTATATCACATAATCTTTGTTATTGATAACTAGTCAGAGGTTCATTTAACTTAAAGATTTCTTAAAGAGTCTATGGGGAGCAGTGGGATTTATACTACTGAATCTGAATCTGAGGGTAGGTGTAAATTTTATCATATATTAGTGTCAGTTTCCTGACTTTGACAACTGGTTTTTATATGAGAGGCTATTGCGAAAAGCTAGGCATATTATATACACAGGTTCTCTGTACAGGTTGGTCATATTCAAATTAGTCTTAATCTATATTAAAATTGAAGTGGTTTTTAAAAATGAAAATATATAAACTGTCAATTTTTTTCTTAAGAATTCAAAGTTCTCAGGAAAATGACATGGTAGACAATCAATCATTAGAAACCATGAGCAAGAAAAATCGATGAAAAGCAGAAAAATGACATATTTCCTTTAATTTTATGTTTCCAATGTATTAGATTCAACAAAGGACTCCTTGCATTTTATTAACTATGGCCATCCTAGTAAATGATACCAGATCTGACGAACGACTAAAAAGGAGTAGGTGCTCTTAATCAAAAGCATATTTAATGGTTTTGATCTCTCTGCATCATTTTTTATTGTAACTCAGAGGGTAATTTCCCTACTTTTTCAGAATTCATTATTTTTGCACAACGGCAGTAGAGCAGACCTTTTGTTTGTTAGTCTTTCTGCACAGTGCTTGTTTGTACCTGACAGGTTTGTCAAAGGTGACATGATCAATGATTTATATACTTTTGAATAAAGTGAGAACTATCAATCTTCATTCAGAGTAATCAAATATTTTGTTGCAAATTCATTAGCATGGTGTATTACAGAGAGGAGAATCTTTCCTTATTTCTGAAATAACTGGAGCTTGATGGAGACCAGTACTTTGTCTCTTTTCCCTAAATTGGGAGATCTTTGGATCTCAGAGAATGTACAAACTCAATAATCTGACACAGATAAAAATACCTCTTCTTGTGTCATTAAGGTGAAATACTGAATTAAAAAATGGAACTCCATGCTACTATAAAACCTCCCCCAGGCACAAGAAACCTCTTCATAAGATGTTGGTCAAGGAATCCCAAGAGAACGCCCCTAACAACGTAAATTACTCCTCTTGCTCTTGGTTGCCTCTCCACGGTGGAAGATAAGTACCTGTTGATGATGATATCCTACATCATAGACACAAGGGTGAAATGATTTGAGATGACTCTAACTTCACAGCTTCCTCCCTGATGATTGGCTTTCATGATACTAGAAAGTTCTCTGCAAATTGCCAAAGGTGGGAAGCAATCAATAGTCCTGCCTGGCAGTGATACTTGTGAACCACAACAAGGAGCAACACAGCAAGATATTCCTAAAGGTGCAATAGTGGCGTTCAAATCTTGGCAGTAGCAAAAGCTATCGAAGTCGACCCAGAGCTGGTGAACAAGAGGGAAATCATGTCTGGTACTAGAAAACTTGCAAACTGATTGTTACTAGCAGAGTCACAATTCTTGGAAGATAACCTATTACTTCTATTTTACTAGAACAGCATGACTCTTGTTTAGATTAAAGATTCATATATTGCAAGAATATATGTATAGATCTTCAGATATTAAAAACCCATGTCTCACAAAGCATATAGAAGTATTAATGCTAGATAAAATTGTGATTAATTGTAACACTGTCATTTTAAGATACTTTTGAGTAACAAGAGAAATGTGAACAGTGTTTCCACCGCTCATTTAAAAAAAAAAAGGGTCCCTTCTGATTTTATTTTGTCCATATATCTTTATTTGCAAGTATTCATTGCAAAGAGTTACTGGTGTGATTTAAGGCCTCTGGTTTCTGGAACATTGTTAGTGCTTGGCACTCACTGGAACTCCTCTTGGTTATTTTGCTGTTGCCCTATGCTATGGAAATTCTGAAGCTTTGTGTCTGCAGGACATGATTCTTCACAGGGTTCAGCAGATCAGACATGGGGTGGATATTGGGGTGAGCCAATTCATAGCCCTGTTTCTGAGCCTAGTCTTCTAATTGCACGCGAAAGATTAAACTATACCCATACCTAAGTGTAGCACACTCATCATCAACAAAAGTTCTCTTTGTGTCAGAGGAACACAATTACAGAAAATAACAACTGGTCAAAATACACACAACTCATTGTGAGCTACCCATTGAGCACATTTACACCATAACTATAGCAGCTAAAGCTCAGGGAATGTGATGGGACGGAAAGATTCTAAGAGCCAGAAAGTTTAGACAATAAACTCTAAATTTAGTGGGGGACACTGTCTTAAAAACATAAGGTGGGGCAGGATTGAAGGAAGAAATCTGACACCAACATCTAACCTCTACACCCATGAACACACACTCATACAAACATAGTCACATGCATACATACACAAGATACATGAAAAAATTATGTAAAGATCAAACACATAATGCCACCCAAACATTTTATATTACCTTTATACTACATAGAAAATTTTTGATAAGAAGCTAAATACTAAAAACTGCCATTTGTTTCTTTATGTGCAGTATCCTGTACATGATATCCCCCATAATTTTTGTGTTTTCTAGGTTTAGTTTCTAATTAATGATGCTATCAGGAAGACAATGGAAGCCTTAGGTGGTGTTGTTTGAGTCAAGGAAGAATATCACTAGGGAGTGATCTGTGAGATCATATTACCATTGCCCTCATCCTGCCTTCCCTTCTGTTTCTTGACTGGCAATAAAGTAGGCAGTTGCCTGTTGACACATGCTCCTACTGTCGTGGTGGTCAGTCCACTCATGTGAGACCAAATGACCATCGACGGGAACAGGTACAACTGTGATCCAAAACATAATCTTTTCTCTCTTAAGGATACCAGGTGCTTGATCTCGGAAATGGAAAAAATAGCTAACATCCATTCGATAGCTGCAATAAACTACTGACAGTTATCCCAGATATATGTTCCTGTTAGCACATGAAGCTGTGACTGTTAGTTCAGAAACCGAAGGGAGAGACAACTTCCCTCACACTTTGTTCACAACTATGAATGAGATGATGTTTTTCTCTGACTATATATTGTAATAATAGTTAGTAGCTATATCAGATTCTGCTTGTCTATATTCTCTTTTATCCTACATCCACAAATATTTCTTTAATATGATTGTTGCTGCTGTGATATTGTTTAGACATTGGGCACTGACCATAAACCCTTGTGTCTGTCAAAATACATTTTATAAATGATCTATTAAGCCAAACTCTACATTCACAAGCAGTTTTGAGCTCATAATATGCATTGTATGAAGTCGCAAAGAGGACCTGATCATAGCTTCAACCCTATGCCATAAGCAATTCAGGATCTTTGTTATATTATAAGGAAATTAGCTGAAATAAAAATATACATTTAATGTGTTTACTTCAAAGTTATAATGCAATGTTCAATATAAGAATAACATTAATATTATTTTATGTCTGTGTGTTTAACATTTCTTTTCCTAAAAATATAACGTGTTTATTTTAGGTGTATTCATTCTCCACAATAATACTTATAGGCACTAGAGAGAACACTTGAATGATGACATGGAGAGAATTAAGAGACAATGCAATTTGCCATTTTCCACACACCTGAACAAATGCTGGAATCCATAAAGTGAATCTTTGCTCTCCCAGTCTTCGGCTTGTAGTGCTGGGCTATGGGCACAGGGAGCAGGCTCATGATGAACGTGTGTGCATTAGAACAATGGGGGTGCTCTTTGGCAACTCAAGCCACAGACCAAACATTCCTAATTAAGATGTTGTCATTTTACCTAGGGGAAAAGCTCTGGCTGCATTCCAGAATGCCCATAAATAAGAGAGACTGCCAGAAATATGAGAAAGAATAGTTTCAAGCAAAAGTATCCTTACATGATTAAGGACATAATTCAGCCAACTACCAAAACTGATTTATAGGTTAGCAATACAGAGTGCTTTGGTTATAGAGCTGTTTGTGCAGCGCACCTCCTGCTGGCCACACGGGAAATTACATGTGGGAAATGAAGATCCTCTCGACTGTTCAAAAGGTAACTTGTTCTTTTTCTTTTTTAAAAGAGATCATTTCTCACTCTAATTTTGCTCGTAGATATGTATCCTCATTTATCAATGCCAATGTCTGACACCCAAATGTATACACTAACACTCAATTTGATTACAGTTTTTTTTTAATGTTGTTTAAAATATATGCACTCCCTTAAGAAAGGATGAGCAATATTTTTTCTCTGTGTCAAATGCATACTAACATGGCTTGTTTTCCTTGCAGACATGGTGGTATTTCATTTGTCTTCTACAAGATCTGTATCCTTCCTTGGTTGAGGCTTCGCTCCAAGATCCATCTTTTCTTCAGGTTTCCCTTTTTAATCAGTTCATTCTATCCTAAAATTCATTAACATGAAATTGAAATCTTCAGCTGCATGACGTGAATTTTTGTTTTCCTGAAAAAGTATTTCCAATCTTTTTAAATCCACAAATTGGGACAGGTTAACCCATCATCTGTGGATTCAAGGCAGTAAAAGAGCATATATCATGCCTTCTTTCTTTCTTTCTTTCTTTCTTTCTTTCTTTCTTTCTTTCTTTTATTTTTATGAGCATAGTCACATAGATGCCTTCACATTAAAGACAATTCCAAGGAATATGCAGCTCGAGGAAAAGAAATGCCGAATTACCTCAAACTGACATCTTGATCTTTTCTTTGAGGTCTCCATAGGAATCCATCATTGCAGGCGTAAATCAAGTGCATCTGATGGCTTTGCTTATTCCATATGGAGTGCAGCACATCTCCTGTGTGTTGTAGTGTTACTGCAGTTGGAGATTCTTTGCAGCAGGAAGCCAGTGCCTTTTGTGCAGTGACTGACAGCCAACTGCTTGTATCTAATTGCGTCTCTACTGATCAGCAGCTAGAAGGATCATCTCCATTGGCACTGGCTCGGTGTTTCTAACAGTCTCAGGGCTGCTTTGAAAAAGTGAACCGAGAGATTTCCAGTCTAAGGACAGAATTCTCGGTGCAGAAGCAACACATCCTTGGCAATGAACATGTGCAGCCTCAAGCCTTTCCTTTCCTTATTCTTCAGTAGGCTGACACAATCCCCAGTGTGGCCTTAGGAAGGTCTCAGCTGTTCCATGCTGGCTTATTTCCCTATCATACTCTGAAAGGGAAGCTGAGAGCAACAGCCTGCCATCTGTACCTGATCCACGGCTCAGACGCCATGGCCCCCCAGCTTCCTGCTTCCTTTTCCTTTCTCTGCAGGTGGCTGAGTGAAATAGGAAAGCCTTCATTTTTATTAGTGACTTTCTCTTTTTGCTTTTAAAAAGTACAGTTCTTTTTATGATGCATGGTACTTATTCACTTTAGTTTGCCTCCCATAAAATGATAAAAATACATCAAGCCACTCTGTTCCCTTTGTTGTTGAAGCAATAACATTGCTTAGATTTCATGTGGCAGTTTCAAGACATTTATGATGGAGAAGAAAAATATTAATTATAATGAAGAAAGACGTAAATTAAAATAGTTACAGCATCTTGGCATTTATATTCCTGAAGCTTGCGTCTGCAAATGTTCCAAAAAATAAAAACCTGCAGTTCAAGAAAAGGAAGGCTGTTTTGATTCCACTGAGTAAGGATAAAAAGTTAGAGGTAAAATTTCAGATTAAACCTGGCAATTTGTTTTACTGGCTAGAGAACTGGAGTCCATTCATATCTATTTTGTACCTATAGTTTGCTCTTGTCTCTATAATGGTTTAATAGTCCTATGGGTATTGGAAGGTTTCCACAGTAATTCAGAATGAAATAGTTTCTATAATTCCAAACTATCTAGAGAACTAGGTGTGTCATCTCCTAGTTGTGACTTCCTAGCCTATGTGACCTGACCGAACGTAACCTCCTGGACCACGTGACCAACGTGAACCACGCAGCAAGAGCCCAGGCCTCTGTGCCCACCCCCCAACTCCTTACCGTATATAAGCTGTACCCCATCTCTAATAAACGGAGGCTTCAACAAATTTGCCTAGCCTTCTTCCTCTTTCTTAGCCCATTATCTTCCAGATAGTGCCTCTCCGGGACCCTGGAATAACTGACTGCAGGGTGGGTTACAACCCCTAGACTGAGTAGCCCACCCAAAGCGGTTAACAGAAAAGTGCTATAGTATTGTGACTTTAGTATGTAATGGGGGATTGGACTTGGCTTTGACCTAGCAATCCATAGAGTTAGCATCTGTCTTGGTATTTTTCTGTTATTGTAGGACAATATTTGAGGCCGGGTAATTTATAAATCTAACAATTTTCCATGTTTCTAGGTGGTGTATATGGCCATGTATGTGTATGTGTATATGTGCGTGTGCGCACATACATACCAGCATGTGTTCATGAGTATGTATGTGTGGAGGTGCATCTGTGTACTGGCATGTGGCATGAGCATCATTTCTCAGGAGTTATCTACCCTGATTTGTGAGGCAGCCTCCCTTATTGACCTGGAGCTTACATAACTGACTAGCTAGCCAGCAAGTGAGTCTCAGAAATCCAATGGTCTGACATTGTTAAGTGTTCTTAACAATACCTGGCTTTTTATGTGGTGTCTATGGGTTAAACTAAAGTCTTCATCTTGTATAGCAAACATTTGGCTGATTACTCTAGCATTAAAGGGTTTAAATCCAAGGTTTTATGGCCATTTCTGATCAAGACACTGTGTCGCATCCTAATAATGGAGACCTGAAAGGGAAAATGGCCATGACGGGAGATTCAGACGTAGGACGAGCTGGCCATTTAAGCAGCTCTGCAGCTAATGCATTATTTCCAGTGAACTATTTAATCCTATAAGGCCTTACATCTCATGTTGTCACAATGGTAATTGGAGTTCCCGAGAAAATGACCATACTGAAGTCATAACAATGTACTTGCTATGTGTTCTCCTTTGGTCTCCTAGTAGTTTCTACAAAAAGAAAAAATAAGAAGTGAGTCTCTATATTGGGGCACCTAATTAGATAAGCATTTAAATTGAAATAAAAAGTATCTTCAGAACATGTGAAGAGGGTAAAGAGGAGAAGTATGATGCTTCCTTAGCTTCTCCAGTGTTCTGTGACATTATTCCTCTTTTTCAACATCTTTTGGTTCACAACAGAGAATAGTTTGTAAAGGATTATTATTTTTTTTTTACAAAAAACAGAAAAAGAATCCTGCAGAAAGTACCTATTCAAAAGCTTGGATGAATGCAAATTAATCCCAGAAGAACATTTTAATCTTTGCCAAGAAAGAGAGGTAAGAGAGGTAAAGTAATCTCCCAGGTGGCATTTTTTTTTCTGAGTTTCACAGCTCTGAAATTCTTACAGGGGTTGAAGGGATCTTTGTTTTATTGCAGACAGATGGACAGGGAAAGGCTAACCAAATCCATAAAAATCCAGAGTTAGCCGAGGCTGAGATGCCTTCAGCAATGAAAATATTCTGACAGCAACACAAACTGGAACAGATCTTACACACAAAATGCTGGATCTAAGATGGCTTGCTAAGTTTCTCAGTAAGTCAAGAGTAGAGCAGGCCATCTACAGAACACAGAGAGTTTAATTGTCCTTTTGAAACACAGAGAAATTCAATGTGTCTTAAAGAATAGGATTTAATTGACTGCCTCAAACCGGCACAAGAGGACAAAAATCAGTAATCAGAGAGGCAGCAGGAAGTCAGATGGATTTCTCTCCAACTTGATTAGAGCAATACTATTCTATCATTCCTAATTGACAAATTCAAGTCTGTTCATTCACTGTTTACTTACTCAGTCATGCAAAATATCCTGAATTTGGAATGAAATATGAATATCTAACTTAACAAGCAAATATATATATATATATATATATATATATATATATATATATATATATTTGGTACTAAGGAATGACTAACATTTTTTGTTGTGCCCAGTCAATGGCAATTGAGAACCTCCATTGTGTAAGAACACTGACGTTAATGGGGCCTTTAAGCTTGAGCAACAAAAAAACTCAGAGATCCAGAAGCTGTCTTAGGATTTTTACTGTGATCAAAACCATTTCAGGGTGAAATGAATTTATTTTATTCACTGTTTTGTATAACAGCGCAGCTTCAAAAGCACTAAGGGCAGGAACTCACACAGGACAGGAACCGGGAGGCAAGAACTGATGCAGAGGGCATGAAGAGGTGCTGTTTGCTGGTCAGTCCAACACTCTCATGTGGGTCTCTGCCTCTGTTTCCATCAATTGCTGGAGGAAGGTTCTATGATGATATTTAAGATATTCATTAGTCTGACTATAGGGCAAAGCAAGTTCGGGGCTTCTCTCCTCTATTGTTTAGCGTTTTAGCTTGGGTCATCCTTGTGGATTACTGAGAATTTCTCTAGAGCTGGGTTTTTTGCTGACACCATAATGGCTCCCTCAATCAAGATATCTCTTTCCTTGCTCTCATCTCTGTCCTTTGTCTATCTCAACTATCCTGTTCCCTCAAGTTCTTTCCCCTCCCCTTCTCTCTTCTCTTTCCCTTCTACACTCCCTTCTCACCCGACCTCTAAGCTCCCAAATTGCTCAGGGGATCTTGTCTATTTTGACTTTCCAGGTGGATCTATATACGTTTTTCTTAGGGTACACCTTACGACTTAGCTTTTCTAGAATCATGAACTATAGGCTCAATATCCTTTGTTTATAGTTACTATCCACTTATGAGTGAATACATAGCATATTAATCTTTTTTGGGGATGGGTTGCCTCACTCAGTACAGTGTTTTCTAGATCCATTTATCTGCATGCAAAATCCAGAATGTCATTTTTTTCCCACTGAGTAATACGCTAATGTGTAAATGTACCATATTTTCTTTATCCATTCTTCAGTTGAGGGGCATCTAGGTTGTTTCCAGATTCTGGCTATTACAACAAAAGGTGCTGGCTTAACGGGATATCAACATGTAGAAGAATGAAAATAAATCCATATCTATCCCCACACACAAAACTCAATCCAAATGGATTAAAGACCTCAATATAAATCTGACCACACTGAACCTGATAGAAGAGAAAGTGGCAGGTAGCATTGAATATATTGGCACAGGAGACCACTTCCTAAATACAACCCCATTAGCACAAACACTGAGAGAAACAATAAATAAATGGGACCTCTTGATATCGAGAAGCTCCTGTAAAGCAAAGGACACAGTAAATAATAAGGAAGGCACCCAACTTAATGGAAAAAAGATCTTCACCAACTCCACATCAGACAAAGGACTGATCTCCAAAATATATAAAGAACTCAAGAAATTAGATATCAAAGTTGCAAGTAACCCAAATAAAAATGGGGTACAAAACTAAACAGAGAATTCTCAACAAATGAATCTCAAGTGGTCAAAAGACACATCCTTAGCCATCAGGGAAATGCAAAATAAAACAACTCTGAGAGACCATCTTACACCAGTCAGAATGATTAAGATCAAAAACACCAATGATCGCTTATGCTGGAGAGGTTGTGGCATAAGGGGAACAAACCTTCATTGCTGGTGGGAATGCAACTTGCACAACAATTTTGGAAATCAGTATGGTGGTTTCTCAGAAAATTGGAAATCAACCTCCCTCGAGACCCAGCAATACCAATCTTAGGCATATACCCAAAGGATGCTCAATCATACTACAAAGACATTTGTTCAACTATGTTCATAAACCTAATTCTTAAGAATTCAATTATTACTGTAATTAAAATAAAAGTCCATTAAAGCAACATTGAAATTTATGAGATGTATATAGACTGCAAATTATATTTTATCATGTACATAGGCTCCTTATCAGTTTTTTCTGTGCTTTTTAAATTCAGTCTTGTTTTTTGAATTTTATATTAAAATTGACTTTAATCTAGTCTCCAAATCTGTATTTGTACTATGAATGCAGAGTGAATAAATGTATCATCAATATCATATCCTACACTTAAATCTATGATATAAATTTCAATTATAATATCAGCCATTGTTCCTTAAATACAAAAGTAGTTCAAATCTTTGTTTTGATTTTATAAATTCAGTGATACATAGTCATTGTCAGCACTGATATAACTGATTTGAAATATTATAACTTTGTTATTCACAAAATCAAGTTGGACTAATTCACTGACCTTGTTATCCTACTCTGCAAAAGTAACAGTATTCACAATGAAAACTACTGAAGAAATTGAATTAACTGGAGAAAACTCGATTCAGTGTAGTTGGAAAATCCAGTTTAAAGTGGTCCTTCTTGAGCAGCAAGACCAAACTGCCCAAATTCACTTCACCTGCTGTTGCTTCTCCATTTGACTTTTCCCTTCAAGTCTCCTTATGGCTATTGATTCCTCTATACTTCCCATGGTACAACTAACCGCCAACAGACAAATCTCACAACTAGTCTATTTTCAGAAACTTTATTGAAAAATGGAACCCAATACATATGCCTTATTAACGTACACTTTTAAAAAGTCATTGCAGGTGAATGGATTTATGAGAAAAAGAAAAGTGAATATTGAAGAATAGAATTATTATTTAAGCCTGTGAGTGTAGCTTAGTGGGAGAGTGCTTGTATCATATGTGCAAGATCCTAAGTTCAATCTTTACCATGGCAAAACATCATTCATATCTTTTTAAAAATTAATTGCAAAGCCAAAAATATTTTAGATACTGATCATGCAATCTGTGTTACCAATACTCAGCTTCTACTTACCAAATGTATTTAACAGAAAACATTACCCTGTCTCTCTATTTGCCATTAACACTTTGCATTAGTATTCTGGGAGCTCCTGATCTTGGTGTACACAGTTTAGTAAGCTGCTAGCTGTTAATATAAGTATCCAGCAAGGACAGTACCACTGAATTACCTAACTGGCACCCTTAATTTGAAGGAGCTATATGTTACTACCCACCTGTTTCCAAAAGTATTTAGTTGAATCGATAAATAATATGACATTGCCCCTGTTAGAAAGACAACCACCACGTAGTATCTCATATATGTGAGCAGAAATAGCTCAGGCAGGATTATTTGTTACTTTTGTTCACATTTTATAATTTTTACATAGTCAGATGAGTACATTGTTTTCCTGTATATTCGCTTCACACAAAGCTAGATTAGAAATAGGAACAGGATATCTACCAAGCTCACCAAAATTTACTGAAACGCAACAATTAACGGGGGTACTTCATTTAGAAATGAACACTTCTGAAGCATTGCTGAAGTCAGCTGATGGCATGGCTCATGTGGATGAGCAGCCTGTCTCTGTAGCAGAGGTACATCTTTAGCATTGGTAGCCGGGTCCTGCATGTGGAGACTAGAGCAACACTCTCTGAAATGTCACCCACCTAAAGCTGATCACTAATACCTTCTTTCTAGCTACTTGGCGTGCACATATAGATTAATGCATTTTCACATATTATATGAATGCATTCCAAATATTTACAAATGAAGAAAGAGAAAGTGAGCAGTGCTTTAAGAATGCAAACCAAGAATCTGAGAGCGAACTATACAGTAAACAGAGTTATCATTTCTATAATGTCCCTGCAACTCTCTAGTAATTCCAAAGTACCAAGAGTTGTTGACTTGATTAATGCATATTTGTGAACATTTATTAGTCTAAAAGGACTTTATCTTACACTGTATTTCTCATGTAGATAAATTAGGTATCCATATGAGTATGAATTAATTTGTTCTGGCTGAGTTGCTTCTGGAGTCTTATGTCACGTGATTAATAAAAGTCTGAGGAAAATATATGAAGGAGGCAAGAGACAGGTTACTGTACTTAAAGTCTTATTTTGAATTTAGATGCTTCCTACAGCAAAAGAATATTCACCTTAAAATAGCTATTTGTTTTAATGTTAATTTCTGACTGAAAATTTATCATAGCTTAAGTTATATACCAACTAAAATAGAATTCAAGCTGATTAATCCAAGATAGAAAGGTGACTTAAAAATATCAAAATTTCACCTTAGAAATGACTTATTTAAGTATTTTGGATATACTGATAAAATTGAAGTTTCCCAGTCCAAATTAAAACTAGTAACTGCTTTTTGTTTCTACTCCTTGATTATGAATTTACTTGACTTTTTGACTCCAGTACACACATAAGATATGTGTAACTCACATGTACAATAGTCTATAGATGTTATAAGTCAACACTGGGTATTTAATCTGTGCCTGAGTAAGTGCAAGTTCAAGATATAGGAGAAACAATAGCAAGCACATCCCAGGACTGAACTGAAGAAATCTTTACAAATTTTTACACTATAAAGGACAAAGCATTCTATTTACTACACATTAAGCTTCCATCATTTCTTAGGGGAACAGGACATGAAGAAATTTTAATAAGAACTCATTTGTGATTCTCATCAAAATTGGGCTGGAAAAAGCTCATTTCTCCCAAGTGAGAACAACAATGACTCATCACTGTGCTGCTTCCCATCCCTGCAACACCACCTCCAAAAGGCACATGTGATAAACAATTAAGTGGTCCTCTTCTTCCTTAATAAGTTCTCTTTCTCCTTAATAGCCTTTGATCATCCTGTTCATCCCCAGCTCACATATCAACTCATCCCTAAACAAGGGGCGTTTTCTCTTTGGTCATCCTCCCTGTGCCCTGCATAAATATTCCTACCAAGTAGTGACCTGATAATTATGAATGATAGCTTTTCCCATCCCTGAGTGGCTGAGGGATAATTTCAAGAAAGTATTCACAGTCAGGGATGATCAAGTGATTACACTCCAGATTAATCTCCCCGGGCCCATGTGCTGCCTGGCTGTGGACCGAACATGGTGCGGCATTTAATCTGTTCTATTTAGCCCAAATAAAGAGACCTTATTTGCTAAACCGTTTTAATTCATTCCACACAATTTAATTATGCTTTGGTGCAAAACCACCTGTGACCTTGAGTTTAGTAATGAAATCCACTCCCCAGTTACCACTATAGAGTGTAGTTTGTTTGCTAAAGACAGTGAAAAATAAGAATCTTAGATATTTCTCAGAAACTTCCCTGGCATATTTGAATGAGATATTAAAATGATTCTCACCCATTTCAATGAGGAAATAGTTCAAGATATATTTTACTAAATTCCGAACCAGAGGCTGTTAAAAAAAAAAAAATGTTCCTTGCTTCTCTGCTTGAGAATTAAGATGAAAACATATGGTATGCAATTAAATGTTACTTTTGAACAAATCTGGATCATTTGATGTTTATTTATTGACAGGAGGTGCTACTTAGTTCCTAACAAATCTTGGAGAAATCAGTTTCTCATTTAGCACGGTTTTGTTAATCAAGGTAGATGATACTAATTAGAAAAAGTCCTAAGGAGATTTTTGGATTTTAATATCCATACAGGTTTACAAAAGTTCTTTGAATAAGCCAGAATTCTCAGTGTTGTGCCGTTTAAACACCCTGTACTCATTTTTGTTTCTTCCCAACAGTAGGCTTTATGATTTTCCCTTGTAGAGAATTTCATAAATCTACCTTGACTCTCATAGTGTGGAAATGATTGCTCTCACTGGCTCCTAGACACTGTGGTTTGTTCATAATAATGTAATCATACAAACCTAGTTCATTGATTTTTAAGATATGTTAATTGAGCTAGATTAGAACATCTTTTGAAAATTGATTATGTTCCTGCCAATGATGTTTATTATTTCTGTTTCCAAGTGTCAGTTAGCTTGCCCATTGGTTTTATTTGGAACTCCAATAGGGGTGGGTATTCCTGTTATCCATATTGTTAACATCCAAGAAGAACTTTTCAAATCAATGTAATATTTTTTTAAAAATGTGAAAAATCTACACAGCTGTCTTTTAACAGCAAACATTTTTTTCTTATCATTTAATTTCTTAGAATATGCTAAAACCATGCCATCTGTTTCTGCTGGACCATCTATCCCACCAAAATTCAATACTGCAACTTTGGAGTGATACCCTGGATCTTGTCAACCATTGTTTTTTGTTGTTGTTGTTGTTATTGTTTTGCTTTATTTGTTATTTCCATTTTATTTTCATACATCACATTGTTTGTTTCAACTGCAATACATCTATATTATATATGTGATTTGACACTCCTTGGTTGCTATCTTACGAGATTTTCATTCCAAGATTGCCAAAGAATAGAGAACCAAATAGACTGTTTAGTGCAACAAATTCACTTATAAAGAAAAGAAATTGAGGCCATTGGAACTTAAGTATTAGCGATGATCCTGAGACCCTGTAGTCACTCCAAATCATGAAAAATTCCGAGCTGATTTCTTTTTAAAAGATTTAGTAACCAGAGATAGAACATTCCCATTTTCTTGATGAGTGTTCTTATAAACACTCCTGTCTTTAAAAGTGTGATTGACTTTGTGTTGCAGACATTTTACCTTGACATTAAATGTGTAGAGAATATTTGTTTAGTTGAATAAAATGATCATAGCCCGGTGTGGTGGTACATACTTGCAATACAAGTATGTAAGAGGCAGAGACAGGAAGATCCTGAATTTGAAAATAGACTGGGTAACATAGCAAATTTTTGGACAGCCTATTTTAAATAGAAAGACACTGTCTCAGAGCAGCTAAAGACAAACCAAGAAAAAGTACTTAATCTGAATTAAACTCAAAAGAAGTTAAAGTCTCTTTCAAATCATATCCAAGAGCAATGCTTTCCTTGTTATACTATTAGAAGTCTTGTTTCAAACCTTCCATTCTTCACAGACATTGCACCACTTTTATATTTGCATTCAACATGAGTGACAGAGAAGCACAGAAGCACACCAAATGAACTTGAAGATTCTAGGCTGAAGGAAAACACTAAATCTTGCTGTGGACTTTTCTGTATCACATTCTGGTAATAAGAAAATTGCAACATTGTAACTTAGTCAAGCATCATAATTCAGGCAATTCCTTCTTGTCTTGGAAAAAAAATGAAAGAAGAAAACACCACAGGGGACTAACTATGTGTTTAAACAGAAAATCCAAAGATGGTGAAGGTATAAAAAGGAGACTGATAAAATACGCTGGTTTTGGGCATCTACAAGAAATAATTTTTGAAGAGAGTTAAGATTTCAAACTCAGGTAGCAAAAATAACAGTAGACGCTGTCCCACACTACACCCTGACTAACCAAAGTGGCTAGTTTTAGAAAAGACTCAGGTCATGTTTCGAGTTCAACTCCCTAATGGGATGGAACAATACCACAGCAATGCTACATTTCAGATGAAATTTCCAAATTTGATACTAGTTCTTGTTGCAGAAGTGTGTGATGAAGTCGCGGGTGTGGTGTAATACCTTTTAAAGCCTCTGTCAATGATATATATATATATATATATATATATATATATAAAACGAATGTTTCATCAGAAAAATAAAATTTAAATGAAAAATATACCAAGCGGTAGCTACGTTTTAGATAACTATACACTACTCAGATCTCAGAGATTTTATACATAGGTTGATTTAAGTGGAATAGCATAGTAAGTGTACCTCATGTTTGTTTCTTCCCCGTGAAATGTAAACATCTCACCACAAAAGGGCATCAATAGGATGTTGACTTTATGAACCAATAAACATATTGCTATCGCTTATAGGACATGCATATATACTTACATAAGAACAGGTAACTTGAAGGCAGCTAACTGTATTCACAAAATCTTTCCAAAGTCTCACAGAAAAAAATAATCACTGATCTCCGCATCCAACTTTTGAGCAACCCACCAGAGTCTTCTCTACCAAGTTCAGATGGCTTATGGAACTCCAGAAACGAGCCCAATGAGTCTCACACTATTCTGAGGCTTCTGAGTGTTCTAAGTTTTATTTTATTTCCTTAGTCTTGTGAGCCTCCTTTCTCTCCCCAGCTATTAATTAAAATGAATAGTTACATTTTTACCTTTCCACAAAATATGCACAATAAAGAACAATGTGCAGAAAAGCCAAGAAGAAAGAAAAGCTACGAGGGAAAAGAGAGGACATGCAGATGTGTAAACTATTGGAAGGAATATTGCACTGCCAGAACATGCAGTTAAAGACAAATGCTATGTGGTCTCTTATTTGCCTTCAGGTTTCCAAAGCTTGAAAGAAATAAGAGCTGTAAGAGCTTGGACTTGTTGGAGGGTGGTGACGTATAATCAAGGTGGGCTTTAAACTGTATTGATATGAGACAAGTTGGCAACAAAGAGGAGTGAGCATGGATGGTGAGGCAAATACTGGTTCTTGTAGACTTTTTTGAGTTAGTCCCAAGAGCTAGAAAGCCATTTTATTCTCTTCGTCAATACTGAAATGTAGTAATAAGAGTGGCGGGGCTGCGTCCCCAGCACCCCGGCTGCCCACATGGCTAGCTTATGCTCCGAAATAACAACACACAAACTGTATTCATTTAAACACTGCTTGGCCCTTTAGCTCTAGCCCTTACAGGCTAATTCTGATATTCCGATCAACCCAGCTCTAATAATCTGTGAGCACCGGTCTTACCGGGAAAGATTCAGCATGTCTAACCTGGCGGCTTGCTTCATCGCATGCGTCTGCCTGGGAGCTGGGAGCATGGCCTCCCAGCCTTCTGTTCTGTTTACTTCACCTACCTATGTTCTAACCAATAAAATGGGCCAAGGCAGTTCCTTTATTAGCCAATGACCTTCCTCCATCACTGAAAACATGTAAAATACGTAAGTTTTCTTTTTTTCATATAAATACAAACAGTCATATAAATATATATGCAACTTTTTTATAAATATATATATATATATATTCGTGCTCTTTTTTCTATCTCATAGATACATTTCCATATATCTGAAAATATATGTGACTCAGCAATTGATATTTTACAATATTTACTTTTAAATATGAAACTTTGCACACAAGTCATGGAACTTCTGAGAATTCTAGTACCTGCTAGGGCCTCAAGCTCTGCAATTTTGTTTACTAAATACACAATTTAGTCAGATGTGTAATAGCTTTTTTTTTTCATCAGATTTTTCTTTTTAGGAGATAAACAAGAATACTCAACAATTCTAAATCAGACTGGCTGCTCTTTGATTACAGGATACGACTGGAAGAGAAGGTAAGAGGAGCCCTACCTTTATTTGTGGAATGTCTATTATTTTTTGATTAGTACACCATTTCATTGATTTCAATTGCTTAATTTTATTCTTCTGTGACACACACAATATTAATAGTATTATTATTAAAATTTAGATAGTAAGTTTTCAGAGATAATTAAATATTTATTTTCCAGAGCTTTCCATAATTTTTGTATTATAGCATAAGATTTCAATAGTATACATTCAATCATGAGGGTTTTGAATGACAGCTATTGTTTTTAGAAATACATTTCCTTTTTAATAAAGCCTCAATATTAATGTCATAATTTTCCCGAGACAATTCTCAAAACCAAAGCTTGATTTAGTCAAACAAGAGAAAATGGTTTATAGGTTAACATGTATCAGTAGCTATAATAGAGATGAGTAAACACTATCATCACTATATGAATATCAATAGAAGAAAGTAGCCAGTAAAAAATGCTAAAATAACAAATAACCAAATGAATCACATGATAATACAGCTAGATCTCATATATTGGTAAGAGGAATTTATGTTAATTCATTGTTGTCATCTGTTGACTGTTTTGAGGATGGCTCTGCCTGCAATCATTATTCATCGACTCAGAAGGATGCAGTGGAGAAAGACACTTTCTTCCATCTATGTCATTTTATATATCCTCTATGGAACAACAGTCTTTCATCTAATTGTTCACATCAAAACATTCAGAGCACACAAAGCCACTATGCAAGCTAAAAATACAGGCAACTTTGTTTCCTCATTTCTTACCTTAGAATAAAAACATTTTAAGTGCCTGCCTTTGGTAAAAAGTTGTGAGTGTGGTTCACGCACCACAGCATCATTATTACCTGAAAGCTTCTAAAAGTGGAGAATCTAGGGAACAATTTTAGACATGCCATTTTGAATTCTTTAGTTTAGATCCTTAGATGATAGATGTATATATTTAAATTTGAGCCAATCCATCAGTGCTTACCATCCTTTCACTCCAATCAGGGTCTGGTACATTCCCGAGTCTTTGAGAAGGAGGCAGTTAAGCAACTATTTCTTGTGGGAGCGTTTTGAAACATATGTTGTTATCTGACCTCTAGAAACCAGAAACCAAGTTTAAGAGAAGAAGAATTACTTGGCTCCGGGAATGTGCTCTACTGTTTAGCCCAAAGTAAGCCAGGAGCTGTTGGGAGAAGTATATTGATTCTTAATAAGTTGTCTTTCGTGTGTAAGAGGCAAGTTCTTCATGGAGAAGAAAAGTAAGTACCAGATTTGGCTAAGATTTCTTGTCACAGTCATCAGAGTTCAGTGAACATAATTAAGAAGAGGTTCACGAGACTGTCCATGGGTGAAACACATCCCATTAGAAAAGGCAGGAGGGTATTTGCAGAGAGGGTAATATTCAGCAATGTCTTGAATGTTTGTGTTAACGGGGTAGAAAGAGTAAGGAAGGACCTCCAGAGGATGACCCAGTAATATATAAACATGACAAGACAAAAAGTTGTGCTGAATGTTTAGATAAATGTGTCTTTATTGCAGAAAACAATATAAAAACAAAGAGATAAACCTTGGAGGATAGTGAAACAATGTGTGTAAAGATTTTTAATTCAAGATGCAGGGTTTTATTTGGTTCTTTAATCACAAGGATAGGATACATTGTACAGGGTAAAGTTTTAAAAGAATTATTCTGACATGAACAACTTCTTTGAATTGAAGTGGGAGTGGGGGATAGAATTGAAACTTTAAGAATATTGGATAAGAAGCCATAAACAAAAGACATTGAGCCTATAATTAGTGATCCTAGAGAAGCTAAATAAGGAGAACCCAAAGAAAAACATATAGATATCCTCCTGAATATTAACCTTCATCAGGCGATGAAAGGAGACAGAGACAGAGACCCACATTGGAGCACTGGACAGAAATCTCAAGGTCCAAATCAGGAGCAGAAGGAGAGAGAGCACGAGCAAGGAACTCAGGACCGCGAGGTGTGCACCCACACACTGAGACAAAGGGGATGTTCTATCGGGAACTCACCAAGGCCAGCTGGCCTGGATCTGAAAAAGCCTGGGATAAAACCGGACTTGCTGAACATAGCAGACAATGAGGACTACTGAGAACTCAAGAACAATGGCAGTGGGTTTTTGATCCTACTGCATGTACTGGCTTTGTGGGAGCCTAGGCAGTTTGGATGCTCACCTTATTAGACCTGGATGGAGGTGGGTGGTCTTTGGACTTCCCACAGGGCAGGGAAACCTGATTGCTCTTTGGGCTGATGAGGGAGGGGGACTTGATTGGGGGAGGGGGAGGGAAATGGGAGGCGGTGGCGGGGAAGAGACAGAAATCTTTAATAAATAAATAAATCTAAAAAAAGATAAAAAAAAAGAATAAAGACATTAACTCCCTGGGGGAAAAAAAAAGAATCTAAGACTGTTCTGTAATAAGTGACCTCAATTAGCATGACAGCATGGGACTAATGAGAAAATATGACTTAGCATGTTACTTTCAATCATATTTGAAGTAATGTGACTGTCATTTTGTCAGTGTATTTTTTTTGTCAGACTTGGTACTTACTTCTCATGCTTTAGCAATAAGCAATATTGGAAATGACAATTACAATTAGAATAGCTAAATTATACGTAATTCTTAACTCAGGTCTGACACTCTTAAAACCTTAAATACAGCCATCTTTCCACACACATATGAGATTGGTTCTAGAAAATTGATCAGATACAAATCTCCACAGACACTGGCATTTTCCTTATCAAATGGCATGTATTTGCCCATGAATATTCTTATAATATCTAATAAAAGGAAAAAGATAATTAAATAGTTCCTATATCTTATTGCTTAGTGATAGGTAATAAAAAACAGTATGCATATGAAACACAGACAGATTTTTTTTTCAAATAATTTTGATCTTTTATTGGCTGGATCCATAGGTGTCAAACCCAAAGATAAGAACAACCACTTGTACAAAATAATATATGAAAAAAGAAACATTCTCATTCTTATTTTACAATCTAGAAAACTAAAATTTATAAAATCTCAAAAGCTCTTTTTATCTCTAATCAGAGATGATGAGCTCAGGCTGATATACATGCAGTGATTCACTGTCCACCTGGTAGCAAAGAATAGTTGAATAATTTGAACTCTTGAATCTCAAAAGCTTCTTTTTCTATAAATAAGAAAATTAAAAGCTAATATGTATAAATATATTATAAATTTAATTTTATATCTATTTCTTTGCTTAACACCTTAAAGAAATGCTCTGCTTCTCTAATAGAGACATACATTTTTAAATGGCTCAAATCTGATAGCAATTTGGTCATCTTTCAACCATCAGCCTAAAACACTCAGAACTGACAAAAGGAAGCTGAACACTGTCAAAGGTCCAGTAGAAATTCACTTTGTTGGACTGATGGCTTTAACATGGACCATCTCCCTGGATCTGACGGTCACTTTAGTGACCTATATCCCCTCTGTGTCATTCAGCATCGAGTAGAGGATTAGGATAAGCATCCTCATGCTAAAGAAACTTTTGATATGCCTGCCTTAGTTCATGTACTTCCACTATATCCCATATCCAGGAGTTTAGTGACCCACTGCAAGAAAAGATGGAGAATATGTTTTGAGAAATATATTTTAAGAAAAAATGTGTAGCATCATTAGGGGGAAACTAGAAGTCTTTACTAAATGTTCTGTTGCTAATTCAATTTTCAGCTTCTCTGCCCTCACTGCATCTGACATAATTATTAGCTTCTGTAATAATCTTGTTTGTTTGTTGATTTACTTCCTTTTCCACTCTCATTTTTCATTTCCCTTTTAGTTTCCTGGGGCTGCCTTAACAACGCAACACAAACTTGTTTACTTAGAAAGGCAGAAATGTATTTGCTCTCTGTTCCAAAGACCAGAGTGTAAAATTAAGGTGTCAGCAGGATTGGTCCCCTCTGGGGATTCCTGGAGAGTGCTGTTTCTTATTTCTCCCTGCACTTCTGATGGCTGCTAGCTATTCTTGGCATCCCTTGGCTTGTACCCTTGTAACTGCATCATTTAAACTTTGTCTTTATATGGTTTTTCTGAGTATATCTATACCTAAGCTTCTTGTATGTCTCAAAATTCTCTTTTTCAATCTTCTCCCTTTTCATCTCTTACAAGAACACACATGTCTTTGGATTAATATGTATACACCTCAATCAAGAGTGAGATCGTTTGAGAGTCTTATCTAAAGTATCATCTTCAAAGATACTTTATTAAAAATAAGTAATCTATTTTCACTGTATTTGTTTTTGGGATATTTTTAAGAGCCTCAATTCAACCCACTCTAACTTCATTGTATTGTTTTATCACAATTTCTCATAATACATTTATTGAATCCATGCTTTTTAACATTTTTTCTGTACCATAAACCATTTCTGGTAATTTTACATCTAAATTCTTGACTTTTTTTCTTTCAAGGTGGGTTGTTTATGAATTCTTACTCTTTTTATTTTTTATGTTGCTCTTTTATCTGTCATTGAGACTAATTTTTTCCCTATCAGGTGCATTCGTGGCATTTTGTCTTGTAAGAAACAATTCTTTAATGAACTAAAATCCCAACTAATAGGAGGGAATTCATGCCTTGACCATAAACTTACTCACCTGTGTCTGGAGAGGCTGTGGGCTGACTCTAAGGGAGAAACTACTAAATCTGTATTCCTTAACCAGTGTAATTTCTAACTGTATTCTAAGTAAGTATTCTTATACCCACAGAAATGTGTGTCACTCACCACTTATCAAAGAAATTTTGTTTTACAGATGATGGAGATGTTTGCAGAAATTTACCACTGGTCAAAGTGCAGAGAACAAGTGACAGTTGGCTGCCCATCACCAAGAGATCTACAAAACGTACACCTGAGGCCCAGAGCATTATGAAAGAGATGGAAGAATGATTGGAGACAGAGGAACAGGATATCTTCTTGTTCTGTAGCAGTTCTTCCCCAGAAAGAAACAATCTATCTTACAGAAAAATGTATTGTGAAAGAAGGTTAACAGCTCAAAATACCTTAAGGAAGTTTCTGAAACTGACTTGATTCATTAGGATCCCAGTTCTCCAATATTATACAAGTAGAAGACTACTGAAGCTCTCTCTCACACAAACAAGCTGCAAAGAAGACTCCATCTTCCTAGAAAAAGCAGAGATCTGCCAAGTATCCTGAAGGGAGCAGAGACCACTGAAGGGAGCAGAGACCAACCAAATAGTTTAGAATAAAGAGAGACAAGCAAGGCTGCCTGAAACATTCTCATACCAGCTGAACCAGCTGAAAAGGATACTTTCCAAGCTGCTGAGATGCCTGCAGGCTGTGCAGTATGCTCCAGGTCTCTTGTTTTTGTGAACAGTCATCAACGTCCGGGTGTGCTTAGGGGAATGCATCTAGCTGTCTTTGAGAATAACACTTCACCTATGTTCCTATAAAGTAACACCAATAAAACTCATTAGCTCACCAAGTTGGAGTTTGTAGTTTCTATACTTAGATTTGTCATGAGTTGGCCATTTGCTATCTGGGAGGAGTAGGTGTGTGTGTGTGTGTGTGTGTGTGTGTGTGTGTGTGACATAACTCTGTTATGAAATAGTATCTTCTATACACAATGGGCAACTGTACCTGTGAAGCTTCAATATGTAGCTATCCTACATACCTATATGATACATATCTATCCTATGTAATGACAATAGCAATTGACATGACAGTATGCATTGGGGAAGTCTTACAAGATACCACCCCAACTTTAAGTGCTATTGGCAATTAGTGGATTAGTGGATGCTGAGAGACAGAAAACCAGTCTTCTCCCAGAATGATCCCTGATAGGTTATATAACCCAAACAGTTATCACTAAGCACATGTACATAGGCGTAACATTAATTAGACTCAATAGGTTAAACACACGTACACACACACACATTTAAAGTAGTAGAGATCATGAGTTTGAACAGGGAATTGAGTGTGGAGGTCATATAAGTATAAAGAATTTAAAGAGTCAGAGGGAAGGGTAAAAATGTAAATGCAGTACTCATGTATAAAATTCTAAATACAACTTAATGAAAAACATTAATTTTTACTGTTAAGAAGTACAGAGTATAGACTAAGTTAGGCAGGAAAGATTTTGTAAGTAAAATGTCTATTTAGTTATTTATGTAAGTTATTTAACTTATTGGAAATTTGTGCTCTGTAATGTTTGATGATGGTCAAGTTCTGCCATCTTCTAAGATATTGTGATACTTAATCTTCATTATTAACCTGAGAGAATTACCATGGAAAGAAAGCACTGTGTGGATGAGGATGTGAGACTCTACTGAAAAGTTTAAGAGATCAAGGAGTAAGAGTGGCAGCATTGTATGGGCTGAATAAGGAGAGCAAGCTGAGCACAACATCCTTCTCTCTCTGCTTCCCAACTGCAGGCACCACTTGAACAGCTTCCCCGCAGCCTTTCCACAGCATTTTTCCAGATGCTATGGAGTATATACCCTTCTACTGTGTCCCAGAATAAACCTTTTCCATACCTAAGTTGAATGCGTCAGCTGTTTTGTTACGACAATGAGTAAATAAACTTAAAGAAACCATTAGCAACCTAAAAGGAGTTCTGAAATGCTTAGAATTGCAAAAAATCCCCCAAAGCACATTGAACATTCTAACACATTTGGTTTTTCTGATAAACACTCTGATAACTTAGACACTACACAAGGGGCTTGGAGAAGGAAGAAATTTGCAAGCAGTTTAATAGAAACTATTCAGAGTTTCTGATACCCTTTTCCTTTTGTATTATAAATAATCCTTTAATTATTCTACTTTTCTATTTGCATATATTAATTAAGGAAAGCTACAATTCAGGATACTAGAATAATTGAATAAGCAAGTTTATTGGGTAGGAAAATTATGCTGAAAAAAATAATTAGGGAAGGTTCTGGGTTCAGCATAATCAACTGGGATACAGCAAAACAAAATAAAATAAAATCTATGAAGGCAATGTGCTCCAGTGCCTACAATAACAGAATGATGGGCAACATGATGTGTTTAACAACTGTAGCTCAAGGAAGTATTACTGTTATAGGGAATAATATTGGAAGAGAATTCTATTAAAAAGAAGTAATGGTAATTATACATAGTTGCCCCCACTAATTTCAAGAGATTCTATTGAAGACACATTGAACTAAAGTTTCCAGAAAAGAAGTCACATCCGTGTTAAGCATTCTACATGGCTGATCGATTTGTTGCAGAGGACTAAAATGTTTCAGGTTTTTATTGTGTGTTGTGGTTTCTTAGTTCACTTAGTAGCCATAGTCATTTATTACACACATCTTTATTTAACCATCCTTGTGACTGTCAACTAAATTCTTTTAGAATATACAAACAGAACCTAGAGTCTACCATTCTAAAAGTCAAAATTATTATCAGATAACTCCTTAGGCCTATAACAAAGATTTTACTGTTTTTTAACCACCTATCTGATATTTCCATTAATATGTTTGAAAGTACCTTGAGTTGCAACTTTATTTTGTTACTATAAATATATCATGGAATTGTTGCATTAGTAAATGGTGATAAATGTAACTCAAATCTGTGTTCCTGGAACATGGTCACTAATATTAGGCTCCAATATAAATCAGCTCTTATTTCTGATTTTCACAGACGTTTCTTCAGAGAACTCTTGATCAGAATCCTGAGGTCTAGTGAAAGTACAGAGCTGTAATACTCTTAGTAATTCCTTTTAGTTAGCAACCTGTTACTACTGAGATGTTCTGTAGCGGCGTAAACGAATGCAGACAGATTGTAAAAATATATATAGTTTTAATGTAGAAATAGACTTACAGAACCACCGTTCCCGCAGAGACCAGGAAAGCAGAAGAAGCAGCTCAGAGCATGCTTGCCAAATTTATAGGCAGACATTAGCCCGAGGCGAACACGCCCCCTAAGGGGCGGGACTTATCCCTACAATGTTCGGTTTCTGCCTTCCCATCAGAATCTTTACTATGTGAATATTGGCCTCCCACCTTTGTTTACCCTTCACTGTCTGCCCATTCCAACCTTGGACAGAGGGAAAGATAAGAACCCAAGAGAACAAGTTGCCTCTATCAACCATTTTTTGTTCATATAATCATATACATAGTTAATTTATGTTGTTTTATATGATAAATGCTACAAATTAATCAGTTAAAAATCAATAATAGGAAAGGAATAAAGGGTTATTAGGATATGTTGATACTACATCATTTAATATGTTTGACTACAGTTGAAATATGAAGTTATAAGCTACATTTGTAGTCATTTCTTATATTTGTAAAGAAGACACAGAGTTAAGTCATTGTCTTAACCTTCAGTCACTTTGATTCCAAGAAAAGCAAAACCTTTCAGAAAATATTACCTCTACCCCAAGATAAGAACAATTATCCATAAATTGAGTGTACACTTTAGTTAATCATCTTTTAAAACTCCATACTGAAGTTGGAGTAATGATGGTAATTTCATTTACCTTATTGGCTCCACAAACTGTGCTTGGATGCAATGCTTTTCTTGGTCTATGGGTATCCAACCTTCTGGAGTAAAAGCCATTGCTTTCAGTCTCTCTTGGAATAGCCACAAGAGTATTACTCATGATGATGATGCATGTATGAGAAACAACACTCTTTACTGGAAAAAAGAAAGAAGTAACTTCCACTAACAACTTATGAATTAACTAACTGTCACTCAGTTTAGATGATGAGGTATTTGTCTTAAACAAGGAAAAATCATGCAGGGGAGAAAATAAATAGCAACCACTATATCTTTGCTGTAAGAATAGCATTTCCCGTAGAGAAAAATGTGAGTGAATTCAAGGCAATCAATAAGTTTATGCCCCAAACACACTTAATGTTAAAATTCCCACTGGCAGTATTTTGATGAAGGAATCTGAAATTGTATAGTTCTACTTTACTATTAGAAATATTGTTTGTGGATGAATACACATTTGAGCAGAATTGACCATTATCTTCTGCACATATTTTTATAAGTCTTAACTATATATAAATAATTTAATCAAGTACATGGTAACTTCATTGTTTTTCTCAGTTTTATTCATGTCTTTCCCTGGTACTTATATCAAGTAGCTTAATATAATACAACATTTGTAGGATTATCCTTGAAACCCATTCCTTCATTTCTTTCTTCATTTTGCCTTGTTCTATTTGCCTTTGTAACTTCATTGCTTGTCTACAAATGTGATTGAAATACATTGAAATATATGGTTGCTCAGCATCACTTTTAGGTACTAAAAATGTTAAAGTGAATATACTGTTTTTTTTTTCTCAAATGTAATAAATCCTATGTGCTTTTCTATAAAGCAGACAATTCAACAATAGGATATATATGTAAGATATCTTCTAGATATAGGGATAAGGAGCATGTAGTCCAGTTTGTATATGAGGTGATGCCAAGGCAACTTCTTAATACTTAAGTATAAGTTTGTAGATGAGAAAATGGGGCCAGTCAGGTCTGCATAGGCAAGAGGAATATATGGCAATTTCCTAGGGAGCTCTATATTGATATTAGAAAATCTTAGTGCAAAAAATCAAAAATATTTAATATGCAGCTCTAGAAGAGACAGATCACATTCAAGTACAGACAGTTATAGGTTAAGCCTTTAACAGTAAGCTCTATCATATAGCACGTAATGGAATGCATACATAACAGTGTATGCAAATTTTGTTAGGTTTTAATGATTCTTGATTTAGGAGGTTGATATGGGAAACCCCTTTGTATGCTGTGATTACCATTAACGAATAAAGAAAATGCTTTGGACATATAACAGGGCAGAATTTAGGTAGGCAGGGAAAATTAAACTGAATGCTGGGAGGAAGGAGACAGAGTCAGAGAAAAGCTATGTAGCCCCGCCAGAGAGAGATGCCAGAACTTTAGCCAGTAAGCCACATCCACATGGCAATACACAGATTAATACAAAGGGGTTAAATCAATATGTAAGTGTTAGACAATAAGAAGCTAGAGCTAATGGGCCAAGCAGTGATTTAAATAATACAGTTTCTGTGTGATTATTTCATGGCTAAGCAGCTGGGAACCTACAAGTAGCTTCCTCCAACAGGATATCCTTTATTGATATTTTTAAGACTGACAAGATAGCAAATAATAACTGCACAACAGTTAAAGAGACTATTTGAAGTCACTCTCTGATAACAACCTGTAAGATAAACCACAGTGACTCCTGCCAATTGCTCCTTACACTTTTTATGACTCCTTCACATCCCGTGTAGAGTGTACTTTGTAACTTTCTTCTCAAGGATAGAATATAGGAAAAATGACAGCATGGCATTTTCAAGAATGTGTTGTTAATTAAAGGACATGGAGTCAATTTTGCTACATTATTTCTCTGACTCTTTGACTTACTAGAAAGAACCCATATTACCTACTGTGATAGCTTTTGTAGACAAAGTCCTGTGGAAAGGAAGAAAGGAAAGAAGCCAGGGAAATAATAAAAATCTTAGGATATTAGTTCAAGCAGGTCTCCATAGAACCTCAAGGCTGTGGCTCTTCAGCTAACATCCTGAAATCTTGTTAGACACCGGAGTCAGAAAGCTAAGCAAAGATAAACCTGTTTCCTTTGCACAAAACAAAAGTTTAAGCTATAAATGCCCATTGTTTGATGTGGCTATATTTGGCAGAATCTGTTATGCAGTCATGGAAAAGCTATGCTTCAGAGCATAACTAATAATCATCCCACTGTCTCAGTTGGCAAACTGAGAGCAGCATTTAGCCTCAGTACTTCATTCTGTTGAGTCGCATGCTGCACAACTCTGCTTACATTTAGGGATGAAGCCATATCTAGGGAACAAAAAAGAAAAGATATCGAGAACACTCCTCTCCTTTGTAGGCAGGAGGTATTTGTTTGTGAAGGATCATTTTTCACAATTGAAAAAGGGAGTAGATGTGGTTTTGACTGATGGTACACTGTCCTACTCAGGTCACATTCATTTGGAACCACATCAGGTTCTCCATGTGAGTTTCCTAAATCAATATTAGAAGCTTGGTTTTTTTTTAATCTGTTTTGCTATTATTAAAGATATATTTAAGAAAAATAGGGGAATAAACTCAGAAAAAAGATTATTTAAAGATTTGTTAGACATCTCAGTTTGTCCTCTCTGAAACATTTCATACATCTCTAATATATATATATATATATATATATATATATATATATATGTACATTTATTTGAACATGTACTTATGTGTCTATTATTTTATTTCTATAAATTTTTGAGTATTTCATTATATGATATATAATATATAAAGATACTTGTTATTCTAGGATCTGTGCTAAGTGCTATTTACACATTTAATTATCTTCATCCTCACTTTGGCTCTGAAATCAGGTTAATTGTCAAATATCTATATTTCTATTGCTAATGCTCAGAGATATTCTGTACTACCTAGAGATTCTTGTGTTGAGGACATGATGTTGTCATAATCAAGAGATGATTAAAGATGCAGATAGATAGACAGACAGACATATACATACATACATACATACATTATACATAAATAGGTAGGTAGGTTTCTAAATAATAAAACATATTATCTTCTCAGGCCATATAATGTTACTTGTATGAATGTTATTTCAAAGAAAACCACTTGATATTAATAGCCAGTTGTGGGTGGTTCCTGGGAAAGACTAATTTATTCTTTTCTTGGCATTCCCTGTAGTTCTTTGTCTGGCGTTCTAACAGCAATTGAAGCAGAAGAGGACCACAGCAATTAATTTGAGAGATAGAGCACAGGCAGGTGTGGAGATGGTATCTGGAAAAGGTAGGGAGTAAGATAGAAAAACGAGAAAATGATGTAGTTATATTTTAATTAAAAAATCAAAAAACAAAAAACCAGATGACTGCATCATTGGATTGCTAAATCTATCAGTGGCTAAATCTATTCCCAGGTTCTTAGCTGAACATGTTGGAAAGTAGAGCCAAATTGCAGAAAAGAAGCAACTGGTAAAAATCTAGCTGTATCTTCTCCTAGATACTTCTTGCTCATTTTTCCAGGTACATGAGGTGAGCAGTGTTGCTTAGATACATGCTCTGATAATAATGGTTTACCTGAACACAGCCTCACAGTCTGCAAGCCAAGTGACTACTGACATAAATCGCAGAGTCTCATAGCCAAAACAATTATTTTTCTCTTTTAAACTGTTAACAACTGTGTCACATCAATGGAAAGGCTAATACTTTCAAGAGTCTCAATGCGTGATCTCAATGCTTGCTTAAATCTGAGGATTGCTGTACTAAGCCACAACGCTAAACTATCGATGGGGATCATGTTGTGTTATAAACAAGTATCATGTCAGATCTTTGTTCTCTAACATTTTGAATACTTGAAGAAATTGCTAACATATATATATAGAGAGAGCATCAGTGACTTGATTGAACAGATTCGAGGTGGTTTGGGCAAAGATGTGAGCCCTGACTAAGAATCATGTTTTTTAATAGGTGAAAGGTATTTGAATTTGGTCTGATCATGACTCACAGAGGAAGAGAAACAGAGAAGTGTGAGAGAATTCAGAGTCTCATGTAGCATCCAGGTAAGAGCAATTCAATTTAAAAAGGAGATATGAAGAAAAAATTAAAACTGTAGCTCAGACTTTAAAACATCGTTTTTTTTTCAAGCAGTAAATCCCCCTTATGCAAAATGATAACATTTTATCCATGAATTTCTATCTTTATTTCGGGTCAAAAATTAATTTCACTTTACAATGTCTATGAAAGCCGGGCGGTGGTGGCGCACGCCTTTAATCCCAGCACTCGGGAGGCAGAGGTAGGTGGATCTCTGTGAGTTCGAGACCAGCCTGGTCTACAGAGCTAGTTGCAGGAGAGGCTCCAAAGCCACAGAGAAACCCTGTCTCGAAAAAAAAAAAATACAATGTCTATGAAGAAATTGCTTGGTTGGTGATCCTAAAGCAACCCTGAGTTAAAAAAAAAAAACAAAAAAACAAAAAAACTCAATAACTTTTGTTTTATTCGTTTGATTATCAAATAACAAGGAAAGAGGTGAGTACATCAACACATAACATAGTAGAATAAAAAAAGGGAGATAAGAAAGGCTGAGAGACAAACATTTACATTTTCAACTTGCTCTAACACATATCCTGCAACACATATCTTAAATACACCCAGGCATATTTCTATAATAGATTGGATGGCAAAAGAGGGATCAGCAAACAGTCAACAAGTTTATTTTAGAGCAACAAATGATGGAAAATTCACTAATACACTACAGAAGGGCCTCAGGGATACAGCATGGGGCAAGGTTTGGTAGCATCTCCATTTGAAGGAAGTCCTTCAAAGGCTAATGTGAACATGTCTGTGTGCAGAATCCTGGCATGTAGCCAACCACGAAAAAGAGTCCAGTCTACTCTGACAAGCGTAACGCTCTGAAAGATTAATGTCAGCCCCTGGGCATGTAGTAATTTCAATTTGTGCTGCCTGGGCCGCATAAATAGGCATCATGCGAATCAGGATCAAACAAATGAAGGCAGTCCTGGTCGACAGTTCAGCAGATTGGGGACTAGTTCCAGTGTCCGGTACACCATTCCAAAGCTAGCAGTTTGGGGTGCCTAACTGATGTTTGTGGACATCCCTACTGAAAACCAACTCTATTTTCATCGTACCTCCACTATTTTTTTTCTTTTTTCCCTTCACTATTTTGCTTTCTACCAAGTCCCTCACATTCCTTTTGCAGCAATCCTGGATGCTGAAAAATCTCATCTAACCTTCTGGAACTGGCTCCCGCGAAGGACACGAGTAAGAGAAATCATGTTCAAAAATAAACAAACAACAACAAAACTCTTAAGTCCTGTCAGCACTCTGGCGAGGCTGCAGGGTGATCAGGGCCAGTTAAGTCCCTCTCTCAGAGGACTTGGAGAGTTCAGCCAGCTGCAGGAAAATTGCACCCAAAATAGAAAATAGACACTTTGAGAACCCGCACTGGAATGAAAGTTTAAATTACCAAAAGGAGTCTGATCAGTTATCTTTGACAAAAGTGGTACACAATTTGCATATAAACTCCATTCGTCTTCCTAATTATGCCGAATAAAATGCATTCATTTTCTCTGTGATTATAGGCCAGCCCTGCCAAACACCTGTGACTGCCATAAACCCTAATTTGATATTTATTTACTTCAAAGCAATCTTATTATCTAAATGATCTGAGTCATCAGAGGCCTTAATTATTGATAGTTAATTCTATAGGGTCCCCGTCCTTGGGTCTGGGTTTCTGATTTGTCCCTCCTACTTAGATGTAAGAGGCCATGGAATTCTGCTGCTAAGGGTACTGGAAATAACATTCTTACTTAATTAGAACTAGATTTAGATTGTACTAAAGACCCAAGGTAGATGACTTCAATCTGCAGGCCTTCGGGTGCTTTTGAAAGTCATTTTTATAACAATATTCAAAATAAACATACTATCATTTATGTATTTCCCAACCACAAAGTGTAGATTTGCTGACAAATGATTAATGTGGAACGTTTACCTCCCCAGATATGCAATAGAGACTAGATACATTTTGTGCTATGCCTTGCCCTGTAAAGGGACTGTAGAACTCCCACAGAAGGGGGATATGGTGTTGAGGACCACTGATATTGTTTTAAGACAAAACTGCTTTTCATCCAGCGTGTGATTGACAGACCTTCTTGTAGGAAACAGACAAGCTAAATTTGAAGACAATCTTTGGGAAAAAAATGATAAAACTTACCAACATGTTCTTAGGATTCAAAGTTACACAGGCAACCCATATTTCTCCGTGGATCTTTTCATCAGACATCCGCAGGTCTCTGCAACTTTGAGTGGCATCTCCAAAGCATTTGCTAATGCTTCTCAGGGTGTCATCTGGGTATTTCTCGGAGTCATTGGGGAAGAGCATGAGCTCAAAGGGTTTCCATAATAGTCTTAAACTGTTAATTGCATCCTCTCAAGAGTGTGCTGCTTTGTATTCTAGAAGCTGCATCTGATATCACAATTGTTGACTCTAATGTCTCCAGTGAGAAAGGACATAAATTGTCCTGAGAATGGGGTCACAGAGCTCTTTAGTTTGGAGAGAAGTGTGCTGTGTCTTGTAAGACCACAGCCACCAAGGTTACTCTGACCTAGTATAGCAGGTTTCTGCTGACTCCCTAGCATCACAGAGATAATAAATAAGCTCAGTAAAAGCTTTTTGTTGCTTATCACTAGTTTTTACAGCATATGTGAGCAATGACCAATCAACAATCTGTACTACTCTTGTCCAACCAATATAACTCTAACAATATGCTTGTCGTAATCCTCTCTGGCCTTTTTTTAATCTATAAAACTGGACTTCTTAAAAGGAATTTCTCACATACATTCTGAACAACTGGAATATGGGTGTTTCCTGCCAACTGTCCTTATTTTAGCAAAAGTAAATATTTTATTCTGGAATTTATTATGTTTCATCTTGCATTTTAAGTTGGTACCTCCAAAATTCAGATGGAAATTTAATTAATGTTGTAACATTATAAAGACGGAGAACTCCAAAGAGGTGATTAGGCCAAGAGGTTTCTGCCCCATGAAAACATTAATGCTGTTATTATGGAATATGGGTAGTGATGTCAGTAGTGGTCTCTTGATAAAATAAAACATAAGTTAAGCTTGATTCTCTTTCATCTTAGCAAAATAAAACTTAGGTACTCCTCAGTTGCCAAAGCAATGTTTTGGAACTTCACAGACTTCAGGTATGCCAATAAACCCATTGCTTATTTTTGTTGTTGTTTTATGTTTTTTTATATTTTATGTTTCATACATTTTACATACCAACCACAGTTCTTGTTCCTCCTCCTTCCCCTTCTTCTTCCTAACTTACCCCATCCACAACTCAGAATGGGCAAGGCCTCTATTGGGGAGTATACAAAGCCTTGCACAATCAGTTGAGGCAGATCCAAGCATTGTCTATAAAACTACTGAAGGCATAATATACCGCTGTAGTATAGAACATGAAGTAAGATAGAAATAGGGTGATTTCACAACACAATGTGTTTGCAAAGGGCAATTTAAGTGTCTTCTATTAAACAAAAATACTAAATAGTTGCAAAATGTAAAAAAAAACTGCATACCAATTAATTTTCTTAATTATAATATAAAAATGTCTTACAAAACATGGCGTTTCTGTTGCCTGATAATACTTTAAATTTTAAATTAATCAGTGTTTCTGTCATTTATCTATGATAATCCTATCTATATTTCTTCTATCTAGCTCTCAGACTATCATCTTGTTTTCTATGTTTTATTTCTTTGTTTGCTTTTTGCAATGCTGGTGGTTGATCTCAGAGACTTTTCCATGCTAGACAAGCACTGTATCAGTAAGTTATCTCCTAAAAATTTTAATAAGCTTCTTCATATCACTATGCTTTTACTGTGGTAACTGTTAATTGATATAGTTCTTATATGCAGTTTTGTTAATAGTTTTCAAGGATGCAACAAGGTCTGGGGAGCAAATGCTGGAGAATCTCTGATTTACATGAATCAATGGGCCGTGTTTTCTTCTTCACATCACCATTTTCATAACTCACATGTTCTCTGACCAATTTTTTTAATGAAGCCTTGCTCTGAAATGCTTCTTATAATTTCCATAATTGCAATGATGGAGTAACTTTCAGAGAGCCCACAATCTAGTGTGTAAGTCTTAATTGCAAAAGTATTATTATTAGCATAATTATTGCATTTAACTGCCAAGAAAACATACTTGATTTGTACGGCCAGCCTATGTCAAGGAGCCCATGATGAACAAGGCCTGGATGGTATTTCTTAGACAACTGTGACCCTCTGCTTCTTCCTCTTTCTCTCTGTTATGTTTCCTTCACACATGCAAACCAGCAAGCTTAGAATAGAATTTCCTTATAAAGGTTATTGCTACTTCGTTTGTATCTCCATCCAGCAACCACGGGAAAGAATGAAGACCAGACTTCCTTGCAAGTAAAAAAATAATATTTTTATGATGAAAAGGCAAGGAAGGGGTGTGGTCAGATACATTTGTAAATGGAGAGTGAGTCCTACTCCAGATAAAACAGTATTATCTTGTTTGCCTCTAAAACCAACTGAAAAGCTACATGGTTAAATCACATTGGAAAGGGAGGACAAAGGATAAAAGATTACAGTGTTCTTAGAATTTACAGTGACTCTCAGACAGATGGGCTGTGGCTTCCAACAAAAGCCTTTGCAAGATCAATAAAGTGCTTTGTTTATGCTCACTCTGAACTATCCCTTGTCAAGCACGATCTCTTGTTGTGTGCTTCAAAACAGGGGTAACATGAACACAATGTGACACTCAGTTAACCACACATGTCAGTCAGGAGAAACCCAATGGATTCCACTTGGTCAGCTGCTCAGCTCTCTGTGTGGGTGGGAGACAAAGCGTTTTCATTACTGGCACTTCCTAGAGGCCTCCTGCTTCTAGGCATCACTGGATCAGTTCTGGAGATCTGAACTAATATTCTACCACCAAAATCGAAAAGGTGAGCCACAGGATGGCATTTGTCTTCCCTACTCATTACATTGCTCAGAACACAATGCAGTCCTGGAAGAGACTCAGACAATAATTCCTTTTTCATCCACGACTTTTACCTCGGATTAACTGAGTGTGGTGATGGCATTTATTGACAGAAGGCAGAGTCTTTCTGTAGGCATAGTCAGCCTCTCACCCTACTGCTCTCTACCCAGCTCCTCTTCTGTTCATGAGTACAGCTGTGTTAAATTTGAGAAATATGGGGTTTTGATACAGATAGTTCTTACGTTTTTTTTTCTTTTTCCTGTATTCCATTTCTTCCAGACACATCTAGTCTCTTGATTTTGGGTTACAATGTTGTTATCTATAAAGAAGCTTTAAACCATTTTTAACAAGGATTCAGAAGAAAGAAAACTTTAACCACCAAATTCATTGCAAATAATTATTTATCAATTTAATTAATAAAGTCTGAGTCAGAAAGTTTTAGTTAACAAGGGAAATACATGATAACTTTTGAATGATGGAATTAATGTTTTCATTAAAAGTAGTCATTTAGTACTATAGAAACACAGATTGTTTTATACTTCATTTGTTTTTATAACGATATGCTTTTATCATTTTTAAGCTACTGCTTTTTCTATCACTCCTACTTTTATAATTAGCTTTTTGGTAGTTAAAAAGAGACTGAAAATTTTGGTCTCTTTGACATCTGTGTGGATATTACTCCAGGATATAAAGATAACTTTTATACACACAGATAAACTTTTATACATTTTATATTGAGACAAGGTCATTTACGCTGTTAGAAAAAGTCAGTTCGGGTCTCCAAAAACAATTGAGCCTTTCAAGACATTTTGTTGGGAGCAAACCTGTCTACTTTAACCCTTGTAGAAGACAGCTTGACTATAGATATAGGACGCCTGAGTTTGAATGTTTGCTGAGATACTTTCTGTATTGTGATGACATGAACAGATAACTGATATTCCATATGTCTTCATGATGTCTTTGTAAACAGTCTTAAAGAGTCCCTATTTAAACAAATGCATGAATGTCCTATTTAGAATCAGCACAACTACTGTAAGTAATGAGACTGATTTTGGTAGTAAGTGCTTCAATTTGCTGAAATGATACACATCTAAGCATTGCTTATGTCAGAAAGACACGAATTAAAATTTTATGTCTCATAATTTTGTCTTCAACTGGGGTTCCAGAGCTTTTCTTTTCATGCCCAGATTTCGTCTCATTTGCTTTTACGGAGTATTCAGGTCAATTCTGCAGTGTCTTTGATGATACTTGTCTTTATGCATTTCTTTTTAATAATCAGGTCACCAGTTCAAACATATTATTGCATATTAATCACAAACACATTTGAGTTTGAGCTCAAAATCTGAAACTAGGATTTCTCAGATTATTTTAGGCACCATCATATTTCAAATGTGCAATTGTGGGCTGGTTTTATCTACTGTGATGCACTATACCTCATTTTTTTCATCTGTTATATGGGATAATACTATTAGCCAGTTCACAGAAATTATTCTGACAGTCCTGTGGAGTCATTCTTGTCAAATGTGTATAATAACACCCGAAGAAGTAGACTATAACTTTGATACTTTAAGGCTAGACTCTGTTTGTGTTACTACTAAAGGGAATATAGAAAGAAGAAAGAATAATAGCTGTGCATAGGAAATGTTACCTAACACCCTCTCACTAGGAAGAAGGTAAATGTCAACGGTGGATGGTTTATAAATCTGTGTGCTTGGAATGATGTTGTGATGGGGCAATTACCTTTATGGTCTTTTCCCATCCCCTGCATTTGATTGTGAGAACAAAGCTTCAGACTAATCAATCATACAAGGAACATTTTACAAAATATCTGTCCAATCTGTTGCAAGGACCATTCTTAAGCAGCTCAGGAAACTGAAGACATTGCAGAGTAAGTGCACTACTTGACAGACAATCAGACACATAAGGACTTTTTGTGGGCCAAAGTATAGTTCTTCATTTTATTATTCTTTTTATTGGTTGTTCTACCCTATTCTTTTTCCTTTTATGCACTGTCCTTCTATCCTGATCTTTCCCTTCTTCCTTTTATATCTTGGCTTTTTTTTTCTCACTTATTCATTTTTTCCTTGTAGCTTATATACCCCGGCAAATTCTTTTACGCAATATAAAAATTACAAGGTGGTTACATTCTATTCTTAAGTGAATTATTACAATTAATACAAGGAAAAATAATGTTTCCCATTTTCCTTATATGGTTAAACATTTTATGTATTATGGTGAATAAAAAATTATCTTTAAGAACTCACATAGATTCATATCCAAGCAACTTGTTACAGAGTACCAACATGTAAGCAAGCAATGCATTTTTCTCAGCCAGTTCTTTTACTGGAAGTCTGCATTTTGTAGTTACAATAAAGACAGGATCAAACTTATAAAAGAATCTAAAAGAATTACAAATAGAAACATATATATATATATATATATATATATATATATATATATATGAAAATGTTATTTCTACTTTAAGTTCTCAGGGTACATACTAATCATCACCAGGGTTTTCTTTATTAAATTATATCAGAAAGCAGAGGGAAGAAATGAATACAAGGAATAAATCATCATCTTTGGCCACCAACCCTTCCTAGCAAGAAAAGTATATCTGCCAGCAATAGCCAGGTTGTTCAGGTTGTCATTGCTTTTTTTCCCTGTCCTCAATGAGTTCCCCACTTAACTATTAAAAGTGTGCCTTTCTAAACTTTAAATTTCTCCCCAAGATTTTCTACCTCAAAACCATTAACAAAAAGCAGCTTAACCTAACTCTACTAACATTTTTTTTTCTGTCTAAATTATTTCGTTGCTTAGAAAAGGTCAGTCACTATTATTGTAAGTGTCAGTAACACTGCCCAGTGAGGAGCTAGACACCCCCTGAGAATTTTCATATAAACCATAGATCATGAGGGCTATGGTGACTGTGAGGGCAATTCACAGAGGAATGCTCAATGACGACATGAGGTCCTCAGGACACATGACCCTTGGGGCTCTGATCCTCTAAGGCTCATTCCAATGTGGTTTAGTTGATCACCCAGGCATGATCCACGAGTTCCAAAGCTGCTTGCTGTTCCCATCACATGGCCCTCAAAAATAATACTTTAAACTCTCAATGTCAGCAAATCCAAAACGAGTCCAGGTAGCTGTCACAAAAGGAGCTAAAGGGAAAGATATATATGGTATCCTGGATAAGATCCTGGGACAAAAACATAATATTGAAAAATTTGACAAACGCTAATGAAATCAGGTCTAGTGGTACATATCTGTTCATCACAGCAAGTTGAGAAGCTGAGGTAGTCAAAGGTCAACTGGGCAATTTTGTTAGAGCTTGCCTCTAAACAAAATAATTGGAAGGGCTGGCTACATAGCTAATCGGTAGACTGCTTGCTTAACTCTAGGTTCAATCTCCAAGAGTACAAAAAAGAATCCAATCAGAGTATCTCAATACTAATTTGTCATCTATTGCACATGTATATTAAAACATGATCTAAAAGTAGAGGATCCAAGGTAGAGTGTAGAGAAATTTCTGTGTCACATTTTTGATTTTCCATATGTCAAAAACTATTCTAAAGTAAGTTAAAAATATATAGAATGTGCAAAAATATATTAATAATTCAGTCTTATACATTGAAATGTGTTTGAAAAAAAAGTGTCCATGATTTTTCAGTTATCTTGACTTTGGAATATTTGCATAAAGTTTAACAATAGAAAATTTCTCAATTTTAAAATCTTAAATTTCCATAAAACCAGCACTTAAGGAAATCAAGAATTTGGAGCATTTAGGTATTAAATTTGTGTAAGGAACATTCAGTCTTTTGTTGATTTTGGGACTGGCATGCTGATAGAGAGTGGGAAGGTTTGTGAAAGTATGGCTGACTAATTTACCATAGCTCTGGATTCCAAGTCACTTATTTAACTGGTTTTTATCCTAAGTACAATTTGTAGTTGGGGTCTGGACCCTCTGAGAAATTGACACTATTTCATAAGCATTTTTACCAAAGGGTCATTTGTCTGTACATGAAATAAATCAAAATTTAAAACTCTGAATTAAAAGAAGGATGATAGAATCATTTATTCATAAAGTATTATAAATTTTGGCTCATGTTATGTTTAAAATGAACAAATAGCATTGACCTCAGAGACACAGTTTTGGATGATTGTCATTTGTTTGGCTGTAGGAAGCCTGCCTTTGAATTGCCTGCTATGCTTAATAAGAAGAAGTATTATGTGCAATTAACTTTATAAAAGAGAGATCCTCAGATCACCCCTGAGACACACATAGCAGTTGATATTTTTATCCTTGTATTAGCTGAAGATTTTTCCATAAAGCTATTATGCCTTCAACAACTGACAAGACAGATCCAGCTCTACAGAATTCTTTCTGCCATATGGACACTGATCCCTTTACTGTTATCAACAGTGAAGAAAATATCTCTGTACTTTCATTTAAAATGATTTTTTATCAACTAATAAAGGCAAGAAATATTATGACTAGAAACCCAACAAATAGAACTACTTCTATCTAGTTTTTAGTATGTGTGGTATTCCTTTGAAATTCACTTTCCTTAAATTTGGTCATGCTTACTATATAACAAAACAGACAGAAACCAGAAGTCTTTCCTATTTTACATGATGTACCTTGTGTAGTCTTGGCAATTTTCTCATAGATGGCGATAAGAGAGCACTTTTGTACATATGGATGTGAATTACCAAGACTGTATCACCCTCACCATACGATGATGTTTGTGATTTTCCACTGAAATGATTTTTTAAGCTCAAAATGTGTTCTACTATTTCAAATGAGGTATGCAATTCAGGTACACACTCTTTCAGTGGTAGTCCAACTTATTCTATAAACAATTATCTTCTGCTGTGTTGACGTGTCATCATGTTTATATTTTTCCTTGTATAAAAACATACATTTTCCTCCATCTTATGATCCATTCATTGTTCATACTAACCACCAAAAATCCCATCTATTCCTAATTGTGCAATCTATTGTCTATGGCTTATTAAAACCAAGAAGAAATTTCTCGAAAGTTTTGAAACTATGTAAACAGTTATGGAAATACAATCAGTCTTACAAGTGCATTACCACATCTGAAGATACAACAAACCTAGAGAAAAATTATTTTTTATTTCAGAAATTTCCCAAACCAAAATGAACTTTGAATTTTCTGTGTGCTAAACCCACATGGATAAAACTAAGTATAGACACATCCTAATGTAGCCTCCCTGTAATGTATAGACCTTTGTTATCTTTTCAGTATTCTTTGTTTGAGGATTGGTCTCCTCGTGTCTTGTTTGTGACTTATGTCATTAGACCCAAGTCAGTTGTATCAGAAGTACTGAACATGTATAGAGTTTTTGTTTTTAGTCTCCAGAACAATAGAGTAACTAACCATTATTTGATTTGCATTTATTTTGTATTAGGTATCAGGGCAATCTAGAGACTATGGAAAATGGACAGGATTGCAAATTATGTTTCATTTTGTGTTTAGTGTTGGAATATTTGTGTAGTTTAATAGTGACGGGATCTCAGAACCAATCAATCCCCTGTGCATGATGAGAAAATACTATCTGCATGTAATAATATAAACAATTGTATTTATTTTACTTAAGGCCTCTTGAAACAAAAGTAGAGTTAAATAATATTAAATAAACAAAAGTAGAGTCAAAATTAAATAATAATATAATGATAAAATATTCGTAGCACTGAATTTTGACATTACACTCTAGGGATATAAAATGCTATGAATTTCAAGGACATATTATCTACAGATGACTTAGGATTTTCAAATTTTTACTTTTATATTACAGTATGTGAAAAGCAGAATAATTCTTCCTATATTGCAAGGGCTTCTCACAGTCTTGTATTTTGCTAAAAACTTCCCTTTTACTCATTCTGCACAAATTTTCTGCATTGGAGATACAAAATTGGACCCAACATATTTTTTGCTAATAAAGAATACACATTTAAAGAGAATACCCTTGCATACCATGAAACGTAAAATTATTTTATTGATTTTTGAAACGCACTTCAGGGGGTGACATCTATTCTGTAACTAACAGATTAAGAGAAATGTAGACTGTGAGAAGAATTAGAGGTTGATATGACAGGGGAGCTAATTGTGCAAAGGCATGGCCTTCATAGGGAAGAACCCTCATGGAATGTTCGGTGAATAAAACTTTGAGCTGATAAAAAGAACAGTAGAGTTCCTTCCTACTGTTAAAATATTACACCGCAAGTCAGGGCTGTGAAAGGCCAGGATGATGATGTTAATGGCAAGTAATGGTGTTGTAACAAGTATCAACTGTCATGATGAACTGTCCATTGAAAGCACAAGGATGCCTTTAAATTGAATCATGACTTTTCTCACCCTAATGTTATACTTTTATTGGCTCCATGAAGAACCTTTTGCTCAAAAACATTTCCTCTGAAATTCCAACGTAAGAGATTTATGCGTGTGTCTTAAGAGGCTCAATGTTTTAAATGTCAGTACTACCCGAGGTTAAGCAGAGCTATAATTCACCCATGCCTTAGTGTGGAATCCTATCATGCAGATGCATTCTTTCTCTTTATGGTTTAATGATACTAATTATGAATGGAAAATGGAAACGTCCAGAGGAGGATAAATGGAAAGGTCACTCTTCTTTTTTTGCATTATCAAGGGGGAGAGCTTTGCAAAGAGCAGGCATCTCAAAGGGATGGTAGGAAGACATGAAGCAGAGAGTTATCTAAGTGGTGTAAGACTTGTGAATTTTGCCATTTCAGTACAACTCTCAGGAAAGAACTGCTAATATGATGTTTTTCTATATTTTTACAAATAATATTATGTCTCTAATACTTTCAGATAACTGAATTCTTTTTAATAAAGAAATGAATGTTTTGCTTAGCTTTGCTTTTTTTCCTATACTACCAAAATGCTATTCATCAATAGATAATGCATTTATAAAGTATTGGTAGCTTATTGGTCCTATGTAAATTGAAAAGCACAATAAAAATACTTTACTTCCAGGAGTCTTGCACACTAACAGGAAATTATCAACAATTTCTTATTTCCTAAGCAGGGATTTGCGGGATTCAGAAGCTGGAGGAGGAAACATATAGACAATGATGTTTTTTAATGTTAGTTTCAAGATTATATTTTATGTGTGGAACTGGAGTAAAGAGATTCATAGCCTCCAAGTCAGTGCTGGGAACTGAACCTGAGACTTCTACAAAAGCAACTACTCATAACTGCAGAACCGTTTCTCCATTATAGACTAATATTCTTAAAGAAAAGGGTGATAATTTTGAATTTAGATGCTGTTTCACTAACACAGAGTATCCTCAAGCTATGTCAGTCACTTGACGTCAGTCACTAAGATCCTCTTACAAACGCCACAGTAAGACCTACTTTCCTCACAATAATTCACAAGAGATTACGTGCAGTGTTGTATGTACATGCAAACTCACATACACATTGTACACAGAATAAACAAATTAAATGAAAAAATATGCATAAAAAAGAAATATCACTAGCAGAGCTAGAAATTAAAACCAACATACACTTTGACATTCCCAAACATTAACAATAAAACATTACAATTATTTGTACAGGAAAAAATTTCTTGATGAAATACTGTGATAACAGTTGTCACCATTGATACCAAATATTAACTGATTACTTTATGGATATTTGTGGAAAATAGCAGAACTTGATAAAATTAATTAAGGAGGATACTTGGAATTAAGACATATTTTATTCAGAATAGACACAATTCAAAACATAAACATAACTTATGACTGTTTGATAACCAGATGACCATTGTACAGATATTGACAAGGTCATTAATCTATGACATCTCTTATTGTGATCTCATATTCTTCCTTGTGACAATTACTACTTCAGCATACGTAACATCAAGAAGAAATTTTCTTGTCAGCAGACAGGAAATATCTCACCAAACAGTGCTTTCTTTTTCAAAATGGTTACTTCTCACAGATATATGTAAATTTCTGAGAAACTTGGCTTATATCTCTTGTGGATTTTTAAAGTACCAGCCATTTGTCACAGTTCTGGGAAATCAGCAGTAAAGGTACCAATGACTATGTCTCACGAGTTTGTACTTTCCTGTAGTTATCACTATCTCTCTGTAGCCTTACATAGGATGAAAAAACGAGTCTCCTAGGACAGGAATGTTACTTGTAGGACCCAGCATTCAGCTGCTAGAAGGCACTATTGTAAAAAGAATGCAAGATACTTGGAGATTAACAATTCAACTTATGAATACATGGAAACCACAAACATTTATACTACTGCCTTTCAATGTTATAATACTAGGCCTCACATGTAGAGGCCAAAGGACAATTTACAGGAGTTGATTCTTTTACCATATGTGTAGGTCCTGAGAAAATGTTTATTGTTATTAAGAGCACAGTCAAGTCAAGGACAACTCTTCAGACCTCTGGGAACAGTAAGCCCTTTGTTTGGTCTGAATAGGAATCTGACAAACAGTTAACATTTAGCTAAAATCAGAATGTACAGAAGACACTGACTACAGCGTTCTTATCCTGGATGATCTCCACATGAGACTATTCCACTAAAAAGACTCTCTACTAGAATAACTAGTTGTGTTGTTATTCTTCCTGTATGTCATAAATCTGCCGGTACATTTCCAGCTGAGTATTAGGATCAGTGGCTGAACTCAGATCATCAAGTTTGATGACCAGCGCCTTTCCTTACTGAGCCATATTGCCAGTTCTATTTTATTTTCACAAGACATACATCAAATACATATTTACTGGTGAAGTTGAAGGTAGAAACATTTCAATTTTACTGACTATATATTTAACAAATATATAATTATTTATATGTCCATATGCCTATCAATTTGAATAACTTTAAATTTTTTCTATTCCAAAGTATACTGGTTTTTAAAAAAACTCAGGTACTTCCTATATCTGAAGGACTGGTAGAGACATCACTATCTTTGTTACAGTCCTGCAGAATAGGAATGGACAATTCATGTTTATTTTAGTGTAGGACCGACTCAGCCTTATGGTACTTTGTCACTTCTCTAAGGTTTTTTACTACTTTATAGTAAGATTCAGTCCATTTTACATTTTCTTTTTGTTTTCTTTTACGTATGTCAGTATGTATTCACACATGTGTAAAGGTTTATACTTATCCATTTGCATGTGGAGGCCAGAAGTTTATGCTGGGTATCTTCCTAGATACCTGTTTATTTTACATACTGTCTCCCACTTGACATGGAGCTAACAAATGCAGATTGATTTGAAGGCCAGAAAGTTCAGGGATTCCCCCATTTCTGCCTCTGCTATACATGGATTGTAGGTATGAACCACAACTGGCTTTTTAATGTGGTTTCCTTTCTTCCCTCAGGATCATTGGTCACTTGTCCATGAGGATGGAGGGAGCAGAAGCAGGGAACATAGTTCTGACAGCGGTAGATATGATGGAGATCACACTCTTGAAGATGACTTCAGTGAATCAGCTCAGCTTTATTCCAGAACATAGGAAATATATAGAATTGGGGAGTTGCGAGACAAACCCTAATTGATAGTATGTGACATGCTCTTATTATAAGGCTTTGTATATGGCAGTAGGGTTCCATAGAAAGCACCTAATACAAGTCTTAGTTGTCATATGTGCTGGAGGGGGAAAGCACCTAGCAGGAAACTGTGTCAAGGGTCATGCTAGAGATAAAGTAGGCATCCAGGCTTAGAAAGGGAGAAGGGTGGGAGGAGGGGGCGTAGGGTGGGAGGAGGGGGAGGGAAATGGGAGGCTGGGAGGAGGTGGAAACTTGTTTTTTTTTTCTCCTTTTCTCAATTAAAAAAAAAAAGAAAATTAGCTAAGCAATAAAAAAAAGAAATAGCAGTTCACAAAGAGAGACAAGATATCTGAATACTGTACAGGTAGTAAAATTTGAATTAAAATCAAATCCATAAGAATCTAGTCTAGAGTCTTCCTGCATGCGTCTTTATACTACATTGTTTCCAAATACTTAATGAACTAACAAAATATATGCCATAAATATAATTGAATATTTTTATTAATTCATGAAACAATGTAAAATAAACATTTATGTTTTTAAAAAAATAAGAAATGGCATTCAGACAAGATAGGTCCACCAGGCCTAGAGTCATTCTCCAGATAAGGCCAGGAAGAGAGCAGGAAGTCTCTCTGGGGAAGGAGCCTTCATGTTACTGAACTTTGGAGAGAGCAGCAAGGCCATGATAGATTGCAGCCTCTTACCATTAAGGCATTTCAACATTTTAAAATGGGTTTGGGAATATCAAATGAAGGGCCATCATGATTTTACCCAAGTACATCACCAACTGAGGTATCTCTCAAGTCCAAACCCTTTTTCTTTAAAAGTTTATGTCTTCATTTTCAAGTGGTGGTTTTTAATTTCTTCTTTTTTTTGCCTTTATATTTCTCTTCCTATTTCTCTATTATCTGCTCTTATTCCTTCTTTTAGAAAGATGTTCCTTATTACTGCTTCTCTTTTCTTCTCTTCTTTCTTTGCCCTAAAACACTTTCCTTGACAATATTATTTGACAGCAAGACTCTGCTTGTTCCAAAAGTACTAAAAAAAAAATGACTCTATTAAAAACATTCTAGAGGATTAAATGGGAAGAGAGAGAAAAGAGGGATATAGGGGAGAGTATGAAGAGATGGAAAACTAAAATTAAGGGCTATTCAGAGGATAATATGGAAACCTAATACAAAAGAAGCATTCTGAAATATATACACAAATGAAAGAAAATCTATATTCCACTTGGTATAGAGAACATCCCAACTATACATCTTTTTTGTGAAATGAAAGCTTCAGTGAAGGGGATGGAATATATATAATGGAGTTTTGGGAAAAGGGCCCTATGAAAATGCTCAAATAGGCCAGATGCTTGTCAAGCCTTTCGGTTGCTCTTCACAAACTGGTGGTAAGTTCCTATTGCTGAAGATAACAACTACATAAATTACTAAATATGAAGAAATGGTTGAACTGCTGTTTACTTAGCATCTTCACCCCTACCTACAAATATTCACGGTATTGGAAGTTACTCTGCATGGTACCAGAGGAGAAATGTATGCACCAACCCAGTTTCAAAATCTTCCGTCTACAATGACCAACTGATCATAAGATATGCTGGTGCGACAGTGACACAAATGTCATGGGAGTAACTAATCAATGTCTTCTTGGGTTTAAGGCCTACTCCATGAGATGGAACTCATGTCAGAAATGGCATGGGTAGCCCAAACCTTGAGACTAGAAAAGCTATGAACATTGACAAAAACACAATGCTACTGATCTGCTAAAATAATATAGTGATAACATGACTCCAAATGACATTCTACTCTACTCACAGAACAGTGTCTTGAACAGGCATCATCAGAGAAGCTTCTTTCTGCAGTAAATGGGAACAAATACAGAGACTCAGAACTGGATAATGTACAGAGAAGGAAAGATCTCAGAATACTCAGTCCTTGGTGGGCTTCTCCAACAAATTTCTCCATTCAGGGGTCAGCGAACTTGCATTAGAGGAGGCAGAAAGATTTTCAGAGCGGTAGGAATAGAAGACACCAAGTATCCAAGGTCTGCTGGACAGAATAGGACTGATGCATGGATGAAGTAATGGGTATTGTCGCAACATGTACTGGACCTGCATAAGGCTAAGCAAGATGGAGTCCCAGCACTGAGAGTGTAAGTGGACACATGCCTTCCCTCCTTGAAAAATCATCCAGGTAAATTGGACATCAAGTACATTTCCTTCTTTTGAAGACTACAGCCCAATATAGTTTACAATAAAATGAGTAGATAATCTCTGTTTATATCTTTTCTACTCTCATTCCAGAACTATTAACACTAAATTTTTCAGTAAGTATATTAGAAATAAGATATGGCAGAAAATATTTTGGTGATATACATATACATACATACATACATACATATATACACCATATCTATATTTTACATATATTATATTATTATAAGCATAAACTTGAAATATTGAAGCTTTACCATTATACTAAGAAATATATATAGCATCTGAAATGCAGTCATAATGTATGTAGTATGACCCAGTGGATTTCAGTTTTGATGTTTAAAGATGAACTTTAGTCAGAATATCAAGGGATACTCTTGCCAAATGTTTGCAATTATAAATAATTTAGAACATTAAGATTAAATATTTATGATCAAATATAGAAATGGATGTGTGCATGTCAATTTTTATGCAATTTGTTGTTAAGTGTATGATTTCCCAAATGTTCAAAGAAAAACTTCCAGACCTCAAATTTCCCTTAATAAAATTGCAGCAAAGCAGCTTGCTACTTAAATAAAATAAGGCAAAAATTGCCCCTGAAAGAAATCACAAACATTTGATTACACATAACAACACAAAATGGAATATAATTTGGAAGGATAAAATGCAAAATAAAATTCTCACTCCTCATACTATCAAACATACTTTCCCTTGGATTGCTTGAATATTGAAATTTAAAATAAACTGGAATGCTTTTCCCTGGAGAATAGTATTTCTGATCTCAGCATTCCTTAATGGTTTGTAATGCTTTGCATAGGTTTGAGGCCTTCCTAGATTTTTTTTCCTATTTATCTTAGCTTGTCTGTTGGTGTAGTCCTTGTTTAGAAAATAGATAACTGGTTAGTTATTCAATACCAAATGGTAATCTCTTAAAACACACACACACACACACACACACACACACACACACACACACACACACACACATATATATATAACATTAAACTGATTGAATAGATGGTATTTTTATATTAAGGAATTATTTGCAATGAATTTGAAACAGAGTAAGACAGGGGTAAATGGGAAAGTTTTGAGGGAATAAAAGAAGAAGAAAATTATTTAATTTATTATAATCTCAAAGATAAAAAAATGACAGTAATGATGCTAATAAGAAGGAATAAGAAGGGGAGGAGAAGGAGGAGAAGAAGAAGGAGGAGGAGGAGGAGAAGAAGAAGGAGGAGGAGAAGGAGGAGGAGGAGGAGGAGGAGGAAGAGGAGGAGGAGGAGGGTGAGGAAGAAAAGAAAGAACTAAACCGTGGTATTGCTCTAGAGATTTCATCTGAAGCTCTCAGTATCTTATCTCACTCTCTGTATCTCATTTTAACTCTTGAAATTCTTTGGGCTTTAAAGGGAAAGATAGGCTTCTCCAAACTGTAATGACATTTAGCCTCTTCCAAATGTTACCCTATTTTCTTTCTATTGTTGTTCCTCCTTGAGGTCACAGTCATGGCCTAAAGGTTTTTTTTTTTTTTTCTTCTAGACTGGATTTCAGAAGAAATTTGTCGGTTATCTAAACTTAACTTCACTTTTCAAAACCTACTGATTCAAATTTGTCATTCAGACAAGTAAGATCGTGTTTTCCAAATCATCCTAAATAAGACCCAAGGTCAATATTATTCTACTATTGAACTTAAATGTGGATGAAACTATATGGAGTGGAGATCACCCATCTCCCACTGAATTATTATTATACACAGCTTTTCACTTCAGAGATTTGAGTAGAGACTCTATAATGTAAATGTACAAAATAGTTACAGACGCAGCAGAGAGTTAGCCTTTGTGATGATATCCCTAGATGATGATATTTTTAGTCATCATGCCTCATGTAGTTTGACACAGAAGAAAGAGAAAAGGTTTGAAAACTAAGTGAATTATTGTCTAAAAATTGACAACTTAAACAATAATGAATATCTTCATAGTTTATGAAATAGCAGATAAAATACCGAAAATATAATAAATAAAACTGAGGTTTAGGATGAGCATAAAACCACATAAATAAAACAATACATTTTGTGAAAAGTATCTATTTTTAGCTTTCACTATAAATCAGTCACTTTCTAAATTCATTTCAAATCTTTACGTAATCCATGAGGCACTATGTGTGAACTTGAAAATATATATTTAATAGATAATGATAGTTAATTAAAATAAGTAGATTGTGTCCCAACTATTTATCTACTATAGATTTAAGAAAAACTTGTATCATCAACTCAATATATCACTATATTTATAATATTTATTGGTATTTTTATTTGAGCTATTTTTTGCTTTCAATAATGAATTAATGTCATTAATTTTTAACAGAATCAACTTCTGTCTTAGTAAATCTAAAATTCTTTTAAATAAATGGAATAGTATTTTATCTGATGCTTAGCCTCTGGTGAGGGTCATACCTGGGGCAATAATATCAAGTTTTATCTATAAAATATGAAATACTTTACCTCTGACTCAAAATCTGTTTTATTGATATGTATTGTTGAAAGCAAGTAAATGTTAGTTACGTGAAAACATCTATTCATATGCAGGTAATGACAGCAGCCCGTTGATGTTGAATTCCCCTCTATATGCTGTGATTACCATTAATTAATAAAGAAAATGCCTTGGACCTATAGCAGGAAAGAACTTCACTAGGCAGGGAAAACTAAAGTGAATGCTGGGAGAAAGAAGGAGGAATTACAGAGAAGTCATGTAGCCCCACCAGAGCAGATAGAACTTTATCCAATAAGACACAGCCATGTGGCGATACACAGATTACTAGAGATGGGTTAAATTAAGATGTAAGTGTTGACCAAAAAGAAGCTAGAGCTAATGGGCCAAGCAATAATTTAAATAATATCTTTTCTGTGTGGTTATTTCGGGTCTAAGCTGCTAAGCGGCCAGAACAGAAAGTGGCCTCCTTACTACAAATTGGGGCATCAACATGGCTGACTAAATCTACATAAAACCTAAAAAAGTTTGGAAAAGAATTCTAGACACTAAATAAACAAAGTTTAGCTGCATTTGTTTTCCCAAATGGGCTTTTCTTGCTGGCAGCATGCTGTGGCTCCTTTAATAGAGGTTTTCCTGATTCAGTGGTAACAGAAAAACAAAAAACAAAAAACATGGTTTTGAAATGCCAGCTTTCTGGGCCATGCTGTCAGCACAAACTCTGGCCCTTTCTGGAGGTCTGACTTTGGAGCATTTAAATGGGGTTTCTGAACAGAGTGCTAGAGCTTGCTTAATGGCAATATAGACTGGCTTTGTATCTAAAACTGTGGCTGTTACCATAGTTCTCAGAGGTAGCAAACAACTCCACCATGCAGGACTGGGTGGGGCAACTAGGCAGAGCTAGATTTCCCTAGAAACCGTACCATTTAAGTTCATAAGGAGAAGCTAACATTTTAAGAAACACTTCTGGTTAGAAAATAATTATAGATACACAATAAAGACAGATTCGGATAAAAAAAAAAGAACTCTAAATGGGTCACAGTGTTAGATAAATGTGTGTAGGCTTGGGAGAGGAAGATAAAGAGTACAAAGAGATATAAAAAGAAGAAAATCATTTTAAGGAATAAAACAAAGTCTTTAAAGTGACAGAGTACTGACAGTCACAGATTAAAGTGAGTAAAATAAATAAGCCCCGTAAAGATGAAAAATACACAGAAAGTCCGGAGTTTGTATATTATTGTGTTTTATTTTAATTTTTTGACTTTAGAGAGACATTTAATACTGGGGACTGCTAAACCAAGCCAACATATATACTTTAAAGGTATCTTGATTTCAAAATTTGGGTCTAAAGATATGTTGCTTTGGAAAAGAGGTTTTTCTTTTGTTTTCACAGAGTGAGAACCTGTGGATTGCTTCCAGACTTACGTGGCTTGATAGACCAAGACTCTCCTGAAAGGTTGCTATGAACACCCCTAAAAATTACTTTGCCAACAAAAATCAGGAAGCAGTTTGGAGGGAACTACACCCAAATTTCCAAATATTGTCTCTAAATGCTTGTTTACATTTAAAGGAGGATATGCTATAGAGATATGCATTGGTATAGATATTAGTTTATTGATACAAATTTAAGGTCAATTTTGTTATACTGTGTATATGTATTTCTGCTCTTGATTGAGGTATTGTGTTTGTACAGCTCATTTAAAAATGTAATGTATAATTAAGAATACAGGTTAATAGATAATCATCTATAATAGTCAAACTTGTAGTCATGTTAGTTATATTTTCTAGATGTACAGAGATGTATTTCAGATGGATAGTCTTCAAACCTTTCAAAGACTACAGAATAGAGCATTTAAATGTCTTAAGAATTTAGGAATTTTTATGACAATGAGACACCAACCTATTTCATGAGAAAGATGGGCATTGAAGAGGCTCCTTATGGAGTTGGTTAGCCAAGTTGGCAAGAGTCTGCTTTTGCCTGGACTGCTTGATTATATGCTATGTTAACTGGACATGCAGGACTCACAGAGAAATGACTTCTGTACTTGCCTAAAGGTGGTATGGTCCTTCAGGTTTCTATCTTCATGAAAGAATAAAAAGGGTTTGCTAGACATCCTGCAGGACACAGAAGAAAGTGACTGATAAACTGCCCATATAGGCAGAACTATCTTTGATATTTCCTGTTTCATCAAAAGTCTGCTGGACTACTACTATGTGCCTGTAGGCTGAAAATGGATTCCCCAATGTACAGAAGAACTTTGGGTGACTGTCCAGGCAGCAAGAAGTCTCTGTCATTTCTAGAGTTTTGTAAGTTATTTACAATACACTCTCTGTTTACTGAGGTGATATTATATCCTTGTGGAATCTTTGATGGATTTGAAGAATAGGTAGCTAAAGTTATAATTTTCCTTAGTTATTATAAAAGATAAATAGATATAAGTATTGCAACTGTAATTATTGCTTGATACCTGTTTTGTTATATGTAATTTTACAATGTTAAAGTTAAAACCTTCAAAAGGAAGGTTTTAAACAAAAAAAGGGAAGGTGATGTGGGACTCCTTTCCACATGCCTTTAATGAATAAAGAAACTGCTTTGGACCTATAGCAGGGCAGAACTTTGCTAAGTGTAGAAAACTAAAGTACTGGAAGAAAGGAGGAGTTAGAGAAAAGCCGTGTAGACCTGCTGGAGCCAGATGGAACTTTATCCAATAAGTCACATCCATGTGGCGACACACAGATTATTAGAGATCGGTTAAATTAAGATGTAAGAGTTAGTCAATAAGAAGCTAGATCTAATAGGTCAAGCAGTAATTTAAGTAATACAGTATCTCTGTGGTTATTTTGCATGTCTGGGCAGCCTGGAAATGAACAAGTGGCCTCCTTACTATAGTCCCTGAACTGTATTCAGCAGGCTGAAGTAACTCAAGTACTGATATTCACAGGGCTTATTAGAGAATGCTTTGTAATTTAGAATAGCATATGCTTATTTCATATTTTCCAGAACACCCAGGGAAATGTTAAGAGATTAAAATTCTCTAGTATATTGTCAACAAGTTAAATAGTCTACACATATTTTCACTCATTCTTTGAGTCAGTCAGTACATTAAAATTTATGTTTTAGTTGTTGATTAGTACAAGATAGCATAAGCATCACTATTCTTCATGAGCTAAGAACTCAAAAATAAATATCCTTGCAGATTTAACCAACAAAGAACTCTTAAAATCAGAAATTATAAACAAAGCATTCCTATTTCATAGACAGAGAAGAATCCATCTATTTATTTGATTTTATTTCAGAATGATAACGAATATCATTTAATATCTCTTGACACATTTTATGTTCAGATGATACATTTACTCTCAGCAGTACTAGCCTGTGTTTGCATCGTTGACAGCAAAGGAGAGACTGACTAATGGAATTGATGCTTGGTTTGAATAATGAAGGGTGTTGTGACAATGACAGTAGCAACGAATCTTAAATAATAATGCCTACGTGATAAAATTTGAAAAGTTGCACACAATAGTCCTACTCATACATATGTTCAATTTCTTTTCTTTTTTGGGGTAGCACTGCATGTAATTCATCTTGATGACAGTTGGCAAGAGAAACTAATTTCTCTTAAGAGAATCTTTCAATTATCTGTTCTTTTTTTTTCTTTCTTACAGAGTACTGAACATTCAGAAACAAACCCTTCATTCTTGCTTTTACCTATATAGAAAGAAGAGATTGAGGGACATGACAAAATTACACACTAAATTCTGACTTGCAAAATAAAACCTTTATGAAACAATAAAGCAAGGCATAGTTGGTTATAAGAAGAGCTAAGATAGATGTGATATGCATTGTTATTCTGACTTAATCTCATATGTCAACTTTCTTTTTACTCCAAACTACACTCTCTAGTTAATGAGTAAAGAAAAATGAGAGAATAGAATGTAGAAAAATAAGAGAAAATGGAGAAAAGAGAGAGAGGGGGGACAGAGGGACTGAGGGACTGAGCCAAGAGTTTCAGAATAAAAGAAGGAAGGAAAAAAAATTATTCCTTCTTGTCATTACCAAATCAAACCTAAGGAACAATATGACACAATATTCATTACTACTATATTTATATTAAAAAACTGTCCAAAGCTTTAAAATGAATAAAATACCTATGTGTGACAGCATGCGGTATTAAAAAGGTCTTTGGTATCAGTGAGTGTACTCCTTCTTTCTTTCTTAAATGACCTTGTAATGAGAGTTAGTAGCCATGGTGACAAAATCTGTATCATTACATATGTCATTGCTGGAATATTAAATATTGGAACTCCTTGTTTCCAGAAAATCAGTACTATCAAATATTCTTTCAAAGACCACATTTTTCATTGCATTATTATTTCACTTTGCATATTCACCCACATTTATATCGATCTTCTCTAGCAAAGCTTAAACTCATTTTGTAGCATGTCTGTAGAAGTTGGGTGAACTCTTCTTTCATTTATAGTGATAAAGAATTTGGGGTGAGATTGATGGAGTTAATGGAGGGAAGATAAATAATAAAAGATTTTGAAATAAAGTGATTTGTTTTGATAATGTGACTTGATATTATTTTGATTAAGATTCATCAAGTTGTAATCTATGTATGAAAGAAATACAGCTAGAGTATTTAATAGGTTTGACAATTATAACAAGGCAAATAAAACTATATTTCTGAGATAAGGCAAAGATTTGTAATAATATAATTCTAAAATTATGAAGAGCACCCACAGTTTATCTAAAGCAGGAAACAGATGGAAGTACTGAAACGTTTAAGACTTATTACAAGCGATAACTTTTTTTAAAGGAAAATCTGTTTTAAATAGCTATTGAAATGCATCAGATAACTTTGATTCTTGGCCCACTCAATAGTAGCAGAGATAAAATGAGTGAAATGATTTGGAGAATTTTTTAAATATAACTAAGCAATATATTTTATTTATTTTTCTCTCATATGTAATATCCCAACCAGAATTTCCACCACTTCCTCTACTCCCAGTCACCTCTCCAGCTCCCCTCTCCCCCAGATCCATTCCTCATTGGTTTCCTTTTAAAAAAGAAGTAACAAGGCAGTGGAGGCACACACCTTTAATCTCACCATTTAGAAGGCAGAGTCACTGGATCTCTGTGAGCTCGAGGCCAATCTAATCTACAAAGTGATTTCCAGGACAGTCAGAGCTATTACACAGACTAACCCTGTCTCAAAAAACAACTAAATAACAACAACAAAGGGAGGGGGAAGAAGGACTCCCAGGAATATCAACTGAATACACAGTAAAAAGTTACAATAAGACTAGGCACAAACGCTCATATAAAGCTTGAACCAGGTCACCCACTAGGAGGAAAAGGGTCCCAAGAGCAAGCAAACGAATCAGAGTCACCCCCAAGTTCCACTGTTAGGAGCCCCATAAGTTGACCAAGCTACAACATATATACAGAGAACCAACACAGCATTGATTGCTGCTTCAGTCTCAGTGAGCCCCTTTGAGCCCTGCTTGGTTGATTATGTGGGTAGTGTTCTCATGGTCTCTGCAACCCCTCTGACTTCTACAATCCTTCTCTCTCTTCTTTCCTGCTTCTGCCTTGTATTTGGCTGTGTGTCTCTGCATCTGCTCTCATGAGTTACTGAATGAAGTCTTTCTGGTGATAATTGGGTTCAGCACAGATCTATGAGTAAAGCAGAATATCCCTGGGGATTATTTCATGGACAACATTATTATTATTATTATTATTATTATTATTATTATTATTATTATTATTATTATTATTAGCATCATATTTTATCCAGTTGTATAGCTCTGGGATGACCAGCCTCTGATTCCTGGTCATTTAGGTCTTATCAGGAATCATATTCCTCTTGTGCCATGGACCTCAAGCTGCACCAGTCATTGGCTGGGTGCTCCTACAAGCTCTAAGGCACCATTGCTCCCAAAATATCTTCAAGACAGGGCAGATTGCAGATCAGAGGTTTTGTGGCCAGGCTGACTTTCCAGTTTCACTGCAAGTAGCCTTAGCTGGTTAAAGATGGCCAGTTCAAGCTCCGTATTACCCGTTGGTAGGAGTCATCACTAGGATTACTATTGTAGATTCCAGAAATTTTCCCCTGCACAAGGTTGCTACATCACCTCATAATGTCCTCCAATTTCAGTCATTTCTTCCAGTATTCCTTCTACACCTGCACCCATGTTGTCCCTCCCTTTGCCATTCCCCACCCATCCTCAGTCCATTCACAAAATCTCTTCTATTTCTGAGCCCTCCTTGTTACTTGGCCGCTCTGGTTCTATGGATTGTAGTATGATATCCTTTACTTGACAGTTAATATTCATTAATAAGCGAGTACATACCATATTTATTTTAAATGAGTTATGCTATTAATCTGTCATTGATTTACTCTTCCAGGGGAAGAGCAAGTACATAGCCCAAAAATTCTAAAGCAATTTCAAAATTTCCTGAACTCCCCAGAAATTGTTCAAATACTTATTAAAGAGATTTTCTCCTGTTTGGGAAACATTCTTCATCCAAAATGGTATGTGATCCTGAAAGCCTAATTCGTTAATAATAAGTCTGTAATCACAGATCCTTCTTTCTGTTCTTCAAGTTTGTGATACTAGTTCATGACTAAATTTACAGCTCTGTATTCTTCAGGATTGCTTCTATTGACTGTGAGAAACATTTAATTTAGCTTTAATTTTTGATACAAGTTTAAAAACACCCCGTATTTTAAAGCACTAAGTTCACCACACATATGGTTATGCATGTTGGTTTGAACCCTTTATAATTCCATTTTCTACTCCCTCCCATGCCGCTAAACAGCTCTATTGATTCCCTTTTAATTTTGAACAAATATGTTGCAAGTTTTACATTACTTGCAATAGCTTTAGAAAAGTCATATACATACAGTCACATGCCACATAACTTGTAATCATAAGTAAACATGCAAAAAGACTTACATATTCTATTCAACAAATTCAGGCACTGTACATATTGAATATCAGTGCCGTTTCTATTAATAAAATAATTCTAAATATTTCAAGAAAAAAAATAAAAGATAAAAAGTTCATTTCTAAACAAGAAAAGTACTTGAAGAATAAATTGCAATAGATAAGAAAGGTAAGATTTCCAATCTTATTATTGTTTGAGAATCTATAATTAGATCCTGTCACTGAGGAATGGTGAAGATCCAAAATATTGAATATTCTTATCAAGATATTTAATTTCTGCAGAGTTTAGTGCATGTATTTTTTAACTCAAATGCATTATGTATCTATAAACTTTTCACTTCTAATCTTATTATGGAATAAGGCCTTTCAGTCAAGATGATTTAAACATGGGTTGCTAAGTATCTCTATGAACTTCTCAGATAAAGGCACAAGAATGAGTGATAATTTGTGTGTCCTCCCATGAACAATGGAGTTTCTGTTAAATTAAATGACTTCAGGCTATCTTTAAATCAGGAGACTACACTGAAGAAAGCTATCACTAAGCAAAATAAAATTTCACAGGTACCTGTTAGTAAAGGGATGGTGACCTGCTAAATATACCTGGAAACAAAATGAATCTTTGAAATAAAACCACTAAACATGAACCATTTGATCATTTATGGACTTACTGGGACTGTTGATTTTCTTCTTGCTTTAACTCTGTATGAAAGCAGAGCTTTATGGGTCCAGTCCTAACAAAAATTGAAAGAGGCAAGACCCACTAGGATGCTATGAGTCTACCCTTCATTTACGAGGAGATGGGAACTGAGGGGTCCTCTCAGCAGCTTAGTAACAACACAGCCATAGCACCCCAGCAAGGGAAATGCAAATCAGTCAAGGCCCAGTTAACAAGTCCCCACCACCACAGAGGATACATAGTACACCCAATAAAACAAGAAAGCCATTAAAAATAGTCAAAGTGCCTTTGCAAACAGATGAAAGTGGAAACACACCAAAGACATTCACTAACAGCTCCCTTCATTGCTGCTCTGTGCATTCTAAGGTTTCCTTTTGCAGAAATTTGGTTTCTTACCCACACTGGTTTGTCGTATTTCCCTGTGTAAATCAGTGCTGTCAGTTTTTTTTTTTAATGAGTTCCTACAACTTTGCAAAGATTAACTATTTTTTTTTAATCTTGGCTCTTTTTAAAGAAAAAAAGACTAGGATTCTGTTTAGTGGCACCCAAAAATGAAAGGTTTATGCAGAAAGATGCAGTGTAGCAACAAAGGCTGAAGAGTTCTCAGAAAGTAGACTGTGAGTACTTAAGAGGTTTTCATTTAAATGAAAATCTCCAACAAGGATACTATAGAGAAGACATTGTCAACACAAGGATGGTGCATCAACGATAACGCAGTTAAATGAAATTAGAGTGGAACAAAGGATCAAAGCAAGAATTCAAGGATGAAATGGCTGCTGGTCAAGCAAGGATGTCACAAAGACTTGGACTGCCCTCATAATGAGTTTTCCATAGGCCCGAAATTGAAAACATCAGGTTCAACGCACTGTGATAGAATTCTGAATTGTTTTCAAAGTGAGTAAAATTGCTCTTTGGGCTGACGAGGGAGGGGGACTTGATTGGGGGAGGGGGAGGGAGATGGAGGCGGTGGCGGGGAAGAGACAGAAATCTTTAATAAATAAATAAATAAATTTAGAAAAAAAGAATATTCGTCCTTCTATGCAGTAGTTCCTGACTGAAAAGATTAGTCTCCCAGAGGATATTCAGCGCTGTTCTAAAAGTCTTATTCCTTGTCACAACAGGTATGGGGCATGAGCCTGCATCATGGAGAAAGGGCTGGGGACACTGATAAATATACTATACAGATAGCTCCTCACCACAGAGAAGCATCTAATCTTGATGACAAAATTCTCAGGTTATCCAATTAGTATGGGACTTGTGTCTATCCAATGACACCCTTTCTCCTTACCTTTCTACTGAAGCAAATGAAAGTAATAAGGAAATTCACTAATTAATTTGTAAGTTGTATTTCCTATCACATTGAGCTGTGTGATCTGTTTTTTCTCTTGTGTATGTGACTTAGGATACATGTATTCGTATTTGTAAGAGAAGGGTGGAAGGGGAAGAACAGCCTGCTCTCCCATAGGATAGTATTCTTTACCTCTGAGTACACAAGCAGGTTTAAAGTGAGGGTCATTCCTTAAACATATAGAAATAACTGTAAAATATTTATTTATATAGGTTTTATAAGGACAATTAATTGTAGGAGATGACATCCCACAGTTATCACAGAATCCTAAAAAAGTAACACTGTTTTTAAGTGATATTTCAAATAATGCAGCCTACACTACATGCCTGGAACAAAAACTTAAGCTCTTATTATGATGAAATTTCAGGTTTACTGCAATGTTGCCAGTCTAGAATAAGAAATGCTATTCTGTACTTAGTGGTGTATGCCTTTAGCCCCAAAGAAACAGAGGTAGATAGATCTCCATGAATCCAAGGCCAGATTGATCTATGGAAAAAGTCCCATGTCAGCCAAGGCTACATAGTAAGAACCTCTTTCAAACAAGCAGGTGAACAAAAAAAGTTCACTCTTTAAAATGATTTACGAAGAATTTATATTATGTCCAAATTATGAGTTTTCTTCTTCTTTCTATACATGTATGTATTGTGTACCATTTTTTTCTGAGCAAAACAAAATAATTACTTTTCATCTTTTAAAATGTGAAGATTGCTGGTTGTGAAACATCCTGTGTTCTACTTATTTTTATTTTTTATGAATTGCTAAAATTTTATTTCATTGTATTGATGCAATTTTGTTTCCATTTTCTTCATTTTTTGCTTATACTCTAAAGTTTACCCTAACCAAGAAAAAGGACAAGGAGAGACAGAGACAGGGGAAGGAGAGAGAGTGAGGCAGACTGAGGGAGGGAGAGAGGGAGAGAGAGAAAGAAAGACCCAACATGGATAGAGAAACTAAAGTCAAGGAGCAGAGAAGAAATAAAATATGCAAGCAATTATATTTTCTCTCAATTTCTGTACCCAAAGTCCTAATTAAACTTAAAAGGAAAATGACACAAATAATATTAGATCTCAAATGCATGAAATGTAGTTAGATTGTGGAAAAGTACATCAACAGGATTTTCTTCAAAATAAAAATCTGAACAAGAGACCGCATACATAGATTTCACACTTAGCAAATGAAAGAGCCCGACATTGAAAACACAACTAAGGGCAAATGCTCAACTCTCTGGGATGTGGTACTTCCACACATCACAATAGTTCAGAAATTGAACTATGGCAAAATTTTAGGTTTGGGGAAAGTTAAAATATCACATCCAGTGTCACAGAAAAGTCTATGTAAGAACCAAAAAACACAGGTTGGATTCAAACAAGGGCAAAGATTCTTAACATAAAACAATGCTAGCCACATCTATTGACTAGAACACCTAACAAGTTACAGCATCTTTAAGATCTTAAAGATCTGTAGTACAAAGTTAGTTTTTGTCCTATTTTAAATATTGTGGGATGCTGAAGTTATAGGAAGAAGTACAATGAGACAAAAGGCTTCATTGGGGGCTTATTATGACAGTAGCATGTAGAATATCTATCCTCTTCACTTTGCTTCAAAGTGATGACTCTTTTTGCTTTTAAAATATATATTTTAAAATATATTTTTCTTTTATTTTTAGGTTCATAAGATAATTACTCCAATTCCCGCTTCACTTTCCTTCAAGCAAACCCTTTCATGTACCCAACCTTGTTCTCTTTCAAATTTATGATCTCTTTTCTCATTATATGCATGTATATGAATATACATATACAGATATATTCCTAAATATAACCTGCTCAGTCTGTACCATGTTACTTGTAGGTATGTTGATTGGACTGATAATTTGGTATTCAATGACCAATTGCTATGATCATACCCCAGTCATACTTTTTCCCAGGCCAAAGTCCTTAGGTTTCTGTTGTTCTTTGTGCAGTGATAAGGATGGACAGTTTGTCTTTCTTCTACCCACTTTCAAAGTGAATTTTAGCAAAAGAGAGTTCAGGGTATGGATGATAAAACTCTATACCTCTTCCTGTCTTAACACTTAGCCCAATACTTTGTTATTCTATTTTTATGTCCGTAATGAAGTGTTATACTCATTAGTGATATCTTAAAATGCATCTGAATTTGAAAATTTATCATCATTATTAGTCTTCACAGAACCAATATTTATGAATGTAGATACCTCATACCTGAAATACCATTTTCTAAATAGACCCCTAGAAATTGGTGTTTCTCAAAATGAGAACTCTGCTTCCTTATTCATTTCCCAGTGATGATGGCATTATCAATTTAGCTGACACACTAATGTCAATATCACCTGGTGTATACTGATTATTAAAGATATATATTATAATGAATTAGAAATTCCTTGTTCTAAGTGACTCAAGGTTTTATATTCTTTATGTCCTGTTTCATTACTATATCCAACCTGCTATGCTTACTGAGGCTCATGATACTGAAGTTGGACACGTTATTCTGGGACAGTTTTGTACAAAAGTGCACATAACTCTAAACTGGAGCATTTAAAGGACATCACCGAGTCCCAAAAGAGGGCAAGCAAGGACAATACATGCATTAGTTGACTCTCAATCTTCACTCTGGGCTTCTCATTCCTCTGCTTCTTACTTCCTCTACCTACTTTCCTGCTTTCCCTCTCAAAAGGTTCAGAATGTCAACTATAATTATAGTTCGCTCAAATACATATTACTTGACCCTGACTCACCCAAATAGACTCATAAAGCTCTTTTCAAAAAAGAGCAAGAAAAATAATTGACATGTTCCACCAAAGTCATGGATCTTTTCTTTTGTCTTATTTTTTTTTGTTTACTGATACAATTTTTTTTATTAAGAAAAGAAGAAAAAAAACATAAACAAAAAACAAGTTTCCACCTCCTCCCAGCCTCCCATTTCCCTCCCCCTCCTCCCACCCTTCTCCCCCTCCCGCCTCTCCTCTCCCCCTCCCTCTCCAGTAAACAGAACAGTCCGGGTTCCCTGCCCTGTTTTAAGTCCTAGGTCCTCCCCCCTCCGTCCATATCTAGGAAGGTGAACATCCAAACTGGCTAGGCTTCCACAAAGCCAGCACATTAGAATATTATTCTTAATTGCCATGCCACTGCCTTTTCTTCCTCCGAAACTTCATATTTTATAGAATGTTTCTCTACTGCTGGAAAGAGCAACACCCATTCAAAAATCTAGGCAATCTTTAAATTTCTTACAGAAAATACATGCAAAGTTTCTGATAGGTCTGATAGATTGGTCTGCCTTTACCACAAATCAATATGACAACTCATTGTGGGGAGAACAACCTGTAGATGGGTCATAGTAGTTGACCAGTCCTGGCTTTCTTTTTTTCCCCATTCAGATAGCTATGGGCCCTTAAGTCACATGGCTTACTATTGAACCAGAAAATGAGAAAAATTTACATGGAAAAGAAGAGTAGAAATATTGCAGAAAAAAATAAACAAAGAGCATGTAAGCCTTAGGTGAGACCAAAAGTGTGGTCGTGCATTTATACCTTAACCAAGTATGCCCTCACTTACCAAATTTACAAAATGTCAGCACTTGCTAGATAATGAAAAGGTTGTGGATGCTTGCAGGTAAATAAAATACCTGTCTATAGCAGTGAGTATAGAGTACGACTAGACAACCTGCTACACATATGGTTACTCACTGTAGTTTTTAATACACAAATACTTGCATTTGTTTGAACATAATAAAAGCATATTAAATCCATGAAGATACTTCCAAGAATAACCAAAGCCTTGAAAAAAATATCTCTAACTGCTTTGCCATCTTCTGAAACCCGTTACCAACTCACGTTGGTAGATCTTGGAGTGCTTTCCAAAAATCCTAGTATGTAACATTTCTCTTCTAGCCCTTTGGCTGAGAATAAATTGCAACACAGAGTGTGACCTGTGGATGTTTTTCTTCTTTATGATGGCGGCTGTGAAAGCTAGAGGAGCGAGGGCCAAGTCCTCTGTGTTATAACCTTTACCTTCGTTATTCTTATTATCGCCTGTAACAAAGGAAGACTTTGCCCCCAGTCACAATCAATTGGATTTACAAATCTAGCAACTGAGAAAATATAGATTCATGCTCTCTCTATCCAGGTAGCTTTTTATAATAACTCACGGTGATGTCAGAGGTTGAGTCAAGTGCGCTTAGCCATGCAGTGATTTTTAAGAACACATATCTGGAAGTGGATTCCTGTAGTTTAAGCACAAGAACTTATTTATGTAAACATATCACATACCTATACATTTTCAAGTAAATTTGTATCTTTCTTCTTTTGTTTGAGTTCAATTTACTAAGCCCATGAGTCCTTTTCACTGTTAATAAGACAAGGCAACAACATTACAAGGCAGAAGAATGTACACATTTTCTCAAATTGTTTAGTCTCTTTGGAATTGAAAGATGGTGATGAGCTAGAGTTTCCCGTTGATTTAGAGATATATTGTAACTTTCCGAAAGCAAGGGGTGCTAGGCATAGAGTGGCCCTGATGAGAAAAGTGCAGGCTTTACCTCTCCCTGCCTATTTTCTTCCTGCCATGCTAATTCAGCGAAAAATCACAGTGATGAACTTTCCACTACACCCAGGAACGTTCCTGCCCTGATCTATAGCTAAGCTTTCACTACAACTACCAGCTGGATTTCTCAAAGTTAATACTTAAAAACGCCAAGGAGGTTACTTCAGAATGACCATCATGATTGTCCCAATAGAGATGACAATGTTGTACCTTTTTAGAAGACAGAAACTGCAGTTTTGATTTACAATACAGTATCAGTCAAATACCTGAACAGTTAAAACCTAGCACTGACAAAATAGTTCCCTCTCCTCTCATTTTTGTCATTATTAAATTGCAACCTACCATGCTAATTGCTGACACAAGTGCATTGATAGTCTGTGTCGTATTTCCCTAAGAGCATTGTAAGAATTGATTTTCGTGTGGACTGTCCTGGAAGAAAGCACAGGCCCCCCTCCCCCAACTCCTTCTGCAGGGCTGTCTTTCTTACACCCGACCCCTCCCCCCACAAGCCTGCATTATCTGCTAGGTCCTTTGCTCAGGAACAGTTTTCTGCTCCTACACTAAGGCTACCCACCCAGAGAGGTGAACGCCTGCCTACCAGGCAGGCCTCAAGGATCCCCCCCCCCAAAGGGAGCATGCACACCTTCAGCTTTTGCGGCAGGGTGTCCTGTGTTCTACTCGTCCCCTCCCTGCCCCCCAAGTTCTCCCTTTTGTCCGCGGGTCATTGGACTACCAGGCATCTATGTTTCAGTGCTGAGAAGTTCCATCTGGACTGGACGGTTCCTGCTTCTACACAGAAGAGTTACAACCAGAGAGTCAGTCACAGCAAAAAGACTGGACCAAGACACCAGGACTCTCCTGGCTCCATTTGAAGGAAGAGATGGGAAGGCGCCAATGCAAGAATTCCTCCAACAACCTGAAAGGCAACATGATATCACCAGAATCCAGAGAATCTGAAATAAGAAAAATTGTACACCCTACTCTGGAAGAATTAGAAGAAATCCACTCAAAAGTGAATTATATGAAAATAATAGAAGACCTTAAACAGGAGGTGAAAAACTGCCTTAAACAATTAGAGATCACAAACAAAAAGGTAGAGGAAATGAATAAAATGCTCAAAGATACCCAAGAAAACCAAGAGAAACAAGAAAAAGCAATAAAATATGTAAGGGAAGTGGTTCAAGACATGAAGAATGAAATGGAAGTAATGAAGAAAACACAAACCGAAGGAAGGATGGAGATGGAAAATCTGGGTAAACGAACAGGAAATACAGAGACAAGTACTACCAACAGATTACAAGAGATAGAAGAAAGAATGTCAGACACTGAAGATACCATAGAGAAAATAAACACACTGATCAAAGAAAACAGCAAAGCCAACAAATTCTCATCACAAAACATTCAGGAAATCTGGGAAACAAAAAAAAAAAAAAGACCAAACCTAAGAATAATTGGGATAGAAGAAGGAGAAGAAGTACAGCTCAAAGGTCCAGAAAATATATTTAATAAAATTATAGAAAAAAACTTTCCCAACCTAAAGAAGGATATTCCTTTGAAGGTTCAAGAAGCATACAGAACACCGAATAGACTGGACCAAAAAAAAAAAAAAATCTCGCCATATAATAATCAAAACACAAAACATACAAAATAAAGAAAGAATATTAAGAGCTACAAAGGAAAAAGGCCAAGTTATTTATAAAGGTAAACCTATCAGACTTACACCTGATTTCTCTATGGAAACAATGAAAGCCAGAAGGTCCTAGATAGATGTACTGCAGAAACTAAGAGACCATGGATGCAAGCCCAGACTACTATACGCAGCAAAGCTTTCATTGACTATAAATGGAGAAAACAAAATTTTCCAGGATAAAAACAAATTTAAACAATACGTAGCCACAAATCCAGCCTTACAGAAAGTCATAGAAGGAAAATCACAAACCAAGGAGTCCAACAATGACCACAATAATTCAAACATCTAGAGACCCTTCACCATCACAACTCAAAGAAAGGAAACACACAAATACTACTACTAAAAAAGTGACCGGAATTAACAACCACTGGTCATTAATATCACTTAATGTCAATGGACTCAACTCACCTATAAAAAGGCACAGGCTAAGAGATTGGATACGAAAACAGGATCCATCATTCTGCTGTTTACAAGAAACACACCTTAACCACAAAGACAGGCACCTACTAAGAGTAAAGGGATGGGAAAAGGTTTATCAAGCAAGTGAACCTAAGAAACAAGCAGGTGTGGCCATACTAATTTCTAACAAAGTTGACTTCAAACTCAAATCAATCAGAAGAGATGGAGAGGGACATTTTATACTCATAACAGGAAAAATTCATCAGGATTAATTCTCAATCCTGAATATCTATGCCCCTAATATAAAAGCACCCATGTACGTAAAAGAAACATTACTAAAACTCAAGGCTGCCATCAAACCTCACACACTAATAGTAGGAGACTTCAACACTCCTCTCTCAACAATGGACAGGTCAATCAGACAGAAACCTAACAGAGAAATAAGAGAATTAATGGAGGTAATGAATCAAATGGACTTAACAGACATCTATAGAACATTCCACCCAAATAGGAAAGAATATACCTTCTTCTCTGCAGCTCATGGAACCTTCTCGAAAATTGACCACATACTGGGTAACAAAGCAAACTTACACAGTTACAAAAAAAATATTTGTAACCTCCTGTGTTTTATCAGATCACAATGGATTAAAGTTAGAATTCAACAATGTTACCCCCAGAAAGCCTACAAACTCATGGAAACTGAACAGTCAATTACTGAACCACACCTGGATCAAGTAAGAAATAAAGAAATTAAAGTCTTCCTCGAATTCAATGAAAATAAAGAAACAACCAACTCAAACTTATGGGACATTATGAAAGCAGTCCTGAGAGGAAAGTTCATAGCACTAAGGGCCCACTTAAAGAAAACAGAAAAAGCACACATTGGAGACTTAACAGCCCACCTGAAAGCTCTAGAAAAAAAAGAAGCAGACTCACCTAGGAGGAGTAGAAGACTGGAAATGATCAAACTGAGGGCTGAAATCAACAAAATAGAAACACAGAAAACAATCCAAAGAATCAATGAAACAAAAAGCTGGTTCCTGGAGAAAATCAACAAGATTGATAAACCCCTATCCAAACTAATCAAACGAAAGAGAGAGAATATTCAAAATAATAGGATCAGAAATGAAAAGGGGGACATAACCACAGACACAGAGGAAATTCAGAGAATCATTAGATCTTATTACAAAAGCCTGTATGCCACAAAACTGGAAAATGTAAAAGAAATGGATACTTTTTTAGATAAATACCATTTACCAAAGTTAAACCAGGACCAGGTAAACAACCTAAATAGACCTGTTAGTCGCGAAGAATTAGAAGCTTTTATCAAAAACCTCCCTACCAAAAAAGGCCAGGACCAGATGGTTTCAATGCGGAATTCTACCAGAACTTCCAAGAAGACCTAATACCTATACTCCTTAATGTATTTCACAATATAGAAACAGAAGAGTCATTGCCAAATTCCTTTTATGAAGCTACAGTCACTCTGATACCAAAACCACACAAAGACCCAACCAAGAAAGAAAATTACAGGCCAATCTCACTCATGAATATAGACGCAAAAATCCTCAACAAAATACTGGCAAACTGTAACCAAGAACACATTAGGAAAATGATCCATTATGATCAAGTAGGCTTCATCCCAGAGATGCAGGGCTGGTTCAACATACGAAAATCTATCAATGTAATCCATCATAAAAATAAACTGAAAGAAAAAAAACCATATGATAATTTCATTAGATGCTGAAAAAGCATTTGACAATATCCAACATCCCTTAATGATAAAAGTTTTGGAGAGATTAGGGATACAAGGGTCATACCTAAATATAATAAAAGCAATATACAGCAAGCCGACAGCTAACATCAAATTAAACGGAGAGAAACTCAAAGCCATCCCGCTAAACTCAGGAACACAACAAGGCTGTCCACTCTCACCATACCTCTTCAATATAGTGCTTGAAGTTCTAGCAATAGCAATAAAACAAGATAAGGGGATCAAGGGGATTCGAATTGGGAAGGAAGAAGTTAAACTTTTGTTATTTGCAGATGATATGATAGTCTACATAAGCGGCCCCCAAAACTCCACCAAAGAACTTTTACAGCTGATAAACAGCTTTAGTAATGTGGCAGGATACAAGATCAACTCCAAAAAATCAGTCGCCCTTTTATAAACAAAGGACATGGAAGCCGAGAGGGAAATCAGAGAAGCTTCACCTTTCACGACAACCACAAACAGCATAAAATATCTTGGGGTAACTCTAACCAAAGGAGTAAAAGATCTATTTGACAAGAACTTTAAGGCATTGAAGAAAGAAATTGAAGAGGATACCAGAAAATGGAAGGACCTCCCTTGCTCCTGGATTTGGAGGATCAACATAGTAAAAATGGCAATTCTACCAAAGGCAATTTATAGATTCAATTCAATCCCCATCAAGGTCCCATCAAAATTCTTCCTAGATCTTGAGAGGACAATAATCAACTTTATATGGAAAAACAAAAACCCAGGATAGCCAAAACAATCCTATTCAATAAAGGATCTTCTGGAGGCATTACCATCCCTGACTTCAAACTCTATTACAGAGCTACAGTAATGAAAACAGTGTGGTACTGGCATAAAAACAGAGAAGTCGACCAATGGACGCATATTGAAGACCCGGATTTTAACCCACAAACCTATGAACACCTCATTTTCAATAAAGGAGCTAAAAGTATACAATGGAAGAAAGAAAGCATCTTTAACAAATGGTGCTGGCACAACTGGATGTCAACCTGTAGAAGAATGAAAATAGACCCATATCTATCACCATGCACAAAACTCAAGTCCAAATGGATTAAAGAACTCAATATCAGTCAGAACTCACTGAACCAGATAAAAGAGAAAGTGGGAAGCACCCTACAACAGATGGGCACAGGAGATCGCTTCTTAGGTATAACCCCAACAGCACAGACATTAAGGGCAACATTGAATAAATGGGACCTACTAAAACTGAGAAGCTTCTGCAAAGCAAAGGACACTGTCACTAAGACACAAAGGCAACCTACTGACTGGGAGAAGATCTTTACCAACCCCGCAACAGACAAAGGTCTGATCTCCAAAATATATAAAGAACTCTAGAAACTAGACTTTAAAATGCTAATTAACCCAATTAAAAAATGGGGCACTGAACTGAACAGAGAATTCTCAACAGAAGAAGTTCAAATGGCTAAAAGACACTTAAGGTCATGCTCTATCTCCTATGCAATCAGGGAAATGCAAATCAAAACAACTTGAAGATATCATCTTACACCTGTCAGAATGGCTAAAATCAAAAACACCAATGATAGCCTTTGCTGGAGAGGCTGTGGAGGAAGGGGTACCCTCATCCTTTGCTGGTGGGAATGCAATCTTGTGCAACCACTTTGGAAATCAGTGTTTCAGTTTCTCAGGAAATTCGGGATCAACCTACCCCTGGACCCAGCCATACCACTCTAGGGAATATACCCAAGAGATGCCTGATCATATGACAAAAGCATTTGTTCAACTATGTTCATAGCAGTATTATTTGTAGTAGCCAGATCCTGGAAACAACCTAGATGCCCTTCAATGGAAGAATGGATGAAGAAAGTGTGGAATATATACACAGTAGAGTACTACGCTGCGGTAAAAAACAATGACTTCTCGAATTTTGCATGCAAATGGATGGAAATAGAAAACACTATCCTGAGTGTGGTAACCCAGACCCAAAAAGATGAACATGGGATGTACTCCTTCATAATTGGTTTCTAGCCATAAATAAGGGTCATGGAGTCTACAATTGGTGAACCTAAAGAAGCTAAATTATGAAGTAATAAGGGCGGCGTGGCTGCGTCCCCAACATCCCAGCTGCATGCCCGGCTAGCTTATGCCCAAAATAATTACACAGACACTGTATTCTTTTAATCACTGCTTGGTCCTTTAGCCCTAGCCCTTACAGGCTAATTCTCACATCCCGATCAACCCATCTCTAATAATCTGTGAGAACCGGTCTTACCGGGAAGATTCTAGCCTAGTCCATCCTGGGTCGGAGCTTCATCCCAGGAGCGGGGCATGGCGTCCCTACTGAGGCATCTGCTCAGGAGAGCAGAGCTGTGGAGTCTCTGACCTCACTTCCTCTTCCTCCCAGCGTTCTGTTCTGTTTTCTCCTCCCACCTATCCTCTAACCAATAAAATGGGCCAGGGCAGTGCCTTTATTAGCCAATGACCTTCCTCCATCAAAATAAGAAGGTGAACCCAAGGAAAAACATATAGTTATCCTCTTGCCTATGGGAAGTAGACAAAATTGCTGGGGAGAAAAGTGGGATCTTGGGGGTGGGATGGGTTGGGGGTAAGGGGAGATGGGGAGAGAAAAGTGAGAAGGCGAGGATGGGGGGAACTTGGGGAAACAGGATGATTGGGATAAAGGAAGGCTGGATAGGGGAGCAGGAAGCACAATTCTTAGTTAAGGGAGCCACCTTAGGGTTGGCAAGAGACTTGAACCTAGAGTGGCTTCCCAGGAGCTGAAGGCAATGTCCCCAGTTAGTTCCTTGGGCAGATGAGGATAGGGAACCTGAAATGATCCTATCCTATAGCAATACTGACGAATATCTTGCATATCACCATAGAACCTTCCTCTGGTGATGGATGGAGATAGAGACAGAGACCCACCCTGGAGCACTGGAATGAGCTCCCAAGGTCCCAATGAGGAGCCGAAGGAGGGAGAAGATGAGCAAGGAAGTCAGGACCACGAGGGGTGCACCCACCCACTGAGACAGTGGGGCTGATCTATTGGGACCTCACCAAGGCCAGCTGGACTGTGACTGAAAAAGCATGGGATAAAACCGGACTCTCTGAACACGGTGAACAATGAGGGATGATGAGAAGCCATGGACAATGGCACGGGGTTTTGATCCTACATCATGTTCGGGCTTTGAGGGAGCCTAGCCAATTTGGATGTTCACCTTCCTAGACATGGACGGAGTGGGGAGGACCTTGGACTTTCCACAGGGCAGGGAACCCTGACTGCTCTTTGGACTGGAGAGGGATGGGGAGAGGAGTGGGTGGAGGGGGAGAAGGGTGGGAGGAGGAGGAGGGAAATGGAAGGCTGGGAGGAGGGGGAAACTTTTTTTTCCCTTTTCTCAATAAAAAAAAATAAATAAATAATTGATTTTCACTATAACCCGGTAAGTTATAACCCCCAGGTTAAGAGTATGGAAAGTGAAGCTAACTGGTGTAAAATAACTTTCTGAAGGCTGTACCCAAAGAGAAGTGGGAGGAACACAGCTCAGAACCTGTCAAGGTGAACAATAAGGGCACCTGTCAATTCAATAACACTCTGCAGAGTTTGCCTCCTGACACAAAGTGCCACATCCATTCCTGGGACCCAGATGCAGTGTTCCACACTTGCATCCCTGCCTAAGATCAGAAGAGTGGGTGGATCAGAGGAAAGCCTTGCCTACAATTCCATTCATCTTACATGCCAGCCCAGCCCGGATTGCTTGTCATTCTCCATGAGGCAGAAAACAAGTGCAAATTAAATCCAGCTGTCAAGCCAGACAGATCCGTTGTGAGCAGAGATGCTCTTTAGTCCTAATGTGACAGCTCTGATTGAAAAGACAAAAAGAATTTTATCAGTCACCATGCACTGTGGCTCCGGTAACTAGGAAGGTTTTTTTATTATCATATTATTTGCTTTGCAGCCCCTCCCAAGTCCCTTTCTTTCATGTGCCAGTGTGCATTGTGCTGCTTGCAATGAGCCCTCCCGGCTAAGCTTCAATAATTGGATTATTCACACACTGTGTGAGCAGCTCCGGTAAGTCAGCAGTTTATGGAGCCCTGCAAGGATGCAGGTGCTGGAGCAGAAAGGGTGTGCTTTTCCAGAGTTGGCCCGGGGTCCTCAGGATGCTGTAAAGTTTGATGGTCTGAAGCAGAAGTGCCTGCTCAACCTCCAGGTCATAAAGAAGGGCAGTTCAGGATGCCTATCTCCCAGGCACAGGGTCATGGACCTGGGGAGGAAAGGAGGAATGTTTTTATGGGGGGGGGGGGATTGTGGACCCTTTTTGTGCCTGAGTCTTTCTGAATATCCAGTGAGATTAAGGTCAGGAAATTAAGGCAATGCTTTACCTGAGGCGAGGTAAACTCCCTTAGCAAGAATGACCCAAAAGAAAGAACTCTGGTTTTGGTGACCTTGTTAAATTTCAGGATATAGAGAATTATCTGCCACAAGTCATTAATCTACTCTTTTGCTGAACTGAAAAGAAAAAAAAAAAAGCAAAGTAAGGACTGTTCATTGGTAACTAAAGTTTCTGTGTACTGAGACAAACTCTCAAAGGAAGCTTTTGCTTCTGCTTTACCTGTTTCATTTCTTACCAGTGGAAGTGCAAGAGAAGCTCAGAGAGCCTAGGATGATTTGTACAGGAAAGATGCCTGACATCTCATGAATAGGTTTTTAGGAGGCATGACCACAGCTCAATGACAGACTTGCTTTTTTTCTTCAGTAGGGGTGTTTTTGGCTTCAAATACCAGAATCACAAGACAAATAAAATAAAGCAAAATAAAATGATTTTCTTTGTTTTAGGCAATTATCCATCCTTGGGATTAGATTTATCAGTCCAGCTTCATGAGCCTTTTCCCCGTTTTCACAAGGCTTTCTTCTGTGGACATGCTTCCTCTGTCAGTCTTTAGACCTCTCTTTCCCTCATAAGGACAGTGGCCATTGGATTAGGGTCTCCCATCATCTAGAATGAACTCATTTTAACTTGTAAACTTCTTTGGAGACTCTAATAACAAAGATGATTCTTTGGTACAGGAGTTAGAAAGTAACAAATATGTTTAAGGAATACACTTCACTCCATATGAACCAATATAATTTTTGAATTTTAAACATGATGTAGTGTGATGATTTTATTGGCAAATGAAAGGATTCCTTCACCTTGCCTTTCAAAACTTGGTTTATTCTGTCACGGTGCTTAATTAAGTGCAGATTAATTGTTTTTGAATTTTACTTATTTCATTAATATTTCCATTCATTCATCTAACACGTATTTCTCTCTCTTCATCACAGTTCTGCCTGAAACACTATCAAGGAACCTGTCATATATTTTTCAGTACAAAAATATGCTCTGGTTAAATGTGAAATATATTTTGTGAAATAGGCAAATTAAAGATGATTAAAAACTATCCAAAATATCAGTATAACTGAGAAAATCTTAGCAATTATTTGTTTAAATCCTTATAGTATTTTTACTTAGTTGTCTTTTTATTTCATAATTATACTAACTTTGTATTATGTATCCTCCATTTGTGCTATTTTTATTTTTTCCAATATAATATTTTTATTGATTATTTGGGAATTTCACATATGTCAACGTGAGCACACTCACTTCCCAATACTCGTCAACGTAAGCACACTCACTTCCCAATACTCCTAGGTCCATCTGAACACCCTCGCAATCTTCCTCCATAAAAAGAAGAAAAAAGAAAAACACATGCCAAAACCAAATTCTGTCAAACTCCCAGTTGCTATCCCCTTAAAGAATACCGAGTCCTTCCCCATCCTCATCCCTGCTGGAAGCTATCAACTGTGAAGAGCACTATATCAGTATTCTTATCACAAATTTAACAGTTCTCATCAATGATTTCCTGTCCATATTGTTTCTTTTCTTTTTTTTTTCAGGGTTGGGGGAGAGGTTGTCATAGAAGCCCTATATGTCTCTCATTCTAAGCTGTGTGTCTACAGTCATTATACTGCCACAAAAGAAGCTTCTTCATCTTTAGCAACTAGAGGGAGCACAGATCATCAATCTCCATGTGGCTTTGGGCTACAGCACAGACCAGGAACATCCACATGGCCTCTGGCAGAGGCCCAGACTAAGGATACCCTCAGGATCTCTGACATGAAGCATGTTTTTAGTTTGTGTCCTTCGAAGTTTTCTAGTAAGTGGTGAAAGATTTCTTTGATCTGAAGAGGCCTTATAAACTTTTTTAGGGAGTTTCAGAAACTACACTAAGCTATGTATATTAATATACATGGACATTTGCTGAATTTGGTCATTCACTGCAATTTTTAAATTTTCTTCGGATTGGCACTTCTTATACTTTTTATCTAATATATGAGGATATTTCCCTAGCACCAATATATATCCGACTTATATAGATGAAAGTTTATGATCCTAAAATTATTAAAAATTCATTGAAAAGGGCAGTTTGTATGGTGTCCTGGGAAATTCAAGACATTCCCATGAATTAGGAAGAAAGCATATCAGCTCAGAGGGTCAGACAAACACAGTCAAGAAAGACTGAAGAGGATGAATGTTGTGATATTTTGTTTGTGTTAGGGCAAATAAAGCTTACTTCTGAACATCAGAGGGTAGAGCTAGCCACTAGTTAACCACTGAAGTCTGGAGGTCTCTATAGACAGACAGGAAGTGATAAGACTGGGTGAAGAAAGGAAGTAATAAGGCTGATAGAGGTAGGAGCTTGTTGTCCCTTTTAGCTCTGAGGAATCGGAGAGGTAAGACGTGACTGTAGCTGGCCTTTTACTTCTCTGATTTTTCAGCTTTTACCCCAATATACGACTCTAGGTTTTGTTATTATGATTCATTGGGATCACGCTTCAGGTGAGCAAAATCTGAATGTGCTTATGATATAGGTACTAAGCAGCTGCTATGTTTTTAGCAATGTTTTGCTAAAAACATTGACTTTGGCTCATATGGTAAGAGCATGATAAGATACTGGAATTGCCTTTATTTTGTATCTGTTTTTATTGGAAGGCACAGAGGTAAATTATTGGTCTTAATATTTCCTCTTTTGTTATATTAAATTCAGAAGACCAAAGCTTGGAAGATGAACCCTTCTCTCCTAAGCATATATAATGGCAATAATTATCAAAAAAAAGTAAAATTGTACTCTAGAGAAGATACAATCATCAGGTAGGAATCACATCTGTTCCTTCAACAGATGGCAGATATTGACATATTAATAACATATTTGACCACCTTTGAGACCTCTCTTCAGGAGCAGGGTTGAGACAATGAAAGATCAGGGAGGGAGATAATCACACCTTGAGAACTGATTAGGAATGCATGGACCTTGCACTTTAATTAATCGTTAACCTCGTAGAAGTAACTGGAAAAGAGGTCTGGGATAACAGAACCACTTCACCTCTTTATCTTTGAGTGAGGACACACATAATAACTCTACCTCTGCCTTTCATGTTTTTTTTTAATCTCAAATAAACTTAATGAAGTAGTTAACCAAGGGTTGTTGAACAAGTCTTCTGCTCTAAAAATTCCAGGGAAGCTCACAGAATGGTTTCTCACCAAAACTATGGAATGCATTTTCACTCATCAAGAAACTATGAAACTCTATAGAATCTTGAGTTCATTTGACTCCAGAGAAAACAGGAAGGGACAATCTCAAGTATAAAATATAAGAGAACAATGTGTTACCAATTTTATTCTCCTGGTGTTCCATCATTAAATAGATTAATTATAACACATTAATTGGCTCAGGGATATATGTAGATATAACGCACAAATAAGTTGAACAATATTTTCCTTACTACTTAGTTAAAAAATTAATAGACTATACCCTACATTCTTTTTAAAAATGTGCTTAATTAGGGTTTTTTTGGAAATTTGAGTGTCATATATATATTGAACATAACCAGTCTCACCTCCCCTATTCTTCTGTTCACCCATTCTTTCTTATCCATCCAAGCTTGTCAGTTAAAAAACATCTCTCAAAGTCAGTTTGGCTCTACTCAAATAGCTGTGTGGTCTTCTAGAGTAGTCAACTTACTAGGGTGGACACTCTCAGAGAATCTCTCTCTCTCTCTCTCTCTCTCTCTCTCTCTCTCTCTCTCTTCATCTCCTGGAAGCTAACAATTGACAATAGTTCAACAGATTTCTGTGAGACTCTGTGCCCAGCTCCCTTTTTGCTCCTAGGATCTTGTCTGACTTGGGTTTGCACAGATATTATACATGATATCACAAGTGTTGTGAGTTCAGGTTTACATTTGACCCACTCTATCCAGATGATAATGTTTTCTTGTAGTCAACAATGACCACAGGCTCTTGTGGGTTTGTTGGTTTTGAAATATTTTATATGTTTGTTTTTTAATTATACTGTATTTTCTGGAGTATCACTCTAGAAAAATAGATTCAGTGTTTAGGGTTGAACTGAGGTTCCAGCCATTTTTAGTGCACCTCTGTACTGATCCTAATATCATTTTGCCTATAAGGTAAAGCCTTTAAAATGTATTCACATATTACTTCCTTTCACAATCTCCAAAACTAAGAATGTATAAAACAATATTGACAACTTCTATTAAAGTTCTATCTCTTTGTTGTTACTTACATATCTAGTTTTTCACTAAAGTATTTGGTAAATGTCTTGATTTATGTCTTTCCTTAGTTCTATAACTAAGGAAATTTTAGGAAATCACTTCCACTTTGGAACTTCTTACTCAGGGCAACTTAAATATATGTTCCTGGGTCATAATCTCTCAAATTTGACTCAAAATAAATTTTCTTTATTCCCTTTAAAATGAAAATTATATTTTGCATCAATAACATGGGATAAGGCAACTAAACAATTTTGTTAAATGTTAACTTTACCCTTGTAGTTAATCAATCCTAATACAAAGGGTTAATTTAAAATATTATTTTAGTATTAAACTCTTTGAAGTCCATCAATTCTTGGGATTTAAACAAATGAAAGTTGAAATTGTAACTGAAGAAAAAGTATCAGCATTCTCAAGTTTTTTATGGCTTAACCTCAAAAACTCTTTTTCCGCACTAGCAACAACTTGGGACTAAATGTATGTGATCATCTTGTGCCTGTCTGTCAAAAGGTGAAGTGCCAAGGAGGATTTTGGGAACATATCTTAGGAAGTAAAGAGTAGGTAGCTCCATATCATAGTGGCTAAAGAGAAAAAATAACATAGACTATCAATAAACCCAGGCACATGTAGTCTGTATGATTCTCTATCAGTGAATGAAACATGGTGTACATTTTCTACCTTCGCATTGCTGAGGGAAATAGGTCTTCTGGATTGTGACTGAAGTAAATTGATGTTGCCTAGAACTGTGCTTTATTTCTTCATTTCTGCCTGCATTGGCAGCTGTGATTCTATGGATGTATTCCCACATTTGCTGAGTTCTTCCATGTTTAGGTTTTTATCAAATGATCAGTGTTGAAGAGTAAGTTCATAAAACAGAACCTAAAATATCTGTTGAGTATTTCAGATAAATAAGAATATTTTAGAGGTATTTAAATTTAAATGATACAGCCCTGAGTAAATCAAATAACAGGCAAATCACAAAAATTTTGATAATTTTTCTGATAACTGATTATGATTATAGTATATTAGGCAATATTAATGCATTTCTTTACAAGTAATTAGGTAATCTAATTTTATGAAGGCAGTAACAGTTGAAGGAGGATGTAGATTTCAAAAGTAGATTGTCCTGCCTTGGTTACTATTCAGTTGCTGACAACCTCTAATCATTGATTATGGAAAATTCTTCAACAGTCCAGAAAGCTTATTTATCATCAAGATAAGCAAATCAAAAGACAACCTGAAGATAAGATAGGAAGCAGTATTCATACTGATTTAAAATATTTAAAGTGCCTCACTAACTCTGTTTAGACACAAAATATGGATACTAAAAATTCTCACCTGATTATTGTTTGAACAAAAATGAATCAATGATTGCAACTCATTATTTCATTGCTAGAAGCACGCACATAAGCAGTGCGAAATTCAAGGCTAGTTTCCAACCTTCACCATCTCCCTCTCATTTTCATATCTTCATGTTCAGTCAGCTTTACTTAAGAAGTAATGCAGGCAATAAGTGTTAGCATCTGAGCATTATGGCAGGGAGCATGGTAGCTTGCAGGCAGAAACTGTAGTAGTCAAGAACTTATATCTTGAGACACAAGTATGAGAGACAGACAGACAGACAGAGAAGGGGGGAGAGAGAGAAGTTAGCGTGGGTCATTAAACACAGGGGAAAATACCTTAGTTGTAATTATAGTCACTGTATTTTAAATTTGCTATCCAATAAAAAAGTTAATTCACTGACTCTCTGGGATCTTGGGGGTGGGGTGGGGTTGGGGTAAGGGGAGATGGGGAGAGAAAAGTGAGAAGGGGAGGATGGGGGGAACTTGGGGAAACAGGATGATTGGGATAAAGGAAGGCTGGATAGGGGAGCACGGAAACACAATTCTTAGTTAAGGGAGCCACCTTAGGGTTGGCAAGAGACTTGAACCTAGAGAGGCTCCCAGGAGCCCAAGGCGAGGTCCCCAGTTAGTTCCTTGGGCAGCTGAGGATAGGGAACCTGAAATGACCCTTTCCTATAGCAATACTGATGAATATCTTGCATATCACCATAGAACCTTCATCTGGTGATGGATGGAGATAGAGACAGAGACCCACACTGGAGCACTGGAATGAGCTCCCAAGGTCCCAATGAGGAGCAGAAGGAGGGAGAAGATGAGCAAGGAAGTCAGGACCACGAGGGGTGCACCCACCCACTGAGACAGTGAGGCTGATCTATTGGGAGCTCACCAAGGCCAGCTGGACTATGGCTGAAAAAGCATGGGATAAAACCGGACTCTCTGAACATGGCGAACAATGAGGGCTGATGAGAAGCCAAGGACAATGGCACTGGGTTTTGATCCTACTTCATGTTCTGGCTTTGTGGGAGCCTAGCCAGTTTGGATGTTAACCTTCCTAGACATGGACGGAGGGGGGAGGACCTTGGACTTTCCACAGGGCAGGGAACCCTGACTGCTCTTTGGACTGGAGAGGGAGGGGGGAGGAGTGGGGAGAAGGGGAGAAGGGTGGGAGGAGGGGGAGGGAAATGGGAGGCTGGGAGGAGGGGAAAACTTCTTTTTCCTTTTCTCAACAACAACAAAAAAGTTAATTCACTTGATATGATAAGTACCAGTTAGGTATCCTAGAAGCTTTCATGTCATTCTAGGGAATTAAGACTTTACAGATAAATACACAGAGATGCATTTTTGTATTCAGGGTCAAATAACCTGCAAAGATGTTTAATTGCCTTAGAATTTCTTCCAATTTCATAGCCTACTACCATCTAAAACCTGTTCACTTCCTGACATATACAGAAAAGGGTCTCTCAATGAGTGTTTAGAAAAGCTTTGCCTATTGCATAATACCTTTTAACTATAAAACTCAAGGAATAGTTATAGGATGTAGGTCATAATGACAGAACAGTTATTGAGAAATTAATTTTGTTATACTGTATACATTTTTACTCTTGTTTAAGGTCTGAGATTTATACAGCTCATTTAAATAATAATGTATTATTAAAAATCACAGATTAATAGTCACTTAAAATAATAAAATTTTAGTCTTGTTAGTTAGACATACATAGATATATTTCAATTAGTAATGTGCAACACTTCAAAGACCTACAGAATATGGTATTTAGAATTCTTAAGAACTTAGATTTTTCTCAACAGTGGTAGTCTGGTTCTGGCAGTTCCCAAGAAATACTTGCCTGCCATTTTTGTGGGTCTAGAAGCCCACCCCATTTTTTAAACCTTTTTTAGGCCTTATGTGGATTCATGCACCAGATGGTGTGTGCCATTCTTTAGATGGAGACTGCATATTCATTTCCTGACCACCAAGACCCAAATAATAACTCAGAAATTATATTCATTATAACAATGTTTGGCCTATTAGCTCAGGCTTCTTTTTTTTTAAAACTTTTTTTTTATTGAGAAAAGGAGAAAAAAAAAACAAGTTTCCACCTCCTCCCAGCCTCCCATTTCCCTCCCCCTCCTCCCACCCTTTTCCCTCTCTTCCCACCCTTCTCCCCCTCCCCCCACTCCTTTCCCCCTCCCTCTCCAGTCCAAACAGCCATCAGGGTTCCCTGCCCTGTGGTAAGTCCTAGGTCCTCCCCCCTCCGTCCATATCTAGGAAGGCGAACATCCAAACTGGCTAGGCTCCCACAAAGCCAGCACATTAAGTAGCATCAAAACCCCGTGCCATTGTCCTTGGCTTCTCATCTAGCTCAGGCTTCTTATTGGCTAGCTCTTACATCTTAAATTAACCAATTTCTGTTAATCTGTGTATCATCACAAAGTTGTGGCCTATCAAATCTGACGTTCCGGTATCTTTCTCCTTTGGCAGCTACATGGTGTCTCTTTGACTCCAACTACTCTGTCAATATATCTCAGGATTTCCTGTCTGGCTTTATTTTTCCATGCCATAAACCAACACAGCTTCTTTGTTAATCATGGGCAAAAAAAAAAAAATTATTCACAGCATACGGAGGGGAATCCTACATCAATTTAGCAGCAAAGTGAAGATATATTTTTATATTGAAATAAATAATTTTTATAAAAATATAAAACAAATTTCTGTTGTAACCATCCCCAAATGATCAAGGACATGAGCTGGTTAAAACCAGCATGTTCAGTTTGGCCAGACTTATGCGATGTTTTTATCAATTTTCTTTTATTGACACAAAATCCAGTGATTGAAGTCTCCGGATCTTTTTTCTTTGAAGTAGATTATGCATGCTTTTAAAGTGATGGATAACCTCTCTAGGAATGACAGACATCTCTACACTGGTTGCCTTTCTTACCTAAAGTTTATTTAGTCTGTCACAAAAAATGACATTTTAAAGGGGCCCCTAAAAGCTTCTCTATATTAGAAAACAGGCACACATTTCTCTTCTCCACTTTCTTTTAACAAGCCATATTGAGTAGCCAGAATTTGTTAAATTCTGCTTTAGAATTAAAACAAACAATCAAAACACAAATAAGGAGTGGACAAAGAACAGAACTCTTGCTTTCAAAGCTCAGTGCTAGAATGGAAAATGTAAAGCACCGATAGTTGGACGACCTTAAACAGATGTAGGCCACGCTGACTCCAAAGAGGAGCACTGATGACAGCACCCACAATCATCTTTCATCTCAAATTTATATGTTGTTTTTTTCTTTTCTTTTAAGTGTTTTTATTAAAAACATATTATGTATTTAATGAAAAATATCATTGCTGGATGGACAGGTAGCAATAAAGTATTTATTGTGAAAGAAATAGTTTTAATATATATTGGGACAAGGCCTCATATACCTAATTTTATCCACAAACTTTCTATGTGGCTAAAAAAATTTGGCCTTGAATTCCTAATCTTTCTAACCTCTCTGATGTGAGGATTGCAAGTATCTCTTTAAAAAAATATTACTGGAAGATCTATGCTTTAGTTCTGATTATTTAATTAGCCCTAGATATATATGTCAATGTACAAGTTGTTCTGGAGGCATCTTAGTGTTTTATAGTTTGAGCAGAAAGTAAATGACAAAAATAATAAAATAGCAGCTGACTGTCCTTCAAAATGGTGTGTTGTCTTCTAAACTTCATAATAAATTGAAATATATAGGTAGTGCTTAGATATTAGTGCTAAGGCATGATATTTAATTAGGGAGAAATTTTTATTTCTGGTGTTGGTAGTATTGATTGATGCACATTATAATCTAGTATACTATCTGTGGCTATATTTGTTATCAAATCCCTGACACACATGCATATGTGCCCACATGAGCATGAAAACACACACACACACACACTAACTCTTCATGATCACTTCATAGTTTTAAGTCAAAATGGTAACATCGCTAGGATAAACTGATCTAGAATTATGATAAATTTGCATAGTTGTGTGAAAACCTTACATTGACATTTTGACAATTTGTTACATGTATATACCCTGGGTAATTATGTCTCAGATTATAATAAATATTTTATGATAAAATTTATCTTATTTGTTTTCGTCTTTCTTAATTTTTGGAAGGGATCTTGTCCTTATTTTTCTTTTTGTATTCTATAATAACAACAATGGAAAATCGATTGTTTCAGCTCAACAACATAAAATACAAAACTCGGGACAATTTATTTTTCCATTTAAGTTAACATCCTTGGAATTTCTGGAAGTGATTATTAAAAAAGATCAGTAGAATGGAATTCTAGGGCATGGACCAAGATCTTTCACCAATTCTTGCCTGTGATCTGACAGGTTATCTTTTTTTCTGCCTTAGGTTCTTCTTCTGTAAAATAATGTGATAATCATCACCAGAATATATATCTTACAGGAAAATTGCAAAAATCAGGTGAAAAACTCTTATAGTGACCCATTTTAAATTGCAAGGATCTCTAACTGAAAGGACATCACTCTATCAAGAAAATCCCGTTGGAATTTTTCAAAATATCTTTTTATGTTCTCAAAGGCAATAAGTAAATGCTCTGCTAATAAGCAGATATTCATATTTCCTTTCCCCCAGCCTAACTTCCTCCTGCTAACAACTACTTTCCACTAAATTCATTCCCCTTGCATGCTGAGCGTTTTCTGTCCCAACAGGGCTCTTCTGTGCTGTGCTGGAAGGACATTTTACTGTAGCTAAAAAGCCAGCATTTTCAAGCCTCATTCTGAAGTATGCTTTAGAAAGAACTAATGAATATTTCACAATACACAGGTAAACAATCTATGTTATGCAAAGCTGATCACAATCACAGCTCTTTTATTCAGAAAAAAAAACCCTCAATAATGAAAAATATTCCTTATTTTCTATTTCTTTTTTTTTATTTATTAAAGACTTCTGCCTCCTCCCCTCCACCGCCTCCCATATCCCTCCCCTTCTCCAATCAAGTCCCCCTCCCTCATCAGCCCAAAGAGCAGTCTGGGTTCCCTGCCTTGTGGGAAGTCCACGGACCTCCCACCTCCTTCCAGGTCTAGTAAGGTGAGCATCCAAACTGCCTAGGCTTCTACAAAGCCAGTACGTGCAGTTGGATCAAAACCCAGCATTACCACTCTTGGGAATATACCCAAGAGATGCCCTATCATACAACAAAAGTATATGCTCAACTATGTTCATAGCAGCATTGTTTGTAATAGCCAGAACCTGGAAACAACCTAGATGCCCTTCAACGGAAGAGTGGATGAAGAACGTATGGAATATATACATATTAGAGTACTACTCAGCAGTAAAAAACAATGACATATTTTCTATTTCTATAAAACTGATGTTTCAGAAACCTTTGAATCCATGCAGGTAGGTTTATCTCCATGGTCTCATTTATGTCCATATTCTCACGGGAAAACTGAATTTTTTCCAGAGAATATTTCTGTCTTCACTTTTTTCTGTATAATTATTATCTGTTTACTTTGTAGAAGAATAAACTACTCCAATTTTAGTGTGTTTTTTAATATCTCCCAAATCAAAAAAATTACATTTATATACCAAAAAATAGTGAAATAAGTCACAAATCAAAGTGAATACTTTTCCATTTGTTTCCTTGGAGAAAAATATAAACAGTAATCTGAGAATGTGTCATCTCTGAGATTCAATTTGATTCAGATTGAAAAGCTTTATTCTCAAACTTTGAAATGAATGAAAGTACACTAAGTTTTCATCTTTCAGGCTTCATGGAAAACCCGTCTTTGTGAATATTATTCTGCGGAGAAAAGCAGACATCCTGAGTGATTTGAAATATAGTATTTAAAAAGATTCATCATAAGCACTACATTCCACAGAAAGGAAATGTTCCACACAGAAGCACCAGGTGATTTGACTCCTGTGTTTAAACTGTCAGTTACTGTCTGTATTAAATTGATCAGTTTACTAAAGCTCTTTGGTCCTTACTCCCCTTTCCGCTATCATGAAAGTGAGGATGTTTTCTATCCAAGAACTATGAAACCAACTACAAGTGGCTCAAACAAGGATGCCCTATATTTTGTTTCCTGCAATAGGAAAACTGAAAGACATGAGGTCAGAGCTGAAGCTTAGCCTGTGTTTATGAAGGGCCCTGGCTTTTTCTGAGTGTCTCTGATGTCCCCCCATGTTGAGCTGTTGGTGTCAGACTCTGTGGCTCTGAGATGCACAGAGCAGTCATTGCATAACACTCTCTTACAGAAAAGCAGTAATGAATGGGTTATATGCCCATATTAGGGGAGCTTTCGTTCTTCATCAGGGAAAGACTCATTGTCAGAATTCCAAAGATGAGAAAGCGTTCCCGTGATTACAAATTAAAAGGCAGACAGGGAAAACATCTGTCATTCCTGATCATATGCTGCAAAAGTTAATTATTCAAACAAGGTAAAAGAGAGGAAGCAGTAACTGCAAGTGGCAAAAGTATCTGTCAATCAAAATGCCCCTCTCCGTCTCACGGTGAGATCCTAGTCACAACCTGTAATAAATAATTTACTCAAATTCCCAGAGAAGAATAAATATATCATAGTGTGCATCTGTGATTTAAGACTTTGAAAGTTAAATTGAAGATGTGTAGTCTAAAAAGCAACTAATGTCTATAGGTGAGTGGTTCTTTAAAATTATGGTAAAGTCAGAAACGTTTTTGTGATGATTCAAGATCCAACAGCAACTATTATGATGGTGACTGTCTCAGGCATGAATTTATCATAATAATCTACTATGTTAGATGTTTAGTATGCCCTGGTAGTCTACTGTCTTGTATCTGAGCTTATCTAGCTACTTGTTTTTCTTTTTTCTTTCCATTATAATATTCATACTTTTTGTCAAAGAGACTTCATTTACAATCCTTTGGGAACATTTCCTTTATTAATTGATTTTTATTGAGCTCTACCTTTTTCTCTGCTCCCCTCCTTGCCTCTCCCCTCCCCTTCAATCCTCCCTCAAGGTCCCCATGCTCCCAATTTACTCAGGATATCTTGGCTCTTTCTACATCCCATGTAGTTTAGATATATGTGTGTCTCTCGTAGAGTCCACCAAAGAATGGATAAGCAAATGTGGTACATTTACACAATGGAGCACTACACAGAAGAGAAAAATAACGACATCTTGAATTTTGCAGAAAAATGGATGGAGCTCAATCATTTTGAGTGAAGTAACCCAGACAAAAAAATGACAATTATCACATGTACTCACTCATAAATGGTTTTTCTACTTACTTGTTATGTGTTGACAGTAAAGTCATTTGTACTTAGAACTGATAATAATAACCTGCAAACTATTAAGACTTCTTAATTTTTCTGAAAGAAACTTTTATCAAAATTTCACTCCCCCATCAGTAAAATGGTAGTAATTATGGGACTCTTTGGAGATTATTAGATAAAAATACCTAAAATTGGGTATTCTAGAGGCAAACATAAAATTATTCTTGGGGTTTCTAAGAAACTGTGATGGCCATAGCATATGTACATAGATTATTTCATACACAAGGCCATGATCCCTGCCATCCATTCTTCTCCTCCAGTTTCTACAGCAGTGGCACTTCTTTCTTATGCATAGTTCAAATCTCATTTTGTGTTCTGCAATTGAGTTTCTCTAAATTCGGGCAATTTAAACTCTACTAAAATCTGATTAAGATAAAATATACATTCTCTGGTAGCCAAGATTTATACCGTGACTTTGTTTCTCATCCTTATTTCTAGATGTTAACTTTCTCTTCAGTTCTAATGAGTTTTTCTCCCACAGAAGCAGTTTTCTACCAATGAACCTTCCTTAAAAATTGCCAAATCTCAGCTATTCCATCACATTTCTGAGAATATTCGAACTTCCAACCACCATTTTTTTATTTTTTCCAATAAATAATCACTGATAAGATGTAACACCTGAAATCTAGCAGTAAAGAAATTCTCTAGTCCTTGTTTCTAAGGAAAATATTTTCATCCTCACAAAAATAGCGTGTTCTTTGTAGTTCCTCTATCATCCACAGACGGCTATAGTACTGAGAATGATTTTCCATCTGAAGGGAGATTTTGATATTTTACAACAGACAAGTAATACTAACAACATGTAGAACGACAACAAGGAGACAGATACACTCTGAGAATGACCACAGCTGCTGCTTGAGACTTGCAGAACACAGGGGAAAGAATGATCCCACCTGGAACCCAGTTTCCATGGGAGGAGGGTATCACAAGCCAAGCCACCTGAAAAAAAGTAGACTTGTTAGGCCTATCTAGTTGCATAAGGAAGACAATTTAATATAGAAACTGCCATAAAAAAAGAAATCTTATAGACGAGATTTGTTAAAATAAGATGTTACCTCTGAAGAACGTATTGGCTCCAAGAAGAAAGGTTAATTAGTAAGTGATACATTTGAAAAGGCTCATTCCCTCTGTCCTTTGCCCCCCTCTCTTATGACATCACTGGCTTTCTATATATTAATCTCCTTCTATTTTATACCCTGATCTCTGAATAATTCAACTGAATGAGCAGACAAAGGAGCCATGGTTTATGCGTGTTTGCTGTACTTGAACTCACTGAGAAATATTGGAAACTCTATCAAGGCAGATATCTTCTACTCAACCCTTATCTAGTATGTACGGTAATACATACACATACACACAGACACACATGAGAAAGACAAATAAAAAGACAGAGAGACAGAAATAGACAAAAATAGAGAGAGACAGGGAGTGACAGAGAGGGATGGAGAAGTAACTTGGGTATTGTAAATGCTAAATTACTAAATACATTTCAATTCAAATATATGGCATTTAAATATGTTTTGCCTGCTTTTTATTTCAGCTTTATTATAAATATCAATAGTAGCTCATATGAACAAACAAATTATACATTTTGATGATTTTCTACATGACGTATGTGTTTATTTTCCTCCCTCGTGAAGACATGGTGAATAAAATAATACTTGGTAAAAGAAAATAATTCTCCCTAAATACTACCTTAGACTGCAATAGACTTAATAAAGGAGAATAGTGTTCATACAGTTATGCTTTAGAATATTATGAAAATTAGGCAAAGAAAGTGTTCATGAAAAACTAATGAGCAGTAATCATTCCCTGCATAGGTCCCAAACTTCTATTCAGAAGTTTGTGATTCAGGGCTGGACTCTGGATCTCAGGAAGCATTAAGAACATGAACGTTTAATTAAAATTCAGAAAAATGTACTTTTCAGCATTTCTTAGATGGATCAGTGCTTCTGGGGCCTGAAGCATCATATGAACAAAGAGTGATGCTGGTTGTTACAGGAAGGATGGGAAAGGATGGCCTTGGCAGAGAGAACAGCGGCATTTACATCAAACAGGAGCACTTGACTGGAGGAAACATCACCTGTCTGGCTAAATCTCAAAAGATGAAGGGCAAAGAACTGGAGCGTGGTCAGAGTAGGAAGAAAAGGTCTGCTTGGGACAGAATGTTCGTTCAGGTTGTCCGTTTGCTACTTTTCCATCATGGTGATACAATACCTGACTGAAAAACTGAAATAGGAGAAAGGTTATTTGAGCCAATAGTTGTGAAGAGATTTCAACACATTACAACTAGAGAGAGAAAGCATGGTAAACCAGCTCAGCATGCTGTGGCAAGAGATTTTCTGGTAGCTGGTTTGAATGAACAGGAGTGGGAGGGATGGAAGCACAGAATGCAAGTGCTGACTTGATCAACCAGGCCCCTTTCCTAAAAGCTCCCAAACAGTGCAGCTGTTCTGGAGTTCAGTACTCAAAATATGATGCTGTAGGGGATATTCCAGATGTCATAGGACCTGGTCTTAAGCACCCTGTAAGGATAGAGCACTCCACATGGAGGCAGAGAAGATAGCTCTCCCACAGAATAATTGACCCAGCAGTCTTAAAAGACATGAATTCTTAGTAAAGTTTCCCCATTTGCCGCTCTATGTTCTTGCTCTCCTGTTTTCTTAAGTCCAACAACTAGAAACACATCAGAAGCTTCTTTGAAACAGAGAAACAGCAGAAAAAAAAATCTTTCAGGAGATATGAATACTAAATTCTTTGTTCGAATTATCCCTGGCCAAGTAATGATGAATTGAAGCAAGATATAATTTTAACGGCTCTTGGTGAAGTTTAATCAAGTAGGTGACCTGGAATGGTGGAATTGAACAGTCCAGTGCTATGTTCATGCAGGCACAGATATAGGGTTTACATATTATTGGGCACAATAAATAGGGAAATAAAATGGAAGGTGAGGTTGAGACTTGTAATAAACATGGACTTTAATATTTGTTCCAAGACTTGTGAGAGTTGTTGTTATAAAGGTAAAATTCTATGAGACTGCATTCAAATAAAAACTTCCCTAAGCCAGACTGTGGAGTGGGTGTCAAGATACCAAGAAATTGAAAGCCTCTCTTGCCAAGTTTCAGTTGGGTCTCACAGTTTGACTCTTACCTCCTCCCTTGCCTTCTGTGTGGTGTGAGCAGCATGGGCACCTTTTGGGTGGCAGTTTATTGGTTTCTGTGGCCTCATGATGATGATGATAATGACACTTCCATACTCACAGCCAAAGTAAGTTGACATTGGGTAGGGGAAAAAGACCTCCGAGTCATTGATCTCACTTCAGTTTGAATTTGAAACTCACACTGTTTGCTAAGTCTTTTCTTTGCTTCAGAAGAGAGAATGACCACAATTTAAAAAAAAAAAAAGCCATGGAGACACAAGAATTTTAGAAACTAAGAGAAGGGCTAGAACTGGCTTAAATGAAGTAAACAAACAGTCTAAGAGATAAAACAGAAGTCATGAAATAAATGAGAAACCTTTTATCAAGAGCTAAGAATGTGTGCAGGAAAATGTAGGAAATATTGTATGCATTTTTGTGTGTGTGCCTTTTTTGTTCAGTCCCTTTTAGATTTTTCTGTGAGCTCCACAGAGCTGAGTCTTAATGTATGGACCCAGGATAGATTTAAACTTGAGATCTTTCTGCCTCAGATAATAAATGCAACCACTCCATTTCCAAATCACCATGAGGATGTTTTCCACTGTTAAGTAAAAACATTTTCTGCCAAATACATTTTTCTTCCATACCATATGGAGACAGAGAAGACTTCAAAATGAGGTGTTCACTACTTGAAGTTCTGACTTTCACATCAGTATTACTTTGTTCTAGATTTTTAAATGCATGTTGGTTATTTATTTCTACTAACATGGTTATATAAAAATACAAAAGTTTGTATTTATTGAAGTATTTTCTGTGTTCCTGAAAATACACTTTTGAATTTCATCTGTTTATTTGGATTATAAGTCTAAATATAAAAAATCCTCAACATTATCATGTTTTCTGATTATGATTCAAATAACACATTGTGTAATATCATATTATGACACTACTTTATGAAAACAATATTTCCCTGTGTTTATGCACTGTGCACCATTACATTTTTTCCTTTCTTTTATTTTCTCTCTACATATTATACACATGACTTGAATTTTGATAAAAACAGTATTCTTTTTTTTTTTAATAGGTGAACTCAACTAATTGACATTTCTCAATGAAACCAACTTATTTGATCTCAGCTCTTTCTCAATACTTTATCAGTGATTGGACTGTACCACTTTTTTTATAAAATATGAGTCATTTGTCTTTCATAGATATTATTGTTGAATCTTATTGTGTTTAAATATTTATACTTTGTTTTACTAGTTACCTCTATGCATATATTTATTATATTATTATAAAATGTACCAATCCCAGTGTTACACTATTTAAAATTTTACTCTTTTGTGAGTTTTTAAGGTCCTTTAATTTCTACCTAGTGTTTAAAAATAAGTAGACAAGTTAACTTATCTATTTCCCTCTGTCTTTTATCTTACCTACTACAGTGCATAATTCATATCATGTTATGTGTATGCATTCGATGTCCTGCTGCATTATGATTTTATGACACAGGAGCCTTTATCATTGTAGGTACTAAATACCTGACAAAAACAAAGACTGGACCTATTTATTTCAGCTTATAGTTTGAGGGTATTGAAACCTTGATGTTGTGGTCCTGTGGGCTTGAACAGAATGGTCAGAGCATGTCCAGGGGAGGCTGTCTAATCGAGGCTGTTCTCGTGATGGCTAACAATAAGAGTATATTCAGAGGAGGCTGTTTACCTCACAGCAGACAAGAAACAGAGACTAGAATAACGGAGAAATTGGCCAGGGCAAGGAATGGACTCAAAAGACTCTTAGTGACATTTCTCCTCCCATGAGACATCAGCTCTAGTTTCCATACCCTCTAAAAGGACCAGGAGTTCAACACATGAATTTATGCAGGACTTCTTGTATTTATATGAGAACAATGTCATTTATTTTAATACTCTGGTATCTGATATAAATTGCTTTGCTGAAGAAGTCTTATCAGTCTATTGATCTGATGAAATAGACTCCTCAAAGGGCTGATGCATAGAACATTTTCTAAATAATGTTATGATTAATACTGTTGGCTTATTCCTCCATCACTCAAAGAACATCATAACTGGATATAAAAATCATTGCATTTCCTGTGTTTTGTTTTCTTAATATAGCCCTACCTACTTTTAATGTTGGTTATATGTTGTTTTATAAAATGTCTAATGGCTATACCTTCATTCTCCTTTTCTCCATAAGCCCCAATGGTTTATGAAGTTTGCACATGAGTAATAATATTTTGTCAAACTTCTTGTTCTCAATTAATTTTACTATGTGAGCCATGTAATGTCATGATATATAAACACATAAACTGCTTGATCTAGGAAACATTTCTTAAATACTAGGATTAAAAGTATGGAAAGAAAACTTCTACCGTTCCTGGTTCAAATTGTTTCTAATATTTAAATCATTTTTAATTTTTTTCTAAAATGGTCCTAAGGCTATTTTTGTTCTCCGTCTATCTTACAAATTTTGATTTTTTGTTTTTTCGAAAGAAAATCTTATAAAGTTCAGGGTATCTGGGAGTGTCTTAAAACTTTTGATCCTTCAGCTTCTACTTGACAAGTGTTAGATTACAGGTGTGTATCACCACACCTAGTTTATGTAGTGCTAGAGATTGAGCAACCCAGGAGTAAAATTGACTCATTGAGATATAGTCCAGCTCTAAAACAACAGTCTGGGAATGTTACCATTTGTGTCCTGGGTACCTCACCATTTCAGATTCATGGAAACAACCAGCTATTTAAGAACATTACATTAAGCAATAATCTTAATAAAAACTTGTTCAGGTATTAATATTTGTCATAAAATATTTTTTATCAATCTTTTCCACACATTGAGGTCTTACCCTGATTTCTCTACAACAGTTTTCAAGAATGAAATCAAGTACAAAGAAGAAAGAAGACATTGCAGGGCAAAGAGGTCTTCTAATTTCACCAAACATCAGCCACAGTTCCAGGAAATGTTGGATAATTCTTTGTACAGCAGACGACCTCCAAGTAAACATCACTGTGGACCAGATATATGGCTTTGTAGACATCAACCATTAGCTTCTCTTTCCACAGTTTTGAAAAGGTTCAATAAGTTTCATGATCCAGCTAAACAAGTATTACTGACAGACAACAGGTAAACATGGAAACTGGAAAAAGTTCTTTTTCTTCCCGTCTTTGAATCAAGTTGTTATGGGGACTAATTTAAAATAAATTTTTCAGTAGGAAATAGAGCCTTCTAAGAGACATGGCCACACACTGTAAGATATTTTTATGCTTTTTTTTAAAAAAATTTTCTGAAACCTTATTTGGAAAGAGTTTTTGTCTTGCTACCAGTAAAACTCAGTTTGCCCACATTTCTGCTAAACCAATGCTATATTTCACACAGGTGGATTGACATGAATGCACTCAGATGTGGATTCTTTATACTCTCCTAAATCTCAAGACTTTTTATGTCACAAAGCAAAACATAGTTATTGGTGTCATTTTGTTAAGCTACATTTATTTATTTATTTATTTATTTTTGATTTTTTGAAACAGGGTTTCTCTGTGGTTTTGGAGCCTGTCCTGGAACTAGCTCTTGTAAACCAGGCTGATCTCGAACTCACAGAGATCCGCCTGCCTCTGCCTCCCGAGTGCTGGGATTAAAGGTATGCGCCACCACCATCTGGCTATGCTACTTTTATATCTTCAAATTTAACACCAGCACATCTATCAAGAGAAAGAACATTGTGGAAAAAAATGGGAGAAGAGTATGCTATAAGAGAAAAAAATCCAAAAAAAATAAAATATCCAAAAACTGATCATTTGTTCACATTTAGTTTTCAATTATATGTGCCATGCAAAATTTTGTGTCAAAATGTTGATCTTCTTCCAGACTATGTCAGTTTATCTCAAAATAATAGAGTGTAGTGAGTGATTTCTTGTGTTAGTGCAACCAAAAATTGACAGATAAGTCCACTCATCAGTGAGTCTTCATAAAACAGCTTTAAGAATTAGCTTCTTAATGTACTAAAACCCACATGACACTCACTGGTTTTGTACTTCGCCCTCTTGAATTTCAAAGATGTTCTTGGTGTCTGGGATTCCTGCTAGCGTTCTCTAGAAATGATTAGCCAAGATTCCATTTTTATTTACTTTCTCTAACATTTTATACAAATATATATATAAATATATAAATATATTTATATATATGAATATATATATAAATATATATATATATATAACATTCAGCATGCACAATGAAGAGAATTTCAAATTCTGAGATATCTTAGGATTAAAGAAGAATATATAAAGATTGTTAGAGAACATCATTGTCTACTCAACTAGGTTTGTAAAGTTTACCTTCCAAATCAGAAAAATATTTGACTATTAGGTGGAAAAAAGTGATTATGTTCATGATTTTAAACTGAAAAGAAACTTCCAGAAGTTTCATAATCAATGGAAAACCTTTTGTCCAAGTTAGGCCCTTGCAGAGCTTTTTAAAATTATATATATATATGTATATATATATATATATGTATATATATATATTATATATTTATATATATTTATATATATTATATATATGTATATATATATATTACATCCCAACCCCAATTTTCCCTGCTTCTTCTCCTGCCACTTCATCCTCTCTCTCCTTGTCAACCTCCTCAATCCATTCCTCCTCTTTTCTATTCAGAAAGGTGCAGCCAGTCCTTTCACAGGTAAAAACAAAGCACACCAACTCAAGATCTAAGTATATCACCTTGTATTAAGGCTGATAAAGAAAATATAGTATGAGAAATAGAGTCCCATGAGCCAGTAAAAGAGTCAAAGACAGCTCCTGTTTCCATTGTTAGGAGTCCTACAAGAAAACCAACCTACACAACTGTCACATATAATGTAGAGAGCCTATGCAGGCTCTCTGGTTAAAAGTTCAGACTCTGTAAGTTCCTGAGCCAGCTTAGTTGTTTCTGTGGGTTTTCTTGTGGTGTCCTTGAACTTTTCTCTGACATCTTATATTCTTCCTCCCTCTTTTCAGCATGGTTCCTCAAGCTCAGCCTAATGTTTGGCTAAGGGTCTCTTCATCTGTTTTCTCCAGCTATTGGATGTAAGCTCTCTGATGAAAACTGGTTCAGTCACCAATCTGATCATTGGAGATAGTTAGTTGAAGCTACATATCCACAATTTCTAGGAGTTTTAACTGAAGTTATCCTTGAGGATTCATGGGAGTTTCCATTGCACCATGTTTAAACCTGACCCCAAAATGTCCCCTTCCAGTTATCCTTTTCAGTACTCTGCCCCTTCATCCATGCACAAAAGAAATCCATCAATTTTCTATCCATCCCCTGTCAAAAAGATCTTACCTGTTAGTGACTACCAGCCTCTGTTCATAAAATATTAAGGGACGGGGCATAGCTATACACCATGCACCCCTGAGCCAACTATCCAGCAAGAGTTTATAAGTAACTAGATAATCATAATCAACAGATAATGCTTTGCAATACACATGGTTCTATGGCCACAATACCTTCTAATAAAGAAGTAAAAAATGACCAGGATCGTATGGCCTTTTTAAGTTGGCCTAGGATATCTTCAGTGGTATTAAAATCTAAATTTGTTTTATTAAATATATCAAATCCAAGGTCTCATTAACATCATGTCATTTTTTTCTCAGAGAAGCTCTACCATTTTTATAACCACTAATATCTTCAAAATGAACCGAGGTAGTACAAACATTATCAGGTCAATACCATAATTCCAATATGAAAATTAGCAATAAACACACAATTTATTGAGGTACAATTTCGTAACTTCATTTTAATCCAAAACAAGAAAATGTTTCTGTGATGAGTCAGATATAAGTCTTTTCTACTCCTATAGTCCAATTGCACTGCACTTATCAACTTTCACAGATATTTGAACTGTTCTAGTCTCTGAGTAGCAGCATAAGTTTTTTGCTACTCCTCCTCATATGCTGTATAGGGCTTCGGTCACACATTGCCTCCATATTAGTGTTCTATTGCTTTAACAAGTCTCTTTCTGAGTTCCAAGTTCTCAGGTCCTCTATTTCAACAGCAGATTGAAAAACATACTGACATAGTTAACTTCTGCATCTCAAGAGATTTTTTTTTACATGGCCAAACATTCAGTTAGTGTTCTTGGCTGTCTCCAAAGTAAATAGGTCACACAGAGGTATAGAAATCTGTCCAGCAAGTCTGTTAGGAAGTTGGCAATCACTAACCATCACCTCCATCTCCATCCCTCTCGGACTGCAGAATGATGGCACTGGAGGTCAGGAACACCGATTCAGCAATCTCACTCCATTCTCCTGGATGGCTGACCCTGGTATCTACATCATTGGGGCTGGCATACCTCTTTTCCACACACAACATCAAACGTTCAGAAAGGTCACTGAGCTTCATTTTCCTCCTGTGAAAAAACACAAACATGGCTTCAACCCCATATTAGGGTCCTTTCTAACATAGACTGAGGGTATAGCTCCCCCTTGCTTATATTTTGAAGTTGTGTTTTCAAAACTCTACGGGCACATTAACTGCATACTTCATTTGAGTCTGCATTTGTTTGCATTCGAAAGCTGTCTAAGGGAACTGGGATCATTATTTGCCTGAAGAATCTCACTAAGGGGCTCAAGATTTGCTGTAGACAACTTTAAATATGGCCTTAGCCTCTGAATATCTCACAATAATTTCTAGAAATTATACAGAATTTGTAAGCCATCTTTTCTAAATCAAGCTGCAAGGCTTCTATTAGATGACAGGCAGCATTTGCCTTCTCACTGACATTTGGCTAGGCAGAGCAGTTACCTAAGGCTGTGACTCACTATTGTCTTCTGGGCTAGGGTACAACTAGAACTTTGATCTTGGCCATCCTGCCAGGAATGGGGACCAGGAGGCCCAGGCTCTCTGTTGCCTGCTGGCCCTGGGTGGGGTATAGGCCACACTCTCCATGAATCAGCAGTCCTGCCACACACCAGGGACAGCATACAGGTCGCCACATTGCAGCAGCTCTAAGAGCACGATGCCCACAGGCTTTGCCAGCTGGGTTGTCTCAGGCAGGCAGGTCATGCCATTTTCTGCCTGGCTAGGGTTGAGTGGCAGCTATGCACCCTGAGTTCCATTCCCGATTACCTGGCTCCTTCGTTCATTCAGTAGAGGTGACAGTTGTGCCTCTAGAACTACAATACCGGCATCCCAGGCTAACTAGGAGCATGGGTGGGGCTGCACTGCTGCTTCCCTGAGTCTCGCAGTTGGAAAATGGTGGCAGTTCTGTCACCAGTATAATTCAGAAAGTTTATTCTATTTGTTAACTCTAAAAAATTCTGCACTGGTTGCTGCTCCATCCCAGTTCTCCTGGCTTTCAAATTATATCCAAGTAAAGCTATAGACCCTTGATTACTATTTTCTTGTCCGATATCTACAAATTTTGTTTATAATTTTAAACCCAGTATATACTCACTACTCTTCTCCATTTACTATTTATGTGAGTGTTCAGTTTTCCCTTCTATACCATCCGCTGCATCCATCATGTAACCTTCCTTACCCAAGTACCACGTCGGTGGTGCCATTTCAAATGAACCCCACATTAAGGGCCATTGGTCGTGGTATCCTGTATTAAGGCAACATCTGTTGAGTCCCACCCGGTTTCTTCTTCTGTGCTGGAAGGAAGTGGGAAAATTAAGAAAGAAAAAGACAAAAGATAATAGACAAATAGACAAGCTGGAGTTGGGAAGGTATCTAGTAAATACTGAGATTCCCCTCGCGTTTTTTTTTTCTCAAAGGCTTTATATACTCCAATCCAAAAAGGAGTGGGGAGGCAAGAGGCTTCTTTACCAAGATACACAGAAAAAAAAACAAGTAATTTTTTATCTCAATACGCAAAGCATCAAGTAACCCTGGGTTAAAACACCCTGTTAGTAACCATACCTTAGGTCAAACAAGAATAGGTCTGAACTCTCTTACATTTAGTGAAGGTGGAATGGATCCTCTTCTGTGGGCTTCCACAAGAGAGGTAATGCAGAGAATTTTGAAAATTGTAATTAGAAAATGACATTATTCAGGGTCAGAAAGGACTTCATGACATTAGCAAATATTTTCAGTGAAAGTTTGACTGTTTTATATCTTGAAAATTAACTAATATTAATCAAGCTACAATCTACAGGTTTAGAGAGGTTAGGTAAAAAGGATCACTATGAAGATCTTCCTGGGAAGGGGAAATAGAACAGATTCCCCAGGAGGTAGATGGGGTAGGGAGCTAGAGAAATCAGAGAGAGTGGAGGAAAAGAATTTGAGAATTCAGGAGAGAAAGATGAAATTGGGGAGAGTGTGGAAAAGTGTTACATTAGAAATTTCCTGGAATCTATTGGGATGACCCTAGTGAGGACTCCTAGGAATGGAGAGTATAGAGTAAGAATTAGCTTTATTTGGCAGCCAGACAAGGCCTCCAGAAGTGGCACTGCATTGCATTTCATTGAGCTGTTGGCTGAGGGGTTCTGTGGAGATTTCTAAACAAGCCAGGCTGATGGTACGTCAGAAGTTTACTCTCTACAAATTGGCAGTGGGGTTACATGGCTGAGCAAAATTTGTCTATGGCTCATTGAAAATAGAAAGATAGAGCTGCTGTGGGTTAGGAGCCTTCACACCAAAGTTCTAGTATCTTTGGATCAAGAAGTAACTTGGCAGGCTATGGAAAGAGAAATCTGGACACCAACCCAAATGCAAACTCTCTTCCTACAATCTCTCCATGCAAGATGTTCTGGGGCAATGGTGGTGTGGGAGGTCCTTCTGTCTATGTGTTGCTTTTATTAGTCAATGAATAAAGAAACTGGCTTGGCCTATAGCATGGGAGAAAGAAGATAGAGTTAGAGAGACGCCATGGAGCCATAGCCAGAATCAAACATGCCAAATTTTTGCCAGTAAGTTGCTGCCACGTAAGCCACGTGGCGATACACAGATAAATGGAGATGGGTTAAATCAATATGTAAAAAGCTAGAGATAATGGGCCAAGCAGTGATTTAATTAATACAGTTTCGGTGTAATTATTTTGGGGCTGAGCAGCTGGGAACCAACAAACGGCTTCCTCCTACACAATGGTGACAGAGAACTTTTAGTAGTGGCCAACCAAAGTTTGATTTGACTTGAGGCCAGGACACCAGAGGGAATCTATGTGCTACACTACCTGAAGTTCCAGGAACTTAAAACTGGATAGCCCAGAGACATGAGGAGAAAACAAACATGACTGGCAAAAAAAAAAAAAAAAATTAATGTAGTGATCTGTGCCTTGTCAAATCAATATCAGAGAAGTTTCCTCCATCCGCAGATGGGAGCTGATATCGATGCCCAGAGCAACATATTATTTGGAAGGAATATCTAGTCCCTATATTTGAAAATCAGAAATCCTAGCAGGAGAGAGGGGGGAAGGACAATATAAAGTCAAAGGGAATATAGGAGATGAAGGGAACATGGTTCACCAACACAACAAAGCTGGGTTTACATGGGCTCACAGAGACTGAATTAGCAAACTCTGTTTCTGCATGGGTCTGTACCAAGTCCTCCGTGTATGTGATATGGCATGTTTTAGGACTCCTAACAGTGTTAGCAGGTGCAGCTATGAATCTTTTATCTGCTCTTGTTACTCTTTTCCTCATTGAGTTCCCTTGCCCACCCTCGATATAAGGACTTTTGCCTTGTCTTGTTGCATCTTATTTTGTTCTGTTTGGGTGATCTCTCTCTTGGAAGTCTCCCTTTTTCTAAAGAAGAAACGGGGGGGGGGGTGGATCTGTGGGGAGGGGAGTTGGAGGGAACTAGGGGAAGTGGAAGGAGAGAAAACTGAGGTTAGAATGTGTTATATGAGAGAATATTCTATTTTTAATTTAAAAATAAAAAAATAACATGAGACAAAACAAAATCAAACAAAAAACAAGCAAAAAAAATAAATTGTAAAGTGATCACAATATAAAAAGAGCATGTAAAATGGCTTCAGTTGAAAGATGTATACTTTTCCGTCTTAAAGTTAGTCATGCCTTAATGGACAAACCTATCATTACCATTGATCATAAAATAGATTTTCAATCTTGGCAGGGATGAGGGAAAGACATCTGGTTTAATAGATTAAGATGCCCAGGAAAAAGCATCAATCAGCTTCAGAAGGATGTGATGCTAAGTGGAAATTTGCAGATCTGATTGCTAGAGTGGCATAATAAGCCTTTACAATAGCCACGGGGATAAACAGAGTTTGGGTTTAAGGTAAATGCCAACATTTTAGCAGTATATAGTTGCTCAGAAACTCAAACCACTCCTTTCAAAGTCTGCCATGTAGAAAGTCTTTTACTTTCTGCCCAAAATGATTTTATTTAGAACTCATCTTAGAAGACCCTGAAAAGCAAAATGTTGTTTTGACATATGTGTTAATTCAACATGAGAGGCATACAGGGAAAGCTATTAAAAGAAATATGTAATGATAGTGATCATTTGATCATTTTTGTCATGGGAGCTATAAGTGAACAGATTGAGAACTCTTAGAAAATACCTTCAGTTTGCTGATTAGCTAAATTGTCTTTGTACATACAAAAACATATCAGAAAAATGGCTTAAAATCATGAAAGAATCATATTGGGAAAACTTGCTTAGGAATTAAAAATCTTCATTATAGCACACCACTAGATCTGATTTTTTGGTAAAGAGAAAACTTTTTGCTTTTGATTAATAAGTTATTATACTTTCAGAAATACTCCTATTTTTGAAAAATATATTATATGTATTTTCAAGAGACCTATCTCAACATCTTCCCTTTTATTGGCATTTTTATACAATATTTTCTCACACTTTTCCCCTTCTTGTCTCTTTAAAATATCATGACTTTATGTCTTTTCTTTCTCTCTCAAAAAGCAAACAACAACAACAAAACCAAGAAGCACATACATAAAACCCACAAAAACAGAAAATCAGAAACCAAAGTATATAAGCAAAGGAACAATAAAACAAAATAAAAAATGTCCAAAACTCAACATGAGGCACAAAGTCTGCAAAAATACCACTGAGTTAATTTGATATTGGCCAATACTCCTGGGCATGGGGCCTACCCTAAATCGTAAAAATGAAATTTGATTTACAGATTGTCTCTTAAAGTTAGTAGATAATAAGCCAGCAAATACATGGCAAGTAGTAAGATGGATCAAATATATTGTTTTTCTTAGTTTTCAAATATATAGGAATGGTATAAATAGAACTATGGTTTTCCAAAAAAAATTTATATCTAAACAATTGTGTTTATCTCTCAGAGATTTATCCAATCAGTACCTATAAGTCTAACTTAGCACTGTGGTTGTGGAAAGTATAGTAGGGACAGGATTTTCTGTCTAGATTCATTTTCACCATTTTTATACCCCTCACAGCAAGAGAAGTAGTTGGTACATATTAAATGCACAAAACACAGTAATTGAACATAAGGATTAGCAAAAAATGGCTAGTATAAATTCAGGTACCTTATTTTCAAGTTTCCTACCTTTGATAACCTTATTTGTATTTTTAAATTAACTAAAAGTATAAAAATTTGTTTGCTCAATGTAAGAAAAATTCATAATATCTTAATTACTAAAAAAAATGAAAGTTAAAAATATTTTAATATTTAAGCAGTTAACACAGTAATAAAGTAGACACAATGCTGCACACTTATTCCATTTTTATTTCTATTCTAACAATGCAGTGCTACTCACATTATTCAAGAAATATGCATTGGTTTAAAGTTTTCATCTTTGATCTTAAAGGACAAAATTATATTTTTTGAGATACTGTGGGCCATATGAGATTTTTAACAAGCATTCAAATTTTCCATCTTGCATACAAGCTGCTATGGTCAATAGATAAATAAATGGGCAAAGATTTGTCACAATACATCTCTACATTGTACAAATTTCATTGAAAGAATCAATTTGGTCCATAGATTATAGTTTTTGTCTATGTTTTAAAAGTAAAAATGACTGTTTTTTGAAAAACAATTGCTGAGAAACATTACTTTGAGTGGGTTACCTGAGTAAAGATGCTCCTCTCTAGTCTTGTCTAAAATGCACTATCCACAGTAACAAAAGATTTTATATTAGGTTAATATTATTTCCCAGAATCATTCTTCAAAATTATTTACTGCCCGCTCCTTTTTGTTTAATATTACAATCTTCTTAATTTCATTATTTAGTTTATTTAATCTCTTTATTTATTGCCTTTTAGATAAATTTCAAATGTCTGTAAATCTTCAGTAGTTCCACTGGGATATAATTTCTGCTAGATGATACGTATTGAAGTGTTTTAAGCATTTTTGAAATAAGAAACAATGAAAAATTCAAGTTTTCACTGTAATTTTAGTGCTCAAAGGCTGCTCCTTAGTGCACTGTCCTTTGGACTTGAGCCAAGACAGCAAGTTGCTTCCCCTACTGGAAAACAAACCCTACACTTCAGAATGGATACTGTTATTGTGTCACTTTCCTGTTAGCACTGTCTTTCCATTGGTCCAACTGGGGTTCTCAACCATTTCAGTCAAATATTAGCAAATAGAATTGCATGAAACTGAATTTCAGTTTTTGTTTTGTTACATCCATATGCCTCATGATTTTCCTATTATTGTGTTAGCATATGGCAAGCTGCTCATACAATGTAATGAGACAGAAGAAGGCAAAGGTCAAGGAGTGAACCTTAGGTTTTCAGTAGATGAAAAAAATGTGCACAGCCACAAAAGAAGTCTTTAGAATACAGTTGGAAGCAAAAGAAATACAATTAGTGTTTCCCTTTGATATGATCCTTTCTTGTTTGACCATGCTTCAAAGAGCTACTTTTGTTTTTTCTAATGATTATGTTTCTCTATTGTTAAAGCCAAGTTAAAGATGTGGATCTAAGACAATGCTGTAGTATTGTAAAGGACCTGGGTCTTAATTCATAATTTGTTAGTTGTAAGTTACCTGTCGGTCTATAACTAAAATATATAATAAGCATCAATATAAGTTGTCATTTAGAAAAGAGATAATTGTATCTAACCCATACGTTGGCATGTTTATGAGCACACATGTGGTATTGCAATTAAGGGATTCTGTCAAGTCCTTGAAGATAAATGATTAGAGTATTGCAAATCAAACAACAGGTTTTCAATTGGAATTCTGAAACCTATGGTTTTTTTAGATCTACTAAAAATTCTTTTTAAATGTCAATGTTTCTTGTCTAAAGGACTACCATTTCTTTGTTGATATTGTGAACAACTGGTAAAAACTAGATGTTCACAGGACAAAGTTGTTTCTAATCCATCCTGGACATTGGAGAAATGAGAGATGTCTTCAGGTAGACTCAATTGTATCTCCGGAGATTTGGACTCATTGCAACTAAGGGAGTAGTACGTCTATCACTTGCAAAAGTAATTCCTGTATTGTATGGAATGGAGACCAACTTTATCTCACTCGTCTCTTCTATTAAAGGGGGATAATATTTTTGAAATCTTAAAACAAAGAAAAACTGGGTGTCCCAGGAAAATGACAGCATATCCATATGTGCATGTGCTCATGAGAACACAACAAAGGTGTGTGTGTGTGTGTGTGTGTCTGTGTGTGTGTCTGTGTGTGTGTCTGTGTGTGTGTGTGCATGCATATGAAGCTGTGTGTGATAGTGAATAGGTGTACTAAAAATAATAGCATGATGAGTCTTAGAAGCAACAGTACTTCTTTCTTGGGTTTGTCTACTCAGATAATAAACTGTTTTTGTGAATTTTTCTCTAGTAACTGTTCAGTAATAAATCATATGTAAAATAAGAACTAATATATTACGTTTTTCAATTCACAAGGCTGCCATTATTTATTCCATTAGCCATGCCCATTTTTCTAATATTAATATGTTATATTCATTTCCCTAGTGACTCTCAGTTTTTGGGATCTAAGAGGAAGCAAAGAATTTCTAGCTATAAATTCTTTAAGATATTATTCTCCTCTATAAAAAGGAAAAAGAAAATTCTCTGGGAAGGCAAAAAAGATCAGAAATATGTAAGTGAATAACCCTTTTTCTATTACAGGTGAGCACTGCTTTACAATTCTTGAGTACATTGCTATTCTCAACTTAAAACTTAATGGTGAATTTGACTTCCAACTTTCATTTGCCATAAGGAAACCATATTTTTATTGATCATATACAAGATACTGATTTTCTTTCATACATTTCAATGCACTGATACTTAGTGAGACAATTATTTACTTTCATATACAGTTCTATATTTTTTAACAACTAAGAATGTAACTATGGTTTCAGTGATGATATGATTTTTAAAACTCTTCATTTTGCTATCATTCCATATGTTCCTTTAAAGCCTTGATGTTTAAGAATTGGTTCTTGTTGTTTCGGACAGTGTCCTATGCAACTCAGACTTATTCCTATTCCTCTATGTAGGAGAACCTGGCCTCAAACTCCTGATATTGCTTCCCACTTCTCAAGTGTTTGGTAACAGTAATGGGCCACCCTGACCCATGAAAATTCTAATTGCATTTTTTTTCTAATAATGTTTCTAGTTTTTTACAAATAAAAAAGTTATTCCACAAATATTTGTTTGTATTTTTGTCACTGCTTCAATTTACTTCACCACTGAGCTCAAGAAATTTCATACAAATATCAGTCAGTAAAGCAAGCAAAAGTGCTGTTCTGTGTGTGTAATTCTTGGGCAAGTAAAGTCCAATTTGGGAGACAGGTTTGTTTGTTTTTTTTTTTTTTCTTCTAACACCTGCTTTGGAGAATTCATCACTGTCTCCCACTATTACCTCAGTGTTACATAATGCAGAGAATGGTAAAAATTTAACTTATTGGGTGATTCCCAAGTTTTTTGTTTGTTTGTTTTTTAGTTTAGTTTAGTTTTGTTTTTTGGTGAAAGGGTTTCTCTGTAGCTTTGGAGCCTGTCCTGGAACTAGCTCAGACTCACAGAGCTCTGTCTGCCTCTGCCTCCCTAGTGTTAGAATTATATGTGTGTGTCAGTACCACCCGACCACAAGTTTTTTTTTTATTTAAGTTGTACTTCAGAGCACTGAGTAGAACGCCAACTGCAGAAATTATTACTATGACATCAAGACCTCCAAGATAATTAGCAAGATTTGTTCAAATTATTTTCATGATCACACCAGAAATCTTTAGTCTTTGAATCCACAAAACAATGATGTAAATGCAACCATATCTGTAAGATTTTTGACACACAGATCATAAATCATTTAAAAAATTTGAAACTATTGGTCTATGCCTTTTGATACCATCTGTATTTATATATTGTAAGAGTCATATAATGGCTGCCTAATTAAGTAGTGTGGTTAGAACATATTGATCCAAGGCTAAAATAAATTTGTATAGATATAAATTTAGATATCTACTTTAAGCTGTTAAAATGTAAATAAAATACCATCTATAACAAATAGCCCATTGAGTTTATATTAATACGTATAATGCAACTTAAGAACAATCCTTAAGACCATTGCCAAATCAGACTACATTATCATTTTAATTTCATAAAAATATCATGAAAGTTTATTTTATATGGATTAATTGACTTGAATATTAGAGTTATATAATATAACCAAATTCAGATGTTTCACTTTACGTTTTGGAGTATTTGGGAGGCATGCAAGCCTTTCATGGTCACTTAATTTGTCATCTAATTTCTCACACTCAATGTTTCACAACATTTCAGCAAATCTTAGATAAGTGTGAATTTTATATAACAGATACTACTGAGAACATGTTATTTTTCCTCAAACTATTTTCTTTTTTTAATTGTGATATTCCGATTGACCTGAAGACTCACAACATGGCTAGGGAACTGTAGCACCACTGAGCTGTTGTCAAAGCAATTATATTTAATATATCCCAATTAGAGATATATAAGATATATATAAGATATATAAGACTCATCACAAATTTAAATACTACTGATATTTCTATTTAAAAACAAAAAATTAATCAATTACCTATTTTATTAGGTGTCCCTAATTTAATGTCTAAACTGAACCTCACAATATGATTCAATGCATTGAAAAGAAAAAAATAAAAAAATTATTTTATCATGTGATAATGCTATTTTATTCATTTTGTTCTTTCACTGATGTTCATGGTCTTAGCTATTATAAGGTGACTAAATGTATTTCCTTAAAATATCATTAGCTTTATGACTCATTACACTCATCTTTTTTCTGTTACAATATAGTACGTATTTACCAATTTGGGTAAAATCGTCCCCAAGGACAATGATGACATAGACATCATAGAAGTACCCAATCACTCCCTAGTTGAATTTTAGTCCTGCTTCACAAGATGATACTCATTAGTACCATTATCAGTCAACAATCTGTGAGTAGATATGCTATAATCTCTAGGGGGAAATTACTCCTATTATTCTGCTAAATGGACATAGTATTAAACTGACTTCTAATGACTCACTATTGATCTCACAGATTATTGCAACTTTCCACCTTCACTTTAAAAGCTTTGATTTTCAGAAGATGATGAATAACACAAAGACCCACAACTGACCAAAGTGCACAAAGTAAGAGATTGCAGTATCCTCAACTCAAGTGGATAATTTGTACCTCACACCTGCATCCCAGAGTTCAAGAATCATTGAGGAGGAGTGGGTAGAAGGAACGTAGGAAACAGAGAAGGTAAATGAATACCAGGACAAGATGTCAACAAGACACAACAAGGCAGCTTCACATATAAACTCACAAAGAAATTATGATAGCATACTCAAGCCTTGTGCAAGCTCAAGCAAAACCAGATCTCAGCATGAAGAGATAAAGTCCCACTGCTAGCTAAGGAGACACTGACAGTTAATAGCAGACAAGAGGGAAAGAGACCATCAATTTTCTTTAAGAATAATGTCCATGGTAGGTACGTTGACTACCCTTCAGTGGAGGGCCATGCATCCAAAAACATAGGGCAGCACCAATTAGACTTGAGTGAAAAATAAAGGGAAGAATCAAAGCTATGTGGATATGGATGGGAGGATGTTTCTAAAAGGAGTTGGATGAGGAGGTAAAAGTGGGAAAAACATATGAAATTTCAAAGAATTCATAAAATTAAATATTAAAGAAATTTGTTTCATGATTCAATTTAAAAAGCACATGCTGTGAAAGCCTTTAATTATAACCTAATATGTACGACAAAATTAAATCAACACTAGGATGGAACTTTCTGGATCTCTTCAGAAATAGTCAAGAAAATTATATAAGAAAGGAAATATGCACTTCATATGCATATTATCATATACAGTAAACTATTTAAGCTAACGTGACATAACAATCACAGCACTTGGAAGATGAATGATGGGAAAACATGAGTTCAAGGCCATCTGTGGAACCAGAGCACGTCTCAGACCATTGTGAGTTACATCATCTCTTTCACTAAAATCCATAGTAGTAGTAGTAGTGGTAGTAATAATAATAATAATAGAAAAATTGATGCAATAAATTTGATTTTGTTACACTTATTTGTGTTACAATATTTTATTATAGTTATTACTACATTAGCTCAATTTAGAAAATGATTTATTTGGATTCAATCTACTGATTTTATGAGTAGTATAACCACTGTTTAACATTAAAGTACAAAATCAAAATTTGAACTAAGTAATAATTACTGTCTCCTTTCTCAAGAAAAGGAGATAAATTAAGTGTCTTACCATTATTTTCGTATAAATTAAATGTGGATGTGTGATCTCAATTGCTACTATATTATTTCTATGAGTAAGGACACTAATTATGTCACAATATCACACAGCACCATATTTTCTGAAGCCTGTTTTATGATGCATGTATGATGTAATTGATTTCTATTAACAAATAAATTTATCGTACAGAATAAAAACATTATTTCTTATAAATGCAAATGGATATACAGGCATGCATATCCAAATGAGTGCACCTCAGTGAGAAAATAATAGTTTCTTTTCTCCTTGATGGTGGTTCTTTACAGAAAATAAAATGAGCATTTAATTCTGATTAAGGCTTACTTTCTAGTTTGGACTCACTGAATAAAAAAGTACAGCTAGAAACCAACAAGATGATATGATGAAATATTTTCTGGCTTTTCTTAGGTGAAAACAGTCTAATAATAAGCAAATTTTCATATATATGTGAAGGAACCTCAAGAAGGGTCTTTTCTTCCTTTGTGAGATATTGTTCCAATCACTGAAGTGTGTCTTGTGACCTTTTAATTTTTCGTATTATTTTTTGGCGTTCCCTTTGAATTCTGAAAACCCTTTTTATTTTAATTGCCTGTTCTATTGTTAAGTCTTTACTTTCATTTTTAATGAACTACTTTTTTAATAACCCACGGAAGGTTCTCAGGACCTAGAAAAATATAAGCTCATTACCGGTAGTTGAAAAGGTTTGTAATGTTCACATCTCTCAGAAAAATAGAGATTTTTTTTAAATAAAAGCCTCAAAATTTCATGGTCTATGGTGAACTTTCAAAAAAAAAATAGAAAGCTAAAAATATGTACAATTCCCAAACAAGCAGCTGAGACATCTCTTGTATCTGTTCTTTGGTTGTTTATCTCAAGGAGAATCAAATGCAGCTGGAGTCTTAGAAGTTTGCATGGTTGGTTGGCCACAAAAGAATTGTTCTGGACCCACAGAACAATATACATTTTTTTTTTTTTTTTGGTTTTTCGAGGCAGGGTTTCTCTGTAGCTTTGGTGCCTGTTCTGGAACTAGCTCTTGTAGACCAGACTGGCCTCCAACTCCCAGAGATCCGCCTTCCTCTGCCTCCCTATTGCTGGGATTAAAGGCGTGTGCCACCACCGCCCGGCAATATACATTTTTTTTTACAAAGAAATATTAACTGTAATATCTTTTGGAAGTGATGAGAATGCTTAGGAATAGATCTCAGTTTATTTAAACATGAAGTCTAGACAAACTGTCTTACTTGGACTAATTCTTGCAGAGTAAGGAGAAATGTGGGCTCTTCTTGCTGCATAGAACCTAAATGTTTTGCTCAGTGCTATATGGAAGAAAGAGTAGGTAGGAGATGTGCAATTTTTTAAAAAAATAAAATAAAATTTCAGTTGAGAATCCTCTGTTAAAATCTTTTTAATGGGATTATTTGGTATTTTGATGTCGAGTTTCTTGAGTTCTTTATATATTTTAGAAATCAGTTCTCTGTCAGTTGTAGGGTTGTTGAAGATCTTTTCCCAGTCTGTAGACTGCCGTTTTCTCTTATTGAGAGTGTCCTTTGCTCTCAATAGAAACTCAAAGATTACTAAATCTTTCCGGTTTCAGGAGATCCCATTTATTAATTGTCAATCTCAGGGTCTGTGTTGCTGGTTTTGTAATCAGGAAGTAGCCTCCAGTTCCAATAAGTTCAAGGCCATTTTCTACTTTCTCTTCTATGAGGTTCAGTGTTGCTGGATTAATGTTGAAGTCTTTGAACCACTTGAACTTGAGTTTTGTTCATGGGGATAGATATGGTTCTATTTTCAGTCTTCTATATATTGCCATCCACTTATGCCAGCACCATTTGTTGAAAATGCTTTCTTTTTTTCATTGTATACTTTAAGAATCTTGAATGGCAGAGATACACTTAAAGAATTATTTAGCATCCTTATCTATAAGGAATTATAAATCAAAATGACTTTGAGATATTATCTTATGTCTGTCAAAATGACCAAGATCAAAAATCCTAATTATAGCCTATGTTGGAAAAGATGTGGTGTAAGGCAATCACTCCTCCATTTCTGATGGGAGTGCAAACTTGTACAACCACTTTGGAAATCACTATGGGGGTTTCTCAGCAAATTGGGAATCAATCTACCTCAAGACCTAGTGATACCACTCTTGAGTATATACCCAAAAGATGCTCAACCATACCCCAAGGACACTTCCTCAACTATGTTCATAGCAGCATTATTCATAATAGCCAGAACCTGTAAACAACCTAAAGGCCCCTCAACTGAAGAATGGACAAAGAAAATGTCATATAGCTACACAATGGAGTATTACTCAGCAGGGGAAAAAATGATATCATGAAATTAGCAGGCAAATGGATAGAATTTGAAAAAATATCATTCTGAGTGATTTAATTCATATCCACAGAGACAAACATGGTATATACTCACTCATAAGTGGATATTAGATGTAAAGCAAAAGATAACCAGGCTGCAGTACTCAGTCCCAGGGAAGCGAGGTAACAAGAAGGACTTCAAGAGGGAGACATGTATTTCCCTGGGAAGAGGAAGTAGATAGGATCTCCCGGGTAAACTGTGGGTTTGTGTGTAGGGGGGCAATAGAGGGAAGAAGATGAGATGTGGGACTACGAGGGATCAGGATGGTCGAGTTGTGGGCAGGACAGGGCATGAGAGTGATGGGGGAGATATTTTGATAGAGGGGACCATTGTGAGGTTAGGAAGAAATATGGTGTCAGGGAGGCTCTCAGGAACCCACAAGAATGATTCCAGTGAAGATTCATAGCAGTGGTGGAGGGGCTGTAATCAGATTTGTTACTGCCCTAGTAGTCATCATAGAGCTTCCGTTCAGTACCTGATGGAAGCAGATGTAGAGATCCACAGCCAAGCACTGAACCGAGCTTTGAGAATTTAGATGAAGAGAGAATAGAAGGATTCTATGAACAGGGGTGGGGAAAGCTGTAAAGACAGTTGATATGAATTGTGAGAGTTCAGGGACTGTGGACAGACAGCTAGGGAGCCAGAATGAGACTGCCCTAGGCCCTTTGCATCTGGATGACAATTGTGTCGCTTGATCTTTTGTGATGTCCCTAGCAGTGGGACCAGGACCTGTTCCTGATTCATGAGCTGACTCTTTGGAATCTATTCCCTATGGTGGGATGCCTTGCTGTCTTAATGTAGCAGGGAGCAGCTTGGTCCTGCCTCAGCTTGATGTTCCATGCTTTGCTGATTCCCATGAAAAGCCTTACCCCATCTAAGTGGAGATGGAGGAGTAGAAGCAGGGTGGTAAGGAAAGGAACGGGATGAAAGGAGGGAAAGAAAGCTGTGGTTGGTATGTTAAATAAATAAAAAAAAATAAACCCATAAACCCGATGGACAAGAAGAAAACATCAGAGAACTTGTTGACTAAGTCAGCAGTACTGCATTAATTAGCCCATCTACTCACGGAGGACCTATTATGAGTGAGGTGATTTAATAGAAATTCGGCCAAAAACAAACAAACCTAAATCAGGCCCCTCACCCTGACCACTTGTTTATTGATGTGCCTTGTTTATTGATGGTGTCATAGAAGTAAGTATAGTTTTCAGTGAGTTAACCTAGGAGAGGTGGAATGTAAATTCATTCCAAATGGTGCTCAAACTGAGGTGCCTCACGAGTTTGTCTGTATGGATCCTGAATGACAATGATATCACCCTCTACGTGGCTTCACATACCTCCTACTTTGTTACTGGAAGCAGAGTTGAGCATTCTGTCTGCTGTGCTCTTTCGTAAAAAATAATTTAGGAAATTAAAAATTGTGTTTACATTTGTATAGACAAACATAAGACTATCATAAATGTATCAAACACGAGTATAAAGCTGTGTGTGGAAACAAGACAACACCATTACTGGCTCAGTAGTATCCTTATAACATGTTTGTGAATATGATTAATTATATTACCCATTTATTTAGAAAGTGTTTTTGACAATCTTTTGTTAAACTCCTAATAATGATTATCTCAGGTAACCCTTAAAATAGACCTGAAATAAATATAGTATCATTCATGTGACAATTAAAGGAATTCAACTTAACAAAGTTTGAACAACTTAATAATTGCTTAGTTTTGACTAAATGGAGAAACTCATGTTTAAATGAAGCCAAAAAAGCCTGTGCTTTTTGAAAAAAAAAATCAAACAAAAAGAAATCTGAGGCAATTATTTCAGCGCTTTCAGGTATAAAACTCCAGTATTGTCTATAAATGACAGACCAGTGTAAAACATTGCAAAACACCACAGTACACATTATCTTTCAGACAAAAGACTGAGTACAGCAAATAAGTTATTAAATGAAGCGAACAAAGAACAGAGAAGATGATGAAAAATGAAGCAACAACTCCAGTAGTCAAGAATGCAAAGCCGGGGAAGACAGAAGACAGGCATGGAGAAGTCTTTGCCAACATGCTGAGGATGCTGTTGCTCATGTCATGGTGAGAGTCTAGCCACAGAAAATGTTGGCAGCCCAGCAGAGCACATCTGGGAGACATTTAATTTATTTACATATATTTGAGTTATTCCTACACTATGGTACTTGACAATGAAAAATAATGTTGCAATAGACCTTACATCAGAAGGGAGAGTCAATGGAATAATAAGAGTGTCCTAAGGTCTTCACTTTCTGTAGAGTCAATCTTCAACTTCATTTTCTGTTTTGCTGACATGTTCACGGAATTTGTTGGGTTTGACAAGAAATTTTATTTTGATCATCATGTGCTATCCTAAGAAGAAAGCTCATAGAGGAGCAGAAATCCCCAATCACATTTGTTCTTCAAGTGTTTCAAATGCCTAGTGTCACCCTGAAAATATAGCCTACGACTTACCACTGTAAAATTTCTGATTTACAAAGTTTGTTTTCTGCCTGAAGTGAAATAAATGAAAGAAACTAGACTATACAGGAACAAGGCATGATGCTTCCTTTAAATTACCTTTGCCTATTTCTTTTTATGAGATGAAATCATAACATCAGGCACATCAAGTAAGAGGAACTTGATAAAAGATACACAAACAGTTCAATTGATAAGAACAGCCAATAAAATAACAAACATATTCAGGGAAAAGATAACACAGTATCTTATGATGAAGTTTGTTTGTTTTTTTTGTGTGTGTAACATAGTGGAAGATTAGACCCCAGGAGGCTGATAAGAGCACAGAATAGATATCTCAAAGAAAATGATGAGAAAATCCAGGTGGGGAACTCTGAACTCTAAGTGAAACTATGGCAGACAACAGAGAACAGGAGAGGTAAACACTGACTTAAGGCCATCGATAATTTATTAGAGGAAATGGGGATTAGAGTAGAGGGCAGAAGAGGGTGTATAAAAAAAGGAGATGGGAGAGAAACACCTAGATATGGGGCAAGGACATAACACTGAGTTGTGCATCATAAAAGCACTACTGAAGGATTGAAATAAGCAACTGAAGAGGTTCATTGTGAATGGTTTTATGTTGAGGTCTTTGATCCATTTGGATTCAAGTTGGTGCATAGTGACAACTATGGATCTATTTGCATTCTTCTACAAGTTGACATCCATTTATACCAGCTTTATTTGTTGATGATGCTTTCTTTTTTTTCACTTTATATTTTTAGCTTCCTTGTCAAAAATCAGGTATGGACTGACAAATGGGAGACCTGCTTATGAACAAACTAGAAACCCTGAATACATGGTGAGGCTTGGACAGTATATGGGGCCACTGGCAGTGGGACCAGGATCTAACTCTAATGCCTGAACTGACTGTGGAGCCCATTCTCTATGGAGAGATACCTTGCTCAGTCTAAGCACCTGGGATGGGGGCTTGGTCCTGTCCCAAGGAGGTAATGGGACAGACTTAGTTGACTCCTTAGGGAGGGGCATACCCTATCTGAGGAGCAGGTGGGAGGTAGGGTGGAAGGAAGAAGGGAGCAGAAGGAGAGAAGAAAGGGGAAACTGAAATTGGTATGTAAAAGACAAATAAATAAAATTAATTAATTTTAAAAGAAACTGAATTGGTATTATCTTACAAAGAACACAAATTATTTTTCAAATATTTTAATTTTTTGTGTGCATATTACATGTCCGTGTGTGTGTGTGTGCACACATAACATTTTCAGGTGACCTGAAGGCCTAAAGAAGCCATCAGATCCCATGGAGCCAGAGATATAGGCAGTTATGAAACTGAATTTGGGTCCTGTAAAAGAGCAATAACCCTTTTAATCACCATGTAACCCTTTTTTCACCCAAAACATAACTAGTGAAATTTGCTTTACTCATACTATAATTATGAAATATGATAAATAAGAAAATTATTTTATACAAAGTACCTCATATGATAATTTATATAAAATTAGTTGTTAGTACTTGTCATACCTAGTTGAGGTATCAGACGCCATTCTTTCATTAAATTAAAGAAAGGCAACACAAGCATGCAAGAATCTAGCTGTTAAATTTGCATAAGGAAGAAGGAAACAGCAAGAACAACAAAAGAAAATATGGATGTAATAGCCAATTGGTTAAACACTTTTCCTTTAATGCTTTTTTGTTGTTGCTGCTGCTGTTATTTGATTGAATTTGTCCTGGTTCCCCAACATTCACTTAGATGAGGTCAAGAATGAACTTAACACTTTGAAAGCATTCTTGGCTTATTAGGGACCAAATGGTTACCAGCCACAAGAGAATGCAATGTTACAGAATACTCTGTACATACTTGAGAAGGGAGAAATAAACAGTGCTGGGAAACAGATAAGGGACTGAAAAGAAAAGCTCATGCTTGTTGTCTACATTTAATTTGCTGTTTTATAAGGTAATCTATGCTCTTGATAAATGGCCATGCTCTAGGGTATCTTGGTAGACATTATGCTACACGTCCACTTTCAGTAGACATGGTTATAGTTCATTTAGTTAGGATGACTTTAATAATGTTGACTGTTGCTCTTCTGTGTGCGAGCGTTGTAACATTGGGTAAGTGATTTTTTAACTAAATTTTGGTTTTCATAGACAGGATGACAATTATGTTGTCTTTAGTGACATAATAATTATGTTGTCTTTTCCAGCTTAATTGAATAAAAGTGGAAGTGGTCACTTCTACAGGATATGAGAGTGCTTGAAAAGAGGGTTTCATGCTGTACCTGACCAGATGAACTGTGTTTTAAGAGAGTCATTGATAATCTTTATAGTACATAATTCAATGCTTTTTGAGGAAATTTTAATTTGAAAAGGTAAGTTCCATACATAAAATAAAAATAGTTTTATTGTCGCAAATAAGAGTTCTAATTCTTCTTCATCCTTTTCTACTCATTCCTTGCTTATTTAGACTTAAGACTAGATGCAGTAAAGATAGCCTCACTTCTAATGTTCTACTAACACTGAAGTTCTAGTTAAGCAGTATTTTCCTAATTGGAATTGATCATTTTTTTCCCACAGACAAAGTATATTCAAATGTGACCTGAGCAATGAGATCCATTTCCCAAAAAGAGAATTGGAATGATCAAATAATGTCAATCAGTAAGATATACACTAGGACAACTGTGTTTAATGGCTGAAGTAGGGAAACTGTTGTGATTTCAAAGCAAGTCTGAGATTTACAACTAGAGCTTTCCTCAAAATGAAAACATCTGCACACACACACACCCACACACACACACTATACACACACAGTTGTCTGATTGCGCCTTGGAGAAAAAAAGTACAATAGATATCAGGGACCTTGTTTTGAAATGTAAGAACTAGGCAAAATTTCTCCTCTCGAAAGTATAATACAGCATCTAATCCCTGTAGTGGTGACAAATTGGTTACAAAAGAATATTCTTTATTAGTGTAAACTTAGGTTATTCTGAATCTTTCATTCATCATTTTCCTACCTATGTAATGGATGAATATTATCCGTCTTGCAGAACTGTCAAAAGGAAGAAATACAATCAAGCATACAAAATAAATTTATTAAGCATGATATTTTACAAAATATTCTTGGTGCTTTTCTATCCTCAAAATAATGACTTCAGTGCAGAGTTTCTCTTCAAAAGGACATTTTGACTAGCAGAAAAGGCTTACAGACTGAATCCCGTGCCATCTCTAGCCCCACCATGAATTATAAGTTGTTAATGGCAGACCCTTAGCTGCATAAGGTGATGGATAATTACTTCATTAGGAAGTCATTCTCTTCCTTTTTCTTTGTAATGTCTCTGAAAAAAAAAAGCTACTTGACTTTGTGGGCAAATGCATTGTTTCAGGATAAATGGAAAACTAATAGGAACAGATGGAATCAGCATGTGACGGCAAAAAAGAAGCATTTTGAAAATCTTTAAAAAGATCTAGGAAGTCAAGGAGGATTTCTAATGGAATCCTGGGCTCCGATTTTCTGTTCTCAATTAGTTAATGCATTTCTTTCTTTTATCAATTACAGTCCGTAAAAAGCCTGCTATTACTTCCCATCAGGTCTGCTTCTCCTCTTATGGAACAGAATCCCACAGGGGAGAACAGAGCAAAAAAAAAATAATATTAATAACAATGCTTCTCTGAAAAGTCCATATCCACAAAAGAATGGATTGCTCAAAAAAAAAAAAAAAAAAAAAAAAAACACTGGTGGAAAACCTTTCCCTTTATGAGGGAAGAACATACTGACATACTGCTCCACCTTTAGAAACTGATATGAATTTATGAATTAATGATGGCAGAAAGTCTCATGAGAGTCCTGAAAGCTTCTTCATTGTCTCTTATTAGTATACCTCTTAGTAGGTATCATACTTATCCTACTCTTTGGTTTGAATTTTAATTACTGTTAAATTTCCAAATTTAAAAGATTAATATGTATGTGTATATATACATATTACATATCATATATAGATATTATATATGATATATATACACATGGATATACATATTTACATATATATGAGAGAAGTGATAGATAATAGAGACAGACAACAGTAAAGACCCAGAAAACACAGTCCTAAGAAATATGCTTCATTGCCTTAATATCACATATTAAGTTAAACATCCTTTTATAGGTAAGCGTGAACTGTAAATAGGGCTTATTTTAAGGGCTCAGCAGTGACCTGAGACACTTGCAAAATATGCATGTACAAATCTGCATACGTTTACCCATTTTCATAAATGAAAAATATCTCAGATATCCAATGTATGTCTAGGTGATACTAATAGACGTAAATATGTTAAGAATTTGACAGTTTGGTTTTTCCAAAGACAAGGAAAACAACTTTAGAGAACAGCTGTCTTAGCCTAATTGGTCAGTCAGCTGTAGTTGTCGGCATTATACTAAAGGCAGTTTGGGCTTCCATCATTTGTGTGTCACAATGTGGTTTCTATTGCTGTGAAGAGACACCATGACCATGACAGCTCCTACGAAGGAAAACATTTCATTGGGCTGGCTTACACTTTCAGACGCTTAGTGCATTATCATGGGAAGAAATGGCAGCCTGAAGATAGATATGGTACTGGTGCTAAGATTCCTACATGTTGATCAGCAGAAGTAAACTGAAACACCGGGCATGGCTTGAGCATATATGAGACTTCAAAACCTGCCTGCACAGTGACAGATTTATTCCAACAAGAATATACCTACTCCGACCAAGACACATCTCCCAACAGTGTCATTCCCTATGAGTTTATGGGGATCAATTACATTCCAAAATGCAACAGTATGTTTGTGTATTTTTCTATCACCTCATATCAATGTCTCCAAAAGATCATTTAGAATAATGAATAACAAAGTGTTTTCCATCACTGACATAATTCACTATTCCTCACTTAAGATTCAGTTCCTACAAAATCTTTGAGGGGGAATACTTGCCAACTGAAGGAAATCAAAAGATTACAAATGCAGCTACAGTGGTGCAGTTGGTAGGTTTTTGTTTTTCCATCTCTATCACTTCAGACTGCACAACACACACACACACACGTATATATGTATGTATGTGTATACATACATATATATATCTTTAGATCACATGCTCATTGAGAGCACATATTCCATATTTGAGTGACAACTAGCACAGCTAGAGCCTAACTATTACAATATTATTCTCCCGCTAGCCATGTCTTCAACCACTGACTTTTAATAAAGTATTTAAATTTAGTGTATCATTTTGCTTCAGAAAATTAAGTTAAAGGGACTGGAACAAGAAGGTACCTTTCTTGTAGCAGGGAGTGATAGGGATTGAGTGATTTCTTCAAAGCAGGCTACCTATCATCTTTCAAGAGGCTAAATAGCTCACAAGGAAGAACCAAAAGGAAGAAGAAAGGGGTAAATTCAATGTTAGAACAGAATATGATAAAACTGTTACAAAGGCAAAACAATTAAACAGTGTTAACTGGCTAAGAAAATAAAATTGCCTTTAAAAATGTGTCTGGATTCCCGAGGTTCATCCTAGTCTTTGACTGTGGGTCTCTGTATCTGTTTCCATTTACTGCTGGGTGAAGTTTCTCTGAGGGCAGTTTGGCTAGGCACCAACCCAAGCACATTCCATAGGCAGGACAGACTGTAGGTCAAAGGTTATGTGTCTGGCTAGGTGTCACAATCCCTCCACTGGAAGTCCTGCCTGGTCAAAGGAGAGAATCAGTTCAGGCAATGTATCCCATTTCTAGGAGTCTCAGCAGAGGTCATTCTTGCAGTTTGCTGATAGTTTCCCTTCCAATAGGTTTTTAGTTGACCTTGAAATACTCCACCCCCTTCCAGTTGTCTCTCTCAGTACTCTTCTTCTTAAACACCCAACTGATCCCTCATGTACCCATTTCCAGCAGCCCCAAGTCCACCCACAAAATCTCTTCTATTTTCCCTTATTATGGAGATCCGAATGTCCCACCTTGAATCCTTGTTACCTAACCTGTCTGCACCTGTGGACTGTAGCATTGTTATCCTATAGTTTACAGTTGTTGTCCACTTATAAGTGAGTACATTTTCTGATTATCATTCTGAATCTGGGTTAACTCAGTCAAGGGGACTGGAGAGAAGAGGAAGGATAGCAGGAGTCAAACGGGTCAAAGACATCACAAGAAAATCCACAGAATCAACTAATCTGGACTCATAGGAACTAACAGAGACTGAACTGACAATCAGGAAGCTTTGAAGGGACTGAACTAGATCTTCTGTATATATGTGACAGTTGTGTTGTTTAATCTTCTTATGGGACTCCTAACAGTGGGAAAAAGAATTGTCTCTGACTCTTTTGCTGATTTTGGGACCCCGTTCTTCATACTGGGTGGCCTTGCCTAGCGTTAGTACAAGGGCAGTTGCTTAATCTTAATTCAACTTAATATGCCCAGCTTTGTTAATACCCGTGGGAGACCTGACCTTTTCTGAATAGAAATAAATAGAAATGGAGGAGTGGAAGGGGGAGAGTGTCACAGGAGAGTTGAAGAGAGGGATTTGGGGAGAAGAGGGAGAGGAAATGGTAGTCTGTAGTCAGCAAGAAAAATAAATAAATAAATATTTTTTTAAATGTGTATAAATGTTTTACCTGCATATGTCTTTGCACCACGTAGGTGACTAGCATCTGCAAAGGCCAGAAGTGAACAATAGAGCCTCTGAACTGCAGTTACAGATGGTTGTGAGGCATCATGCACATGCTATGATTAAGTCTATATCCCCTGGTTGATGATGACTCTTAACTACTTAAGCATCTTAACACACAAGATGCCTCTTACTCTGTCTGTTCCCTCTCGTCTTTATCTTTAATGAAGCACTTTAGATAAGGCTTTGCTGATTCCATCTCCATTAATCACACTAAACATGGATTGACCAATGGATCTAGCCAACATATTCAATGTATGGCCTGTGGACTAATAGGATAACTGTGAATGTGGTAATCACTAAACAATAAAGTTACTTAAAATTTTGTGAGATCATCTTTAATGACCATTTAAAAGCTCAACTGGATGGTTCTTAGTTAGAAATTTGTTGATAACTGTGGTGGATAATTTTAAGCCTATTTGACTCAAGGTAAAGTCATCTGAGAGATAAGAAACTCAATTATGAAAATGGTTAGGCTATAGACAAGCCTGTGGGGCACTTTCTTGACTAGTGATTGGTAGAGAGGACACAGCCCTCTCTGGATAGTGCCATCTGTGAGTTTATAGTCTTGGTTCTATTAGAAAGAAGACTGAGCAAGGCATGAGAGAGCAAGCCAGTAAACAGAGCCACACAATGGCATCTACATCATATCCTGGTCCCAGGTCCCTGTTCTATTTGAGTTCCTGTTCTGATTTCTGTTGATGATGAACAGTGACATGGAGGTGTAAGTCAAATAAACCTGTTCTTCCCCAAGCTGATTTGGTCATGGTGTGTCATCAAAGTAATGATAACCATAACTAAGACAATAACATTGGCATGCCTCAGTGGTTCAAGATTTTATATTCCTAAATGAAATTCTCACAGGGCTGTGATTCCCATGTGATGGGAAACACCTATTTAGAGAATGTATACATAATTGCTATAAATATTCTTTTAAACTCACATTAATTACATTTTTTCAATTCTCAATTCATATAACTTTCTATTTCCAGACTCCCTACATGGATTCTCACATTTTAAGTTTCCAGTCTTATCAGTTAGCTACTAATTACATGGGTTTGAAATTAAATCCTTCAACTCTTTATATATCCCATTTTTGTTCATCAAAAACAAAGAATGAAGAGTTTCACCTTTTAAAAAATGATGTCAATGCTTCAATTCTTGTTTTCCCTGTTCATTTCTTCATAAAATATTTTTCTAGCTCCCTTCTCAAATGGTTTCTCACAAAGTTCTAAATGTTTTCATCTGAGACAGTAATTCTTGAGTCCATACTTTATCATTTTATACAGTGACTAAAGTTATTTTTCAAACCTTTTAATTTTTTCAGAATAATTTTCTAATCTTCTTTAGTAGTGTGAATTTCATTTCTGTGTTCCCAAAAAGATGTAGGAAATCCTGATTTCCTTCTGATTTTGCATTTCTGGCATGAGAAATTCTCAGGTTAACAAAACCTCTTTCAAGAGTAGTCTCCAAGTTTCTGAAACAGTGAAATGCATTTAGTTACTAGTCAGACAATTACCAGCTTAAGTTTTTCTTATACAATCATTCAGATAGTATCCCAGCTACAAATATACTACAACATGCATTTTTAGAAGGAACTGCAAATTCTAAGCATTTGTTGCTTGTAATCTTTTTTCAATGTATCTTTTCAAATAGCAAGCCACTTAACTTCTTTGATCTAGTTCACTCCACTATCCTTTCAACAGACAAGACAAAATATGATATTTCAAATCATATTATCTGATATTCTGATATTCTTTCAGTGACTCACCAGAATACTTAGAAGAAAACCCTACTAGGGCTTAACACTTTCAAAACTACATTTGGTGCATGTATATAATTCTCTAAGAATGGATAAAATGCCAAGAAAACCTAATTTGTATAATTTTATCACCCAATTCAATCATTTCATCATTATACCAAGTTTTTCAAGGTACAATACAAGGTCATTTCACATGGTGTTCTCATTGAAAAAAAAAATCTTCACACACACACTGACTTGGACATGACTGAACCCTGCGCCCTTTTATGCATTTTCTTTATTGTGCTTTTTTCCTGAAAAACCTTCCTGACCACCTGTTCTGAATCTCATTCCACCCTTCCATAACCCCCATTCTAGTCCTTTGTTTATTTCCTCCCTAGAACTTATCTCACTTTGTAATTATTTAATTTCTCTCAGGAATACGGTAGAAGGATATTTGCATGACTAATTTAAATATGCAATGCAATTTTGCATATCTATGCAAACCACATTTCTCTTCCTTACCAACATGGACACCAGATTATTTTCAGGAAATTGCATTGGCTCACTTTACCTAGATGCTATAATTTTCACACAATATACTGCAGCACATTTACTGGTGACTGGGAGGCATTTTCATAAATAAAAAAACTGAACCACACTTGTCAAAATAAAAGAACAAAGTGTGATGAGAGTTGACTGTTTAGATTAGATATTCTCTTCACTTGAGCAGTCAGAATACTAACCTCAGGGGTTTAACACTGACCAAGGAAGACAACTGATAGACATGGCACAAAGAGATGCAGGGTGAACAGAATGCCTTCTCTGAATTCAAGTAATCTAGAATGCGTTTCCCATTTACAAAATGAGAGGCAATGAGATTGATCCAAACTAAAAGGCAATGCCAGTCAGCAGGAATGGAACAAGTACTTCTCTTGCAAAAGAAAGTTTGCATGCTGCAATATAGAAATCAAAACTGTGTAAGAAGCTTTGATGCCCACAGGCCTCAGTTGTTGTAGAAGCAGGGAAAGGAAGCACTCAAGGAAAGACTGTAACAAGATAGAAGGTTAAGAACTGGCAAGATACTTTTTGTATGTATTTGAGATCCATGACGAACTTAATACATTAAGTCTAATGTCTTTCTGAGACAGAGTCTCATATCTCATATAACTAAAACTACCCTTAAAATCTTAATGAAGCTAAATATGTGCTTGAACTCCTTATTCCCCTTCATATGTCTCCCAAATGTTTCGATTACAAACACATACAATTATGTCTGAGTTTATGAAGTGATGGGGATTGAACTCAGGACTTTGTGGATTTGTGGATGCTAAGCAATGATTCTGTCAACTGCACTGCATCCCCAGCACCAATGCTTTATTTATAGTGAGGCATATGAGGTGATGTAAAGATAAGAACTGGAAAGAGTACTTGAAATCAGATGTGCAGAGTTTGGGACTGCCTACTTACCATGTGTCAGCACTTTTATCACTATCCATGGCAGACTTATATCCTGGGCCCCAAACCAACATATTCTTGGAGCTTTGGTATAAAACATTATTTGGAAATGAGCCATTTGTAAATGTATTCAAGCTATGGTGAAAGAATACTACGTAAATTTAATAAATCATATCAGTCTGCACAGAAGAAAGGAGAGAGTAATTAGTAGCCAATAAAGAAATAAAAATGAATAAATGAAAAGGGAAATAGAGACTAGAATAAGAAGTTGGCAAGATGGTTCAAACTACAGCAAGCCTGCAAGTGTCTCTGAAGACCCTTAAGAGGGAGGATGACCTATTTACACCTTGATTTCAGACTCTAGTCGTCAGAAGAGTATGTTACTGAATTTCTGTTGTTTCAAGTCACACCATTCATTCTATGTTACAGAGGCCCTGTTAAATGTGTGGACAATTTGTTAATAGGCAAATTGTATCTGTCCGTGTATAACAGGGGAAATCCCTTGTGCAATCCCTAGTTTCTTCCCATCAAGAAAGGGCCAAGTGACTCACTCTCCTTCAGTATTCAATGAATTGTGATTTTTTTTCTTTTTCTTTTCTTTCTGCCTTTATTAATTATTTTTTTTTGTTTTTTCAAGACAGGATTTTTATTTAGCTTTAGAGACAGTCCTGTCTTGTAACTCTTCCTGTAGACGAGGCTAGCCTCAAACTCACAGAGCTCTACCTGTTCTTTTTCCTGAGAGCTGGGATTAGAGGACTGTGTCACCACTACTGAGCGAATTGTAATTTTCTATGTCTTTTCTCTAGTTATCAAAATAGGTCTTTCTTCTATAGTAAGATCCTATGTTTTTTTTTTCTCTCCAAAGGATTATATGCTTTCTAGTTTCAAATAAACATTTATAAGAATGTGAATCCTGGTTGAGGAGAAGTGTCAGTGGGAAAAGCATTTGCACAGAAGTGTGAGGACCTAAGGTTAAATCTCCATAATCCACATAAAGCCAGCCTCAGTGGGGCTCCTTTGCAAGCCTAGTGCATCTATGATGTGATGCCTGGTGGAAACTGGCACCCTCCCCTGGCTTATGCATCAGTGAATAACGAGCAACCAAATCACAAACAAGGTAACAAAGGGCTGATGCACAAGGTTGTTTGTTCTCTAGCTTCTCCAGGCCTTCTATGGAATATACACAACCACATTCACACATGAACACTCACAGACAGACACAGAAAACAAACAAATAAATAAATAAACAAATAAATAAGTAAATAAATGAAAGTAAAAACTGTGAATCAACACATTAAAACTTAACTTGGAGAATTTCCAAATAAAAGCAAAGGTAAACCAGAATTCCAGTGATCTAAGTACATGATCTGGAGAGCCAGTTACTTCATGACTATAAAGGTCCAGTGTCAACACAAAAGCAGTCAGCACTTGTGAAACTGGGTCTTTGGAATAAGCATCCATTTTGCCTGACGGAAACTGGTGGTGGATCTTGGGTTGTGTTTCCATATTGCTTCAGACAAAACTCAAAACCAACAGACAACAATAGATGGCTTTACCGTAGCTGGCATTTAGATGAAAACAAATCCAACCAGCAAGAAAAATACATCTTTTCCCTGTAAGGCTTCCTCCTGCCTCCTGCCCCCAAGTAATTTAACAAAAAGCAGCTCTACCTCAAGACCATCTGTTTGAAAGGAAGGAAATCCTTGCCCTTGAATTGGTGGCTTGCTACTGCTACCTGCGGAGTTCTAGTAAACTGTAAACAAAGAACTACTTTGCAAGAAGGAAGAAACTGTGTGAAATACTGATCACTGAAGGAGATTTCCTGCCTTTTGAAACTATACTGAGGTTGACATGTTGTTGATCATGCAGAGATAAAGATTGTGGTGTTTTTGAAGAGTCATAACATGTGTTAGACTTCAGTTGTGGAACTTAGGAATAACTTACTGTGCCACCCAGTTCCATTCTTTCTCCTATATGTGAAAATGAGCTAAGCAGCTCCATGGAATTGCTGCATTGTCCTGGTCCCCACTGGCAAAATTCTACACCAATATTCTTTAGCGTCTTTAAGCACACAAAAGAAAAAATACCCATGAATATTTGCATTACAAGTCATTGCAAAACAAGCACACAAAAACTCTAATCTCAGTAGCCCATTTTAATATTTATTTACTTACTTATGCATTCATTTTTACTCCAAAAGATCTAACCAAACAGTCTACTATAAGAGAGGGCTAACAAAGCTTTATAGTCAACCCCAAATTTCAGAGTCCTGGTTCTAATGATTACTATTTAGTTATAGAAAGCATTTCATTTGCACTGATGTCAGTTTTCACAAGTTTTATGTCTACATATTTAGATATTAAATTCACAAATAATCAAACATCTATCTCTAACTGACTTAAGCAGAAAAAGGAATTCATTAGCTCTTAGTATTGAAAAGTTCACAGCAGGCTTCATTCAACAGTTCAAATCACAGGGAGAAAACATTATTGTAATACTCTCTTATGTTTCTAAAGTGTTAGCTCCTTTTTTAGAAATCATTTTCTATCTTTGTCCAGCATGCTTGTCATGAAAGGAATAAAATGGAAAGAAATGAAAATAGATGGTAGTTAGGTAGCTATCATTATTCCTACAGTAATATACAGTCGGAAAAGTCATATTGAAACATAAAACAAGTGTAATTTCAAAGCTGTTCCCTTGCTGAGAGCTCTTTAATCTCATTCAAACTAGAAAATCAGCTCTTCCCTTCAGGTAGTTTAGAGAAGGACAAAGTTTTCCCACAGCTCTCAGCAAATGTCTAAGTTCCTGCCAGTCCAGGAGTCAACCACTGGGGATGGAAGATCTGGCTTTTGAGCTATTTTTTTTCCGTTGGTGATAGATTCCATCTCCCTCAAACACAGACTGAATATAAGAAACAGAAATTTTGTTTTCTTCATTAGCAAATTTTACCTATTACTATTTTGTAGACAGAAGTTTTTATCCTGTCCAGTCCCACAAATATTCAAGCTCAAAGAAACACACAGAAGCTTTTATTAATTATAAATAGCTTGGCCTATTACTTCAGGCTTATTATTAACTAAGTTTTACATCTTAAATTAATCCATATTTCTTGTCTATGTTTAGCCATGTGACTTGGTACCTTTTCTCAGTAAGGCATCCTCATCTTACTTCCTCTGTTGTATCAGCGTAAATAAATGCAATGCAGATACTAAAGAATATTTACACTTTATTGATAAACTTACAGAACCGAAGTTCCCGCGTGGCACAGGAGGTAGGAAAGAAAGGGCAGAGCCGCCTCCCGAGCGCCCATTTATCTGTAGGAATTCGCCTGAGGCAAACCCCGCCCCCTAAAGGGGCTGTCTTAACCCTACATCTCCCCCTTTTGTCTAAATAAGACAGAACTAAACCAAATATAACTATAAACAATAATAACAAATGATAAATATAACAAACAATATAGAGAACAAAAGTTTTGCTAGGCATTCTATCTCAAGGAGTCTAAATAATGTAGAGAGTAACTACTATTAAATAATCTTCAACTCCATCAAAGATCTGAGAAGGGAATAAATATTACTTAACAAATGAGAGATATCCAAAATGTACAACAAATGACAGAGACAACTGACTACCTGGGCAATCACCCAAAGTCTCGTTTGCAATGTTGAGTCAACCAACTTTGGCTAAGGCCTAACATAACTGACATACCATTATCAAATGAAAGGAACTTTCTTAGAATTATCCTACCCTGTCTTGGCAAGATAAGACAATCCTGTTTCATATCTTAGTCAGTAGTTGAGGTATGGGTTTTTCTTAACCCAAAGGCCAGTTCTGCCAAGAAGACAAGCTCCCAGTGGAGTGTCTTTAGTGCTCAACGTTCTCTCGGGAGTAGAGTGGTGTTGCAAAAAGTAATTGTGTCTCAATGGCACAGAATTCTAGGTTAGATTAAAGGCCATTTTCTATAGCTCTTCAAAGAGGCTGAAGATTATACTATCTATACAAAAAATAATCTCTATGTATCTAAAAGACTTGATTAACCTAAAAATAAATATGACAAACATATAATTCTCAATACCTATCTAATTTGAAAACTAAGAGAATAAACAACTGTGCAATATATGAAGACAATGATCTTCACCTGTAAACAATGTCATTACATATCAAAATGTAAACAATGTTATTACATAAATAGTACCAGAGGTAGAAATGTACATTGTGATATGATAGATGTATCCATACAATATAAGCATACTCTTATACAAAAATAGAGGTAGGAACACTCACATTCAATATTCAATATATCAATATACAAGAAACAGTACCAATATAATTTTCTAAAAACAATAAGTCACAAATACCAATCATCCCATCAAACCAGTTAATCCCCCCTTTTTTTTGTATATACCCCTAATTCCATAAAATATCTACCCATCCCCTCAACCCTAAACCAACCACTAAAAGATGTCCCTAACCCTGGGGGCAAACTCTGTTGGGAGAGGGGACATCGTCCTCTTAGATTACTTCTAGCTGACATGGGGGCGACATTCTTCTTAGGGGCCCCTGTGAAAACAAATGATGGTAAAATTCCCAAATTAATATTTGACTTTAGAAAATTATAACTAGTCTCTGAGCATTTTGAGAAGGTCTGGCCAGAGTGTTGTCAAAAATGTGCATCATTCGAAATTGTCTCTTGCAGTTGGTACCAAAAAACAGGTCTAATATTAGCGCTTAAAAAAAATTCATGACGTCATAAAAGCCAGAATGAGTTGATGTTGTGGGGCCCCATCTTCATCCTGGAAACTTCAAAGATTACTGTAGGAAAATATGTTGCTTGTTATGGGAAATTTAAACATTAACAACAAGGACACATACTGACATATAAAGAAAGACACAGATATGAGGAAAGGCAAAGAAAGTTCATCAAATATAAAATTATTCTTATTCTGTCCCATTTCATGGCTCCTGACCTGAGACAGAAACTCTGAAATAACTCTTATCAACAGGCTTGGAATTGAAGAGGGACTGAGCCATAGTCCAACTCAAAAACCAGCTCTACACATTTATAAAGAAGTGTTCAATAAAACATATAAATAGATACATTAAAAAAAATCAATACTTACAGTATATATAGAATTTTTTTGTTGATTCTCAGTGGGTCGTAACTATTTTCCATCCATCAGTAATTAAATATTCAGGGTCCCTTAAATTCTTTGAAGATGAGTATTTTCCTGTGGAGATAAGAAAAGAACCCTGCCCCCAACCTATCTGTAATCCTTACCATCAGAATGCCCATCAGACCTGTGAATGAATTGTTATTTATCATTTCTAAGTGACTTCTCTTCTTCAAACCAAACCTTTATTAATTTTGACGGTATCCATAATTTTTCCTCACCTGTGGAGATAAGAGCAAAACTTCTTCCCCAACGCAGCACATCTCCTGGCTTCCATTGTGAGGTCAGCACATCCTTGAAATAAACTGGTTGATTTAGTTCAGCAGACTTTTCCATTATCCAATGTCTTTCTGCAGCCGTTGTTCCCTTCTCATTAGCGTTGAGAAAATTCAAGGTTAACAAAGCATTATGTAACCTATTTCTGGGGGTGTTTTCCACCCCTTTCTGTTTGTTCAACATATCTTTTATAGTTCAATTTGATCTTTCTATGACTGCTTGACCTGTAGGATTGTATGGTATACCTGCAACATGCTTGATATTGTAATAATCAAAAAATTGTTTTATTTTCCTAGAGACATAAGCAGGACCATTATCTGTCTTTATTTGTGTAGGTATACCCATGATAGCCATGACTTCCAATAAATGAGTGATTACTGAATCAGCTTTTTCTGAACTTAAAGAAGTTGCCCACTGAAAGCCTGAATAAGTGTCAATGGTGTGATGAACATAATTCAATTTGCCAAATTCTGCAAAGTGGAACACATCCATCTGCCAGATTTCATTCCTATGGGTGCCCTTTGGATTAGCCCCTGCTGGCAGTGGCGTTTGGTTATAGAAAGAACAGGTAGGGCATTTCTTTACTATCTCCATAGATTGTTGCCATGTAATAGAAAACCCTTTCTTCAAACCTTTGCCATTAACATGATGTTTTTTATGAAATTCAGAGGCTTGTAGCACACTACCAATCAATAATTGATCAATTTCTGCATTACCTTGTGCTAGAGGACCTGGCAGACCCATATGGGATCGGATGTGTGTTATGTACATAGGGCAAAGCCTGTTCCTGATCAAATCTTGAACCTGTATAAACAATGAAGTTAGTTCTGTATCATCAGGTATAAATTCAGCAGTTTCAATATGTAAAATAACTCTTTCTGCGTATTGTGAATCAGTAACTATATTAATAGGTTCTTTAAAATCTCTTAGTACCATAAGAATGGCATATAATTCTGCCTTCTGGACAGAATCATAAGGACTTTGTTCCACCTTACCCAAGTCTTCTGATTTGTAACCTGCCTTCCCTGATTTATTGGCATCAGTATAGAATGTACGGGCTCCAGTTATTGGAGCATCACGGATGATTTGAGGAAGGATCCAAGAAGTTCTCTTTATGAAGTTGAGCCGCTTGCTTTTTGGATAGTTGTTATTAATGTCTCCCAAAAAATTAGCACAAGCTCTTTGCCATGGTTCATTATCTTCCCATAATTTCTTTAGTTTATCAACAGTGAAAGGCACTATAATTTCTGCTGGGTCTATGCCTGCTAGTTGACGAAGTCTCAGCTTGCCTTTTATAATTAACTCAGAGACTTTTCCACATAAGTTTTCAGTTTCTTACTTGGTTTATGTGGTAAAAAGATCCATTCCAAGATAATATCATCTCTCTGCATTAAAATTCCTGTAGGAGAAATTTTTGACGGTAATATGATGAGAATACAATCGAGTTCTGGATTAACTCTGTCTACATGTGCCTGTTATAATTTCTCCTCAATCATTGTCAGTTCCTTTTCTGCTACAGCTGTTAATTCTCTGGGACTGTTTAAATCTTTATCACCATCCAAGGTTTTGTTCAAATGAAATATTAGATCAGGTGTTATTCCGATAGCTGGTCGTAAACTGGAAATGTCTCCTAACAGTCTTAGAAAGTCATTAAGAGTCTGTAGGCGATCTCTCCGAATTTGTGCCTTTTGTGTCTTAATTTTTTTTCAAACCTATTCTATAACCTAAATAATTAACAGAATCTCCCTTCTGAATCTTTTCAGGAGCGATTTGCAATCCCCATTTAGGTATCAGTATCTGTATTTCTTCAAACAGTCTGTTCAAGGTATCTATGTTTGAATCAGATAACAATAAGTCGTCCATGTAATGGTATACTATAGACTTGGGAAATTTCTTGCGTATTATTTGCAATGGTTGGTTCACAAAATATTGGCACATGGAGGGGCTATTTAACATACCCTGGGGGAGAACGGCCCAATGGTACCTCCTCGAAGGTTGAGAATTGTTATAAGTAGGCACTGTGAAGGCAAATTTTTCTCTATCTTCTTTTTGCAAAGGTATAGTGAAAAAACAATCCTTTAAATCACTAACTATGAGAGGCCATCCTTTTGGTAATAAAGAGGGCAAAGGAATTCCAGATTGCAGAGGGCCCATAGGTTGAATAACCCTGTTGATGGCCCTGAGATCTGTCACCATTCTCCATTTACCTGATTTTTTCTTAACCACAAATACAGGAGAATTCCAAGGGCTGGTAGATTCTTGTATATGTCCAGCATCTAATTGTTCTTGTACCAGCTGTTCTAAAGCCTGTAACTTTTCCTCAGCTAAAGCCATTGCTTTGTCCATATTGGTTTCTCAGCCAACCATTTTAGAGGCAAGGCTGTTGGTATCTCTGAAGGGACATCAATTGCCTGTTCTTGCACAGCCCTAATGGCCGGTTTTCTCCATTTGTAATAACTTTTAATATTATTTTCAGAAATATAGGCTCTAGAAGTAGCAGGAATGTTAATTTGGGTATTCCATTGATGTAATATGTCACGACCCCATAAATTCATTGCAATATTGGCTACATATGGCCTTAATTTTCCTATTTGTACCTCAGGCCCTATATATTCAACCCATCTCGTGCTCTGCCTTACTCGAGATAGGGTTCCAATTCCCAGGAGCTTAACATTTACATTCTGAAGAGGCCAATACGGATGCCAAGATTCTGGGGTAATGATACTTATATCAGCACCTGTGTCCAGCAGGCCAATAATAAAAAAGCCATTTACATACACTCTCAGTTTAGGTCTTTGATCATTTATAGAAGTTTGCCAAAACACACATAACTTATCTCTCTGATCATTATTGCTTGTAACAGTAGGCATGGGGCTTCCTAATTGTCCTGACGAGGCACATTCTCTGCAGAAACTGGAAATGACTGAACCATGTTTGCCATGGGGGCCTGTGGGCCCCCCCTCTAACGTTTCCCATCTGTATCAGGTTGCCTTGTCTATCTCTTGTAGACCTGCATTCATTCGTCCAATGTCTGCCTTTTCCACATCTTCTACATAAACCTGAAGGCTGAGTCCTCCTATTCCTGTTATTTCTAGAAGATGCATTATTATTATTTCTGAAAATCTGTTGTTTACAATTCCTTTTCATATGACCCAGTTTGCCACAATTAAAACATTTGGTATTCTGGTGTCTCCTTTTACCATTGGAAATTGCTTCTTCTACCCATGCTTCAGTGCCATAGTCAGATGTGTCAACATTTAGTGTATGCAAGACCCATTCTTCCAAGGACGCTGATCTGAACTTTAAAGGCCCCAAGATCTTTTTGCATTCCACATTTGCATTTTCGTAAGCCAAAGATTCAATTATTATACGTCTTGCTGCTGGGTCAGATATCCCAATTTTTTTTTTTTTTTTTAGATATCCCTCTTTGTACTGCCTTAGTTAACCTTTGTAAAAAATCACTAAAGGGTTCTTTCTGACCCTGTTTAACTCTGACAAATGATTCCATTCTCTGTCCTGGGTCTTGTACCCTGTCCCAAGCCCTTAAGGCTGCTGTAGTACATATGGAGAGTATGTTTTCATCCAAATTAGCTTGTTCCTGAGGGTCAGAAAAGAGCCCTTCTCCTAGAATTTTATCTAGGGAAATGTCAATTCCCTTCGCCTTTTCCTGCTGTTCTAAAAGTCTAGCCTCTTGCCTGAGTAAGCATTTCCATTTTAATTGCGGTCCACTCCCAAGGACCGCGGAGCTCAGCTGGAGCCAGTCCGATGGGCTTGCTCTGCTTGTTGTGGCCCAAGATTTTAGCATCTCTTTAACAAAAGAGGCGTGCATCCCAAAAGTCATGATGGCCTATTTAATTTCTTTGAGATCATTCATACGGACAGGCTCCCATGTATCTTCCTTGATGACCCTAGGGTTTCTGGAACCAATCACCTTTTCTGTTGTTATTACTGGAAAGGCATGTAGAGTTGTAGGTAGAGCTTTGTGGAAATTGTCCCTGAGGGATTTATCCACAGATGTAGTTAAAATTTGCCTTTCTACCCTTTGCTCTTCTTCATCAGAATTTAGAAATTCCTCAATCTTTTCAATTCTATTCACCATTGCTTTTTGTAATGTCTGAATCTCCTGTCCAGAATTATGTTCCAAAGCCTTCATTGAGGATTCTAAAGTATGAAATTTGTCCATTAGAGATAACTTGTCATCTTTGGACATAATTTTTATTGCATAAACCGTGCCTTCTTGTATTGATAATCTTTCTGCCAATCTGTCATAAGCTTTAGACAAAATTCAATTGTCACATTCAGCAGTTTTGATTCTCTCAGTTAATGTTTCAGTTCCTACAGAAAGGGACTGCTGGAACTTATGATCTAATTCAGCTGTTCCTTCTTCCATAGTAATGAATTTCTCCTTAACATCAGCCTGTACCTTTTTTAGATTTTGCTCAGTTAACCGAGTCATGTTAAACAAAGATCTGTTTTCTTCCTGGAGAACTTCAAACTTATTCTTGAGAAGATTGTTGTCATTCTCAATAGTTTTTAAACGTTCAACCTCTGCCTTAAGAGATTTGATCATTTTCCTATTATCAAACCAAACAGTGCTAAGAAAAATTAAGAATCCCAGAAATATCCATAGATGTGGGGTGATAGACACCTCTTGTAAAATCTCCCAAATGGTACACTCAAAAAAGCTGTTGAAATCTGATACTGTCACGTTCTCAGACTTTTTATTTATAAAAGAAAAAATTCTTTTACCTGTAATGACCGGTTAATGCCAGTGGTGGCGAAAGAGTCCACTTGAGTCCACATGCTTAAGTCTGAAATAAATGACTCAAAAACAAAATTGAAACAGACACCAGACTGACAAGTAGCAATTGGGCCAGAATGGGAACAGAGACAAAAGCCTCCAAAGTGAACAAATCAGAGGGATGCCGGCATGCCGGTGACCCGAGCACCGGCGGAGGTGGGTGGGGAACAGAGACTGATCACGCTGTTACAGAGGCGCTGCTGATTTCAAAACGCCGGGGAGTGCTAGCTCTCCTGTCCCGCTTGATTCTCTAGCAAGCAGCAGGGAAAATTGAGTCACTCAGAATCTCAGCTGCTTCCACGCGCCCAGGGAGACCACCGCCGGGAGCAGTGGCCCTGCTTGCTCAGTCGGTAGAGCATGAGACTCTTAATCTCAGGGTCATGGGTTCAGGCCCCACATTGGGCGCCAAATGTATCGGTGTAAACAAATGCAATGCAGATACTAAAGAATATTTACACTTTAATGATAAACTTACAGAACCGAAGTTCCCGCGTGGCACAGGAGGTAGGAAGGAAAGGGCGGACCGCCTCCCGCGCGCCCATTTATCTGTAGGAATTTGCCTGAGGCAAACCCCGCCCCCTAAAGGGGCTATCTTAACCCTACACTCTGTGACTGGCTGGTGACTGCATCTCTCCTTTTCCTCTTCCCAGAATTCCCCTAGTCTGGTCACCCTACCTATGCTTCCTGTCTGGCTACTGGCCAAGCAGCATTTTATTAAATCAGTACAAGTGACAAATCTTTACAGTGTATAAGAGCATGATCCCACATCAGTTCTATTTTTTTTTTCAAAACAAGAACCCTGAACATAATCTCCTTTCAGTAGCTTTTTTCTGAGTGTTATCTATAAGAACTTATAACCAACATGGTAAAGAAAGACAAACATCCATAATCCATTTTTTGGGAATTTGCATGTAGTTTTCTAGGTTACTTCCTACTGATTGTGGGAACTGATAATTTTTTGGACCCAAAGAAAGTTTAGGATCATAGTCTAGTCATGACTGAATTATTCTGGGAGGCTGTATCATCTTAGTCAACAGTCTTGAAGCTACTCTGGATGCTGAACTTAGAAGAAACTGCAACAGAGGTACCCTGAAATGCTGGATCTTCTGGACCATCCATTCTCATTAGAGATTTTTCAGGAGGTCTGCCTCAGTCAAAACATATTTTTCTTAACCCAGAATGAATCCACAGCCTTTCATTTCCTATGTAAACAAAATCAAAAGTTCTTCTCCAAAGTGACATAACTGTTTATGTAAATTTTGAAGTCAAGGTATATTCAAAATATATTGGATGGATTAATTCAGCATCATTTATAATCAAATATTTTCCAGCATTTGTTGCTCCTTCCTTGGTAATCAAACAGTTCAAAGACAACACAATAACACACAGTATCCAAATTCTCTGTGTATTTTCTATCTTTACATGGCTTCTTTTTCTATTTATTTTTATTTTTTTAATTATTGTTTTTGGGGGGACAGAGTTTTTCTGTATACCTTTGGCTGTCCTGGAACTCATTCTGTAGACCAGGCTAGCATTGAACTCACAGAGATCTGTAACCTGAGGGCCGGCTTGTTGGGGTTTCTGCCCCGCCTGATACCCCACAGCCACAAGCCCCAAAGAAAATTACACAGAGATCTTCATAAGTTATAAAACTGGCCCATTAGCTCAGGCTTCTTTTTAACTCTTGTAACTTATATTAACCCATTTTTCTTATCCATGCCAGCCATATGGCTCGGTACCTTTCACATGGGGGCAGGTCACATGTTGCTTCTTCGGTGGTCTGGGCTGGACTCACTGCATGGTTTGGTATCTTTTATCAGTGAGGCATTCTTACCTTGCTACCTCTGCTTCTGACTGGTGCCTGCATCTCTCCCTTTCCTCTTCCCAGAATTCTCCTAGTCTGGCCACCCTGCCTATACTTCCTGCCTGGCTACTGACCAAGTAGCATTTTATTAAACCAAACTGAGAACAAATTTTTACAGTGTATAAAAAGCATTATCCCATATCACAATTCATTGGTATATACTTTGTATTCTGTTCCCTTCCCTCACTCAGAAATCTTCCCCCACTTATTGGGGAGGCTACAAATCTCTTTCCCCTATTTCCAAGATTTTGTTAGTTTTCAGTGTCCTACAGAGTTCCATCAAGTCCACCTGTGTTTCCCTGAATAGGAGCAAGCTATCAGAAACTGGCACACTCATCAGTAATTATAAATTGACATAGTACATGTCTCCCTATTTCAGAATATGTTAGTTTACACAGAGATCAGCAGTCAATCTTAGGATCGAGAAATCAGGTTCTAGGTGGATTCTTACTAGGAAAGTCTACCCTACAATAGCTGACTTGTTTTTATCCTCTTGATGGTCTCACTTTTCCAGTGCAAAGGGTATAGTTTGATTTTTTTTCCTTGCAATTCTGAAACAATATAATTTCGAAGCATTACCTCTGCCATCCATACTTTTTAGTATCAGAGATATTTGTATTAATGTGTAAAAATAAAAAACCTAGTAGCTAAGCATAAACAATAAATTACCAAATATGTTAACTATATCTTATAAATACTTAGGATAAATCACAAAGTGTCAGGAAATCTGCACTGAAATGTATTCCAAATCAGGGTTTCAGTTGCAATCTTAGAATAAGGAGCAGGTAAGATGATCCTCAAAAGAACCGAGAATCAGGTTGTTGCTAGTGATGTCTAGTCAATACTAGTGCACATGTACTAAAGTTGGGAGCAATCAGTCGATGATTGTAGAGGTGACAAGGATATGTGTGGATTAATGAAGAATAACATTCAAAATATGTGACTAAAATTTGCTTATAAATAATTTATATTTTTACTTACAATGTTTACTCAGTATGTACCATTGAAGTATCTGGTCCCTGTTGGTGGCCTTCCTTAATGAGCTTTAGACGGGATAATCTGGCTGGAGAATGTATATCACTGGGGGAAGGCCTTGACATTAAAAAGTCCTGGCTACTTACAGTTTACTTGCTTTTTGTTTGTTTTGTTTCTTGCATGTGATAAAGATGTAAACTCCCAATTTCTTCTTTGACACCTGCCTGCCATTTTCTGTCATGATTCCAATCAGGATGTACTCATATACCTCTGGAACTTCAGTTAAACTCTTCCTCTATAAGTTGCTTTGGTCACGGTGTATTATTACCACAGCACAAAATAACTAATGCAAGGTTTACTTTGATTCCACGTTATGCAGGTTCTGGTCTTGAGTTCATCAACCACTATACTTTATTCTCTCTTGGGGGTCTGGAGTAAGGCCACAAATGTTTGATAGAGCAAATACTGTTACCTCCTGGCATTTAAGTAAAGCAAATGGTTAGGACCCATTATCCTTTTTTATGACATGGCACATCCCCTGAAGACCTCACCATGGGCTCCATCTCTGTAAGTATCTACTTCAGTTTGAGCTGGGTATGGCCTTTAATATGTGGGCTTTAGTTATATTGTTCTTTCAATTACTGTCAGGAGAACCCAATGCCTTGTACATGCTAGTTAAGCACTGCATCACTGAAATATGTCCCTGGTCTTGTATCCAAAATACAAAATGTCATTAATAAAGAAGGCTTAAGATCACTCCTTTATGCATTTAGGACAGTGGTACTCAATCTTACTAATGCTGTGCCCTTTAATATAGCTCCTCGTGTTTCTCCCTAACCATAAAATTATTTCTGTTGCTACTTCATAACTATAATTTTGTTACTGAGGGATAGTAATAAAATATCTGATATGCTATATATCTAATATACGACCCCTGTAAAAGAGTCATTTCATGCCCAAGATGGGTCATAATCCACAGGTTGAAAACTTCTGCTTTAGGATATGGAGTAATAGACAGAAAACACTGTGTTCAGCAAAACAAGTCCCCAGTAGATTATGAATCTTGCTTTAAAAGAAGTCACATTCCCTGGTCTCTAAAACAGTGACCAATAATTTGTGATTTTTAGTACTTTACTATGAAAGAACAGACTAAGATGAGAATATTCTGGGAAAAGAATTGTTTTGGACTTGGATTATATTCAAAACAAAGTGTCACGTTTTTCATTTTGCAGTAATGGTCTTTTTCATGCCATGTGTATTGGTGTCTGAATAGACAATAAGAGACTTTGGGTACTCAGAAGTTGGGATTACAGGTTGTCACGAACTACTCAGTTTGGGTGCTAGGGATCAACTTCTTGTCCTCTTCAAGAGCCTCAACTGTCCTTAACCACTGTACCATCTATCCAGCCATATAAGCCAAACAAAACCAGGGAACTAAGAATATCTGACATCAATTTGTTAGAATCTAGTTCAAGCAAATGGATAGACATACTTAACTTCCTGGTCTATTAAGTAAAATTTTCATATTATTATAGTTGATATTGTTCTTTGAACATCTCCTATATATAAGGCACTGACAGTGTCTACAGAAAAGATATTTGACATCAGCAAACTGCTTGTAGAAATCAGGCTGAACGTCCCTTAGTTAACATAGTACAACTTCTATAATATTGAGCATATTTTGTTTGCTAACCGAAAGTTAGACAAGATGCTTCTGTTGATGTCAACTCATATTCAACAGAGAGAAATCAAGATGGAACAGAACTGGATGTTTTCACCTAGCAGGACAGTTCAGTTTCTATACAAGTGGAATGTGCCATTCAGTTCCCTGAGGAGAAAAGTGATCACTGGTCTTACTCAGTGGTAAACTCTGTGGTCCAATTTGGACTTGCTAGGTAATATTAAAACATAGAGTTATACTTTTCTTTATTAAGAAATGGTCTTTTTCAGGCCATGTGTATGGGTGTGTGACATTGATGCACCCACTTGTTGAGAAGTGGCATGGTTGCTTTGGCCAACTGCTTTCTGACTAAAGTTGAGGCCTGCTCACAAGAGAATTTTATGCTTGTTACTGTCAATCGCCAATGACCAGATAGGTCTTTATTATCATATGCTATATTTTAGAAATGACATGAATATTAAAATCATGAGTTACAGCAGGTGTGGTTTTCTACACAAAAATTGAACAACGTGGAGCCAATCAAAATTCTATGATGAATGTTGGAGGGGCTCATGAGATACCGCTCCGAGCTAAATACCTAGTAGAAATTAAGGTAATGATTGCTGTGGAAGGGGTAAAGCATTTTCGTCAGCAGTATAGCAACTAGTAAGTTGCTCATGTTAAGTAAATAACTCCCCATCAATACTCATGCAAGTGATACTAATTAAACTAGGTGAATCATAGCAAACGAGAACTGACATGATGGTAAGAGGAAACCACACTGAGAATCACAAGGGGTTCCAAAGGAGGCCATCAAGGAAGTAATGCAAGATGGATATGATAAACTGCAAATATTCATAAAATAGTGGTAGAATAAGTAAAAATATTTTAAATAATTAATATGTCTTAATGTTAAGTTCGTTGGTTGTGTCCAAAGTCTATGGTCGTGTCACAGGACCTCTTGTAGAATACTGTTGCTGTTTTTCTACATGCACAGAGTGTCAAACTGTCTCTTCAATATTTATTCATTCACTAGTATTGTCCTTGAACCTGATTAAGATTTTACTTGGATGCCCACACATTCAGAATAGAAGATTCACATCCTGAATGGAACCCTTCCTTTCTTTTTAAAAATCCAATGGTAATTACAACTCGGTAGTGGTTTGTGGTTCCTTGTTTCCTTATTTATTGGCTCCATCCATTTATCCTCCTCAAATATGTCATTATTTTGTGCATAAAAATCAATGAAGCTTAAAAGGGTGACTGGTGGAGGTTTCAATGGGCTATTTTTTTTTTCCAAGCATGGCAGCTTGGATGTTTGGAATGTGCCCACAGGACATTTTATTTGCAAATGCTGCCAGTCTATTTTCTGTTTACTTCCCCCAAAGTGCTCAGAATTTTAGTTTTTGCTGTGTGAACAGCTGTCACCCCTAGTGCCCCTGTCATGTTGCTCCCAGATGTTCCATTCAGGGCTGGGGCATTTGTCAAAACAGCCACTTTATGGTCTTCCTGAACATTGACTATCTGCCCCCATACAGTAAGATTTGACACCACAGTGTGTCATGGGGCACATTGTAAGAGGATCATTGAGATGGATACACAGATACATAATGAGTGTCCCATGTCCCCAAAGGGGACTAATCATGCCTTAGGAAAGCCAGACATGAGTATAAGTGAGATCAGGACATTAATAACACAGAATGCCTAAACTAACACAGGTAAATGAATTCAGACAACTTTAATATTCAAGACTTGCTTATTGGATCTCTATAACACAGAATCTACAATAAAATCAACTTTCTTTGGTTTAGTTTCCTCATCTGTAAAGAGTTTGGCTGCAGTGCTGCCCCATTTTGTGTCACACATTAATTTTCAAGTAACCATAGGACTAATAGGTTTTCCAGACTCCCTCTTTATTCTTTACATGAGACCCTGCTTAGCGGTGGCATATAGGTAGTTAGAAAGTGATGTGTATCTTTCAATTCATTATTGTGATTTGAGTTAACACTCTGAATTTGAGTTACCACTCTGAGTTGTAAAAGGGATCCAAATATCATGTTTCTTGACACAATATGTTCAGTAGTTCATATCATAGTATAATTTTAAAACTTCTGACTCAATGAGACCTCAAGAATCTTTTAGATTTATTTATTTTATACGAATGAATATTTTGACTGCTTGCATGTATGCTTATGTACCAATACATGACTAGTGTCCACACAGGTCAGAAGAATTAATCTGATTCCCGGGACTGAGGTTACAGATGGCTATGAACACCATGTGAGTGACCAGAATTGAACCTAGCACTCAATAACTGAGCTATCTCTCCAGTTCTGAGACTTGATGTTTTAAGAAATTAACAGCAAAATTCTGGTGAGTGTGTTACATGTATTATAGGTTGATGGAACAGGGTGATATCTTTGGTAGTACCTCTATAATCAGTTTACTGAAAAAATAAACTTCTAATAAACTGTTTAAGAAACAAGGGGTATATGAAGGATAATGTAACTTAATCACAAGGCTAGAAAAAGGGATACAATTGTGTGCTCATGAACAAAGGATACAGAAAAATGACTTTGGGTTACATACTATTAATATCTGCAGTATGTTGGAATGACCCCCTGAAAGGTGAAAACCCATTCATAGAAGATTTGGTGAACCTAGGAAGTGATCCCCAAAATTGAGGACAGATTAGCCCTGACTACTCTTTGCTGTGTGGAACTGATATTCTGTAGACAGCCAGGCGTCTTTTGTTTTTGCTAAATTTGGTAAATGACAATTTCATAATGTATATAATCCATTCTGATTACTTGCATCTCCCCACTCTTTCTTTTTTTTGAATATTTATTTATTTATCATGTATACAATATTCTGTCTGTGTGTATGTCTGCAAGCCAGAAGAGGGCACCAGACCTCATTCCAGATGGTTGTGAGCCACCATGTGGTTGCCGGGAATTGAACTCAGAACCTTTGGAAGAGCAGGTAATGCTCTTAACCACTGAGCCATCTCTCCAGCCCTCCCCACTCTTTCTTATCTCCATCCAACCTCTGTCATCCCTTCCTCATACTAGTTCTTTTCCCAGATTTTTATCTTTTAAATTAAATTTTAATAAGAGCAATCAGCATGACCATGCGTTTGGAAATGTCCATTGGAGCTGGTTGGCTCACATCTGGGTACAATACCTAAGATAATGACTGTCCATTTCCAAGAAATCCTAAAGTATCCAATAGTTCATGAGAGGGAGTAGGACCCTATGGAATACTCCAATCTGCAATTTACTGTTGGTGGGCACAACCTTGTGCAGGGCCAGCACAGGAAAATGCAAGGCACCTTTCCCAGTGCATCCACAATGCTGTAGAATCACATATCCGATTACTGTGTCGTGCATGCTCTGCAGATATCATTCTTCAGCTCTTGTGTAGTCTAACCCTGATATTCTTCATGCTTCTTCTTTTGCCATATTCCCTGATCCTTAGAATGGGAATGGACAAATAGATGACCTGTTTAGAGCTAAGCATTCAATTGCCCCTAATCTCCATACCTGTGGCAGCCATGAGTCCCCACATTAACCACTTTATATTGCAGAGAAATATTTCTCTAACTCAGGCTAAGAGCAGTATTTGCCCATGTATATAAGCTTAAATAATAGAACACCTTTTGACACCACATCAGTATAACTAAACAGCAAGGTCCTCCTTAAGCCTTATGACTTCCTCAACCACAGGTTTTTGCTTGGGCTTGCAATACCGTGAACATAAAAACAAATTTATTATGAAAACATATGGTCACCTTTGTAACATTTATGCTATTGTTTCACCACTGGATAAACCTGTCCTGGAAGATTAGCACTGTAGTTTATGAGTCAAAAGATGAGTAACTCCAAAGTCTTTTCTTACCTTGTAGCCTACATGATACCTTCCAGAATTCAGAATGTTAGCCAGCCAAGAACCTTGCAACCTGGATCCAGTTACATGTCTCTGTATATTGTAACTAAAGTATAGTATGGTGTCTTTAGCAAATGGATCTTATGACCCAGCTCTGGCAGACAACCAGGAAGAAATGCAAAAGTCTGTGTTATTTGGGGACTTCTAGAGCTTCCTTGACCAACACCTCATATGGAGATATCCCACACTTGGCTTTGAGATTTTTTTAATTTATATTCATGTCTATAGATTTTATTTAATTTTTGGAGGGTAGACATATGCCACAGCACACATGTGGAGGTTGGAGTACTGTTTTCATTGGTTTTTGTCCTGCCCGGTTCCTGCAATCGTTAAGTCCCGAAGAAATCACACAGAGTTCTACATTAGTTATAAATTGATTGACCCATTAGCTCAGCTTCTTATTATCTCTTATAACTTATATTAGCCTATTATTCTTCTCTGTGTCAGCCATGCGTCTCAGAACCTTATTTGGCAGGGCAGTCACATCTTGCTTTTTCTGTGGGTGGGTTAGGACTGCAGAATAGGACTTCCTTCATCCCAGAATTTTCCTGTTGTTTTTGACCCGCTTCTACTTCCTGTCTGGTTGTCTCACCTATACTTCCTGCCTGCTACTAGCCAATCGGGGTTTATTTAAAATATCTTGATAGAATACAGACAATTGTCCCATACCAGGAGTACAATTTATAGGAGTCAATTCTATCCTACTATCATGTAGTCTCCCCGGACTGAAAACAATCGTGGTGGGTGAAGAAAGCAGGGATGTTCAGTAAAAATCCTTCTTTTCCTGTGATATTTCTGTGCCTGCATGCACCTTTAAATACTTTAAATGTTCTCTCTTAGCATCTATTCAAAGACTGAATTCTCACAGTTGAGGGGCTCTTCAGCAATTCTGGGAGGAAGACTGAGAGGCACAGTCGCTTAGCATAGTGGTGATAGTGGGAAGCTGTCTTAACAATGGTCTAATTCAATTCATAGCTTTAAACTTATTGATACCAAATTTGAGTGGATATTTACCTCACATCAAACAGCTCACTAATAAAGTTGGTGTTTCACTTACATTTTCCAATTTTGTTTGGAGAAAGGATGTAGCTTTCTATATTTGATCTATGTTTAAACTATCCGATGCCTCAATCCACAAGTCAAAATGTCAGCCTTCTTCTTGTTTCTAAAATTTTAAACTCCTTAACACTAGTCTTTTAGAGTTTCCCGCATGGTGGATGCCAGGAACAGGAGGAGCATGTCTTTTGGAGCAACAGTGGCTTAAGGCTTCGGCTCTAGCTTTTGATCACTAACACACATAGTCCTGCTTGGAATTCCACAGATGGAATTTTCTCGGGGAGTCTATGACTTTTCTGCTTATGCAGCTGAAATAAATCTTTTCTAAATCTGGTTATTTTGCTCCTATGCCCAGCTCTTTATTAACTACAGGTTGAAAGTCAGGTTTAGAAGCTTTTTTTTCAGGCATGTTATGTATGTGGAACTTTACTGCCCTCTGCTGTTAGTATTACCTGAGCACCCCCGCCCCATGCCCTCTCATCTGATGATGTCAAGCTCCAAAGTAAAATGAAGATTCTGTAAAACTGAGTTTTCAATACCAAGAACTGCAAGGAAGGACCAGTAACCAAAGATCCATTACACTGAGGATGCAAATGCGTTTCAACATTTTCAACGTGTACAATTATATATCCTGGGGGAAAATAGGCAAAAGTGTGTGTGTGTGTGTGTGTGTGTGTGTGTGTGACTGTCTCTGTATCTGGTGACCTCAAACCTGTAGGTTTTTAACTGTGAAAGGAGAAATTAAAAGAAAAATAAGACCTATTAATTTATTCCAGTTTATCTTTGACAATTACAGAAGGAAAAGGTTTCTGAAATGCTTTCCCTTTTGCTTCAACCATTGTACCTTCTGTAACTTATTTGGTTTCAAATATCAAACAAGAAATGAATGACCTGCCTGATATTTTTCTTTTGAAATAGTGGCTCATAGTCAAGTGTACTCTAGTCTTGAATTATTAATAATTTGGAAGGAAGTTGGGATTTTATCTTCATTTACAACATATGAAGTGGTACACTGGGAAAATCTACCCACAGGAACTTAGTATGAAGCATAATTAAATCTCTGACAACATAGCTATTAACTGCTCAAGTTCTAGGTTATTAATGTGCCTCAAAAATCTGTAGGGGCTGCTTCTATATTAAGGTAGACGGCTTCTTACCTTATGGTACTGACTTGATACAATCCTTCAATGCTTAACTCAGTAATATTTGTACAGAATACATAGACATGTGCCTCTGCCTTCAGCCACATGACCAACCGAAGAGCAAAAATGTGAGTGTGAAACTGAATAAAGCATGATTTATTCTGGTGGAAAGGGGATTTCTCCTTTAAACAAGATTATTTAACTTGCTGAGTGGGTTTCATGTTTCTGTTTTTCCCTTTTAAATTTTATATTACTTTCTATTGTGATAGTAATAAAATGAACCAGACAGTGATGATGGCCTTCTTTGACTATACAAATCATTTCTTATTAGTAAATTTCTCTGGGCTTGGAGACATTTTACAGGTAGTGCTTCAAGGTTAATTTTATAACTCTTCACCCTTTTGGTTTTCTCGTATTTATTTTTTTCAAATAATTTAATAGTTGAATTATTTTCTATTTATTTTGATATTCATGGCATTCAACAAGCTTGAGGAACCAGAGTGATTATGATATAAGGCCCAGCTAGGTGTGCTGGTACACACTTTTAAACCCAACAGTCAGGAGGTAGGTGCAAGAGGATCTCTATTAATTCCAGGCTAGCCAGGTCTACACAGAAGATTTATAGGTCATCCTGATTTAAAGAGTGAGACTGTATCTCAGACAAACAACCAATGGTCCCACTTGACAAAATGTATATAGCCATCTTTATTAATTAAAAATATAAAAATTAAGACAATATGACATTAGCATTCAAGTTGATGACTTCCCTGATCTCATTATTGTCATTCTACCATGAGATCAAGCACTCAAAGCATGCTGTATTATGATTAACCATTCAGCCACCATAGTCCCATCAACATGAGGTGAAGCAACATCTTGGTTTATAAGTGGCCTGTTTGTCATATTTCTTCAGCTATTTGACAGAGCAAGAGCAGTCCTTGTCTGTGTTTTATCACCAAGCTAAGTCACTACACTTCATGAGACAGGAGAATCTGCACCCTGTGTCCCAGGAGATTTTGAAATCACACTCAGATATCAGTGTCTAATAATTAAGATGACCTTAAGTGTTATAAATTACACAGTTAGACAAACACAGCAAAATGCAGTAAAGCAGATTTGTTGTTAGTTCAACATGTTATATTCCACTGTGAAACCTGAAGGTCAGCCCCCACCTCAGTCTTGATCAAGTGTTCCTTGAAGCATTCAGATTTGATGTTCAGTGTTGTTTCACTATGAGCTTGATGTAGTCTTTCTTGATTCAATATTGGCCTATGGAAGAGAAGACATGGAGCACATTTTTTCCTGCTTTTACAGTCCTCTGTATGTTTGTGATATATGCTGAGATGACTTCTTTCATTGATATTGAATTCCTTATTGACAGTGAACTTTTTTGTGCAGACATGCTTCAGGGTATTTATTGGTACTGAGGTAGCTATGTTTCAATTAATCAAAAGGGGCTGAAAGAAATGAATAGGGGCGACTTCCCGTTTCTGAAATCATTAAGGCTTGCTGGTCATGAAGATTGATTCCTGGAAACTTCCTTAATCTTAAAGTTATCAACACGAAGAAGAGAAATATGTACAAAATATTTCATGATTGTTGTTCCAGTATAGAAAGCTTGTTTTGATTTTCTGATCAAGAAATAGAGGAGGCCTTTTAAGAACCTCCTCTGAATTAAAGAGGCATGGGGCTAGCAGATGCTGATGACCTCAGTCCTGCTGAAAATGTGAAGTTCCTGGACCTAATACGGCCCATATGTGCTTTAGTGGAAGCTCTCAGTCTATACTTCAAAATTAGAAACAAACAAAACATAAACAACCAACCAACAAAACAGACAAAACATTTGACTAATTCCCCAACAGACTAAAAGACCTATCCTTGGGGAGACAAACACAAGGAAAAGTCTAACCATGCAACTCAAACCTGCGTGGAAAGAAAAGGCAAAGGGACAGATATTAGAAACATGAAGACTGAGAAGACCATTCAATACCAGCCAATCGTAGATCAGGAGCAGATACGGAGGAGGTGGCAAGGATGGTTTCTAAGGATGCTGTGCTGAATGTGACTGACATTGGTCAGACTTCGACATAACACAACTTGAAACAATTCTAAGTCTTCCTGTTCCACGACTTACAGACTACTCAGACTGTTTGTTGGCTCAAAGGTGAGAGAGAAGCTTGAGCAAAATTAACTCCGATGGAGCTTTGCTTTTTCTCATGCCAGATAAGATGTCTGATTAAACACCTAGATATATATGATCATGAGCCCATCATCCTGAGCTGGCAAGAAAGTTTCCAAGTGGTCGTTGTTGGCGTATGTAGGAACCAAACTTCCTCATTACAAAGTTGACCTGTCATATATATTAAAGCCAGCCCTATCCCATCTCAACCATAGCTGCCAACCACAGCCATGCACACCTGAAAAAAAAAAAAAAACAAAACAAACAAACAAAAAAAAAAACAAAAGGACCATGTGGAATTTTGGTGTTTGTTAGGATTAATTAATATGGAAAAGAATAGCATTGCTGCTTTATTCTTAACAACTCAGGGATAGTGATAAATTTCCAATTCTTTCTACACATAAAACAAAAATATTCTATTCTACAAGTGAAAAATGGCTTACTCAAATTTGCAATTTACCAAACTTGTATTTCTTGATTTTGCTACTTCACAGACAGCATCTCTTTGCTTTAAATGATCTAATGTCTGTTACTTTCCCTTTTCAGACTAAAGTTATCATTCCTGTTTTCTTTCTATTTTCAAATAGATTCAACAAGTAATTGATAGTTGCACACTTCAGTATTTTTAAGCACATCCCCTGAATTATCATCACCTAAATCTAGAATCTGTTGACTTTGATCATTATCAAAGAAGCCCTATTCTAATTTACACATATTCCCCTATCTTTCTCCACCTTTCATTCTACCAATTCCCAGTTTGAGGAAAACACTAACCTACATTTGTTAGTGACTCCATTTGCTTACCATGTTTTGACTATCAACAATGTCTGGTGCATAATTCACTTGGCACATCACTGTTGTATGGTTGAAAATACTGCACAATGTGTATATACCATATTTTATAGATCCCACTTTTAGATGGTGGGGACTTGACCCTTTCTCTTTGACAACTATAATTATCCACTTACAAATCTTACAAGTGTTTTGGATGTATACCTAAGAGTGGAATCACTTAGGCACATGTTAACTTGACTTTGTAAGGAATGGGTGAGTGGGTTCTATGACATTATTCCACCTGCCTGCATACATGAAAGTCGCAATTTTCCTACATCTTTTTCAATATTCTGTGACAACTCTTTTTATTATTAACTTCCTAATGGGTCTAAAATGTAAATTTGTAGAAATTTTTACTTGATTCACATATTTCTTAAAAGTGATGAGTAAAACATATATGTACAAAGTTTTTTATGTTTTAGACAACATCTTTCAAGACACGGCCAGTCAGGCCCTTGTCAATTTTTAACTAGCTACATATTCCTTAATAAGTTACCTGGAAGCTTGCATTAGTTTGGATGCTAATCCTGACCGGAAGTACAGTTTTTTTTCTATTCTTTGTGCTCACCTTTTTAAATTTTTTTCATAAAAGCATTTCAAAGACAAATTATTTTCATTTTAATAAAGTCCACAATTTTTGTTAACTTGTGCTTATATTTTCAGTATTTAGAAGGCTTTGAATAAACAACATCACAAAGATTTACTATTCTCTTTTATTGTATGCTTTGAACCACAGCACTTATTTTTAGGTCTTTGACTCCCTGTAAGTTAATATTTTCATATAGTATAGTGTGGTGTGGTATGGTATGGTATAGTATAGTATAGTACATGAAGAAGAAATGACTCCATGACTGAGTGTCTGCTTATCTAACTCCAAAGCATCATTTGAAAATAACAAGTTACCCTCAATATATTCCTATAATTAACTTGAACATAGGTTAGTTGAACTTTTAGATCTTTTGCATTGATATACAAGTCTGTTTCTGAAAAAAAAATTGTATCAAGATATAAAGTAAGAAATTAAAATCTTTCTAGATTTCACTAAAAATAGTATACCCAAACTTAAAGCACACAAAGAAAGCAGTGCTAAAAAGAAATTTCATTGAATGAAGTGCCCACATTAAGAAAAAATTAAAGAGCTCTCATATTAGCAACTTAAAAGCACACTTGTAAGTCTAGAACAAAATGAAATAAATACATGCAAAAGGAGTAGACAGCAAGAAATAATCAAACTAAAGACTGACATCAATAAAATAGAAACAAAGAGAATAATAGAATCAATGAAAGTGTTGGTTTTTTGAGAATATCAACAAGGTATACAATCTATTATCCAAACTAATTAAAAATCAAGGAGAAAATACTCAAATTAATGAAATAAGAAAAAGAAATGAGGACATTATAACATATTCAGGAATTTCAGAGCATCATAAGAACGTAATTTAAAAATCTGTGTTCCGACAGATGGGAAAATCTAAAAGAAATGGATAATTTTCTTGATATATATGACTTAAAATTTTAAAACAGGATCAGATAAACAATTTAAATAGACCTAAAACCCATAGTGCAATAGAAATTAAAAGTTTCCCAACCAAAGATGCCAAGGGCTAAAAGGTTTTAGAACAGAATTCTACCCAACTTTCAAAGAAGAGTTAACATGTCAAATATTTCACAAAATGCAAACAGAAGAAACATTACCTAATTGATTTTATGAGGTCATATTTACCCTAATACCCAAACCACATAAACACTCAACAAAGAGAATTACAGATCTGTTCCCTTTATAAAAATAGATGCAAAAATCCCCAATAGAATATTTGCAAACCAAATGGAAGAACACCTTAAAAATAAAATCTATTATGGTCATGTAGATTTCATTCCAGAGATGTAAGTATGTTTCATATACAAAAATCAGTATATTAATTCACCATATATGCAAACTGAATGAAAAAAAAAACCATAATCATCTCATTACACGCTGAAAAGGCCTTTGAAAAAATTCTATGCCTTCTCATGACAAAAGTCCTGGAGAGATTAGGAATATAAAGAACATACATGACATAATAAATTCAGTAACAAATGCAGTTTAAAGATAGCATATAGCTTGAGCTCTCGGCAGGGCCCCCACTCCCTGCATACCTCCTCTTTCTTCCTAGCCCACCCAGCTTCCATCCAGAATCCTCCCCACTTTGCCCCACCGCCTTCTTTCTGCACATAACATCACCCAGCCCAGCCAGTCTGGGCACTGGGTCCGAATCATCGCGGCACCCAAGCGGGCGGGAGTCTCTTTGTTTCTATGGCCTGCCTGCACCAAGCAGGGTAGGAGCTTTGTTTGCGACCTGCCCACCAGCACGGAGGCCTGATCTCTCGGCGCCAGGAGACCCAGCGTTGGGGAGACCCAACGTTGGGGAGAGACAACGTTGGGGAGATCCAGCATTGGGTAGGCAAGGAGACCTGATCCGGTAAAGAAGATCCATAAGGGAGCATTTGGAAGAAGAGATGGGTAGACGCCAAGGCAAGAATTCGCCCAACAAGCTGAAAAGCAACATGAAGCCACCAGAAACCAGCGACCTCACAGCGGGAGGAAATGAACACCTTAATCAAGAAGAAGTAGAAAAGGTTGACTTCATGAAAGTGATTGACGCCCTTAAACAGCATGTAAAAAATGCCCTTATAGAAATGGATGAGAAATATAACAGAAAGTTTGAAGATCTGAATAAATCAGTGAATGATACCCTAGAAAACCAAGGAAAAACAATCAAACAGATAATGGAAATGGTGCAAGACTTGAAAACTGAAATGGAGGCAAAGAAGAAAACACAAACAGAGGGCCGGCTGGACATGGAAAATTTAAGTAAACAAACAGAGTCTACAGAAACAAGCATAACCAACAGAATACAACAGATAGAAGAAAGAATCTCAGATTCTGAAAATACCATAGAGAAAATAAACACTCTGATCAAAGAAAACAGCAAGTCCAACAAACTCTCATCACAAAATATTCAGGAAATATGGGACACAATAAAAAGACCAAACCTAAGAATAATAGGAGTAGAAGAAGGAGAAGAAGTGCAGCTCAATGGTCCAGAAAATATATTTAATAAAATTATAGAAGAAAACTTTCCCAATCTAAAGAAAGATATACCTATGAAGGTTTAAGAAGCATACAGAACACTGAGTAGGCTGGATCAAAAAAGAACATCCCCTCGCCATATAATTATCAAACACAAAGCATACAGAATAAGGAAAGAATATTAAGTGCTGCAAAGGAAAAAGGCCAAATTACTTATAAAGGTAAACCTATCAGACTTACACCTGACTTCTCCATGGAAACCATGAAAGCCAGAAGGTCCTGGATAGATGTACTTCAGAAACTAAGAGACCATGGATGCAAGCCCAGATTACTATACCCAGCCAAGCTTTCATTCACTATAAATGGAGAAAATAAAATTTTCCAGGATAAAAACAAATTTAAACAATATGCAGCCACAAATCCAGTCTTACAGAAAGTAATAGAAGGAAAATCACTAACCAAGGAGTCCAACAATGACCACAATAACTCAGACATCTAGAGACCCTTCACCAACACAAATCAAAGAAGAGAAACACACAAACCCTACTACTAAAAAAAATGACCGGAGTTAACATCCACTGGTCATTAATATCACTTAATGTCAATGGACTCAACTCACCTATTAAAAGGCACAGGCTAAGAGATTGGATATGAAAACAGGATCCAACATTCTGCTGTTTACAAGAAACATACCTCAACCACAAAGACAGGCACCTACTCAGAGTAAAGGGCTGGGAAAAGGCTTATCAAGCAAATGGACCTAAGAAACAAGCAGGTGTGGCCATACTAATCTCTAACAAAGTTGACTTCAAACTTAAATCAATCAGAAGAGATGGAGAGGGGCATTTTATACTCATAACAGGAACAGTTCAGCAGGATGAAGTCTCAATTCTGAACATCTATGCCCCTAATTTAAAAGCACCCACGTACATAAAAGAAACATTGCTAAAACTCAAGGCAGCCATCAAACTGCACACACTAATAGTAGGAGACTTCAACACTCCTCTCTCACCAATGGACAGGTCAATCAGACAGAAACCTAACAGAGAATTAAGAGAATTAATGGAGGTAATGCATCAAATGGACTTAACAACATCTATAGAACATTCCACCCAAATAGGAAAGAATATACCTTCTTCTCTGCAGCTCATGGAACCTTCTCAAAAATCGAACACATAGTCGGTAACAAAGCAAACATCCACAGTTACAAAAAAATATTAGTAACCACCTGTGTCTTATCAGATCACCATGGATTAAAGTTAGAATTCAACAACAATGCTACCCCCAAAAAGCTTACAAACTCATGGAAACTGAACAGTCAACTACTGAACCATACCTGGATTAAGGAAGAAATTAAGAAAGAAATTAAAGTCTTCCTGGAATTCAATGAAAATAAAGAAACAACATACTTAAACTTATGGGACACTATGAAAGCAGTCCTAAGAGGAAAGTTTATAGCACTAAGTGCCCACTTAAAGAAAACAGAGAAAGCTCACATTGGAGACTTAACAGCCCAACTGAAAGCTCTAGAAAAAAAAAGAAGCAGACTCACCTAGGAGGAGTAGAAGACTGGAAATAATCAAACTGAGGGCTGAAATCAACAAAATAAAACACAGAAAACAATCCAAAGAATCAATGACACAAAAAGCTGGTTTCTGGAGAAAATCAACAAGATTGACAAACCCCTATCCAAACTAATCAAACGGCAGAGAGAGAATTTGCAAATTAATAAGATCAGAAATGAAAAGGGGGACATAACCACAGACACAGAGGAAATTCAGAGAATCATTAGATCTTACTACAAAAGCCTAATGCCACAAAACTGGAAAATGTAAAGGAAATGGACACTTTTTTAGATAAATACCATATACCAAAGTTAAACCAGGACCAGGTGAACAATCTAAATAGACCTGTTAGTCGCGAAGAATTAGAAGAGGTTATCAAAAACCTCCCTACCAAAAAAAGCCCAGGACCAGATGGCTTCAATGCGGAATTCTACCAGAACTTCCAAGAAGACCTAATACCTATACTCCTTAATGTATTTCACAATATAAAAACAGAAGAGTCATTGCCAAATTCCTTTTATGAAGCTACAGTTACTCTGATACCAAAACCGCACAAAGACTCAACCAAGAAAGAGAATTACAGGCCAATCTCACTCATGAACATCGATGCAAAAATCCTCAACAAAATACTGGGAAACCGAATCCAAGAACACATTAGGAAAATTATCCATTATGATCAAGTAGGCTTCATCCCAGGGATGCAGGGCTGGTTCAACATACGAAAATCTATCAATGTAATCCAGCATATAAATAAACTGAAAGAAAAAAACCATATGATCATTTCATTAGATGCTGAAAAAGCATTTGACAAAATTCAACACCCCTTTATGATAAAAGTATTGGAGAGATTAGGGATACAAGGGTCATACCTAAATATAATAAAAGCTATATACAGCAAGCCGACAGCTAACATTAAATTAAATGGAGAGAAACTTAAAGCCATCCCACTAAACTCAGGAACATGACAAGGCTGTCCACTCTCGCCATACCTCTTCAATATAGTACTTGAAGTTCTAGCAATAGCAATAAGACAACATAAGGGGATCAAAGGGATTCGAATTGGAAAGGAAGAAGTTAAACTTTCGTTATTTGCAGATGATATGATAGTGTACATAAGCGACCCCCAAAACTCCACCAAAGAACTTTTACAGCTGATAAACACCTTTAGTAATGTGGCAGGATACAAAATAAACTCCAAAACATCAGTCGCCCTCTTATACACAAAGGATATGGAAGCATAGAGGGAAATCAGAGAAGCTTCACATTTCACAATAGCCACAAACAGCATAAAATATCTTGGGGTAACTCTAACCAAGGAAGTGAAAGATCTATTTGACAAGAACTTTAAGGCATTGAAGAAAGAAATTGAGGAGTATACCAGAAAATGGAAGGACCTTCCTTGCTCTTGGATTGGGAGGATCAACATAGTAAAAATGGCAATTCTACCAAAGGCAATTTATAGATTTAATGCAATCCCCATCAGGGTCCCATCAAAATTCTTCACAGATCTTGAGAGGACAATAATCAACTTTATAAGGAAAAAAAAAAAACCCAGGATATTCAAAACAATCCTATACAATAAAGGATTGTCTGGAGGCATTACCATCCCTGACTTGAAACTCTATTAACAGAGCTACAGTGATGAAAACAATGTGGTACTGGAATAAAAACAGAGAAGTTGACCAATGGAATCGTATAGAAGACCCGAATTTTAACCCACAAACCTATGAACACCTCATTTTTGATAAAGGATCCAAAAGTTTACAATGGAAGAAAGAAAGCATTTTTAACAAATGGTGCTGGCATAACTGGATGTCAACCTGTAGAAGAATGAGAATAGACCCATATCTATCACCATGCACAAAACACAAGTCCAAATGGATTAAAGACCTCACTATCAGTCAGAACACAGTGAACCTGATAGAAGAGAAAGTGGGAAGTACCCTACAGGAGATGGGCACAGGAGATCACTTCCTATGTGTAACCCCAACAGCACAGACTTTAAGGGCAACATTGAATAAATGGGACCTACTAAAACTGAGAATCTTCTGTAAAGCAAAGGACACTGTCACCAAGACAAATAGGCAAACTACTGACTGGGAGAAGATCTTCACCAACCCTGCAACAGACAAAGGTCTGATCTCCAAAATATATAGAGAACTCAGGAAACTAGACTTTAAAATGCTAATTAACCCAATTAAAAAATGGGGCAATGAACTGAACAGAGAATTCTCAGCAGAGGAAGTTCAAATGGCCAAAAGACACTTAAGGTCATGCTCAACCGCCTTAGCAATCAGGGAAATGCAAATCAAAACAACTTTGAGATATCATCTTACACCTGTCAGAATGGCTAAAATAAAAAACTCCAATGATAGCCTTTGCTGGAGAGGCTGTGGAGGAAGGGGAACACTCATCCATTGCTGGTGGGAATCCAATCTTGTGCAACCACTTTGGAAATCGGTGTTTCGGTTTCTCAGGAAATTCGGGATCAACTTACCCCTGGACCCAGCAATACCACTCCTGGGAATATACCCAAGAGATGCCCTATCACATGACAAGAGCATTTGTTCAACTATGTTCATAGCAGTATTATTTGTAATAGCCAGAACCTGGAAATAACCTAGATGCCCTTCAATGGAAGAATGGATGAAGAAAGTGTGGAATATCTACACATTATAGTACTATGCTGTGTTAAAAAACAATGACTTCTCAAATTTTGCATGCAAATGGATGGAAATAGAAAACACTATCCTTAGTGAGGTATCCCAGACCCAAAAAGATGAACATGGGATGTACTCACTCATAATTGGTTTCTAGCCATAAACAAGGGTCACGGAGTCTACACTTGGTGATCCCAAAGAAGCTAAGTAAGAAGGTGAACCAAAGGAAAAGCATATAGTTGCCCTCTTGGCTATGGGAAGTAGACAAAATTGCCGGGGAGAAAATTGAGATCTTGGGGGTGGGGTGGGATGGGGGTAAGGGGAGATGGGGAGAGAGGGGGGAGAGGGGGAGAATGGGGGGGAGCTTGGGGAAGGGGGAGGATTGGGATGAAGGAAGGTTGGATGGGGGAGCACGGAAGCACGGTTCTTAGTTAAGGGAGCCACCTTAGGGTTGGCAAGAGACTTGAACCTAGAGTGGCTCCCAGATACCCAAGCCGAGGTCCCCAGTTAGTTCCTTGGGCAGCTGAGGATGGGGAACCTGAATTGACCCTATCCTAGAGCAATAATGACGAATATCTTGCATATCATCATAGAACCTTCATCTGGTGATGGATGGAGACAGAGACAGAGACCCACACTGGAGCACTGGACTGAGCTCCCAAGGTTCCGATGAGGAGCAGAAGGAGGGAGAACATGAGCAAAGAAGTCGGGACCACGAGGGGAGCACCCACCCACTGAGACAGTGGAGCTGATCTATTGGGAGCTCACCAAGGCCAGCTGAACTGTGACGGAAAAAGCATGGGATAAAACTGGACTCTCTGAGCATGGCGAACAATGAGGGCTGATGAGAACCCAAGGACAATGGCACGGGGTTTTGAACCTACGTAATGTGCTGGCTTTGTGGGAGCCTAGCCAGTTTGGATGTTCACCTTCCTAGAAATGCACGGAGGGGGGAGGACCTAGGACTTACCACAGGGCAGGGAAATCTGACTGCTCTTTGGGCTGGAGAGGGAGGGGGAGAGAAGTGGGGGGAGGGGGAGAAGGGTGGGAGGAGGGGGAGGGAAATGGGAGGCTGGGAGGAGGAGGAAATTTGTTTTTTTTTTTTGTTTTCTCAATAAAAAAAAAGTTAAAAAAAATAAAGATAGCATATAGCCAAAATCAAATTAAATGGAAAGAAAACTCAAAAAAATTCCACTAAAATCAGGAACAAGACAAGATTATTCGCTCCATATCTATTAAATAAAGTAGTTGGAGTTTTTGCTAGAGCAATAAGACAACTGAGGACATCAGGGAGATACAAATTTGGAAGGAAGTTTAAGCATTGTTATTTGCAGATGATGTGATAGTATATATAAGTTTTACTAAAAATTCTACCAGGGAACTTCTAAATATAAAAGTTTGCATCAAAGTAGCTAGATACTAGATTAACTTAAAAAAATTAGTAGCTCTCTATAGAAAGCAATCAGGGAAAAAATGCCTTTTAAAATAACCACAAACATATAAAATATCTTTGGAAGGCTCTAACCAAACAAGTGAAATATGTTAAAAACTTCAAGTGTTTGAAGAAAGAAGTTAAAGAAGATATCAGGAGAGAGAATTTCGAAAAAAGTAGGGAACCAATACCCTTCACAATAGCTTCAAATAATATAAAAATAATATAAAATATCCTGTAATCACTCTCCTAAAGCAAGTGAAAGACTTTTATGATATAAGCTCATGTGTTTAAAGAAAAAAATTGAAGATGTCAGAAAATGGAAAGATCTTTCATGCTGATTGATCAGAAGGATTAACATAGTAAAAATAACCATCCTACCTAAAGTTATCCCCAGATTCAATGAATTATCCATCACAATTCCAAATCAATTCATTACAGATCTTGAAAGAACAATTCTTAACTTCAAATGGAAAAATAAAAATCCCAGGATAGTTAGAACAATCTGGAAAAATAAAAGACCTGCTGGAGATTCCACCAGTCCCAATTTCAAGACTTACTATGGAGTTATAGTAATAAAATCCACATGGTTTTGACATATTATCAAACACATTTATCAATGGAATGGAGTAGAATACACAGACAACAATTGACACACTTATGGACACCAGAGTTGTTATAAAGAAGTCAGGGCAGGAATTCAAACAAGACTTGTAACAAAAATAATTCAGGAACACTATTGATAGGCTCATGATTACTAAGCTTTATTGCCCCTGCCCCATCCTCCCCTACCCCATACATGAAAGATGTCGCTGCAAGCTAAGCCTTCCTAGATCAACTAACAATCGGAAACAGACCTCCCACTTACTTGCTCACAGGCCAGTCTATTCTGTGCAATCTCTCGATTCAAGATCCCTTCTTAGTTGTTTAGACTCTGTCAAGCTGACAGGTCAAGGTGGCTGGACACATGGAGAGTATGTAAAGGCTGTTGCATCTCCAGCTATTCATGTGGGCAAGATTTTAACCAATCCTGTCAACTATAGCTAGAATAATCATTAGATTGTACCATTTTCTTTTTTTTAGGAGTCCTAAGCTATGTGAACATCAGACTGGAAATGTTTGATGTCCTTGCATATTGAGATGGGATCCCTTGTGTGAGGATGCTTCCTGAACAGAAAAGAACAAGATGAATAATAACAGGCTAGTGTGTTACAGCCAATTATAATTACAAGAAATGAGGAGAGAAGAGGAGATGACAGGAGAAAGGGGCAGAAGAGAAAGGAGAAAGACAGGCAGACAAAGAGAAAGAGTCTTGACTTTAAAATAAAATGAAAAATTATGGATAAATGAGAGTGAAAATACATATTTTAAGGAGGAACAGTATTTCAGCATTGGAAAATATAGCCATGCAATTCATGAAAAATTTGCCTTTCAAGGCTGTTCTATAGACTTTGAAGTGTGAAGGATCAGAAAGAAAGACAGAAAGCCAGACAGACAAAGAAAGAAAGAGAGAGGAAGGGAGAAAGGGAGGGAGGGAGGGAGGGAGGGAGGGAGGAAAGAAGGAAGGAAGGAAGGAAGGAAGGAAGGAAGGAAGGAAGGAAGGAAGGAAGGTAGATGATGGGGGCCATGTCTGGAACTCAGTGGGTGATGGAAATCAATATTAAAATTCTTGCAATGCATGCTTCAGGGAAACAAATGACAAACTGTCTAACTTCAATTTCACTATCACCCTTCTGAAAGCTGAGAGCTCAGGAAAATCATTCACTTCATTATATTATTAGAAACATAAATGTGCTTCAATAAAATGTGTATACAAAGAGCTAGTTATTTTGTTAGTGGAAATAAACTTATGTGTTTAAATACTATGCTCAAATTTAGCAAGCTACAAATTTTAGATTACAAATGTATGCTTCTGTATGTATAACAACGCAACAAAATTCATATATACATATTAACTTTGTTGAATTGCCTTACTGGAAATTCTAACCAATGTAAAATTTAAATTCATTTTCTTACCTTATGTTAATCTAGGTAAATTTGGTTTTCAACCGGGGCTGCATAATACTGAGTGAACTCTTGCTTGGAGAAGGTCGCAGTAACTCACATTCTATATACCATTACCCCTGCATAAATGAAAATTATATATCAGTGAAAAAGGAAAGGTCTTATCACATTTAAAAACACATGCATTTCGCTTTTCTTCTCATAGAAATAATGATATCATTCTCCCAAGGATGATAGCAATAAAAATAGAAAACATTTGCATTTAGCTTCCATTCCCCAAGAGATATTTTTACTGTTTTAATTTTAAAGATGATGAAATAGACATTGTGCATCATTTGTGATTGGGTTCTAGACATTCCTGTTACAGGATAAGTTCATCCACATTACAGAATTTTCAGGGACTTGAAATTATCCTGTGAAGTGTTTCACATATATTGAATTTTTATAGACTCTGTCTTTGTGTATCTAAATAATGGTGTGCCCTGTCTTCAATATTAATTAAATATTAGGATTTACAGTACTTAAATATATGAGCTAATTTTAAGGATGGAGTTCTTTTTAACTTGAGAAAAGTTGAATAATTCTTCCTTGGTTGAATCATTAAAAACTACAGAAACAAAACAGAAAACTGTTTGCACATTTTTAATTTTGTGTCTTTTTTTGAGTTTTACCCTTGTCTATCATGATTGCTTTAAACTATTTCCTGGTTAAGACTACATTCACTATGAAATACAAGCTATAGACATGAATTTAAAAGTATTGCAACAGAAATTATGATGTATATTTTTATGTATTTTGTAAGGACTATATTCATCTTTTACTCCCCCTTAGCATATTTCATGACCTCATTGATGCACACACTTTAATTATCTGGTTATTATGAGACCCTGAGGCTTTCTGCCTCTAATTATACAAATGCCCAAGCAGCTGTATCATGAATAGATGAGATGAAATCTGACTTTTAGAAGGCATATTATATCATGAGACAATGTTGTAATGACAAAAATTTGCAGACAGATTACATTTTACTGCTACTGTTACTTGGGAAAGAAAAACTAATTGTGCTTGAAAGTAATACATTGATACTGTGGTTTTCTGGGATACAAAAATTAGGAGTTCTCTAATGACATTTCTGTAATTTGTCTGTCTCCTCGCCTACTTTATCTTTAAGTTTGTATCCACAGTTTTTTTTAATTATTTTATTGTTTGCCTTATTTTTAATTCTTGCTATAAATGACACAATTATTGATGTGATAGCCAGGAATGGGATGTGTAAATCTGTCTGTATTCCAATACCATTCCCGACTGACCTGTAAGCATCTATTCTGAGTGTTCATTGACATTTGAAACTTTGGATATTATTCCTGGGTGTTACAGGAATAATATAAACATAAAATTTCAGCATCTTGATACATATAAATTTTAAATAGGTGCATTAAAGATGACTAACACAAAAGGAATTTCTCTACTTAGTATTAGAAAACAAACAGAAATCAAAATTCAGTTCTTCTCAAGGAAAGAACTCTATTTCCAAATATCGCAGAAAGTAAATGAAACAGCTTTCATTTAACTGCTTGTGGGATAAATATATAGCATACACATGGCCTCCCCAGCAGGAGTCAACAACGAGAAAAACACATCCATTTATATAAAAATTTAAGTGGGTGAATAAATTATATAAACGAACCATGATAAATTCGAGGGAGCAAACAGTGAAATTTGAAGAACATAGCACATGATTAAGATCCCAAGGACTTTTTAGACTCTGTCTCCTATTCTCACTCTGCAAGGTCAAAGAAAACACAAATGAGAAGCAATGTCTCCTTCTTTTCTTTTTCTATTGATGGGGGAAAAGGCATTTCCTCAGGTGTGGCTTGATTTTCAAATAACACACCATGAGGAATACTATAGGCTTTTCCTCTCTGGACCTCGCTGAATCACTGTGATATCAAAACTGAAAGTCATGAAGACTTCTAAAGAGAGCCTCTCCAGATGACTAGTCATGGGTGAACAATGGTGGGGTGTCTGTTCTACCATTTGTGGGTCACATATTTGTATGCAGTAGGCAGGGCAACTTGTTCATCCCTGTGAATGTGGATGTGTTGTCTCAAGATGAGTTCTATGATTTTTGGTGACTTAGGCTTTGCAGTTTATAGTATGGTGATATCAACTGGGCACTCTTGTTCTTCATGGAAAATAGCTATAACATTGCTGTAAAATATGCTTCTGAAGAAAACTTCAATGGATACTGATTATAGTCTATCTGGTTTGAACTGACGTGGTATATTTTTAACCCATAAAGTAAAACTAATATTCCATTTCAAAAAAAAATCAAAGCAGTTTTGATCCCTAATTCACTATTCAAATCACTTTCTTGTATGCAGTACCCAAGAAGCCAGATTTTCAGATTAGGAAGCATGATGAAAATATGAAAAATTAATTTGATGTCATATAATGATTTGTTATATGGATTGAATATACTTTATCAATGAGTTAAAAATTCATCAACTGTTACTCTTGTTTTTCATTATGAAGATGCAATAGTTATTTGTTTATCTTTTATAAGGTCTTTCTCACGTAGCTGCCTCTGACAGCTGAACTACTATCCCTTAGCTCTGAGGTTGGTTGTGTAGTTCAGTGGTAAAACCCTTGCTTAGTATGCACTAGGTCTTAGGATCAGTATCTCCCTCCACAAAACAAGTGGGTAATTAAAATTCCAATATCTATAATTATTCATATTTTTAAATCATGTTTACCTGATATGGTCTAGAGCGATATTTCCATATCTGCAACTATGTATTTGGAATACCTTCATAAAATTTATAATATTTAGGAGGACATAGACTGGATTGAATAAGAGTTAGCTCCTGTCTAGAAAACAAATACCTATTTTCCTAAAGATATGAAAGAGATTTTCTAATGAAATTAAATAAATGTTTTCATGATGATCTGCACAGTGGATACATCTCAACGTGGAGCATGATTAATAAAAACACTGATACAGAAATTGCGGCTCAACCTGAAGGTCAGAAAAGCAAAAAAGTCAGCCACTGGCTCTTACCTCTACCTCTGTCTAAAATGATAATCCAACCACCAGGAATCTCAGGAAAAAAAAAAACTGTGTCTGTGAGATGTGTCCTCCTTTTTTATATTCCTCTCTAGGACTGGGATTAAAGGCTTGCGTCACTGAGATTAAAGCCATGCACCACTAGGTTTCTATGGCAAACTAGGATGGCTACTAAGATTAAAGGTGTGTGTCACCACTGCCAGGCCTGTAAGGGTGATCAGTGCAACCATTTTACTCTCTAAATTTCAGACAAGCTTTATTTATTCAAACACAAATGAAATATCACTATGTCAACATTCTTGAATCAGAAGAGGTCATTTAGAACTGTATGTGTAATGCACTGAATTACACTGGCTTTTTTGATAAAATTTATTGACCATCTCCATGAGCACAATACTCCAAAATATGGCTCCTGAACACACTGAGTATGTTCAAAGAATTTTAGAAAAATTCTCTGAGTTCCCACACTTTCTCAAGGCCAGACAATATTTTGCTTCTTCCTTCAAGATGTGACAGCTGTCTGCCATGTATCTGCAGTGAAGAAAAGAAGGCAGAGAAGGCAGAGAGAATCTGGCCTTGTAATTTTCCTCCTGGTTCTACCATAAACATTTAAAACTAATTATTCACATATACGAATAATGTATATTCATTGAACCTATGGGCAGACTTGCTGCTTCCCCAGTATTTTACTACCCCTACCAAAATGCTCTTGTGCCACAGAAGCATATTAATAATAGTGTACGATTTTTCTTTTGCTAATATTTTGTTAGATTAGATCGTCAGTCATGAACTTAATGATAGGCAAGAAAATACATTTTTTTTCTCTCTTAACCTGTTATGTTACAGAGCCCATGTGTTATCCATGGCACAGGAAACCATCAAACCTGTATATCACCTTAATCTTGTTTGAAATTCAAATTTCAGATGTTTATGTGAATTGAAAAATAAATTAATAAAAGCAGAATAATTATAGAGTTCAAAGTTGTTAAATAACTTACAAAGAATGTATATTACTGAAATTAATAACAATTTTAAAATGCATTTTGACTCTGCTTAGGTAAAACAAACTATGTTAGACATACTTTGGCTATGATTGTTTTACCATTATCCTTATTTTATTACAAAACTGTATTTTTGAAAGTCATGGGGGCAAAGGATTCTTTTCTTTCTATGTTTCCGGGGATGGTGTTTAAAATGCAAAGATTTATAATAAGAATCACTAACTTGTATTTCTTTCTGTATGCCAATCTCCACTCTAAATGCCCAGCATAAATGAACTTCTTTAATATTTAAAGCACCATTATACTTTTAGGTGATAAAATATGTCAGGGCACCTTGAGTAGCACTTCAACAGCCAGTAAAGGTTTCCATTACCCACTTTAATTTAACAATGCTACTTAATATACCACAAGAGCATCTTTCCATAAAGCTTCATTTATTCTTATTGAAAGAGAAGAAAAATCATGACGTGGTTTTCATCTCCATATATTTATGCATGTACATTTGAGAAATTATACACACAAATGCATAGTTATGTGTTAGAATAGCTTATTTGAATCAGTAGGGAAAAATTATGATGATATGTTCTCAATAACAATCACCCTGTGAGTAAAAGAGAAAGACAAACTTCCTACTATAGGAGAAAGGGAATTAAAATCAGTGTTCTAGTCTCATTTCCATATCTGTGATAAAACACTCTGTCAAATGTGACTTCTAGAGAAAGAGGCATGTTTTAGCTCAAAATTCTCATTTGCAATCAATTATTTTGTGAACTTTAAACATTTAGTTACATCATATCCACAATCAAGAACAAAGAGCAATGCATAGATTCTCACTTGATTGTTTGGACTCAGCTCAATTTCTACACTCGTATGCAGTTGGAAGTCTTTTTTTTTTAACAGGGAAATGGTGCTCCCCACAGTGGGATGGGTCTCTCTATGTTGGATAAGTAAATCAATACACCATATAAAATGTCACAGGCCAAACAAATGTACGCAATCCATCATTGTACTCAAGTGATTAAATTGTCAAGTGTCAGCTTGGCAATTAAAGAGAATCCTGACAGTTTACCAAGGTCAACTTGACACGCCTATACATCCTTTTAAAAATAAACTTCCATTTCCCTCCAAAAATCTATTTTCATTTCGTAATGTGAAATACAATCCAACCATTAAAAGTCGAAGATCTCATTAAAAGTACAATATACTATTTACAATCATGTCCTTTAACTATGAATACCTAATCTTTAAAAGAAGAGCTATTTATGTACTACCAATACATGATAATGCAGATTAATAGTCTTATTTCAAAAGGGAAGCATGAAGACATCATAAGTAACAATAATCTCAGAACAAAACCAAAGGCCAGCAACAAGAATAACAAATCATGTTGCTTGATGTGAAGTTTGTCTTTGGGGTTCAAATGCTTTAGGTATCCTTACCTCTGCAGCTCTGCCACATAAAGTATGCACATGTTTTCTCTGGGGCTCATCCCAGCTCCCCTGTGCAACTAGAGCTCCTCCTTACAGAGATCCCATGGTCCTGCCATCTTCAATACTGTGAGGTGCCCATTACATTTTCAGTACTGTGAGACTTCAACTTCACAGTTGAAGGTCATTTTATAGGGAGTCAAAGCTAGCTACATGGTGCTACTCCTTGGTTGTTCTCCATGACCGCCCTCGTCTCACATTTTTGCTGCCTTCAAATCTTTTCCTATGCCAGTGAATTCAAAGCTTTTCACCGCTATCTCTTCTTTCAGGTTCAGTGTATCTGGTTTTATGTTAAAACCTTTAATCCATCTGGAGTTGAATTTTGTGTTGGGTAGTAGGAATGGGCTTATTTGGATTCTTCAGAATGTAGACATCCAGTTTGATCATTACAAGTTGTTGAAGATTTTGCCTTTTTCCCCAGTATGCATTTCTGCGTTTTTATCAAAAAAAAAAATAGGTTGTATAGATGTTTTTAAATAAATCTCTACAATTCTATTTTATCAATAAAAATTGGAAGCCAAATGCTGAGGTGAAAACCTGCTAGCTCAAAGATTGAGAGAAAGCAACCAGCTGCTTCATCCTCCACTGTCATCCCAGAAAAAGCTGTTTCCTACATCTCAAACAAAACTTCTGTAACTGGAGTCTCTTTCTCTGTTGCCCTGACTTCCTCCTACTTTCCGTGTTTTTTTTTTTCTTTTCAACTGATTGCTTACTCTGTCTCTTGACTTATGATTGGTTTTATTTAATATTTTTTTTTACAATATTCAAACAGAATTCTTTTTATTAGAGGCATGTTTGAGGACTGAATCACACCACAACTAGAAGCAGAATTTTTAAGTAAATAATAAAATCTCAGCATTGACAGTGTGATCAAAAATCCCACAACACTGTTTATGTCTGGGTTTTCAATTTGATTCCATTGATCAATATATCTGGGTGTTTTGTTTTGGTTTGGTTTTGTGCCAATGTCATTCTGTTAATTGCTATAGCTCTATAATACAATTTGAGGATGAGACTAGTAATACCTCTTGCAATTCATTTTATTATTCAGGATAGTTTTAGACATCTTATTTTGTTTGTTTTATTTTCTTCTCTTTTCTTGGTGTGTGTGTGTGTGTGTGTTTGTGTATTTTCATAGGAAACTGAAGATCTTTCAGGATTAGTATTGTGTTGGAATTTTGCTATGAACTGCACTGAATGTGTAGATTGTTTTTGGTATGATGACCATGTTAATCTTACCTCTTCATGAAATTAGGAAGTATTTCCATCTTCTGTATTTTCTTCAATTTCTTTCTCCAATGTCTTAATTTTTTTGTGATAAAAGTCTTTCACTTGGTTAGAGTTAGCCCAAGATATTTTATGTTATTTGATCCTATTGTGAACGATCTTTTCTCCCATAATTTTTTCCTCAGTTTGCTTGGCATTTATATAAAAGAAGGGTATTCATTTTTGTAAGTTAATTTTGTATTTAGCTACTTTGCTGAAAGTGTTTCTCAGAAATAGGAACTTCCCAGTGGAAATTTTAGGGTCATTTATGTATACTATTATATCATCTGCAAATACAGATACATTAACTTCTTCCATTCCACTTTATACCCACCTGATCTCTTTCAGTTGTCTTATTTCTCTAGATAAGCCTTTAAATATTATATCGAACATATGTTGAGACAATGGAAAATCTTGTATTGTTCCTAAATTTAGCAGAAATGCTTTGTATCTTTCTCTATTTGATTTAATGTTGACTATGGACTTCTGCAAAAACCAGTCCATGTAAACATAATATCTCTAGGATTTTTTACATGAAGTGGTGTTGGGATTTTGTCAAAGGTCCCTTGATGCATACAATGAAATGATCATGTAGTTTTTTTCTTTCAGTTTGTTTAAGCATTTATTGATTTTTGTATGTCAAATCACCCTGAATTTAGGGAATGAAGCCTATTTGGTCATGGTATATGAACTTAAAAACAAGAATAAGATGCCATATATTAAGGATCAAGGCCTAAATGATTCATTGCTAGGCCCAAGAACCTTGTCAAGGGGAATGTTATCCTTTTCTCTAGAACAACAAAGTTCTGATCTCTTAGACAATCACAGCTACTTCTTTAGTCCTAGTTTGATTGTCACACAGTCTCTTAGCCCACAGATCACAGTAAGAACTTATATCCCTGTTTCTGTGTTAAAATCCCATAAACCAGGATATAATGTTCCATGTTTCTCTGAATATTCTTCTCTTTAATTTGCAATAAAATACTCTGGCAAGCTATGGTTCCAGCCTATAAAACCTCCTTTTAGCCCAGTATACCAAATGTTTACACATTAATGTCAGAAAACAATCCAAGTCATGCAAACCACATGCTTAGATCTATCATAGCAATGACCTCAACTCCTTGGCATCAGTTTTTGTTCTAGTTTCATTCTTTTTATGTGACAAAATTCTCTGACAAGAAGAAAGTTAGGGTAAAAGATTATTTTACTTTTTCAATTCATGTTACAGCCCATCATTTTGAGAAAATCAAAGCAGTAACTCATAAAAGCTGGCTATATCACAGCCAGAGCTGAGAATAGAAATAAATAAATGCACAGATGCTTACTTACTTGATTCCTTTACTCATTTCCATCTCCACTCTTATACATTTCAGAAACCCCTATCTTAGGGAATGGTGTCACCCACGATGGGCTGTGTTTTCCCACACCAATTTTATGAAAATATGCTATTGATATGCCCATAAGCCAACTTCATGGAGACAACCCCTCAATTTCAACTCTATCCACAGGTTGTTCTGCATATGTCTAGTTGACAATTAATGCTAACTATCATTACTTTATTGAAGGAGTTAGGTGCTCAGTGGTCTTCTTTGGACTACCTTTAAAGGTGATTAGTGAAATAAAATGCAAGTAGACTTGGGATTTGGAGTTACATCATGGAAAAAAACCTCTCTTTAAAAGATCTGAAATATAATTTTGGATCATATTTTAGTTATTAATAATTCAAGGATAGAATCAACAGTACTTTTCTCTATATTTATTTAAATAATGTCTTTCTTTTGTTGAGTTCAAAACCATCCTCATATTATCTAGATAAAAGCACCCATTCAATACAGTGATTGTAAAGGGTATGTGAGTTCTTATAGCTCTATTGAAGATTGATGGGGGAGAGTCTTCTGTTTTATGTTAATTTCATTGGTTAAATAAAGAGACTGCCTTGGCCCTTTAATAGGACATAAAATAAGGTAGGTGGAGTAAACAGAACAGAATGCTGGGAGAAAGAAGCTGAGTCAAGGAGTCGCCATGATTCTCCTACCGGACACAGACACAGGTTAAGATCTTTCCTGGTAAGACACCTTGTGGTATTACAGGGATATTATAAATGGGTTAGATCGATATGTAAGAGCTAGCCAATAAGAGGCTGAAACTAATGGGCCAGGCAGTGTTTAAAAGAATACAGTTTCCATGTAATTATTTCGGGTAAAGTTAGCCGGGTGGCGGGAAGTGGCCTGCTGCTTTTATTTCAACAGAGTGGTACCCAGCGTGATAATGAACTCCACATAAAACCTGAGAAAGCTTAATTTTAATCAGAGAGAAAAAAACAGAGTTTAACACAGCTTTTGACTGTTAGCAGGTGGCGTGCTGTAGAGAAATTTCCTAATTCGGCATAAGTAGCAGAAAAAATGCTGCGTCATTTTAAAGCGCAGATACTTGGGGCTGTGCTGCCAGCGTGAACTCTGGCTTTAAACCATTTCAATGGCTTTTAGGGGACTGGATGTTTGTGTTCCCACTTGGAATCGGAAGGAGAGTGCTCTGAGAAGGCGCTGATGGCTCAGTGCTCCCCGCCTGCACCTGGGCAGACGGCAGAATCAGGCTTAGGCAGGCGGAAGAGCATGGCGGATTCCTGCCGCCATACAGAGAGGTGTTTTCAGACTGCGCAGTGCTCTGCGTGTCAGATTTGGCTGTAACTTGGATGAAAAGAATTTTTGTGCTGCACGCTCAGTCTCAAAATTAAAGTGCTGAGAGCCGCTCCTACCTGGTAGCCCCAGAGCTTGCACAAAATGGTATGTCCTCCATTTTGAAATTTTCCTGACTCAGCAGCAGGAAAAAACTGGCTGTTTTAAATTGCCGGCTTTATGGGCTGTGCCACCATTGTAATCTCTGTCTGGCTCCTGTGGGAGACAGAGCTTTTAAATGGAGCATTTGGAGTAAAGTGCTACGATTTGTTTGATGGCAACTAGACTAGCTGTGGGCCTAAAAGGAAGTCATTATATGCTGTGGCTCAGAGGCACCAGCAGCTCCACCATGCTACTGGTGCAACGTGCAAGGATCAGAGGCACGAGCGGCTCCGCCATGTTGGACTGGGAAGGGCAAGCAGGCAGTACCTGTTTTTTTTTCTTCTTTTTCTTTTCTTTTCTTTTCTTTTATTTTTTTTATTGAGAAAAGGAGAAAAAAAAACAAGTTTCCACCTCCTCCCAGCCTCCCATTTCCCTCCCCTTCCTCCCACCCTTCTCCCCCTCCTCCCACCCTTCTCCCCGTCCCCCCACTCCTTTCCCCCTCCCTCTCCAGTCCAAAGAGCAGTCAGGGTTTTCTGCCCTGTGGTAAGTCCTAGGTCCTCCCCCCTTGTCACAGCTTAGATTCTTAAGCGCCTAGTGATTTAAAGGTGCAAAACAAAGTGCTCCTGGATAATAAAAGAAAAAAAAATTACAGATTCACAATGAGACAGATTCAGACACTGTTGGATGAATGTACATAGGCTTGGGAGAAAAAAGAAAAAAAATATAAAGAATAAAGTTAATGTCTTAAAAAAAGAGTAAAGTCTTTAAAGAGACAGAATACAGATAGTTAAGAGATTAAAAGAAATAAAGAAAAATAAGCCACGTAAAAATAAAAAATTCACAGAGAGTCTGGATTATGTACATTGTGTTTTCTTTAAAATTTTTGACTATGAAGGAGCTAAATAGAGAGAGACATTTCACTACATGGGCTGCCAAGCTAAAACATAATGGATATAAGGGTATTACGATTTCAAAATTTGGGTCTAAGGATATGATGCTTTGGAGATTGTCTTCTTTTGTTTTCACAGAAGACCAGACCCTGTGGATTGATTCTATCCCGATATGGTATAATAGACTACGACCTCCTGAAAGGTTGCTGTGAATACCCTCAAAAAATTACTTCACTCAACTGCCAACTGAGATGACCCTGACACACAGGTTATACCATGAAAGACCTAATTAACGATGCCCCCATTCAGCAGAAAACAGTTTGGAGAGAAAAAACTGCGCCCATGTTCCCAAATATTTTTTAAATGTTCTTTTACATTTAAAGGTGGATATGATATAGATATGAATAATTTGCATCGGTATGAATTTTAAGGTCAATTTTGTTATATGTATTTCTGATCTTGATTAAGGTATTGTGATTGTGTAGTTCATTTAAAATGTAATGTATAATAGGAAATAGAGGTTGCTAATGGATAATTATCGATAATAGTAAAGCTTGTAGTCATGTTAGTTAGATTTTCTAGATATAGAGATACATTTCAATTAGATAGACATTTTTCATATCTTTCAAAGACTGCAGAATATGGCATTTTAAATGTTTTAATAACTTAGGACTTTTCATGACAATGAGACATGTCTGCTCCTGGCGGCACCAATCTACTTCGAGAGGAAGATGGACATCGAAGAGGATCCTTAAGGAGGTTGATAGCCATTTGGGCAAGAAACTGTTCTTGCCTGGACTGTTGCATAAAATGGACATAGAGAACACACGGAGAGAGGACTGATGAACTTGCCTAAAGGTGAGATGGTCTTTTGGGGTTCATGACTCATGAAAGAGTCTGTGAGACATTCTGTAGGACACAGCAGATAGTGACTAAACTGTCTTTAAAATTTCCTGCTTCATGGAAATGTCTGCTGGATACTATGGGCCTGAAGGCTGAAGATGGATGCCCCAATGGTACAGAGAAACTTTGGGTGACTGTTTAGGCAGCGAGATGTCTCTGTCATTTCTAGAGCTTTGGATGTCTTGTTTGCTTAGGTAATATTATATCCTTCTGAAGTCTTTGATGGAATTAAAGAATGGTTAGTTATAGTTTTCCTTGGTTATGATAAAAGATAAAATAGATATAAATATTGTAACTATAATTCTTGCTTGATATCTGTTTTGTTATATGTAATCTTACTATTTTAAAATGAAAGCCTTTCTTTTTTGTTTAAACAGAAAAAGGGGAAATGATGGGGGAGAGTCTTCTGTTTTGTGTTAATTTCATTGGTTAAATAAAGAGACTGCCTTGGCCCTTTAATAGGACATAAAATTAGGTAGGCGGAGTAAACAGAACAGAATGTTGGGAGAAAGAAGCTGAATCAAGGAGTCACCATGATTCTCCTACCGGACACAGACGCAGGTTAAAATCTTCCCTGGTAAGACACCTCATGATGTTACAGGGATATTATAAATGGGTTAGATCAATATGTAAGAGCTAGCCAATAAGAGGCTGAAACTAATGGGCCAGGCAGTGTTTAAAAGAATACAGTTTCCATGTAATTATTTTGGGTAAAGCTAGCCAGGTGGCGGGAAGCAGCCCGCCGCTTTTATTTCAACAGAAGATTTTTCCTCCAGATATAACTTCAGGAAGCTGATCTAAATGACACCACTTAATATACAAATATATGATCTTAAAAAGAACAAACCTTTGACAAAAAGCATACACACTATGACAGGCAAAAAGTTCTAAACTATTTTCCTAAACCCTGTGGAAAATCAATTTCCCAGACTGTCTATTAAAAACCAGAGGATATGTCTACCAGTTGTTTGTTACCCTAGTACAAAGTCACTGTTCATTCTACCAACATGTGACCCCTTTCTTTCCCCCAACTCCGAACTACAAGCGATTACACATAGAATCTTCTTTTTATTTTCACGTAGATGGCAAAAAGTGATGAATCATTCAATACTAACAGTAACCCAATATTGTAATAACATTATTGTTTTATTATAAGGCAATGGAAGTTGGCAAATTTAACTTGAGGAGTCTCCTATTAAGATTTATGAGGGATGGAAAAAGTGAAGCAGAAAGAGTGTAAGAGGCAGAGGGAATAAAGGACATCCTGAATACAAAGCCCTACAAATACACATGATCAAAGTCCATATGAACTCACAGAGACTGAAACTGCATGTACAGGTTCTGCATGGGTCTGCACCAGGTCCCCTGCACATTCACTTCAAGTTCAATGTTTTAATGGGACTCTTCAGTGTGTGAACTGATGTATCTCTCTCGTGCTTTGTCTTGGGTTCACTTCAAATTTAATGTTTTTCTGGGATTCTTCAGTGTATGAACTAATGTATCTCGTGCCTTCTCTTGGGTTCCTTTACTTCTCTCTTTTTTTTTGTATTGTTCAACTCTGAAATGATAGTTTTGTCTTTATCTTATTTTGTTTTTTATAAGTTATCATTATCAATATAAAATATATTTTCTTTTCCTAAGGAGTACATCAGAGTGGGAGAGGATTTGGGGAGGAAATGGGAGGAATAGGAGAAGAAATAGTAATCAGGATATATTGTGTGAGAAGAGAATCTATTTTCAGTATAAGGAGAAAAATCTTCTGATGACTACCGGAAAATGAAATGGGAAAATATATACCCGAAATAATGTTTTTATGGTGTGAAAGAGTTGGGAAACACCCAAATGAAAATGAATGGCCAGAGTCTTATTTGACAATTTTCTAGGGTGAAAATCGTTTTTTTTGCATCAGGAGCTTCAATTCAGAAGCTATTTGGACCTTTTATGAATTTTAGTTTTTGGAAATGGGAGCACTGAAGATAAAAGATACTTTACTGGTCAGTTGTCTTTCATATTACGTCAACATAGTGCATAATGAAAAAAGCTAAAGTCAACTTTTGACAAAGAAAATTAAGTAAAGGAAAATATTAGTGTATGTGAGGTACCCAAACACTTAGAAAAATAAACATATAAACCTGGGGCCTCAGTCATGAGGATTCAGACTTAACTTGTCACTTCCTTCCCTGTTAGCATTAAACTTCAGATAAATATATGGCATGACATGTGAGAATAGTTATGATCCAGATTTGGATTACTCCAGAGCTCATCCGAAGGATAAGATTTGATTTCAAGTCATTAATTTGAAATGTGATTATGCAAGTTACCATTAGGAAACAGTAGAAGCAAAACAGAGATGCGAGGGAAGAAATGGAGGCGCATTGCCAACAGAGCATTTACTCTGAAAGAGTGGAACTTGTTTTCAGAAGCAGCTGGAGGTTCTGGAGATGTAGGAAAGCCTCAGATTTTCCTATCTAAGAGCAGAAGAAATTGAGTAACTAGGCCATTCTTATTCCCTTGGCACAGTGGAGAATTATAAGAATGCATGGTAGGCAGAATGATGCTGGGGTTGGGATTTTAACTTGCACTTGCACTTCATCCCGTTCCAATCACACACAGCAGTTGACCTGACCCCTCTCTCTCTCTCTCTCTCTCTCTCTCTATATATATATATATATATATATATATATATATATATATATATATATATTAGAGCTATTAGAATATATAATATATATAATATATATAATATATATAATATATATTATATATTAGAGCTATTAGAATGTATATATATATAATATAAATATATATATATTTATATAATATATATATATATTCTAATAGCTCTTTTTCTAGTTTTAAATTTTCGTCTGTTTTAGTTTGTTTTTGATTTTACGTTTCATGATTGGTGATATTTGTCTGCCTCTTTAAATCTTTGTTACATTTTTGTGAATACCAAGCATTTTGATTTTTACCTTGTTGAGTGGCCCTTCAATTCCTGTTTGTATTTTTTCTCTTTCATCTGTGGCACAGTTAGTTACTTGGAAACAGATTGATCTTGGTGGTAAGGGAGCACATGCTAGAAAGGACTGAAGCAAACCTGTTTATTCTAGGTTTCTATTTCCCCCTCTATGAAGACAAAAGCATCCTTGTGCTGTACCCAGGGAACGTCCCATGAGCCATCCGGTTTCTGCTTTGGCTGGGAGAATGAATATACACCTAGGTCCTATGTGAGTGCCAAGTACCCAGGCATCTAATCCTCTTTAGTGGTCCTGTTCCCAGTCTGGCATAATCTTCTCACAAGCAAAAACTAATCAATATTCAATGAATATTCAAGTGGCAAGCTCCAAAATTCCCAGATTTCTCTTTGTTTCAATTTATGTGTTATGGTTTGATCCTCATTTGTCAACTGTCAAAAGATTCTTTACCCATTGATGGACGATTTACATAACAAATGGCTTAGGCATTGTATGGTTGGAAAACAGCAGTATTTTTTAATATATTGTGATATTTAAAGCACAGAAAGTATCATTATCATTCTTAAAACTTTACAGCAACCAGCTGTACCTGGTTCCCCCATGAGCAGTGTGCCTCACCTACACACTGTCACCCTCATACATCACCTTAACAAATTAAGACACTCTGTTCCAGCCTTAAATGTTCATTTCAAGTTTGCATGAAAAATCAATATTCCGGAAAACTGTCAGTTGCTTTCCATCTAGTAACACAAGTTTTGAAAGAAACCGCTGGGCAACTACACTTATTTCAGGAATGGTATAAATTGGATTAGATAAGAAACAGTAGTATTAACATTTCTGCTGTTGTTTTCACCCTCGAATGTAATCAGGCTGCTTTGTAGCAAGTGACAAGCTGGATGTATGAAGTGTACGGTTTCAAGGGGATTTTGTTTTGCTTTATTTTAACCACACATTTAACGATGGTATCCTGGCAGGATTAATGTTTGTCTACGAGAATAAAAATCCACCAAATCCTGTCATTAAATATCCCTGTTATAGCCAAAGTATTTTTAGGGTGGTGGTTGTGATTTTTCTTGAGACAGGGACTCTCTAGGCAACCCTAGATGTCCTTGAATTCAAATTCACAGAGATTACCTCCTAAATTAAAGGCCTGTGTCACCCTACCTGGCCTATCTAGCCAAATTTTTATGTATCAAATAATACATAGGATGTGATCGTGTGGAAATGGAATTTCATAATCTTCTTGTTCTTTGTAGCTACTCCAAGAATGCAGGGCATTGATGAGACTCAGACTTGAAAAAAGCAAATACTGTTTTGAGGGAAGCCATTAAACTTTTTCCTGTGGATAACAAAACCAAAACAAAAGCAAAACAGAAAAATAAATGGAAGGAAAAGAGGAAGTCAGGGAGGGAGGGATGGACAGACGGATGGAGGAGGGGAGGAAGGAATTAGGCAAATGGAAGGAAGAGAGGAAAGAAGGAAGGAAGACAGGAAGGAAGGAAGAAAGGAAGGAAAGAAGGAAGGAAGGAAGGAAGATAGGCAGAAGAAAGCAAGAAAGAGAGAGAGAAGTATTTTGAGTTTAAATTTTGAAACCAGTTTTATCTCAATAGTAACATCTAAAATTGTCCACAGGCAATGACTGCTGAGATAAAAGGAGGACTCCATAGTATTTAATAATTGTAAGAAGTAAATAAAGATGATGTATTTAAAAGAATATTCTGAGAAAAACTATGATCCACAAAACTTCGTACTTCTTAGACACATGAACATTCTGACTTAATCAAATCTTTATCTTTCCTGCAATCTGCTCTTTGAAATCTCTCATTTGCTTTTACATAGAAACAACTACAATCTATGCATACAGACTTGAGAATGAAAAGTTGACCACAGTGATACTTTAGCTACGACATAGAGTTCTCTCAACATTTCCAATGTCACAAAAGTTTTTTAAATGTTTATTTATTTTCAATTTGTTTATATATATATATATAAATTAAATAGCAATATATAAACGTAACATGTTTTAATTGAATCTACCATTCATTCCCTCCAACCTAATTCCTCCTCTATTCTCCCTTACCATAACCTCGATTCCTTCTTAACTTCATGTGAGCACTCTCCTCTCTCTCTCTCTCTCTCTTTCTCTCTCTCTCTTTCTCTCTCTCTCTCTCTCTCTCTCTCTCTCTCTCTCTCTCTCTACACACACACACACACACACACACACACACACACACACACAGGATTGATTTAGCACTGAATACATGCCTAAATTTGTATGATATGTGACCATCTACGTGTACCATCTCAGGGCCCAAATCCTCGAAGAAAACTAATTTTCCTTCTCTAGGCAGCCATCTCCCTCTCCAAATTGCCAGTAATACCTCAGATACTAGTTAAACTTCACCAGCACCCCCATCATCCATTCAAAGATTTTAGTCCAAGTCTTATGTTTACATCTCAACACTTAAGAGTTTACCAGTGCAATGGCACTTTCATGTTTGTAGAGTACTGTTTGGCTATAAACACCTACCTCTGGCTTTTATAGTCTTTCGGTTCATCTTCTGCAATGGTCCCTGAGCATTGCAAGAAGGGAGCATAACATAGATGTAACATTTAGAGGTACATACTCCAGTCTCTTATCTCTACCTATGCATTGATTGTGGGTCTCTGAATTAATTGGCAACTACTGAAAAAGGAAATTTTTCATAAGAGAGCAGAGAATTATTTTAATATGAAAGTACTTACAAAGTAGTTTATTCTCTTATGTGTCAAAGAGTGTCAAATTACATGTTTCTTGAGATATTTTCAGAAAAAAAGATTTTGTTGTCTTATGTGTTTTTTCTCATATGAATATTGGATAATTTTGTTTAGATGTAAAATGAATCTTATTACAGATAACAGAGCATAGGTTAAGTCAGTATGTGTGAGTATTTAACAGTGTTGTCAAATGTATTAAAAGAAAATCATATTTTTCCTTCAATGTCTACTATTATTGATCATTCATGGATAATTATTACCTCAAAACAAACAAACAAACAGAAGTGTGTTTAATTTTTCTTATTTTCATATATTTAAAACTTAATTAAGAATAAAGTAGGAGCCAGGCAGTGGTAGCACTTGCCTTTAATCCCAGCACAGCACTTGGGAGGCAGAGGCAGGCAGATCTCTGTGAATTCAAGGCCAAGGCCAGTCTAGTCTACAAGAGCTAGTTGGTTCTAGGACAGGCTCTAAAGCTACAGAGAAACCCTGTCTCGAAAAACCAAAAACCAAAAAAAAAAAAAAAAAAAAAAAGAAAGAAGAAGAAGAAGAAGAAGAAGAAGAAGAAGAAGAAGAAGAAGAAAGTAAGAGAAAAAGATGCAAGCAAGAAGCAGTAGCAGGACTGAAGGACATCTATCTCCTTGATCTTCAAACTGCCACTGGCTGACTCACTCATACTCCCCCTTGAAGACTTTCTGGCCAAGAAAAATGAGTTTCAGTCCATGAAGCCACACAACATTGACACTCTGACTGTAAATTTTCCCACCTAATATCTGACTTACATAGGATTTCTCTGACAGTATCATTGTGGATTCCAAGGCTTTCAAAGGGGATTTAAGATAAAGTTCATTGTCTTTTCATTTGTCCACCATAAATGTCTCACATTAGAAATATACAGAAATCATCATGTTTTCCTACAGCTTCTAAAATGAGAAACTATAACCTCATTTGAGAGTATGTGGAGGAGAGGGTCATTCATATTTGTGGTGCTTGTGACTTAATAATAAGTCTGTGGAGAGAAGATGAATTGTGAAAGTAATAATGCAAAGAAATCATACTAATCCCAAACTTCTGAATGTAAACCTTCTGGAAGACACTTGGTTGTTTTATTCTACTAAATCAGGGCTTAAAACGTACCCCCAAATGCTTTAACCAAAGCAACTCAAAATTAAACACTCTTCCTCTAGGTTCTTTGCCCTAAACCAAGTCTTTTCCCTAGGGAACAGGAGTATTAATCAGTTAACTTGTAATACAGAATCCAGAAGACCTGGGTAACTGTCTCCTACTTCATTCTTTGATCAAATTCCCACATGCTTTGGACAACATTCACCAACTAAATATGCCACAGATGCCTTCATGTCACAAATGTTTACTTTTGAAACATGTCGACTGAGATCTGAATCAATGGCATCATAACATATGTAGGTTACACAGTCCAGAACAGATCAGAATTGCTTATTGAGACAGACAGAGTGTAGTCAGGGAGATTCTGATCCATCACATGAAGACTGAGGACAGTGCTGACAGGAAGAACCGCTAGGAACTGCGTGCTGGTTTAAATGTGAGTGTGTGGTGTGGTGTTTGATAATAAAAGGATATGAAGGGAGGCATACTATTTGAAGGGAGAAAGGGATCATCAGGTGACAAAGGACAATAAGAAAATGAAGCAAGGTGAGTATGATGGAAACACATTGTGTATGTATGTGAAAATATGAAAATTAAATACATTTTAATATGAGCAATATATACTAATTAAAATTAAAATATATAGTTCTCCATTGCTTTTTACTTAATGGTGGTAGTTTTAGAATGTGTGGCACCATTTAAGTACCTTATTTACCAGGTCCTTATTGCATCTTTGACAGCCTCTCTTACCTTCTCCTCTGCCCACATTTCTGATGAGACTGGCCCTGGCTTATGACAACGTTCCTAATTGTTATCCAGTGTTTGCACCAGAGCCATTTAACTTTATTTTAACTCATTTGTCTTTTTGTTCCTTTGTAGCTGAATTCAGATGTTTTGTCCTCAGGCATTTGGTTTTCTCAAAAGCTGATACCATGCACCTGATTACCATCTATAAAATATTTCTCATACTCTCAATGTCTAATTCTTTAATATTACCAAGAAAATCATATAGTCAGTTCACTGTAGACTGTCTTTTGTAGCTGAGTGCTAAACTTTTAAACTAATTGAGAAATAAGGCAAAAGAATAAGCTAAAGGGATCAAAATACCTCTATTATTGATAAAAGATGAGTTAAAGGCTATGGGCAATACCTTTAAGCCTCCAAGCTCCATGAGGATTACTATACAAACTTGACAAAGCCATGTCAGATTGCCCCTTTTTTTTCAGAAACAGTGAATAAAGGGAATTCAAGGAAATTAATCCTTAATATAATGGCCAAAAAAAAAAAAGAACTTGCATTTACATGTCCATTATTTTTTTCTTCAGAATCACAAATCAAATTAAACGAATGCCTTTTTGGGTGAAGTCAGTTGAGAAGAGAGAGCAGAACAACCTTCCTCAATGTGGAAGGATACATGATGAGTAGCAATAGATAGTTCAGACTGAAGTGAGCAAAAGAACATTATAAAATTTCATCTAAATCCAGATTTTTTTTATAGTACAGAAGCAATACAACTTGAGAAAAGGAGTTAGTTAACAAACCCCATATCTTGAATTCAAGTTTTCAATGTTTACATGGTCTCCAAATATCATCCTTAATTCCCAAAGCCATCTCAGTAGTGATTCCAAACCTTTAGATTCAGCCTCTCTTTACCTTCTAACAGAGACTGTCTAACTTGTCCAATGACCAAATCAGACTAAGTCTCTGTTTTTGTCAAAAAGTTTTCCCCTATCCACTAGTTTGAGTACAGTTCATGGTTGCTGTGGCACCACGGTGGCAGAACTGAGCACTTGCCACCTAGACTGTTAGCCTGCCAAGTCCCAATATACAAAAATAGCTTCCTGACCCTGGCTTCAGCAAGTCACAAGTTGGGAGCATTATCAAAGCAAAACCCTAAGAGCTGCATAGTCCAGATGTAAAAACTTAAAGAGCTGTTAAGGAAGTTTGGCATTGTGAAGAAAACTGAGGTCTTGCTGGATCATTACCTCTGCACGCTGCCTTTTTATTTGGTTGATAAATATATAGAGACAGCTGCAAAGAAAGCATATTTAGCAGGAGGTAGTGGCTTGGCTCTGGCTTGGAGAGTACTTTGTGTCTACCCTTATTGACCTCTCCCACCTGGAAGCAAGCTTGAATATCAGCTCAGCTTCTCCATTTCCTCCTGCTTTATTTACTCCAGGGAAAAGATTTCAATCAGAAAGTTGCTTTTACCTGAGGCTGGAGAAAAAGACACTCAAACTAATGGCATCCTGCCTGTAAATTCCACAAGCTCCCTCTATATGCATTTTTTTTAAGTCTTCCTTGTTAGGTAGGCATCAGTAACCATGTATCTGAGAGATTCAGACAAATAGAAAAACTGACTTTTTATAGCATTGTTCGTGATGTATTTCTATCCAGCTGTGTTCTCAGCAGCACTGCTGCCAATTTCTCTAAATCTACCCTCTTCAAACAAAGTAGGAAATGGCAAAATAAGAAAAAAAATGTATTCTAGTGCATCCATTCATCTAATTATCTCATTCTGTAGCAGGTAGAGTTGGTACCTGTAGTTTCTGTCGGGATATGCCACATTTCTTTAACCCACCAAGCAGGAGATGCAATATGACTTTGAAAAGTACTCCGGTGCCTTGAAAGGATACGAGCTGAATGTGAAAGCTTACCGTTGATAATAATAATACTAGCAAACTTTCATTGACTGCCTACAGGTACCAAAAAGAATTAGTTCACTAAATCTTTAAAAGAAAGTTTGAAACTAGAATCTATTATTATCTATCATTAATAAACAGATGAATCCGAGGCATTGTGTAGGTAGTTATTAAATAACTAAGGGCAATCTTACCATCCTAGCTTGTTATCAGGGAATTAGGGTATAGCTCAGACAGAACAAAGCCCTGCATGTTTGAGGTCCTGGGCTGCATCTCTAAGATCAGAAGAAATAAAAACAAAAATAAACACGGAATATCTGCCGCTTCTTATTTATTTATTTAGGATGGTATTCTGGGATCCTGACAATTGAGATCAGGCTTTCACCCCAATACTGTATGTTTCACAGGCTACTGTTAATTTGTAGGGAGTATTTTATTATCGGGTGGCAAGAACAGAAATTGCTGCAAGAGTGTGGACATTGTATAGATATTTGCCAAAGTAATTCATTTTCTGTTGAGTTTAATAATAGAAACCTGAGCTCATATTTTATATTTCATTCTTTCACATTTAACATCACAGGGAATTAATTTTTAGTATGTTTTTATCAAAATCTTTGTAGTATTTTGGAAATTAAAGGAAAAGAAAAAAATGGACTCCCTATGACATGTAATTATAGAAACACTGTCCATGCTTTATATAAGCCCAAGGGAGGTCTCTACCTTTCTGAATGGAAATGGAGGAGGAGTGGTTGGGGAGGGAAATAAAGGGGAAAGGGGTGGGTACAGGAGGAGAAGAGTAGGGAAATGGTTGGTATACAAAATAAATGAAAAAATGTATTTTAAGTAAAAAATTATAGAAATACTGTTCTAGAAGCAGAACATGAGGGACATGTTTCCTTGTGCCTGTGGTCTCCTAGCATCATGTAAAAAGACATGACTTGAAGAGGGTTAACCAGGGACTCTCCAAATTACTGGTTCTAGGCAGTATACTCCAGGTATTGCAATCCTAGTGCTGTATTGACTGTAAACATTCACCCCAGGTAGGATGACATAATTCTTAGGTTGAAAGATCAGTAGTTTCTGTCTACCCAGTACCCAACACAGGAACTGACACCGAGGCAAAACATTAATACTTGGGAAACAATTAATCAAATATGAAGACAATGATGAAGATGATGATGACAATGATTAGGTTGATAGTAGAGACAATGTAGGTGATATTGTTGATCGATGATGATGATGATTTCAACAATGATGGTGATAGTGATGGCTACTGTGGTGCAATAGTCTTGCTGCTGCTAATTTCTATCACTTATTTCACTTTGCTAAGCTAAATACTTCATGTCTCTAAGGTTCACCAGGATAAGTGTTACACTTAATACTATGAAGTAAAAATATTATTTGATTTTTATGAATATGAGTGTTTTGCCAGCACATATATTTGTATACCACATGTGCAGTATTGGAAGACGTCAGAGGAATGTACCATATCCTCAGAAAATAGAGTAACAGAGGTTGTAGATGCCTTGTAGGTTCTAGAACAGGTGGTGAGCTGAGGAAGCCCTGAGTGAATGTGTAAAGTGCAGATATAATCTTGAGTAAATGTATATTGTTGACATGAACAAAACCACTTCTACGAAACACTGGGAAAACCTTTTTTTTCCAGGGTGAGGCTCAGAGGGATGGTAAAGGTTTCCTATCATCTGGAATGCTAATATTTATTTCACAGTGGGTACAAAACCAAGCACGGAATCCAACCTGAGATTACTAGCCTACAGAGACCACCTACCAAGACTAGCCTACTATCTCCCCTGTGGTGTACTTAATAAAAGTGCTTGACTTTCCATGTTGTTGCTATGCAGTTGATGCTATTCCCTTAGAGTGCACACTAGCTACATGACCCCAGCTTTTCTGTACATTGTCAATGTATCTGTCCTTCCTTGATTACCTTGTCATGTTTCTAGTGCCATGCCATGTGGTGTGCCATAGCAAGAATTTAACCCTGGTCCTCTGCAAGAGCAGCAGAAGCAGTGAACATGCTCTTAACCATTGAGACATCTCTCTCTAACCCTCCAAGAGAATCATTTAAAAGTTTTTTGAGATAAAATATTCTTCAAATATTAGGTCAAGGACATTATTGATAGAAATGTGCTTCTATATTTTTTTCTTTTTTCCTTTGTTTGAAACAGAGGTTCTCGGGGTAGTCCTGGCTGTCCTGGAACTCACTCTATAGATCAGGCTGGCCTCTAATAGAGATATGCCTGTCTCTGCTTCCAGAGTTTTGGGATTAAAGGCATTCACCACGACACCTGGTGTACTTCTAAATTTTTTAATGATTAAAAGAGCTACTAGCCATAGAAAGAAACATTATGATACACGTGGGAGAAAGTTTACAAACAAAAAACTTAAAGATTTAATACAACTTCAGATACTCGCTGATAAAACACATGACGAGTCAGTACTATGAATTAGTAAAACTAAGAGAGTGGACATCTAAATTAAAAGATTTGTCTCACTTAGAAGCACTCATATTAATATATAAGCAACAACAACAATAATATTTTATACACTATGCTATTGGAAACAAACACTTTTATTGATTTGACTTTTGCTGATCTTAAGTAATCAATTCAGACTGTGCCTCATTTGCCTTCATTCTATCTTTTACATCAACCTGTATTATTTGTCCGTAGATAATGCATTTCTACCAAGTATGTTTATTCATACTATTTTATCATACTTCCCTGTTGGATATCTGACAACCGCAAATATATCTGACACATAATTACTATATTAGTTACTTTGTTGTATAACAAGCTACTAATTCCTACCAGCTTGTGATCAGAAGGATAAAACACACTATATATTATCATGATTTTCATCATCATCATCATCACCTTCATCATGTGCTGAGGGGATAATTCCTCTGCTGGTTTTATGGGGACTTGGAGTAGTGGATTATCTGAAGTGTGGAATCAGCTGAACTGGAAGGCCTAAAATAATCTCATCAACTGGGCACAGCTGACAGGATACTTTGTTTCTTCTGTGTGTGTCCAGTCACCTTCTATTGAATTAGGCTTTCTTTTTTATAGGACATTCTTCATACAATGTACCAAGTTGGCAATAAAATGATGTATGAGGTCCTTGAATCCAAACCTTCCAAGAAGCACATTATCATGCCTGCTCCCTATACTGATCAAAACAAGTGATGCCACTAATCAGAAAGGAGAAGTGGTAACACTGGCTGCCTTAATGAAGGGAGCCCTAATCATTGTGGTGATGAGTTCTAATCAACCACATCTAAGTCCCTAAGGACCCATGATATGAATAAATAAATGATGTGATTAAAGGCAGAGCTTGGGGGGGGGAACAAAGCATATTCTTCAGTTTATAAGCAAGATTTTTGCCATGTGGACTCTTGAATATAAAATGCCATGAGTAGCATGGAGTTTTAGGAAGATTAATCTTCCCATAGCTACAAGCTGAAATAAAGTTGGCAAGAAATAGATGTAGGAAAGACATTTAAAGCCTGCCTTGATAAACCAAAAGTAATGAAGTGAGGAGTGGAAATCTTCATCATAAATTCTACTCCTGTTTCACATTTAGTTATTTGGGTTTGTAGCAATGCAGACTGGGAATGCATTTCTAAGTGATTGTTTGCCTCAGGTCAGATGCACAGAACCTTCGAATGTGTGGTGGGAGAATAAATAAAATGAACTTAGAAAAAATTTTGATAGCATACCTGAGTGACTCTAGACAGTGGTCCACCTATTTATACATTTTCTTCAATTTATTTGCAATTCAAGGTAGTTAAAATAATTCAAGAGAAAGTGTAGAATACATATTTTAACCCCCCATGTATATCATACTTAAGAGATTGTATTCTGTGTAATAAAATAAACTTAAAGCCCCTTGGCTATTTACTTAGAAGTGGCTGATGCAAAATAAATAGAAATATCAACACATAATAACATTTCAATTTTCCCTAGAGAGATCCAAGTTTATTGTTTCATTTTGTTGCTAAAAACAACAACAAAAATCTCATATATCTCAAGGTGTTTTCTCTGGGTGACTTACCAGTTTTTCTGCTATTCAAAGATGGACTTGAAAACACCCCATTTTAAGATATGCTTCCATCATTTCCTTTCCTAGAAACCAATAGACTATTCAAGCTTCACAATAACCAAGTCATAAATGTATCTAGAAAGTGCTGACACTTATGCTCCACACTGAGAATGAAGAAGTGATGGAAATATTTCTCATTAAATAATAAGTATTAGTCACTTATATGCAGTACAAATATTAATCAGGTACTTTTGTGCTACTGGGGAGTCTGTCATGGGGCTTCATGCATGTAAGGCAAATGGATTGCATGAGAGCTATCTCTCCAGTTATCCTTTCATTTTCTGTTCTGAGACAGGGTATTATTACTTCCTGCAGATTGACCAGAAAATCACTCTGTGGACCACGAGGCTTTTGAACTTGTGGTCCTCCTGCCTCAGCCTTGAAGGCAACTGAGGTTATAGGCTTATGACTCAAGATCAGTCTTGTTTTCTTTATCTGAACCAAAAAATATCCAAGAGAGTGACTGGGATCTAGAGAGAAACTATATCATTTTTCCTGTTTCCATGGTACTTTAAACCTAGGGATCATTCAGCTATGGTACAAGCAGAGAAGGACCATAGCTGCAGTTTAAATACGAAATACAAACTATAGGCTTATATGCCTGAACACTTGAATTTAGGTATTGGTGCTCTTCGGAAGGTAGTGGATAGGAGACAGAGCTGCACTGATGGAAGTGGGTAAATAGAGGTGAGCTTGATTAGACCTCATTTCCTGTCTACTTTCTGCTTTTTGAGTACAGACACAAAGTGACCAGCTGCCTCCCACACCTGCCATTTTTCTTTCTCTCCCATAATAGACAGTATCTTCTCAAGCTGTAAGCAAAATAAGCCCTTCTTCCCTTAAGTTACATTCTGCCACATTCTCCATCACAACAAAGAGAAAGTAACCTGTGTAGTCATTTGTGGAGCGCTCTCTAAATCTGGCTCCAGGAACCCCAGGCCTTAAAAGATTGAAGGAGGACACTTTCTGATAAAGAACAAGGACATAAAATTGTTCCCCCTGTAAGAATTAGTCCAAATGTGCCTATCAATCACTGCACAGAGAAATGGCCTTCAGGAAAGCTGTTCTAGACACGTCAGAATTCATCTAAAGCCTGTCTAAAATATAATTCACATTAATGGCCCATTCTGAATTAAACCTTTTCATTTCTTGAGTATGCTATTGTCCTCCATTCCGCAGCAAATCCAGTCCCCTATACAACATTCTGTGTCCTGTCTTCATTCTTTGACAAATCAGAAGAATTATGGAGCTGAGCATTTTGTTGTCATAAAATACTCTTAATTATTTTTTAAGCTAAGTACTAAATTATCTCTAGATGATTGACCATGAAGTGTATTGAATAAGGCAACCTGTTTCTATGCTGGATCTGAACTGATTCATCACCAAATACTAATAGTCTGAAGGTATTTAATTTTCTTTCTTCTAATCAGAAAGGAGTTTAGAATTAATAGAGATTTTAGATGAGATTACTTTAATTTCCTTTGAGAATCATGCTTCTAAGCATCTCAAGTTCTTAGAAAGTTCCTCTGATGCAGTTTGGCAGGTGCACACGTCATTTGGCATCCTGATACTTTGCTCTCTAAGAATAAGAAGGTCTAGTTTCTGACAAGAGTAAATTGAAATTACCACTTTTGCTTTTAATACCTCCACCTGTTTTGTAAAATTATTTATTTAGCTGTCCCCTGTTGAGTGGTTACTTTTTTTTTTTTTTTTTTTTTTTTTACTATTTTCAGAGATTGGACTCAAGTGAACATTTTGATGTATTCAATTGCTTCTTTAGAATTGAAAGGAATCAGAATATCATACAAGAGGGTTATATTTGCACACTAATTCTCTAATGAAATTCTAATACATATGACAGGTCATGTTGGTTGACCATGTTACATTATTGGAGATGGAAGGATGGATGGCTTGTCACAGGATTCCAAGCGACTGTTATTGGATAGGCTGATAACAATTGTTTCTCCTTTTCTTCCACAGTGGTAGAATGAGCAGATTCAACAACTTAATTCATTGTCAGATGGAGTAGCATGAATGACTACTTGCCCATAGGAAGTAACTATGGGTATCTTATGTCATCAAGGGTTGTTTCTACACTTGTGCTTGCTTACTGTCACTCCATTCTCTTATTCTTCTGGGTCTTTAATGAGCTAAATCACACTGCTACAATCCTGTATTGTAGGGATACAGACAATATCTCATGGGCTATTAAGTCAACCAGAAATAAATTACCTTGCTATGAACTTTACAGGGAGTTTTTTTCTGTGGCAATGTACTGTTTGCTTGCATTGATGTAGACAGCAATGTCCTCTTATCTTTCTATTTAGACCATGAGATTGTTGGTTTCTCTTAATTCCAACTCAGTAGAGTACTATGCAGTTTGGCTAGCCTGGTATGTGGACCAGGCTGGCCTTAAGCTTGTATAGATGCATGTGCCACTGACTCACTATCATGAGCTACCACACTTGGCATCTAATTTAGTAGTTTTAACTCATACATCATTTTTAGATTCAAAGTTAATTTGTGGTTATTATTTCCTGCTTTGAGTTTTTATCCAACATCAATAGAAAATACCATAATAAAACAACACCTGAGGAAGAAACAAAGTAAATATTTTCTTCTCCTTTACTCACATTAATTTCATTTATGGTAATTTGCATTTTTTACAAATATGGAACTCATTTACAGACTGTCCTTTGTTTAAAACTAAATTATCTGAGATTAAACAAGCGATCTAGCCATGCATATAGTATAAAGAAAATTATGATACATCAGTTTCATTGTCAGTGAAGCTTATGTGGTTATCAAGAAGGCATTGGATAAATTAAACAAAATTACTATGGGGACATTTTATGTGAGAATCATAGGCGAGGATCTGTAGTGGAATGCAACCAGTTTCCTATTTCTTAGTACAGTTACATTTTCCACAATTCAGGTAAAGACTCTGGAGTTATGATCTTTGATTTTGTTCCCAAAGACTAGTATCATATAACTTGGATATTTTGAAAAGGAAAAGGGGAGAAAGGCTGGTGTGTATCTTTTTCTTAGTTTTTGGTACCAACTTTCTAAATCAAAAGCAACATTTGAAGTCATAAAGAACTTGCATGAAACCAATCCCATCTTGACTATTCAGGGTTCTTGAAGAGTGTCCAAAAGCTGACTACACCCAAGTTATTTCCTGCTTGCCTTGCTTGAGACTTTCAATAAACAAGAACCTTTCTTCTCACATTAGTATTATTCATAAGGCAAGTTGTCAGTGGAAGGAGACAGTCAAAACCCTTCAGGAAATAAAAGACCATTGCAGTTGCTAAATTAATAGTCAACGTTTTCCTTTTTACTGCTTTGCTCAAGCTTGGAACCTGTGTTTTTAATCCAGGTTATGTTTATCAAGGTCGTTTTAAGTGAGGATATGCTGTTTCTATGTTTTATTATTTTTTAAAAAGTTAATGAACCTTCCCAAAGTTTATCAATGCTGTTAGATCTAGTATAAAATGAGTCTATCATCATTTCTTCCCTCTTCTCCTCTCTATTATTTTTCCTGTAGTGATTACCCAGTGATAATTACTGAAATGTTTGACCCATGAAGTGGGGTATATTATCACATAGAAAAATCTCTCACTTTCCCTGGGCCAATTCTGTATTTCATTAAGATGCTTCTTCAAATCGCTGAGCATACATACATGTGTTCACACAAGGGTGTTCATTCTAGGACAGAATGATCTGTTGATTCTGGAAGTGGTAAGAAAGCCACATTTGCCAGTGTGAGATCATTGGAATAGCTTTTCTGATGTCTACCACATGTTGGCTGACGACTTGAATTCTAGCTCCACTATTACATACACCCACAAAGGCTCTTATTTTGAAATGCAGGGGCGTTGCAAAGCATCAGATAATAATCTTCTGTGAAAAAAATATATTACTTTATCTGAAAGAAAAATGTATCCTGAAAGAATCTGAGGTTACTTATTATTAAGCTAGTCTTATGCGAAAGTCACTTGGAACCTTAATATATTTTCCAGATTTCTTGATCACTGAAACAAAGTTTAAAAACATTAAATGATTGTACCTCTTTTCTTTAGAGATAAAGCTTATTGTGACTTATAAAAAACTCAGAAAAAGTAATTTATAGGTAGTGCTCTGTGTTTAATTTTGCTCTATTTCGTCTTTGGTTCTTAAAGAACATAATCGTTTTTAGTAAAGTGCATCATTCCATGATAATTCTGAATTTCATTAGATTTACCATAAATTTTATAAAATTTAATCAGTCTTGATTTGAGATAGTCTGTTGTTGCCAATTGCTGTGTTATTTTCTGACATACATTAGTTAGTGCAATAACTGAATGGTGTACCTACTTATGTGCTTGTAATAATTCTGACTTGGGATAGTTCTTGTTTTCTTACCTAATGATGATGCTGTACAAATGCATACAGATTGTGGCTTCCTCTTTTTACTTTTAAATTTCATTGATCTGCCCTTCCATTCATGATTCAGTTGATCTTCCCTTAATTTTACTAAGTTTATTCTTGCCTCCTAGCCACATAGCAATTCATTGAACTTTGTAAGTTTTTGCTCTTATCTCTGATAAGTAGTTTGTCCTGTGTTTTTTTTTAATTTTACCTGATTAAGTTGTTATATTTGAACGAGTTAAATTGGAGAAAGGACACTGTTTGAAGTGTTACGATCCTGAAATTAAAGGGCAGCAATCATTCATAATTGCACTCTAAAGAAAAAGATTCTTCTCAATTGAAACATTCATTTCATGTTTCTGGGTAAAATAGTAAATGGAACATTCATTTTAATTAGAGTTGCTGTAATTTTGTTGGTCAGTGAGTTTTCATGGTTACCACTTTTTATTTGAAATATCAATAGAGAAATTCTAAACATATGTTAAAGCAAAGTAAAATCCACACCTGATTTAAAAGTTAGAAAACAATGCAAGGGACTTCAAAAATACTCTTACTTATGTCTGGGAATCAAAACAATAACAAAATATTGCCAGTTCCATTAATAAATAAGTTAGTTTAAATTATTATGATTATTTATTTTTATTATTCACTAAATGTTAAAATACATCACAATTTCATTATCTGTTTGACTTTTGCATTTCCTGGTTATTATGGATAAAACAGCAGTGAGCATGGTTGAGTAAATAAATATCTTTGCAGTAATGTATGGGTGTATCTCTACAGTTGTCCTTAGGGACATATGCCGAAAAAAAGATAATGTTTGCTTAATGGTAGACTACTTTCTGTTTTCTGACGAGCAATCACTTTATATCCTTACCGAGAAGGTTTCCATATCCAAATATACACTCATACAACAAACCAACAAAAAGCCAATCAAACAAAATCATGACATAGGGAAAAAAATCTCCTCATGCCCCACAAACTGTTCTTTTGTAGTTACCAGTGGTTTATGCTTTTGCAGTATATCTAATAATAGCAACCTTGTTGAAAGTATGAAGACCAAATTGCTACAAACGTAAAACAGAAAACATACAGGCCATGGAAATGGTTCCGTGAGTAAAGCCTTCATATATGTGGATGGCCCTTTGATCCCTAGAATCTACAAAAAAGTCTGGGTATGCTGCACAGCAGTAAACCTAGTGATGGGAAGGGGTTAGAGGGAAAGAATAATACATGGTATTTTTTGTGAGATATTTCTGTCTGGCTTATTTAGCGAAATTCTAGACTAATGAGAAACCTGGTCTCAAACTAAAGGTGGAATATGTTAGAGAACCAACATCAAAATTTGTCTTCTGACTTTCAAACATAGGCTATGCATATGCACACTCATACCCGCACGTCCAATTTGAATGAATATAGACACACAATAAAATAAATAAATAAATAAATAAATAAATAAATAAATAAGCAAACCAAGGGTAAGTCAAATAGAATACACAATGTAGATTTGAATCTGGATCACCACATGCTAATATCTTATTATCTTTTTGTTACTTGAAGTTTAAAGTAACTACCTATAGCTTTGCTTTTAGCTTCATCTTTTAAATGTAAATAGAAGCTTGATTTTGTTGTTGTTTCATAGTAATGTTTTAAATATTGAAAATATTATTTTGTTGCATTCCCTCTTCCTTTTCTTCCCTCTCACCCCTTGCTCTCTTAGCTTGTTATCAAATAATGGCCTGTTTTTAATTTTCCTAAATACTTAAATACAGTCTGTCCCATTCATATTATGTTTCCTGTATGTTTAAGATCTCAGGACTGTCTACTTGGTATTGGATAGGCAATTGTTAAGTGTAGTTCTCATTTCTCATAAAAGAAACTTCTCTTTACAACAAACAGAAACCATTACAGAAAACAACAAGAAATCAAAATGCAGAAAGCCTGAGGCTCAGGGGATATTGTGGATGAGAATACAGAAAGATTATAAGAGCCAGAAGAAAAGAAAACTTGCTGTGAGATTGCTCCCTAGAAATATTCGAGAGGCTACATTGATGAACTCTCATCAAAATAGATTTTTTTATGGTTATTTAAAAGATAAAATGTTCAGTTTCTGTGTAGAAAGGAGTCCTACACAGAAATGCTAAATATAATTCAATGCTAAAATTTGTGTCTCTCAGATATCATATTTGGCTAATGAGTATGGTAAGCAGGGGTAGTGACATTCATTTTCCAGTTGACTTTGCCAAGCTCATCCCATATTCCATGGGAGAAAACACAGGAAGTCCAAATTATGCAGATACCAGTAAAACCAATTGTTATCTGTTGATTGAGGTGAACAGCTTAGATTACTTGCTTATCCTAGTATCACAGGACTTAATTAGATTTGGAGATAGAAAGAAAATTCAACATCTCAAAGCAGATGTTTTAGTTCATTGTGGCTCCCTCCTAAGCAGCTTTATCACTAGTGTAGGTCATTTGAGTACCAGCGGTTATATCTTAGCTATGCCTACTTTCAGTTGTTGACTATTATCATAATGATCATTTTAAAATATGGGCAAGAAAGATAAGAGATCTAAATCTGTAGGTTTTTTTTTTTTTTTTTTGGTTTTTCAAGACAGGGTTTCTCTGTGGTTTTGGAGCCTGTCCTGGAACTGGCTCTTGTAGACCAGATTAAAGGCGTGCGCCACCACCGCCCGGCTAAATCTGTGTTTAATATTCATCAATTCTTAATTTTATTTTCAATTTCCATGACCGGGCTTGCACTGAACTCATAGAGATCCACGTGCCTCTTCCTTCCCAGTGCACAGATTAAAGATGTGAGCTGCCACTGTGAGGCTCTAAGTTTCTGTTTGTTAACTATGCCTTTTTCATGACATTGTGGTGTGTGTTAGAATTTTACCCGGCTTCCAATGTGGCCTGTCCATTCACATCCTCAGCTAGGAAACAGAGGGATATCTCTGGATGGTGTTTAGAATCTGAAGATTTAAAAGCTGTTGAGTGATTCTCACTCCTGGGATCCCCATCAGAGCTAAATGAATATACTTGAGTTCATTTTGCTTCCTGATAGAATTCTGGTCCTACAGTAACCCAGAGGAAAGCAGAGCATCAGGCTTTGTAGATAACAGGCTAGAATGTTGATTTATAGCAAGTAGAGTATTCATTGGTTCTCTAGGAGAGAATGAGAGCCTTTTGCAGATGACATTTATATTTCAAGCATTCTGGAAAATTATATAATTTTGGATGAGCTATTTTTATACAAGAAATATTTTGCATACCTGAAAGTACTGTAAGGGGTATTGTGAAATGGAATAATTGTTTAACTATGTAAAGATGTGTTGCCTTTTTATGCTGCATTTGTTTAACTATGCAAAGATGTGTTGCTGTTTGACCTTGCCTGCCTAAAGCACCAATTTGTTTGTAAAATGCTGAATGGCCAGTAGCTAGGCAGAAGAGAGATAGACAGGGCTGGAGGGCACGGAGAAAAGCAGACCCAGCTAACCATTCAGAAGCCAGTCAGTAAGACAAGAAGGAAGTAGAAAAAACAGGACAGACAGTACATCTATGAAATAAACACGTCTCACTGAAGCACATAGATTAATAAAAATGGGTTAATTTAATTTGAAAAAAAAGCTATCAAGAAATAAGATGAAGCTAATGTCAGGCATTCATAATTAATAATTAGTCCCTGTGTCATGATTAGGGGCTGTCTACAAATGGGTATGGGACAAGAAGTAAGCTTGTTTATTTTCATGCAGATCGATTAACAGGGAGATCAATGACCTATCACTTGAATTCTTTACAGAGGCATTAAAATACATAGACTTTTTTCTTAAATTATATTTTACCAAACTGAAGTACAAGTTATTAATACAAACTCACATACAGTTATTCCCGTACCTCTTAGGATATCATTTGTTAATAAAATTTTAATGGAACAAAAGTCGAAAAAAATAGAAAGTATTGCTGAATTTCATTGACAAACTCCTTAAATTAGATTCTGTTTGATTTATTTCTTTCTGATATCTGTGCATACTTCTGGGACAGCACAGTGATAGCACTAAGTTCTATTTCCTGACTCATTTAACTATCCCACACTGAAAATGTGAGATTTTTAGAATCTGGCCATGAACTCCGCATTTCCATGTGGGCAGTGTTTATTACATGGTAGGCATCCAATAAAAGGTGGCTAATTCCATAAAAGAACCCTCTTGAGGGCACATGAATGTTTGCCTCCAAAATGAGCATTCATTCATGATTAGGGGTTTATTATACAATATGCCAAAAAAGATTGGCTTATGTATATAAAAGACTGTTGTCTCATTTTTCCAAATTATAAGACAAGCATGAAATGCATTAGATGAATAAATACTCTAACTCTAACTTTGAGAAGAAAGAAATTTGAGTGCAGTCCTCATTTCTCATGTAGGAAACCTCTATTTGCAACAGATGGAGAACATTACAGAAAACCACAACCAGTCAAAATACAAAGTTTTGGAGGCAATCACAGCTGATGAATCTACAATACAACCCTGGCACCTACGGCTCAAGGATTACGGCAAAAGAAGAGATGGAAAGACTGTAATACCAGAGAAATAGAACTTGTCTATCTCCTCAAAATGTCAGAGGTTACACACATAAAGTCCCATGAGCATGGCTTTATAACAGGTAATGAACAAGGAAGACACCAATAGACATGCTAACATGGATGGGTGAGAACTCAGAAGGCCTCAATCCTGAAAAAAAGAGACAGGCAAAAATTGAGAGTAGAAGAAATTGCACCTCCCTGGAAGGGCACACAAATTAGCATGCCATGAATTTGGAGAAAAAAAAAAACAAGGAAGTTTTTTTGTGGGAGGAAAACTTCAATAGAATAAAATAAAAGTATATGTCCAAAAAAGTATACGTACAAAAATAAAGGAAGTTGAACACCACCATCTGCTTAATTCTTTGTTACTATGGTGGTAATGTAAAAACTTCGAATATATCTCAAGGTTGGACAAGACTTTTGGCAATATAGGCTGTTCATCTTATTAATGTGTTGGGTACTTATATTTGTCAACTATTTAGGCTTTATGATTTATAAAATTCAATGAGAAAACACAACATCATCTGTTATGGAAGACAATCACATTCAACTTGACTTGCTTTCAAATTTATTAATGAGATTGTTTTCAAAAGTTATATACCCCGAGAACCTGGGGCAAACTTGGTAGTTAAAGCACCTGACATTTAGATAGAAGGACCTTCAGTCCCAGAACCAAGGTTTATAAAGAGCAAAAACAAAAATTCAAGCAGAGGGTATTATTAACTCCAAAATTTGGAAGCAGGCAGAGATATTTGGTTCCGTGATGCTCTCAGACAGATTACCATAGCCTAATAATGAGTACCAGGATGGCCATGGAGAAAGATAATCTCAGCAAATGCAGTCAATGTCTCTTGAGGAATGACACCTAAGGTTCATGAATGGCCTTCACACGTATGTACACACACACACACACACACACACACACACACACACAAACTCACACATATACTCACACACAACATATAAAATTACAACCTGTTGATTCCATTTATTTTTGCTCATATTTATTTAGGGGTTGACCAGTTGATATTAGATAATCTATTCATACTGTTGGGATTTCCTGGGTACAATTTCTCATATATATATAACAGTCTCACAGTAGACATCCTAGTTCTCCCATACAGTTTTTATGACACCTATTCCACAATATTATTTAGGTATAGAAATTGTGTTGTAGGTGTATCAATTAGGGTTGGCATCTCATGGTTATTGTTCTTGACTTTTTATTTGTTTGTCTTTATAAACACTCACAGTGTGTAACCCAGGCTAGCATTGGTTCATCATCCACCCTCCTCTGCATCCTGAGCACTTATTATAGACATCATCACGAGCCCTGCCAGGTATGAAGCTTTTAAAGAGACTTGTATGTCTTAACATCATGAACACCTGGAAACTACCTTAACTTATAACTACTTTAACTTATAAAATTATTAAATTTTATAATATTTTATAATAATAATAATTTTATAATATTTTATAATAATTTAATAAAATTATTAAAGGTAAGATCATATCTCCATTTCTAAATATGAATCTACTAATTCTAAATATGTTTTCATTAGAATAGCAAATTCATTACTGATCTATATTAATATGTAAGTGCTAACATGTGGTAGGATTGCTTCTTTCACACATTAAGAATTAAATTATGTCAACATTGTGTTGACAAAACACAACTGAAGGATTTTTATATAAGTATTTCAAAATACTTCAGTGCTTCTTAATTTTTCAGTTTAATTTGTCCCCAAACATCCTTTCTTCAATAACACCATGCATGCAAAATGGCACATTGTATGATGAATTTGTTTTATTTTACTTCATTTCTCTTCTTAAATAGGGTTTCATATAACTCACCTTGAACTCCTAATACTTACCCCCGACTTCTGAGGTTTGGGAATACAGGAATTCTCCATCATGTCCAGCACCAGCTATCTTTATGATATTAAAGAAATACTGAAAGTGTCCTTCATCAAACTCAAATAACAATAAACAACAGTTGAAAAGAGAATTTAAACTCATGGCACACAAGTAAGAGTTCCAGAAAGGGTCTTCTTAAATTTCCGTTAGAAAACATATGTAGTGGTTTTCCCTTTATGCACTGACTTCAGTCCAGAAGCACTGTTTTTCACAAATGAATTTTATTGATGTTTTACTGGCAATAATTTCATGGAAGATGGAGTGAATGATGAACTAAAAATAGACACTTGTAGTAAATATTTGAAGGCTAGAGAAAACTGCCCATGATCTGACCTTGCATATGAAAGAAACTACTGTCTAAAGAGCCCAGTCACTGTTTTTTTCCAGTTATGATACGTTCCATTTACAAGAAAAATAAAAAGTGGTTAAAATTAGATGTCACAGAATGTTCCGATTAAATGTTTAGAATTATTTGTTGGAAAAATTGTAAGGCTGGATAATATTTCACTGAAGAAATAGAATCATGAATAATAACACACACACACACATATATATGTATATATATATATACATATATATATCTTCTATAAAATCTATGACACTGGACTCCAAACAAGAATGACAAAAGCTAATTGATCAACTTTATATTTGATAGAAATATTTAGCTACAGTCTTTGAATAACAGTCCTCTCGGGAGCCAAAAGAAGGATGGGGATGCCATTGCTCCTCAATTCTGATCCTATGATACCTTTTTCTATTTGGTGGTAGCTACTTTTTGCTACGGTGTTTTCCTTTCAAGTGAATGAGTCCTTTCTAAGAATCCTCTTGTTTTTGTCAGGCATTTCATCTCTTAAAATTCTTGTATTCTGACAAATGGCCTTGAGAATGTTTTGGGCAAGGACCATTTCTCTCAGTGTGGTGCCTGATATGACCTAAAAGAATGGCAATATTAGACTCATGGGAGAAAGTTACGATAAATCACAGGAAATCATGTCATTCAGTATTGAAAGGGAGAGTTTCCTGTAGTGAAGCTTCTGCTCCTCTCGCCTCTACTCACCAGACTACAAAGATGGCCCCTACCTTTTCCACTTGTGTTTTAAGTGCTAGCACTAATGCATCCATCTCACGCCATCCGCATCTAATATTCTACAGCACAAACTTTTCATTCTGTCGATGGATATTTTAGACTGGGACGTGAGAACAGAGATGTATTTAGTGACAAAGGTTGTCAAATGACTTAAATCAGACAAATTTGTGGAAGTGATCTCAGTAGTATGTGTTTATGTGTTCGTTACAGGCAGGCTATGAGAGGAATCTTGATCAAATTTAGGAATATTTGGTCATATTGGGTATTGTGGGCAGCAGTTTCCTATTTGATTTTGACCCAGGCAAAAATCTAGCTTTGTTGTGAAAACAAGCATTTGTCTCTTAGAGACAACTGTCTGAGGAAGATTTGAGTTTAAAATTAACTACATTTTATTAGATATAAAGAAATAATATGCCCCAGTTTGTATGTCAATCAAATATCTACTTTTGTGGAAAGTCTGAGAGCCAAAGAGTTTACAAGTGGCTTTATAATGGGTTTGTTAGGATTTAAGTGGTTTTTAAAAATCAAACCCTCACAAGTTATAATAAGAGAAATAGTAGAAATCTTTAATTTAGAGATATTACTCATTTGTAGTCAATTTCACCTTTTATTGTTTTATTTTTTCTAGATTTACAGAATTATTAGAAAGCCTTAAAAATCATCATAAAAGGATAGTACTTCATATATTTCAATTTAATAACCAGGATCTTTGGATAAATTGTGTTTTAAAGAATAATCTGTAATTTCATAAATTTCCAGTTTCCATTATAAAGATTACATTAAAATTTAAGAAAATGTTTTAGAAACAAATGACAAAAGTAACCACTTATACATAGTTTCTAATAATTCTACCACTTTAATGTTTTCAATTTCTATTGTTTAATTGCTTTTTAAGTTTTAAAAGTGCTGTATAGTCTTTCATCTGGATGCTAAATGAAGCCAAAACTTTAGTTTTTACCATTTTTAAAATACATGTTCGGGACCTATGAAAGTACTATCTACTATATAAATACACATGGATGTTTTATAGATAAGTACTTCCACAGGGACATTAAGACTATTCTGTAGAATGTTAGGCAGTCGTATGTCAGAAGAAACACTGAGTGTCTAAATAATGGAAAAGCTGTCTGGAGTTATGGGAAAACTCCTAGGTCCATTTCTACCATTAGTGGGTATTTTTTATCCTGTGGCAAGTAAAGGCACTTTTGTATGCCATGATTATTATAATCTTTGTGTTATTGTTTAGACAGTCTCATCATATATTCAGGGTATTGCTTATAGGTTGTATTGGTAGAATTATACTGACCTATAGAGTAAAAATATTTCCATACATAGGATAAATATACTCTAAAATTATTAGTTCATTTGTATCATTATCTCAATATGTATATTAGAATTAGGGGTTCTCAACCTGTGAGTTGCAACCCCTCTGGAGTCCAATAGAGTTTTCACAGGAATCACCTAATAACATCAGAAAACATATATTTACACTAAAATTCATAACAGTAGCAAAATTACAGCATTGAAGTAGAAACAAAAATAATGTAATCGTTGGGAGTCACCAAAGTATATTGAACTATAGTAGAAGGGAAGCACACTCAGAAAGTTGAGAACCACAAGGCAGTCTCATCATGAATCATGGCCATTTCCTGTGAACTATCCTTGGTAGAGTTGTATTGACCTGTAACGTTGTGATATTCCCACACACAGAAAGATGGTACTTGAAAGATATGAGTTTGCTCATAACCATATCTTTAAAAACAATAAAAAAATGTAAAACTAGTAGAATGGAGCCTGAAGATCCCGGTTGTCAATAGAAAACCCCCATGTTCCTGCTGTGTCTGCTCTCATTTGGGCTGGCTGTCTTGGTCACAGTTCCTGTTGCTATTTGAAAACACCATGACCAAAAGCAGCTTGGGGAGGGATGAGTTCATTTCATCTCATACTTCTGCCTCATAATCTCTCATGAAGGGAAGTCAGGGCTGGAACTCAAAGCAATAGTCAAGAGGCAGAAACTGATGCAGAGCCCATGGAGGGGTGCTGTTGACTGAATGGTTCATCATGACTTGCTAAGCTTCTTTTCTTGTAGCCTGCGGGACCATAAACCCATGAGTCCAGGAGCCCACAAACACAGCCTACAATGAGATGGGCCCTCCTACATCAATCATTAAACAATAAATGACCACAGCTTTGCCCACAGGCAAATCTTGTGGGGTGGAGGAAATTCTTCAGTTGATGTTCCGTCTTCCAAAATTACTCTAGCTTGTGCCAAGCTGACATCAGACAAATAGCACAGCTGTTTTCCATCTCTTAGACTTTATATATAGATACAAGAATTTTTGTATTATCTAAGTAAAAGCTAAATAATGTTGATTAGACACTTTCACAACTAAAGCAACAAAGCATTTTTAGTTATTTAAAGCTAAATAAAAAATAAATTTTTCCAGGAAAATAAAATGCACATTGATGAAGTAAGATGAATCACAATTCATATCTTGAGTTCCTGATTTTGTAAATATTGACCTAATATTTAATAATTATGTATCATAAAATAAAAATGATTGAGCAAAGTGGATTACGCATTGTATCATCTTGCTTTTAAAAGAGATATTTGAATGACAATTTAAAAACATTTTCTGCCAAAGTATTCCTTTCAAATATTTACTAGCTCTATATTGCACTCATATCTCATTTATAACATCTGTAAAAATAAGAGCAAATTTATATAAAGCTCGTTTTATTTTAACTTTGATTCTAGTACTTCATACTGATACTTTATTTCCCACCTCATAGTTGAAAAAGATTTTTCATAAATATATACATATTTTTAAGTGAGGTTTATGAGACATTAATTCAAAAATAATAAAACAAAATCAGAAATGGAGTTTAGTAACATAGTCCCTGTGATTTTTCTCTGCATATCTGCTTACCTATAAGAAAAGTTTTCAATGATAAAATACATATAATTCATATAAACATGATGAGTGTATATCTAGTTGTTTTCATTATAAATGCATTGCAGTTTCAATCTAAATTAGAGACTTTATTTTGTAAAACTACACTCAATATTACTATCCAGACAACTAATGTCTTTCTACATTAGACTGCATCACAGACCCCGATCATTTGCTCGGCAAAGCCAAGCTCTCATGAAATCTTTCAATGACTTCATCCTGATAGGCTGGAGTTTTGTTTATTTCTCCTTTAGTCTTGGTAAAAAAATCACATCAATTGTGTTAGCCAATGATTTTAGCATGGATCATATAACTTCAATGGAAAGCACTCGTTTAATTTGACCCCTTTACATCCTTCATGACTATGAGAGGTAACTGGGCATGTCTATTGGGCTCAGGAGGAGGAGTTGCTTGAGAAGCAGAGATATCCAGTTGTATATGGCTTGTATTTTATGATCATAAAATGAAAGGTGCAGATATCTGAGATAGAAATGTTTATTTTATATATTCTTGAGAGATTGGTGAGTTATTACACTCCCTTAACAATCCACTTCACTGATACAGCATTGTTCCCTGTGACTCAATACAGTCTATGTGTCAGATACACAAAAGAAGTGTGCCAGTTATGCCTCCTTCTTCAGTATCCACTAAATTCATAAACTATACAATGCCTTATGTACAGTGATTCATATATTGTACCTTGGGGATGTAGAAGGCCAAGTTCATACACAAACTGTATTGCTCAGCAATTGAATCTTGAAAACTCGAAGATCTGTTTGTTTTTATTCCATAAATGTGCTAGTCTGTCTATTCTCTATTCTTTATTTCTAATTATATATGTATGTATGCATATATGTATTATATTTTCAGTATTGGCTTCTGATTTCTTTTTTTTTAAAGGATGTACTTTCTTCTTATTTTCTTATGACACTAATTCATTGCCATATGGGGAATATGTATCTCCTACCAATGAAAAGATCCCTGGCATCATCATCAATTCAGATGAATACCTGATGGTATTCTATTCTGCAGAAATAGAAACATTCAAGCTTGCATTAACTATATTATTAAGGCTTTTAATTGGAGTCCAATATACTTACTTCAATTACAAAACAAACTGAATAGTTCCCCCAGCTCACTCTCTCTTGCTAATGCTTACTTCGAAGGAAGATGTTATGAAAGCTATGAATTGGAATTAAGTTGAGCATTGTTTTCTTAGTAGCCCTCCCTCTTCCTATTCTATCAATAACGTCTTAATAACAAAATAATTGAACTCATCATTTCCAGCAACATCCCTTTCATTTTCTGGTCTTATACTGAAAGTAGGAAAGCAACTAAGGGATTAAAAGCACAGAGCTCACTATCACTTTTCCTTGCAACCTCCCACCTTACTTTTATTTTTTGTAAATTGTCAAATTCACAAGAGTTTCCTTTTGTTATGCTACTAATCAAGATCTAATTACTATGGCGATGTTGCCTATGTCACTTGGGAAACAGAACAGAAATACTCTCAGCTAGTGAGATTTACATGATTTCTTTCAGAGGGAAAGTATAATTTATATTAAATGAAGTGATGATTAGCATAAGGGTTTGTGTAGGCAGCAAGGCACACAGCAGGCTTTTATTCGCACTTATCTTATGCAATAGAAAAAGAGAAATGCTAATAAGGTTTTAACTTCTACTCTACCATTGTGTATTAGATACCATGGCATTGTTATAACAAAATGCTTTAGACAATTAACTAATACAAATAAAGGTTTTACTTTAACTAGTATTCAAGAGTTTTTCAGCCAGAGTTCAAGTTCAACTTAGAGTATGATCTTGACTCTGAGAGAGAGGAACTCACAGCCTGGGAAGTAAAAAAAAAAAAGTGCATTTCTGGCTGTCCCGGCAGTCTTCGATAGCATACACACTCCTTACACTTAAAGGTCCCAACATCTCTCCAGAGCACTGTTTTGGTGACTGAGTTTTTATTATATGCATGTTTGGTTACAGCTCTTCTAAAGCACGTTAGAGGCTTTGACTACAAAAAAGCAGGTTGAGTGGAAGATTAAGAAGCAGTTGCTAATCTACAGTATCTGCAATGGTCATTGCAAAATTAAAATACAAATGTTAAGACAAAGCACAGCTCCCATCTCAAGCAGAATGCGAAAGTATTTATATTTGAGGCAATTATGAGTGACCATGTCCCTGAAACACAGATTCTGGTTGCAATGTGCAAATGGTAAGATGAACTTTCATGTTCCTACAACAAATGAAAGTCATAAATCAAAACATTTATTGAGTACCTTGGTGTAGACATCAGCTAGGACAGTTAGAGTTGAATAAGGGAATCGCTTCTGTAAGTTTCAGTGTTGTCAATGGGATTCTCAACTTTGGGTTGATGGATTCAGTTAATACATCCCAAAGACATGACCTGAAAGACTGAAGGATACTGTGTCAGACACAGAGGTGGACAATGAGAGGCTACTAAGAGCATTAAGGTTAGCCATTATTATTTTTGCTCTGAATCTGACCATGCCAACTCTGTATAATCTCAAAGTTCTGAAATATTAGCTACCACTGCAGAATCTTTAATCTATGCCTTAGTGACCACACGTGTCGGGGATGAATACATTTATTACACTAAATGGACATAGTAGCAAAATGCTCTCTAAATTTTTTGTTTGCACCCATTTATTGCACACGGCTCAGACCTCATCAGAAAATGTCCTTGTTCAGTGAACTGTGGTTAATACAGGAACTCACACCTGGTCTAGATATAGAGAACAGGTGACTTCAGTGCTCAACCACAGTGGGGCATCCATATCATACCCACTCTCCAGACTCGGGAGGTGTCACAGAAGAAGAGGCACAGAAAGGTTACAAAAGCAATAGGTCAAGGTAACTGGAGCAAAACAGTATCTTCTGGACGTTATAGGACAAATGTCCTCATGAATTTACCAGTGATCACTCTTACAAGACCTGAAGAAAAGGCAGTCAGATAATTCTGCTGTCTGGAGGGCCAGCCTCCAGCAGCCCAGGGCTTTAAAAGTGATCCATGGAGTCAATGTAAGTTAAGACTTTTCTTTTTTTTATGTTTTAGTTTTTTTAATTTTTATTTTTTTATTTATTAAGGATTTCTGCCTCCTCCCCACCACCGCCTCCCATTTCCCTCCCCCTCCCCCGATCAAGTCCCCCTCCCTCATCTGCTCAAAGAGCAATCAGGGTTCCCTGATCTGTGGGAAGCCCAAGGACCGCCCACCTCTATCAGGTTCTAGTAAGGTGAGCATGCAAACTGCCTAGGCTCCCCCAAAGCCAGTACTATCTGAATGGTTTATGGGAAAAGATACTCACATACTCTCTTGATGGCTTCTTTCTATATTCTCTGTTTGTTCTGTGCTCTTTCTCTGTATATTTTTCCCCTACAGCTTATATATCCCAGCAAAGGTTTTCAGATAGTAGAAAAATTACAATGTGGCTACATTCTGTTTTTCGAGTGAATGGTTATAATAAATACAGATAAAAACATGTTTTTATCTCCATTGCATGATTAAATATTTTATGTATTACTGGTGTAAAACAAATTTTCCCAAGAAACCACATAAATTCATACCCAAGAAACCTGTTATAGATTAACTCTGTGGGCAAGCAAAGTATTCTTTTAACTAGCAGGCTGTGTTTCACAGTTACAAAGAAAAAGCCAAATATTTTATTACTTATCTTGAAAAGTAATCTTATACACAAACCAAAATTTTATATTTGAAAAAAAAAAGCCAGTCAGCTCTACATCAAATCTTTAGGGTACATAACTACTCATCAAAAGTTTTTATATTAGGAGATTGAGGGAAGAACTGGTTGTAAGGAATTAATCATCAGCTTTGATTATCAACCAAACCTAGCAAGGAAAGCACACCAGCTATTAACAATTGGGCTCCTTTGTTCTTGTTCACTGACCTTAAACAGGCCCACATTTAACTATGTGCCTTTCTAAAACATTAGATTGTCTTCTTAGATTTTTCACCTCAAAGATATTTAATGAAAACATCTTATTCTAACTTTGTTATTTTCGAAGTTTTGTTTTACCTGTGATGGACTATGAAACCTGTGAACACATCTACCAACATTAAGTTTAAAAGAATTTAAACAAGCTGGGCTACTGGGACTCAATTGTTAATCATTAATTTGTGCTACAATCTATGCAGCTCCTTAGGTGAAATTCAAAGGCAACTGTTGTTAAACATATCTTTTTATTTATTTTTACCCATCAACACTTTGTATAGGCTATGATTATTATTATCAATTTAGCCAGTACAGCTTAGTGAGGGGTCATCTTCTTGACGATTAAAATGCTCTGTGGACTGGGATATTTCCGATAAATAAGCACACTATAGCACAGGCAGTGGAGATCTCCCCACATCCATTTACACCATGCTAGATACCAGAGGAACATTGCAGTGACAATAATGTAAAGACAGAGCAGAAGCAAAAGACAGTATGGGCTCTGTAGTCCCGTGACCATGCCTAAATGATAATCACCCATAAGATAGTTTCCTTCTGGTGAGCTGAGCATCAATTGCCACCTGCTGCTCCTCTGACATGGCCACTGGCAAGAGAACATTCTGGAATGGAGAGGAAATGGTTCACTAGCTCCACCTCTAACTGTCAAACTATAGAGAGTTGATAGATTCTGAGAAAAGAAGAATCTTTTTTTTTTGCTTTTTTTATTAATTTTTTAATTAAAAATTTCTGCCTCCTCTCCTCCTCCCTTTATCCTCCCCCTCCCCCACTCCCCACGACCCACTCCCCTCCCCCTCCCTCTCCAGTCCAAAGAGCAGTCAGGGTTCCCTGCCCTGTGGGCAGACCAAGGTCCTTCTCCTTCCATCTGGGTCTAGGAAGGTGAGCATCCAAACCGACTAGGCTCCCACAAAGCCAGTACATGCAGTAGGGTCAAAACTCAGTGCCATTGTCCTTGGCTTCTCAGCAGCCCTCATTGTCCACCATATTCCGTGAGTCCGGTTTTATCCCATGCATTTTCAGTCCCAGTCCAGCTGGCCTTGGTGATCTCCTAATAAATCAGCCCCACCGTCTCAGTGGGTGGGTGCCCCCCTTGCAGTCTTGACTTCCTTGCTCATGTTCTCCCTCCATATAGTTGTCCGCCTAGATATTGGAAGTAGACAAGATTGCTGGGCAAAAATTTGGAAACTGGGGGGTAGGGTGGATGAGGGAAAGGGGAGAGAAAAGTGAGAAGGGGAAGATAGGGAGAACTTAGGGGAATGGGATGGTTGGGATAATGGAAGGTTGGATATGGGAGTAGGGAAGTATATATCTTAATTAACGGAGCCATTTTAGGGTTGGCAAGAGCCTTGACTCTTGAGGGGTTCCCAGGGGTTCAGAGAGATGTACCCAATTAGGTCCTTGGGCAGCTGAGGAGAGCCTGAAATGACCCTATCCTATAGCCATACTAACGAATATCTTGCATATCACCATAGAACCTTCATCTGGCGATGGAAGGAAAAAGAATCAATTTTTTAAGGGGGCGACTTCAGCCAATGACTCTGCACACAGGAACATATGGGCAGCACAAATTGGATGATGTAAAATAGTAAAAATGAGGCCACTGATGAGGTGTGAAGCACTGATTTGGGAGAGGAGAGAGGACTGAGTTTTATTAAAATACATTTTACTAAATACTCAAATTACTCCCTCAAAATATTGCACACATATACAACTTAACCTGTTTGCTAAAGTTAGACTCTCAAGGGTACCAGCTATCAATGCAGAAACTAGTATAAATTTGTGTATGTGCTCAGAGTGAACAATGAAGTCACTGGATCAATAATCATACAAGTCAGATTCCACACTATTAAAGGGTAAATGCATTGATCAAGGAAAGAAGCATGCTCACATTCCGATTGTGGGCAGAGTCACAGTCGGGCACAAAGTTAAACTTAACAGTGAAGATGCAACAATTATAGATGGAAATGATAGAATGATAGGTATATGAATATATATTCAAAGTATTATATATATATATATTAAAATCTCTAATAATATTAAAGATTATATTTTGGTTTCAGGTCTTTTTTTTTTTTGCTTGGGTCATTCTGTTTTGTTTTATTTTCTTTTGCGTACACCACATATTTGCAGTCCCTTAAATGCGGATCAACTAGCCCTGTGTCCAATGTATATGAGCTAATAAGTGTCAACAACAGCTTTTGAAAGATGAAGGTTTTGTGAGACTGAGCATGTTTCTAGGCAGTTTGACTTGGATAGCTAGTGTCAGTGTTAAAAAGTGAACATTCAGAAATGACATATACACAGAATTAAATCATAGATGCTTTGAAGAAATCTGACAGAGACCCACACGGGAGCACCGGACAGAAATCTCAAGGTCCAAATCAGGAGCAGAAGGAGACGGAGCACGAGCAAGGAACTCAGGACCACGAGGGGTGCACCCACACACTAAGACAATGGGGATGTTCTATTGGGATCTCACCAAGGCCAGCTGGCCTAGGTCTGAAAAAGCATGGGATAAATCCAGACTAGCTGAACATAGCGGACAATGAGGAATACTGAGAACTCAAGAACAATTGCAGTGGGTTTTTGATCCTACTGCACGTACTGGCTTTGTGGGAGCCTAGGCAGTTTGAATGCTCACCTTAGGAGACCTGGATAGAGGTGGGCAGTCCTTGGGCTTCCCACAGGTCAGGGAACCCTGATTGCTCTTCGAGCAGATGAGGGGGGGGGGGGACTTGATCGGGGGAGGGGGAGGGAAAAGGGAAGCGGTTGTGGGGACGAGGCAGAAATTCTTAATAAATAAATAAATTAAAATAAAAAATAAAAAATAAAAAAAAAAAAATAAAAAATAAAAAAAAAAAAAAAAGAAATCTGAACAGTTAGAGGTCAGATTGAATAAGAAAAAGACTCACGTATTTGGCATGTAACTTATTGTAAATCAAAACGTCTTTCATTGCACATTATCCATGGAGGGCTTTAGTACAAACTTTGGACTTGAAACACTCGTGCTTGCACACTTCTATAGCTTTACAACCGGGTTGCTACGCCCTTCACTGCCTACCAACGCCTCTCACAAAGTCACTCCTCTGAGGACCCAGATCTGACAGGGTTGAAAGTGAGACAATAAAAGTTGAATTATTATCGCTGATGTGCTTTCACTGGAAACAGTTTACAAGAGAAATTGTCTGGGGGCATTATAATCCAAGAACGACGAGATGAAAGAAACTGCATCATGAAAATGGAGAAGTATAAATGAAGCTTTCATCAAAGAATATTTATTTATGTAAGTCTCAATAATCTTCTGTTAGACTTGAAAAAAGATAGATTTCAGATTAACTTTACTTCTAAAGGTTAAAAAACAGTAAAAAGGATGTAGGTGTTTGTGTGTGTGTGTGTGTGTGTGTGTGTGTGTGTGTTTGAGTGTGTGCACACACATGCATGTGTTTGGGTATAGAAGTTGATCAGGGGGATTAAGGAGTCTGGGGAAAGGGATTTATTTGAACAGGATATGTCATTAAAATTCAAAATCAAGACAGCTTTGAATCTTGGTCTGGATACAACTTTAAGAATTTCCTTTACAAATAAATCTTAAGTACAACTTTTCTTTTTACATATCAAGCCTCTCGGTAATTTTTTTCATTTATACAGATTAAGTCTCTCCCTCCCTTCTTCCTTATTTCCATCGCTCCCTCTCGCCTGTCTCCATTCTATTGAGCTTCAGGCATACATGGTGAGTAGGATCTGATATAGCTGGTACCTAATCCAGTTTGCAATGGAAATGAAAAAGTGCCAACTATTATTTGGAAATTCATCTTAAGTCATATTGGCACCATTAATGCGAATATTGATTCTGGGATCATTTCAGTAAGCCATACCTGGTTTTATTTTCAGTTCATGGTATGATATTTTTTACAAACATTATGAGTTTTGTTCATGATGCACATAATATTACCAAAAAAATACATAGGTGTGAGTGTTTGTGTATGTGTGTGAGTGGTTGTGTGAGTTTGTTTTTGTGTGTATAATGTATGTAAACTTAAACCAATGAGTAAGAAGGGCATTTCCTATTTCATCTGTATACTTTTGAATCTGTTATGTATCATTGTTGACTTAGGAACTATTTTTTATCATAGGTCATAGAAACAGAAAATATTGGCGCCAACGTTTCAGTGAAGATTAAACATATGAAGAGAAAGGTTATTTGAGAGTGTCACAGTTAGGCAGAGGAGAGAAACAAGCCTCACACTTTTAGGCATCATCATGTGCCTCCTGCTTCTTTTTTTCTTCCTTCTTTTTCCTCAGACCGAGACAAGTAATGAAACACAGTTGACAGGATGACAAGGGGACAATAAATATTTTCTGATCTTGGGAAATCAAGCTCTGCCCTGCAGTGTCATGCTTGAGAAGTGAAGTGCTTCTTCTTAAGTGGAAAAATCTCACAAATTTGGGAATCAAAGGCAAGTCACATCTCTAGATACATGATGACCTTCACTTCTAGGAAGGTCTTTGTGTGGCTGTGAATTTGATGTTCTTTAAGTGACAGCTTGTAACTGCTCAGTGATAGCTGAGACTTTTTTCCCTCTCTCCCTGTAAAACAGACTTCAGCTGCTTTAACAGAAAAAGCTAGTGGAGATTTCCCTACCAAAAATGTTTTAGCTGTTAATTAAATATATTTTTCCTTAGCTAGTCAGAACTTTATCTTAGATGGGTTTGACTAATTTTTAAACTTTTCCCTTTCAGAAGAATGGTGTGAAAGAATAGCAACTAAAATGAATAACAGATACTGAATAAATTTCACAAACAAAGCAACTTCATGGCCACCATTCTTTAGTCAAAATGTAAAAAACAGAATATACAAAGAGAAAAGAAAATAAACTAAATTGAAAAGTAGACTTTTTAATTTTTTGTATTTTGATAGTTTTCATTAAAAATCTCAAAGATTACAAACACTGGATTCATATAAAATTAGAAGCAAAATACCCTAAAGTGGATGGAATTGTAATAATGAAAAAGCTATAAACTACAATATATGGAAAGATTAAACACAAGAATAATCAATTCTTTAATGAAATTATTAATAAATCAGTAAAATTTGAAGAGAAATTCTGTCTTAGGGATTCTATCAGTGTGAAGAGACACCATGACCACAATAACTCAAAGGAAAACATTCAACTATAATTCAGAAGCAATAAAGTATGTATTAATAGATAAATCTACCTAAAAATAAACTGGCAAAATGACATTTATACGAAGTATATTTGGTGAGTACTGAAGTCATTTAAATTAACAACAAAAACTGCTTGCAAATAACAGAACACAGGTTTTACAGGAGAGAGCTGCTTGTTTGTCCCAGTCACCCAGAACAAAAATAACCACAGAGAAACTATATCAATTAAAACATTGCTTGTCCCATTAGCTCTAGCTTTTTATTAGCTAACTTTTATATTAATTTAACCCAATTCTATTAATATGTATATTGCCATATGGCAGTGGCTTACCAGCAAAGATTCGGCATGTCTGACTCTGACAGCAGAACCATAGTGTCTCCCTGACTCCTCTCTTCTTTCTCCCAGCATTCAGTCCTGCCTTTCCTGCCTACTTAAGTTCTGCCCTATCAGCAGGCCAAGGCAGTTTCTTTATTTATTAATGGTCATCCCAGCACATAGAAGAAACTCCCACATTACCTCCCACTTTCTGTTTAAATTAAAAGGTAGGTTTTAACATAGTAAAGTTATATATAACAGAACATTTATCATCAAGAATTACAATATTTATATCTACTTTATCTTTTATCATAGCTAAGGAAAACTGTAATTATATAATTTTTCAACTCCATCAAAGACTCCAGAAGGATATAATATTACGTAAATAAATAGGAAGTACATTGTAAGCAACTTCCAAAACTCTAGAATTGACAGACACATCTCGCTGCCTGAACAGTCACCCAAAGTTTTTCTGTACCATTGGGGCATCCATCTTTAGCCCTCAGGCCCATAGTATCCAGCAGACTTTTCCATGAAGCAAGAAATTTCAAGGACAGGTCTGCATATATTGGCAATTTGCCAGTCACTTTCTTATGTATACTATAGAATGTATTGCAGACTCTTTCATGAAGCAGAAACACTGAAGGATCATCTCACCTTTAGGCAAGTGCAGCCATCATTTCTCTGAAGGTCCTGCATATCCAGTTCAGCAGTTCAGGAAAAAGTTGTTCCTTGACCAAATGGCTAACCAACTCCATAAGGAGCCTCTTTAATGTCCATCATCCTTTTGAAGTAGCTTGGTGTTCCCAGGAGCAGATGTGTCTCACCATCATGAAAAGTCTTAAGTTCTTAAACATTTAAAATGCCATATTTTGAAAGTCTTTGAAAGATTTGAAGAATACCTACCTAACTGAAATATATCTCTATAGAGCTAGAAAGTCTAACTAACATGAGTATGAGCTTGACTATTATAGATGATTATCTATCAACCTATGTTTCTTAATTATACACTACATTTTTAAAATGAACTACACAAACACAATACCTTAATCAAGGGCAGAAATAAACATATAATGAAATTGACCTTAAATTTCTATCAATAAACCAGGATTTATACCAAAGTAAATTATTCATCTCAAAATAAACTGACAAAATGACATTTGTACAAAGTAAATTTGGTGAGTGCTGAAATCAATTTTAATTAACAACAAAAAAAAACTGCTTGCAAAAATCAGAACACAGGGATGTCTCACTAATTTGATTTATAGAAAGCTCAGAAAAATAAAGAAAATTGAACCACTCAAAAAAAAAAAACAATAGAGTGTGAGGGAATTTTTTAAAAAAAAGTACTTACTGTTATGTGTAATTTTCAACCCAATAAGAGAAAGATAAGAAGAAAACATATGATACATCATTGAGCAGGTAAGCCAATTAAAAGTGATAATGGAGCTAAAGGAAAATGGCAATGTTATAATCTAGATAGTGGTCATATAGCTACTCATTAAAAATTATTTTAGCTATTCTTCATGATTGAAAATGGCACAGTTCTGATGTACTGTTGCACAGTAAGGTATGATGATATAATGTGATGATTTTAGGAGAAGAAAAAGTGAAAAATAGAGAACATTGAGCATTTAAAGGGATAGAAAAATTGTATTCATTTGAATATATATGAAAATTGTAACTTTTTTGTCTGACCATATATATGTATAACTGTTTAAATCTTACATTCTTAATTTCCAGGTAAATTTCTTCATTAAACATTAAAAAAACATATAACAACATTTTGACACTTATTAAATAGAAACACAATGACATATTTCAAAATTATCCTAGATTATTTGGGAAAAGGCATGCTCATCTGAATCATTCATCAACAAAAGTATAAGAATCATATGTAAGTTTACAAGCTATAAGGAAAACATATTAATTAAAATTTAAAATTATATGTATACAAATTACTATACTTTAGATTATGTTCAGTTGCCTTGAAAATAAAGGTTAAGAAGTAGTCTCTTCAAATAAAACATGAGGGTAATTACTCTATACAACTGTGTGAGATGTTCATTGTAAGGGTGTCAAAGAAAAGTATGAAAAGAAAAATCAAATTAAACTGAGAGTTCAAGAGTTTATACCAATAACTTTAGTGAATTATTGCATATTCAAAATTTATGTTCCACCAAATTACAGTTTTAGCGCATACTGTTACTAACCAAGATGTTAAATCAAAAACAAAACTTCTTTAAGCATAGGAGTTGAATATATTGTAATTTTAGTCCAACAAATAAATCTTCACAAATTGTCATGTGTAATTTATTGTGAGTTCTTTTGCAAGATTGTTAAAAAAATCAAGGGGTGATATTTTAGTCAAAGTTTGACTGAACTAAACTGAATATTTTTAATATTCATGTAGAATTATAGCATTTTGAGAGAAAGTATAACATACTTTTGTGACACTACTTTAAAATTATAATAAAATTGAAAAAGTACATGCAAAAGAAAAGATTTATTTTAAATTAAATAAAAATTGTACATGTTGAAATAAATTTAAAAATTGATCACGTAATAAAGATTAAAACCTATACACACCACATTCATACCCTTATATAATTAATATCAGCTATTAATTGACATGTACCTTCTAATATTCTAATGTTTATGTTTTTGGTTTTTCCAATTTAATGATCACAATATTTTGGTACCTACATAGAATAATCATATAATCTTTACAGTATAATGGCTGAACAAATTTTTATAGCAACTTTTAAAATGAGACGTTATTTTTGAAGATTTAAATTCTCCAAAACTCTAACCAGTCTAGTCATGGAATATCTCCAATATAGAAGTGGGGTGAACAGAGAAAATTCTAAAACTATTTTTTATAATTATGTAATGCACTGTTGACCTTTTTGTTTTTATTTTATTTTATTTTTTATTTTTTTTCATTTATTTATTTATTAAAGATTTCTGTCTCTTCCCCGCCACCGCCTCCCATTTAGCTCCCCCTCCCCCAATTAAGTCCCCCCCCCTCAGCCCAAAAAGCAATCAGGGTTCCCTGTCCTGTGGGAAGTCCAAGGAACCCCCACCTCTATCCAGGTCTAGTAAGTTGAGCATCCAAACTGCCTAGGCTCCCACAAAGCCAGTGCGTGCAGTAGGCTCAGAAACCCATTGCCATTGTTCTTGAGTTCTCAGTAGTCCTCATTGTCCGCTATGTTCAGAGAGTCCGGTTTTATCTCAGGCTTTTCCAGACCCAGGCCAGCTGGTCTTGGTGAGTTCTCAGTAGAACATCCCCATTGTCTCAGTGTGTGGGTGCACCCCTCGCAGTCCTGAGTTCCTTGCTCGTGCTCTCTCTCCTTCTGCTCCTGATTTGGACCTTGAGATTTATTTTAAACTGGGAATGGTTGTGCATGAATTTAATACCAGCACTTGAAAGGCAGTAGAGGCAGGTAGCTCTGTGAGTTCAAAGTCAGCCTGGTCTACAAAATGAGTTCTACAGCAGTTAAGGAAATTATGCAGAGAAATCCTGCCTCCAAAAAAGAAACAAAAAACAAAAAGAGAAAATGAAAAAATAAAAATAAAGAGAAGAAAATGAGATTTATTAGTTTGATATAAATATAAGTGTTTTGTCTGAATGTATATGTGTACCTGGTATCTGTGGATATGTGAAGAGAGCATTGGATCTTCTGGAACTATAGTTGTGGATGGCTATAAGCCATCATGTGGATGTGGGAACATAGCCTGGGTCTTCTGTGAAGGATAACAGAATTTCTAAATATTGAATGATCTCCACAGACATAATCACCATATTGTTTTCCTCATTTCACTCATAAAAAGAAGCTAGTAAAAATGATATGTTCTTTATTTCATATTTATTTTTACTATTTGTGTGGAGTTTGGTTAAAGGTTATATAACATATTATCTCTAATTAGGAACTTTATCTGTTGCCTGATAATAACGCATTCATTCTTCTAAAGAAGAATAGTTAAAAAGTAGAAGTAAGTTTCACCATGTTTAAATGTGCTAAGACAATGGCAATAAATTCAACATAATTTGGTGTGGAAGGTTTCTTATTAATTAAAATATTTCTTTTTTACTTATGAAAATTTAGAATTTGATCTTGAAGAATCATAAATGCTTTCACAGATTAAGAAGGTTTTACTCATTGAAGGTGATACGATTAATATATAAATTATTAATTCTGAAAATTGCTAACTTGCTTTTACACTGTTGTTTAATTTACTAGTTTTCAGCAGATTCTGCCTGTTTTGTGTTGTTGCTTTTTTTACTGGAAGTCACAACAATCAAGTACTCGAACCTTGGTGGAACTCTGAAACATAGCTTGGTCCAATACTGAGGGACATAAGAGGTTAATGAATAGCACTGTGGAATGAGCCACTCTCTAGGCCCTCCCCAGTGTGACAAAACTCTGGTCCCTCCCCCAACTCCCTTAGATTTTCTAGCCAGCCATCAGGGAGTTCCCAGGAGCCTGCTCCCCCAAAATACAAACCCATCCAGTGGCCAGCCAAACTACTAGGGACACCCCACCCCCAAACCTACCTATTCTCCTGCAACCTTGATGGAACTCTGAAACACAGATTTCTCCAAAACTAAGCGAACTTAAAAGGGACCAAGTGCTTGCTACAACACTGAGGGGATTAAGAGAGAGCACCAAGAGAGCAAACCAGAAGAAAAGACCAAGAGAGCAGGCAAATGGAGACCTCAGACACTTTCGGAAACAGACATTGATAGTATAGAGTAGACCAAGAAAAACTCCCAAACACTTAGACAGCCACAACAAAGACTGGGCCAAGATGCAAAGACACTGCTTGGCCTCATTTGAAGGAAGAGATGGGTAGGCACCAATGCAAGAATTCCTCCAACAACCCAAAAAGCAACATGGTAACACCAGAACCCAGTGGTCACGCAACAGGAAGACTTGATCATGTTAACACAGAAGAAGCAAAAGAAAACAATTTTAAATGTAACTTTATGAAAATGCTGGAGACCTTTAAAGAGGAAATAAAAAACCTCCTTAAAGAAATAGAGAAGACAAACAAAAAATTGGAAGAAATTAATAAATCCCTAAAGAGACCCAAGGAAAAACAATCATGTGAAGGAAACAGTTTAAGATGTGAAGACTGAAATAGAGGTAATAAAAGAAAACACAAACAGAAGGAATTCTGAATAATGAAAATCTGGGTAAATGAACATGAATTAGAGAGACAAATATATCCAACAGAATACAAGAGACAGAAGAAAGAATCTCATGTGCTGAAGATACTATAGAGGAAACAGACTCATTAGTCAATGAAACTATTAAATCTAACAAATTCTTAACACAAAACATCCAGGATCTGGGACACTCTAAAAAGACCAAACCTGAGAATAATAGGGGTAGAAAAGGGAGTCAAACTCCAGCTCAAAGGCCCAGAAAATATATTCAACAAAATGATAAAAGAAAACTTTCCCAACCTTAAAAAGGATATCTCCATGAAAGTACAAGAAGCTTATAGAACAGTTGATAGACCAGATTAAAAAAAAAATCCCCTCTCCATATAATAATCAAAATACAAATCATACAGAATAAAGAAAGAATATTAAGAGCTGCAAAGGAAAAGGGGCAAGTAACATATAATTATAGCAACATTATTTGTAATAGACAAAACCTGGAAACAACCTAGATGTCTTTCGACCAAAGAAGGGATAAAGAAAACATGGCACATTTACACATTCGAGTATTACTCAGTGGTTTAAAAAAATGATATCTTGAATTTTGCATGCAAATGGATGGAATTAGAAAACACTATTCTGAGTGAGGTAACCCAGACCCAAAAAGATGAATATGGTTATGTACTCAATCATAAGTGGATAGTGGCTATTAACAAAGGACATTGAGCCTATAGTTCATAATCCCAAAGAAGCTAAGTAATAAGGTAAACCTAAAGAAAAACATATAGACCCACCTGGAAATTGGAAACAGACAAGATCGCCTGACAAAATTGGGAGCACAGGGACATGGGAATAAGAGAATTTAGAAGGGCAATAGGAGGGATGTAGGAGGAGGGCCTACTTGTTCATCCTGGCTGCTTGGAACCAAAATAATCTTACAGAAACCATATTATTAAAATCACTGCTTGGCCCATTGGCTCTAGCTTCTTATTGGCTAACTCATATTAATTTAACTCTTTTCTATTAATCTGTATATCGCCACATGGCAGCAGTGGCTTACAGGCAAAAATTTGGCATGTCTGATTCTGGTTGCTCAATGTCATCTCTCTCTGCCCTGCTTTCTCCCAGCATTCAGTTTAGTTTTCCCTTCCTAGCTCTGTTCCCCTACAGTTCTGCTATAGGCCCAAATAAGTTCCTTATTTACTAATGAAAGCAACACATAGACAAAAAGACCTCCTACACCAGAAGGAAGAAGGGGAGGGTTGAGGAGAACTTGAGGAAATGGGATAGTTGAGATGGAGGAAGAACAGATATGAGAGCAAGAAAAGAGATATCTTGATTGAGTGAGCTGTAATTGGCTCTAGAGATTGAGGATCCCAGGAATCCACAAGGATGACCCTGCCTAAAATAGAGGAGAGGGGGCCTGATTTTAACTTGCCCTGTATACAAACTGATGTTTATCTTAAATATCACCATAGAATCTTCATCCAACAACAGATGAAAACAGAGGCAGAGACCCACATTGGAGCACTGGACTGAGCTCCCAAGGATCAGCTGAAAAGTGGAAAGAATGAGAATATGAGCAAAGAGGCCAAGACCATGAAGGGTTCATCCACTGAAACAATTTACCTGAGCTAATGGGAGCTTACCAACTCCAGCTGGACTGGGAAGGAATAAGTAAAGGACCAAAGTAGTGTCTCTGAATGTGGTTGACAGTTGCATGGCTGGGGCAGACTGAGGGGTCACTGGTAGTGGCACCAGGATTTATTTCTACTGCATTTTGGATCCTTTTCTCTTTGGACATATAACTTGCTCAGCCTAGATGTAGTAGGGAGGGCCTTGGACCTTTTACAAAGCAATGTTTCTTACCCTTTCTTAGGACTAGATGAGTGTGGGGTAGAGGGTGTGTGGAGGAAATGGGAGGAGGGGAATGATTGGGAATTTGGATTGGTATTTTTTTTTAAATCCTGTAAACTAAAAAAAAGTTACGCACACCATACTCCAATGCTTTATTGATGTTTTGCACATTTTTCTCTGTAACTTTCATCGCTTAGAAATCCCCTAAATGTCTATTCTTCAGTTTGATGCCTACAAAGACGTCTCAGGAAATAACAGAGGACAGTATCTTCATTTTTCAAAAGACATGAGGATAAGATTTATATATCTTGGGGGTAGACTATCAGGAGAAGAAAGAAAAAAGATTAACTATAGAAGACGAAAAATCTTACTCCTTTTTGAGTAAAATGATGAAATATCAGGAAATAAGATAACATAAAAGATGCTTTTAACACAGTTTTAGACTCTCAAAGCTCCATGCTAAGGCAGATGCCCCATGTGTGTTAAAGGTTCCCTCTTTTGTCCACAGATGGCACTTTTTTATAGCCAATCAGGAATAAGTGAACAATCCTTATAGAGAACCTTTTATAAGTGCATATGCATTTACTTCTGTTCTTCAGGTTTTACTCTAATAACCTAAGCACCTCCAAAAGGAGTTACATCTTGAGACCATCATCCTGTGTGTTAGAACTATACCAAATGAATGGGCACATAGCATAAACTTTTGAGTCATAACAAGGGGGACATTAAAAGAGAATTTCTATTTTTTAATTATATTTTATTACTAAAAATAATTTTAACTTTAAATAAAGTTTTATCATATTCGCCCCCCCAACACGTTCTAGATCTTCTCCCATCCCTATTCATTCTACTATATGTTTTTTCTAAAAAAAACAAACAAAAATCCAAAACAACAACAAATTTCCCCGAAGTCAAGAAAACAAACTAAAATACCACCTAAAAAGAATGAACCAAATAAAAATTAGACAAAGATAATAGTAACAACAAAACCACCAAATATAACCAAATAATAGAACACAAAAATTGTAGAGACCCTGGTGGGTAGGGTGGTGTATGTCTTTAATCCCAGTACTTGGGAGGCAGAGGTAGGCAAATTTCTTTTTAGTTCAAGGTCAACCTAGCCTACAAAGCTAGTTCTAACACAATCAAGGCTACAGAGAAACCCTGTCTCAACAAAACAAAAAGAATCAGAGAACCATTGGTTTTCAGGATTTCCATAAAGACACTAAACTGAAGGCAATAATATACATACAAAGAATCTTTAAGGTAAAATAAGAGAAGAAAAAGTAAATATTAAAATAAAACACAAATAAAATAAAATTTATAGAATAGGAAAAGCCTGTACAAGACATGAGACAAGGACTCTCCATGAAGATTTGATCAAAAGCTCCATTTCTTAATTTTGGGGGGTATGTTAAAATATGTATTCATTCTCTGTTTTTCTTTTTTTTAAATCCACACAGGCTCGATATACTTTGAGCTGGTTATGGGAATTTTTTGTTCCTTTATTATAATGTCTTTTCATTTTTTAAAAATCTATCTTTTTTTAAAATTATACATATTAATCCCAGTTCTCACTCCTTCCCCTCCTCCCATGTCCTTCACCTTCTCCACTACCCCACCACCTATCCAGTCTTCAGAGAGTGTTAGGCACCACATTGCTTTGTTGAAGGTCACAGGCTCTCCCTTCTATATCAAGGCTGAGCAAGGATACTTTGCTCAAAAGCTCCATTTCAAAGGGAATATATTATCAACTATGTTTTGACATGTAGTTACTAATTAATAAATTTTATAATAAAAAGTCATTTTCAGAATAACTCATAAGAATCTCTCAAAGTGGAGGGTTCAGAGCCAGTAAAAGCATGCATGACATATAGCACTGTGTTCACAAAGACTAGCTTATTTTTGTTGGTATAAATATTGTTGGTAAATACTCTGATAAAAGAAACTTAAAGTGCAAAGGGCAGAGATCATGTGGGAAGAAATCTTCCTGGTAAGTTAGAATGTGGGGTTTCTTAGATGAATAAAATCAGAAAAAGAGGCTGGGCCTGATACTTAATATGTCTGTTACAACTTTAGAGGTAGGCTCATATTCTTCCACTTTCTGGTTCAACTATTATATAGCTTCCACACTCCCATATGGACATGTAGTATATTTTCCTATAATTTATGATAAGTGTTATAATCAAATTGTATCTCTGCAAAAATTGTTGAAGCATCTCAGTATTGACTCTTTAAGGTCACTTCCCATGTAACCAAGTTAAAATGAGTTTACTTAACTCTAACTTTATTCAATATGGCTGGCATATTTTTAAAAATATATAGTAAGAACTAGGATGTGGTGCAGATAAGCTTAGGGAAAATAATTTGACTGGATCATTGTGATGATCTGTAATGAGGTTGGGTTTATGAGTTTAAGCCAGGAAATAGACAAATGCTGTTGAGTACTGCTAGGAAGGAACAATGAAGAACACTGCAGTGATTCTCTTGAAAACCCGAGTTTGAATTTCTGGCTAAAGATTATTAAATAATGAATATTTATGTTTTTAAGTCCTGCAACTTATGAGAACTTATGACAACTGTAAAGGTAAATCTCCCCTGATCAATTTAGGCTATTATAAACAAAATATTTTAGCCTATGTGGATAAAAAAATAACAGAGACATTTCTCATAGTTCTAGAAGTGAGAGAGTCCAAGATGAAGGTGTTAGCATATTCTATACTTGGATAAGACTTTTTTTTCTCTTTCGGTTATTTTCCCTAAGTTCTTACGTGATTGAAAGTTCGAATGAGTCATTTACAGCAATATTGAACCAGTCCATGAGAACTTCACCTTCAAGAACTGATCAGCTCAGACACCTAGTACCATCACCTTGGAGTCTGTGAATTACAACACAGGCATTTGTAAAAGAAAAGCATCCATTCCATAGCAAATATAGAATGTTATTTTAGTTTATTATTCTTGTTATGAGAAACCAGTGAATCAGAAAAATGATGGTAAGCTAGGCATGATGGATCACTTGTAACTCCTTTTGATGATTAAGGTTTTGTAATTTTTTATTGATTTTTTTGAGCTATACATTTTTCTCTGCTCCCCTCCCCTTAAGTCCTCTCCTATTAAACTGGTAGGATGAAAATCACCTAGGATACAAAGGTCCTGAATAACCCTGAGGAAGTTATTAAATTGGGTTAATATACTCTAACTGTGGGTAGCACCTTTCCATAGGTTTGTGTCCCTGGTTGCATCAGAAGAAAAAAAAAATCAAGTGGAGAGTCAATATTCTTCTCCATCTCCTGGCTTCCTGACTACAGACGCAATCACTTGATAGCTACCCATTCCCACATACCCAGTATTGTGCCTTCCCCATCATGGTGGATTGTACCTGAAACTGTAAGCAGAAGAAATCAGTTACTTTCTTATTTAGCTGTTGGTTGGTATTTTCTGTCAGGGACAAGTAGAACAACAAGCCCATCCAGCATTTTGGAGACATATGTAGGAAAGGTGCCACAGGTTCAAGACCAATTTGGCCCATATAGTGAGCTCAGAATCAAACATGAATTCACATTGGGACCCTGACTCAAAGACTCGAAGACGAATAAATAAATAAATACATGGGAAAAATGGGGAAGAACTGTAATTGACTTAAAGGAATACAAAATTACCAAGATTGAAGCAATCTCTTTGGTAAGTATATGTGTTCATCACATGACAGTAGACCATGAGATTTGGGGTGTTGTTTATTTCCAATACCTACACTGTGCTCCAGGAATTTCTTTCCCTTTGTCATGGTTTATCAGCGTAATGTGGAAAACCACTCACAGAATTATATTCCTTCCCTGAAATTGAATTATTCTGGGCCTGATTAAGTACATAATATTCAATGTGTTTTTCTGTAGATATTATGGTATTCATACAGTGTTGCTCTGTTCTTAGCATTAAACTGTTAAAAACTAGTTATTATTCCTCTTAGAAGTAAATATAAATTGAAATGTCAGATGAATCATAAATGTTTGTTTCATAAATAGGGTAAAGTGAATATGGGCTATTAAATTGTGTTTTATTAAGAGAACACTGGTAGCAAGAAATAAATCGATAGCAGAGGAGAGACTGTGTGGTGAGGTGAGGGTTATGACCACTTGGCTGTCTTGATAAAACAGTGGAGTGATGGGTTGAAAGCAAATTCATGTTGTCATACATTATATCAGAATACAAAGATGTCTCCATTGATATGTTACCATCTTCATGTATCTATATTATATTTATACTGTCACCTTATGATTCTGAAACATAGGACTGAAGTTTGTATTTATTTTGTATTTATTATTCTACTCAGTTATAACAAAGCCTGCCTAGCATGTCTTAGATTTTATTGCTGTAAACACCAAGAACAAAAATAAAATTTTATATATATATATATATATATATATATATTCAATATTGAGAATAGAATTAAGAGCTGGCTTGTCATATGCTCTAAGATGTTTCAGCTTTGGCAATTCCATTCCCTTTACTGTGCCTTGTGCCTTCACAGATCACAGAAGTAAAGTTCACAGTTTAGACATTTGAAGGAAGGCAATATTAAGAATTAAAAAGTACAAATCTATGTATTAATCATTCTGTCATCGCTGAAAGTATCTATTTATTCTAAAGTGTTTCCTGTGTCACACTCCTCAGGAACCATTTTGAATCTGCCAAAGACAAAAATATGTTTTAAAAATATGGTGTTATGTTCAGCCATTCAACACTGCAGATTTCTAAAATGATCAATGTCAGTTGAAGAAACATTTTTTAAAAATACTTCACTTCTGACCACATCTGATTTAACTCCAATCTCTATTCTACAACTATTATGCAGATAGTTTTTACATATACATGGTAAAGATAGGGTAAGAATGCATAGTTAATCATATCTAAAGCATGAACACCCTAAAATGTTCCCATTATATAATCCACATTTTCTCTTCTCATAAAACTCCCATTTCCTTCTCCTGAGTCATATTTTGAAGAGTTCCACAATCGAAAATCCTCAGTTCACAAATAAAGTGTTTCTCACATGGTATATGCATAAAACTTGGCATGAACTTGATAGAATAAAAAGACCTTAGTGTACTGTTTTATCTATGAGTATAGACCCAGGAATTAGACTGTCTTCTTGTTGTTCTTTTCTTCCTTTCCTTCTGTCAGTATCAAAGAATCTTGTCAGGCTCCTCTGCCATGATGTGATAGCATACAAAATAAAAGGAAGTCACTTCACATCCCTGTGGGGTTTGACTCTTTTTAAAGACCTGGGAGAAAGTGTAGCTGTGTTAGCACAATATTCTGAGAGTTCTCACTAGGAGCACCTGGGAAAATAGTCTTAAACCATCTGTCACCATTGCTCGGTCAAGTATCAGTTGCTTTAAACTTGCAGGATCAGGCATGTCAGCAAGTCAGTATTTTACAATTATGACTTTGTATCACCCTTTCTGTAATAAGGAGGAATGTTTTGCATTCTTCCAAGTTGGGCACAACTCCAGGACTTCTAGTAGCTTCCCCGCAGGCTGTAAAATCTCAAGAAGATGAGAGTCAAATGCCAGCCTGTCACCTCTTTGAAGAAGATGGATGGAACTATCAATAAACCAATAAAGCAAAGCAGGCTGATGCAAAGCAAGGTTGCCCGTGACAAGAATCTAGCTGCGGGAGTGACAAGGAAGTGAAGTCAATAAGGCAGCTTATTATAGTCAGTGCTGATAAGTGACATCATCAGTGCATACAGATGGAGGCACCTGGGATGACTCATGGCCTTCAATCAGGAAGCTCAGAGCTGGTGGCAGATGCAGTTCTGTGTCTCATCCTAGAAGAATACCAGCTTACTGTTTAGCCACTTCAGCTCTGTGCCCAGGAACTAGAGGGTCCAGTATACTCTCCAGGAGCCATCCCTTTCTGACACTGTAGTATAGGAGGTGTACATGTCTGGTGGAATGGGTTCAAAAGGATTCTCTATTATCAAAACCTTGTGGCTTGTTTCAGCTTAATACCAACACATGATTTTTTGAACGTGATTATTTTTTAAGAGATTCTTACATAACAAGTGGATTAAAACATGATTACTCTGTAGGACTATTATTACATCAATATATTTGTTAAAACTCATCAGGTGATTCATAATCATTGGATAAATACTTCATCACCAAGTTGTGGAGTTGTGGATATTTATTTCACACACGGTCATGTGAACATGTCTCTCAAAGTCTGAAAAGATCAGAGAAATGTCAGCTACTTTCTGGATTTACTCTGATAACCTGAGGCAGAATTTTTGTTTTTAGTTTGGGACTTTCTGGGCATCTCTTTCACAGGCCTTTTTAGAAGTCCCTAGTTGCCAAAACTTCTGGGCCTCTGCCAATAGACACTCTCTGCAGATCTGATTGCCTCAGTCAATCTTGACAGTCCATGTTTAATTTAAACCTCAGGCTACATTGTTACATTTATTCAGTTTTTCTCTCTCCTACATGTAAGTCAGTCTCTGACACATTACTCAGAGGAATTTTAGGTAAAACTATATATGAATTTGATCAGTGTCCTCATAGTCAGTTCTTGATTTTCCTTCTAAAGTTATGAAATATTAACCAAGAACCCACATTATGTAAGACCATCTTGCCATTCATCTAATAATATTCTAATATTCCCCTGTTACAATGATAGTATGAAGTCATCCAAACCTTAACTTAATGGGATTTCTGTTTATAACTAATAACACCACCCCTTCATGATGTCAGCCAGTATTCATTGCAATTTTCTATGATTCTACTCATTCCATTCTCTTCCCTTTTCTCTTTCTACCAAGAAATGTAAAACTCTAATCTAATGGTAACCTTCCTTTCTCTGGAAAGCAAGACTTCATTCCAAAATGTATCCCATCCCTATCATTTCTTCTCACCAGGCAAGTTTGAAAGAAGTTCCTTGCTTATTGACTAATACTTTCCAAGGAAATTACCTGTGGTCATGATTTAATTGATTGCCAATATCCTTCAATTACATATTTTGTTTTTCTTCATTTTGTTGATTCTCTCTCTCTCTCTCTCTCTCTCTCTCTCTCGTGTATGTTTAACTTTGAAAGGAAAAAGAACCTTAAAAAATAATTTTAAGTGAGTATGGTTGTTGGTATGCCAGGAAATAAGGTTCTTTCATTCAGAAATAAAAAGGCCATTACAGTTCTGTGCCTTCAAATTATTTTTAAGCAAAGAAAGACATGAAATTCTATGAACTCTTCAAGGTAAAATGACTGTCTGTATGATATTTTCACCAGTTCAACAAATCATACATTAGCTATAACAGTAGAGGGCTCAGACTAATTTATAACTTGTGGACTAGCTTATTGTCTACTTAAACAGATGGAATCTAATCATAAACCCCAATAGCTATCAGAAAATTCCTTGAATATGTATTGACTAATAAGTAGGAGTGGTTACTTGGGGCAAAACTTTTCTAAGCTTTGTGTAAGAAATGAATTTTTTTCTTGTTTTATTAAGAATTTTTTTTATAATACACTATTTTCACATTTTCAGGGCTATCCCTGATCCTGTTTCCTCCACCCTTCCCACACCTCACCTCCACATGCCCTCCTCAGAAAGGGTAAGGCTTCCCATGGGGAATCAACAAAGATTTACACTTCACTTTGAGGCAAGACCAAGGCTCTCACTCCTATACCTAGGTTGAGCAAGTTATCCCTCCAGAAAAAAAAAATGTTCTCCTAGATGCCAGTTCAAGCACTAGGGATAAATCCTGGTCACACTGCTTGTGGTCCCACAGACTGTCCAAGCCTCACAACTGACACTTACATTCAATGGGCCTAATTTGGTCCTATACAGGTTCACCCACTATCAGTCCAGAGTCAATAAACTCTCACTAGCTCAGGTCAGCTGTTCAGGTGGGTATCACCATCATGATCTTGACTTCTTTGCTCATATTTTTGCTCCTCCCTCTCTTGGGCTGGTCTTAGATAGCTCTGCCCAGTGCTTCACTGTAGATCTCTGTATCTGCTTCCATGAGTTGCTGGTTGAAGATTCTGTGATGACAGTTAGGCATCCTTTCCATTGCTGCTTGGAGTCTTAGCTGGGGTCATCCTTGAGGCTTCCTGGGAATTTCCCTGGTGCTATGCTTCTTTATAGCCCTTTAATGGTTCCCTCAGTCAAGATACCTCTTTCCTTTCTCTCCCTCACTGTCCTTCCCCCTTCTTGAGCATCTCATTCCCTCATATCTCCCCCTCTTCCCTTCTGTCCCTCCCCCACCCCTTCCACCTAATAATTTTCTCATGAGGTCTTTGTTTCTTCTTCCCATAGAGATGCATGTATATCTCTCTTAGGTTTCTCTTAGTTACCTTGCTTCTCTAGTATCATGGGCTATAGACTGGTTATCCTTTGATTTATGGATATTATCTACTTATGAGTGAGTACATATCACGTTGTCTATCTGGGTCTGAATTACCTCATTCAGGATGATTTTTCTTAGTTCCATCCATTTGGATGCAAATTTCAAGATGTCATTTCTTTAACTGCTGAGTAGTTCTATTATGTAAACATACCACATTTTCTTTACCCATTCTTTAGTTAAGGGGCATCTAGGCTGTTTCCAGGTTCTGGCTATTATAAATAATTCTGCTATGAACATAGTTGAGCAAATGTCCTCATGGTATGATTGTGCATCCTTTGGGTATATACCCAAGAGGGGTATTGCTGGGTTGTGAGGTAGGATTAGTCCTAATTTTCTGAGAAACTGTGATACTGATATCCAAAGTGGCTGTACAAGTTTGTGCTCCCACCAGCAATGGAGGAGTGTTCCCCTTACTCCACATCCTATCCAGAATAAGCTATCATTGGTGTTTTTTATCTTAGCCATTCTGACTAGTGTAAGATAGTATCTCTTTATCTACCATGTTATATATAAATCCAGTTAGTTATTACGAGGAACCCCATTTGGACAGGATATAAAGTATTAAGGGTCATATTGAAGTAGTGACAATAAAAGGGCTCATTATTAGTTTAGCTACAGGAAGAGCAATTTTTATTATTTTGTAAAAAGGCCTGAATATTCCACTAAACTACAAACAAAAAGTTACATCAAAAGTGAAAAAAGGCTATGGTTCACTATATAATAAGACACATGTATTATTATGAATCAAATAGAATATCAATAAAATAGAAACCTTGCCTAAAATCAAAAGGGCCAGAGACGTAAAGGATAATATGAAAGCAACAGTAGACACAGAATAAAAATATGTTTTTCACATAGTAGACTGCACATTAGATTTAAAATTAGCCATGGCCTGTGCTGTTCAGGGAGAAACTCTACAGCTGTGGTGAGATTTTCTTTTAGAATGTATCCGAGTATGATAGATAATAATCTCTGGTTATAGTTCTTTTACTCAACAAACTTTTCTTGCATAAATAATTATAAAGGTAATCAAATACATGTATTATCTAGTAATGCTATGCTTACAGGTACATTTATTATCCATAAATTTAAATGATAATTAAAAAGTATGTACAATCATAAAGTCCCCCAAATAAGACAAGATATACAAACACAACCAGTCAGTTATTGTTGATAGTATGAATAAATTTTGATGGTGGTTATGGTAGTGATTAAGCTAATGTGTTTATGTGTTTGTGTTAGGCAAGATATACAAACACAATCAAAGTAAATTATTGTTGATAGTATGAATAAATTTTGATGATGGTTGTGGTAGTGGTCATGATAATATGTATGGGGGTGAAGCTGGGGAAAATAAGTGAGAAAATAAACATTTTCTAGGAAAAACTTCCAATTTTAATCATGATAGATTAAAAATTTACTTTTCTACATCACATTTATTTCTTTTAATTTCTCCAAGAAAATTATAAAAAGCAATTTCTTTTGTTTGGACATTGTCAGTAGGAAAAATGGAAATGGTACCCAAGGTTGAATTATGTTAAAGAGTGTGTTTTATCATCATCATCATCACCATCATCATAATTATTGTCACCCATATCTGACCTGAAATTCTTCACACTGAACACAGTACTATATAGTGTGCTGATGCAACAACTGTCCTGGCTTGGGGATAAGCCAAAGAAAACTATATAAGCAAATGTATATCAAAGCTGGTATTCTACCTTATCCATGTGCTCTCCTTCTGTGATTTACCATGACCTTCCCTATCAGCAGTCTCAGGAACAGGGTAGCATTTACAGTTAACTTATGTGTTATATGGATGTAAATCTTGATGAGGAGGGTATTTCAATATGGACATACAAAAGAAAGCAAACAAAAAAAAACCCAAAACGACAACAAAAACATAATAGGCTTTAGACTGTGAGAAAATTTCTATAATTTTACCTTTATACTTTTATGTTTCCTAAGTTGCATTGTATAGGATATTGATCAGAGTTACTGACAGAGAAAAGAAGTGTTTAAGACTGACATTCTGACGTTACATGTAAAAGACTAGAAATAGTTTCCTCTGGGACCACAGACTATGAAGTGAATTGATACAAAGTAGAAAAAAGTCCTATTATACTATAGTGTATAGGGTATTAAGAGGTTAAGTGGTGAGATTTTAGGGTTGATGTTAGGAGAGATAGAAAAACAGCATTAACATACATACACACACACATACACACACAAACACACACACACAAGTAGCCTAGCAAGGATTTGAAAATGTAAGAAGTATTGGAATGACAATCATATGAACTAATGCTAAATGACAGCTACAAAAAAAAGGTGAAAATTGACATCCTAAACTAAAGTAAGTTGATGACATCATAAATGAAAAACAACAATCTATAAAGGGCCACTAAAAGATACAGAGCTCCAGACAGATATGTATATACATACATATACACATTCAATTTGGTATTGGTCAGTGAGCGAAACAAAAGTGTGCTTCACTCAGTATGATTTTTTTCTAGTTCCATACATTTGCCTGAAAAATTCCATGATGTTATTTTTTAAACAACTGAGTAATAAGGCAAACATTTTATAGATTCAATTTTAAATGTACATAAGCAATAAAATAAAGAATAATCATACTATAGTCCATAGACCTAAAGAGACTAAGTGAAAAGGAGGACCCAAGGGGGGATGTATGGATTTTCTTGGGAAGAGAAACTAGAATAGATTTCACAGGTTGACTGGCAGTGTTTGGAGCTGGAAGCAGGAAAAGTCATGTGCAGATAGAGGGAGAAAGTATAGGGAAAGGCACCTGGAATTGGGAGCATATGAGGGGTAAGGCAGACACCTAGAGCAATGGAAACTCCAAGAAATCCATGAGGAAGACTCCTATTGATGGGTTTTATGGAGCCTGAAGCATCCTTCTTCTGTAACCAAACAAGGCTTCCAATGAAAGAACTCAGACATCTATCCAGTCACAAAACCTTAGACCTACAATTTGTCCTACCTGCAAAATGTGCTGGGGTAAAGGTGGCTCGGAACCTGTAGAAGTGGCCAGCCAACAAGTGGTCCAAATTGAGATCCATGACACAAGAGGAAGCCCACTCCTGGCACCACCTGGAAGGTTAGGAACAGAGTCTAGACAGCTCAGAGACCTAGGATAGACTAAACAGGACAGGCTAAAAAAGAAAGAAGACAAAGAAATGATTCTTAATGATACTCTCCTATTATTATAGGGAAGTTAGCATAATTGTCATCAGAGAAATTTCATCCATCAACTGAAGGGAAGAGATGCAGAGACCTGTAGCAACATTTCAATTGGATTTTAATAAATAACGCTTACCTGAATATGAATATCCGAGAGTAAAACAGGCCAGCCTGATAGGCCAGGCACTGATAACACAAACCTTTAGTCCCTGTAGCCGCACTTGTTTGACAGGGCAGTGCATGCCTTTAATCCTAGTGGTGCAAGCCTTTAATCTCATAGCTAAAGAGGGTTATCAAACAGGAGGAGACAGCTCTCGGACACAGTCTCCCTCTGAAATATCTGGAGGCAGGATCACCATTTTTGGACTGAAGTTGAGGTCAGAGCTAGTGGCTGGTAGCTTTGCTTTTAGGTCTTCAGGTTAAACCCCAATATCAGTCTCTGAGCTTTTACTAATCATGGACCCATTCTCACACCTTAGTCAGAGCTCAGGGGAATCCTATGGAAGAGGGCAAGGAAAGATTATAGGAGCCAGAGTGGCCAAGGACACCAAGAAGCCTACAGAATCAACTAACCAGGGCTTATAGGGGCTCACAGAGATGGACCAAAAACAGGGTGTCTGTAAGGGTCTGACCATGTTCCTCTGAGTATATGTTATGGTGGTGTAGCTTGGTGTTCTTGTGGGACTCAAAACAAGGAGTGTGGGCTGTTTCTGACTCTTTTTACCTGAGTCTGGGACCTTTTTCCTCCTACTGGGTTGCCTTGTCCAGCCTTAATATGAGTACTAGTACCATTTTAACTGGATAAGCCAAGTTTAGCTGATATCCCTAGGATACCTGCTGTTTTCTAAAGGGAAAGCAGGAGTTGGGATTTTTGTGGGGGAGGGCTTGAGGAAGAGGAGGGAGGGAAAACTACAGTTAAGATGTAATATATAAAAGAAGAATAAATAAAAAAGAATTAAAGAGGAAAGCATAGAAAGTTATAAAGGAAAAAGACAATTAACAGATGAAAAGCCAACTGTGACATGACCCACAAATTGATTTATAGTAAGACACTTTAGCATGGCTATAAAATTATGTTGTATGATGTATGATGGATATTCTTGAAATAAATGACAAAGTCACAGTCACATTTCTTGGCATAAGAAACAGAAACAATTAAAAGAACTAGATAGCAAAATTAGAAATAAGAATTGTTATTTTAAAGGAAACTGACATCACAATAATGAAACCACCCAGAGGTGTCTCAATAGCAAAATTCTATAGCTAAATAAAATGGCAGACAAAAATTTCACTTAAAAGAGGCCTATGTATTATATAAACAAATCATTAAAATATTGATATGGCCCTACTAATATATGTATTAGTCAGGGTTTGCTAGAGTCACAGAACTTAGGGAATGAATACATATCAAAAATATATGTATATAGTATATACATATATTAATATATATCATATATATGTAAACATAAATTCATTGGAATGACTTGTAGGTTGTAGTCCAACAATGACTAGTTATAAATAGAAAGTCCAAGAATATAGTAGCTGCTCAGTCCTAAGACCCTGAGTGTCCCAGATGGTCTTCTGAATGTGCTGACAGGCCTAGGGAAAGATTGCAAAGAAGAAAGAACTCTTTCTTCCTTCTTCCACTGTACTTACATAAGTTTCCAGCACAATTTGTTACTTGTATTAAAGGCACGTTATTGTTTCTTGCCTCAAGACCTCTGTCACAGGTGTGTCCTCCATTTCTGGATCATAATTCATTCCAGATGTAGTCAAGTTAACACCAAGGACAGCCATCACATTATACAACAATGTGGACTTTAGAACAAAAACTACTTACTCAGAGAAGGTATAGATGTTTAGCAGAGGTGATTAAAGTGGTAAAGAAGAATTCTACAAAAAAAACACAATATGTAAGAATTAGCCAGAAATATGTTTAAGCTATTGACCAAACAGTATTGCAAATAATATGGTTTCTCTGTGGTTATTTCAGGTCTGAGCAGCTGGGAACAAACAAGCGACCTCCTACTGAAATATTTAAATTTGCATATATGAAATTTTAATGTCAAAGTCTCAAAATATTTGTTGCACAATATTGTAGAATTTAAATGAGAAAATAATAAGTCCCCAGCTCTTACATAATTAATCATTTCTTAATAGTTCTTGGAATATTAAAACCAAAATTCATAAGATTATAGGAGATCTAAGGAATACTGTTCACTATACACAAAGCTGCAAAATGTTTTCCTAATAGCACAATAAATCTAATACACAATTCTGATCCTTCAACTCCGTTTTGGTAATTTATCCAAAGTAAATACAAATAATTAATATATATACTGGTCTCAGCTTTGTTTATGATTTCTAAAACCTGGAAAACTAAACACTTTCACACTGCATAGTTGAAGAAAGAACCTATAGACCTCTGGATGTGACTATTGGGAGAAGAGCAGAAGACAATGGCTTTTTGTCTTGTCCATAATAATGCTGAGTTACGCTGTCCATACATTGGCCAGAGCTCACAGTCTTGTGGCACAGGAAGCATGACTGCATGAGACAAAAATCTCATGAAAGTCTCTGGATTTTCTCCTTGTTTGCTTGTCTCCACTTTTGGACTACTCTCTTATCATGAGAATATCCACTTATTGCATGATAATATTTGCAGTGAAACTTGCAAATAATGACTAAATCATTGATTTGTGGTAATTCAGTATTTGAAAGTCACCAATTTTGAATATTGAAGTAATGAATGTCTCAGTTTATCAACAAAATTGTATTGGGTTTAGGGTAAAGGAGATATTATCTCTAAGTTTGTTTCATAAGTTCAAATCTTAGTTACTTTTGTCACACTCTAGGACTTTGGGTGTTTTATTGGTATACAAACTAGTACTTCAGGCAAACATGCTGGCTCCTGAAGATTTTAAGTTACATTAAAAATATATCGTTGTGCTACATAACTAGCAGGTTGAAAGAGAAAGAATCAGGAGAGTAACTAACACACACACACACACACATATACATGTAAGTGTTCATGTACATACATAAACATACACAACCTTACATGTACAAATAGACCTACACATATAAACATTTGCACACAAACATACACCAGTACACATATATTCATATGCAAACACAGACACAATTTATTGGAATCACATAAGACAATCACTCATTCTTCCTTTTGTAAAATTTTACTTTCAACACAAAATGCCAGTCATATGTTAATGTTTCATTGTCTTTTTCTATTTTATTTTTAAATATTTTTATTTTTTTTTATTTTTTTTAATATTTTTAATTTTTATTTAAAAATTTGAAAACATCTGCTTCACACTTATTAATGAAGTACGACATAATGCTTTAATATAAATAAAAGTGGTGCAGTATTAGAGGAGATTGAACCTATTTTCTCCTCAGAATTTGTTGTCATGAAAAAAATCTAAATCATTTCTTCTGGCTACTTGAAATGTTCCTGTATGTTACCCTTAGCTACCCTGCTGAGAGTTAGACACCCAAACTTCTTGCTACTTAACATTAACTGAGAACCTAATAACAGCTCTTTCCTTTAATTAACATTCTCTTAAGGTATGAGTAGCTTGAGAAGTGATACATATCCACTCATGTATCTATACCTATGTCCTTATCTATTAACCTATCTATACTAATGCTGTGCATTAATTTGGATAAAAATATAGGATGCACAATAAAAGTAGGTCTATAAAAAGTACACTAGTTTGAAAATGAAGAGAATTTTCATAGTAATAGACTTTGAACTATACTACCAGATGCCTGTAATCTAGGTCTCCTCTACTGGTTATGAATTTTGTATGAAAGGATGAAGTCCCTTTCTACATCTCTCTCTTCCTCAGACAAACAGACACACACACACACACACACACACACACACTCTGATCAAACGCACAATTAACTTGAGCATAAATGATTAACTTAAGTATCAGAACTAGCCGCTTTATGGAATGAGTATTGTTGTGTTTGGGGGTACTACAACTTGAACTTACAACTTGAACCCTGCAGGGATCTGTACCACTGAGCTACAGACCTGCTCTTTAAGAGAAATTTCAGATTTAAAGATAGCAAGAAACAAAGGTTGGTAAGGGGTAAAACAAATAATATCTCCACAAATGCAAAACAAAAATTAAGCTTACACATGAGTTTCTATAATGTTTACCATCAATTGCTAATCCAAGGTAGGTAAAAGAGAAAGCAAAAAGATTTTAATTCAGTGATTTTAAAATATTAGTATACTGTACAGAGATCATTAGTCAAGAGACTCTCAGAGAGTAAAACATTTGTAAGAAAAGAATGTCACCATGCAGTAACATCTGTACTCTTTGAAAATTAAATACTTAAGATGACAAATGAAGGAAAATAAAAGCACTAGAAAAATATAAAATAATGATTAGACTGTTTCTTCAGAGGGGCTTAAATAAGATTATTGGTATTTGTATTGTAAAAGTGTCCTCTTACTGCATATATCTCTCTAAAGAACAGACTGCAGCCACAGAATTAATTATACAGATACTTCACAGGGGATGAAACTAAGACTTGCTGTCTCTACCTGTGTTTTTCAAGGGCCTTCAGAATTAGCTGCACAAAATTATTTAAAGCTATAAGCTTTGTTGACAGAACTCACTCATTGATAAGATACATAAATGGAAATAAATGCATCTCTAAAACCTATTTCACAGCATTTTTAAGTAGAAAAAATTAATATTTATTGATCTAAGCAACTTGCTTTTGATCTCTTAAGTTTAAGACTTTTAACTTGACCTTAATATCTATGTCCTGTGGTTAACATTTTGATTTATAGTATATAAGACATCTAAAGCTTGATTTTTAAAGTAGGTATAGATATTAGAAAATTGCATAGTGGCTCTTTTTTCTTCTTTTTAAAACTGATACATGATTAGTGATTTGCTTTATGCCTGTGTTATTTATGGGGAAAAAGAATGAATGAAAGAAAGTTTTGGAATTGCTTTCCTGCCAGCTTTTATATTTTTAGCTTAAATTATCCCGACTACCTTTTCTCTCTAGGCTTTTATCTTTCTTATTTCTGGACTCTTAGTTTCCTTCTTACTCCATGGCTGCCTAGGTGGCTGGCCCCTATGTGCTCCTCTCCTTGTTCTCCTTTCTCCCAGATTTCTTCTTCTGTTTATGCTCTCTGCCTGCCAACTTCACCTCTTCTTACTTGCTGTGGGAACTCCTTTGGCCAATAGCCTTTAAAATTCTGACCCAGTTTAGGTGTGGTCTCATATATAAATATACTATAATTGCAGATGAAAAGTGTATACAGGTCTCTTAGTTGCTGGATTCAGTTCCAGTTCCCAGCACATACAGAGAACTGCAGATTGCTACACTTTCTGTGAGTTTATCTTCAGATAAATAAACCTTTGTTATACTCCATTCTGGGCTGTTGTGGAGCTCTGTTGTATTCCAACAAATTGGTGTCCACGTAGCCAGAGTACATGCGATTGCCAGGCCCTATCCAGACTCCTGACTGCTGCCTTCTCCCACAAACCACTGAACTGCCCCTCTGGTACATAGCTGCCTAACAACTTGGCAGTTTCCCACTGCTGGTGCCTCCATGTCTTGGTCCTGCCTACAAAGCATCTGACTTACTGCAACTCACGGCTTTTTGAGGACTCTTCCGTGGCTTCTCTGGCATCTGCCAGGTCTGATCTGATCAGGCTGAGCTCTTACTCTGGGAGCAGGGGCCACTTTGGCTTGTGTTCCCAGTTGGGATCTGTGAATGCCTGGCCTGAGATCCAGCTAGTATCCTCACGGTTCATGTTTGCCTGCAAGCTCTGGGTACATTTATATTCTGCCCAATTCGAAACTTCTCCATATATGTATTGCTGCTCTTAAGTGATTAACTAAATTTGTTATTAATTAAGTCTCAGGTAACTCGGGTACTGATTTAGGACATGCACTACTGCCCCAACTACAACACCTTTTGGCCAATAAAGATTGTTACACCTAAAACTATTTTATGAAAGTAAGTTAATTTGATAAATAAATAAATATATTTGCAAATTGTAAACCAACCCCAAAATAATTGCAAACACTATCACCATCCACGAATTTAACAACATTTTTTGTTTCTACTATGGATGGAATTCTGCAAGAGCTATGTAGCTACTTTCTAGATATATTTTTGTGATCATGGCAGTTATTAGCTTTGTTCTTCATATTATATTCTTACAGAAATGTTTTAATAACAGAGTTGAGAATGAGAAACTTTTAGAAAGGATACAGCTTTCACTGAAAGGATTCATACTATTGAAAATGATAACCTTAATTTGACAGGCAAATTTCAATCCATGTCATTGGGTTATGAAACCTTACAAAAGGGTAATGAGAGATATCTGAAAGGATTCATACTATTGAAATTGTCAATCCCAATCTGATATAAAGTTATGATAAGCTAGTAGACAGAACATTCCCCCAGGAAGGCAATCTACATGCCATGCAAATAATACCTACAGATGAGAAGATTTCATTAATGGAAAATTTTAAAACCTTGGAATCACATGTGCAGAATGAGAACTAGAAATCAATTGATTTGATGAAATCATTATAAATATTCACAGGTTAAGAGATTCAAGCTTTACAAAAGACAGTGGTAAAAAGATTTGAATCAATTGAGGAACTTGTAAGAACTAATAAGCAAGGAGAGGAAGTACAGGCAAAGGATTTAGCATCACCAGTGCCTCTCAGAATCAGAGATGAGTTATCAAGAGTTTTAGATACTTATCCTGTTATTACCTTTGAAAAGTCAACAAATACTCAATACCCAAATGAATACAAAGAATGTAAATGAAAACCTATAGGAGTAAATGATCTAAAAGAAATTAAGCAAGCAAGAGTACCTCATGGCATGTGTTCAGCATTTGTTAGGTAGATGGTTAAGACATAGGCTTCAAACAATAGGGTTACTACACATGATTGGCTTCAATAAGTCTCAGCAGTGCTAGAAGATGGGGCACAGTTACAGTGGACATGCTATTGGAGAAAGGATACTAAAGCCCTAGAACAGCAAGGTAGAGTCAAAGGATTTGAGGCTTCCCCAAATCAAATTCTTGGCAAGGGCCATAATACTGATGCACAGAGTCAAGTTGTTTACAGTGAACAAATCTTCTCCCTTTGCCATACAGGTCCATTCCAATATGCCATACAGCAGCCTTGAATGCTTGGGACAGGATTCAAGATCCAAAAACAATAGTTGAATTATATACCACATGATACAGAGCCCAAGAAAAATCTTTTTGATGTTTTACAATGATTAACTAAGGCTGTACAAATAGGACTAGCAGATCCAGAAGTTTGATAAGTACATATTGAAGCTCTGGCTTTTGAAAATGTCAACTTTGAATGCAAAAAGATACATGGACCTTTAAAGGTCAGATCAGCACCACTGAAAGAATGGATCCTGCACACTGTCAATGTTGAGTCATTTGACTATAATCTGTGGTTCGGGTAGGACAAGCTGTTTCCAAAAGTATGAAGAGACATCAAAATACAAAATGTTTAATTGTGGTAGGACAATTTAATATTGAATTAAATTAAATGATAAAATATCTGAGAAGGAATTGTAGACAAGGCATTCCACAAAACAAGGGTTCCACTAGAAATGACAAAATGAATAAAACAGCTTGTAAAACCAATTGTCTTCAGCCCACAAAAGAATGTACATTTTGTTTAAGAATTTAGCCATAATTTTTAGATTACCAGATGAAAGATTCTTCCTTCATTTATGGAATGATCTGTGATAAAATTAAACCTTTAAAACACTGCAGAAATGAAAATGCACTGAATTAGGCAGGTATTCACCAAGATGCAGTTTCATAAAAGATAAATATTTTCCATGACTTCAAATCCATTTGTTTTTCAAACCAATAAATCTACAAATATCCACAATATGTTAGAATTGTTAAAATAAGCTTACTTTCCTATGATAAGTATGTAATGTGTCCTACAACTTCATGAAAATGATTTATTCTGCAGTGGAACAATTTCAGTAGCATGCAATTCCAGAATAGGGAAGAAAAACAGAAGTTTGCCAAGCATCCTTGTGACTTCAAATCCTCTCAAAAGCCCTCATTATAAATCCACAAGTGTGATCTAATCAACATTGAGCCCCCTCGATGGTAATTCCCTATGTGCACATTTTAGAGCTACACACAACACTAAGTATTTATCTATTGCATAAGTAGCTGAATGCTCCACAGTGTAGTTTGACTGTCACCAGGAATACTGGGCATTTGTGGATTTTACACAAGCTATTGACTACCAATTTAGGTACACAGATACCTGAGGGATAAAGCAGCATGTTAGCTGATGTTCCTAGACTGATCTGCAAAGATAACAACACTATCAAGATGTTGATAAGTATCTCCAGGCTCCTTTCCAACTGAGAATCATTAACTTCTCCATTCAGAAATCAGATTCACTCAAGGTAACTCCCCTGAGTAGGGCTTTTCATTAGGCTGTATGGACAAGCAATCAATGAGAGCTGTCCTGTGGCCACAACTGCTGATAATAGAACAATCTGAGTGTTGTTCCAGGTACAAGTGTTGTTTTCAAGAGCCACAGATTGTGCTGGAACAACTGTGTCCATGCATGTGAGCCAACACAAATTTAGTAATTCCTTCCAAAACAGGATGTGCATCATTGTGGAAATTTTCGTGGGGATGTCTTTTTACCCCATATACAGTGTCAGACAAAAGAAAAAAGTTCATTAAAGTCTTTCTTAGTGAACAAGTGAGTTTTCTGTGATTACTTATAGGAGCATGGCTGACTCAGGCTCAATTGCATCACCCAAAACATTATGAGTGATGATGACTCACAATGGCTACATGCCCAGAGATCCCTTCATAACTAGTCACTGATACACCTGTGGTTTTTTAAATATGGAATTATGAAACTCCTTCTATTTTGCCTTACAGTGAATAACTAAGCTTGTAGTTTAAGGAGTCATGTTACTTAGAAAAGGACTCTCAATAGACACATCACTCAGACTGTGGAAACAGCACAATACATTTATCTGTATGAAATTTTCCCATTCAAAAAAATTCTTATGATTATCAGAGTTTTATAAATATTTTCTCCTCAAATTACATTGGAAACACATTAATAACCCCCTTTCCTGTAGTTCAAAATACAAAGCAAGTTTTGGACTCACACATGGCACAGACATATATCACCATTTCTAAATGGTGTGCAATTGTCCACAGCTCCATCAACTTGCCCATGTAGCCAATGACAACATAGATATTTCTATGTCAAAATCTAAATTTACTCTATTCCAAGTGAAGTCTCTCTGTGACTTCTATGAAAAATAAGATATTTATCAACTGGTTGGCAAAGACCAGAAACCAGGGGTTGCCATTGGCCCTCCTTTTTCCTTATTCTTTTTTTAAATTTTTATTTTTATTTATTTATTTATTTTTATTAAAGATTTCTGCCTCCTCCCCACCACTGCCTTATTCTTTATACCCACGCGTTAGCACAAGTGGCTAACTTTTATCATATACTGAATGGGTTGGATTTTATACACAGTATTAAAAAGGCATAAATGACAGAATAGAAATTACTTATTTAGAAGCAGAAACACTAACGTTGAGTTAGTGAGAGGGCTATGTATTTCTATCTCTAATGCTGTCTTTGCAGCATAAGTATTTACTGTTGTAAATGATAATCAAATCTGAGTAGTATGTGAAGTATCACTATCACACTTTCTCATTCTTCTTTGACTGAGAATATGTATTGGAAAGCATGCAAGGTAAATGAGTGCATGCGTAGATTGCTCTTCAATTTATTGGCCTGTTCCTCATTCTTACATCCATTCAGAGTTTATTAAGATGTCTTCCTCATTTGTAGTTTCTCCCCCTCAAATTTATTCTCTATACAATCACTTTAATGAATTTTCTAAAACACAAATAAACTCATGTCATAAATTTCTATGATTACTAGCTTTCATTTACTCATTGGGAAACAAAACTATTTTCATATCCCTAAAGTCTGAAAGCTATCTGCTAGCTTCTGTATCTTTCATTTCAGTCATCTCCTGGTGCCTCAAACATTCTCACAGACTATCAATATTTGAACATATGCCATAATTACTCTTACTGAATATCTTTATTATCCTTGAACAAGATTCTCAATCTTATAATTTTCCATACTCTTTTCACATTTCATCCACTTACAGTGATTCCTTTATACTCCCGTGCTAGATCCTTGACTCCTTCCAATTACTGATTGAGAACCTCTGGCAGCTTTGGTTAGGACACAACAATGGTTCTGCTGCATACATTTAGGCATGGTCAGTTGGAGCAGTGATGGACAAATAGTGAGAAGAGACTAATTCCAGGAATATTGAGTTCTTGATGCAAGGTCTATATTCTCTAAGTTATTATTTCAAAGTTAAAATTTCCTTCAATTTTTCTTTTTATCTGTATAACTCATCTTTTTTTTTTTTATCTTGAGCAAGACAACTGCTATCTCAACTCACCCAGACTTGTTGACTAGCTACCCCTGCTCAATCTCTGGTACTTGTTTATTAACTCGTTAATGTTAATATGAAAAGCAATTTCTTTAACTCCAAGTATGTTTTAAGTTTTCTTTCTCATATCTATACATATGTATGTATGTATATATATATATATATGTATGTATACATGCTGTGTCATACCATATAAAATTTTTATTTTTTCTTCTTAACTTTTTTCCCTATTCTGAATATGGTAGAAATCATTCTCCTGTTTTCAAGTCTGGATTCGCATAATAACACTAGACCTTGTGCATTGTAAGGCACACAGCACCCAGAGAGGAAGATGGGGTTTTAAGTTCAAATCTCACCTTTACCTGTTCTTTAATGTGTAGTGTCTGCCTAGTACAACGTCTCTTGGTTTCATGATATTGAAGGTAGGATTGATTTGGTGTGTAATGAGATTAGAGGAGTCTACTAGGCTCTGCCAAGAAAAAACAATGGCTGATAAATCATTTATCGGAGTTGGAAAATGACGATAATGTTAAATGGTACTTTATGAATAACTGTTAATTAAGAAAATATGTTTCCTTTTAGTGATGACCCAAGAAGTTATACTCTAGCTAAAGCATAATACCAATAAGTCATGTACTATATTATAGTCACAAACACATAAATAATTTAGACATAAATTAGAAATCACTTCTTTGAGGTCATTCCTGATACATATTTTTATAGAAACCAATCTTATGATTTATTAAATAATATAAGTATAAACTATAAATTAATTCCCTTATTAATTCCATATTTATTCTAATATGTAGTCTATTGAATAAAAGGAAATGTGAGACATTATTTGTCATTCATAAATTTCAGAGTGTTAAATAAACTTCCATGTCTTAGAAAACTAGATTAATACACATTAAAGGAAAACTTTTAAACATAATGCATAGCTTCAAAAATCTAAGAAGGCCAATAAATTGACCTTAGTCACTAGAAAACTTTAACTTCCTAGAATTCAAAATAGGGCAAGTTCCTACAGACATAATGTGGATTATGGCAACCAAATAATGGGCACAAGCTTATAAAAAAGAAATGCCAGGAAGTAACGATGCACATCATACTTAGGAAGATCCATGTAATGACCCCTTCTGAAGTTTTTCCATTGGGTTGACCCTAGTATACATATCTCCTGGACACTTTCCTACTGTCTTAATCCATCCAGGTGACACCCAGAAGTTAGTCTACTTGAGTTGATTATTCAGCTCTGTTTCAAAGGAAAATAATAAAATAAATCACGTAATTTTCTGGATGTGACATCCAGAGGATTTCTGGCACAAGACTATCATTTTCTGAGAGGAAAAGGGAATTTTTCAAATGGAAAATAGAAAAAGGAGTTAAAGTAATGTCTACATGGAATACAAGTAAAGAAATGCTATCTTTAAGTCAAGGATTAGTCAGAACTGGTGATTTGCCTAGTAATAGAACTACCTAAGGAGGAACTGAGTTTATACAGAAGTATTGTGTTCTATATTCAATTTGCATAACAAGCTCAGTACTTAGTAGAAAAAGAACTTCAATATCAATCACTCTACCAGCTGAAACCTAAATTCAAAGCTAATTAATTAACCTTAGAATACTCATTATGACTGAATCTCCATAGAATTGTTTCCCATGGGAGTAAAACCCAGAAGTATACCTACATCAAATGCAGAAAGTAGAACTGGAGCTTTGATATTCTGGAAGGAATTAACCAATGAAAATAATCACAGACTATACTCCAGTTATTTTTCATCTGGAGGGTCGAAGTTATACACAAACAATGAAAGGTTTAAAACCATCTCTGAGCTTTCCGCCCAACAGTTGATAGGCAAGTAATGAGATCCATCACAACCATGGAACAAAAATCACAGCCTCCTCCAACATTTACTCATCCCCTGTTTAACCTACACTATTAAATGTGAGATTTCTCTTATCTTTTGAGGAACAACAGAAAAGACCTCCATTACATCCTAGCAGTATACTAGACTTTCCATCAAGATGGGTCAGCTAGATAGTGAGAGTCACTGATGGATCTGTCAGTCAAGCAAAATTGCAAAAATAAGTTCTCATTTCTCCCTCGACTTGGAGGTGTCTTTTGGTATTATGGCTTATGAGAAGCTCTTCCTTCAGCTAAAAATTACAATTTTTTATGAACACAATATGAACACATCTAACCTCCAAATAAAGTTTTGACTTTAATCCATCCAAAACCAATGTGTCAATACCATATATTCTCTCAAGTTGAAATTAAACTCACATCTTTGTAAACCTAAACAGAACTACAGTTTTGAAGACAGAAATAAGCAAATTTTATGATAATAGCAGAAAGCTTACTTCTTTTGCATTTTAAATTAATCCAAAATTTGTAGGGAAAACTGAAAAACCAGCCATATGTACACAAAGAAACACATCACATATATTTATATACATAAAAATGAATGCACATAGTCAGACTCACTACAAGTGTTCTCTTCCAAAATTCTACAAGGTGTGACTTTTGCCTTCATGCTTCCATGCCACAGATCGCTCACATCAGAATGAAGTGTGCAACATATAGGTACGATTAATTTTCCCTAAAGTAATATTTGACTTGCAAAAAAGCCCATGAACTGTTTAATATTTTCCCAATGTATTTTAAATACTTTTGAAGGGATACCTGCACAGTGAAGTAACGTGTTCTTTTGAGAGAGAAATCCTTCATTTCTAAGGATTAACTGACAGAATTTGCACTGATTTTCAGTGACCAGAGTTTTTACTTTTTGATATTCTAAGACTCTGTAGTCCCTTTTGGACATCCTACTAGCATTTTAATTTCACTGATACTGTATATATTATTATATTTTTCCTATCTAATATCAACTTAGAAAGTTGAAATTTACTTAAAATGGAAAGTCCAGTTAACTCAACTATAAACTTTCCCTGTACTCTCTCTACAGCTATAGTTTACTGCTATCCATTTACAGGGAAAAGAGAAAGAACTTCTGCCTTGACCAAGGTGTTCAGATGAAAATCAGCACAATGCTTCCATCTTCCATGACAGATTAGAAATAGTTCCTGTTCCACCTTGTCACAATTAGACAGCAAGGAAACTCACACTACAGTTTCCATAAGGAGTGGTATTGTACATATTCCTGTGAGGAATGGTCTTGAAATACTTCAGAATATCCTAATTTGATCTGTGGCCATACCACCCTGAATAGGCATGAACCCTCTTTCTCAAAGCTAAGCAGGGTCATCTCTTGTTACTTTTTGGATGGAAAGGTATCTCAGTTTTATCGAATTTGGACTTTCTTGGCTATATGCTATTAATTAGTATATGTTTATTAAGTATTTGTAAATAATATTTCTTGAGGGAAGAAATTTTATTTAAGAATTATACTAACATGTTTCATATAGCAGGACACAAGCATAAACCAATATAGTTATATTGTATTTTATATAATTATAATTAAAGTGATATATAAGCATGGGTAAAAAGAAGGATAGAGCTTCCAAATACTGTTTAAATGCTCTCCTCTCAGCTGTAATCTTTTTGTTCAATGTGTAGATGTGTCATTCTGATTGCTTTAATAAAAAGCTGAGTGGTCAATAGCTAGACAGGATTTTTCAGGGCAGAAAGGACGCTGGGAAGAAGAAAGCAGATTCAGAAGTCAATTGCAGAGCAAACTATGGAGATGAGGTAATAAAGCTATGAAGAAGAAAGTAGATTAAAAATATGGATTAATATAATAATAAGTGCTAGTTAGAAACAAACATAAGCTATCATCCAAGCTTTCATAATTAATAATAAGTTTCCATGTTATGATTTGTGTGTTGGCTGGCAGGACAGAGAAAGATTTGTTACACTTCTCGGAACCCATTCTGTGCTTTTTCTTAACATACTATATGTATTTAATCACTTAGCTTAAGGGAAAATGCAAAGAACTATACCAATGCATAGTTACAGTGCTGTCTAACTAAAATGTTTAAAATAGGAACCAAGGAAAATTAGTTTTCAGAAATATGAAAAGCAATCATCATGAAGTTTTGAGATCAGGTTTAGTAGTACTCTTGGGATAAACTCATACATACTACATCAATAAAAAAATGAACCCATAAAATTATGTTCTGAAAAGTTAAAATTGTCTTAAGTTTTTGGAGAAATGTCAATGAAGTTATTTGAACCATGACTGCTGTAGACAGTGCTTCTCAACAAATCTCAAGAGAAATTCTGGACAAATAAAAATGGTCTTCTTAATTTTCATGACAGTTGACATTATGTGAATAGTCTTTTCACTTCTGTTTGGAAGATAACTTTCTCTGACTAATGTTAACGCTGCTGATAAATACCAATTCTGAGCTTATTCTTGTTCACATTCTTGCTCAATTTTAACTTTTCTATGAACAATTAAGTTATGAGAATCTTGAGAAATTAAATTTCCTCAACGTATACAAAATTATCACATAAAATCTGATTAGATGTATATAATTTCCAACATCACTACACACTCAAGATACATCAGAATTTTCATCTACCCTTATTCTCTCTCTAAAACCCATTTGTAGTCCTCTTCCCATCAAGATGGTCTATAACTAGCCTATTTTCTGTTCTTTTCTGACTCACTTGCTAAATGTCATGTATTATATGATCAATAACAGTGTCGCTCGCTGTGTAATTTGTTTTTTATGTTATTGTTTTATCATGAATTCATTTAATATTTATTGTGAGCTATTTACTGATATGGTTATAAAAGTATTGACTTACCTTTTATAGTTTGAAAACATTTATTTCTAACATATAACAAGGATAACAAGGGAAAAGCAGTAGTGAAGAGGTATATATGGAAATTCAATTTCTTGGATTGTGTAAATCCAAGAAGTGTAACTTCTGGGACTTTTCCTTTCCCTTCAAAAGAAAAGCCAAACAGTTTGCTTATTGCCCATACTATTTTAGAACTCTACATTCATCATAAGTGTTTCCCTTCTTTCTCAGAAGCACTAACAAATTCACACATTTTCCACTTTTTTTTCCTTTCTTTTTTCCTTCTGCCTTCTTTTCCTCCTTCCCTTCCTTCCTTCCCTCCTCCTTTCTTTTATTATTTCCTTATTTTCCTTTCCTTATCTCTTTCTCTGATGCTCTATCTATCTATCTATCTATCTATCTATCTATCTATCTGTCTATCTACCTATCTTCTTTCTATCATCTATCTACCTAGCTAATATCTATTTATAAACCATCAAATATCTATCATCTGTCTATCATCTATCAATCATCATCATCAACCATCCATCATCTATTTATACATCGATCACCTATCTTTATCAACAAGCGGTTCTAATTTATGAGCAAGCTTTTTATTCTCTTGTTAATATCTATATTTTAAAGCAGGTTTACTGAGTTGTAACTGTCACACAATAAATTTCACATATTGAAGTGTACAGATTTGATATGTTTTGACATGTGCATGCTCTTCTGACAAGAAAGCTACAATCAGGATAATGAACTATGTATACAGAATGATGGTTTCTCATCAACCATTATTCTGTATCTTTTCTTCTCTTGTTTTTAAATTTTGTGATATGCTCGTATTATTTTTTGTAGAATATCACTTTAACTATGTAAGGATGTGTTACATCTTTTTATGATATGGAAAACTCCTTTAACTGTGTAAAGGTGTGTTATTTTTCTTTATGCTGTATTTGTTAAATTATGCAAAGATGTTTCATATTTGTTTCACCTTGTCAGCCTAAGGTACCAAATTGGTCTAATAAAAAGCTGAATGTCCAATAGCTAGGCAGAAAAAAAGATAGGTGGGGCTGGTAGGCAGAGAGAATAAGTTGGAGGAGAATCCTAGGAAAGAGAAGAATGAGTGAAGAGAATGAAAGAGGAGACACACCCACGGCAAGAAACCACACAGCAGCAGCAGATAGACAGGAAACTAGAAAAAAACAAGATCTCCTGTGTAAAAGTAGGAGCATGGGGACTTGTGGGAGGCTTGAAGGGGAGAGGAGTAGCAGAGAGGGGAGCAAAGAAAAATATAGAGCTCAATAAACATCAATTTTTTTTTTCCTTTTAAAAAACTTTAATAGTAACAATTCAAATACAGAGCTCAGTATAATTAATTTTACAATAGTTCTTGTTGTGATTATTCTTCAGCATAGATCAGTTTTTACTAATCCTAGAGGGTCATATATAGGGAATAATATTAAACATCAATTTTAAAGAAGAAAAAAAAAGATACACGGAAAGGGAAAAAAAGTAAAAAACCTCAAGGCAGACAGGAAATAAAGTGAAACAGTTTAATTTAAGTTAAAAGATTTAGTGAGAAAGGAGCCCAAGGTAGATCTAACAATTAAAACTAATAAGATGTCTCTGTGTCATGATTTCAGAGCTGGTTTGTGGCCAGTACAGTTATAAACTTGTGTTTACCCAAACATTACTGTTGAAATTTTGCCATCCATGCATACTGTTTAACATGTATTTTCAAATATTTAGTTCATTGATTAGTATGCAGAGATATCCAGGTTTATTCCAGAGGTAAGTTCTTTACCAACGAGTAATTCTAGTTTATGAGCAAGCTTCCTATTCTCTTATTAATATCTGTTTACTGAGTTGTAACTGTCACACAATAAACTTCACATATTTAAAGTGTACGGATTTGACATGTTTTGACGTGTGCACGCACCTCTGACAAGGTATAACTACAATCAGGATAATGAACTAAACCATCACCCCAAATTATCTTCCTGTTTTTATTATCTCCTCCTGGCCATCCCCAACACTCTTAAGATTCATTACACACTCACTTATCTGTTTCCAGTGTATTGTCCAACTGTCCAGATTTGTGAATAAATAACATAAAAATTAACCTCCATTTAACACTAAACCCAATGTTTCTTAATTCTTATAAAAATTAGAAAATGCACCTATCAATGCTTTTTTGCATAAAATTAAAGAACATGTCTTGTTAATTGAGTAGTAGAAACCATTTAAGTGTAGCACCTATAGCATGGGCTTTGAAAACCACAGTAACTAAGCTTGAACATCATTTCTTCAAGTCAGGAATATGTGGCCTCAAGCAAGCATTTCTCTTTTTATTGCTTTTTGTTTGTTTGTTTGTTTTGTTTCTTAATAGTGAGGAAAACCTACTTAATAGTGAAAAATAACTCATCAACATTGATCATACTTTTCAACTTGTATCTCCCTCCCATATTTTACAACATTGGTGATAGTAGTGCCAACACGTTGGAAGACTTGGAGCTGGATAGCTGGACAGGAAAAGGAAAACAACAACAACAACCCCCCAAAACTGGGAAAAGCAAAAAGAGTTCCTCACCTCAAAGTCTGGGGCATGTCTCTCACAAGCTGATAGTCGTAAATTCTAATATAATTAACAAAATCTTTTGTGTGAGTTGCCCATAACATTCGTTTCATATAAATAGGTTTTATACCATAATGTTAAAATACCAATGAATCATGCTGAAGATCTAAGCATATAGAACCCAGTATGGCCTTTCCCAGATATAAGCCTAAAATTTTCCCAGAATCTCATAAAAAGCCTAAAAGCTACATTTACAGTAAAAAGACATGCTTTAATCTCATTATGTAACCTTTGGTACCAATGGGTTTCTCATAACAAATTTTAATCCCATCCAAAGTACCTGAGGAACCACTATATGGTGTCATTTACCAAAAAAAAAAAAAAAAAAAAAAAAAAAAAAAGAAAGAAAGAAAGAAAAAAAGAAAGACAGAAAGAAAAAGAAAAGAAAGAAAAAAAGAGGGTTAAAAAAATCCTCAGAAGCTTTTTGAGCATAATTCCAGAAGACCCCAAAATCAATAGATTATGACTGAGTCATATTTCAACTTTCTTGTGAAGCCCAAACTTCTACTTAGGTTTCTATTATCCTTCTCTTGAGCCTTGCTGCTTGCCTGAAAATGCTAGTGCTTAAGTATAGGCTAAAATCTCTTCTTAATAAACTTCAACTGTGCTTCAGATTTGCTCAGCCTGAAGTTCTTCAGTCAAAAATTCCAGCTTCACCTTAGTGGAGGTCTCTGAGAAGAGCTCAGCTTCCTCCAGTCAGTGGCTTGGAACCTCTTCCAGCCCCTGCCCTACTACTGCTATCAGGCTCACAAATTCTATGAAGTAGCCAGAAATGTCTAGGGATGATTGTCTATTGGTTCCAGACAAATTGTCTCCATTTTCTATGATTTAATACATGTAAAATTTAATAAATTCTTAAGCTAAAATGTATATAGCATTTGTTATCAAAATCTGTACATTTTTTGCTATTAACTGAACATCAACTAACTTTCCTACTTCTCTTCTTTCCTCCCTGCAATAAAAGAAAGGTGAATGATGCATAAAAAAGAAAAAAGTTTTAGTTTGAGTTTATCTAGTCATTCAAAACATAGACAATGGGATTGTGACACTGGAGGTTTGATATCAAACATCTGAATTTTGGAACATCTAGGGAATAAAAAGAAATTAGTAAACTATGGAATTCCAGGCTAGTCAAATAGAATTGATAAATGGGCTTCCAGAATTGAGTGTGATGAGATCTCTATTATGTTTTTTTAAAAAAAAACAATAAATTTCTATACAAAATTAAAACTTTTTTCTTCCAAATATCACTCGTTAAATTTATATACCACACATTTTTTTTTTAGCAAAGTCTCCTCATGGGAGTCTGTAGTAACAATTAGTGAATAAACATTTCATGATAAAAGGTAGAAATTTGGAAGTCAATGACATTTCTTATAGGATAGGAAATCTGCTTTTCCTGGTGTCCATTGAATGTGGAGGGTTCACCAAACCTTCCTAATTCTTTGTCACTATATTTTATTCTCTTGTGTTATTTAATGTTAAATAAGATGTAATTAAATAAGTGTAAGAGTTAATGCCAAAGAATAAGCATTGTCTTGGTTTTCTACAAAACAAATACATATTCCTAACAAAGCTGTTGGAACGTGTCCTATTGAAAATACCTCACATACCATAAAAGATATTTTCAAAGTCATTCTGGTTTTACTCACCAGACCTGTTATTTGGCAGCCAAATATTGCGGAGTAACTAGAGTGTTAAGTAACTTATATTAATTGTCAATAATTTTTAAACATTTTTCAAATAAATTTGTTTTAAGGAGCATGATGTTCCCCTACATTTGTTTTTTCGTAGAACCAGTACACTCTTTGTCTTGATATTCTGTCTTATAAGAATATTTATACTTTTACAGCTGAAAAGCTTTATATAGCTCTTAGGAAACTTCTTTAATGGAATTTGTTTAGAAAGAATTTTCCAGCTGGGCTCCTTTTTCTTAGTCCTACAGCATTATTCTGGTGCTTCCATCCCCACCAGGTGTTTCTTTTTTGTTTTGTTTTGTTTCTTATTATCAATTTCAAAAAAAAAAAAACAATAGCTAAATAGTGTTTGTACACATATGCTTGGATATTTGTCTTTGCTATTTTATAGCACCACGTCTATATATCAAACGAATAGTCCAAAGACTAGTTCTCAGTATTTCTAGACAATATTTTGTAAAATTACAAAACACTGCTTAAATGGTCTTCAGACGATAAAAGCAGTTTAACAGACAGCTGGGTATAATTAAGCACTCTTTTCTCAGTAAGCGGTGTAGTGCCATGCAGGAGGATTGGTATTGTGATATTTTTCTATATGAGAATCTCACAAGCCATTTATCCTTATCTGGAGCTGTGTGATAAAGTGTGTACCCATACACTTGATTATACAACTTTCTACCAGATCTTGAATACCATGAAAGAGTCCATGCTATTAATAACCACATTTAGAGTGCCCATAAAACCCGAGTTCTCGTTAGAGATGAGCATAACTTATATTTTGCAAAATCCCTGGCTACATGGATGCATTTTACCTATTTTGGCTTAAAACATAAAATCAGTCTTCAAAAGTGTCATTATTTTGTCAGGCATAGGAGAACACAACTATAACCCGAGCAACTGGATAGGATGAAGCAGGAGGGCTATGAATTTGAGTCTAGCCTTGGTTACAGCTTCAAAGGTGCTACCATGCTGCTGATTCTTTCTTTTCTATTACGGATGCCTTCACAAATGAATTTACCTTCTCCCTATTGTTATTCTCTGATTTTGTATCAGACACTTTTTGGATATAACCATTTTTAACTGGTTAATAGAAAGTGAGTTTAAGCTACACAGTAAACAACTGTAGTCAGTCTTTCTTCAGACAACCAGCTCCCAAATAATGAGACTTCTTACTAAGTAAGGAAGCTTGGCCTTAGATTAGGCCTGTTTCCAACAAACTCTTAAAACTTACATTAGGCATTTATATTAATCAATGTTCCGTCATATGACTCATTACCTCTCCTCCATACTGGAAGGCTGATTTCCTTCATGACATTCTGGCAAATCCAGATTTCAGTCCGGTGCTCCAACGTGGGACTCTGTCTCTTTCTCCTTTCATCGCCTGATGAAGGTTAATATCCAGGAGGATGCCTATATGTTTTTCTTTGGGTTCACCACCTTATTTAGCTTCTCTAGGATCACGAATTATAGGCTCAGTGTCCTTTCTTTATGGCTAGAAACCAAATATGAGTGAATACATCCCATGTTCCTCTTTTTGGGTCTGGCTTACCTCACTCAGGATAGTGTTTTCTATTTCCATCCGTTTGCATGCAAAATTCAAGAAGGAGAGAGAGCAGGAGCAAGGAACTCAGGACCGCGAGGGGTGCACCCACACAATGAGACGATGGGGATGTTCTATTGGGAACTCACCAAGGCCAGCTGGACTGGGTTTGAAAAAGCATGGGATAAAACCGGACTTGCTGAACATAGCGGACAATGAGGACTGCTGAGAAGTCAAGAACAATGGCACTGGGTTTTCATCCAACTGCACATACTGGCTTTGTGGGAGCCTAGGCAGTTTGGATGTTCACCTTACTAGATCTGGAAGGAAGTGGGAGGTCCTTGGACTCCCCATAGGGCAGGGAACCCTGACTGCTCTTCAGGCTGATGAGAGAGGGTGAGTTGATTGGCGGAGGGGGAGGGAAATGGGAGGCGGTGACGGGGAGGAGACGGAAATCTTTAATAAATAAATAATAATAATAATAATAAAAAAGAATTGCTTTGTATGACCCTCATTCAAATTCCATGTAAACACCAAGTGCTTTTCTCTGCTAAGCCACCTCACTAGTCCCTGTAAGTATTTACATTAGGAATAACTAGCAATTTCGATAAACTAATGTAAATATGCAAATTTTTATCTACTACTATAGTGTTTAGGCTAGAGAAAGTGAAGAGAGTAAGTGGTATTCAGTTTTGTTCAGATTTTCTACATCATTTTATTAAGGCTCCAAACTCTTTCCAAAATACCACTTAGTAAGATTTATGCTTTATCTTGGTGTATGAATAAAGTTTGATGACTACTTCAGAATTGGTATAATGAGTGACATGAAAAATAACAACTGGATAATATAGAATAAGTAGTCTGGAAACCACCAAATATTGAATAAGAAAAAGAAATCAGGTGATGTATGTTCCACTCGTAATGCCGTGTGTCTTGTTTTCTCTGTGAGATCACCATTGGGAAATAATAATACACTGATGTCTTCCTTCTTATGTCCTTTATTTTATCACTTTTAAGCATTTGTCATTTAAATTCCATGCCTGTATTTTAATATTTGTGAAGAAAGAGATTTCCATTTTATTAAGAGAGATTAAGTGGGAGGTAGAAAGAGACAGGAAGACTATAACAATTTACGAATCCTTGATAGTCCCTAGGAAAAGAATAAAGATACTGGTAATATGATATTACCAAATAAAATCGCTTGTTCCAGGGTATACTGAAGTCCATATCATATCATGCTGTCCTGGTTTATTTTATGTGCTGTGACTAATACCATAACCAAAAACAAGTTGGGAAAAAAAAGGGTTTATTTGGCTTATAAATAGTAGTACGTCATTGATAAAAGCCTAGTTAGGAACTCAAGCCACACACATGCTGGAAAGAACTGAAAGAGACATTAGAGGAAGACTTAGCATCTTGCTCTTCATGGAATGATCAGTTTACCGTCTTTTGATGCTCAGGCACATCAGCCTAGGGACGACACTGTGCAGGCTGTCATCCTCAGTAATCATGAAAATACCACATAAATACGACCGTAGACCAGTCTGATAGTATATTGAGACAGATCCTCAACTGATATTGTTTCTTCCCAGATATATCTAAATTTTCATCTTGTTGACATAAATTGATCAGCATAGTCTCTATTCATGTGCAAACATTCTCCAAATTCAAACAAATAACCTACTATGATAGGATGATCATACATCAGGTGATTCAGAAAGCTTAGACTATGCAAAAATAGACAGAAACAAAGAGAAAAATAAATCAGAGGTAAATAACATGAAAGTAATAAAAGAAGAGGAAGAAAGAGGGTGAGAAAATTCTCATAACATAAACAGAATTATGTTTTTGTTTTCTCTATGGAAGAAAGCCATCAATTAATTAGGAAGATGGCAAAAATAAGTTCACATTTATGCAAAATCCCTTTTTTAGAACCTTGAGGAAATGATCCCCCTAAGAAGCAAGCAGCTTGCAACCCATTGGCAGAAAACACAAACAGAAGATCTGCATCAACACAAGAAAGAACTTCTGAGAATGTTTGAAGAGACTTTCTTCTATCAATGATGTTATTTTGAATGCTTATTATTTTTGCTTACACAAGTTCCATTTTTATGAAATTTTATGTATATGATATTTATTTGTTTAATTAATCCATTCTCTGAAATTCCTCTATTAGACGTACATATTGCTTTTTTGTGCCCTGGAAAAAGCATGTATTTAAATAGTTGTTCTCTCTTTTATGTTCACACTCATTAAAAGTTAAACATTTCACTATTTAATTTTTCAAAAATTAAATTGCACATTGAGGATAGATACTGAAGTTGAACATAAAATCCAAGTCTAATCTCTACAAAAAAGCAGAAAGAATTGAGAGTGTGAAGCAGAAGGAACATCATAGCAATAATTGGAGGTGCCCTTAAATATTTCTCCAGGATTCTTTGGGAGAAAGTGTAATGTAACTTTCACGGACTGATTCAGAAGTTCATTTTTAACAGGGTACCTATATACACAAACACAATTTTACTTCAACACATGAGTACACTTTCTAGAACAATTCAAGCCTTGAATGAGATAAGAGAGGAGTGAGCCAATCAATCTTGATTCAGTTCTGATGACTTTTATGGTTCTATTGCAGATTGAGAGTCTGTGATTCTATGTACCTATTTATTATTCTAAGACCTGGAGGAGAGAGACATTAAAAAAAAAACTATGTGGTCCATAAATTACTGTTTGGGACAGTTCATAGTTTACATGCTTATGATTTAGAAATTCTCACTCTCTGGAATAGAGAACACTTTAAATTAACATTCTAGATCTAAATTACTTCAAGTAAAAATAATCTAAATCTCATGTCTATAACTTTGACTAAATTGTTCGTAGAGAACCATACAGTGGAAGAATAGATACAAATGCTTATAATTCATCCATATTTCTGTACATATTTATGATGATTTATAAATCATCCATAAATTGGGTTACAAAATATGTGTCAAGGGAAATAAGCAGGTCTATATTTTATTACAGATTTCAAACGCTGTAAAAGCCACATGTGACTCCAGTGATCAACATTAAATTATGCTGTGTTTGTAATACAGTATTATTAAAAAGTCATTTGCTAGCAAAATAGCACAGTTGAGGTCAAATAATCATTGCCTCTTCTTCTAAGTATCCAGTATCCTTCTCTGCTATTCAAATACTCTTGATCTTATGAATGATTTTGCTTGTCAATGAGTGTGGGAGGCCAAACAATTACATGGTACATCTTGAAATTTCACTTTTTAAATATCACATTAATTTATTATGTTTCTCTGAAAAGAACAGCTCATTCTATCAGGAGCCTGGATAAATTACTAAATCTAAGAACATGACTACTTACACTAACAATGGGTGAAAAAGGGAACAATGTAATATTTCTGAACAGTTTTAAGATGTATAGGGCAAAGTTTGTGCTAGAGATAGAGAACAGTCTTTCAAGGTTAACCAACCTGTTAGAAATCTGAATTTTATATTGCTGTAGAAAACAGTTAGGAAAGGCCTGTAACAGGTAGAGAGAAGTATGAGTGTGTCTCCATCTCTCTCATTGATTACATGAGAAGTATTTGTATGCTGGAATCATAGGCTCATAATAAGGCTTGAAAAGTGTTTATCATAGATTTATCTACTGCCTTTACTGAGCAGGATAGCATTGTCCCTGTGTAGGTGTGTTTAATCTTCCTGGGTTTAAATAGCATAGGCTGATATCCCGAGGCTGATGGAGCCCATCTGATAAAAATAATTGACTCACCTTTCTCAGTGAGTCAGAGGAGGAAAAACAGCTCCTTTTACACAGCCTCTTAAAGGGCTGCCATTCAGTGAACCTTAAATTACAGGTCTCAGGCAAAGAAGTGATAATAAATTATAGCAAACTTTTAAAATAACCTAACATGGGAAAGGATGGCTTGTCAGGGTTATCATTTGCTCCCCAACCCATGGCTCCATGGGGAGACAGTGGATATTGAAGTTAGGTCAATGTGCTGTGATCTTTCAGGGAACATGGGAGTCACAGTATCTCCTGTATAACCTTGTGCTTTCTGGTCACGAGGATGAGTGGTGTTTATTATATACGCCATCATTTAAATGCTGTACTTCACCACAGGTCCCAAAGCAATAGCGTCAACAACCCATGAATTAATACCTTTTCCCTTCAATTTCCTCAGTGCACTAAACTTTGCAAGCATAATATCAACCTTCCCAACACTAATTCTCTTTCTGGTTCCTCCATACCCTAGTACCTACAAACCACCATATTCTTGACAAAATTGTATTTGCAATTTGCACAGTTGTGAATATGACCTGGGTTTTATGTAGTCACACTAATCGTTTTGTCTCAGGACAATTTTAATTACTAAATTCTAGGAATAAATCCAAAAGAAGATCAGTAAGAGGCAGATCCCAATAGGACCAGACTCTACTTCTGAAAAAGTGTCCAGTTTTTATTTGATTCTGTGTAAGCCACTATTGTAATTGTATAGCTGTCTTTCCAATGGCAGTTTGTTATAAACTTCTTACAAATTGAAAATCTACTGTGAATATCAGGGGAAATTTTACCTCTCTATCTGTGATTAATTCTTACTAAAGTCATCAAAATACAGTCACATGAGGGTCATTTGATGTCCAAATGAATTTTTATGATACATTTTAGTTCTCACTCGTTAGTCAAGATCTTCTTTTTAAAATCCATCAATAAATAGACTCATCTAAAACACCTTGAAGTTGCTCTCAAATTCAAAGCATTATGAAATCAAGGAAATCTCAAGTTTGTTCATTCTATCAATAATCTTGATTATTCTCTGAAATATAATTCGGTGCTCTTAAGATTATAAAATTGGTTCATTTATCTTGAGGCTAAGAGAATTAATGAGGTGGTACTTGGCCAAGCAATTTCAATTCAGAGGCAGAGACTAACAGTGTGATTCATAATTGTCATTATTGCTGGTTGTTGCGTTTACGTTTCTAGGTGTGATGAATCTGGTTTTAATTTGCTATAGCCGCATTTAACCATATTGCTGTGCTGAATCATTGGGACAGATATTGCAATATGATCTACATATCACTGAAGCCTTACTTTTTATTGATCAGAGCAAGGTATAACTATAAATGCCTTTTACTTTTTATATGAAATTGCTCCATAATTAATTTTTATAGTTGTAGCTATTGAGACAATATGGCAGTCACAAAACTAAACACTTTAAGATCATATTATTAAAGAAATCTCATGAGGTAGAAGTTATGCTTAGGAAATAATTAATTAATGATGACCTAAATTTAAAATTAGGACCCTTTTGATTCCCTTATACTATTTGCTATGAATTGCTTAGACAGAAGATTTAAAAATGTGTATATCATTCATTCTTATAGACTACACATTTAGCTCTACTTTATACATCTTTGATCCCCACATTGTTGTGCTTGTTTTAGTGACTTCCCTTTCCTATTTCTGATAATATTTAAAAATCCTTAAGTTTTATAAAAATATTATGTAATTTCTATCCACTTTGATTTCAGTGTACCAAGGGCCTTTTATAAACAATGAGAAATTGGATTATGAGTCCTACTATAAGGTACAGAAAGTTCCAGAAGACAAATTGATTTTTATATAATTATCTTACCAAGTAGGAATGAAAAAGTAAAAGTCAAGATTTCAGATGGCTGTACAATTACAAGGCAACCATATCGCACAGAATGGTGAACCAAAATATTAATTATTATACTTATTATTAGAAGAGATTTCACTCATCAGCAAATATGATGTGTGTCTCTGCTCATAAACACACACGCATATATTACATAAAAAATGTTAAGTTTATTCATAGCCTTACTATATTCAAACAAACTCTAACATAGACTATTCGGTACAAAATCAATACCACTAATTTGTAATTGTATAATTATTTTACTTCATAAGATTCTTATGAATATATAGAAAATTTCACAAAATGCTATTAAATGCATAAAAAAGTACACTTGACTGTTTATTGTCAGAGATCACTAGTTAGTATATGCATATTTCATAGTTCAAGAACACCATTTCTTGAAAACATGTTTTATACAATCTCTACATTTTAAAGAAATTATACTAAAATATTCCAATTTAAATTGGATGTTTGCTACAGAGAATACAGGTAAATTAATGTATGTAACAGTTCCTTTTTTTCTTAAATTTGCAAAAATGTCAATCAAACAACAATAGAAAATTTTTCTTTTCTACTCAAAAGGGACCTATATTTCCATTACCTTTTAATTTTAATCTCTTACTGTGCTTCAAAAGTAATTATATTCACAATAAAGCAACTAATTCTTGCCCAGTGTTCAAAGCTTTGAAAATCTCACAAACAATGGGAAGAAAGTGAAGTCTGTCTATGCTCATAAATTCTGCCCTGGATTCATTCCACCCCATACAACTTTCATACAACACATATACATTCAATCAGTTCCTTCATAAATTATTCAATGGAGGAAAAAACAGTCATTATCTTAATTATTCTGGTTACTGCAGGGGGAAGCTGCTAGTTCATTTCCGGCTGCCCAGACCATGAAATAATCACTCAGAAACTATTTGCAATACTGTTTGACCAATAGCTTAAGCGCATTGATAACGAGTTCTGATATCCTAAACTAACCCATATCCATTAATCTGTGCATCACCAAGAGGTCGTGGTCTACCAGCAAAGTTTCAGTAGTTCCAGCAGAGGCATCTGCCTCCACTGGTGGCTACATGTTTTCTCTCTGTCTACCTACTCTTTATCTCTCTCTCTCTCTCTCTCTCTCTATATATATATATATATATATATATATATATATATATATATATATCTTCCAATGTCTGTTAAGACATTGGCTGAAAGCAGCAGCTTCTTTATACAGAGGTGGATCCCACATCACCTCCCCTTTACTGTCTAAATAAAAAGGAAGGTTTTAACTTTAACATAGTAAAATTGCCCATAACAATGCATATAACAAAACAAGTATCAAGCAAGAAGTACAGTTACAATATTTATATCTAATCTATCTTTGATTATACCTAAGGAAAAAGATAACTTTAACTCCATCAAAGACACCAAAAAGATATTACCTAAGTTAACAGGAACTACACTGTAAACAACTTCTAAAACTCTAGAATTGACAGAGACATCTTGCTGCCTGTACAGTCACCCAAAGTCTTTCTGTATTGTTGGGGCATACAACCTTTAGCTCACAGGCGCATAGTATCTAGAACACTTTTCCATGAAGCATGAAATTTGAAGATTAGTTTAGCCTTGTTATGGCAAAGCCATTAGTTGTGTTCTTCTGTGTCCTGCAGAATGTCTGGCAGACTCATTTATGAAGCAAAAACACCACCCAAAATACTTTGCCAAACAAAAAGCAAGAAGCAGTTTGAAGATAACTATGCCCAAATTCCCAAAATGATTGATTATAAATGTTTGTTTATATTTAAAGGGGAATATGCTATAGAAATGGATACTTTGCATTGATATGGCCTTTTGTTTTTTGAAACACATTTAAGGTCAGTTTTGTTATATGTATAATGGAAGAATGGATGAAGAAAGTATGGAATATATACACACTAGAGTACTACGCTGCGGTAAAAAACAATGACTTCTCGAATTTTGCATGCAAATGGATGGAAATAGAAAACACTATCCTGAGTGAGGTAAGCCAGACCCAAAAAGATGAACATGGGATGTACTCTCTCATAATTGGTTTCTAGCCATAAATAAGGGTCACGGAGTCTACAATAGGTGAACCTAAAGAAGCTAAGTAAGAAGGTGAACCAAAGGAAAAACATATAGTTATCCTCTTGGCTAAGGGAAGTAGACCAAATTGCTGGGGAGAAAATTGGGATCTTGGGGGTGGGGTGGGATGGGGGTAAGGGGAGATGGGGAGAGAAAAGGTAGAAGGGAAGGAGGGGGGACTTGGGGAAACAGGAGGATTGGGATAAAGGAAGGGTGGATAGGGGAGCACGGAAGCACAATTCTTAGTTAAGGTAGCCACTTTAGGGTGGGCAAGAGACTTGACCCTAGAGGGGCTCCCAAGTGCCCAAGATGAGGTTCCCAGTTAGTTCCTTGGGCAGCTGAGGATAGGGAACCTGAAATGACTCTATCCTAGAGCAATACTGACGAATATCTTGCATATCATCATAGAACCTTCATCTGGTGATGGATAGAGATAGAGACAGAGACCCACACTGGAGCACTGGACGGAGCTCCCAAGGTCCCAATGAGGAGCAGAAGGAGGGAGAACATGAGCAAAGAAGTCGGGACCACGAGGGGTGCACCCACCTACTGAGACAGTGGAGCTGAACTACTGGGAGCTCACCAAGGCCAGCTGGACTCTGACCGAAAAAGCATGGGATAAAACCGGACTCTCTGAACATGGCGAACAATGAGGGCTGATGAGAAGCCAAGGACAATGGCACGGGGTTTTGATCCTACTTAATGTGATGGCTTTGTGGGAGCCTAGCCAGTTTGGATGTTCACCTTCCTAGATATGGACTGATGGGGGAGGACCTAGGACTTACCACAGGGCAGGGAACCCGGACTGCTCTGTGGACTGGAGAGGGAGGGGGAGAGGAGTGGGGGCAGGGGGAGAAGGTGGGAGGAGGGGAAGGGAAATGGGAGGATGGGAGGAGGTGGAAACTTGTTTTTTGTTTATGTTTTTTTTTTCTCCTTTTCTCAATAAAAAAAAAATTAAAAGAAAATGTTTTAAGGACTTAGGACTTTTCATGACAATGAGACACATCTGCTCCTGGCAGCATCAATCTACTTCAAGAGGATGATTGACTTTGAAGAGTCTTTTCATGGAATTTGTTAGCCATTTGGGCAACAAACTGCTCTTGTATGGACTGTTTAATGTTATGTTGTGTGAACTGGACATACAGGATGCGCAGAGAAATGACTGCTAAAATTGGCAAAAGGTAAGAGCATCCATCAGGGTTTTTGCTTCATACATGAGTCTGCCTATATAAAATGAGGTGGTTACTAAGAAGCTCAAATTGACTCCCATTTTTTGTGTCTATAAGCGCTTTCTAAGAAATCTTTCTTAAGCTTTATGTGGATATTCTTGCCAAAAGTTTGAGCAGCATTATAAAAAGGAGACTGTTCACTGATTTCCTGGCTGCCCAGTTCCAAATAATCACATGGAATCTGTATTATTTTTTCTTTACAAAAGTAGTAAGTTAACTTTATTCAAAGCAAAAGAAAAAGCAAGTCAAAAACAGCATCAAATGTAGCAGCTAGATGTAGATGAAGGCCACTCATTGATTTCCCAGCTACCCAGACCCAAAATAATTACATATAAACTGTATCAATCAAAACACTGCTTGGCCTATTAACTTATGTGTATTGTTAACTAGCTCTTATATCTTAAATTAGCTCATTTTTTTAGTCTGTGTTTCACCACGTGGTTGTGGCCTTTCAGTAAGGTTCCATCCAGCATCATACATCTGTCTCCTGTGGTGGCTACATGACTTTTCTTCAACTCTGCCTAATTCTCCTCCTCTCTCTGCTTGGAACTCCCATCTTGTCATACTCTTTGCTGCAATAGACCCAAAGCAGCTTCGTTATTAACCAATGGTATTCACGGCATACGGAGGGAAATCCCACATCACCTCCCCTTTTCTGGCTGTCTCCAAAAATCAAAAAAAAAAATGTAATGTATGATCAAGAACTATAATAGTCAAGGTTGTAGTCATGTTAGTTAGGTTTTATAGATATATAGAGATATATTTCATTTACATTGATAATCTTCAACACTTTCAAATACCTACAGAATATGGCATTTAAAATGTTGTAGGAACTTAGGGCTTTTCATGACAATGAGACACATCTGCTCCTGGATGCACCAATATACTTCAAGAGGATGATGGGCATTGAAGAGGCTCCTTCTGGAGTTTGTTATCAATTTGTGCAAGAAACTGCTCTTGCCTGGACTGCTTAATGTGATACTGTATAAACTGGATATTCAAAATCTACAGAAAAATGACTGCTGAACTTGCCTAAAGGTGAGACAATACTTTGGGGTTCCTACTTTATGAAAGAGTCTGCTAGACATTCTGCAGGACACAGAAGAAAGGAACTGATGGACTTTGCCATTACAAGGCAGAGCACATTTTCAAATTACCAGCTTCATGGAAAATATTCCTGGATACTATGGGCCTGTATGCTAAAGATTAGATGCCCCGATGTTACAGAAGAACTTTGGGTGACTGTCCAGACAGCAAGATGTTTCTGTCAATTCTAGAGTTTTGGAAGTTGCATACAATACATTTCCTGTTAACTTAGGTAATATTATATCTTTCGGGGGTTTTTGATGGAGTTGAAGAATAGTTATAATTTTCCTTAGTTGTGATAAAAATGAAGTATACATAAATATCTAACTATAATTCTTGCTTGATAGCTGTTTTTTGTATGTAATTTTGCCATGCTTAAGTTAAAAACCTCCTTTTTATTTAGACAGAAGCTATATTATTACAACACTGTTTGACTGATGGCTTAGGTATATTTATATCTAGTTCTTATATCTTAAACTAGCCCATTTCTATTAATCTCTGTATCACCATGAGTCTATGGCTTAGCAAAAAGGATGTGACATCTTTCTTCTTAGGCAACTGCATGGTGTCTGCCTGACTCTGCCATTTTTTCTCCTTGCATTCATTTTAGTTTTCCTCCCTATCTGTGTGCTGTCCTGCCATAAGCCAAAGCAGCTTCTTTATTAACCAATGGCATTAAAACACATTCACAGCATACAGAGGGGAATCCCACATCATTTCCCCTTTTCTGCCTTATTAAAAATTAAGGTTTTGCCGGGCGGTGGTGGCGCACGCCTTTAATCCCAGCACTCGGGAGGCAGAGGCAGGCGGATCTCTGTGAGTTCGAGACCAGCCTGGTCTACAAGAGATAGTTCCAGGACAGGCTCCAAAACCACAGAGAAACCCTGTCTCAAAAAACCAAAAAATAAAAAATATAAATAAAAAATAAAATAAAAATTAAGGTTTTAACTTCAACATAGCAAAATTATATATAACAAAACAGTTTTTAAGCAAAAATTACAGTTACAATATTTAGTCTAATTGTATTAGGCAAAGTTAAAAAAATATTCTATCATTTCTTTTATCTTTGTGAGTCTAAAGGTATATATCTAATTTATATTTTATCTTAAGTAAGTTTTACACTTTCATCATAACTCAGATGGTAAGTGTATGAACTGCACATACAGAGAACCAGAGTTTGAGTTCCAGTACCCACATTGTGTTGCTCAAAGCTATCTGTCACTACACCTCCAGCAGAATGTAACACCCCTCACTTTTGCATATACCTGCACTCAGGTGCACATACCTCCCCTCAGCACATACACATAATTAAAAATAAAAAAAAATCTTGAAAAATAAAACCAAATCAAACCCCAAGACAAAAGCTGATTACAGAAAATAATTATGCTAACGCTGGCCAAAAAAACAAGTCAGTCAAGCCCCATATTTTGAACTGTCTGATTCTTTTTTGGAGTTCTGTTCATACAGAGTAGATAACAGGGAAACAAACAGGAATGACAGTTTCTAATGTATTGCCAGTGCCTCTAGTTGTATTAAACAGACTGAAATGCAGTGCAGGAACATAAGTGACAAAAGCCCTTGCTACAGTAAGAAGTCATGAGATCTTTGCTTATCTTTAAACTTATCTGGCACAGAATCATGCAGTGTCCACTGTTCCCTTGATTTGTACAATCCTATCACTCAGCCATACTCTAGCAATGAAGTTATCATCAGTGGAAGGCAGACATTGCAAAAGGAAAGATATAGCAGGTCTTTTGGTAAACTTAGGATTGTAACTATTTGCCTGGACAGTCTTTTGACCCTCTAGAAATAAGACATTGGGGAAAGCATTTTCTGGCCTAATAAGCAAGCAAGAACAAGATTATTTTGTTACGGGCAAGGGAAAGAAAACTAACTGTGTTTATGATACAATCACTCCAGCTATGTAAAAAGTTTCAGTACTTCTGAATAAATATAAATTCTGAGTGATTTCTTACCCTTTGTACATTTCTCTAAGTGGTTTTTCCACATACACAAAACTGTGGGTGGGATTTTATTGCCTCTATCTGCAGAATCAGAGATTATTTTCCTACTTCAGCTTCTGTTTTTGTTTATCATCAGCGTCTTTCTGTCTTCTTTATCACTTTGCATTTCCCAGAAAGAACAAAGAAACACTATCTGGCATCTGAACACTAAAAACCCATTATTTTTTTCTTTTATTTCCAGTTCTGCTGAAGTGTTCTTCAGTTCTCGTGTTTTTCTTCTGAAAGTGTTATAACTAAAGTGAATCATGAGATTTCATTGTAGAAATCACTAAAGCAGTTTCTCCTGCAAATCAGAGAATCATAAAGACACAAATCTTGTTATTGTGGATCCAGGAAGGAGGTCACTGAACATTCTCCTCAGCCATTTGGAAACAGACTTGAGCCTATAACTCTGAGAAGTGTTTGAGGAACACACTTGCAAGTGTGATTTTCAATGACTTTAACTTGAAAGAACAGTTCTGGGAAAAAAGAACACTTTGAAAGACAAGGTATAGAGTATTAAACAATAGATATTCATATATCATAGATAGGTTAATCAGGCTCAAAACAAGAGTTGAAAGTAAATGAGCAGTGTACTCATACAAGGTTCCAAAATGAAATATTTTCAAATTAATGCCAGGTTTAGGTACTATATGCCAAGATTTGTATAATTTCAGAATCATCTGTAAAGTACAAGATGATGAAAAGTATAAACTAAATCGTAATGAAAATCCTCTACCCATGAAAATGTTTTATATTCTTAATTTTATTACTAGATAATCATATTTTTAATTATATAAGGATAAGTATCCCTAAAAGTAAATTAAGGTTCTGTAAATGCTGAAAAGCAGTGTCAGGCTGCAATGTAGATATAAAAGTCGGGAGGGTTATTCAGCATTTAAGACTCCAGAACGTGTAGAATTAAAAGTCACTAATATCTGTAGGACATTTTCACTTCTAAATACGCTTTTATGTAAAATATATTAGTGAATATATTTGCTGAAAAACTTATTCTAGAATGTATTTACTGGAGCACAGGACTAAGGATATCTCAGATGTGGAGAAACAAGACACCAGAAAATAATGTTGTTGCATACTTACTATGGGAAAAATGTTATAGTGAAAACAAAATAAACTTCTAATATGCAGAGTATCTTAGGTATTTTATAGCAAAAAGTAGCCAGGCAAATAATGTATATCACAAAATTCTATTTATACTACTAGAATTATCATTAAGTGTTTCTCAATACTCACTTGCTTATTTTCTTCTGCAAGGTAATGATGTTAATGAAAAAATGCTAAACAAGAAATACAACAAGAGGAAAGAAAATCTACTATATGACAGAAGTGAATTTTTTCACTTTTGTATTCACCCATATTTCAATTTTTAAAACTTGAGGAATAACATGTTCTTGGGCTAAAATGAAATATCATAGAGGTCTATATTCTTAAATGATAATGAAACTCAAAGCAAATAAAAAGGGAAATCAAGAGGAGAAAGGCATAGCTTTTAACTCCTGTGCCTCCCTGGCCAATGATCAAGATCAGTGGTTCTTGATGGATGATCAAATCATTTTCTTGTTCTTAGCCAACACATTCTGGTAGGTGACATGTTATACCTTCCAGTTTTAATCCTTTCAAGGACACAGACTTGAATTTTTTTGTCAGTGCTATAGTTAAATATATATACATATTTATAAAAGCATCTGACATTGTTGTACAAATTGAATTATAACTGTCTTAACAATAAAATATGATGTGTTATTCCATTCACTTTTTGTTTAGCATGTGATACATTAGGAGAAAGGATGGTTAAATTTATATTTTTGCTTGACTGAGTTATTAAAGAACTATGGAGTACAGTTTTGAGTGAGCTAGTGATGAGGTTTATAGAAGAAATTGGCATGTGAACAGAGGATGAAGGGAACACAGTGATGATAAATGGGTTCCTGGTGTAGGAGGGTTTTCTGTTTGTGTGTTGCTTTCATTTGGTAATCAATAAAGAAACTGCCTTGGCCTAGTAGATTAGGACAGAACTTAGGTAGGTGAGGAAGACAGAACTGAATTCTGGGAGGAAGAAAACAGAGTGAGAGAATTGCTATGGAGTTGCCAGAATCAGACATGCTGCATCTTTTGCCATAAGCCACAGATTAAGAGAAATGGGTTAAATCAAGATGTAAGAATTAGCCAAAGGATGTTAGAACTAATGGGCCAGGCAGTGTTTAAATGAAAACAGTTTCTGTGTGATCATTTTGGGTGTAAGCTAGCTGGGTGGCTGGAACAAAGTACCCACTCTCCCTGTTACAGGTTCTTCTTCTAGAAACCTATGATATACTTCCAGTTTTTTGGACAGCACATCTCCAAACTTGCTAGACTTTAAGCTGTCAAATTTCCCGAGCAGCTTCTGGTTTTCCAGATGATTTTGATCTCAGACTAAGCATTACACCATTAGCATCTCACATGAGCTCAGACTAGATTGAGAAACATGACCAGAGTATCCATTTCTGAAGTCCTTAGGCAGCCTGCCATGAAAACATTAGCTAATCTCCCAGTTAATCATTTTTCCTATATCTATACATGTAGTCAGTTAACTGTGTCTGTCCAGAGAACTGTGAGTGGTACAAAAGATGTAGGCGTATTTAGTCAGATGGCATTAGAGGGAAGCACAGAGAGATGCATTCATGGCTGCATGCAAGTTTGATGCCTTCAGAGGTTGCTGCAGTTTTCAGCAAACCAATGAACCAATCAGATCTGCAATTTACAAAAGGTTCACTGAGAGTGAAGTAAACAATCTCTTACATAAAAAAACAGGACACCTAGGAGGACATTATAGAAACTCAAACAGTTGAGCAATGAGGGCCTTGATTATAGCATTACCAGAAGGAACTAAAATGAGGAGTTACAAATACCACATACAAATACAAAAGAGTTGCAAAACTAAATGACAAAAAAATATATATGCAGGAATCTAATTATTTAGACACAAAGCATATGAAACACAAAAATGAATAAGGTATTATTTTAATCTCTGGTTATTCAGCAACTTTTTCATTTTACTAAAGTTTTACTGTCCAACCAATGCACGAAGTATAGCCCTTATTCTCACATGTGGTGACATGATTCTGAGACTCAGAAATCTGAAATAACTTAGGAAAATTACATCTGTAAACTTGTAATGTAATCTGTAATTGTCTGGACACCTGACTACATACCACCACCTTCAGGTAAATCAGCTGTCTAGGCAGAAAGGCATAGAGAGGCAGATTTCATGGCCTATTTAAAATAAGACGTGAAATAACCACAGGGCAATACAGTATGCTTGCCAAACATGCAGCAAAGAGAAGCATGGTGGGAATTGGTACAAGCAGAAGACTGGAGGGTACAAGGCTGTGCATTCCACTCTAATAATGGTGGGCATCTTCAAGAATGAAAAGAACTCGTGGAATCATTTGAAAAAAAAATAAGTTTAAACTTATTTTCTGTAACGGCGTAAACGAATGCAGACCGATTGTAACAATATATATATCTATAGTTTTAATGTAGAAATAGACTTACAGAACCACCATTCCCGCGGAGACCAGGAAAGCAGAAGCAACAGCTGGGAGCTCGCTTGCCAAATTTATAGGCAGACATTAGCCTGAGGCGAACACGCCCCCCAAGGGGCGGGACTTATCCCTACATCTCCCCTTTTTGTCTAAATAAGACAGAACCAAACCAAATACAACTATATACAATAACAACAAATAATAAATATAACAAACAATATTGAGAACAAAAGCTTTGCTAAACATTCTATCTCAAGGAATCCAAATAATGTAGAGAGTAACTACAATTATATAATCTTAACTCCGTCAAAGATCTGAGAAGGGAATAAACTCTACTCAACAAACGAGATATATCCAAAATGTGCAACAATTGACAGAGACAACTGACTACTTGGGCAATCACCCAAAGTCTCATTGCAACGTTGAGTCAACCAATTTTGGCTAAGGCGTAACATAACTGACATACCATTATTAAAGGCAAGGAACTTTTCAAAACTATCTTACCCTGTCTTGGCAGGATATGACAGTCCTGTTTTATCCATTGATGCACGCTCTGTATCTCTGTCAGTGGTGGTCTCTGTGTTTTTGGAGCCTGTCCTAGAACTAGCTCTGTAGACCAGGCTGGCCTCGAACTCACAGAGATCCGCCTGTCTCTGCCTCCCGAGTGCTGAGATCAAAGGCGTGCACCACTACTGCCTGGCTGGTCTCGAACTCACAGAGATCTGCCTGCCTCTGCTTCCCAAGTGCTGGGATTAAAGGAGTGCGCTACCACTGCCTGGCCAGCATCAAACTCACAGAGATCCGCCTGCCTTTGCCTCCCAAGTGCTGGTATCAAAGGCTTGCGCCACCACTGCCCGGCCAAGTCACTTTGTATCAGACCAAATCTGCCGCTGTGGCAGCTTTTGTTGCAAAACCGCAGGTACTTGAGTTTCTGCTAATTCAGGCAGTGGGGTTCCGTTGCAAACTTAGCCAAGGCAGGCACAATGGGCCTGTGTGGCGAGTTTGTCTCGGACTCGGCTCTGGGGCCGGAGTCATGGAGTCACGAACTAAAAAACAGCACCCTCCGGGAGGGTGCTATGTTAGCTAGCGAGCTACCCATTTGAGTGGGGGCAAAAATAGCCCACGTTGGACACCAAAATGTAAAGTCGTAAACGAATGCAGACAGATTGTAACAATATATATATAGTTTAATGTCGAAATAGACTTACAGAACCACCTTTCCAGCGGAGACCAGGAAAGCAGAAGCAGCGGCTGGGAGCATGCTTGCCAAATTTATAGGCAGACATTAGCCCGAGGCGAACACGCCCCCCAAGGGGCGGGACTTATCCCTACAATTTTCTAATCTCAAGAAAATATATTGGGTAAAAGTATGTTTGAATTTTACTGATTATTATTATTATTATTATTATTATTATTATTATATTTGCTTGTATACATTTGTGTATGAGCATTTGAGCATTTGAACCATGGCATGGGTCTGAAGATCCTAAAACAACTTGGAGGAATCGCTTCTCTTCATCTACCATGTAGATCATAAGGGATTAACCCAGACTTGGAAGTATCTGCTGTCATCTACTGGAGCCATGTGTTTGGCTCACCCAATTTTTAAGAAACTGTAGCTGACAATGAATAAATATAAAATTCACTGGAAGATATAAAGATGTTTAAATTTTATATACACTCATACCTCTCTTGCATATATATTATATATATATATTATATATATATTAAGGATCTGTGAGTTATTGAAATTGTTTATATAAAAATAGATGTTAGAAGATAAATAAGGCAAGGAAGAGAATTCCACATCATCATTTATATTGTTTAGAAAAAACACAAGCATTCCTTCAAATCAAATACAAATAGTTTCTCTCTATTACTCCACATTTCACCTATTCTTCAAGTTCATTTCCAGAAGGGGTTTACTTGGCATTCATTTGGAAGTGATATGACATTGGTTCACAGAAATCAGTTTATTCTTCTATATAAGAAGATAAAATCATAATCATCTAAATATGCAATACAAATATAATGCATGGAGAAAGGATGCTCATAGAAGAATGATGGAAAGTCACCCTAATAAACAAAAATAACAAACAAGCTTTGAACACTGTGTTTCTTCCAGAAGGTTTAAAATAATCAGATCATTATAATCTTCCAAAGACAATCTGATTCCTCAGAAAGAATAAAGTATACTTGCTCTTCCCTCTTTGCTGGCAACACATGGAAGCTATGATGTTAGGTAGTTTTGTTTTTTGTTTTTTTTTGTTGTTGTTGTTTTTTTTGGGGGGGGGTGTGCTTCTTTTTATTTTTTTATTTTTTTTAAATTTATTTATATATTAAAGATTTCTGTCTCTTCCCCGCCACGGTATCCCATTTCCCTCCCCCTCTCCCAATCAAGTCCTCCTCCCTCGTCAGCCCAAAGAGCAATCAGGGTTCCCTGCCCTGTGGGAAGTCCAAGGACCACCCACCTCCATCCAGGTCTAGTAAAGTGAGCATCCAAACTGCCTAGGCTCCCACAAAGCCAGTATGTGCAGTACGATCAAAAACCCATTGCCATTGATCTTGAGTTCTCAGTAGTCCTCACTGTCCACTATGTTCAGCGAGTCCAGTTTTATCCCAGGCTTTTTCAGACCCAGGCCAGCTAGCCTTGGTGAGTTCCCGATAGAACATCCCCATTGTCTCAGTGTGTGGGTGCACCCCTCGCGGTCCTGAGTTCCTTGCTCCTGCTCTCTCTCCTTCTACTCCTGATTTGGACCTTGAGATTTCTGTCCTGTGCTCCAATGTGGGTCTCTGTCTCTGTCTCCTTTCATCGCCTGATGAAGGTTAATATTCAGGAGGATGCCTATGTGTTTTTCTTTGGGTTCTCCTTATTTAGCGTCTCTAGGATCACTAATTATAGGCTCAATGTGCTTTGTTTATGGCTAGAAACCAAATATGAGTGTGTACATCCCATGTTCCACTTTTGGGGTCTGGCTTACCTCACTCAGGATAGTGTTTTCTATTTCCATCCATTTGCAAGCAACATTCACAAAGTCCTTGTTTTTTACTGCTGAGTAATACTCTAATATGTATATATTCCATACTTTCTTCATCCATTCTTCCGTTGAAGGGCATCTAGGTTGTTTCCAGGTTCTGGCTATTACAAACAATGCTGTTATGAACATAGTAGAGCATATACTTTTGTTGTATGATAAGGCCTCTCTTGGGTATATTCCCAAGAGTGGTATTGCTGGGTCCAGGGGAAGGTTGATCCTGAATTTCCTGAGAAACCGCCACACTGCTTTCCAAAGTGGTGGCACAAGTTTGCATTCCCACCAGCAATGGATGAGTGTACCCCTTTCTCCACAACCTCTCCAGCAAAGGCTATCATTGGTGTTTTTGATTTTAGCCATTCTGACAGGCGTAAGATGGTATCTTAAAGTTGTCTTGATTTGCATTTCCCTGATCGCTAAAGAAATTGAGCATGACCTTAAGTGTCTTTTGGCCATTTGAACTTCTTCTGTTGAGAATTCTCTGTTCAGCTCAGTGCCCCATTTTATAATCTCCAAAATATATAAAGAACTCAAGAAACTAGATCGTAAAAGGCTAATCAACCCAATTATAAGATGTTAGGTAGTCTTATGTTTAGGCTCTTGGTGCTGGTAGCACAGTCTTTGAGGAACGAGTGTGAATAGTGAGTTTAAAAAGAATGGAGAAGGCAAGGCATCACTTTTATAATGCCTCTAATAATTTATATACATTGGCCAAGTGAACATTTTTATACCACAAATATAGAATGAACCAGACCACAGCATTGCATTGGTATCTTATTTGAGATTAAGTGGACTCAAGCAAAACAAAATAACTCAGAATTTGTTGTTTTTGCCTATTATTATATATATATATTGGTCCTTTCTTCATTTAGGACATTCTCAAAAAGAATTCCATAATGTTTAAGACAATTTCTTTCATATGAGTATCCAAGAAAGGCTGAAGAAACACAACTGTAGGCTGGGCGGTGGTGGCGCATGCCTTTAATCCCAGCACTCGGGAGGCAGAGGCAGGCAGATCTCTGTGAGTTCGAGGCCAGCTTGGTCTACAAGAGCTAGTTCCAGGACAGGAACCAAAAAGCTATGGATAAACCCTGTCTCAAAAATAAAAAAAAAAAGAAACACAACTGTAATCCCTACAATTTATTATAAATATATATGGAAAAATAATGTACCAACTTTTGGAAAACTTCTGTGTGTAATATACAGTACCCAGTGAGAGACCAGTGCTATACAGACAACAATAAAAACCCATAAACTACACACACACACACACACACACACACACACACCATGTTTGAGGACAAATGAAGGGTCAGAAATACTTCAGATAGGAAAAAACTTCAAAAAGTGGATCGTATCACCTGTGTCTCAAGAAGCTGACATATCTTATGTGCCCCCACTTTTGCCAGGAGGGCACTTTCTGTGTATGTGTGATCGGGAAGTTAGTTTTTTGAAGATATTTTGTAAATGTTTAGAATAGAGTAGAACATTAGAAAGAGAAAATGAAGAGCATCTTAAGAACCATAATGAGCTACTACATTGTTACATTTTCTATATTTTGGTACAGTGTACCTCCAAATGCTAACATGAAGAATTATTTTTAAAAAGAAAATTAGAGATATCACCATCTTCGCTTAAGATGCTATATTTATCCAGAATTTGGGGTTGAGGTGACTTTCAGGCTGTTCAATATCTGGGAAGATGTATAATATCAAAGACAGAATGAGTGCCATAGTGAACAGCCTAAACACTAGTCATCATCATTTCAAACTGAGTTAATGTAAGGTATTCCCAGTTATGAAAACTAACATATTGAAAGGCAGTTTCCTCTCTGGAAGATGAATAGCCTCAAGATACAAATTTGTAATCATAATTTTAGATCTAATTAATGTATTCCTTCATGGATAACAGCACAGAGAGCATACATAAAGTTTAAGAAAAATAACAGAAATCAGGAGAAAATCAGCAAATGTTTTGATATTGGCTTTGACTTTGAAGAGCTCATTATCAAGAGCTGCACAAGTATTATTCAATTTTTAAGACTATAAGACAACTATGAAGACAAAGATGAGATATAAAGAATTTAATCTGTAAATTATTACTTTTCAAAATATGCAAATAAGATCTTTATAGTAAATATATATCGTGGTATTTTAAAATCTTGCAGTATGACTGCTTAATAACTACTTATAATAAAATACTTATGAAACCAAGAATTAGCCAGATTAATTTACAGAAGTCTAAAACTAACAACCAATATAATAATTTTTAACTTAATTTAATTTACAAATCAACCTCAGTTTCCCCATCCCCGCCTAACACTTCCTCCCTCCACCTCCATTCTGCTCATCTGCTACAACCCACTCTTCCTGTGTTTCTATTCTGAAAGGGGCAGGCCTCCCACTGGTATCAACAAAGCATAGATTGTCAAGGCACAGTGAGATTAAGCAACTCCCCTTGTATTTAGGCCGGGCAAGGCAACCTAGTCTGACGAATACATTCCCAAGAGCCAACCGAAGCATTCCAGATTCCCACAAATAGATCAAGCTACACAAATATTAGATATATGTGTAGAGGTCTTGGGTTAGTATCACGGAGGCACTCTGGTTGTTGGTTTAGATTTTGTGAGTTTCTATGAGCCAATAGCTGAAAACCTAATAAGCTATATAGTTTTAATGATGTGATGATACTCTGTCTGAGCATGCCTGTAAGACAACACATGACTGACTTATGCAAGGCATTAGGTCATAAAAAGTAATAACAAAATGCAAATAAGGAAAATAAAATTTTCCCACTGTCATGCTGCTGACATTGAATTATGACATTGTTATTTAGAAAATCGTAGAGAGGTTCCACAAATGAATATTACCAGATGCAGGATATAATTGAAAATATTATAGTCAGCTGTATATCTATGAATTACCAATAAAAATTAATAATTCATGTGTTATTTACATTTAAAAAAATAAATATTTCATTATCTATAATTTTGCTAATATATTTTATAACTATGTATCATTTTATATGTATTATACCCTATGATTTATATTTCATATGATTTCTATATAGAAAATAAAACTGCAGATTTTAAGAAGCCGTCTAGCAAAATTTCAGTTATATAAAATAATTCAATTTTATTTCTATACTAGTTGTAAAGAAAAATGAAAATTTAAGATACATATATACTACTTATAACAGTATCAAAAATATTCAAACATATGTGAATAAGAAAATTTATGTGTTGTAGGAGTTTCCTGGTAAAATTTTGGGGTTCACTTATGTATACTATCAAATAATCAGCAAATGGTGAGAGTTTGACTTCTTTTCCAATTTGTATCCCCTTGATCTCCTTCTATTGTCTTATTGTTCTAGCTAGAACTTTGAGTACTATATTGAATAGAGATGGAGAGAGTGGATTCGCTTTGAGTTTCTCTCCATTTAGTTTGATATTGACTGTTGGCTTGCTGTATATTGCCTTTATTATGTTTAGGTATGTTCCTTGTATCCCTGTTCTCGCCAAGACTTTTATCAAGAAGTATGTTGAAATACAATATGTACTCACTCATAAGTGGCTTTTAGACATAAAACAAAGAAAAATCAGTATGCTGTCCACAACCTAGGCAGCAAAGAGGGCACTAAGAGAATCATACATGGATCTAAATAAGAAAATGAAAAAGACAAGATCTCCTGAGTAAATATGGAGTTTGGGGGTCGCAGGAGAAGGTAGAAAGGGAAAGAGAAGAAAGGGAAGGGAGCGAAGAAAAATGTATAGCTTACTATAAACAATAAAAAATATTTAGAAAAAAGCAGATGTTTGTATGTGCTAAATAAAAACAATTTTAAAAAGGAAAGTGATTGTTTTTGTAACAGGTCAACATTATATGTTAATCTGCAACGTTAGAATTCCTTTGAGATGAACTGATAAATACTGAAAGTTTTCTTAGTATTAATTTCATATATATATATATATATATATATATATATATCAATAGTTATAATCCTCCTACATTGTAGTTGTCTGGACTCTTCACATCAAAACAAAAATTAAATGTTATGGTAAATTGGAAAATACAGTATGTTCAGGGCCTGACATACTCAAACCTGCTAAATAGTGAGAAATTCACTCACTGACTTGTATTTACCTTATTCTCATTTTTAAAAATTGCAGATTTATTCTTTTAGCTTGGATTTTGAGTTTACTTTACAAGTGAACATCAGTTAACATCCAACCTTCTATAGCCAACAAGAATAAATGAGAACAGCATGCCCTACCTAATATTTATGTAAAATATTCAGTTAAAGAAATGGAAAATAGTGAAACAAAAAAATATTCTGTCAGCATAATCTATGAAACCTGGGCACTGTGCTACATACCTGATGAATACAGATGCACCGGTGAGTTGATAGGCCTTTGTCCTTAATGGTGCTCAGAAAATTGAATTACTACTCCTACAGCACATCATACCTGAAAGTCTATAGCAGGAGGTTTATAATATATATAAGCAAGGTCAAACAGTAGATAGGGTAGATTAAAGCATAAGAAACTATTTTTGTGATCTCAAGTTGTCAAAGACTTCTTACAAAAGACAAACAAACTTAAGATAAAATAAACCATACATTTGGCCTGGGGTTGTGGCTAGGTGGTAGAGCGAATGTGAAAGGCCCTGGGTTCAATCCCCATAGGAGGCTGTTACACAGAGAACACTTTTCTTGGAAATAAAATAAAATAATAAAAAAAAAACACAAGACAAAAAGCATGAACTACTAAGTAAAAAAAAAAAAAGATAAACAGAGTCTCACTGAATCTTAAAAGGAAGAACACCTCATCAAAGGATAGCATTCAAAATTTAGAATATAATTTACACAGTTGGAGAATATATTTTCAGAAAATACAATTAGCAAGACCTCTTTTAGATTGTAAAGGAATTTCTAAAATTCTATTTGAAACAGGCAGTCTGTTAAATTTATAAATAGTAAGATTAAATGTTTTACAAAATAAGTTGTGCATTGATGCTTTCTGGAACTATAAATTTTGATGAGAAGCCATGTTTGGGAGGTTCTAGGCCCCAAGCATAAACTGTTATTTTTGCCAAATAGCCATACCATACCACCAAATTACTGTCTAAATATGTATCTCTGTACCCTAGAATAGTGTAGCTCACAAACCATACAAGAGAAGTTTCTTTGTGCAGAGGACAGATGCTGACATTACAAGTGGTCAAAGTTCAGAAAGTATCTATCTATGGAGTGGTCAGCCACAAATGAGGTATCTATAACACAGCCCCACCCCACAAGTTTTAGGAATCTAAGAGAAAAGAAAGACTGTAAGAGCAAGAAGTTGAGGAAGATCAGAGCAAACAGTGTCTTCTGGGCATCACAGGACTAATATACTCCTAAATTCCTGGCACCTGCTGTTGCCCATACAATTTGTACAAGGTAAAGTCCATCAGGCTTCTACAATGAAGGGAAGGAGCAATTCTTAGATTATGTCTATATCCGAAGAGCTATTGACAGTTGACAGTTACTAAGGGAAGCAGTCAGTTTTCAGGGTATGGCCCTTGGTAGGTCTATCATGCCCCAGTGGATAATAAAGTACCCATAAATATACGGGTAGTGCAAAATTGAACTGTTAGTTATTAAAAAATATGGTTGGGAGATTTGAGGAGATAGACTGAATCTAAGTGAAATTAAGAGAAAACAAGGGAAGTGGATGTTTCATGAATGTTGGAAATTCCTAAAGATTAATAATGTATTACAATTAATTTTAAATCAATTTTACTTTAAAAGCAAAATAAATGAGATTATACAAATAAACAATAAGAAAATTTTAAGTAGGTTTTATCAATTGTAAAGAAATGGAAAATTAATTCTTCCAATTTCAAGCAGGATAGAAGTATCTGAAAGGACCTTCTTGTCTCATTCACATTAATCATAAGTTTTTGACAGCTTGTAAAGCAGGTGATCCTTATCATGGGACAACATAACTGACATGTAGCACAAGACTGACTTCTGATGAAAGAGTGTTCTCAAAGGGAGTTCTAGGATCTCCCATCAGATCTTAGTTGAAAAGTTTTATTATTAAAAATAAACATGCAAAAATCAACCCATTGCTAATAATGGATGCAGGTTCAGAATCTGAGACAAAAGTGGATGAAGCAGAGCACAGTTCAAGATTGAATTTTATACACAACTGACTCTGGAGATGTCCTGCAGGGACAGAAAATGGGGGAGGGTGTTTGACCAACAGGGAGGTTGCCTAAGAGACCTTAAGAAACAAGGTTCTCTGTGAAACCCGTCTGTGGCACAAAGAAACTTCTCTGATGTGAGATATACTACTCTATGATACGGATATAAACAAACCCACACCTAACACTTCCATTTAAGGTTTATCCTACAACTTTCTGTATATTCATTAATGTCATTTAAAAAGATGCTGGTACCAACAAAGCTTGAAGGAACTCAAATATCCATCAAGAATTAGGTGAATAAAATGTTGATGTGCTCATTGAAGCAGTGCTATACAGCAGATAGACTGAGTGAGATACATCCACAGGCAAAAATTTGAAGGACAATCATGAACAAAATACATCTAGCTATACTCATTGGATTGTTAGGCAAAGTGGAAAGCAAAAGAAAAGCATTCAAAAGCATCCTAAAGTGTAATGGAATCACTTTCTGAAAGTAAGGCTTTAATGTGTAGCAACAGTTGCTAAGGTACTGAATATTAGGTTTCTAGAGCTACTTACACTGTATAGCAGGTTGGATAACTTACATAAATATATTTCTCACTGTATGAAAACTGAAATCTGAGTTCAAAGTATCAACACAATCATTTTCTGAAGTCTTTTTCTTTCTGACTTTATGTGGTCTTCCGTCTCTCTGAGTCTACATCCTAACTTCTTCCTCAAAAGAATCTAGTCTTATTGGATCAAGATCTTCCTAACTAATCTTATTTTGTTAATAATGTCTCTGAAGAGTCTGTGCACAAATACAAAGACTTCCGTTTATAATTTCTTAAAAGATTCAAAATATTGGTTAGGTATATGTGTATGTGATTTTTCACATAGACTCTGAAGCTGGACTCAGGCATTGATAAAAACACCTGACATAGTGCAAGAGGCAGAGCTCTGGTTCTCTGGAAAGCCAGGAAGCACTCTTAACTGTTGAAACATCTCTTGAGCCCCACAGAAGTTAAATGTCATCAGTACTAATGATAGGCTAATTTAGCCCATAGGCTAATTTAGCTCATCATAAAGATAGGATGCATTATACAGCTTATAAGAGTACACAGTCTATGGAATGAAACCACCACTCTCCTACGGGACTGCAATGATACTAGTTAGGTACCCCCCATGCCGTACTTAAGAAAATGGTCACCAGAGACATTTTCTTTCTTCTCTTTTCAAACAAGGAGCTCTGTTTTGGCCCAAACACTGGAAGCCACATGAAGAAAAGTTTTATAGATGCCACAGAAAAATGTCACCCTCACAGAATTGATTGAGATGGACTGCACTATGTTATAGGCATTCCTGCATGTTCTTCACAAGTGATAAAGCATTTAAACCTCACAGCCACCCTACTATTATGTCATCTTTTTATGTGATGGAATTCAGTAAAATTGTGTGGATGTATGCATATATGCGTGTATGTATGTATGGTAACAGAACCAGTAAATATATATGCTAGGGTTTAAATGCAGAAAGCATGGCTCCCAAAACAATAAATCAAAACTTTTATATTATTGACACTTGCAAATGCCCCAAATCCCAAATCACTGATCATCCAGAAGTATATAAGAAAATTAATAAAAGAAAAGGTCATAAATTCAAGAGAGGGTGAATGGGAGGACAGGGGAAAAGTTGGAGGGTGGAGAGAGACTCTGTGGAAAGGGTGCAAAGAGAGTGTATTTATGTAACAAATCCTCAAATTAAAAACAAGATTATGTTCATATTCTGTCTGCATTGATAATATATATATATCTTATATATATATATATCTTATATATATATCATATATATATATGATAATAATAATAATATATATATTAAATATATATATATATATATATTAAAAAAGAAAATAAAAATTGTTTGCCCCCTCTTCGAGCACTGGAAATTCAAGATGATTGATTTTTTTTAAAATAGTGTTTACTCAGAAAAGATTTTTTTTTTAACTAAATGATACTAAATAGCACTTCTTGTTTGAGTCAGGTTACTACCTGAATATTTGAACCCACTCGTGGGTATTAGGAAGTCATTGATTGCACAGAAAAATATTGCAATGAACTGTGCATATACAATGAACTATAATGATAAATAGTAGACACTGAACCAATGATACAAGAAAAATGAAAGTTGCATTCATGTTTAAAACACTCTGTAAACAGTGGTTTGATTCCATTCTTAGTGTTTTTACATTAATTTTTCTGTGAGAAAGATTTTGAAATTAAAAAGAGAAAGTAAAGAGGAAGAGATAGATAGACAGGAAGAAACAAAAACAGAAAGACACGATACAGATTTTGAATGTAGAAACTTCGTTATTTTCATTTTTTTTTTTTGGTTTTTTTTGGTTTTTCGAGACAGGGTTTCTCTGTAGCTTTTGGTTCCTGTCCTGGAACTAGCTCTTGTAGACCAGGCTGCCCTCAAATTCACAGAGATCTGCCTGCCTCTGACTCCCCAGTGCTGGGATTAAAGGCGTGCTCCACCACCGCACTGCTTGTTATTTTCATTTTTAAAATCATCTTGTTTTACATACCAATCCCAGTTCCCTCTCCCTCCCATCCTCCCACTTGCTGCAACTCCACCCCACTCCACCCTTCAACCACCCCTCAGAGAAGGTGAGGCCTCCTGTGAGGAGTCAACAAAATCTGGCACATCACTCGAGGACTCCGCCCACATATCTAGGCTGAGTAAGGTATCCCTCCACAGGAAATGAACTGCAAGAGGCCAGTCCATGCACTAGGGATAAATATTGATTCCACTGCTACTGCCCATTTCACACAACTGTCACCCACATTCATAGGGTCTAGTTTGGTCTTATGCTGGTCCCCCAGCTGCCAGTCCAGCATCAGTGAGTTCCCACTAGCTCAAATCAGCTATTTCTGTGGTATCCTCTTTATGGTCTTGGTCCCTTTGCTCATATTATTGCTCCTTCCTCTTATGCCTGGATTCCAATAGTTTGGCAAGTGATTAGCTGTGGATCTCTGCATCTGCTTCGATCAGGTATTAGATGATGGTCATATGTTGACAAATGGTATCGTCATCAATCTGATTACAGGGGAAAGACAGTTTAGGTACCTTCTAAACTATTGCTTAGATTCTTAGGTGGGGCCATCTTTATGGTTTCCTGGGAGTTTCTCTAGTGCCTGGTTCCTCACTAACCCCACAATAGCTCACACAGGCAACAAAAAAATAGAAACTTTGTTTATTAGAAAACCTTAAGTGTCATTTGGATAGTGAATATGGTCATCAACTAGTAGGCATTAATCTTATTATATCAGAGACCTTTATCCAAATACTGTGATGATTCAAAGATTAAAGAGCCTTGGCCTCTCCTATTACTGAACCTTCATTCTACTCTGGACCATGAGTCATTTTAAATGGCAAATGG